>NC_137541.1:108525021-109805021 GCF_963082525.1 Nesoenas mayeri
GGGGGAGAAAAAACCCAAACTTTTTTTAAAAGTCACTGTTTAGGTTGCTGCAGATCTGTTTATTTTCTACAATTAATTTTAACATTTTAAATGGTGTTAACTCTTTTCTAACTGGGTTAACTCCAAGTTTCCCGTAGGGATTATTTTTTTAATAGGAAACAAAATGTTGGGTGACTTGACCTTCAGGTATATTTTGTTGTTCCCTTCCCTGCAGTTGGAAAACTAGCAAGTGTGTTGTTAAGCACATAAATGCTTTAGGGCTAGATCTTGCACAACTGTAACGTGGTGACTACAACTCAAAATCTGCAGCTACTTCCATGTTGGCAGGCTCTTTTTCCCTCTCAGAGATACATGTGGTAACACTTACAGAGCTGGGTCATCTGTTAGTATAATATTAAATGCGAGCTAAAGGGCCTGGGCTTGGTAGGACCTGAAAGAGACCTGTTTCGCACTGGTCAGACTTGGACAGACTTTTGCTCACACTAATTCAAGGAGAGCCTTGTCATTGAGTGTAACAAGAATACAGATCAAAGAATAGTTACCACATCTAGAAATCTGCCCCTAGAGCTGTTTTATTGGAAATAAAGTGGATGTTGCATGAACTTATAGAGTATTTATTTCCATCCTGAATCATATTAAGCTGATACTGTGAGGTGTTTGAAATGTATTTGAAGTCCTGACAAATTCCATGTGCAGATCTCAATATTAGCAAGATTTGTCGTTCTGCTTGCTCTCTGTGCTGAACTGGCAGTGCTCTTGGCTGCCTTGTGCACCACCCTCCAGAGCCAATTCTTGAATGAGTGCAGAATATCAGAATGGTATGACTAATCAAAACACCATTACCCCCAAAACTCTCAACAAAAAGTGTGCGGGCTTCATCTTGAAAATAAAAAAAAAAACAATTCAGAAGTTTGAATCTGAATTGGCTTTTGTCTTCTCATATGCACATGAAATAACATGGAATTTTTTTTTTTTGTAAGCTCAGCAGAAGCTTTGCACTGAATCAGACTTGGACTTGCCAAGGATCAAAATGTCTTCAATGTAGTTTGAGAGTTTCTAATATGAGAGAGAATTACAGCTGAGACATTAAAGTATCATATACAGAGTTACTTTAAGGGGAAGAAGAGGAGTTACTGGATACTAGAAATAGTACCATAAAGTCTGTAAAAGTTACCAGATTTCCTGTTAGGACTTTTAATCATTTATTTGGATAAGCCTCAAAGCACCTGGTCACTTAGTCAAAAAAAAGTCAAATATCCACATATACCATGTTATTTGACCCACAATAACTATAATTCATGATAATTTGATTAGATACTCAAAAGTTAGTTACTCAAGTCTCTGGCTTGTCAAACTGATCTGTTACCAGTCTCACCTGCAATAGCTGGTGGGTATGCAGTCTCAAAACAAAGCTGAAAATACTACAATTATATTTTCCAATGAACAGTAGATCATAACTTGATTTGTTTTCTTGTGCAACTATTCAGTTAAAGGTAAACAGTGCATAATTTCTGGAATGCTAATTACAATCTGCTTGATATGTATTCCTATAAATTCCTCAGGCAATTAATTTCATCTTGGCAACCTGTCTTCAGGTGTCTGGCTCCAACAGTTCGCATTCTTGTAGTGCTAGGTTAGGCACTCATTGCTGTATGGCACTCAAAAGCATTCGCTGCAGAATTTATTTTTTTGTTTTTTGTCATGTAGGTACTGTTAGATGCTAGAGAACCTGGGTGATATTCTTGCTGCTCTTTAAAAAATGGCAGAGATCAGGGCACAGATTGGTCCTAGAACAGCTTAGCTTGCAAGTGAGGTCAACATCACATTACAGAGACTAGTTAATGTTACTTGTAATTTCTGGGATGTGGCCTCGTGTAATTCTCTGTTTAGAAAAAAGTGTTCCACAAGATCTATGTGGTGTGTTTTTTACAGCTGCTGCCATCTTAAGCAAGATAAATCAATCTGTAGATCCATGCGAGAACTTTTACCGATTTGCGTGTGATGGCTGGATATATAATCACCCTATTCCTGAAGACATGTCAAACTATGGTGTTTACCCTTGGCTGCGACACAACGTGGACCTCAAACTAAAGGGTATGTAATTTCTGAAAGCAGTTGATTGGCTTTTCAATGTAGCTTGTTAACTGACTGGGTTTGAAATGAATAAAGATTTAATGATTCCTGGTTGTTTGTTTGATAATATCCAACAGCCCAACTTGATTTTGGCTTTTAAGTATATTTTTGTTGGTTTTAGTTGTGAATAACATTGGAAGACAATTATAACAGAAACAGAATTTAGGATGAAGAATAGAACTGCTGGCAACTGTATAGGTTTAAGAATGGAGGGACAAAAGGCAAGTCCTTATACCAGGGGGCACGATTTGAACTCTTTCCCTCTTGCAGTAGATGGGTAGATGAGAGTGCAGGAGCACAGCACACACATGTAAGAATGTCCCACATCTAGACAAACACCAACCTAGGACAACGTTCTACCTCTAACAGCAGCCAATACAGGAAATAAAATATAATAAGGTAACACCAGCATGATATTTTCCAGCACAATTACCTAGCTTTTGGCAGGAGGTGATTTGGAGGCTTCCGGAGACAAAGGTTGTTTGGGTATTGTGTTCCCTTTGAGCTGACGTTAAAACGGCCATTGAAGTTCCTGAGCTATCATCAGTGAAACAGAAGGCTGCAGAAGGATGTGTATCTGGAGGAAAAAAATAGCCCTGGGGTGGAAACGTGTAGGAAGGGAGGTATTTTAATCTGTGTGTGACTTGTCTTTGTGCTATACTCTGCAGCAAGGCCACCTCATCAGGAAGCTGTGCAGACCAACTGGGGAGAAAGGATGATAGTTATTGTTAGGTTGGAAAATCCTGGCAGATTCTTATAATCCTCACTAAAAGCAAGTTGTGCAAAAGAAGGGAGATGTGCAAGATTCATTATTCTTGTTGGTGTACTTGAAGATTGCACACCTGGAGCATGTTATTTACCTATTAGTTGATGTAAGAGTCTACTTTGAGCTCACCACAGAACACAGGTCAGTTTTAGGATTTATGCTTAAAGACAGTATTTTTCTCAGATTTTGTACATATGTGTGTGTGCAGGCATCAAAGCCCTTGCCCACTTATTTTCTTCAGTTATATCATATCCGATTTTTGCATCATTACATATTTTAAAAGCTGCATTCGATTTCAGAGTGAGTTTGGAATTTCGGCATAGGATATGATCTGATAACTGCTGTTTTAAGTCTGAAGATGTCACATCTGAAGGGAAAAAAAAAAATATTGCCAGAGCCTGATTTACCTTATGCTTTGCACTCTAATTGTTCTGCTGCCAGTATTGGGCTGTATTAGGTGGCTGCACATCCTGCATGAACCACAGCCACAAAGAATCGCAGTCCTTATTGAATATAGAGGAGCAAGCTGTGACTCATCCTTAATTTCCTCTTTTACAGACTCTAATCAAGGACATCATGGTAGGCCGCACTTTCATATGGTTTTCTTATTGCAGTCTCTTTAGAAGTTTCTAATCCCTAGCTAGGAAAATGCAAGACAAAGAATGAAACATTTAAGTGAGAAGTATTTGCTTAATGGAAACTCCGTATCAAAAAAGGGTGCAATGAAGTGCCTGATAATTACTTTAATAGGAGGCCTAAGCTGCTCCTTGGTGTGATACAGCAAAGATGTGAAATATTGAGTTGTGTAGAGGAGCTGATTTAATATAACATTTGTCATCTCCTCCTTTTTTATTAAACTTTCCAAAATATATTCTTGGTAATAAAAATGGAAAAGGAAAAAAAAGTGTTGATGTAGCTGAAACAACAAGGTGTAACTTCAACCTCTATCTATGTGTTTTAACTTGAGTCACTTCAATACATTAGCTTGACACTCCGAGTTATTGCTTTGTGGATGACCACAACTTTGCTATCAAAAGTTTTAGTAAGATGAACAACTCTTGCATAGAGAAACATATATATGACTGAAGAGACCTTGGAAACCAATTAGATCTCTCCTTCCTAAAGAACTGCTAGTGGAACTTTGTATGTCATTGTAAATGTCCCTGTTTGACACTCAGGAGATTAAAAAAGCCCCAGCCTTTCAAGAGCTGGTTATTATGGAGGTTCTGTGTTCTGAAATATTTATCATATTAAAGAAAGCTATTAATCTTAAAGTGATAACATGGCTTGGCCAGAAAGCCACATTTTTTCATATTTGATATTCTTGATGGTGTGATATAGACAGAAGTATTTTTTCAGGAAATATATTAAAAAATCATGTTGCTTAAAATAAATTATTTAAACATCTAATCTCTTTTCTGGTCCCTGAATGTTCTTGAGTATTAGGCAGAAAGGGAGTTTGGTTGTTTGTTCAAGGACCTGTGTATGGCTTGTGTTATATGTGGGTATCTTTGATCTTCTGGAATCGTCTTTTTGTACTCAGATCTAATTGCTATGGAAGAACACTTTCCAGTTGATAATTGGTAGCAAGTGTAAGAGTTAGCTTTACCTTACCAGAAAGTGATAAGAGTAGCTGTATAATGTACTGAACTCTGCATTAAACATTGATGTGTTTGGGAGCAAAGTTGTGGTGTGGTAGTATGTGTGGTGTTTGTTTGGTGTGGTTTTTTTGTGTGTGTTTGTGGGGTTTTTTTTGTGTGAGTGTGTGATCTTACAGACACACAACAGTATATGACTTTGCAGGTGTCAGCTTTAAGAAAGGGTAGAATATTTTCTGTGTCAGTGGATGTTTTTGGTGCTTTAATGGGGAATTCCAAAGAGAGGAATGGCAATGGGTCAGTGGAAAATAGCTGAGAACTACTGAGTGGTAGGTTTTTTTTCTGCATATCTCTGGTTGATTAAAGGAACAGGACACGAAACATTCATTTCAGGGTTCTTCCAGATTTGCAAAATGTAATATGATAGTTAATCCTATTTTTTGTAAGACTTGGGCATTTTATGGGGTAGGAATGTGTGTATATATATATACTTTTGTGTATATATGTATCTATATGTATAATGCTTCCATGACTTTTTCTATCTTAACATGCATTCAAACTAAAATTTTATCATTTCCCCTTTTAATTTCTCTTCCATCCTTTGTTTGAGGTTCACTGGGATTTATTTTTCTGCTCTTGGGGGAATCCACAAACCACATGTGTAACTCACTTTGATCTCCTGGCTATACAAAATAGATAAAATCATAGCCAGGTGAAAGCAGTGGTAGGGCTTTCCTTGGATGTCAGCAATAGCAGGATTTCATCCTTGTGATGGATTGTACAGAAGACAGTTGTAGATAGCCAAAGATATCTTAAAGGCAGAGACCTGTGGTTTTGGTTATGACCTAGATCCAGCTAATGGGCATCTAATATTTAGGTTAAAATTTCTTGTTTCATTATCGAACTGTCCTGGGAAGGACTGAGATACTCCTACTGCAGTTAACCATTCCTGGCTGGACCAGATTGTCCTTGACTTGAAGCCAGCCTTTCATTTGCAGATACACTGCAGGTATGTTTAAAAAATGCCTCTCACTAGCTAAGAACAACCACTTCTAGTGCCACCAGGCCTCTGAGGAAGCTCTTGGAGTCCTTCAGAATGGAAACAATGGTTTGACTGTGGCATCTGTTGTAAGAACAAAAGTTATCTCAAGCTGCAACTGTTTCAGCCTTCTGTCAGCTAAAAATTGCAATGTCTCTGTGAATTAATGTTTTTCACTTACCACTAAATTTCCTGCACAGCTATTTACATTTCTGCTCAATTTTTCCGTTCTGATTGGTGACCTTAATTAAGTTTAGGACCACAGTAGTCTGACCATTGAGATGAAAGTGGCTTTTCGTGAATAACTCAGAACTGGGAGTCTGAGGCGAGTAAATACGTGCCTATTACCTGTGGTGAATGCGGATTGTGAACCAAGCAGTTTCTTTTCCTTTTTCTGAAGTCTGCAGAACAATGATATACAGCTGTGTGTGTGTGTGTTGTTGGTTTTTGTTTTGTTTTGTTCTAAGTGGCTATGCAGGAAGCAATAAATTAAAAAATAAAACCAGAAAAAACTCAAACAAAACAAAACCAAAGCATCTTCAACCAACAAATAACTAAGCAAACATTCCTAAATCTCAGCACTGCATAGGAGCTGATTTAAATTATGTGAATCATTTGTGAACGTGTCTTTTAGGCTTTTAAAATTTAATTTATGTCTGTGGAAACCAGTTTACAGGTTAAGTTTCCATACTGACCCTGGCCCAGTGAGACACCTCCTTCAGACTAATTTGCTGCACTAAGATTTCTGGCATGGCTATTTTCTGAATGCCAGTCAATTTAAAGTGAGAAATTTCTTATGGGGCAAAAAGAAAGAAATGGAAACCTTTTAGGAGGATATGGTGCATGGGTTTTTAAAAACATGAGACAGACAGCAAAGAAAATAACTTGGCAGTGTAGTCAACATTCCCCAATATAATTTACAATGATTTTCTTTAGAAAATATATCATTTTTTAAGTAAAAGCAGCAAGGTGGAAGTATCTCAACATGGAAATTTATACTATTTGACCATAGGATAGTCCTTCAGACAAATCCCTTAAGTTGGTATCTAGTGGCTGCTGTCCTGCACAGAAGACCCTGCACCACAGAGCTCTTTAGGGCTGGTTTCTCTTCTCCCACCCTTCAACAGGTGCTTGTTTGGGACCACTGGGATGACTTGGATGTGGCCCATGAAATCTGCAGTGTAGCTGCTGACACTCAACCATAGGTTTCTGTAGTAGCTGACCTATCTTTGTGGCTTTTTTTACCCTCCTTCAGAGGTAGCTGGTTGACAGCTGTCCCAAGTAAGAGGGAGAATACTGGCAGTAATTAAAACAAACAGACAAACAAACCCACCACAAACAAACTAAACAAAAAACCCAAAACAACAACAACAACAACAAGACACACAACCAGACAAAAACAACAACACTATAAAACAAAACAACAACCCACAAAACTCAGAATTTGTTATTGCCTCCAATATCATCTTGTTGGATAGCTACTCCTGGATAACAAGGTAACAGCAACAGCACTTAACACAGTGTTTTGCTTGGTCTTTTCTACTACAAATGGATCTCTTTTCAATGGTGCAGACTGTTTGGTATTGTGTTTTGTTTTTGTTGAGTTTTTTTGTTTATTTTTCAGTGGTCCAGATATTTCCTAAAACAGCTTATGCATCCAAATGTAAGAAGAAGCATTAATGGCACAGGTCTGGTAGAGCTCTCTGGCCAACAAGTTAATAGTTTTTTAGTAAAATGAGATACCTGCATCAAAGGTGGAGAAACCAGGACCTATTCCAGGCTTTGCGGCTGCTCAAAATGAAAGTTGTATTTGTAATGGGTGATTTTGGGAAACCATGAGTACAGAAAGGAGATCATTTTGGTTCCTAAATGAGGTCTTAAGGCAGCACAGTGACTGAGCCACAGGATTCCCACAGCATTTCCCTGGCTGGGAGACCAGAGCAGTGTCCTGTGAGGCCTGTGCCCGCTTCTGTTCCACACACAGCGTGATGTTCCCTCTGGGTTTACAGTGAACCTCAGTTTTGGCTGTTGCCTGCAGAAGGAGGATATGTTCATATCTACAGATATTGAATTTCAAAATTACTATATGACTGTACTTTAGACTGGTAACTTTGCAGAGAGGATTTGTACGTTGGAGGGGGTGTAGCCATCCATAGTCTCGGATGTCCCATTTTTTGACTAACCAAAAAAACCCCTATGCAAATACATGTTGAAAGTATTAATATAATGAAGTAAAGCTTATTGCTGCCATTTAGTATGGACCTCTACCTCTATTGTAATGATTTGAGATGTCAGAGTCTTCTGGTTTAAATGCAGTTTAAACGCTCATGTCTAATGTTACCATGATGTGTTATCCACTACAGCATAATACTGGGAGGCTAGAGGGGCAGGGTAGGAGAGGGAGTGATACTGCTCAAAAGATTAAGATTTATTATTGAAATTAGATTTATGAATGGAAGTTCTTATATCCCCATAAGATGATTTTTGACTTTGATACAGTTTGTGTACACTTACATTAGTTGACTTTTGGAGGAACTCACACGATGTGCTTATCTTCTTATATACAAACTCAGAGAATTTACGAAATGCCGAAATTGTGGAAACAAACAGCATTGTCATTTAGGAAATGTGCTGTATATTAGGGCACTGAGCAGCATTAGGAAGCATTTATGTAAGCACAGCTGCTTGAATGCTATTTCCATGAGAACTTCCATATTGCCAAAATGGATATTCAAGAAAAGGATTGAGGAATTTCTTCTTGGGGGACCGGAGGCAACCTTAAAATGTCAGCGTATTAGTTGGGTTTATCTGTATAAATACAGCATCCTTTCATGAAACTGGTGTTTGGAAACATTTGTTTGCTTTACCTGATTTACGTTCCTTGGAAATGAGAACATATACAAATTGATTAATTATTAAATCTTCATGAATTTCTGTGGACCTTAATATTAATTACATTCATGTTAATGCAAATTAATTCAAAATGATATCATGTTCTGTCAGAATGTCAGAGGAATTGATAATGATGGGCTGGTTATTTTCAAGAGTAACTAGTCTGACCATAGTGAGATGGAAGCTGCCATCAAGAAATAGGCTGATGGACATTAACTGTATCAAGTACAAAACTTGTTTACTCCAATGGTTTAATGATGTGTTGATCATCATTAAATGCCTTTAAAAAACAAAACACCCTCCCAAAAAAGAAACAAGCACACACAAACAAAAACAACGAACCACCCTAGTAAAAACAATCAAAACCCCCTGAACCCACAAAGTAAAACAAGGGGTGAGGGACATGCAGTTTATCAAAACAAGGCAGGCCTAGATTAAGGCATCAGCTACACAAAGACAGTTCTGAGGAATGAACTTCTGGAGATGTAGAATACACTGCTAGTTAATGGTATGAAAATATGGAAACTATTATATCTAAGACGTATCTGAGGCTGTGTGAGCCAACATAAGGCCCTCCGAAAGGGACTAATAGCCCTGTTCATTGGCATCCTGGATGCTTCTGCCTTCCCAAGAGGTGAGAATATACAATATGGCCAGTGGTTGGACAATCAGAGGTGTGTCTGTTACTCTGGATAACTTCATATTCCTGTGTGAACAAGGAGTTTGCCTTTATGAAAGTCCCTGTGTACTCTATGTAAGATGACTGTCGTGACCTGATTATTTACAATGGGGAACTGATAGAAAAAAAGGTAAGAAAGCAGTAGATAGCTGATTGAGATGACACAAAATACATGAAAGTCAAAATAATATATGATTTGGTAAAATTTAAAAGCTTTTTATTTTATAAGCATCAGAAAAATGTATTGACTTGCTGTTTTATCTTAGCATCAAAGGGAAAAGCTTTATTTAGGCAAGGATAGTTTTAAGCCTAAGGAAAAAGATCCTTGCAAGCCTTTGTTAGTTTATTTTTCAATATATATTTGGCAAACAGTAGGGAAAACTGGACCACAATGCATTAGAAATTTGAAATAAGTGTTAATGAAATAAATTTAACTATTTTTTTGTAGTGCATTAGTCTCTACTTTTCTTACAGTCCTCTGAAATGAAGCAATATTCACAGCCACCAAGAAAAAAGATGACCCTTAATGTCAGTATGGTGCTGGTATTTTTAAAAAATTATTTAAGTATAGTGATGAAATAAAATTTTCTTATCTTTCCTTTTAGTTGCAAGGGGGTGAAAACCACTTTAAACAGTGTTGTTTTTGTTTTTTGTTTTTGTTTGGGTTTTTTTGTTTGTTTGGTTTTTTGGTTTTTTTTTTTTTGAATACTGGAAGCTAACTCATATTTAAAAAACAATCATTAGCAGCTCACTTTTTGTAAAGAGTCTGGTGGGGATGAAGGCTTCCAGAGTGCACATGTTGGACTGTGCACCAGACACCTGAACTAGCAACAAGCAGTGCAGAACAATTAGCAGAACAGGTAGTTTACAAAAATAAATACATTTAGGTTACTTTATATTTTAGGGAAAACTCAAAAACCAAATATTGTTATCGATTGTTAATAGAGGAAATGGGTTATGCTGTACACTAAAATTGCGTAGCAGGAGAAATTCTCTGAAGAACTTGTTTTAAATGCATGAAGGACTTTAAGGCCTTGAAATTATGTGTTTTAAATTGGATTACATGGGTGTCAGAAGAGAGCTGTAAGTAGGCTCCCTCCACTGAGGCACCCTCCACTGAGGTTTGTCTCTCTGGAGTTTTCCAGGCAGGTGAGAACTTGCTCTGCTCTTCTCCTGAGGCTTCCAGATGCAAAGCAGCTCTGAAACAGAACCTGGGCAAGTGTATTACTGCTGAAGTATGACCTGTACTAATAAATCTGCTGAGAAGATAAAGTTGTACTGAAACATCAAATGTTGCATCTTATAGCTGGAGAAGTCCGTGTCTTTTTTCAGGAGAGTGCTCTGAGAGAACAGATTTAACTCTAATGAAAATCTTGGCTTGACTATACTTGTTCCCAAGAACCATGTACAGCTTTGAAATATATCAGTTAAGTCTGTCACTTCCTTTTAGCACAGATATATATCAGATATATATAATGTTCTTTACCCTATCTCTATACCCCTCCCCAGCTCTAGAGGTTGGGTTTCCAAATTGATGAGAATAAAAATATATATATCAGATTTTTTTCTTTGACAATCTCATAACCTGAACTGTTTGTGTTGCAGTCTATTAAACTTGTATTTTCACAGAGCAAGACAGGGAAGTTACCACAGGTCAAGTGATCACAACAGTCCTGTGTATGATTTTAGATTCTGTGGCCAGTGCTTTTATTTTGAGGTAGAACATTGTGCCCCTTGTAGGCCCTCATCCATAAAACTTGCCACTGCCAGCTCGCTGCTTAACTTCAGTCTCTGAAAAAAAAGGACTTTGAAACAAGATACTCTAAATGAATGTCAGCTGACCCCAAACCATTCTGAAATAGTTACTTGTGGTACATGTAAGCTTGCATTACTGTAATTAAGATCGTACGTTTGTCTAGCTATGATTTCCATAACAGCAGCATGGTCCTGAAGGTTTTTTTTTTGTGTGTGTGTGCCCTTTGGCATCCTGGCCAAATCATTGCTCTGTGAAATGTACTGAACTTGACTTCTAAAATCCAATGTAGTCTGAAGGAAGGGCAGTGCCTTCATGACACAATTGCAGTCCTTAAATACCCGCAGTGGCACAAGTGCAGTTAGCTGCTTGGATTTTAGGGGTTATGGTTGCTTTTCAGGAACTCTTTTGCCATAGCTCTTTAGTGTGAATAAAATACGGGATTTAAGGGTTAGACATTTTTAATGAGGACTAGATTAATCATAATTATCTAATGTCTCAGGGACCTTATGGAATGACATTCTGCACACAAGTGTTGCGTGTTTGGTTTGATTGCCAAACTCAAACCAAGGTTTAAGTAGGTTTTCTCCACTTTTAAACTGAAATTCCTTGTAGGACATCCTTAAACATCCTGCTGCTGGCATCAGAAGATCTGCTGCAAATTTCCAAAAGACAATTTGGTTTTTGCTTCTTCACGGAGGTAGCACATAATACTGCTAACCTGGGAAGGAAACAAAGTTTGTGACTGATAGCTGGAGATGAGAGAACATATCTTAATTTTTTTCCTCATCAGTTTAGAAATCTGACCCCTGAAGCTGTAAAACGACGTAGATGGGAGGGTGAAGAACAGAGTTTTTATTGTTCAAGAACTGAAGGCGAAATCCACCTTCTCTGTCATTTACAAGGAAACTCCCTTTCTGCAAGTGGAGTTTCTGCATTTTGGTCTAAGAAACTGAAGTTCATAAACAAACAATATGGAGCAAACATCTGGTTGCTAGCTACTGCTACCCAAACCAAAGGGAGAACTTGCTCTTGTGTGAGGTTTTGGTAGGGCCTTACTGGGGATATAACTGACAAATGAGTATCTTCTGTCTTTGGCCCAGTGAATTGGTAGACATTGTTTTCTGAGAAGCCCATGGGCTGCTTTTTGGATCTGCTCCTGAAAATAATGCATTACAAATTGCTTTCAGTTGTAGTACTGCACATCATCTGGGCACTGTTAAGCAGCTCTCATTTTCACTGACAGTAGTGGGTCTGAGGGGCATTCACCATCTCCAAAGGATCAAGCTCTTTGAGTGTTAGGATCAAGTTCAGCAAGATTTATGCTCATAAAGGAGCACTGCTCCAGTTAGTAGGACTCTGACATGAGTTAGATAAGGAGGAATTAATCCTCTGTGGCTCACTTTCTTTATCTGCAACAATGGGTAATGGCTGTATCTCCTTGGTCTAGCATGTCTAAGAGTGCTTTGAGATCATTATCCTAAATGTACGGAGTGCAATGCCAGCAGTAACCATTGATTGTCTCCTCTGACCTTTCTTGTATCAGAGACAATTACATTACCCATGTAATGCAGCTCAATAGCTTCCACTGGGAGAAAACATAATTCACACTTTCACATTGGGCTAAAGCTTATCTTCCAAAAAACCCCATCAAGTCTTGAAGATGCTAAGGCTCAGAGAAGCCACTATCTGCTCTGGTTGCTTGGCTCTAGTGGTTAATCACTGTCACCGCTGAATTTGTCTCCATCTTCCACTGTTGGCTTTCATTGTGCCTTTTTTCAATAGACTAAAGACCTCTTTGGCGCCAAGCATTTTCTGATGGTTAAGTACCATCAGAAAGTACCATCATGTGTAACCCCATCACCCTTGCCCCATCTTTTGTAAGCTAAGTCATGCTCCCTTACTGCATGGCTTTCACCCCCTACCCCTCCTCTTGTGTTTCTCAAGCCACTCCATCCAAGGAAAAACCCAAAAGGCTGTCAATGCTTTTCTGTGCCCAGTCCAGTTGTCCAACGCTGTTTTAAAAATGTGGACAGTCAAAGGGCAGGTAGTGTTACAGTTTGTCTCACTGCCCTGTATACAACAACAAGACCATCTCCCCACTGTGGAACACTTCTGTTTTTTGCAGTCCAAGACTGCTCTAGCATTGCCCTGGGAGTTCATGCTGAATTAATTGTCTGCTTCTAGTTTTTCATTCCTCCAAGGTTACAACTTTCCAGGAAATGGAATGTCCCTTTGAGGTTCTTGTGTGGCTTTTTTTTTTTAAAGTGCAAGCATATTCCCACTGGGATATTTGCACGTGTAAATGTGCAGTTGTTTTTCTTCAAGATATTAAGCACTATAATATACTTCAGATTGTCATGAAATATCACTATGCAAACACATCACTTTGCATTTTCTACATACAGGAAATGTTTGTAAAAGGATAAGGACAAAAATATATGGAAAAAGTCCTGCTACTATCTTTACTAGTATAGTATTTTTTCCATATCTAGGATTGTAAAGTGCAGAGAACTTATATTGTTCTCTCTAGAAAAAGAAATAAGCTTAGAGGATCACATAGTTCTTCTCAGGAATGCAACTAATCTGAAAATGTAGAAAACTGTCTGATAGCATACAGAATATATACAATCTGCAGACCAGGACACCAACAAATTTAATCATTATTACTAATCTGAATAAATGGTATGCATATTTCTTTCCCCTGTGAATCTGGTGGTACAATCCCTGTTTCACACACTCCAAGTCAGAAGAGGGAAAGGTACTGGATTTCTCAGTGCCATAAATAAAATAAGGTGGTTGAAAGCCAAAGTGAAGCTGTGTAAGACAGTAGGCTGGAAAATCAACAGGGGATAGAAATGGAAAGTAAGATTAAATGTAGCACTTAGCCACAAAACTATCCTTAGCAGTTTTAGAATAGTACGCAGTTAAATAAACACGTACACTCACCAGCAAGACTTACTTTACAAAAAGTGCCTCAATCCTGCTTTTAACAGCAGATGATTACTGTTTACTGTAGAGTAGTGAACCACAGGAAACTGACCTTTTTTTTAGCCCTCTTGCCCTGGAAAAGCAGTATCTGAAGGCAACACCATTTAAACCTTCTTCCTTCCCTTCCCAACTCCAGCTCCCTGCCCACCTCAGCTGTGTTGGTTTGTTTGTATTTGGTTTTGTTTTTTTTTTTTTCCCTTGGCCCTCTATGCAAGTATCTACAATTCAGACAGTTGAGGATCACTCCCAGCTATGGCATGTTTTTTTGCTGGTGATGCTCAGTCTTTCTGTTTTGTACAAGAGCCAGGGAGCGTGGTGATGCAAACCTGCCTGGGCTGCCAGAAGGACAAGATTTGCAATGGGAACCTCCATGCTCTCAGCCCCTTGGTAGATGAAAATGAATGATGAAGCAATTCACAGCCTCAGAAAGTTCCACCTCTAGCCACTTGCTGAGTATGTAAGTGGTACTTGCTTGATGAGATGATTTATGTTATTTCAGTGCCATGGAGCAGAATTACCAATAGGTTTTGACACTTCCCATAAATGAGTTTTATGTGAAGGGAAACATAAATCCTGCATCTGGGTATCCTGTGCCTACAGAAACAGGGACAATGACGTGCTGAAATCAGTAGCACAGGCCAAGATCCCTTTTATCCTAAAAAGAATGACTTTAGAACTAATTTGAAAGTAAAGGAGGTAAAAGGTGTGACTAAAGAAGAGCTGCTCTGCTAGAGCAGCCATTTAAATGTGTACTTTGTATTTGCCTGGGGAAACTTGATCACAGGCTCTGTTTGAGGTGGCTTAAGATGTGCTGGTTCACTTTGCTTGTCCTGGTGATTTTTTTGCTATGGTATTCTGCTTTGAATTTGCGACAGGCCAGTGTTGTAATTCAGTAGCAGCAATAAGTTGTTAAATTGTGGTTGCTGTTAATAGTGCTGTGCTCTTTCAGAGGACTGTAAGTTAACTTAAACTGTAGGATTTTTGTAATCTCCTCAGCTAGATTGCTATTCCATCTCTAGCACTGTAACATTTAACTGGAAGCTAACAAATGAAATATTATTTCAAGTGTGATTTTTGTTGTTGTTTTTTTGTTGGTGGTGGTTTTTTGGTTGTTGTTTGTTTGTTTTCTTCTTAATATATTTGGAGTGCTGTGTGTTTCCTAGTCTGGTCAAAACCATTTGTTCCTAAAAATTCGTATTTAAAGATGAAGTTAAAAGATGCTGCTCCAAGTTGGATAATATTTCTTTTACAATCAGTGAATGTGGTGAAGGTTATATTTTTTTTCTCTATTGCAACTGTCCATAGACAGTTGAATTCAGTTAATGTTTGGAGTCCTAAAATGGAAGATTATTTTAGGAAAATGGAGCTTTTAATTTTGAAAAAGGAAAACCAAGTTAAAAAAAGAACAAAACTGCAAGAAGAACAAAATCAATTGTCCTCAGTGTTAAGTGAGCTGCTTTAGTCAAAACACAGGTAACGCTGATCTCCCTAATTTGGCCAGTTTTTATTTCCAGACACTGGGCTTCAGAAAAATCTGTTAGACTGAGCTTTTCAGTACGCTTGCATGAATACACACAATCCCCTAGCAAGGGATGAGAGCAGGCGCTTGGAAAGTCAGAGCAAGGAACTCAATAGCATGTCTGTGGCTGAACATTAACTGATCTGAGATGGTCTTTCTTTTCTTATCCCTTGGAAGACCTCATAAGTTTTGATTTCATTCTGGTGTCCAAAGAGAAAAATATCTGAAGCCATTAAAATTTTTCAAGGTGGAAAGACAGTTCTCCAAGCCAGCTGTTAGAAAGAGTTGAATTTTGGCAGAGGTGTCACCAGCTGGCATTTTCCTCAATGTAGACGAGTGCCTGAAATGTCACGTTGCACATCAAGAAATGGAGCACTGTCCAGAGGGTGCCTCTCTGTGCCGGTCAGAACTCAGGAGAGCCACGGAGCTGGTCTGTTCAATTTGCAGAGGTCCTGGGAGAGCAGGGACTCTGATGTGCAGCCCTTTCAGATGCTGCATTGCAGAGCTCAGCATCCACCAGCCCACACAATTAGATCTGCTCCATGCGGGAGGAAGCTGTCGCAGCCTGCTGCTTGGGCCGGGCTAGTTGCAGGACCTGACACTGCTAATTTAAAAGGCAGCTTGATGAGTCTTCATTGATTTTGATCACAGTAGTGACTTTCTTTCTATGAATGCAGCAAACTGTAGATAAGCTAATTGATTACCCATACTTTTTATTAGTATGCATAGCTTCTTGCCTTTTCTTCCTCTTCTTCTGAAGAAGAATTTAAATATTCAGGGACTTGTAAAATCCATATATATTTGTGAGTTAAAGAAGAAGAGATGTTCTGAACCTTGTATTTGGATTTTATATTAGCTAATGCAGAAATCAAGTGGATCTGATCAGTTTGAGCTTTCAAATCTTTGTGGAAGATTGAGGCTGAGGAACATCTATAGCCTAAAGAGCACTTATGGATCACATCCCCTATTTCACTGTCCACAGGATTCAACCATCTTATTAAGGCTTTCATTTTTGAGCACTGGATTTTATGTCATCAGAACCAAGAATTTTCTTCATAAATGAATTCTGAGTCAAATGTCAGTATCTACCTCACCCCATTCTTTTCAAAAGTGCAGGGAGTGTTACAGCTTCATTCTGTCACATAATGAGATGGTCTGATGGGAAAACACTGGCTCTGAGTTTAACAGGATTTTGTGCAAGTGTATTTCTGGAGTTTATTTTATTTTACTAGATCACATCCTCTGTATCCCTCCTGAGCTTTCACTGGGCTTTAGCCTTTGAATTTTATTAGCTTCAAAATTTCATGGCTGTGCAGTTCACTGGCAAGGAACAGAAGTTACTGCAATGGCTTTAATAGGAGTGTGTTTTTTCATCCTTAGTTTTATGTAGGTTTCATTTATAGTTTTTTTTAAAATGCCATTCTTGAAACATGAACAGGCCTGATTATTCTGCTAACAACTGTGTACACTGCAGATAAGTGTCAATTATTTGTATTATATTGTATTTAACAAGTAGAGAAATAGTAATGATTTGAGGATTTGAAACTAAAACTATTTGGAATCCTGTCCAACGGTATTTTTAGGGAAAAGCTTATCCATAAGTAAAAGGGAAGGCAGAGGCAGCCAACTGGAACTGGATTCAGTCTGTCACTAGGCCTCAGTTCGCAGGGACAACTAGCAAGGTCCTCTCCTAATGTCAGCCATAAGGAAAAGGGACGAGATCCTTGTGATCTCCCACTTTTATATGAAGTATTCAGGTGAATGGGATGTTATACTTTGTTGGTCAGTTTCTTGGTCACCTGTTTCTCGTTGCCTCTCTCATGAGATGTGCATCAATCCTTATGAATAACCTCACATTCCATTGCTATGTTTACCAAAATATGTATCCGATTTTCCAAGAAAATGCAGCTAATATGAAAGCTTTAGCTGACGGGCGAATTCACTAAAAGAGAAACTTGTTTTTAACAAAACCAGGACAATTACATTTGTCAAAGATCCAAACAAATGAATTTTGGAATTATTATTATTATTTTTTTAGGAGAAAAGTGATTGGAGGCAGAGAACAAGTGGCATTTATTCGTCATTAGGGTATTCTTTTACTAATAAACCATTTCATGTCAGTAGCACCTGTGCTCACATAAGCACAAATGGGGAATATCCTGCAGCATGGCAGGTTCTTCGAGGTGTTAGGGCCTTCCTGGGAAATAAATGTCTTTAAATCCTACCTCCAACAGTGAGCTCCTAAAGGTAAGTGGAGTAATGCAAGCCCAGAGCGTTCTCAGCTACAGAATCTAGTGGTACCATCCAGCTGGACTTTTGCCTTCTGCGAGAGGTGACGTTGGAGAGAAGACTCTGAGCTGCTGGAAAGGGTAAAGGTTGGAGAGCGAGCAGCTACTACCTGTTTGCAGGAGAGTGCTGCTCTATGATGGCAAAATCACCACCTCTTCTGGACTCTGCATCAGCCCAGCTAGTACTGGCAGAGAAGAATAACGCTGTGTTGAGACCTGATTAAGCTTTCTGTGGAAGCAGTTTGGTTTTGCCATGGTTGATGTTATGAAGCCCCAGTGGTCCTCTGCTGAATTCATCAGGCCACTGGGACTCCTGTGTTGCAGATTTTTCCCCTTCTGTGTGGAGCATGCTTCTTAGCTCAGGCACAGCATCACATGGCGCCAATCTGCACTGTGCCTTTGCTTGTAAACCCTCTCAAAACCCAGAGTCTTGGGGTATATAAAGAAGGTACTCTTGAATTTTTCAAGGCTTCTTAGTGCTATCTGAGCATACAACAGGAGGGACTTGGAATGGTTCCAGCAAAGCCACTCTCTCCAGTGGTCCAAGTAACAATAAGGTTAATGCTGTGCAGGACCTGTTAGGGTCTTACAAAACCAGATGAGGTCTGACAGTGTTTATTAGCTGTGCTTCCATGCTGTGCTCAAGCGCTCCCTTGCTTCTTTTGGCTGTGGACATGCTCATGCTGTGCTGCACCAGAGCTGATAGATCTCGCTGAGACTAAGCTGCCTCCGCATTTAGCTATAGTATGTGTAACTGCAGCTGCGTCATGGCTGGTTTACAACATGAATAAAATGGCTTGAGGCAGCTGAGAGTGGACTGCTGAGATTCAGATGCACTTTTCATGCTATTTCATGTCCATGACATCATGTGAGGAATGAAGAGAGATGACAGCTTAGAAAAGCTAATTTGGCTTTCAGGCACCAAGGAAGTTGACACCTATAGTGGGAGGGAGCAATATAGTGCATCTTTTCAAATAGTAGTTGGACACTTGTCCTTCTGTGTCATTTAAAAGACTGAGGTTGTGTGCGTTTGACAGACAAAAGGACAGTTCTCTGCTGTTTTCTTCTAGCAGCAGCAGAGCTGGCAAAAGTGAACACCAGTGGTCTTGCTCCTGGAATCCTTTTACCTTCTCCCTTAGATCCCAATCTTTCAACGTACCAGCACCAGAGGCTGAGCCACTTGAAAGAATTCCTGACTTCTTACCCTGCCCACTGGTTCCTACCCTTGCCCTATGATTCCCTTTTCCTTCAGTTTGCTCACGTTGGCTGTTTGTGAGGATAAGCAATGAACAGTGTCTGTCACCAGGCTTTAAAACAGGCCTCTTAGAACTAAATAAATAAAAAATCATTCTCTGTTAGGGGTGGAAAAACTGCAAATAACTTTTATGTACGTGTTACTGTTTCAGAAAATATGTGTAGAACTTCATCCTTAATTACATAAATGCCATGATTAAAGCAAATGCTGAGGCAGGCAAACAGTTCCTACATTTTCTAACATCGAAAAAAAAATGGCATTTCTTTTTTTCAGCATTGCTTGAGAAACCCATCAGCAAAAGACGAGACAGTGAAGCTGTACAGAAGGCCAAGATACTTTACGCATCCTGCATGAATGAGAGTAAGTGGCCTGATTTGAGAGGAACATGTATGTGCTACCTGTGTTTATGAAGGCAGGCTCTTTTGCTCTCTGCTGAGCTCTGTGAAAGCTTGTGCAGATGTACAGGTTTCACTGGTTTGGATTCAACTGAATGCTGAGTGTCTTCTGGTTTCTGAAGTTGGCTGTCAAGACTGAGATACACCAAGGCACAAGAAGTCAGATTTGCAGAGAACTTTGCTTGTCAGGGAACTGTGAAGGGATATTTACAGGATGCCAAAACTGTGCCTTGTTAAGTATGGTGGTATTACCTGGTAAATTAGAGGAGCCTAAATTCTCATACTGTGACTTTCAAGAGCATGTTGCTCAGCACCTTCTACCTTTCTCTAAATATGTTTAATTGAAATGCTTTCACAAATCTGGGTATGGACATCTATGGACTCTTCAGCTTTGAGTTATCTTGTTGTCAAACAAGTTTGGATGGGGAGCCCTCTAGCCACATTTTCAGAGTGTTTTTCCTGAGCTTGTAAATGTTGCTGCAAGGTGATGTACACTAATTTGGGGCACATCACTACCTTTATGTAGTTGCACAGGTGAAAGGTGAATTGTCCTTCAAAGTGCCCTTTGTCCTTCTGACTGACTCTTTCAGATTTTACTTCCTGATCAGTTTCCTTCCAGTACAGCCTGAGTCTGACTGTCAGCAATTGAGACAGCTTAACCCAGAGCCTCGGTGCCGAGATGCTGACCCCTCTAGCCTTGATTATGTGCAATAACCCCCCTTTGGAACCAGTGAAGTTTCTATGCTTGTTCCGAAGTGAAGAATGTTTTTTTAACTGACTTAATTCCAGCCCTTTGCCTTTTTTTGAAATAAACTGATTTGCCTCTCTTGTTCTTGATTCAGATGAACCGGGTTGGACTTCCATGCTTCTATGCTCACAGGCAGAGCAGAGGCTTTGGATTTCAATTATTTTGTTTGTCTTGCCTAGATATCGATCAATGCCAATAAATTTTTTTGTCTCATGTGGCTGCTGCTGGATTTTAATTTTCTGGAATATAATTGTTGTCACACTTTGTTTCAGATAAAATTGAAAAAGCTGACATGAAACCCCTGTTAAGCATACTGAGGCATTCACCTTTCCGTTGGCCTGTGCTGGAATCCAACATTGGACCTGAAGGACTGTGGTCAGAAAGGAGGTTTAGCTTAGTCCAAGCCTTGGCGACTCTTCGTGGTCAATACAGTAACTCTGTCTTCATCCGTTTATATGTGGCTGCTGATGACAAAATCTCCAATCAGTATATCCTGAAGGTACAATACAGCATATCTAATAGGTTATTTTGCATGGTATTTTGTGATCTCATTTTGTAAAAAAACACATTTACATACCAAACGTTTATCCTTAGTTATTGTTGCTATTATCTACTGACCTACAGATGTACATAGGTGTCAATTTATGGGAATGCAGAAGCCACTAGAAACTACATCCTATTGAAAAATATTTCTGTAAGGGTATTTTCTCCTTTGAAATGACAAAAAAAGGTAAAATGTGTTCCCAGTGGACCAATATCCAGGGTCTATGTGTGTGAAAATGAGAGGTGGATATCCAGTCCTGGAGATGTTCTGGATGCTGCTTATGACTCATTAGTCGCATGAAGAATGTTTTTTGTCTGTGAAGAAGAAGAATGGTGCGCCAATAGCAGATATTTTGAACTTGAGCTATTTTTCTTTAGATGGGAACGTGTTATCTTGTGCTTAGATAGCACATTACAACACCAGTGTATCCCAAACCCCTTCTAAACCTGAAATACAGAATTTATCTTTTTACTGAAACGATATTGCTTTTGGACCAAAGCATTGCCAGTTTGTTAACAGTGTATGGCATTGCACAACAGTTTAGACTGGTGAAAAAAAGACCCAAGAAATGTTGCCTCACTGTAGTCTGACAAAACTCCAGAGAAAATTGTAACTATTACTGTGAGATGTCACAGTGGCAAGACTTGAGTGCCTGCACCAAATGGATTGTTGTCAGAGTAGACCGAGCCCACCACTTTTATAAGAAAATAGTTTATGAAGGCAAGACAGAAGGGACAAGGAAGAAAGTTATGATGCTATTCATCACAGCAAAATAGGATCTATGATCCTTACATTGCTAACATCTTTGCTAGCTGTAAGAATATAGCCAAGAATACATTGCATTTGGGAATCAAATAACAGTTAACTGTGGTGGCACTGGAGTGGGTGTTGATTTTCAGCCAGTTTTTTAAAATGTCTTTTGAACAAGGCATTTAACTGGTATGAATTTGAAAGGTGACTTTTCCTCATCTCTAGGACATTTTCCTGAACAGTCAACAGCAGATCAACAGTTTGCTATACTAAAGATGCCATTCTGCTAAGATGCTGTTCAGATCCTTTCACGTTTTCTTTGGTTGGAGATTATTTGTTCAAAAGACCTGAAACAGTAGGATCAAGAGAGATATTTAGGTATTTCTCCTGTCATAATATTTCAGTCCAATACCTGTCAGTGAAGGGCTGGGCAGTCACATCCTTATTGCTGGTCTCTTGAAAATGAATTCACATTAGTAGCATCTTCACTCAGTATGCCTAGTGGCACCTGAGAATTAGGTATCTAAATCACTGAAGCTCTAGATGTTATGAATAACATGTTATTCCATAGAGTATTCTGTTGTTGTTGTTGTTGTTGTTAATTTGATTAAGAACTTAATCTGCAAAATGCATCAGCTAGTATTCTACTGTGTCCATGTTTTAACAAATTCTCAGAGGTGCAGATGTACCAGTGAGTATTTCAGTTGGCTTGTGAAAATAGCTCTGTTGCAAAATTATTTTTGTTCAGCATTGCAAAATAATGAATGGATCAGAAAAAAAGTAGAAACTCCAAATAAAACTCTGTTTGGCATTTAACATAATTTTTTTTTTTTTTTTTTTCCCTGCAAGGTTGAAGAAGTTGGTTAACTCTTTTGTTTATATCTCATTTTCATGCTTGCTTGCTTTCAATGAGTAGTTGAATCTTAAGCCAGGAAAATTTGGGTGAGCATCTCATGCAACGGTCACATAATTGAAATAAATAAAATCATTTGAAGTTAACTATTCCCAGAACATACATATGAAAAGCATAAGAGTATATTCTTTCTTCAATATGCTTCAATATGCTGAAAAAAATAAGTTGATACTGTTTATCAAAGAATCAGAATTGCACTGAGCACCACAGCTACTCTACTTTCAGTGGATGTTTTGGTTTTTTTTGAGTTTGTTATATTTTAAAACATGAGAACATCAGTCACTAGAGGAAAAGACTACATTTATTCATTCATTTGAGATTCTAGTTGTATTTATTTTAGTAATTTTAATAAATGTAGGAAATGTGAAGTATAAATGGTGTAGGATTTAGATTAAAAAAGACTTACGTGAAATTGTATGAATGACTATCATCTCTCTTCACTAGACTTGTCTCATAGAAAAAACAAATACAGCACCACAATAATAATTTTAGAACATCAAAACTGTTCCTTCCCATCAGTACCTTCAGAATTTGGAAGCTGGTTGAATTATGTTCAGCTTCCATACACTAACTGAACTTGATTACATTGAAGTGTTTTGGGAAATCTCAGTTTCCAGTAGTAATTTTAAGATATCCTCTCTGCAGTGTTTTTTGCCTTCTTAGGAACTTGAAACAGTATCCAAATACTCCTATGTAGTCATTTCATTCAGAAGTCTAAGTGCAGATCTCAATGAATTTTCAGGACTGGTTTAGAAATCAGGTTGAAGACCTTATTCTAACCTTAGGGTGATTATAGACCAACAAATATGTTCCATGTTTAGATCAAAAAGATGAGTAAAATCAAAGATACACCTGGATCTATGGGACATCTTTAGCTAATGTACTGGAGGCGTATCAATTTCTCATGCATGCATGCCATCATTTCTGTGGCTGGTATACAGCTGTTTCAGCACATGTGTTCAAAAAGCCAAATGCAGCACTCAATGCTGGTCTAGGGTGAAGCTTAAAAGTGCAACCTCCATTTCAGTCAAAGAAGGCTAATGATGCTTTCCAGGCACACAGCAGCTAACATGCTCAATGAGCATTTGGTCCGTACACTAGACTAGCACTGATCTCAACCTGGTATTGTGCCTCTGAAATATGTATAGCATGAATGGTCATCAGCATAAACTGATCCTGTAGACCCAGTCCTATTGCCTTACCTACTCACTAAAGGAGCCATTAACACATCACATGGGTGATTCTTTGCTGTAGTAGGTGGCTCAGATATTGCAGGAGGGATCTGAGGCTTCCCAGATCACAGTAATTTGATTTATGTAACATCTATCAACACAGCATAGCATTTTTCTGTTATTTTGAAATCCTGTGCATCCTGGTGCAATGTTTTATGTATCAGATATTTACACACATCTACCATAATTGCTAGAAAAACATGAACTCTTCCAAAGTTGCTTATAGGGCTACCTTTGAATTCTGATTAATCTACCTATTAAATGGTTTTTCATGTTATTTTTAACAGCTTGATCAAGCAAGCCTCTCTCTTGCATCTCGAGAGGATTACCTAGAAAATACCACAGAAGCTAAATCTGTAAGTATTACCAACTGGAACTCAGAGTAACCATTTTTTCCTTTTGTTTGTGTGCATGTCTATTGTTGCTTTTGTTTTGTTGAACTTCAAATTGGGAAAGAGTTGTGGCTTGTTTAGATCTAGATCTTTTGGGATATCTTCTATCAGAAAATACCATCACCAGCACCACTAAGACAAACACTCTTCCAAAGTTTCTCAAATGAATGTTTTTGTAAGACTTGGGCCTCCTCTTGCTTTTCTTCCACCTTGGAAGAAGCGTCTAGAATTCATCTAGTCCATCCTCTCTGCTCAAGCAGGGTCATCTACAGCAAGTTGCCCAGGACAGTATCCAGTGAGGTTTTGAATATCTCCACAAATAAACACTCTACAACCTTTCTGAGCAACTTGTGCCACACTTCCTTCCCTCTCACTTAGTGGAAAAAATGTTTACATTTGTTCAGATGAAATTTCATGTTTTAGTTTGTGCCAGTGCTTCTTGTCCTAACATTAGGCAGCAGTGAAAACAGTCTGGCTCTCTACCTTCTTTATTTTTCCTCTATCATACATGGGAATGAATTTCTCCTGAGCCTTTTCTAGATGAGCAGTCTTAGCTTTCTCAGCTTCTCAGTGCATGAAGGCTGCTCTGGTCCCTTAAACAGCTTTGCCGCCCTGTGCTGAGCCTGCTTCAGTACTGCCATCTCTCTCTTCTACTAGAGAACTATAAACTGGACCCAGCACTCAACTGTGGCTACACCAGTGCTGAGTAGAGGGGAAGGATCACCTCCCTTGACCCGCTGGCAACAATCTGCCTAATGGAGCCCAGGGTGCTGTTGGTCCCCTTTGCTGCAAAGGCACATTGCAGGTTCCTGTTTAACTTGGTGTTCACAATAACCCCCAGAGCTTTTTCTGCAAAGGCTTTAATGTATCAATATTTGACAATGGCAACACCTTTTTCCCCCCTTACCCGATGAAGGTCTGTGGACAGTATCCAGCACATACAGTCTAAAGCTCAAAGAAAAACACCCCTTGGGTTGTCGGGGCGCAAGTAATTGATACTAAGGTTTTATGGTTTTTCTTCCCTTTTGAGTTCCCTGAGATGCTACTAAGTTTTTTTCAGTCACATCTATCAAACTAGATGATGCCAGGATACAAAGAATTTTGTCTACTAAAAGATTTAAGGTGGAAATGCATTGAGATTTCTTTTTGCTTTTGTTGGACTATAGGCTGATAGGAGTTGATGAGGAGCAATCTGATCCCTCCAAAATCTCTGAAATATTATGCGGGGAGGGGTGGGGAGAGGAGATAACACAGCAATCGCTACACTATCATTATGTACAGTGCATTTTGCTAACATTTGTGTATACACTCTGAGACTAAAATGTGGTCTATTAGTATAGCATGGGGAGAGCAGGTATATGTGTTGCAATGCCATGGAAGGAATAGGGGAGGGAGCTCAGCAGAGCATCCCTTTATCTCCCTGTCTTCTCAGACACTAAGCTTACACTTGTATGCAAGTAGTTCTTCAGTCCTACACTGCTTACTGTATATGTTTGCATAAAATACTGGTGTACCTTCATAAACATTGTCGAATCCCAGAGTAAGAGCTACAAATATTGTCTAATCCAGAAGTGTCATTTGCATTTATGTTCTGTGAACCACAGCAGGTATCTCTGTCTGTCTTGCACAGTAAGTTTACAGTGTTATTTCTCTTCTTCTTGATGACAACAAACATTCAAGGTAAGGAAAGTACAACTTTGGTTTCTAGGGCATAGAAGTACAAAGTACTATACTCCTTGCTATAGCTGGGCACTTCTGGCCTATTGCTACAGCTATGTTCAACTGCAAATCATTTCACTCTTTTTTTTTTTTTTCTCTCCTTTTTTCTACAGTACCGAGATGCCTTTTTGCAGTTCATGGTTGATACAGCAGTGCTTCTGGGTGCAAACGCTTCACGAGCTGAATCTGATATGAAGTCAGTTCTAAGGCTGGAAGTTAAAATAGCTGAGGTTGGTATTTTAATGTGGGATTGAAGCTAGCTTGTTTTTTAAATTTTTTTTAAGAAATGCAATCCTGTTGCGAAATGGAAAGTTTTATCAACAGCCTTAGCAATAAAGATTTTTGGAAGTAGAAGGAAAGGGGCAGAACCTGATGAACAAAAGATGAACGATCTTCCTCCCTTAGTTATTTGTTAAACTGAATATTCTCGGGGTGGGCAGAGTGAGGAACTTAGCTAAATTGGTCCTTTAAATTGTTAATATTTCTTGATTTTGAGCTGGGCAGAATCTCTGCTGTACAGCTGTGTTGTGAATACATTACTATCTATTCAAGAAGCAGACCAAACTGATTCTCTGAGGAACAGTCTCAAAGCAGTGCAAGACTGAGGTGGATTATTGACACTTGGTGGTGAGAGGGTGGGTGTTACAGTAGCACCCCAGTTAGCTCTTGAGCTCCTTTCACCAGCTACCCTGGGAGAGGAGATGAGACACTGTGAGTTTTCATTTAGGGGACCAACGTAACTTAGCAGATTTAAATGACCCTCAGTTCTGACTCATTTAGTTAGAGACATTTTTGCCATTTTGTGGAGCTTAATTTTAGGTATTAGGACTGTTGAAGGCTGGAGGAGTATTTCTCATTTCCCATATCCCCGTGTCAGTATGGATACTACAGAAAGCCCACTCTGGGAACTCTGCGTCCACTATTGTTTCTGCTTCCAAAGCGAGATAGAAGAGTTATCCTCAGCATTGGGAAACCAGCAAAAGTTAGGGCTACAAACTTGACACTGATTTGCAGAATTGCCAGCTGAGCTGAGGATTTCTTCACATCACCAAGGAAAGAAGTTATCTTTCCCATTCTCCCCTGTGAAATGCTGGGTCTCCTGTTAACAGAGAAGCCTGTTGCATAGGACAGGTGATGCAGCTTCATGACCTTTCCCTGGGTTCTGCTGTTGCCATCTACAGGAGGAAAGGCAATGGTGCTTCTTAGTGGTGCTTGTGTGCAGAATTGAAGGCCATCCACAACAGCTGTAAGTCCGTGTTTTCATCTCTCTGCTGAAAGGCGTGAAATTTTTTCAAACCTCTAAATAAAACTCCATATTTAGCTTCAGTTACCTAGCCTGGATGGACTAATGAGCAGATACTATATTGTGACTCAGTAGACCTGAAAAACAGGAAATGTTTCTTCTGTTTATTGGTGATGTGATAAGAAGATGCATCAATACTTCTGGTAGCTTTAATGCTTTACTTAATGTTTTACAGAGCTTTAATCCACAAAGTATATAAGTGAAATTGCCATGTAAGATGACATGGATCATGTAACAGCCTTCAGGATCAATACCACTATGCAAAATGCCATACTTATTCATGGTTACCTAGTTTCCATTTAGTATGAATAATCCTCCTAAAATATATCCAGATATTAGGCATGAGTCCAGGGACATGGATTGTTGCATGATCTTTAATGAGCACAATGATTTATATCAATATTTTACCATGATTTCAAAGGAGATAGTCCTGTTTGTTACCCGGACTTTCATTGTATTCTTTTTAAGTGAACATGCTTAATGGATAAATTGTCTGCTCAGGAAGAGAGACAGTAAGAATAAAGGGAAGATAATTTGGATATAGGAAGGAGGGGCATGCTACAAGAGAGCTTGTGTATAAGGAAGATTTCAAGCAGGTTTGAATCACTGGAGGAAGAGGGAAAGTTTTGAGAGGAAGGGAGCAAACGGACTCAAGAAGAGTATAAAGATTTGTCAGATAAATTAAGTCTGCAGAATGGGAGAAGAAAGTAATTTTTTTTCCTGTACGGCTTGAGCAATAGTACAACCGCAGAAACTTACTGGAGAATTTTGGTTGGAGAACTGCCAGCTGTCTGGTTAGTCTGGCACCAATCTCTGTCCTCTTTAAACTGCAAAGCATACAGTCTGTTGTAAAGGATTTAGCTTAGAATGGGGCTGAAACTGCCATTGGGTATTCTTGTTTCTCTTGAACACTGATAAATTTTTGAGCTATATCTTGTACTTTGTTTTCTGTTATGAACCATACTGACATCTTGGAATCTGAATGTCTCTTGTCAGTTATAAAAAGACTTGCTTTATATTCAGGATTTCTTTTGCTATGTCCTTGGACTTCAATGCTACAGAGGATCTTGAGATCTGGCTCCCCTGTTCACCCAGATGAGAGGTCTGGTTGAAACTCTTTCAATTCATGTCTGGCCCATACAGCCAGGTTCCTGTGCGACCTCACCTAGGCGTTCCTGCTCCAGCAGGGGGATTGGACTAGATGATCTTTTGAGGTCCCTTCCAATCCCAAACATACTGTGATACTGTGAAGTAGAAACTTGTGTGTATCTGGCTTTTGCCTCAGATGGAATCAGGTCATAGCAAGAACATTTTCAAATCCAAGAGGTGAGATGTGCTTCCAGCATACCTATCACAGATTTGACATTTTAAACCATATAGTTTGGAGGTGGCTTTTACCTGATGTGGTGGGATGAATAAGTATTAATGGTCTAGGTGTGCTTTTCTCTCTTATGAATCAACATGCATTTCCTTAGTGTAATCAGAGCTAAAATTGGTCCAGTATGTTCAAAGAAGACATGCAGCTCATTAAATTCCCAGTAATGAGTTAAAATACCAATGAACTCTGTTCTATTTCTACTAGTTAAATGCCATCCTCAGAAAGGGAAGTTCATGCCATAAATGCTTGGAAAACAGCTTTTGAGATATTTCTGCAGTGTGATTATGATGGGCAGTAATGATTTAAGAGCAGGCACCTACAAGATAATCCTTAGTTTGATTTTTTTTTCCTTCTCTTTTTTTTTTTTTTTTTTTCATTTTTTCTTTCTTTCTGCAGATCATGGTTCCATATGAAAATCGAACAAGTGAGGTGATGTACAATAAAATGAACATATCGGAGCTTAGTGCCATGATTCCACAGGTTGGTTGGAGATGACTGCAAAATTATTCTTCTAATGTCTGAGCTGTAAGATTAAAATTGCCTTTATTGTGCAGAGAAGCATGTTAAAGTGATATCATTAGGAACATGTGTACTCAGTTATGATATATATTCTTTTAAACACAGTTATGACTTTACTGTTTGAAGACATGTGTAATAACAAAATGCAATATTTTCTAAATTTTAATTATTAAAGCTTTGAAACTATCAGTCTCTAAGGTGCAACTTCATTAAGAAATCATCTCTATTCATAATCTTCTTTAACCGGCCTTCTCTTTGTCATTGCAGTTTGACTGGCTGGGATACATCAAGAAGGTCATTGACACCAAGCTCTATCCTGAGCTCAAAGATATAGGTCCTTCAGAAAATGTGATTGTCCGTGTTCCCCAGTACTTCAAAGATTTATTCAGGATACTTGACAATGAAAGGAAAAAGTAAGGATCCTATGATGAATTTACCCACACTTATGAGGGGGCATTAACTGCTCAGCTTTTCCTGGGTTTTTCAGGTGCTTCAGATATTCTTGGAAGCAAGTCTCTAGGCAAAAGTTCTGTTTATTTTTGCCTGAATGAGGATATAGAAATTGGCTTGTGTCTAGCAGGAGAATTTGCTGTTTCAAAATATTTTTTTTTTTTTTTTTTTACTGAAAACATAGATTGCAGTAGAATTGTTTTTGCAGATGCATTCAGCATCTCTTACTTGTATAGGGTCTTGTATCTTGTGAAATCATTTACACCTCTAGAACATAGCTTTAAAATGCAGGTAGCTCAGATTAAACATTATAGGTGTGCTTTGCACAGAGAAGCAACGCAACTTTGGGCAGTGTAATGGGCAGTATGAAAAAGTGTATGTGAAAACAACATTCCGTTTTCAGTCATCATTATTGATGACATCCAAATTATTTCTGTGACAATTTTATCTCTGCTGAGGCCTCTTGCCCAACTTCAAATAAAAAAATATTGTTAGGCTATTGTCTCCAAAAATTGTTCTCTGCTGATTGTACAGTGTGGCCACAACTGAATTTACATTTCAGAAAAAAAAAGACTACTTCAGAAGCATTATTCTTACGCTATTGCTCTCTGTCTCTCGTGACAGAATGCTCACATTAATACATAGTACCTACAATAGTAACGCATAGGTCAAACAATAAGAAAAACAAAAGTGATTGATCTCCCTACAGATCATCAAACATCCTTACTTTATAAAATTCAGACAAATATCTTTAGCGTGCCACCAATTTTAATCTGCTGAAGAAAGCCTTCTAAATGGTTTGGGCCATTCATGCTTTGTATCTCATAAAGTTAGTTATGTCAGTGGGGATAAAGTGGTGATTTAGAGGATACATGTGCATCAAGACAACATGGAATTAGTTATTCCCTTTATATGAACATGCTTACATGCAAATATATTCTCTAACTACAGAGTAAATACCTGGAGGCTTTTTCCATTAGGATCTTGTTCAGTGAAAATCTGGCTCTGTGTGTTCAATAGAAGTGAAGCCAGCACATGTGTCATGGTAAAGGGATGCTGGAGTAAGGATAAGAATGAATGGCAATGCTCTCTTCAGCAAAGCTCAAGACCAGCTTTCTGATCCCTATGGGCTGGGAGGGGCGAGGGCAGGATGCAAAAGCAACATCTGATTTCCAGTGTATTCAGGCTGCATATCTTAGAGCTGGTAATGATTTAGGCATTTTCTGCTCAGTCTTACCGTAAGAAATTTGCATCATAAAATGTTAGAAATGGCAAGTAGAGTGCTGAACTCAACCCAAGCAGACTTCAAGTTCTTGTATGTAAAATCCATCCAAACAGTCACTGCATGATAACAAACATCATGTTTACCTATTCGATGATAATGTTCATTACTTAAAATGTCATCATTTGCTGCAGAAATAACCTTGTTATCTGGCCTGAGAAAATTAGGAAATCATCTTAATGTGAACTCCTAACAATGAGGTCTTAACATTTCCCTGTAGGGTGGACTCTGAAAGCTGAACAAGGATATTTTTTTTAGGTAATCTAATTTGTCATTCTCCATATGGTATTTTAAAGATTAATGCAAACAACATGAATTTTGTTTGTTACAATAAATATCTAGATCAATCAAATTCCTAGTAAAACATTCCAAAATTTTTTATTTGCTTCAGTGATTAGAACATGAATTAATTTCTTGTCATTTCAGGAGATGCAATATCATTAGGAGGAGCAGCTGCTTTTACTAAGTTCATATTCTTTCAAGTTACAAATCCTCTATCTCTAAATTACACTTTTATTCCTGTGTCCTGTGTGTCACCTTCACAGATGAGCACTGTGCTTGCATGGGCGCTGTTCAAAATAGCACAAAAGGTTGGTTCATGCCCCAGTGAAGTGGCAAAGTACTCTGTGAATTTTGTTTCAAATAGAGGGAAGAATGAAGACAAAATTAAGTCTGGCTACAGGAGCGATTCTGGCTGATGGAGGTGACAAATTGTATGGACTCATAATCATCATATTAAAAACTGCTCCTTTGGAGAACCTGCTAAACAATCTCGAGTTGTGAAATCATTCACATTGCAATGTTACTAGAAAATAGCACATTGGCAGGGTGTAGAGTGAATTTAGTAGAATAAGGCTGTTATTTACTTGACAAGCCTGCCACAAAGAATCAAGTTGCCGTGTGGATCTTGAAATAAGTGCAGCGGTGTGGTTCAGAGGTCTGTCTGAAATTCCCAATCCAGGGCACTGCTGTGAGTCCAGCCCAGGAGCATGGCTCTCCAGCAAGCTACCCCAGAAGCTGAATCACTAGCCTGCAGCAGTTTCTGTCAGCCCTGGGCTAGCTAGCATAAGTCATGGCAGGTGTTCATGCTGAAGTCACACCTCCTTCATAAGAAGTCTGCAGGCATTCCTTCTTTTTTTTTAGTGTACTGACATTTTTAAATGGAGTTTATATCTGGTACAGGAAATAGAGGTGTATATTGAAAACATAGATGTAGCTGTGGTGTAAACAAGATGATGTCAGAACTCTGATACAGCTGTGTTGTATGAGAGGGGAGATGTGACTGTGCTGGCAGCAGTTGGGAGTCCCTTGTATCCCTTCCCTGTTACCTGTGTGCTGGTACTTTGTGTGTGAATCATAAATAGGATACAGTAAGTTTTATCCTCATTGCAGATGTTTGCAGCTGTTGTAGGAAGCAGCTTTATAATTCTCATGGATATCAGAATGAATAACTGGTTTCCTTTGTATTTACCTTACCCCACCTTTGTAGTATGAGACAGTTAATAGAGAAGTGCTCTGTAATTCCTGCAGCATAAGAGGGATTTTTCTTTAGAGAGGGGTGGGGGCATTAAATCTACTTTCTGGTCTAAGCTTGCCTCTGAAAAATTAGTTAGGGGGGAAGCTGCAATAATTTCATTTGAACTTCTGCCTCTAGCAATAGTGAGAGAAGTTTTCCAGTACTTATAATTTGGTTCATGACTCAATTATGAATACAATTTTCAAACATATCTCAAAATTGTAAAAGGGATCTTTTTCTTAAAATGTCAATTAATTTATCCATCTATCTCATATTAAATCTGTCATCTTTAATTGCCATTGTGTCTGATTAAAATATTAGAAAGTTACAGAATTTTATATGAGCAACCTATTTTATTCCCAGGCGGGGTAGAGCATTCCTTAGTAGATATTCATAGTGCTGGTATAATTTTAACTGTCAGAACAAACAAGCTGTCCACCACTTCCTTCGGAAGTGTGTGTCACAATGATGGTCACATTGGTTTAGAAAGAGCCTACACTTGTTTCTGTAGCAGTAGTTTTGAAGTTAAAATAGGGGACTATGTACTGCACTCTTCTGAAAGGTTACAAAAACAAATGCTCTGGTCTCGTCAAGTGAGCAGAGAGGATTTGTATGTTTTGTGTGTGGAATTTTAGTTTACGTGAAGAGGTTAACTTCTCTGAGCTTATTTGTGAAAGTGGGATGAAAATCACCCCAAGATATGCACTGAAGGCATTTAATAACAAAAAAGTGTCAGTTTTTAAGCCGAACGAAGAGGACCAATTGATTTTAAGTTTGTATAATTAGTCAAGAATATAAAATGATCATCCACCAAGTAGGTGAACAAATTCAGATAAAATATTATTTTGTTTTGTTTTGGTTCTTTTGAACAACAGAATAAAGAACACTGCTCTTCAAACAAACAACAACAAAACGCATCAACTTTTCTCCCCCTTGTCTTCCCCAGAAAATAAACATACCTCTGGGTACCTTCCTGTTCTGATATGCATCACGTGTGTCAGTGCATTCTGGTGTGATCACAATCAGGAATTATTTTAGTCTCATCAGATAGCTTGGGTTTCAGACTTGTCAGCCTTCTATTCCTTTCCAAATTAAAACAAACCTCAAATAACTGTGGGGTATTTCTTGAAAATGACAGCTGCCTTTGTTACTTATGCCTGATACAAAAGTTTAATTCCTGTTGATATCAGTGTCTTTGAATAAGTCACCTTTTTGAGACTCATCTCTTACAAATTTAAATCTTTCATTCACTATCAATGTGACAGGTTCCCCAACTCAAACATAAGGACAAACAATGCTGGATGAGAATAAGCAGCACACAGAAGTAAGAATTGGTTCTTTTTGTAGCAGTTAAGTGCTGAATTGTAACAAATAATTGGTTTATGATAGTAGTCTATTTAGCTGAGTTTTTTTTTTACCTAAGACTTTTGATCAAAATAAGACCTTCAAACCTTTTAATCTGCAGGACTTGCATAAATATTGTTTTAGATCCACAGAGTAGTTACTGCAAAAGCAGGGATGCTATTCAGCTGTGTTGAAATACCTGAGGTAGGTAGTTGTGAGTCATTTAGAAAACCAGTGAGATCTGACCACTTTAAGGGTGCTTCAGTTGCAGGTGAGGTGGGTGAGGAAATTCTACATTGCCAGAAATGTGTTAGGGGAAGTTCAATAGTTTGTGGTATTTATTAGGTTGGAATGAATTTTTTATGACCCTAAGCATTAGCTCAAGATGGTTTGATCATCTAAGAAGTGCTAAGTGTTTTGGCTTTTGTAACATGTACTGCATTATAAATGTAAATTATTAATGCTAAAAAGCTTTTTCAGATAGGTTTTATGATTACTGTGGGGATTTTTGTGTACTATATGATGTATCTGTATACTGGAAGACAGAGTATGCACAAGGTTATGTGACATGTCTAAAGTTACACCGAGTTGCATTTGATGGATTCAGACATGAGTGCCAAGGAAATGAAAAGGGGGAAAGATTTTACACTAATGCTTTGTGAAATCCCCTCTCCACAGTGTGAGAGACGAGGAGGAGTATAAAAGGCAGGACTTATAAATCACAGCAACTCTCTGCTCCCCAGTAGAAGTTGCCACTGGCTGCAAAGACTACAAAGGCTTGTGGGCAGCAGGTACCTGCCTTTGAGGTGACAGTTGGCTTGAGATCACACCCTCAGGTTTTTCTGTCTGAAATAAGTTGGCCATACTTCTGACCTATAAGCACATGAAGACTTAACTGATGAGAAGCACAGGCTTTGCCCAGGCTGTGACAGATGCACAACCGCTGTGCAGGTTCACATGGGTATGCACACTTGTGCTAGCTTCAGTTCATCTGGAGCAGCCTGCAGGGACAGCCAAATCCATCAGTGTTGCAGAGCACTTACCTTCCATGGGCATTTGACACTAGGCCTGGCCAGACTGGTCTCCAGTGCATGTCTCAAACAGCTTGTGGAGAGCACACAGCCACCTATCTGCTCTTGGTGTAGTGTGTGTCCCACCTGGATGTGTGCATGCTGGTGGAGTTATGGGTTGTCACATGCTTAGTCACTAATCACAGAATCACAGAATGTTAGGGATTAGAAGGGACCTCGAAAGATCATCTAGTCCAAACCCCCTGCTGGAGCAGGAACACCTAGATGAGGCTACACAGGAATGTGTCCAGGTGGGTTTTGAATGTCTCCAGAGAAGGAGACTCCACAACCCCCCTGGGCACCCTGTTCTAATGTTCTGTCATCTGCACTGAGAAGTTTCTTCACAAATTTAAGTGGAACCTCTTGTGTTCCAGTTTGAACCCATTACTCCTTGTATTACCATTGGTTGTCACAGAGAAGAGCCTGGCTCCATCCTCATGGCACTCACCCTTTATATATTTATAAACATTAATAAGGTCATCCTTCAGTCTCCTCTTCTCCAAGCTAAAGAGACCCAGCTCCCTCAGCCTTTCCTCATAAGGGAGATGCTCCACTCCCTTAATCATCTTTGTTGCCTTGTGCTGGACTCTCTCCAGCAGTTCCCTGTCCTTCTTGAACTGAGGGGCCCAGAACTGGACACCATATTCCAGATGTGGTCTCACCAGGGCAGAGTAGAGGGGAAGGAGAACCTCGACCTACAGACACTAATAGACAATACATAGCTATAGCTTGTCTTAAACCTCTCAATTCTCACCTCTTTATCATCTCCCCAGCTGAATGACCAAGAGTGTAAACTTCCAGAAAAAACATATCTTGAGCTGAAGGCTTTGTATGGGTGGGTTGGACCTTGGTTAGAGGCAAAACTCAAGTTATGGCTTGGGCAAAGCCATAACTGTGTGAACTGCTGTGAAGACAAGATGCCCACAAACTGTGTTTAAAATCTATTGTGATTCAGAGGGGACAGTACAGGATGTGTCCATGAATGAAGGTGGTGGAGTGCCACTGTAGGAACAGCTATGCTGCTCCACAGCTAGAGCAATAGGAGGCTGCAGAAATTGGATTTTTAGAGAAGGGAGTTGTTCAGATGGTCCATAACAGCATCTTTCATTGCAAAGGAACAATTTTCATCCCTATGGAGAAGTCTGTGGCCTGCCCAAAATGTTACATATATCCCAATGTAGAGCAAACGACTTTTGGATATCAATAGCTTTAGAGCAATGACGATCCTTGAAAAACATGTAATCTATACGACAAGATAAGAATAATACTTCGAGGCCATCTGACCTTGTTATGAGACTGTTTGAAGTTGAATTTCACAATGTACCTTTACCTCACACAGCCACTGCTGGGCATGGAGAGAGCCCAGTCTAGACTAGATGAATCCTCCAGTCAAGTGCTTGAAGCTTTAGAAAAGGGGCCTGGATGTCAGGTCTCCTGGGAAGTTTGAGCAAGTTCTTACTGGATCTTTCAGCCTCAGTTCTTATAAGATTCTTGTTACTGAGACTTCCCTTTTTTTCTGGTATTTCAATTATCCATCTACAAAATGAGAGTGATAATACTTAAATAACTCTGTGGGTAGTAAGAACTTCTTCTAAAAGCATATTGATAACTTCTAATGAAAGATACAAATATGAGATAATGATAGTATATATGGGACGGACTGTTATCTATTCGGTTTCATAGTTACAATCTATGTGTCCTACTAATGAGGAGAGATAACATTCACTTTGATTTACAAAAGAAAAATCAGTTATTTTCTTATCTCTGGATAGAACCTTTATCCAACTCTTATTATGACACAGTTCTTGACACTTCTATGGAAAAAGAAAACTGCGTTTTGAAAAAGCATTACCTAAAAATGACATACTAGGAGATGGACTTTTTATAAATTTCCCCTAGAAGATGGTTATCACAGTGCAATTACATATTAACTGGCTGTAATCATACAGATTCTTCTACAAAATAGAAATTTATCAATTTGGTCATCACTCATTAATTTTCAAGGTGAAATTTCTACCATTCAGTAGAAATGTTTATAGACGTATTTCTGTGAATGCTTTGCAGTACAACATATGCATTTAGATGTCTGAGAAAAATATGTCTGATTTAACAGGACTCTTGCCAACTATCTGGTGTGGAGGATGGTTTATTCAAGGTTATTTAACCTTAGTAGACGTTTTCAGTATCGATGGCTGGAATTTTCTCGGGTAAGTTAGAGCTTTTATAGTATTTACAATAGTATGAGCTTTGATGCTATTGATTGCCCTTACAGTTGCTTATACCTTTGCAAAACATGAAATGTATTCCATGCTGGATAAATTTCTTGAATAAACTTTTCTTCTTGAAGACTACATCTAAAACAGTTAAGATGTATATATCCTTGCATATGCCACTCGGGGAAAAATGTCCAAAAGGACTCCACAAAGGAGTTTTTAAGACCTCCCCCTTAAAAAGCTTAGTCTTCTTATGTAGAAACTTGAAAGCTGGAAAGTTTGAGTTACGTTGCAGGGCCGTGACCTGTGCTGTTCCTGCAGGCCCAACAGGTTTGGCCAAAATCTAAGCTTTGAAAAAAAACTACTGTATATGCACGCATGAAAGTAGCTCTGGTAAAAGCAAAACAAAAGATTTCATCTTTTCTAAGCTTGCTCAGACCTCTCTCATGCTCTAGTACCAACCTTACATGAGCTCTAGCACATCAGTCATTTCCATAGAGAAGCCAATCAGATGCCTTCTAGCTAGGAGTTGCAAAAGCCCCAGAAGACATTAGTCACTGCCCCAAGCTATGAGAGCAGTGCTAATTATCTATTAAGTAATAATATGGGCATTTATGTAAAACACACACATTTGATTAAATGAATTCTGAATACAAAGCCACCCTGATAATCCTCTGGGCAACATGAGGGCTCTGTTAGCAAACCAGGGATAAAACTGAAACATGTTTTCTCATCTTGTTTCCATGCTGCCTTAGTTTAGATAGTGAGCTTTTTGGTTGTTGTTATGAAACCTAGCTGCTTGGTGACATCATGGCAACGGGAGTCTGTCATGATGCTGCCAGTGATGTGGCACAGAAGATGTGGTTGCTCTGTTCTCCCAGGTGAGGTGTGCAGGTCACTAACTGAAGTGCCCATAATGTCTTTTCTGAGTGGTACTGGAATAGTTCCGAACTGACCACATACCTAAAAATAAATTCCAAAGGGCTTGATGGAAACTAGACGAAAAAGGCAGTCTCTTATACTTCTGAAATCATGTTCAAATCAATCTTGTTAAAGATGCCATTTTCTTAATGCAAAAATGTGAGAAACTGGCTGTCAGAACAACAGGGACAAGTTTGTGTGTACCCTCCTGGATATTCCTTGCTAGCCAGGTAAAATAGTTGGATGCTGGCCATCAGCCAGACTGCAGCCTAATATTGAGTTGCATTGAGTTACATTATAGCCAGAAAAATTCCTGGAAGGAAACTATAATCTTTGGTTACTGTACATTTTGATATGGTAACTAGCTGCTGTCACTTCTCTGGGTACTTTCTCCAGAAGCTTAGGGAGAAACCTAATTCAGGTTGATTCAATGCTTACTAACAATATTAGTAAGAAAACCTAAGAACAGCAGAGTAAGGGCAGTGAGTCAGCAGCTCATTTCTATTATCTGCCTCTGGGACCTGGAGATGGAGAGTTAGTTAAGTGCAGTAAACAGCAATAGCTAATAGTTAATAGCTAAATCTAAGTGCAGTAAACAGCTCAGGGGAACAGGCTTCACAAGTCAGCAGAAAGGACATGAGAAATGGAGTCCAAACCAAAGGCTTTCTTTTACCAATTTACCTGGTCAGAAACTGGAGAACTAAAGGCACACAGGTCCTTCGGGATCATAAAGAGGACCCACCAACCTCTTACCATGTAAGTGAAGAAACCATTGAATGACTACTAAAAAGACATGACCATGAATTGAATCAGTGACCCTCAAAGCAAAAGATATCTTTCATTCATTCAGCATCACCCATCATAAGCGTATTATTTTTTTCACCAGGTTCTAATTTTCTATTGGTGGTTTTTACATCTTACACGTAGAAATCCTAGCATCAAGACTCTTAAACTCATTTCAAAGAGAGGGAAGAAGAAACTTCAAAAAATCTTCAGGTTGAGAAATAGGACAGACCTGCTGACTCTAGAGAAAGTGCTTTGATTACTACCTCAGCATCTCTCAGCAGCTCCTCTGCAGTGGCGCAAAAATTCCTAGCAAATGTGCAGTAGCACGTGGGGAAGAGATAATTTAAAATGATGTGGAGCTCTGAATTGACTGGGAGGGCTTGCAACCTGCTATTTATAGTCACTGTTACTACTTGGAGTTCTGTGTTTTAGAGTGGTACATTAATATTAGGAAGACCATTTTGAGGGAGTTCTAGTTGGCTGTTGTAATGTAAATATCAATAAACCAGCTGTGAGATATAATCTGTTCCTCTCAGCTATATTTTTGTTGGTCTCACAGCCTGTGCTGCCTTTCTGTCCTCCTTACAGTCAAGCCTCCCTCAAAATAATGATAATTATTATGTTGTAATAATATGTCACATTCTAAAAGCCAGCTCTGTCTCTTGACACTTTCTGTGGCTGATGTGTAATCATTGTGGTTTTACTTGGGCCCTGGATAGAAATTTTCTTCTCTTTTTCTCTCTTTTTTTTTTTTTTTTTTTTTTTTTTTTTTTTTGAGTGCTATGTTATGTATGAGGGATGATGAATTTAGAAAAAGAGTTTACTTTCAAATTTGGCTCCTTTGAGGAAACTATTACCTTACTATGTATTGGTTTGCCTAATGTGGTTTACTTACAGCAGCAGTGTTCTCTCTGTCATTGAAAATCTATTAGTGCACATACAGTATTAATAAAGAGCATTTGAAAATGCATTTCACTGGTGTATTTAAATATGAGTCATTGATTAAACTTAATTACAGACAATATAAGGAGGAAAATCGATCTTTGAACTACCAAAATATCTGACCTTCAGTAGCTGAGGATTAAGCTACTCTGAAATTTTCCGATGGAATATTTTCCTATTGGAAAACAACAAATCCAAACCCTTCAGTTTTGCTAGAGATTTAATCTTGGGCTCAAAGGAGAAGACTGGTAAAAATAGGAGGCTCAGAAACTGCTTAAGAGGCTTGTGTGACTTGTGAGAGGTCAAAATCCTATCTCACCTGACCTGGTCTTGTGTTAAGAGTACTCTGCTTTTGCACAGCTAATGCGTGTTAACTACTGGATTGGGATTTTGCTTATTCTCTGTGGAAAAGCTTAAAAAGCTCCTTAAGTGGGAAGAGAACCCTTTGAACATTGAAAATAACAAAAGTTTCTTAAATCAGCACTGTTATTGCTTACATGGACCCATCTCATATTTTGTTGTGTGTATTCTGTTTTTAAATGAACTTCTATCTTGACTAGAAAATGTAATTTTAACTGGGTAAGCCTCCACGGTAGTAACGTTCTTTTTGTGAGAAACAGAAACCAAGACAGCAATGTACTTGAGCTCTGTTTTGCCTTGCACATTGTGTGTTGAGCATCCTTGACTATTTCATCTCTAAATCTCATGTGTGGTGGTGCATGAACATCATCAAAGCGTGGAAGTGTCTATTTAACCACCATTTCTTTGGTAAAATACGCAATCTATTCTACCAATGTCATTCTATCATACCATGGAGGGAGATTTTTGGGAGACAAACACGTAATCAGAGTTTAGTGTTCTCGACGGTTCAAACCTTTTTTTCTCCTGAAAATATTCTGTTTGGGAAAGGGATTGAAAGCAACAGGCTGTGGTAAGAATAACCAGACAGGTAAATGGCAAAACGTGTGGACATGTACCTACCAAGGTTAGCCATTGTTAGTTAGAACAGACAGGTTTATCATAGTGGAGGGCTCTTTAGGAAGTGTTTCACAAATACTGACCTAATTTTCTTGAAGATGATCTCCCTAGGCTTCTCAGTCAGTGGAGAGAGAGAAACTTTTTGGGAAGATATCTCAGAGCATGGATTTTCTAAATGAAAGTATCTCTCCACTTACACAGAAATACTACCAAGATTAGTTTAAAACTGGCACTTGGTAATGCCTTCCCATAACTAGCCCCCTAAGCCTAGCTTCTCTAAGTCATTAGCTTTGTACTCTTTCTAAGTCTAAAAATCTTATACCTATTTTGTGGAATTCAAAAGATTTGTTATAACACTTGATGACAATAACTGTAAAGTATCATTATTGTTTTGTTTGGGTAGCTATTTGACAAATATGTTTTAGGCTATACTGTATGTGGATGCAGACTTGTTCTTAAACAGTATGATCTTATGACCTACTACATGCACCTGCCAACAGGTCATACATGGAACCACAACTTTGCTGCCACAGTGGGATAAATGTGTGGACCTCGTTGAAAGCACACTCCCTTACGTTGTGGGTAGGATGTTTGTGAATGCTCATTTTCAAGAAGACAAGAAAGAGATGGTGAGTCCTCCAAGGTCTCTGTCTAGAAACTTTGAATTAGTGGCATCCTCCTCACAAATTTCCTCTGATGTTAGACCAAATTTTAAAGAGATGAGTTTCTTACAAATGCTTAAAATCAACCAAACAGAAACCCCACTCAAACAAGCAAACAAAACCTCCAAAACACACAAGAAAAAAACAAGGAGAAAATTGAACTAATTTGAAAAAATATCACCTTTCTGTCCACTTGGGCACTGCACATTCCTTCCATGTGCAGCCCTTCAAATAAATATGTAGCCAGATCAAAACAGGCTGAACACCATTAATTTGTGTAAATAATGAGAGCAAGGCTGTTCAGGATCAGACTGAGTGGTATCAATGAGAACTGATTTAGTATAGCTAGTGTAACTCTTTATAGTAAAGTTTTTACTAACTATTCAAAAGAGTGCTCAAGATCTCTCTGCTTTAGGGCTACTCTTTTAAAGCTGACTGTGTTACTCCTGCAGTCTAAACAAGAAAAGTGTAACTAATGTCTAGCCCAAATTTAAAGGGAATTCAAAGAATAGCTTTTAGCTGGATGTGCATCCTAATTTTAGAACTTCATATGTGACTACATTATCACTTCACTTAATATATTCAAATGATTAATTACCTTTTACAATTATTTATGACTTATTTTCAGTTCATTTCTAATAGGGTTTTCCAATATCTGCTTTTCCAGCCATTGATTTTCCAACAGTAATCAGTTTAAAATTAATTTCGTCACTAAACTTAGCTCTTGGTGCAGGAGAGGCACAGCAGTTTAGGAAATGAAATAGCATCCTGCATTGGGACCAACAGCTCTGTGATAGTCTGCACAGCCCTGGCTCAGTACCTGGAGTTTGTCTGTTTAACTTTATCTAGCTTGATTGTTTTCTCAGGGAAGGCCTCCATTTTAGACAGACCAACACTCTGATCTGGCTTGTCCAAATCTTTATGATGTGTGTTTCCCTCTCAGGTTCTTAATTTCTTTTGCTACTTGGCTTCAGCTGGAGTTTCCTCCCTGAAATTCAGCTTTTCTGTTGCCTGATTTTTGATCAAGCTTGTAATGTGCTATCTGGAGGGTCAGTGACAAAAATATTTCTGGGATATTAAACAGTATGACTTCCATGCAGGATAAGCAGGAGGAGAAGAACTATAAGAAACATACACTTTATGGAACGGATGAACATTTTTTTCATGTTTGTGTGAGGGAAAATCATGAGAAGCTGATAATGTTTTCTCTTGAAATGTGACCCAGTAAAAATATTCTTAGCATGTAAATTTCTTTGAGACCAAATCTTTGAAAAATTATTGGAATTCACAGTAGCATCTACAGTAATGCATATAAATGCATTGAAAATGCATATAAAATTTACAGTGTAGATCATAAGATTCAAACTTAAGGTGAACTGCCTGTGGAGATTAAAATTGGATGCTGGTGAAGTTGCAATAGGTTTTGAAATGTGCTTTTCAAGGTGATAATTTGTGGTGTTATCATTTTAATCTTGCTGGTTTTCAGTTCTATTTCTCTTCCTTGAACAGTAAGAAAGGACTTGAGAAAAGTGGTCTTATTTATACAGTGTTGTTTCCCCCCCTTTTCCCCCACGGATTTTGGTATATATCTGTCTATGATAAGCAAATCCTGAGGTATGGATAATGTGGATTCTTTTTTCTCCCGTGTTTTGTCACTGATGTTTCATACCTTAGATACTTCTCTCCTTTTATCAAGACTGACATTATTTGTGTCTAAATATAGCACCGTTTCTAACCCAGAGTGCCTGCAGTGTTTCTTAGAGCTATGCCTGAGCAGTTTCAGTAATAACTTTGATAGCAGGAATAGGTTTCTCCCGCTGCCCCCTGCAGCTACAGCTGGTGCATAAAGCCTAACTATACACCAGGGCCCAGCTGCAGAGCTTGAATTTGAACTTGTAACCTTCAAATATGGGGAGTTCACCTCATTAGAGCACCAAGTTAATTGAGTCAGTGCTCTGTCATCAATATCTTTAAGTTACCCTATTCCCTGGGATGCAGTTTACTGTGAACGTTGACTGTTTAGTCATAGTTAATGCTAGATCTGTTCCAGTTGTCCCATATTGTCTCTAAAAATAAGAAAATGTTTTTTTGAAAAGGGTAGAAGAAAATGAATACTCAAAGGAGCTTTCCCATGTTTTGTCTGGCTCCACCACAAATAAAGAACAGTTCCAGATCAAAATATACATCTGATACATAAATGGCAATTTAGCTAAAGGTAATGTTACTTTCCAAGGTTTAGTACCCGCTTTCAGTGACATTTCAGAGCTACCAGATCTATAGAATAAAATTATATAAATCTCTGGTACTCGACATTTTCAATATCTTTAAATGTAACATAACTGACAACACAAAGATCCAGTAAGTCTTCATGTAATGATTATCTGTCATGTCTTGTGCTATCTCAACTCTGCTTTGGTCTGTGCTAAAAGATTCCAGTGATGGCTGGATCCCCTGAATTACCTCACTCATGCAGTATTCTCAGTGCCTCTCATGAGGCTCATCTACTGATAAAAACAAAAGCAGCTGATTGCATACACCTTTCTGGTCTGTGCAGCCAGACGGATACATAGGCATGAGGGCATTTCTTCTCTTTAGACTGACATAATACACCTCTTAGTCATTGGATTTCTTGTTTTCTCTCATTTCAGGGTTTTCTTAGTCCCCATACTCACTAAACACTCCTATTATTATTTTTTTTTTAATTGCTTGTGATATGCTTCTGGCTTTGTATAGGTGTCTGAAGAAGCAGCCAAGCTAAAATGATGGTGGGTTTTCCTAGCTTTGCACAGATGTGAGCTGTCACTGGTGTTCAAGACCACAGAAACAGTTAAAGCCACTGTGAGGCATGGCTTTTATGCCTGCAGTACATAAAGGACAGGAATCCTTCACACGTACAGTGAAATACAGGCTAAATATTTGAATACTGTTTTGTATTTGGATCATGATACTCTCAACCCAAATTAAGTTTTTTTTGTGATATTAATAAGGTGTGTTTCAGTCTGACATAAACCAAGCAAAGCTACTGATGCCCTCCCTCTCTACAGAAAAAGCTTTATTTGTGCAGATGCCTTGCAGCTTGCTCCTTCTTGTGTATGAGCTAGCCATCTGGAACCAAAGTCTCAGAAATCTCCCCAGATCACTGCAAATGTCCCAGTATTTTTTATGATTTCAAGGCAGACATTCTCCTAATTGTGATATGAAAGGAACAACAATTAACAGGCTGTGTGGTACACCTGAAGGAACAGAAAATGAAAAGAAACTTATTTTCAGAAGAAGTGCCTGAGGACTGGAGAAAGAAGAGATTTTTGCCATCAAGAATATAAAACAGATACTGTTTTCTTTGGAATAATTCATGGTCTAACCAAATTAATTCAATTCCTTATAATTATGCTGCCATGAAATATTTTACTGGAGAAGGATTTGCTAAATGTTTTGCAGATGGAGGAGTTGACTGAAGGAATTCGCTGGGCTTTTATTGACATGTTGGAAAAGGAAAATGACTGGATGGACTCCAAAACAAAAAGAAAAGCTTATGAGAAGGTAAAAACATAAATGTTGAATGAGTATGTTCCTGTTACAGTGAAGATTTTACTTGAGTGAGAACAGAATGTCATGTACTGTACTTGCGGTTCCAGTTACCCATTGTTTTGTTTGTGAAGGAACATGTGCCACATTTGTTTTGCTAGAAGCTGAACCACCTGAACTCCTGCTTCAGTGCTGAAGTTATTTTTGTTACCTTGTTCTTCCTCCCTTGCCTTCATATTTCCCTGTCTGGCTGATGTAGACTTTGAACATATTTCAGATTTGCCTGTACAGTGGCTTTTCTTGACAAAGTCTTCAGCTTGATTGTGATGTCAGGGGCACACCTGCAGACACAAAATGGTTTTGAAAACATCTGTGGCAGCTCAGGGGACTTGGTGTAAAGATGGAAGATCCAGCCTAGAGGGGGTCGTGAGGATAGTCCAGGTCTCGTGCCTTCTTCAGTGTCATGGTGGGAAGCCTACCTTGAAAGCAATTTTCTAGGAATGCAATGACTATCCCAGCTGAGTACCTATCTCCTGAGAGAATAACATCAGTTATGAAGTGTTATCATCAAGGATGGTATTGCTGGTCCTGATTAGTTTCAGATGAAGTGACAATAAAATGCTGGAGGTAAAGGTGAAGGCAGGAGGAGGTACTCAAAGCTCCCTTTTCACTCCATTCCTGTGTTTACAACATGTGATATATGGAAAGAGAGCTTGCCCAAATGCAGAGCTCTGCCCCCAGAGCAGCAGTTGGAAGAGGCATAAACAAATAAAAATGAAAAGTAGCGTGTAGGACAGTTTCCTTATTTGTTGAGGCAATGGGATATCAGTGAATTAGTAAATGCCCTCTTTGAATAAACTGACATGCAACTGTAGCTGAACTGTTCTTATTCACTGTACTTGAATAAAAATAGAGGTGTCTTGATTTATAAACAAACACAGACTTCAAAGTTTTTTGGTAATTCTCATGAAAAGGCTGTGGAGATATTTTATCAATGGAAAGTTTTAAATTCCACATACAGACTATTTATATTTTACACAGTAGTACTCTTCACAGATATGCAAATGAAACAGCACTGCATAAATGCACAAATAAAGTCTAGAGCAAGAGAACAATAGTAAGATGCCATTTATTTCCTACTAACTTGATAGTAAATGGACTGTAGTTATTACTTCTTACTGACTGTTATTGTTGTTTTTTACTAGAAATACCATTAGAAATATAATGATCTGTAATTTAGATATTTGACAAATCCGGTACAAAATAAGAGCAGGAAGATTTTATAATGATTTCCTTAGTAGAGATATTTCTATATACCTTTACAGACATATACAAGTCTGATGGTGAATTTTCTAGCAAATAATCTGCTTAACCATTTTGTTCAAAATTCGGTACCTGCCTTTCAGCAGAGAAACAATATAAGCATTGCTGCAAACTAATAAACTCGTTAAAAAGGTTTTCCTTTCCCAATTTAAGGAGAGTTTTGTTCAGAAGGTCAGTTACATATTTTGTAGGTAGAGATGCCTGTTTTCCTCTGTTGACTCATTTAGGAATCTTATGACACTCTGCTCGCAATTCAGACTTCTCCTTTAAGTTTCTAAAGTTAATAGGTTGAATCTGGGCCAAACAATGCATGATGAACTAAATTTGAGCAGTACAAAAAAAAAAAAACACTACAAGCCATTGTACTATGAGTAGCAAATGGTTTAAATCCATTCTCACTGACCTGAACAACAGTTTTATAGTTTACTGACACAAGAACAAGGTCAAGCTTGTAAACACGAGTGTTACGTAATGACTTAAATTGCAGCAACAATTACGTGTTAGGACTTAAGACTGCAAGTTTAAGTTCAGATTCACAGAAACAGCTACTTGTCTAGAAGGAAAGAGTCTAGAGAGACATTTTGGTAAATTTACAGACATGGAGTTTGTGTATGTTTATTAAATACTATTATTGCTAATAGTAGATATTGGATTTGTCCTGCGACATTCGGGTGGGCATGTTTTTAATTCAAGAAATAGATTCATTACATGTATTGTCAGTTAATTCACTGGGGATATCTAAGATTTATAATACAACAGGACCTTCCAAATCTGTTACTCTGTTCCAGTTAAATCTCATGAGCCCAGTACATTATGCTGTCACTTTTTAAATATTTATACTTCAATAAAGCAGCACAGACAACAGGAATTTTGAAGTGGGGTGTTTGATTGTTCAGAACAAAAAAATATTACTTTATTACATAGATCTGTAAAAGTGAAATTTCTTTGTCAATAGGTGTCACCTGCAACTGTAAGGATAGTGCCAATGCCATAGATTTCAGAGTTTAGGAAGGAGCTTAGTTTGTTCTTGAACTAAGAGCAAGTTGTATCATCATGGGGTAGGATATTCTGCTTGGAAATAAATTTCTGTCTCATGTGAGCGTCTTCTGCTTGTTTGTATTTCCAGAACAAAACACAGAACCTGCTTAATTATTCATCTGATATCCTTCTATGATAATGTAACCTGCCTAGTGGGGGAAGGGAGGATGGTGGATATAATTTTTCCAGATTTTAATAAGGCTTTTGATACTATGATTCTGTCCGATGATTCTCTACTATCCCTTACAGCACCTTTCTGTACAAGTTGTCCAACCGTGAGATGAGCAGGCATATGATGCACTGGGTGAAGAACTGGTTGAACAGCAGGGCTCAGAGGGTTGTAGTGAATGTGGCTACATCTGGCTGGTGACTAGTCACCAGCGGTGTTCCTCAGGGCTCCATCCTAGGGCCAGTTCTGTTCAATATTTCCACCAATGATCTCGATGAAGGAGTTATATCCACCATTTGTAAGTTTGCTGATAATACTGAACTGAGAGATGCTGTTAATTGCCTGAAGGGACAAGATGTCTTGCAGGGGGTCTAGATAGATTGGAGCATTGGGCAGTTTGTTAATGGGATGAAGTTTAAAGAGTCCAAATGCTGGATTCTGCACCTAGGACAGAGTAGTACTGGGCACAATTATAAAATGGGAAAGGAGTAACTGGAGAGCATCCCTGTAGAAAGGGATCTGGGGGTGCTGGTTGACAGCAGCTCAATCTGAATCAGCAGTGTGTGCCCTGGCAGCCAAGTGGGCAAACCACATCCTGGGGTGCAGCAAACACAGCATAATCAGACAGTCAAAAGAGGTGATTGCCCTGCTGTATCTAGTGTTGGTGCAGCCTCATCTTGAGTGCTGTGTGTAGTTCTGGGCCCCAACATTTAAGAAGGATGTGAAGATCCTTGAATGAGTCCAGAGGAGGGCAACAAAGGTGGTGAAAGGGCTGGAAGGAATGTCCTATGAGGAACAGTGATTAAGAGGCATTTGGACAAAGTCCTTAATAATATGCTTTAACTTTTGGTCAGCCCTGAAGTGGTCAGGCAGTTGGACTAAATGATCATTGTAGGTCCCTTCCAACTAAAATATTCTAATTCTATTCTTATTATCAGTTAAGTAAAGGAAGGAAGTTATTACTTAGGTAAAGAATGTCTTGATCTTTTAGGTTTTCATCAGTAGCTGTCACATTGTCCTATATAGCAATGCAGAGTAGAGCTTCTGCCTGAAGTTCTATGGCAGAACCATATGCTACATGGAAGTGACTGTGATTCATATATTTTGCTCTTCCTCTATATTTTTAATCTCATTGCATTCTTGAATTCTTTGAATGATCTGGAAAGAAAGGAACTGTAGAAACCTGTTGAGTTTTATTTACCGGGCCTGCTCCAGGTTATCCATTTAATATGTCATTACCCTTTCCTTTAACTTCAGGCATATTTTGGCCATAAACAAATTTTTTACTCATTTACTGAATAAAGAAAAAGGTCAATGGAGGAGCTGGATGTCTGGACTATGGGCATGGAGAGCCTTCCTAGAAAAACATCTCGTCTTAGACTACTCTTCAGTTCCTCATGCTGATTGTATCTTTAGAAGATGACACTGTAATGCAAATGACTTGGCAGGCTTTAAAGAGAATTAACTGCAAATCCCCTCTGTGATTTGGATACTCACTGTTTTGCGTGTTTTCTGCTGTCTGTTTTCTGACGGATGCCCACCTTTCTTGTGCACTTGGCTGAGGACAAACTTGTATACCTTGCTGTCAGCCTGATGCTTTGCAATCAAAAGGATCATTGACCTCCAAAGGACTTACAAAAGGCCCTCTGGTAGAATCAATGCTTGACTATTGCTTTCGGCAGCCTGTCAGCTCCATCTAATCACTGAAAAGCTTTTCTGTCTGTGACTCTCTTTGTGGCTGTTTTGCTGTTTTAAGTTACTCAGAGGGGACATTTTTAATTTGATGAGCCCACACTATATTAAAAGAATCAAATCAACTAGTCTGTGTGACATAGGGAACAATTGTCTTGCAGCCTTGATTTCTGAGAATCAGAATTAGCCCCTGTATACTTTGCAGTTAAGGTTTTACTTTCCCTCTGTAGCAAAACAATATAATGAGATAACATCTAATAATTTCCTTCTATCCTCCCTCCATTCCTCTCTTTCTGTGATTGAAACATGGATTTAAACCAGACCATCTAAAAGCCAATCTTGCAAAGGAAGTTTTTAGCAGGGTGAGGTGACTCGATCTGTCTTCATGTGCAGTTTTCACATAGCTCTCTGGATGGAGCTCATGCTGCTTCCAAAGGATCTCTGAGCCAGAGAGAAACATTCAGCTCTGTGCTGTGATGCTTCGTTTTCCACCCTGTCCTTCTTCCTCTGCTCTGTGCAAGCCTTGCTTTATTGCTCTGTATTTGACTATAATCTGAAATTTCCTTAAATTATGTCTGTTAACCTCCCAAATTTTCAGCTGAGATTTCTGATTTAAAAAAAAATAATAGCAAAAGGTTCCTCTTCTTGCCCTTTTAGCCTCCCACTTTTGTAAAGGTCATTAAATTTTGCTCTCATTTGAAGAACAGAGAAATCATTCAAATGAGTGCAGCTCCAAGGGTGTGTCTGGCAACAGTCTTGAGGTACGTGGCCTGTGAGTTACAGAAGCTGAGCAGAAAAATCCCTTGTCAGATGCTGAGGTCACAGGTGAGCTCCAGGCCACCTTGCATCCTCTGAGAAGGATGGCGGATGACAGGGAGGGGGAGAGAGGAGAGCCTTTTGTTTCCCTTACAACAAAGGTGCAGACTGCAGCTATGTCAGCCAAATGGTAATGACAACTGCATTTTGTAACGGGGGGGGGCACAGAGAAAAGGGAGAGCCCGCAACTGAAACTCAGTTGACATGACTCTCATCTTTAAAATGGTAATTTATTGCTGGTGCTCTTCAAAGGGTCATTCAATGGAAGATCACCACTGAGAATTATTCCCTTTCCTGGGCAGCAGCCATTATTTTATTAATCACTTTTTTTTTTTTTTTTTACCTTCCTGAAATGCCATTTGCACTTGAGTTTCACAGGAAGCTTGAAAAAGAGGATTTTACAAAAAGGCCTGTTTTTTGGAAGTTTCCAAATCTTCTGTAAAATTGTCTGTATTGTAGGAAGTTATTTTTTTTTGCTTTACAATGCTATTTTTAAATCATGGGTGATAAGCCAAAAAAAGCTTGTTTTTCCTCTAATAAGATTTTTCTGTAGTATTATTAACCTCTTTAGGCCATGGAGCACAAATCTCAAGGTCACTGTGCAATCATTTTTTGCCTACTGAACTTGCCTGCTGCTTGGCTTTATTTCTCTCTAAGGAAGTTGTATGTATACGCAAAATTTGTTTTCTTCACATGTCTCTGAGTCTGAAGACTGAGGCAAGAAGACCACAGGAAAATGTAAGGATAGTGCCTAGCTATAGGTGTTTCTCTCAGGCAGTGTTTAGGTACCTTTGTTTAGCCTGCAGGGTTTGTTCTGCTGCTTTAGAGAGCTACAGCAAACCTCCCAGGATAATGCAGTGTAATTTAGGCCAATAGCCCTTAGGAAATCAAGAGCCATCTGTACAAGCCCCTGATTTAACAAAGTGTAGGTACTTTAAATGAGGTAGGTGTCCATGGATTATTCCACTGAAGCCATTTGCTTCTCAGCTGGAACTTACTGGCCATATCCAGCCCTCCAGTCAACCAGCTGAGCCCCTGCCATCTTTCACAGTTCTTTGTGGTCTCTCCCCCTCCACGTTTGGGTGATTTCACTATGAACATGACAGCCATGCTGCTCAGCTGAGAGGTGCAGTGTCTGTCTCGGACAGTGGCCAAACAGTAGCAGATGTTTAGAGATGAACATAAGGACAGGGTGAGCATAAAGGGACACATTCCTGCTATCCTCTCCTGGCCTCTGACAATCTGCAGCTCAGCTGCCTCCTGAGCCAGAAGTGGTGTCTTTGTATTTATGCATATTTTTCTACTGTGAGTTTGTCTAACAACTTTTTGAATCCATGACAGTTTTGTCATCGGCAGCTTCCCAAGGCAATGAGTTCCACTGCCTCACTGTGTTCTATGTGAGAAAGCATCTCCTTTTGCTTGTCTGGAAAATGTTGTGTTCTTCCCCTATGTTCTTGTAGTGGGGAAATCAGAGAATCATCATTGCCTGTTCTTTTCTTGTGCTCTCTCTTGCTTCCATATAACCCTGCCACAGTAATACATTCATGGAGTATGCAGCCTCCTGCATGTGTTCGCATAGACCATCCAGGCCCTGCACTAGATACAGTTCTGAAAAATAACTTTTCATCAAGATCTGAGGCATACCCAGAAAAAGGCCAGACACTACAGCTTCAGGAGCTGAAAATAATCTTGCTTAATGCCATGCTGATTACTGGGTACTCTGCAAAAAGAAGAAATGCCTGTTGTGCTTTGTGGTGTCTGTGGATTCCTCCTATGCAAAATAATGCAAAAATATGACAGAAGAACCAGCTCAACACCTCCCATATCTCAAGTGGGATTTTTCTGGAATGAAGGCCAGCACAAGGCTGACAGAACAATACTTTGTAAAAGAGGGGGATGGAGTTCAAAAACCAAACATCGCAAGAGACCTTTTACAGGTACTTTTAAGATTACTTTATACCTTTGTTTCAAGAATCTCAGAGGACTTCACAAAGTGTAAGACTGCTTCAGAGCACTAATAGAAGCTGCCAGAGTCACTTCAGAAGAGCTAGGAAGGGGAGAAATTTCCAAAGGCGCTAGTTGCATTTAAGCACCTCATTCCTGTTCAAAAGCCAATGGAATGGCTTCTGACTTCCAGTTTTACTAGGAAGTTTGATTCAAATCTTCTTGAAAGACCCTCGTCATTTCTAAACTGGTAAACATATTTCTGCTTAGTGCCAACTGAAACTTGGCCACACTTTTCCTTTGTGGAAATGAACTTTCTGAAATTAGGGTAGTCTTTGGCTGGATTCAAAAATTTGAGGTCCTGACCATATGGTAGCAGTTGCACTGCAGGGAGAAATGAGCAAGTCTCCTGATAAAGCTGAAATATGTGTTGGATTGGAGAAGAGGCAGAGTCACATTTTTACTCTTTTCCTACATGTCTGCAGTTTCCTTGGGCATTAAATGTATCACAGGAGCTTATCTTCATGGTGTAACTCATCTTAATCCTACTATGTGCCTTGGACATGTGAAGAAAAGGGGACAACTCAGTGGGAAGCAGGAAGTGAAGCAGATGCTGCAGGGCTCAGAAATTATGTTGGGGATTTGAAAACTTTGCTCTACTTACCCAGTCTGGATTTTGGTTGGGACACTGAGGCTGCCAATCCCACACCGACCTTGAGATAGCTGTTTGTAAAATGCCAATGTTTAGAGTAACATTTTTCACTTGGAAGATTCCAAGAATGCAAGGTACTTTACTTCTAGCATAGAAGTCTTACACACTCTCCTCTGAACAAAAATAAACCTTCACTTTCCATCACATTAAAAACATTTTTTTTTCTTTAAAGCCAAATATTTATTTCTCATTTCAAACTTTTAATTTTTGAACTCAAAGAATAATCTCTCTCCCATCCTGAATTTAATGTAACTTTCTCAAGAGGACGGGGCTGTTCTTTTCAGTAACCACAGGAGATGTTCATCTCTGTTGGCCAGAGTTGAAAGTATAATAATAGCCATTGCGTGTTTGCTTATCTCTTATCTCTGGGGTTAGGTCTTTGCTGTCAGCTTCTCCCTTGTTATCTGGCTGCTACTACTGCTCACTCAGTTGTGCAGGGATGTCAGTTCCATTAATAATTTGCGCACTGTGCAAACAAATAGTGGAAAACAGGTGAAGGGAGAGGAAATTGTATTTAACCCTGATCTCACAGCTGTCATTTTTCAGACTCAGCCACAACTTTGTAAGGGCAGAATGGGAGCATGGCGTCAAAACACTTGTGACAAATCTCATACTCGAAATAGGAGGAGAGAAACAGATGGATGGACACACCTGCAGATGCCTGGGGTGAACCTGAAACTTTTGTGGCAGAAATGCAACATGATAGAGTTGGCATGCTAAAAGGCAGATTAATTCTTCCAAAGAGCAGGAAGTCCTCTATCACCTGATGGAAGTCTTGGACAGTTTCAGCTTTGACTTTTGTTATCTTTGTTATTTTACCAAGTAAAACTGCCTTCTGTAGTAGAACAGTTACAAAGACATTGTAGTCCCCCAGCTCACCAGTAACAGATATTGAGGTATGGGAGGCTCATCCTCTGTATGGAAGAGGAGCCTACGAGGGTATACACAGATATGTTCTTGGTATTCCCTCTCTGTTCCCAACAAATGTGTGTTTCCTGGCTGTGGTGATTTCCATGTCCTGCATAGGCTTGCCCAAACCACTGAAAGGAAAGCTGCCCCCTCACTGGGAGCAGGCGGGAAGCCTAGCAAGGCTGGGATGTGGGCTGGTGCTCAGGCATGGACCTTTACTCCTTGGACACCAAGCTGTCCAGGACCAGGAGCCTTAGCAGCATTTCAGCTTGCTCGGGTATTGTACTAGTCACAGAGGTCTGAAGCAAAGTTGTGAAATGTTTAAATGGCTTAAAGTACTACTGTTTCTGGAATTTACTTTTAGAGGAGCTTTATCACAAGGAGGTCATCAGACTCAGAAAAGTGCTCCTTTAGTGACCTTTCAGAAGCCAGGATGCTGTTCCTAAGAATAAATGCTTGCTTGACTCCCTCCTTCATGAGGGAGCTGTGAGGTGTCTTGTGCTCAGTTTTCTGGGTAAGTGTTGAGTTCTATCAACGTGGAAATAAATGCAAAAATATAATTTATTTAAATATAAAGTATGCAAAGATTTAGAATAGAGATTTGGTCTTAAGTAGGAAGTAGGGCATTTACTGTGTATGTTTTTTTCTGTATTATGCAGCCGTCTTCTTTGTGTATGTGTGCATCTGCTTTCTCCCCAGTAGTTAAGTGGCACATAGAACTGGTGGTGGCATGCTTACTGGAACACTGCTGGTTGGAGTCCCTGTTCAAGCAAAAGGAATTTCTCCTCAGAGCCAGACAAAACCTGCAAGTCCTGAGCTGAGTAATGCTTATGTTTAGGTCTTCAGTCCCCATTTCAGTTTTAGAGTAGTGTAAGAATGAGTCATGTCTGATCTCAGACAGTCTGATTCTCACTTGTGGCTAGAAATTAAAAGAGAATTTTTCACATTCTATTATTGTTTGGTTGTTTTTTTTTTTTTTTTAAAGTTGTTCTGCAACCTTTGCTAAGCAAAGATAACCTTGAAAATGTTAAATGAATATAAACTGATGCAAGCAGAGGCAAAGGTCAGAAGCTTTCCCTCTCTGGAACAGGTTATTCAGAGTTTTGCAAAAAAACTGCCAAAAGAAATGCTGCAATATTTTGTAACCCATACAGCTGTGATGGGGAGAGCGCTTCCTTGCCCTTTCCTGGTCCCTGGGTCTGTAATTCTCTCAGCGTTCGGTGCCAGCAATCTCAGCAGCACACCGGGCTTTCTGGCTCCCTGGAGACCTTTATTTTGTCAGCCCATTGCTTTTTGTTAAACCTGCTGTTTTCCCAGAGCTAAACAAAAACAGGAGAAAAGGTTTTGCAGCAAGATGGGTGTGTTTCTAGCAAGAGGTGGCATGATAGTGGGAGTACAGGTCAACTAGTGAGGAGCTCTGGCTGTGAGCAGTGAAATGAGTCCAGGAAGGAGTTTCTACAAAAAATGCAACGTTCTTTCTGCAGCTCACTAATATGCCAAAGGCCAGTCAAAGGGGGATTTTTCTTTGTGTCATTGCAAATCCTTAGGATTCTGGTGCAAAATTTGTTGGGTAAGGATATCTAATGTTATTTCAAAAGACAGATAAAGATAATTTGGATTGTGTTTTGTTGTTGTGTGGTGGGGCTTCTTTGGCATTTTATTTATTTTTGTTTGCTTTTATTTTAAGAGTGAATTTTATTGGAAAACACAGAGCATTGACTGAAAATAAAGGCATGAGGAGGGTATAGTCTTCCAAAGCGCTAAGGAAGTGTCTAAGCTTAACTCAGGTGCGTGAGCTATTAGAGCCATGTCAAAGGCAACTTAGCAGTATGCACCACGAGGCACACATATACTCATACCAGCACATTACTAATGATGCTCTGTTGCTTCAGAGCACAACACTTGCTTCTGGCTCATTTGAAGTGCAGCTGAAGGATCTCCTAGCTGTGTGCACAAACCCTGGTGTAGTTATGCCCTAAGTGATCCACAGATGCATAGAGGCGAATCCAGTGCAGAAATCCTCATGCTGGAGGGAACCTGTCACTGCTGGTGTGGTGACATGGTGCCATAGCTGGACCTAACATAGGCTGAGTCAGTTTGAATATGTGTGCACCATCCTTTCTTCTGGCCTACAGGTGTGATCCTAGCTTCACAGAGAACCCAGAGGCACTTAAAACTGACTAAGGAGCTTTGGACAGTGATGGTTAGATGTTAAATACATCTTTTGGCAGGTATTCAGTTGTGCTGGTCTGCTGTACAAGTACATTTATGCAATGTGTAATCACAGAGGAAGATATTTGCTGTGTGCCATGAAGAAATGTATTTAAATTATAGTGCTGTGGTTCTGCTGGTGAAAGACAGCATTTATGTCTGTCATATATAATGTTCTATGTATAAAATAGTAGAATTGTGATAACTGTCATACCAAGATTACAAATAGAAGATGGAATTAAAATAAAATGGACAAATGAATTCCATAGCAAAATTAAGCGTTGCGGGCAGCAGAATGAGTTTGGAACAAAGCTGGTAGGAGAAAATATGAGTAGGTATATTATTTATATTGCTGCATTGAACTAGTGAGTTATGCTTGAGAAAATATCACAGTGAATTTGTATTTTTATATAAGTAAGGCTCTTTCAGATTTTCTGTAATTTAGTTCAATTCTATTGCTAAAAAATAAATAAATGTGGGATTAGTTTAAACTGAAAAATTAATTCCACTGAAATTACTGTCACAGTGCTTGAACCGATGATTGAGTCTCTGTCTTCTAGAGAGCCAGAAGCAAAAGGGATTTAGGACAGGAAAGAGTAGCACTAATGTACATGACTGCTTTTTCTGACTCTGTTCTGTGCATGGCAGTCCTGTTAAAACTTTGGTTCTTGCAACTTTATGGTTAGTCATAATAATATCATCTTGATAGCTAGTGGATATTAAAACTGAATATATAACCTCAACTAACAAACAGTTTGCTTAGAATTTTTTTGTTCGTTTTCCCCTTCTTTTCCTAGGAACATAATGTACGGTGTGGTCCCTTTTTAAGTGTACTAGGTAATATTTTCTTGTCAGGAAGTTTACTTTGAGTGAGGCTTTGGTTTCAAAAGCTGATTCAGAGAAAGGGGTGAACAAATGTAACACACAATCCTGTCAGGGAATCCACAGACCCACCGTAGTCCCCCACACAATCCCTTTGCTGTTCCTTCTCTGCTTTCCTACATCATGTGTTTCCAGCAATTGTCTTGTGCTGGTTCCAGCACTTGCTAATTCTCTCTGTGTAGTGACTCAGCTCATTGATGTGGCAGAAAAATAGCAGGGGAAAAACCTGGATAGATTTCTGCCATGTTAGTGAACTCAGTGATCTCCCAGAATGATGCAGCAAGGAGCTGCGGCAGTTTATAGAGGCTGTGGGTGCAGCCAGCATGGCCAGAAGGGAGAACAGAGATGAGAGAAATGAGGGAGAAGACCAAGGACGAGGACTTCTTTGGTTTTTTTTTTTTTTTAATCATTTGCCGGTAGAAAGCTTTTAAATGGACACAGTCACTTTTGAAACCACAGTGTGTATTTAACTGAAAACAATTTCATGTGTACTTCAAATATGTGTTTATTCACAAAAGTCACTTGATTTATTTTTTTCCCCCCTCCCCGGGCTCAGGCTGTTACAAAGCCAGAGCAATAGCTGTATTTTCTGTCTTCATAACTGATTAATATAAAACATTCAAAACAATTATTGAAATATGTAGGGGAGGGTTATGGTACAGCATGAGGTGTTGGTATGTGAAATATTATTAAATGAAACACTAGCTCTGAAAAATATTGAAAATTTACACAGTTTGTATTGTTCTGATATGTTTAAAAATAAATAGTTGGATAATTAGCTATATTCTGGAGTGCGCTTAAAATTATCATTTCAGACCAAGTGTTCGTTTTTGAGTTGCTGCTGTACTTGTGTTTGCACTTGACATTTCATGTGGCCTCTCCATAGGAAATAAAATACACCATTAAGGTGAGCCCAGTCCATCTCCCACTCAAGTCAGTGTGTCACACTCCCTATTGATATCTGTAAGACTGGGCTTTAGCCTTGTGATGGAACTTTCCTGTGTTTTACCAAGATCCATCAATGTACTTTACTAGTTTTTCTATACATAAAACCTAAATAAGTGGATAAATGGATGCAGCGATATTTATGCAGCAATTTTACCAGATGGCTCTTGAATCATCTGTTCTCAATGAAAAATGAAAAGACCAGACACGTACATAAAGGCTGAATTAATCTTTGCAATTAAATGGAACATTGCTTTGCCGTGAATGATTTTAGCTTTCAGAATGTATTTCATGCTATTTTTTCAGTGATCTGTAATTGTATTAGTTTTTTATATTTTTAGAAGCTTGAAAATTATCTTCACAAAGTTATTTTGAGTCAAGCTGATATACAGAAGATCCATGTCAGACTCATAAAACTTTGTCGAGGGTGAGATATACGTTTTGTTTTCTACAGTAAGTACAATGTGTCAGTACTTGGTGTTGCTAACAGGCCTACAAAATATCAAAATCATACTCTGATGGGCAAAAAAGGCTCTCAGAAGGCTCATATTCCAAGTTCAGTTGCCAAATGAGAATTTGACTAGAGTGGAAACAGAGTTGCTTTGTAGCATTGAAACATGTGTTGTCCCATTTTGGCAAGTTGTTAAGTCAAGAGTGAAAGGTCTTAATAAACAAATTTTGTCTCTGTAGTAAACTGACTTGCAGTGTTCTCATTGTGACAGAAAGACATATTGATGAGAAAATCCTGACTGTGTTGAAATCAGTGGGCAAACTTAGTGTAACCAGCAGTGGAGGGTGCAGTCCTGCTCCAGGTCTTCTGCTGTGGGAGCCTACTCTCCCTGCTGTGGGGACAGAAAACAGCTATCACGACATATTGTAAAGCATGTCACTGCTCTGTGTCAGCCCCTGCAAGAGCCTCTCACTGTTGGTGGCAGGAGAGGAAGCCTGCAGAGATGAGTTATCTTAATTTACCCGACAGCCTAAGATAGGCTGAGTACTTAACAATAGCCAGGGGAAATACCCCATTGGCCCTTTTCTTCCTATGAACATGGTTATTTAATATGTGAATTAGAGATAGGAATTAAATGAGCCTTTAAACCATAAAAAGTTGTGCATGGTGCGTTTATGGCAGATTCGTGTACAATTACCATGTAGCTGGTTCCTGTACATTTGTCACATTTAATCTGCTTTCCCCCTCTATGTGTGCATGTCTCCTGGAAGGCTGGTCTCTTAAACATAGTTTTAATCTTGTCAAGGGGAAAATACTGACTTCATTATCAAAGAGCAAGCCAGTTGTAGAAGAGTTTTCCACTTTCTTGTGCTGAAGAAGTAGTCTTTGAACTACTGTTAAATATTACTCAAGTGAACAGAGAAGATAGCAAGGGAAGCAAGAGACTTTGAGCATGCAAATTTAGAAACTTGCTCTTAATACAATGCTTTCTAACGTGTCTGTTGTGTAAATAAAATGGGCTGTGTGTTGGTTTCAGCTGAACAGGCTTGGTACTAATGCAAAGTCCCTGGGAGGAATCCCAGTTGGAGGGATTCCCAAAGACTTCATAGGACTTCTTATGTCCTCTCACGTGTTTTGCTTTAGCTATGGGAAACAGTTCCCTCCACCAGGTGCCGCATGTTCTTCACTGTCAGCATCAGGGAACTTACAGATGTGCCACAGCCTTCTGGTCTGCCACCCATGCTTCCTGCCCAAAGTGCTGGCATGGGCTGTGTAGGCCTGGACCTCATCTGAGGCTGGACTCAGGATGTTGGGGGCAGACCTTTAAAAAGAGAGCTGTGCTTGTTGTTTCAGATCAAGCAAGATCATTCCTCTGTTCCTTCCACACCAGTATGCACTACATGGTGGTGATAAGGTGGCTCTGAGACAGTAGCTTGGTAGGATCTCTGAGGAACATGGCACACCTCTACATTTTTTACTGCATCACACATATCGTTAGGACCAATTTGAGACACATTCCTTTTCTGGGAGAAGCTGTATAGCAAAGTGTGGATTGCATCTGACAACCTCATAACAGTTTGCCCTTCATCAGCTCTTGCTCTAGATATTCTCAAAAAGGCTCCTAATATATGTGCTTAATTTGTGATTTTAGATGGTGCAGAAGCTTTGTAATGGTATTTAAGCATGTACCTATGTTTTCTAATAACAGATTAACTTGCTGGTGTAGTAACAAAGTGTACTTTCCTGCATCTGTTATCCTACATGACTGGTGGAATATTTAAGAAGGCATTGGAATTACAGTGGTAGTAAGGTCTATGCAGTGTTAGTAAGGTCTAGCTTAGAGTTTGGTCATTACAGAATATATAGTTGTCTGTGTGTCTTGCTCAGACTTCTAAAATATACATCTTGTGGCAAAAACTTCTAAATAACAAATACAATAAAGTTGCATTTACCCTTATAGAATCATAGAATCATTTCAGTTGGAAGAGAGCCTCAAGATCGTCAAGTCCACCCATAACCTAACGTAACTCTAGCACTAAACCATGTCCCTAAGAATCTTGTCTAAACACCTTCTAAACAGCTCCAGGGATGGTAACTCCACCACTTCCCTGGGCAGCCTGTTCCAATGCCTGACAACCCTTTCCATGAAGAACTTTTTCCTGATAGCCAATCTAAGCCTCCCTTGGCACAACGAGGCCATTTCCTCTTGTCCTATCACTTGCTACTTGGGAGAAGAGGCCGTGCTACAAACTCCTTTCAGGTGGTTGTAGACAGTGATAAGGTCTCCCTTCAGCCTCCTTTTCTCCAGGTTATATCTCTTACAAAATAGAGACAGCTTTAGCCATTCCTAAAACATCAAAGTGCTACAAGCAACATTAGCTTTTGAGTTTGCTTTCAAAAAACTCTTTGAGACAAACTCTGTTATTTACTAGGGTTTTGTGTATGCCTTATAACAAAATATATCAGTAGTGTCTGACCATTTTTCCTTGTATGTGGAAATTTTATGCTCATGACATCAATTGTCAAAGACAGAAAGCAGGAGTATGGGTGGCCTGACAAGTGAGCCCAGCTCTCCTGAAGTAGTCCAGTTGGGAGAACTCTTCCCATCTTCCTTTTCTGATGCAGCAGGGCCATGAAAAGACTAAAGGATTTAAGTGTCACTAAAATATAAAATTAATATTAAATATTCATTATATAATTATCTATGATATTATAAGATTATATATGATATTTAAGTTGGCTGATGTCAGACCTGCTATTAAGGAGCCTGGAGGAATCATACTCACCCTTGGAAATATTTGTTTAAGTAATGGAATCTAAAAGGGACAAAACCTGGCAGTTCTAAGCTGCTGTTCTCAGTGGGCTGCTGTGGAAGGAGACTGAGATGAATATGGCAGATATGTGCTTCAATGAGAGTGGTGGAACAATGGCACAGGTTGCCCAGAGAGGTGGTAGATGCCCCATCCCTGGAAACATTCAGGTCAGGCTGGACGGGGCTCTGAACAACCTGATGTAGTTGAAGATGCCCCTGCTCATTGCAGGGGAGTTGGAGCGAATGACCTTTAAAGGTCCTTTTCAAGCCAAACTAATCTATGATCCACGTGGTGGAGATAGACATACTGTGGTCATAATCAGACAATTAGCACCATGAGTTTGAGGGCAGGACTCATCTGTGCTTCTTTCAGTAAAGCTGCACTGCGAGATCTAGTCTGGCTTCATAGTCATCTGCATTTAGAGAGACCAAGGTGTGATTTATTTGCTTCTATTTGGAAGGCAGTCTATAAATAGAGCATTTTTAAAGGATATAATATAGCTCAAAGCCAAAAGTGTTATTTTATGTGCCAAAAGACAATCAACAATTTTTGATTGACATTGTACTGGCTATATCATTGGTGAATTGACAGTGTATTAACATACTTATCTTTTTTTAAAAAACACTGTTGATTTTTTTTTTTTTTTTGCAAGTTGCACTAAAAATTGTTTTTAAAGGTTTTACTCTTCATCATATAAGTTAGTTTTTAAATGAAATCTGTTTAATCAAAATGCTAAGGGGCTCAATTTAGTAAATTCGAAAGAGAGGCTACTGTAGGTGATCCATTAGATGGGTACTCTTGAACACACACACAGAAAGTTTGAGAGCCACTGAGCTTATTTAAGCAGCTGACTTAGTAAAAACTAAAACTGATTAGTTTTGTGCTTTGCCTTCTCAAGGCTAGTATAACAACTAGGATTGAAACATTTCAAATGGAAAATGGAAATTTTCCAGTTCTTTGCAAAGGTCAGTCACTTGGACCTAGCAACACCACAAGGAAAAACACATACATTTTTGATCATATACAAACTTGCAAAGGAACTGTGCTCCTTCTCCACACCTCTGCTTTTTATCCCCTGTGAGGCATTTAAAATATCTTGAAAAGCTGCTGTAGCTTCTGAAAAAATGAGAAAACATTATCTCAAAAGTTAATTTGGCTCATTTCATATTTTCTGTTCATCATTTGTTTTCCATTGTGTTTTTTTTATCATCAGGGTTATTTGCATGATGATTGGATCTTTTTTTGCTGCAGAGTTCATCAGCTTCTGCTGTTAATTTCCTACCTGAAGTTGTAATCTTCTGTTTGTGACATCTTAATTATCTCAACCACAGTTAGTTGTGATGTCACAAATGGAGGGATTATGACTTTGCATTGGAAATGAGATTGAGAAATTGAAGCATTTCTTCTTGAAAAATAAGAGACAAAATAATTTTGGTTAAATGGAGGCAATCCTCCATCAGCTTCCTTCTTATAGTCAAGGAACAGATGTTTCTCATTCTTGCTGTCATAGGAGGCCCTGTTGTATTGAGATACTATGGAAGTGAAGAAAGGAGCAAGGATTTCCATGTGGAGGAATGGGAATTTTCCTCTGAACAGCCACTCTGTGCAGTAAAAGAGAAATAGAAGTCAGTGGGGCCCCAGAGAGGTCTGGGCTCTGCTCACAGAAAGCAGAATGTGGAGTTGGTATGGCTGCAGCTGGTTCAAAGGCTAATCCATTTATTGCATTTCATATCTCACAATATTTGTTTGTATTTAGCTATTTGAGTTTGAAGAACAAATCTCTGGAAGAAAATTTTTGAGGAGTGCAGGGAATTTCAAAGACTTAAGGAGAAATTACATTCAGCATCCTGAGAACATAAGAAGTGGCTTTGTGCTATCATAGTCCATCATAGCTTTAATTTATTCTATGGACTTTCCATACTTTTTTTTTTTCTTTGTGTGTTGTCTTATCCTTGTGTATCCTTCTGCTTTTCTTCTGGAAACACGTTGTTTCCACAGAGATACTTGGTGGCCTGCTGGTATTTCTATGAGGACATTACTGAGGCTGTTTATATACTCATGCGATAGATTTACAAAGTGGGAATGCTCATCTACAGCTCCTATCACTTCACACCAGTCTTTACACAAATTCTGCATAAACAGTGGGACCAAGTCATGACTGAAAGAGGAAAAAACCCCAAAGTTAATGAAAAGGGAAGTATCTCATTTTTACACCTTTACTGATGTTAGGGAAAGGGCAAAGACTGTAAAGTAGATGGATAAAAGTGGAGAATGAAATGAAGATTAGCCATGTGATTTTAGGAAAGTACAGTGTCCTTCAGAAAAGCGTGCACCCATCCTCAGGTGTGAATGGAAGCAACCCTCAGTGGAAATAAGCAAGTCTGCACTTGCTGAGACCCAAGTTCATCCATGTCTGTGTATTAAATCTATTTTAACAGTTGGATGTGTACCAGCTACTGCACCATAGTGAAACAGGTTATTTCTTGTAATCTTTTGGAAAATGTTGTAAAAACAGGCATTTGACCATCTGATTATCACGAAAACCAGTAGGGAAAATCAGCTGTTAAGATTTTGCACTCAAACACATTGCTGTAAGTCTACAAAATCTCTGCAGGCAGCAACAGATCCACTGTGATAGTCTGACAACAGAAACTGGACCCTCCACATTGTGATGCAAAGCTCATTTGTGGCACCAAGTTTCTAAGCAAGTCTGTTTGAAGTTGAATTAGAATGCCTTCAGGGAGGCATAGTGATATGAAGTAGAAATAGAACTGGGAAAAAAGCCATATGCTGAGTAATAGTTATATCTGTTAACACCTTTTTTTTTTTTTTTTCTTTTTCAAAGGCAAAAGCAGTTATGGCAAAAGTGGGTTACCCTCAGTTTATAATGAATGACACATATATTAATGAAGACATCAAAACAGTAAGTGTCAGACTTGCAGCTTTCTTTTACATATTGCAGCCATTCTTTGCTCTGTTCCTCTGCTGTCTAAAATCAAAGCTCCTCTTTTGTTTGACATGCATCTGGAGTTCTGCTTGTCTGGTTATTTTTAGACATTGAATTAAGTATGCTAGCTCTCTCGTCTAAGTTGTCAGTGCCAGTGTGTCTAGGCAAGATGACCATGAGGCCTGCTGGGAGTAAAATAAACGTGGGTGCAAAGAGACCCTTCCTGCTACTAAGCATTTTAAAGGTTAAACATACACCATCATAAATTTTGTGTTTAGTTATAAAAATGAAAAAAACCCAAAGGCATTTCTCCTAAAAGTAATGATCTTCAAAAATACTGATGCATTTTTCCTCAGAAGATCACAATTCATGATGCCCTACATGTGCTCTCCTCACCTCTCCAGGCTATGAATTTTGTTTATGATTGTTGCTTATAATCATGCCTAGAGGTCCTAACTAACTAGACAGGCCTACTGTACTGGCTGTTAGACAAGGACACTGTGGGGAAATTCCTTTGCGATCGCATATCTGTTCAGACTCAGACAGGAAGGCAGATGGTGAAGAATGGTTTATTTTACCATTTTCCAAAGAGGTAACTGTGGGGTGCATGTGATGAATTGTATTATTGAAAGTCACAGGCAAACTAGAATCACAAATTCAATCTCAAGCCAGTAAAATACAAGAGTGACAGTCATCTTTGCCAGAGAACATGAACAAACACTAAACAGAGACATAATTTATTGGGAAATCTTTGGAGAACCAACTGGACCAGCCTAGTCCTTGTTCCTGGAAAGAGCAGGGCAAGATGGTGCTGTGAAGACAGTGTAATGAGAAGGAGAAGGGTGTGACCAACTTAACCACTCAGCACATGGAAGTATTTGCCCAGATAAATGGTAATGTGAGTGACAAAAACACTTGTTAATCATAGTTGCAAAACCACAGTTTACATCTGAAGTACAGCAAGTCCTAAGGTTATATCCTAGGGGTATATCCTAAGATTGCTTAAAGCTAACGGTTGGGATATCAGCTGGATTTATAAAGTATTAACATTCATTTTTCTTCCATGGTTAGTTGTATGTGTGTGATTGCTATTAGATTTGGAGGCATATGGAAGCATGGAGCCATATGTCTGCAAACATTTAATGTGAAAAACACTAAGAAAGCAGTGGCAGGACCCTCAGAGGGCAGGGTACGAAATATTTGTAATAAAATACAAAACAAACTGAAAATGTGGCCTTGTTACATTTTTGAAAGTGGTTTTAAAATGTACTTTAAAAAATAAAAAAAATTCCTTCTGAAAAAAAGAGGCTGTCTTAACAATAGCCATAGAAATGTGCAGTCTGCAATTCATCATTGTGTATGTCTGACTTACTCAGCACTTTTCTGCACAGGGAAGAGCTTTTTTGGTATTCTAGTCCCTTGTGCAGATCTGTTCAGCCACTGTTTTTTAACTAAGTTCACAAAATATTTATTCTTCCTACCAAGCGTGAACATTATACTTGCTTTGATAATGGCTAAAAAAATTAGGTGATTATGTGGTTTAAAGTAAAAGTTCTGATTGTTCTGGTCATCTTTTGTTTCCTTGGACATGCTTTAAAAATGTCTGTGCTTTATTTACACAGCTCAAGTTTACAGAAAGTGACTATTTTGGCAACGTGTTGCAAACTCGCAAATATGCAGCCCAATCTGATTTCTACTGGCTTAGAAAAGAAGTTCCAAAAACAGAGTGAGTAGACAAAAAGCAAATTTACATAATCTTCTAACAATATTTGAATTTATATTCTTTGTTTTATACTATTTTTAAAATAGAATTATATATGCAGCAATATATTATTATACAAAAAGCCTATGGGCAAACTTCCCAGTTGTTCAGAAATTCCTGTGGATATTTTCTTTGGTAAGTTCTAGGTATCTCTGGTCTGATGCACGCTAGTCATATGCTTGCAGCTTAAACTTTTAAATTCATGAAAAAAGAGGTAATTTAATCTCAATTAAAAATGGATTATGTCTCTTATTCACAGTTAGAATTTGGAATGGTACAGTGGGGATTTATGAAATAAATTTTCTCAGAATGGAACCATTAGTAAGAGAGAACCTTATTATTAGTAATAGCAATCAGCATTGTTGGTTGCCTGCTGTTGATAGCAATCATATGGAATACGACATAATTTAATTTACTTTTATTTATTTATTTATTTATTTATTTGTAAACCTGACAGTGCAAATTGTGTCACACACTGTCATCAAATACAGGACAGAATCAGTCTCTTTTCTTACTGGTGGGTAATCAAATCCTTAAAAGGCAAATTAAAACCTAAACAGAACTTAATTAGTCTAATCATGCTACTTAAAAATGACTCCTTTTACAAAGAGGCTTTGAAATCAGGGCTGCTGCTTAGTTACTGTGGTGGTGTTCCCTTAGGGCTCCAGAAATTCCTACTCAAACTGAAATGTACCTTGTTTTGGGGATGGCTCTGTGTTGTCACTGAGGCAGGTAGAGGATGTCAGCAGGACAGGCTATTCCTGGCTAGTGTGCAGTAATTTGGCCCCATATTTTCGAGGGCTTGTTTATAGCTTTATTTTGATTGTGAATTTTTACCTTCTTGTCACACCCTTCTCTAACATTGCAATGGTTAATCCCAGGGGATGATTTTATGGGCTTTCCTGCAGCCGTGGTTGCCAGGGCTAGATCTCGACAGTATGTTCTCTTCAGACCAACAGTTTCTGTGAGAGCAGCGAAATAACCTCTCTATAGCAGTGGTGATCTGTGACCTTTCTCCTCATGAGCAGTGTTGCAGCAGCTCTAACACAGACCATGCAGATTCTGGACAAAATGGGAAATCTCCCCTGTAAGGAAATTAATTGGTAGGTTATCCCTGACTGTACATCTCAAGGGCTGTAATCTGAGAACTGTCACATCAAGTGGGTATGCTTAAAAAATGAAGTTTTTACCTGACTTCCCACTACAAGATTGAATACTTTCTCATGCTTTTCTTTACTGACTTATTTCAAGGACTACTCAAAAACAGCCCCTCATCACCTTTGCCATGATTTTCTTGTCATCCTGCAGGGCACACACTGGCCTGGAGGATCCCAATTTGATTTTTGGTCTCTTTCCTTTGTCAGCACAGCTACATGCTCTGCCTTCTGCAGGTCTGGGGGTAACCCCCACCTGAGCCCTCAGTCATAATTATTCCTGCTGGGAGTTTATTCTGACTTTGCACCTGCTTGGCAATAAAAAAGGGCTCTGAAAATGATGTGCTTTACACTGTCTGCTTTTGCTATGTCTGCTGAGAGGTACCAAGGCACAGAGAGTCATTACCACCTACAGTAATTTATTTTTGTTTAAAATTTATTGCAATAAACTAATATTTCCTACCCACCAGTCTGAGGCATGTCAAATCTGGCCTTAAAAAATTCAGCACTTGCTACATTTTAACTATTGGACTACTACTTTCTGATGGTCTGATGGTTTCACTTCTTCTTTCTCTCTCTCTTTTTTTTTAATAGAACTCCACAGATCTTGGGTCTACTCTGAAGCTTGACAATGTGTTAATAGAGAATTACCCTTGGGGTTTTATTTCTGTTTGCTCCATTTCTTCTTTTCCCTAGTTCAGTAGCTTTTAGCATAATATTTATATTTAGAAATAGACATAAGATGGTACAAGTTGTGGACTGATAAAGACAAATGAGAAAATGAGTGTTTAAGGAAGTTACCACCCAGTAAAGTAATATTAACCACAAAAGTTAAAACACTATGCTAATTTAGCAGACAGTATGGATTTCTCAGTGATTTTATTTCAAACTGGACTCACTTTCCTTAACATAGTCAACTAAATGCAAATTCAAAATGATAGTTCTCTCAGAGCAACTGCAAAACAGAGAGAGAAGCTGGGAGATCCAAGAAAAAGGAGTTTGGTAAAGCAAGGGGGAATGTGGATACCAAAATGGAAATAAGTTATTCTGCAAATTTAACAGTGTTGTAATCTAAAAAGAGGGGGAAAAACATCCCCCAAAGCAGGAGTAATTATCAAAAATGCTTTATCCTCTGTTTTCCTCCCTCCTCCGTAGCAGTTATCTGCCTTACAGGAAAAAGTAGCACGAAGGGACTCAAGCGAGGCATTGCTGAGGGCATGGATGGGGGGAGATACCTGCCCCAAATGGCACCAAGAAGCTGTAACAAGGCCTCGGGGCATCAGAGCCACCTGCTCTGCTGGTCAATGGACCAGACCTCCCCACAGGCACCGCAGCTGCAGGAGCTGCAACTTGCTGTCCTCAATGCCCACTGTGGATGCCAGCTGCCATCCTAACAGCTGGCTGGGGAGATGGCTGTCATCTTCACAGCTGGCTTTATCAAACAAGAGAAAAAGTGCTCAGATATCAAGAGAGGTGTGCAAAAGGGACTTGTGACGGGAGCTGAGGAATATGATGCATGAAACAGTGCAGGTTGGATGGAGAAGGCTGATTGGAGGAGGCAAGGCTGGAAAATGGGTAGCATGGGATGAAGGGAACCAGGCATGAAGACAATTAAAAGAATCCAGGTGAGACATGACTAGAGCAGAGGGACATGAAAGGCAGGGTGGGGGGAAGTAATGGCCATGTGGGAGGGATAAAGGAGAATCAGGGTTTTAATGGTGTTTGTATCCATTGAGACACATACATTAATGCATGCAAATATACATACACATGTGTGTGTGTATATGTAAACACACACCCACACATTTTTAACAGTGATTGAATCTATCCATCTTAATACTGATATCATATTTGCAAATATCAGGGCGTCAGAGGACTTCTTGGCCATACCACTTCATTATTATTAATCTTTCTTCTCTAAGATTTTTATACCTGGCCAAATCTTTCTTCACAGTTCATTCAACTTTCAGTGCTGGAGATGTAGGCATCTAGTTAGACATATAAGAGGACACAGAGGAAGTGTACTATGAGAAAATTCCTGAGTCTTCTCCAGGACCTGTTTCAGTAAGCCCTGGCTCTTCCCCACTTGCTATCTCAGTGCAGGTCTTATATTTTCTTTCTACAAGGGAAATCTCAAACTTATAAGTGACATGTCTGCAGCATTAAGTTTTGACTGCTGCAGTACTCCATAAGAGCTTAGGGTTTGTTAAGCCTGTTTTTTCCCCCCCCGCCCCCATCCTTCTGCTAATAAATCAAATGCACTGAAGTCGTAACAAGACCTGGAGCCAATTCCCAGGCAACCTGACTTCAAACAGGAGTGAGAGCGCTATTTCTAAATTTGCTTCACCTTAAAATTTAACAGCAACAGCTATTTATTACAGACCTTCATATAGTAATTTGATATATTATTAGATAAGGTCTGTCACTGAAACGTTCAGTCATGTCAAGGACCTCACTGAAAGAAGATGACAAATGAGAGGTGAAGCTGTTCTAGTAGACTGAATGGAATCAGTCTCAGTTATTTCTGCTCTTTTGTGGAAAATGCTTCCTGAATCTTCTCAAGAGTGGGTCAGAAGAGTACAACAAAATGATGGGATGTAAATATGCTCATTGCCAAATGTCTACATGTCAAATATGGAATTTACCAGTATATTCTGCTTGTCACTAGACAGCTCTTGATCCTCATGACTCCTCAGTATGGCTGCAAAGTCTCCTCTTCCTAGCTGCTTAAAAACATAATGAACTCCACATGGGATCATTCTTGAGGCCTTGTTATGAAACAGGGACTTGGAAATAACTTAATTCAGTTTTACAGTGAGAAAACTGAGGCTATTGTCCATCTTTGGCTCATACTAAGCTCAGGAAACAGGATGGGCTCTGTTATTGCTGTGGTAGGTTGTGAAGAAAGCAGCAGTCTCGTCTCAGGATGGGTATGTTGTGATGAGTCTTAGTAGCGTGTCTATGAATGACCACTCTTTGAGTTCCTAGGTCTGAAAGCATGGCTAACAGTGGTATGATGTCCCTCCTCAGTAGCTGTGGACCAAATGTCGACAGTGTTTGCAGTTGCTCTCAGGCAGGGTGAGGTGCTCCTGTGGTGACAAGTACCTGCATCACTGGTTATCTTGTCATCCAGTAAAAATGGGTACAAACTTTTCTGCTAGAGGGGTGTCACTTGGCCATGAAGAGCTCTTTAACACCTGCTTGTGGTGCTTCCTATCTTGAACTAGCTATGGTGAGCCCCTAGGACTGCAGCAGCAAAGAGAATGGGGAGAAGAGGAAAGCACATTAGTTTGTTTTGAAGTATCTGTCTCAGGCCCTTGATCTTGTGACTGGAAATGAGAGCCCCTGTAAGACACTCACTCTAAGAAGGATTTGCAAAAGGGAAGATTTGTTGCCCTGGAAGCCTTTTTCATGCCTGAAAGTTGATGTTTGAGGGAACAAAAAGGCCATTGTAAGTAGAACAAGCCAACAGGGTGAGGTGAAGTCACAATGCTATTTGTCTTTGTTCAAACTCAATAAAATCTAAATGAAAGCCTTTAGTGTTTCAGATGGGCCCCTTTCAGATGGGTCCTCTCCTTGTCAAAAAAGGGACTGAGCCCTCCAGAACCACTACTAGGCCTGGAGAACAGGTGATACAGACAAATAGCAGTTCCTTCAAAGCAGTTCACTGATTGCTGCTGTGAACAAACATGAAATTGAAATGTGATTAATTAAATCCCCTAATTTTTTCTTTATCCCCTCACCATAAGAATTTTTTCTTCAGTCTTCCATTATCTCACTACATGACCTCTGACATTTAATCTCTTCACTACAGAGGAAACAGAGAATTCATCAGAAAATAACCTACCTGTGCTGCTTCTCTTCAGAATCTCCTAGTAAAAAAAAAAATCAGGAGAGTTATCTCTGGCAATTAGAGTCTATAATACGTTGGATGGTTAAAGATGTTTAGATGACAACACCCTTTGCTTTTATTGGTTAGTTTTTCTAGTTGCTGCATTGTGAAACAAGCTGCTAAGCTTTGAAGATGAGAGAAACAAATAAGTTTATTGATAAAACACAGAATGCTGCTATTCTAAAACCTCTCCCCTTTGTTGTGTGGTTTACATGAGGACATCAGTTGACAGAAAAACAGTCAGGATCTGCATTTAACTCAATCATTTGATGGTGCTATTTTAAAGCACAGATCGTGAACGTGAATGTCATTGACAACACACATTTTCTGTGTTCTGATAGATCTTCCTTTGTCTTACTCTTTGTTTTGCAGCTCCCATATCTTCTCTTTGAAATAATTTTTCCAAAGCAATTGCATTGCATTCATTTGGCTTTACAAATCTTTGAAATTATGCATTGCTAAAGATGACAGGATGTTCCTGTCTGGACATTTAGTAGAATTGCTTCTAATTTATTATGGATTAACCCCTGATTCTCATGATATTTATTACTTTTCTTTTATCTCATTTCTTCCTTATAAAATCATAAAGTGAAATCTTGGACTCACAAAAATCAGAGTTTCATCCAAGGGGATTTTGATCTTACTGAAGCCAGCTGATATTTTCCACTCATGTGGGTGAAATCACTGTCAATATTGAATTTATGTTCCCAGAAAGCACTTGCCCATGTGGCTGCTGTCATCCTAGGTACTCAAGTAGTTGTTTAGCAAAGCATCTGAAGCCACTTCATTTGTTTCAAATTACTCTCCTCTAATTTTGAGAGGGAGTTTCTCCCCACATGGCTGAAAGACACCTAAGAGAGTTTTCACAGCTGCTGTCAGTGTAGGAGCCTCTGAGTGAACTTCAGTGCGCTGGTATGACAGACCTCACAAGCACAATGGTCACTTAGAAATAGAACAGGTGAGCTAATAGGAAGCTTAACAATCTCTCCTGTTGAAAATTCATTGACCATACACACTTAAAATACAACCATTAAACAATAGATTTCAATGTTTTTAGGAAGTGTGGTAGCATGTGTTGAAATGCGGAAATACTTAGTGTATCCTAGGTCTTTCACATTTATGCTTCATTTCACTGAGTTCCCTTTTTATCTTTGCTCATTATGTTCATAAAGGTGTGTAAATATACTAACAGCTGATTTATTTTGCTCTTATTACAGGTGGTTTACAAGCCCAACTACTGTAAATGCTTTTTATAGTGCATCTACCAACCAGATCAGTGAGTATCTGACTTCTGAGCCTCCTTATAAAGTGCCTGTTTGTGAAATGTGTGTATCAGATAGTATCTGTATAGTTTGTGTGTTTGTGACTGAAAATCAAAACTGAAACCTGGTAATTCAGCTATGAGACATCTTAAGTGGGAGGATAGTTCTGGAAAAGCAAGGGCTCCCGCAAATTTGGATTGCTGTTGCTTAAGGAGTTACCTGTGTCTGCCGAGTTCCAGTGACTGCCTGTGTGTGTACTCTGTCCATTGCAAATGTTAGCTTAAATTACCGTTACTAAAGGTTAACGTTCTTGTCTTCTGTTTTCTGTAGCAAAAACATGTGTATGCATACCTCCATAATTATACAGTAACTCTTTAAGTGTTAGCAACTCAGTCCTCTAGTATTAATAAACATGTAGCAATAAACATGACTAGAAGAGGCTGTGATGTAGACCAGCATATTTGTTCAATGCCTTCAAGGACAAGGAGTGGTATCTGTAGTTAACTTAAAATTCTTACCTTTATAGTTTGATGTTATTATCTTGTACATACAGTGCAACCTGTCTTGTGCTAATTTTAGTTACTGGTTGTTTTTTCAGAGAGCATAAATCCTAGTTTGTAAGCATATGAGATAAAGAGCTGAGTTTTTCAATGATGTGTATAGATTTGGATGTTCATTCCCATTTGCTTTAATGAGACTTTATATAGAAAATTTCTAACTGGTTTTAAAAGTCTGTACCAGTATTTCTTCATACAACAGTATTATCTTTACCCCAACAGTTCTCTTCACTTTTATCAGCTTTGCAAGTTAAATCAGCCATTCTTGTTCTGTGCCATCAGGGTCTGGAAGGCAGCTGCCATAACCTTTGTGCTCTTAGTCCCCTAGGAAAGGAGTGTCAAAAATCACAAAGTGGCTTCCACTTTTCCTCCTGAATCTCTTTTAGTCACAGAGAGAAGATTTTGAAAAGCACAAAATGAATGTATCACACTGAAGAGGTTACAGAAGAAGGCTGGCAATCTGGGTCAGCTAGTATCTGCTCCTACCAATTTGTATAAGCAATTTTGGCCTTCAGACCAATCACTTAAATTATTTTGTGTCCAAGTGAGCTCGTTTGTAAAGTGTTTGTGATAATTAGGTTGTTCTTTTTATAAAAATTAGCTCTAGGCCTAGACTGCTTTACCTTAATTAGAGGACTGCCATCATTAAGGAGCCACATGTTTGTTGATCATCTGAGGGAGCACTTGAGGGAGGTGTTCCTGAGCTGATCACAGCTGTGAGCATGACATGTGGAGCACGACAGCTGCTGCTCCTACCAAATTAAGCACCGGCCACCACTGCTGCTTCAGACGTATGGTGTGAACAAGAGGAAGCCCATTCAGCCTGAAATGAGAACCATGGCTGTTATGTCTTCTTTGATATTGGGTCCTTTCAAGTTTCAGCAGCATTCAGCTCTCTCAGCCACTCTGCCATGGCACATTAGAGAAAGCTGTAATGAGAGGCTGGAGTCACTGAAGCTAAATTTCACACTCACTGTGTCTGATGGTGTCACGAAGCAGAGAGCCGTCAAACGTGACCAATCAGTCATGGGTGTAGAGGCAATTGTATTTTCTATCGTAACTGCTGACCTTCTTGTACTGCTGGCATCTGACCTTGAAGTTTGGATAGTGCTGCTCACTGTCCTTTTAAGACTGTTCCTAAGAGGAAAAGGATTTAGGTGGTTCTTTCTGAGCAAAACCCTCTTCCTACCTGAGAGAGGTGTACAAATGTAATCATGCCCTAAAAATGATGCACCATAGGAGGGAAGATTCAAAGAAAGGCACAGTACAAAGTCTTACACTGCTGGCTCGTGTGATTTGCAGTGAATGAGGCCCTGTGAAATGTGGGAGGAACATGCCCAGGTCTGAGGTTGCTGATAAATATTTGACACATCACTACCGAGTTCCCATTAATGCTGGTGGGAAAGAACTGCACTGCGGGAAACTGAAGCTTGCAAGCCTACACACACTCCTATTGCATGGCGTATCTGCTGGGCAAATCTCATGCCCAGCAATGATTACCTTGCTGCTTTGCAGCTGTGTTTTCAGTAGTAATCCATAGAAAATTCTATAGGGACTGCTGATATGCTATAAAAACTGTGGACTTTTTAGTGGCCTAGTTAAACAAGAGAAAATAAGTTCTACAAATGAAAGTCATTTGAAAATAAGAAATAAGCATGAACTCTCACAAGATAAGTGTAAAGTTGTGATATGGCAAACCCACAAAGATTTTGAGGTCCAGCTTTCTAAAAGCACAAAAACTAATATTTTTTTTTTTTTTTTTCAAATATACTGAAAGAGGAAAGTTTGTAAGGCATAAAAAGAAGATACAATTCCTTGCATTAGAAGAGTTCAGGAAATTGTTATCTTGGAGCATTTTTTTATGGGATCTGAGTTCCATGAAGTGTTCCAAATTTAGTGTCAATAGAAGGTACTTTAGAAGAAATTAATAAAATGAGCTGTGACAAATATAAGGACCAGATAAAATTAGCTTAGGTATTTCAAAGGAACTTTGTCAAGAAATTGCCAAACAACCAGCTTTAATATATAGCTTACCACTTATAGTGGCCTTAGCACCAGAAGAATAGGTGTGGTAAGTGTCAAATCCTTTTTTTCAAAAGAGAATCCAGGGTGATCTGCAGAAAACATTCTTCTAGCCCATCCATGAAGGAAACTGGTTGTGATCACAAAATGAATGAATAAACATATGATATAATGGGGAGGATTCAATGTGAGTAGTTTTTTTGTTTTTCTTTTAGAAAAAAAATTTTCATACTTTCATAGTCCATTAGAGTCTTTTGAAATTCAGAAAACGTAAGTATGCTGTTTGTTTCATAGAACACTCTTATAAGGGTCTTTCCCAATTCTCTTAACTGGAAGTTGTTATGGGACAAGAAAGAAGGTCCTTTCATAAATTAGTGACTGATCAGAGATAAGAAAAGGAGGTAGGGACAAATTACTTGTTTTCGAATTAGTTGGAGGGGTGCATTATGAGGGTCTGTACTGTTCACTGTATTAGCAGATGATCTGAAAAAGGGACTGTTCTGTTCTGAACAAAAGAACAGACAGATATAAACTCAATCCAGGAGGACAGGTCCCTCCGTTGCTGATTGTTGGAAGCTAGAAAGATATACTAGTAGAAGAATTACCTCACAGATGCCCAGCACACTTTCCATACACAACTACTATTAACCACTGCTGGGAAAAAAGAGAGTGAACTAAACAGATTCTTCATCTGCTTGAGTGCTGCTGCTCTTCGGTGAGCAAACTAGATTTTAGTGTGTTCAAGGCCCATCTATTTTTGCTCTTGGTAAATGAATTTACTAAGAAGGAGAATTTGAGAAATGAGAATTTTAAAATGCATAATAGAAATGATTTCTGCCAAGCAGCTTCTCCATTAACTGGAAAATACTTAGTTTCAAAATTGATTCTAAAAATTAAGGCCATTCAGTTTGGAAATGGAAATGTACTGTATGATGTCATCACTGTAACCACAGCAACTCCAAACTTGATTAGCCACTGAAAGCTTTGTGAAATAGTTTAGAGAAAAAGCAACATCAGTGCCTTGAACCATGGATTCTGAAAAGGAGGTATCATTAGGTACCCGCAGAAGTGGAGGAGAACATGGAGTTCCTGATCACTTTTGAACTTTAAGAACATGCTTTTGCTTTCTGTGCTCAGAACACAGGCAATTTTCTGACACACTCCTGATGGAAGGATTACAAATTCTTCTGTCTCTGCAGCCTGTATCACTGACATAAGCATTAAGCAAAAAATCACTCTGATCTCCATACAAGTCCACGCAGTCTTCATACATGGGCAAGGTGTGTTTTTATCTTCACTACTTGATTACTCAATTACTTGTAAGAAAAGGTCTTTCTTCTCTTAAAGTGGAAATTAATAGAGTAGAAACTAGATGACCTAGAAAATTATTATATTTGTGAGAATATAGCAAAACTTGCATATGCAGTAGATTGTAACAAATTTTGCTGCACTATAGTGCAAAAATCCTTATGTTTGCTATTGCATTTCATTTTCATTACTAAACTACTGGTAACTTGAAGAGTCAACAACCCTGTTAATATCTCCAAAGGAAAATAAGGAAATTTATCAAGGTAAGATGTGTTGCAAAGAACAGAGTTAAAAAATATGGTACATATAATTTATCTTATTATACAAGTTTACTCCTGATATTCTCTTTACATGAGTTCTAATTATTTATTTCCTCTTTTTACACCATTCAAAGTGTCTTGGATTAACAACCATGCATGTTTATAATGGTTGTTAATCATGTTAAATCCTGGTTTGGATAATTTTTCAATTTTCTTTGTGTTTGCTTGTTGATTTCCCCTCAATTATAGGTACTTAACAAGGACAGCAGGTACATGTCATTGCCTTTAGATTCTCAAAGGGTATCTAAGTACCCTTCTTATAATCTCGGCAGCATGAATACTACATTTTTAATTATCACCATTGGGACACAAAAAACACTTTCTGAAAGGCTCTGTTTATTTTAATGAGCTGTAGAGTATTCAACAAGTATGTGCTGAAAATAGATACAAATTATGATCAAAGTATACTAGCGTACTTCTGTTGAAGAAAAGGTTTTATTTCATTACAGCACGAAAATATTAGCCCTTGAATATGTTAATAATAGAAGGGAACTGCTCATTAGACATTTGGTGTATTTAATTTTCTTTCCAAGTGTAGATATGCATGTCTCTAAGATGTATCAAAAAAAGTAACGTTTGTGGGTTGTTAACAGTAATGAAAAGGAGATTTACAGTGAACTGAGGCAAATATAAGCAGCACACTCATGAAGTGTAAGCTTGAATAGATGTGTTGGATAATTAATTACTGTTGATATTATCTCTGTAATTTTATACCCATACTCCTTCTAAGTCATTTGTGCTTGTACTGCAGTTGTCTAGTGAAAGTCAAGTGGCCTCTTTAGAAAGTGGCTTCATTACATGTTACAGGAAGTAGATATAAGCAAAGCCAGAATTCTAAAATTACCTTCAAATTAGCAGCCATAGAGAAAACCACAGATGAGAGTTCATATTAGCCAGTAAGTGTCATCGTTATCGAAAGCAGCTTGCTGATGCTGCGAGTTGCAAGGGAGAGCTCTGATCTTCCCAGGAGCCAGAGAAGCACGGTGCTGGGGACAGGGCAGGACAAGGGGACTGCGTATAAGGGCACTTTCTCTTCCCTTAAGAACTAGACTAATTGGAAGGTTATCCATGAAGTAGTTTCAAGAGTGCTGTTAGTTTCCAGGAGGTTAATGAACATAACAGATTTGGACTGGACAATTTTTGAGCCCTGTTATTAAGTAAGCACTAAGTGTTCTTAAGTGAGCTCTCATTTTCAGTTTTCCCTATTTACCAATGACCAGTGTTCTCTGTTATTTAATTACAGTCACAGGTGATATGATGCATGATCCTTACATCCACTCTTTATTTTTCTTCCTAAAATCCTTATCTATAAATGTATAAAACAGAAGAATTTCCCTCCCCGCCCCCCGGAGGTATCTAGTGAGCTTTATCCTTTAGAAAAGGAAGATTAAAGTTTCTTGTAAAAACAGGCATTTTCACTGGTTTCCCTAGTCTCTTAGCACCCTGTATTCCTTGGCCCCTCACAAACCATATTGTGCTTCTCCTCATGGTCCCCACTGAGTTTAGGAAATGCCAGGTTCTCTCTTGTTCATGAGCAGCAAAGAACCTCCTGTCAGGTGAAGCAGAAACTGAAAGTGAACCTGATGCTGCTGAGTCCTCTGCTTTAAGACCATCAGTTCTCTTTATCTTTTAATGAATTTATTCACTACTCCTCAGAATGTTAAGCTTTGTATTCATGCATAGTGTAGAACAGTTACTGTGCCTTACACAGTTTATATTGTGTCCTTACACAATTCATGTTTTCTATCCTTCATCCGCATGATGAAGGTCCCTGTTATGGCAGAGAGTTTGATCCTAGTCACCTACATATAGTTGCTCAAAGCAATCTGAGATACTCTACAGCATCCAGTATGTTTCCTCGTTTCTAGTGTATTTGAGAGAGAACTTGCAGAAGACCCTTACCCATCAAGGCTGGTAGCTAGAGCCCAAACAGGACACATAAAGTCATCTCAGTTGTCCAAACAGAAGTCTGTGGAAACATTTTAAACAAATGTACTTAACTAACCAGCACTGTAGTCATATTCATGTTTGACTCCTTATGTGAATTCAATATCCTTTGTTTACTGACCAGCAGTTAGTCTTCTGCTTATATCTTATTCCTTTAAAACTCTCCATCTGAATTCATTCAATGACACTTGAAAACCAGCTTTTAAACACATCTGAGAATTGCCAGTACAGCAATTGGCAGAGTACCCTGTGTATCACACAATTTAACACAGCTGTCTCCCATATCCACTGTTTATGTAGTGGATTCACTTCAGAAGTTGCTTTAAACAAAATGACCAATAATTGAAAATTGTAAATGCACTGACTTGGAATAAGGCTCTACTTGATCTTGTCTCGCTCAGTTAAAAATATCATGCGATATGACTGAATAACATAATTGAACTATAGACTTTGAATTCATATCTAGATTTGAACTACACATTTCCTTATGATTTGGTGAGCCACCTCATGTGTTTTTAGTTTGCTTCATCCATTATTAGTCTGCGTTGTTTCAGTGAACTATCAGATGAAATGTGATTGCTTGTGTCTCTTCAGTGAAGTAAAAATATTACACTGAGTTCCAGAGCGTTCATCTGCACAGTGTGTATAATAACACCATATAGGTATTAGCTGGTAAATGGATTCATTAATGGAAGTAAAGCCACTGTAGAAGTGAGGAAAAAAATTGTTTCAAATTTGAAATACATTCTAAAAAGCTTTATAGCACCTTGCTGTGGAGAGAGGCTAAAAATTGGAATAATGGGTAGAAGGAAGCTAGAAGCCTTCAATTAAGTTAAAAGTAGTCCTGTGCAGGTAGAGTGCTGTCAGAGCTTCAAGATCAGCATAAATTTAGAGTGAAACATTTGAAGGAAGCCAGATGTACTCTACTGCTTGAAATGCCCCCATATTCCAGAACAGTAAGATGAGTAAGAGGAAAGTTCAGCAAAGAATTCCTGTTCAAGCGTCCAGACACAGGAGTTAGGAAAGCTGAAGCCTACCTGGAGATGAATCTGGTGAAGGTTGTGAAGGACACCAACAGATGTTTCTGCAAGTGTAGCAGCATCAGAAGGAATTCTAGGGAAAATGTGGTCTAATGCTGAATGGAATCAAAGGAACTGGTGACAAATGACATGGGAAAGACCAAAGTACTCACTAACTTTGTTGCCTCAGTCTTTACTGGTAGGACTGGCTTTCAGGAATTCTGGGCCCTTGAGAACAGAAGGCAAGTCTGGAGCACCTATGAGTGGTGAAGGAGCTGGCTGATGGCATTGTGAGGCCATTCTTGATTACCTTTGAAAGGTTGTGGTGGTTGGAGGAGGTTCCTGAGGACTGGAAGAAAGGAAATGTCACTCCTGTCTTCAACAAGGAAGATCCAGGGAACTACAGGCTGGTCAGCTCACATGTGTACATGTGTACTCAGTCCCTGTGTACATGATGGAGTAAATCCTGGAAAAAGTTTCCCTGACTAGCTCAGTGGATAAGGGAAGAGCCCTGAATGTGATTCACCTTGACTTTAGCAAGACTTTCAGCACTGTCTCACATAACATTCTCACATACAAACTGCTCATGAATGGGTTAGACAAGTGGATAGTCAGGTGGACTGAAAACTGGTTGAATTGCTGGGTTTAAAGGGCTGTGATCATAACTGTTGGGCTCTAAAGTGTTGTGATCAATGGCACGAAGTCCATCTGGAGGATGATCTAGCCTGGCTGTCCCATTTTGTCACCTGTAAGATGCATGGATGTGGGGTATCAGCGCTATTCTGTGACAGCTCGAACTCAACTGTCCACAGATTTCCAGTGCTCTTGTGGCTTGCAACACCAGTGCCTATCTATGAATGATGCTGCAGTTCTATGACATTGGTCCAAAAGTACGTAGGTTGTAAGAAGGTAGGCAAGCCAAATTCTGCAAGTCCAGGTCCTACATATGATAGACAGGTTTGTGTCGGGGTCTGTAATAAGACAACACAGTTTTCTTTCTGTGTGCTGTTGCTGAGTAATGGCCTTGAGTGTAGGCTCCAAACCTGCACTACCAAGATAGTGTATGGAAAGAGAGCCTTTCAGCCCATATCACTCTTCTGGGGTTGTGTAGAGGCAGAAAGTATGAAAAGATGCACTACAGGCTAGATTTATGGTGAAGTGTTAGCTTGAAGTACATTTTCAGTGCCTGTATCCATTCCTTAAGATGTGAAGCTCTCTGAAGTCTGGCCGACCTACTCTTCCAGATCAATGCTTTGCTTGCTTGAACTCCAGTGGCATATAAATAATCCCATTAGTATTTATAGCTTCTACGGCCTACCACAAGCTCTCTGAATTTTGTTATTAATTCTTTTAGGTACAATATGCCAAGCAAGCAAGAAATGGACTTCACAAGGGAATTGCCTAAATTGAGGGATTCAAAACAGAATAAAATAAGAAACTGTCAGGTGATTTATCTCCTGCTACAATTTCAAGGAGACTCTAGGTCTACGACGTTATCGTTTCTCCTTCCAAGGACAATCTGGTTGTTGCTTGCCTGAGGGAGACATTGAACATAGAGGGATGCCCTATGTTGCTAACTCTGGATCTGTTTCTTGTAGTGTTGAAGTAGTGGACAAGCACCCTCCCTCATTTAGTGTTTCTAAACTCTGGAGAACAGGACACCTTTGCTTTACTACCTGACCAAGAATCCCTTTCAAAACTAGACAATTATTTTTTATTAAAAAGGAAGAAGGAGAAAAAAAATCCTGTGTGGATAGTACATTTCAGTTCCCCAAGTTTATCTTAAGTGTGTATTACATTCTAGTGGCTTCTGAGTCTGCTCTGGCCTGCAAATACTTCCTAAGCTTCCTTTAGTGCAATCAAACTACAAAGGTGTTTCACACAGCTGCCCAGAAACAGAAACCACTCCTTCAAGAAGCTCTGTGCTCAGGTATGTCTTACCTAAAATGGATTCTGACTTTGAGTATAATAATTATCAAAGTGTTGTGTGGATTCAGGATTGAAACTTCTTCCAGTTCATTCACATGACTTGCTCAGGGAAAACTTTATCTCATGGCTTAACTCATGTCTGATGGTGTCTCAAAAACATCCTATGAAGACACCTTCAGATTATATTTCTTAGATGGATGAGTCTAAATGAAGGTGTGCACCTAGTTCACTGCAAATAACGTATATTACCTCTACATGGCCCACAGACAGGTGCAAACTCACTACTTAAGTCTATATCTGGACAAAATAATTGCATCTCCTGACAAGATCTTGACAGCTTCTTGGTGTGGTGCAAGGCACAGAGGACTGTGTGATCCCTAAATGGAATTTGTGGGGTGACTGTACTACCTTGGTTCATATCATCTTCAGTATGGACTCATTTGTTCATGTTGGCAACAGTTCCTCTCATCTGCTGTAAAAGGAAAAGAATCATTCAGGGTTTGTGTACCCTAATGTTCCTTCATTGAATGGTCTCTGGCATGTCCAAAAACATTTCTTGAGGTTCAATATTTGGAAGGAATCAGGCAATGTAGTTCAGACTAGAGTTGCAGCTCTTAACACCAACTCTTAACTTAGTAGTACTAGCAGGCAATTTTCATCAGGTTGCATGAGTGTGCCATTTCTGTGAGATATTTAAAAGCATACATAGTAAATACACTTTTGTGTGTCCTGGGAAGCAAAGAGAGTTAGATCAGGAAAACTTTGTCCTTGACATTGGTACAATTGTGTTTTGCAGCACAGGAAAAACAAATGATAACAAAAAACAAACCAACATCTAGAGAAGAAGAAGAAAAGAACAACACACACACACGCACACACCCACCACATTTTGTAAGCTAGTTGCAAACAGGTAGTCAAGGCAGCCAGAGAGGAGCAGCAGAAAAAAGCAGTGAGGCAGGCCAGGAGGACATGCCACTTGCCACATCATTTGACATGAATTACACTCAGCATATTGCCTTTAGAGACTTTGTAAGGAAAAGACAAAAGTCTTGCTTGATGACTTGTCTCAGGTACAAAGAAATTCCTGTTCTATCTATCAACAAAAAACTGAAAAGGATCAGAATCAAGGAAATGCGGTTTTTGCTTCAATCTGAGTGGCCATGTGATTTCATGAAGAGAGACCCACAAGCTGAAGCAGAGATTCCTGGGAAAGCAAGTGAATCACCTGTGGAAACTGGTTCCTCATTGACGAGTTGATGTCCATGAGAGGTAACCTTCAAAGTAGGTGTATGCCCACACTTTACATGGGAATTCATAGCCTGAGACATCAAATTCCACATTTGAGTCTGGAAGGATTGCCCTTTTCTCCAGCATTCAAAACTTTGACCTTTGTTTTATTTAGCAGTTTGTTAGCTGTTAACATGATCTACTTCACTGTCTTCAGAATCATGGCACTGAAATGTCATTCAGGAATTAGAAATAGACTTGTGACTTTGAATTTGAGGAACTGTTTCCATTCCTATGTGCAACATCAGTAGATCATCACTCACTAGAATGTCTCTAGTGATAGTTTTTTAGCATCTAGTTAGTCTACCAGAAGCAGCCAAGAAACTCCTGTAGCTAGACTGACTCTACAGCCTTAATAGTCTATAGCTCTCTTTTACCTAAGTGTGTGTGTTCAATTACCTTTGATTTTCATAGACACTGTGGAGTTAGGCTTACATTTGGTCACTTCCATATGTCTCTTGCTGCACTGAAGCCTCACTGACCTAAGTTTCCTCGTTCTTTTTGCATTTTGCCTATATATTCTCTGTTAACATCTGAGGGCAATCCGATAGTTCTTCTTTTTCACAGGAAACACTTGGTGTTTATTTACAGGAGCACATGCATTTCTACAGACAGATATGCATGTAACCACAGAAGAAAATAAAGTTCTTGCAGTGCAGCTTCTTGTTGCCATCATGGTCCTGAAGGAGGGAGAATCTCTGCTTCTTTCTAAAGATCCTCTCTACCTCATTCTGAAACTACCACCTGAGGGAAAGCTCCTATAGCAAAACCTTCTGAAACTTAACAGGAAAGGTTATAAAATCCAAATCCTGGAGCTTTGTGCCTGTTATTCGGCTATATTGAACTAGGGACCTCACTATTACTGTTTTTGCTGTTGCAGGATTCCCAGCAGGAGAACTACAAAAGCCTTTCTTTTGGGGAACAGAGTATCCTAGGTAAGTACAGCACCAAGGAACCACTGACACCCAGAAATGAGGAATAACAGGGAAAGGTATTGGAAATACATATAGACAGAGAAGAGGGCGTAGAGAAGAAGGCTACACTGCTGAAGACCTACAGGTAGCACACAGGAATTATTGTGTTGTCCTTCTGTGGGGAAAGCTTGGCCTTTAGGCTGTGTGTTCTCCCCTACTGCATCCTGCTTGTATTATTGAAAAACCAGACTTTGAAAACTGCTGCTTTGTGCGATTACTTTTCTTACCCTTGGGATCTGTATCTGTTGCTGTTACCTTAAACTGATGACTGATTTCTCAGAGGAATTGCTAATTAAGTGCACCTGAGTGGAAGTGTTTCAATGCTACAGCATGAAGATGCAGCAGTCTGCACACGGCAGGTATTAAAAGGAATTGTAAATCAGGTACCTAACACTTCCTGAACAGAAGTGAATACCCTGAGAAGCCATTTATTATCAGTTTATTGTTCGCTTTCTGCTAACATCTAAGATTAACAGTGGGCCCTCGCCTGTGCCTTTTGAGGTACATGAGAATGTCTTTGAGTGCATAAGTGATTGCCTGAGCAGCCTCATGCACTATTGAGGCTGAGGAAGAGTAATTATAGGTCACATATATTTAATTTTGAAAAATCACTGCTTTTGTGCAGTTCAATGACTTTCTATTTTAGGACGAGATAAGACCATGAAAAGTTTCTGACAGCAGTTCCTGAAAGCTATTCTGCAGTTATAGAAAGCCAGTTACTGGTGAAACATATCCTTAATAAATCTTTGTTAAAAAAAAAAAAAAAAAAAAAAATTAAAACATGTTGAGATTGCCATATTCCAATCTGTATGTGTCCTTGTAAACAGGAAATTTGACAATATATATAGAGAGAGACATTCAATTTAGGAACAAATGAATTTGCATTTGAAGAGAATTGTTATGAGCCAGGTGACTTTCTAAGTGGTTAATTGGGGATAGAAGAAAGTCCTTTCTTGTTAAGGTGAGCTTATTTTCTGGTGCAGTTATTGCAGACCTGTTTCCAGCTTTGCTTTCTGAAGAGATTTCTCTGTACACTGACCTTCTGCCATAGCGATAAAATTGTGGTTCTTTCAAAGAATTACACTTTGCTCATTTCTCTTGTTTAAAGGTTACCTTCACTTAAATTGGTTTTTCTTGAGTACATCTCAAAATGAAATTTAGTAAACAAATGTAACTGTTTTGTATCAGACAACAGATTGCTTTTGTCCTTGAAATATTCTGGCTCTGTTTTCTATCTGCTTATAAGAAACAGTACATGGCACTGGAACAGAAAAATCATCAAGAAGTCATCAGCATTTGCTCGAAAACTGATTTAGCAAATATTTAACATTTAGTGGAGTTTTAGTGTCCAGTTCCAGCATAACCACTATAAAACAGCTGCATCTATTTGCATAAAGGCACGCTAAGTTTTGACTTTACATCTCAGGACCTGAAATAGAACACTATTCAAATGCCATGTGTCATAGTTACAGGTCTTCAATGCCAGATATATTGAAATAGAAACTTCAAGCTGCCTGAGTCAGTAGCTTCCTTACAGTCCTCTGAACCTCCCTGGACCCCAGAAAATTCCCCTGTAATATGGTACCTGTTGAGCTGCACCATATCCCCTCCATCTCTGTCCAGCTGTGCTCCAGGAGTGAAAAGGATGAACAGAGCTGGGAGCATTTCTGGCAAAAATGTTGTTGAGCTGGACAAAATGCTGAAGGAGGTTCACAGCAACAAAGGCCAAAATTCACCTGAATACTCAGCCCATCTTTTGGAGCTGGGGGAAGCTCCAGGACTGATGAGGCACCAGTCTGTTGTTTGTCCCTGCCACTCACGGTGACCAAGAACCTTAGAGGAAAAATAAGATGTATTTAGTAATAGGGCCTTTTGGTTCTTCTTGACCCCTACATGTTTTAGGCCATTCTTTGTATACTTCTCTAGCTGCAAAAGATGCTGTACAATCACTTCAGATATGGAAAACAAGTGTAATATAGTACCTTTAGTATGGATAATTATCACGGTGTGTTACACAAGATTACAAATTTGTCACACAAAAGGATGGTATTTCTATTGCTGAAATGTATAATGGTAACTAGCATATTTTAGCAAAGGTTTGCAATAGTACTTGGGAAAAAAAAACCAAAACCAACCAACGAACCTACCAACCAAAAAACCAAACAAACACACAAAGAAACCAACAGAAAACCCCAAACAAAACAAACAAAAACCAAAACACAAAAACCCCCTACCAAATGAAAAAAAGTAGGGAAGATTATATCACATGTGAATTACCTTTCAGGAAAGAAAAAATCAAAGAGAAGAATTGTCATGGGAGCATGGGAATTGAATGATATAATACTTTTTGGGCATGACTGAGATGAGCAATTAGTGTGCAATGGATCATTAGGTCCAGTAATAACATATCACATCAAAACCATCGGCCTTTCTCCTATTTCAATACAATGTATTAGAAATACTATGAGCTACTTTGAAATATGACATCTCAACAACTGAAATAATTAAAATCACGAAGAACAACTTAACAAAAAAAGAGATGCATTTAAGAGATCACATTCCTCCTGCGATATCCACTGCATTGGATATAAAAAAAGCCCCAAACCTTCGCCTCTTTCATCCCTATTTCTCCCAGATGCATGGGTTTTTTTGATATAATAAGGAAAATATAAATAATTGCCGATCAAAAATACAAAATATTTATTTCTATTCTGTTTCCATGGTGCATTATATCTGACTATAGATCATGTCCCATTCCTGGGCAGGTGCAAAGAAATCGTCTAACCTCTTCTTTAAAACAATAAGGGAGAACAGTTTAATGGTTTACAAACTAGAGTCAGTCATTTTCAAGTCTATTTGTGCATGCCAGTGCAGAATGATTGGAACTGGCATTACAGAAGCACATTGCAGCCTTTGATCTGTTTTTGACTCATGATGATGCTAAGAGAATAATTTCACCTATAACTTTGTCCTGTTCTCATTTAGAATACACACAATGCAGTCAGCTGAAGGAGACATCTTGGAGCTCATTTGATGCTAGTAAGAGATTTGATTAGAAGAGTGAACCGTCACAATGTTTTTCAAAGTATTACATTAAAGGCTGTTTTTAAACAAGTAAGGGTTTAACATTCAGGCTTTCGAAAATTTTAAGTCAAAATTGTGCAGGAATGATTTTTAGTCCCATTTCTTCCCCTGTTTAAATAAATAATGATCTTCCCTGATGTCTTCTGCCCTTTAGTATTAATGCATGTGGACACTTTCTGAGGAAACTACTTCTTTGTGTTACAGGTCATTAAGCTACGGTGCCATAGGAGTAATTGTTGGCCATGAGTTTACTCATGGATTTGATAGCAATGGTGAGTATTTGTGCTTATGTTGATAACTTTTTTTTCCCAAATTGGCAGATTAGAGTGATTGTATATAAAAAGGCTATAGCTTTTAAATTGTTTTGACTTTAAACAATGTTGAATTATGTAAAAAATATCTCAAGTAGTATTTTTTTATTCATTTGCATACATTCTTGCTTGTCTGAATCAGATTTTCTCTGATAAGGCACACCACAAGTTTGACACATTCTGTTTATTTTGAGTGGAAATTAAATCAACAATAGATTCAGAAATTCCTGGCTGGGGGGAGTGAGTAGGGCAATGAGACTTTTCTCAAAGTGCATTTATGTACAAATACTGAAATACAGCACAGAAACAAAAGTGGAATGGAAAATGTATTGCAAAATATTAAAAAAGAAGAAACACTCTGAAAATGTCAAACCAACTGTCTGGAAAAACTGGGTGTAATGGGGCATTGCCACCATCTAACTCTGGCTATCTCAGTAAAGTACTTTTTAAAACAGGGCTCCTGAGAGAGAGAGGTGGAGAGAGAGAGAGAAACATGAACCTACTCCTCCAGGGAGCAATTCTGAGAGTCTGACTCACTATCTAGAGAAACTTCTTTCCACTGAAAATATAAAGAGTTTAAGGAAAGCAAACTTATAGCTCACTGCCAATTAAAGTTAGGTTGCTTACGTTGCATTACTTTGAATACTTTTTAAAAAATAAAAGGAATACCTTGTGTCCTATTGGCACTGCTCTGCAACATTTTGCTTAAGCAAACACTACAGAATGGAAAAATGTTTCTTCACAAACTCCCACCTGCCCAACCACTTCCATGTCATACTAGTTATGGTGTAGCAAGTGTATCCATGCATTTGAATGGATAGTTTGATTTGATAAACTTGTCTTCTGGTACTGACCTTCATTTGAGCATTGCAAGGTTAAGAGCCCATGCTACAGAGGATATTGCAGAATGTGAGGGCTGGCTGACTTGTCCATCCTGCAATGTGATGTGAAAGGCCTGCACTTAGTCTTCAGCGCTGACCCAGCACTTCTAAAGGTCTGGCTATCAGGTCTTCTGTAGTATTTTGTTGCAGAAAGGTAGGCACAAGACATGTTAGGACTTTTCTCAGGGCAAGTTTAGCTGCCCATGTGTATGTAACCTTGGTCCATGATTCGAGTCTTCGTTATGACTGCAGGGAAGAAAGACAGGGAGCAGCCAGTAGGCATACTGAGTACTGAAAATGTTCTCTTTGATCTTTTTATTTCCTTTTTCTTTCCACCCCTCTGTGTGTTATCTTGTTCAAGATGACAAATTCCCTGAAGATGTATATATTTCTATATTTGAAAGGTAAGAGACTTGGCAAGAGATAGTGGTCTGCTTAGGGAACCAAATCTTAGGTTCCTTTCTGACTGGCTGGAGATATGCTGGAGATTAGACACTTTCTTACAGATAAAATGGAGCAGGGGATCTGAGATTGACTCATCCAGAAACCATGGCTGTAACCATCAGCCTGGGCAATGGGATGTATGTATTCTCCCTGCTTCCACGAATAGGGTCCGAATATTCTGGTTTTACTCCAAGGCAAAAATTGAAACTTCAGAGGTTTTCATGAAACTGATTTTTTTTTTTTTTTTTGCTGGTCAAGCATATAATTAATTAATAATTAATTAATTATCATCAGGTTTGCAGAATCAAAGACCTGTGGGCTGAGGATGAAAAATACTCACAATTATACTTACAAGAAGGCTCATACGCCTCTTACACTCTGTAATTATAAAATGTACAATAGAACTCATTAGTCATTGCTATGTTTTTCTGAAAATGGAAATTATGACAATAAATAGAATGCCAACATTTCACCACCGACTTGAGTAGGATCAAGATTTTGCTCGCTGATCTTATCAATTTTTTATACACACGAGTACATTCACTTCTCATGTGATGGAGACAGTTTCCAAAACTGGAAAACTATTGGGCTTTCTACAACAGCAGCATTTGATTTCTTTTTTTTTTTTTTTTTTTTTTTTTTTTGAGGTCGGAAATACGACAAAAATGGAAATTTAGACCCTTGGTGGACAACTGACTCTGAAGAAAAATTTAAAGAGAAAACAAAATGCATGATTGATCAATACAGCAACTACTACTGGAAGAAAGCTGGCTTACATGTATGTAGAATACCAGTGATTGAAAGCAGGGGTGCATTAGGAGGTTTTGGATTCTTTAAGTCATCTTTTTCTAAATCACAACATACTGGGATATTAGGCTACCGACTTCATTTCTCATAACTAATAATTTTTTGAAGTGAATAATTGTGATAAAAATTGTCTGTCAGATTTGATTAGTCCAGTCAAATAGTGCTACTCACATCCTGGTGACAGGGTTAAACCATTTCTCCCCATTACGCTGTATTGGAATCAGAAAAAGAAGATGAAGCCACTCAGCAGGGCTGGTCTAATTGCTGTGAGTATGTTAAATGTCCTCTGAAGATGAGGTCCATAATGAAAACTGAGCAGTGACTCGTTTTGAAAAAGAAGAATATAATAGCAAGTTTTATAGATTCCTTTAGCAATTCTACCTGTTATTTATTACAGCTCTAAAATGAATGCATAAACCCTACCTTATTTCAGATTCAGCTCTTGCTATTTCTTCCGTGCATGCAGACCTAATTGGTATCTCAAATGAAGGGAGTATGATAGTAGCTCACAGAAAAGGACTGAGAAAGAAAGTTCAAGGAAATGGTTTCTGTTTCATTGTCTATCAGACCTATGGGCTTCTCTGAAAATGTGCACATCATGTAAGTGTCCAAAATGAATGATAGATCCCAGACATCAGAAATCAGTAGCTAAAATTCCAGTAATGTTGGCTGGGACAATCTTTTTAATATTAATTTTCAGGATAAAACACATACCCACCCCCTACTCTGTTCTACCACCTCTAATTACATTTCAGAATCAGATATGCAATTATTTCTTTGTCTTTTAAGAATAGAGAGGTCACAATGAATGCTTAGCAATAATTTCAACACTTTGCCCAGGGTGTTTGTATTAGTTTCAGAGTTAACAAGGCCATATTGTAGTCCAGTCTGAAGTCCAACAACTCAGACTTGACATACCTTATATAAGCTAATTTATAAATAAATTATCTCAGGCTCATTCCTGAATATCTGTAGGACAAAAACTATCAATACAAAAGTACCATTTAAAGAAGGCAATTAAAACCTTTCCCAAGGATGTGACTGAGCCCTTCCCATGCTCCTGCCTTTGACTTGACCACCCCCTTTGCCTTCTACAGTCTCTTTTGAGGTGAGTTAGATCTGAATTTCCCTTCCAGTGTAGCTATTGCTTTTGAAGTCTGTGGATGAGATTGCTAGAGCGATCCTGTTACCCACAGGCTTGTCGTCTGTGAGGCTTTCCCCTCTTACTTCTATGGGATAACCTAAAGCACTTTTAACATGATAGAAGAAGAATCTTGTTATTTTTTCTTCCATATTTTATAGCTTCTGTATGAAGAGCAATGCATGCAAAGAGTTTTTTTCCGCTTGTCATTTACATCGATATTTGTACATTCTGCAGATTTTTTTACCCTTGCATGAATATTTTACATGGTTCAAGAAACCTATTTACTCTTCTTCTTTCTCATCTCATTTGCAATAAAAATGTCTTCAGAAAAGAAGCATAATGAAAGAAAAAGTGGGTATAGAAATAGCTTCAGAGTGCAGTAATCACATAAAGTCATCCAATCACATAAAGGGCTTTTTGTGGTCCCTGAGCCCGGTCACGAACTGTCTGCACACAGTAGTCTCAGATACCTGACCCAGAGCTGCCTGAGATCAGCAGAAAGACTTCTTCCACCTATTAAAATGACCTGTGGCCCAAGTGCTACTGCTAGGTTACTCTCATCTTATGCTCTCAATCAGTCTACTTCACAAGCCCACTGCAAGAAAAATGTGTGGGTAGGTAGACCAGGAAAAAAGGCAGCTGCTGTGTGTGTATGTTCTCTGTTGTCCCAGCACTTTTTCTCCTAAAAACCTCTCTCCCACTTCCATCCCCATCCTCCTGAGGTCAGGGATGGCTGGCAGGAAAGGGGTGCTCTTTATGCTCCCATTTCTCCTTTGGTACACCCTTGGGTGTAACACTGGACCCAAGGCATCAAGCAAGATGCCTTGAGTCCAATCTGGGTGCTTGTCTGCACTGAGTGGTAGCGCTGTGCACACATACCTGGGTGTTCTCTAGGTCCTTTTACTTCTTCTCCCCCATTTTCCCTTTACCATCCCGAAACTAAGGTGGGTGCTGACACCTACCCCCATACTTGTTCTTGCAGCATGGGAGACCCTGTCATCAGAGGATTTGCAGGACAGCATTGACCTCCAGAGCTCTGCTCAAAACTGTGCTCAGTTACCTTTCTTGTTCAGGGCATATCAGAGAGTAAAACTGCTTAATTACAAATACAGTTTGGTAACACAAAGACCCTAGTAGGCTGGGTGATCAGAGGTAACGCTGCACTTGCAGAAATGAGGGTTTTTTTGTAACAATACTGCACTTAGTAATACCAGGAGACTGGCTTTTTCAGGAAGTTTAGATAGCACTGCTTCTTGCAATGTATTTTGGTTGTTATTGCTCTTGGAATCAATACCAGTGAAAAGCAATGTGGATCTCCTTTGCACCTAATTATAGAGCACTGGATATACTATCAATTTCAATTCTGTCTCCAACAGTTATTTTTAATTATGCCTTTTTAGGTTATGACTTTAAAAATATTTTAGCATCCCAGTAGTACATAAAGAGTTTTGTAGAAAAACAAATATAACCTTTTAGATAAAAGTTTAAGAAAGGGGCTAATGGATGTCACATGTAACCAGACAAAAACAGTCTTCAGGGGAATATTATTGATGTTCAGATCAAAGATCAAGGACTAGATTCTTGAGTGTGTTTTTTCTACTACATTTTGTCCTAGAGATCTAGGACCAGAGCCAGGATAACTCATCATGGAGAATTGTTTACTGACAGTTTTCACATTTGAAACCCAGTTTTCTTTAGTAGAGATATAATGGTTGAGATTGGTTGAGGTAATTCTTGCTTTATTTTATTTTTTCCCCTGTTTCTTGAATTTGATCAAGAAGGAAGTTCAGAAATGAATTAAATGACTGATGTTCTTTCATTTTGCCAGGTGAAAGGCAAGAGAACTTTGGCAGAAAACATTGCAGATAATGGAGGTTTGCGAGAGGCTTTCAGGGTAAGCAGAGGAAAGATATCTAAAACATAGTATTACTTAATTAAAAAAAGAAAAAGGTGATTAGTTTCCAAGACACTGAAAGGCACTAAGTTGTTGTTTTTTGTTGTTGGTTTTTTTTTGTGTTTCTTTTGTTTGTTTGGTTTGGTTTGGTTTTTTTGTACCAGGCATACAGGAGATGGATTGCAGAAAAGAGGGGAGGAGAAGAGGAACCTTTACTGCCGGGCCTTGAGTTCACACACAATCAGCTTTTCTTTCTAAGCTATGCCCATGTGAGTAGTACAAATGTATTTTGAGTCCCTGTCTGTTAACCTGCACAATGTACACTGCAGAGATGAGTCTGCTTTGTTTCAACAATCCGCACTAGCCAAACCCAGACTTTTAAGGGTATAAGCAGAAGCTTCTTCTCGTGAGACTATTATTTCTTTTCTCTTTCTCTCTTTGTCCTCATCTATGTAGCCCTGGTGCTGCAACTGCTAAAATAATTATTGGTTTTGCACAGTGTTGTCATGGCAGCTTTCTTTCCTCTTGCAGTTTCCCCCCACTGTAAGGATCTTCTTGCACACATTGACTCCTTAACCTCTTTCCATTTTAGCTTCCCGGTTTTCTGGTGCTTGTCATATGCACTGGTTTCTGACTGTTTCCACCACAGACTCCTGTTGCAAATGTACCACCACCTTTCGTTACTGAGCATGTTGTTCAGGGAAACCAGGCAGCAGTGAAGAAAATCTTAGTTTATTTTTTCCCATCTTTGTTTGCTGTACACTAAGTCTGCTGCAGTAAAACTTTGAGAAGGGATGTGAGTTTTTTAGAAAAACATGGAACAATGGAGAGAATCAGAAATTATTTATTTGGCTAAGAGAGTTGGGACAAACTCCCTATATGAGGAGTGAAAGTTGGACTATATGGCTTTGCCCACCAGTTGAAAGAAAGGATCATCTAAAACTGAAGAAATAGGACCCAATGCAACCAATATTGTTTTTTAACCAACTCTGATTGAAAAATCACTCCTTTGCCAAGAGTCAATGTAGCAGTGTATGGGTCTATGGCCACTTAACTTTGACAATATCGACCGTCTTCAGCCAGATAAAATTTCACTCAAATCCGCATATCCTGTGGGCAGTCTGGCCTAAAGGATTTTGTCAATAGGAAACATTCATCACAAGGGCTTAGGTAAGGTAGAGACTATTTAAATGAATTTTTTCGTGCAATAGATACAGCATAAGAGGGATTATTCAGTTGTACTAATGTTCTCTCTACCCTTTTTTGTAGTCCCTTAGAATTGGGTCAAGTATCGTTAATAGTGAGCTGGGGACCACCAATGGAAACTTGACAAATGTGTAATTTCAACAGAAACTGACATTGCAACATGTAACAAATGTGTCAGGTAATATAGCTGCAATTCTAGAGATAACAGGCATCATTAGATGTACCTTTTATACACATTACAAAGCTTTAAGACCAAGAAGTATGCTTGTTAATTGTTAAGGAATCAGATATGCAGTGCAAGCTAACATTATAGAGAACCCACAAAAAAGTACTAGTAAAGTGGCTATGATTAGATGATGGGAATGAGTGGGTGGAGACTGGATCTATTAAAGGATTTGAAAAACATGAGGGTGTACCAACAGAAAACAGCAAGTTAGGAAAAGGTGAAAAAAATAGGAGTTTGTGGTGTCTTTCCATTTTGTGCATTCTGTAAGTCATAGCCACCTTACAAACAGTGACGTTATGTTCTACTTTATTTCCAAAGTCATCCCAGATAACACACCTATTTCTGCTTTTTATCTTTTATTAGGTAAGATGCAACTCTTTTAGACCAGAATCTGCAAGAGAGCAAATCTATGTTGGAGCTCACAGCCCTCCTCAGTTCAGGTAATGCAAATAATGTATTTACTCAGTATATAGACAGAATCAATCACTGCAACATACAAGTGCAGAAATTTAGCATGTTAAGAGGGGCTTAAGAGCAAACACAAAATTGGACTGTGCTCTCAGTTTAGATTGAAATTGAGCTGTTTTTATCAGCTTATCTTTCAGTATTGCAGATGCTCTTCTGTAAAAATGCGGGGCTTGCATCTCCCTTCAAAAGCAGTTGAACCAAAACACACATTGATGCCTGTGATGTTCTATAATCATTGTCAGAGTATCTAAACTGTCTCATCCATCACCTTTTTCTATGCAATTCTAGTTTAGAAAATAGGGAATATCATGAGGGTTCTTCATTTAATTGACCTGAGTTCCTCAAAAGCTTTAAAGTGGGTACCTTAAATTATATTGATAATGCGAAGAGAAACATACTGTGTAAGTTCAGTTCAGGATTGAACTCTTCAGTTACCCTTCAAGATACCCTTTGCTTGAAGAAGCTGTAGTAGTCCACCCTTAACAGCATGTCTTTGCTCAAAAGTCTTCCCACAGGCTTTCCTAACCACAGACCCCCTGAACCTCAAGAAGGAGAGGCTAGAAAAGTTAGGAGGTTTAAAGGCTATGTAAGAATTAGGAAGTCAAAGTTAATTTATCTGCTTCTCCACAGAGTTTGTGTGACCAAGAGCAAGTTTTTTCTGTTGGGATATATGTCAGTTGTGTTTACTTAACTAACAATTGTGTGCTTGTCTTCAGTCAAGTGCTACATTATCTCTGTATTTGGGGGAAGTATGTTAACTCCACAGGCTGATTCATGATGGAGGTGTCTCCAATACACAGGATTAGTTGCCTTCTGGTGATTCCTACTGCCTTCTGTTGACTAAAGAAGGAATTGGGATCCCACCTGCTCCATGCCTAAATTTATGTGTTATGAGCACCCTTTGTCTCATTTCTCTCTTGGTGAAGTTAGAGTAGCAATGCTGCCTTCACAGGGGAGCTGTGAGGTTTCTTCACGGGTACTTTGATGTATTCCCTGGACACAGCCACACCAAAACACCAAAGATACAACTATGGCATGTATGACATGTCTTGGGTTACTTATAACCCTAATGAATTAAGAAATAAGGAAACTGGAAATATGATGACACAATTATAATGTAAGCTCGGAAATCTGCACTACTGTACCTTTGTGCAATACCTGTTACACCAGCTAGCTAGGGTAAAACTGGGGCAATGTGTAAATCTGCATGCCTTTCAACAACTGAAAATACATTATGACAATGAGGGTGCGAGTATCAGGCTGATCTTCAGCCTGAAGAGGGATATTTTTTTTTTTCTATAATTCCTGCCCTTGTAAAGATTTTGGTAAAATATCAATCTCTTGCCTTTTAAAGTCCTCAGATTTATCTACCTATATGTATGTTTATATACTCTCAATGAATACATAGCTACATTGCCATGAGATCATGCAAATCACAAACTATACAGTGAAGCCTGGGGACAGAGCATTCATGAGAAAAACCCGTGAAGGAATTGGGCTAAGAAAGAAAATTCCAGATAAGATTATATGAATCTATTTCTCTCAGCCTTTATGTCCCAAGACCATTATGATTATAACAGCAGTACAGCTAGTTTCAGCATTGACAGCTTTTGCTATCCAAAAAGCCCGAACAGTTCTTTTAAGGTAATTATAAAAAGTAACTATAAAAGATCATGAGAAATGAGAAACATCTTGAGCAGAGGTGTGAACATCTGAGCTAGTCACCCCAGGTTCTCTTCACAGACCTAAAAGAATAGGTATTTTGAAAGTGTATGTGTATACACAAATATCCTTGTATTAATAAATTATTTTGATTAGACTCTGCAAGTACATCTTTCTATTGACTGACCAGAGTTCAGAGGAAGGTGTCTCTGCTGTAGTTCAGTGGGATGAAAGCTAGACAGTCCACTCTGATCCCACAGTTAATGACGTTCTTCACCATCAGGGTGACGAGGCACAGGCATGGGCTGCTCAGAGAAGCTGTGGATGCCCCCCCATTCCTGGGAGTTTCAAGGCCAGGCTGGATGGGGTTTTAGGCAACCTGATCTAGTGGAAGGTGTCCCTGCCCATGGCATGGGGGTTGGAGCTAGATGGTCTTTATGGTCCCTTCCAACCCAAACCATTCTATGATTCTAACATCAACCCACAGGTAGAAAATTCACATGCATGGACATAACGAAGATATTTTTCTGGGTTTATTTATTCTTAATCGACAGGTTTTCCAGTATTAGCATGTGTCTTCACTGTTTTTGAATGTCAGTTTCAAAGTCAAATCCCCAACATGACAGGCAGAATTCCCCCCAATTTTTAACAGCAGTTCTGCATGACCAGCTCTTGCTGTTCCAGTCCCTGAATATGTATTTGCAGTGTTTTTACAGTAAAGCTGTATACCTTATTTGAAGCCTAACACAATTTTGTAATTCTCCTTACAAAACTGACCTTTAGACATTTTTGCACCAGCTGACTGCAAATTTTCTTACCCATAGAAAGTCTAATCAATGTAATAAGAATGTTTTCTACCATGCTGAGCTATGCTGAGAAGCTGATTGTCTGCAATGGAGAAAAATGCCTCCCACTGCATAAAAAAGTGGGTGGAAAAGCATATAAATATCTCAGTAGATACTTTTTGGCTTTTAACTCAGGATGCTGTTTACTTTAATACCATTGCAAATTTCAGGTTACTAAATTCCAAGATGCTTAAGAGCACAGGAAAAATTGGCAAACACCACAACCCCAATCTAGCAATGCTAAAATAATAATTTCCAACAGCATGAAATAATACAGACATGAAAGCTGGAGCCAAGGATGACTGCATACAAAGAGCAAGCTCTTCCCCTGTGCCTGAAGGTGCCAGTCTGGGATGCAGACACATTGTCTAGCTTGTGCAAGGCAGGGATGTGCTGCTCTTGCAGTATCACACCATCTGTTGTGTAAGCAAGAGAGCATGGGAGCTGGTTGTGGCAGAAGCCTCAGAAAATTGATTTTTCAAAGTGTCAGAGGAGTAGGGATGCTCATGGGTGTGAGGCTGAGCTGGCTGATGCCAGACCTCCCAGCTGCAGGGTATGAAGTCCCAAGGAGCCAGCATGTGTGTGTGTGTGCATGGACGGGCAGAGGGTGTTAAAAGCATTGGGCTGGCATGAACCAAATCAAATCAATTCCAGCACAAACACACTCCTACATGTTCCTACCTGCTGGACTGCCGTTGTTTGGCAGGTGCTGGAAGAAAAATTCCACTGTGCAATGTGACTGCTGATCTCCCACCTTTGCTGTAAAGGGTCAGATTAGAAAATTGTTCTAAATGGCGTAGTATCCACAAAATGCAATTAGTTTTTGTTGAGTTTCTAGCAAAGTAAGATGCTTCTCAAAGCTCAAAATGAAACAATATTGTCCTCACCTTAAATTGGAGTACTTCTCCTGAACTTTTTGGTTTTATTTGTGGAGAAATGACACGAGAAGCCTGAAAATTCAACCTGAAGTGAAAATACTGAAACACTTACAGGCCTGTAGTGTTAAACAAAAGACAATGTGCACATTGGTTTGTTTTTGTTTATTTTTGTCTTTGCAGAGTTATCGGTGCTATGAGCAACTTTGAAGAGTTCCGTAAAGCTTTCAATTGCCCAACAAATACAACGATGAACCGAGGGGCAGAATCCTGCCGGCTGTGGTAGACGTGCCTTCCAGGTCTTCTGTCAAGAGGGGTCAGTGATGTGAACTGCTGCACCTGAGGACAAGCTCACTGCTGGAGTTTCAGAATTGCAATCTGGAGAGGTGTTACTTCAAATGTGTCTTCCTTATCCATGCTGATAACCTGCATGGATCTAATCATTCTCTATCTAGAACCTAGAAATTTTTGAAATAGGAAAAAAGGATAGGTTTTCTTTAATAATAATAATAATAAAAAAAGGAAATCCTTTTATCCATAAAGCTGCTCCTGTTCATCTGCAGTTGTATTGCTGTTGATGGGTAACTGCCATTATCAATTCTAATTCCTGGTTTATAGTTGAGCAAGAGGTAAATGCTAAAATCTACTTTTAATCTATTGCTCTGTGGGGGTGCTATGCAGAATGCTCTCACACAAAATTTATTCTTTCTGTATGAAGAAATTCATGAGACCTGCTATAAAGCCAGCTCTGATCTGCTGTGTGATACAGCATTTTCATAACTTAAGCTGTCAGTGCCCAGCATGCCATAAATGATGTTGCATGATGTAAAGACACAAGACTTTATATAAATTAAGTTTAATAAGTTGGATTAGTACCTCAGGTTTTGGAACAGTTTCAAACTGAGAAAGGACCTCATGGTTTCCATCTGCTTGGACTAAACAGAAAGGATACACGTCATATCCTGGCCTTTTTAAATTTTAGAACAGCTTATGATAAAAATCGATGTGTGGCGAAAATCGGAAACTTGCAGAGGGAATTCCCAGCACCATGATACTCAGAAATGGTACAGCACTTACTCCTATTTACAATATGGGCAATTTTTTTCCACAGAGATGAGTTTTGCCTTGTGCTGAAGGTATCTTCACCTACATTTATTTTTGAGCCTTAAATACTACACCCGTTTTAACTTAGGCATTTCTTAGTGTCTGGGTCTTACAGTGGAATGGAAGTAGGGTGCATGTTCTGCATAGGGCAGGGTGACTCGTGATTTTAACAAAAGAGAATATGTGGCTGAAAAACAGAGCATCATCAGTATTTGACTTGTCTGGATAAAAAGAGCAATTCAAGAGAAGAGGTCTTTTAAATACAGAATACAGGCAGGCCGGTTGAATTTTTCATTTGATTTCTAAGAATTTTCATATAAAACCGTATTTTATTGCAGCAGAAAAACTTCAACACGTAACTATTACTGGGGGTGCTGAGGGGGGAATGCAAGAAAACAGCCTTTTCTTCCTCAGCAGAAAGATACGTGTTTAACTAGTATTTATTTATACCGTGTGCATTCATTCATTTTTACATGGTAGAGTTTTTTCAAATGGAGAGGTGGTTTCTTTAGACTGATTTAATTACTGCAATTCTATATACATCTCTGTGTGTATAAACATATATATGTATACAAAAAATAGATAAATTCTTCTATTTGCTTAAATTTTATTTTATCAGTATAGATATGTTAGTAAGACAAACTGTTTTTTTTACAAGGATTGGTCAAATATTGTCTAACAGTCAAGGTGGAAGAAGGTTCAACTGAAGCTAAGTTTTTGCAAATGGGGTTAGCTTCCTATGCTTCTTTATAAAGAAGGGGGACACCATGGAAACATAATTTATGGAAGGGAAGGAAGCTGAGAACCCTGAACTCGAGGCACTGTTACCACTTCGTAGAAACAAAACATTACATTTTGGGACCAGGATTGTTTTATTTTTTTTTTAAATTTTCCATGAAAAAGTCAAAGTTTTCTTAAGAAGAAAAGCACTTTTGCTTCCTTCAAGCCAGCTCTCTTCTTGAGTTAGATGGATTACAGTTTGTCATTTGAATAGCCACTGCCATTTTTTTTTTTTTCCTGGAGATATTTTTCATGTAAACTGTTCAGATGGCAGTATTTTCATAAAGACTTTTGCAAACAAGCAGATATGGATCTTGAGCAAAGTGATACTGTTTTCCTACTAAAGGGAAAGTTTCTTAGCAAACTGAATAGTCTACTGACTTCATTTCTGTGCTCATATAAGCACTGACACAACTTGATGTTGACTGCTTTGGATCAATAGCATAAAGTTCAGGGGTGACACCCTGGCCCCATTAAAGTTGCTACCAATACAGTTATTGTCCTCAGAAAAGTCAGGACAACAACTGAGATACTTATCTAAACTTTCTAAATTGCTGGACTATGCAAAGCTGGGTTCACAACAGTCAGCTTTGAGTTTTCTAATTTTATCTCTTAGGTCAGAGATGCATTTGCAAGAGCTTCTCTCTCATGGCTATTTTCCAGTGGGATAGATTCTGACATTTTGTGGTTTATGGGGTTGTTTCTCTGTACTGGATAGTGATTTCTTATAAAATGCCTTATGTTCACTGCCTTAAATATCACTCTTGTTGCTCCTTGCTAGGTTCAGGTCTTTCATATTTAATATCAAGGATTTTTGAACTGTGGTATACATATTCCTAACAGCACAGGAATCACTGTAAAAGTGTCTCATCCTTGCTAGGGTGAGCCCCCATCTCCTACAGCAAGCAGTGGCTAGGTCCTGGGCTGGGGGATAGTGAGGGGCTGGAGGGTTTGGAGGCAATGCACCAGGAGGGAGGAAGAGGAGGCATGGCCAGACTTTGGACCCTGATTTTTGGAAGCCGAGACGGAGCCTACATGCTGCCAGGAAGAAGTCCTTGCTGCTGACCAACATGTTCATTGGTACTATCCAAGTTTTGGGAATCCATGCTGTTGATGCAGGATTTCAGTGCCTCTGGCTTAGGTCTTAAATATACCCACAGAAGGATCCTGGCTTGCCTCACCTGCCTGCTTTTTACCTCAAACCAAACAACTAATGATGCAATTTACAGTTCACTTTGGAGTCAACTGTTAAGGTATCAGTTAGAAAGCAAAGTAGAAGGTAATTAAAGTAATTCTTAAAATTCAGTCACCAAATACAGCTAAAGCATAGTGATAGTTTGTGAGGGCTCTTCCTGCTGCCTCTGGTTTATCAGACTCCATGGCCCTGCTTGGCTCCCACATTGTGCCTCCCGGGTCTATGCTAGCAAAGCCTTGCTGTGTTGCTATCAAGTTCACTTATTACATCTATGCAAACAGACCTTTCATCATATATATTCTTCTTGTAGAACTTCTTTTTTTTTTCTTTTTAATTACCAGTAATTATGTCAACACACTTTTTCCTTCAAGCATATTGTGAAATGTTTCTTCCTGTTGGCTCAGTAATCTTTCAGCAGTCAGGAGGGGAAGGATCACCTATGAATACAACATTTTTACCTGTGTAAATTTGAAGAGATATTTTTCTACTGTGTAGACATAAAGAAACAACCCCTACTCCTGTCCCACATGCCCTTCTTTGGGTCCTGAAAATATGTAAGCCTCCTATATTGTATTCTAACCCTTATTTTTTCACTGCAACCCTGAAAACACTCAAACACCACCTTACACACTGTATTTCTTTTCAGTGAGTTGTGAAAGAGTTAGCTTCACACACAAGTAGCTTTCTGAAAAGGCAGCTGTGCTATTCACCTGTGTAGGCTGCTTAGGTATATAAGTGACATCCAAGCTAGGTCTTGATGCTGAAGGACCAAAAAATCCAGTGGCATTATACAGCTCTGCCTTGTGCCCTGTGCAGGGAGACTTCAACATTTTTTAGGTAGGAACGCTATCATGACACTAAATGTTTGAATTATTTATAAAATAATCAGATGAGTTTATGCATAACTTTTTATTGAGTATTATTCAACAAATTATATGCTTAGAAGTATATCTCATGGCAATGTTATATATATATATATATATGTCTAGAAAGAAATATTAAAAGCCTGACAATTCAAGAGGCAGAACTATAGTGAGTTAAAAGGTCTTCTGTGTTTGTCCTATTAATCTAGATTCTTACTTTGCTAGTCAGTCTGTTGCACTTTTAAATTTTTGTTCTTGCATAATACATCGATTGACTGTTTTAATGACAATTGTGCTAGCCAATAAAAGCTAAAGTGATGAAGAATTTTCCTATATTGCAGTATAGCAAAAGCTGTTTGGCCTGTCACTGTCAAACCCTACAATATTTTTTCTGTGATATATCGTCTTTATAAAATGTAATAAAGAGCACAATGTTATGACCCTGGTTTCTCAAGGCTACAGTTACTGTTTGACAACCTAGGAAGGAGTTGTCTAGCCATCTTCAGCCAGAGTTTATTAAGCTCCACTTGCCTCCACTAATCTGCTGGAGACAATTAAAATGAACATAGGATGAACTGCTGTAGATGATGTCTGGAGGCTGCAGAGTTTGCAGAAGGACAGGTGGCAGAGCTGTACCAACCAGAAGCTGCTGGAGAATAAGAAGGTGTGGGAGAAGAGCCACCTGCCTGTCAGCCCATTTTTTTTTCCTTTTGTCACAGTCTGTTCCTTTCTCGACTCACCCTTTGTAGTCTCAACTGGTTTTCAAATGCTTTAAAGCACTTTCCCTCTGCCTGAGCTTGAACTGTAGCTCACCGATGTCTTTTCCCACCCAACATAAAGTAATGGTTTCACTGCCTTCCCAGGCTGGGTGTGACTGCAGGTAGCTCAGCTTGTTGCTGTTCCTCGCCATGTACTTCATGAGCCTGAGTAAGTATTGGTTCAAGGGCTATACAGGTACAGGGACCGTGCCAAGGCCTTACACATTACCAACTTCTGGGCTAAGCACCCTGTTTCTTGGGCTCTGACCAGTTTTCTGACACTGCTTGGGTTCCCATAAGCAGTGTTGCTGGCCCATCTCAAGGCACCATGAAGTCTGTGAGCAGTTAGGACAACGGTTGTAGTTGGCCTTGCCACAAATTTTGAACGATGCTCTGTGGTGACACAGTCTCTCAAGGCCCATAACTTCAGGCAGGCAGCTGTCTACACAACTTTTGGGCTTGGGGAGGAACAGAGATTTTTGTCTTTGAAAGCCTACATCAGTTCTGTTACCTGCTTTACAGTGCAGCCTTACCAACAATTCTATGGTCAAAAGCAAAGGTTTTCATTGAGGAAGATGAATGAACAAAGCAAAGGTTGGGGTTGGAACACGAAACCAGCCTCAGCGCAAGGAAAATATTTTGCTTAACTATCACAGAGTTTGCTGAGCTTATTGGCATCTTAGGAAGATGCTTTAACAACGACTGTAGATAGCCCTGAGGAATTCAGAGTTTATCTGCTACAGCAAGAGGCTGCTTCACTACTCAGCCAATTTAATCTCATTTAAAATGTAATATATATTAAAAAAAAGAAAAGAAATTAAAGATTCCCAAGGGATTCTCTAACACAGTATTATGTTTTATTAAATATAACATCAAAGTTGGAAGTTACTGAGAATCAAGATAATGTGTTACATTAATTTGTGATCAAAGAAAGAGATATAATGATGTAATTTTAATCATCCATAAGCACAGTAGCTGAAGGAGATTTATGTATGAGGTTAGACACATACACAGATGCATACATGAACTCAGGGTGTGAACTTGGATGCAGTTTTTTAAAAAATGTCTCTTTTATCACATCTGTATTTACTTTTTGAACCGGTGAAGAATTGACCTGTTTAACAAAGCTTGGGGAAAGGCTTCTGAAGAGATTTTAAAGTTTTTTTCTACCACAAAGTTTATTTAAAGTGCCCGTGCTGCTTTGAGCAATGACAATGCTGATTGATTTACATGGGCAATACAATTTCAGAAATGTGAGTAGCAGAGGTTTTAGCACAGGGATCTGAAAAAATATGTCACATCCTCTTACTTGAACACTAGGAAAATATTTGGGTAAAGCCAGGAAAAAAAAATGTTCTCAAATACAGCAGTTAGGGAAACAGGAATATATTAATTAATATATGCCATGATATACAGTTAAGTAAAATGCTCTTCTAGAAGATGCAGCTGCCAAAGTGGGCCAGGGGAATGGTTCACAAAGTCACTGGATCATTTCTGCTATGAGAGAAACCTGAGGTCTGCCTTTGTAGCTGGCTAGGGAGCACATGGGTGTTCCAGCTCCATCCTCTGTGGGAGTCCCAGCACTGCACCTGCTCAGAGGTAACCCCATTGCCTGGGGGCTGGAGGGGCTGTCTGCCTTTTCTGGGGTGTCCAGAGCCCCCAGGAAAGCTGTGTCTGCAATTCTACCACAGACTTCTAGTTTTATGAACCTTTTCTGTTCTTTTACCTCCAGCACACATAACAGTTGTATGAATAAACCACTCTCCATATTATAGCATTTTAAAGGAAAAAAAAACCCAAACACCAGTGCTTTTACACATCTATGCTGCAAAATAATGCAATGCCACTGTATCTTAAAAACATCTGCATGTTTTGTGGAATAGGGCTGCTCATAGGGCTGCTCTTAGACACTTCATGCATATGCTTTCATGTCATTCTGCCAGAATGAGGCTTCAGTGGTTTGCAGTGGAGGGAGAAGAGAAACACGGAGCGATGTCTGAATAGGACAATAAAGAAAAATTGGAAACTCTTTAGTGTTGTAAATCATCAAAAGATTTTACAAACCATTAGTACAAGTACTGCTATAAAAGATACATCTACATATGATCACAGCACAGGAAGTCTGGAAGTCTGTGCTATGTAAGCGTATATAAAAATGTCAGAAATATGAATTATTTTTAAATAAATAGAGTCTCAGGGCAAAATTCTGACCCCACTGACTTCATTGGGTGATTAACATCTGTGGGGCCAGCATTTTACTCCATCTGGATAACTGCACATAAACTTTACTGATTTAAAACTATTTGGGACATGCATTTTCTTCTAGTCAGAAAAAAATAAAAAAATATGGCCTTTGAGATTTTCAGAAGCTGTCTTCTCCTCTGCCATTTGCATAGAACTAACTCTCCTTACTCTCATCTAGCAGGTATTGCATTTTAATCTTTTTTAATGCTTAAAAGCTACTTTATCATAGTTTCAGAATTGCAAAATATTTTTTTTTCAGCTTGACTTTCCCAGATAAGGCTCTATTAACTATTAAAGTAAACATGGTATGTCTTGTCGAACTGCGTAGGCCTATTTATGCCACTGAGGCACTTTTGTCTCCATGATGAAACAGAAAACTTCAGTGTTACCAGAGTGACAGGAAAACTTGGTGGTGGCCTCCCACCACAGAGAGAGCCATGCAGAAAGAGGGCTTAGTAAGAAACAGGACACTCCCTGTGCTGCCCAGACAGGAGTCATCAGCAACTCCAACACCAGTTCACACTTCAGCAGTGGGTGCAATGCACTTCCTCACAAAACCAGGTTTAACCCCATTTGATTAAATCTGCTTCTTCAGGGAAGCCTCCATGAACCTGGGAGGTGGAAGTGGCTGGGAACAGAGAGAGCTGTCTTAGTGGTTGGTACACCTTGGCTCACATGAGCACTGGGGCAAGGACTGGTGGTGCCATCCAGGAAGCTGCCAAAGTTGATGAGTTTCTCCTCTCTCATGATGATAGATGGTGATCATCCATTTGGCTCACCTGCAGCTGTGGCAGCTGCTCAGCCAAAGCCAGGCCCTGCCAACAGGGAAGTGGGTGTGCAGCGTGTGTGCACTGCATGTGTGCTGTGTCTCCAGCCTGCCCACCGGCTTCTTCTCATCCCTTCTCCCTCCTGTAGCTAGGCAAGACAAGGCCAAGCAGGTTTGGGAAGGGAGCCTCATGGTCCCTTCCCTAGCCACTCCAGGATAATCTGCTGGAAGGCACAGGTTGCAGCAACGGCATGTCACAGCACCACCTGGTCCCAGCCTGGGACAGTGAGAAGGATCAGGTAATCTGAGAGGCAATATAGGAACAACATAGGAAGATATCCCTGTCTATGGCAGAGGGGTTGGAACTAGATCTTTAAGGTCCCTTCCAACACAAACCATGCTATGATTCTAACACTTCTCCTCCTAGCCCATGTTGAAGTCAAATGTCATTGCCTGACTTCAGGTTAACAATCATTATTTTAGCTCTTCAGCATGTGATAGAAAGACAAATTACAGAGCCTTCCTTTGTGAATACTTTCATTAGTTCAGCTGGGTTTTTCTTCATTCTGCTTTCAGTTCAGCAACAGCCAGCAGTTCAGACATGCTAGCACAGTACTCTTTGCAAGAACAACATGTGTTGAGGCAATCACTGTGTCTATATTCAGCATGCTTATTCAGCTTTGTTTTCATAAATCCAGTAATAGGCTTTCAGAGGCAATGAAGGGAAAAGAATAATTTGAAAACAAAGCTGTTGAAAAGAATACAATGCACACGCTGTAGAGAAGAGTGTGATTTTGGAGGTCTGTGCAGCTGTTTTATTTCTTTGGAGGATTTTAATCAACCTGATTACACAGGGAAGCAAAGGGATTTTTAAAACAGTGTGGTGATAATCAGCCAGAAGAGAAAACAAAGGGGAGTTTTCCCTCTCTCATATCCCTTGGTTTTATTTTCTTCCTTTCATGTGATTTTACAAATAAAAGTCCCATATTAGTTCAGTTTAATTAAAAAACAATTCATGCTGGGCTTTTGCTAGAGAACCAATTTTAGATTTTTGCCCACTATATCATTTAATCAAAGATATGCTGAACGCTTTCAAGATTGCCATGGCTGCACCAATCTGATTGCCATCTGTGTAATGGCTTTCCCAGTGGATTGGAAAAAACCTGTAATTGGACATGAGCCCATCCTTTCAAGTGGGATTAGCAGCTCTGCTGCAGTCTTCCCCTATATTTCAGGGTCTGATGTTCTTGTCTTCCTCCTTATGTACTTACTATCAGTGCTGCAAAGCATCTCTCCAGTACCACCTTTTGAGTTGGGCTATACAGGCACAGAAAAGGGAAGGGGCATGGAGCTGCACTGCTGCAAAAGGCCACCTCTCTGCATCATCAGAAGCCAGAAACTAATGGCTGGTTAAGCCTGAGGGTGACTCTATAATATTCCTTAAAAAAAATAAAGGGGGGGGTGGGAGTGGAAATTTACCACTTTTCACTCCTAAAATCTTTCACATGGGTTTGTCCAACATCTTGTGTTTACCTGCATCCTCTCCCCAATGGCATGCATGTCAGGCCTCAAAAGCAAAGCTCCAGTGGCATTTTCCCTGCCTCAGCAGTTGTCTTCTACACATCCCACCTGGGGGTCTGAGACTTGGGCCCTTTTCTGTACTGAGCCCTGCACTGTGCGTCACCCTGCCAGCACTACCAGCTCACACAGCACCTCTCACAGAACCTTTCAACATGGTGCGAACACAGGGTGATCTCCCTGTGATGCACCAGAGGAGTAAATATCCTTCAGGCACATGCTTGTGAGTAAAAACTCATAGAAAACCTTCAGAGCTATGGGATATCATGTGCTGCCTTGGGCTGCCCAGGTCCAGCACTACTCTCTGCCTGCTTTTATAGATGTAGGAGTATTGACTAATAAACACAGATAAATTGCCTCCTCCTGTCTGGAATCCAGAGCTGTCCTTGTACATACCATTTCTGCTCTGCTCTGTGTTAGATGGAGAACTCTAGTTCAAAGTTTAGCACTGTCTTTTCTGCCAATAATAAAGGTTCCCTAGTTCATTTCCTGCTCTCCTATGTTTTCCTGTGTTCAACTGGAAGTGAAGGGGTTTGTTCTCAACAAGACTGGTCTCTCTCTTACCTGCTTCCCAAGGCCAAGCACTTGTGGTCTTCAAAGCAAATGGTCTTTTCTAGGAGGTGTAAATTGTCCAGCTCTCATGGGAAGTTGAGCATTCATTTTAAAATATTTCGTATTACTTTAACTGTATTTGTTAAAAAAAAAAAAAAAAAAGCTAAGGGAAATTGTAAAGAGAAGTGGCATTTGCTAATGGATCTAATTGGTTGATAGCGTAAAAAATGTTCCTTTATTCAAATACAAAGTATGGTCTTAATGGAATAATTAATGTGGAAAAGTCTGTGGCCTGCCTTATTCAGATGCTCAAATTTGATATTCATAACGATCCCTTTTGAACTGAAAATCAATAAACCAAAGAATAATTCCTTTTGTGCCTTTTCTTATCCTTTGGGGAATAATTTTGTTTATAAAATTCTATGCCTCTGAAAAATCAGATTTTTTTCTTCTACAGAGAAAAATATTTCTGCCAAAACCACTTGGAGCCACATATCTCTAGAAAAGTAGGTGCTTTTCTTTAACCCTCCCCCAGTGTCAAAACTTTTCAGAGCCCAGCTTTTAGTGGACATTTATTGTTTGCAATATTATTCAAGTGTTTGCATTGCCAAAAGCATGGAAAGTCCCAAAGTGGAAGACTTAGTCCGAGTAGGGGCAAACTTACCTCAGCATGGGGACAACACGCATAATGTTTGTCTTCTGCCAGCCCTTGTACCACAGTCGGGTCACTGGCAGCAGAGAGAACAGCACCAAAACACCTAAGTACTAACCAGCTGGCAAAAATGGGGGAGTGTATGAGGGATGTCATGTTTCAGTTGAAGAGAGATGATTTAATGGGCTTACAAAATGACTGATATGGGTTTGACGCCTGCTGTGGAAAACTTTCATTTTAAGGCATTTCCAGATCAGTTTATTGGACTGGTGTTCTATTAGGCAACAGCTCAGGATACAAAGATAGATCAGGTTGAACTGAAGGTGACATGTCCTTGTCCAGGCCCTTCTCTCAGGGTGATTGGGTGAAATATACTTGATTCCAAGTCTACATTGGGATAGGCCATGAATGATAGAACAGAAACACTGAAGTAAAATTTCTCATTGAAGTAAAATTTCTCAACAGGGCACATAAAATCACAGAATGTTTTGGGTTGGGAGGGACATTAAAGTTCATTTAGTTCAAACCTCCCTGTCATGGGCAGGAACATCTTTCACCAAACCAAGCTGCTCAAAGCTCCATACACCCTGGCCTTGAACACATGAAGAATATCCAAATCTTGCTTGGTTCTGCTTCTGTGGAAGGTAGATATAACCAACAAATATAACTATTTATAAGGAACTCCTAGTCCTGAAAATAGTTGGGTTTGATATATGTGATATTAGAAATAATTTTCAGAAAATTCTGGCAGGAATTAACTAACTATGATTATGTCGTATAGGAAGATCCCTGCTCTCCATGTCAAGTTGGCACACAAGCAGTACGATTTTGACTGTGGTGCAAGAGATGTGAATCTATGATAGAGCTCATGAATGTTTAAAAGCAAGGGTTTAAAAGCTGGTCTTGGAAACTGAGCAAAAGGAGAGAGGGTCAAGAAAGCAGGTCCTGGGTAGGATTTGGGACAAAATATGCAGCAAGAATATAGGAAGATCTAAATGAACCCCTCATGAAAATCTTTTCATTCGCCAGGCAAAGCTCCCAGGCCTTGACTGAAGCGATTAGACAATCATCAACCAGGAAAACATCAGCCAAAATACCACATGAAATTTGTAATAAAAAGGGAGGGGAGACCTGATCGCTCTCTACAACTACCTGAAAGGAGGTTGTAGCATGGAGGGTGTTGGTGTCTTCTCCCAATTAGCAAGTGATAGGAGGAAAGGAAATTTGCCAAGGGAGCTTTAGATTGGATATTAGGAAAAAATTACTCACTGAAAAGGATGTCAGGCATTGGAACAGGCTGCCCAGGGAAGTGGTTGAGTCACCATCTCTGGAGGTGTTAAAAAGACACATAGATGTGGCACTTACTTAGGGACATAGTTTAGTGGTGGACTTAGCAGTGTTAGGTTAATGGTTGGACTCAACAATCTTAAAGTTTTTTTTCCAATCTAAATGATCCCATAATTCTATTACCTATAAATGGACAACTTCAAAGCTGTGTACTGTTTTGTCATTTGAAGTTGGAATACAACGGGAAACCTGCTGCCTCAGGTCCCCACCATGAAAAAAACTGTGACTGAAGGCAGGGACTAAAGGAGGAGCCAGGCCTACTTTGGGTGTTCATATAGTAAGCAGCAGACATAAACTAGGTTTTAGTGGAAAATGAAGTGAAATTGGAACTTTTCCCTTATGTATCACTGCAAACAATTAAAAAGGAGGAGAGTTAAAATATTTGCCATCAAAGGCAACGGGATGTAATTTTGGCAAAATAGCTGATATCAGTTCTTCTTTTAGCTTTACACTGACAACATCAGGCTGTAGAGTCCCTTGAAAAAAATATAGAAGTCCAGGCAGCACTTACTTTGATAGTCATTGTTTTATTTTCCTACCATTTTCTCTCCTGATGTATTTAATGAGCAAATGTCATGAATTTCTGGTAGCAAAGACAGCAAACCTATTGAACCCTCTACAAGCTACAGTGTAGCTCACACAAAATATGAAGATTAATGCCTGGCAGCAAATCAGAATCTTTAAAGGAAAGATCAAGAACATATTTTATCTTCTCCTAGAGTTTCTGCATTTAAATGTTGGAAACATTTCTTTCTGAAGACAAATGGGAATATAAAGCTTATTGTTTTCCAAAATTTTGCTTGCACCAAGATTCTCCTATGAAGGCCTTAGGAGGCAAGGATTTGAAGGACACAGTGTTTTGTCCCCTGTGTGTGTGCTCAAACATGTTTTTTTGGTTTTTTTTTTTTTTTAAATATAAATATATATAAATATAAATATAAATATATATATAGATATATATATACGTTTTTTCCCCCCAGAACTATCTTGCATCTTTCCAAACAATGATGTCTCACACTTGACAGAAGTGGTAGCACTCCCAATCATCTGAATCCAATTCCAGGGAGCTTAATTAATAAAGTGCTTATCTTAATGCCCTATAGGGAAAAGAAAAAAAAAGAAAAAAAAGTTTTCCAAGTGAAAATAGATATAATGTGCTAGCAGAATGTTAAAATACAACTGGTAATTAATATGCATTGTGAGATAAAAAATATAGAGCAACAGTCAGAGTTTGGGAAAGGATTTGAGAGGCACAATGACAAAACAGAACAACAAATTTTCTCTCTCTGTGGTGTCTCTTATAAGATGAATTTTCTATGAGCTGTTTTCTTTGAGGATTTGAAATCTTCCATGGAGGGTTGACATCTGGAAATTATCCTTTTCCATCTGGGTGCTGCTTCCAAGTCTTGAAAGATTTAGATGCATTTGGCTAGTTCCCTTGCGTGAATGTCTCCAGTGAGTTCTTCCTTAGAGTTTTTCTTCCTACCAATGGGATGAATTTAACTAATTTACTGTAATACAAGAAAACACAGAGATACCAGAAAAGCAGCTGGAGTTTGAATTAGCACAGGATGTGAAGGACAGCAAGAAGGGCTTCTATAACAAAAAGAAAACTAAAGAAACTGTGAGCCTGTTTCTAAGTACAGCTAGAAATCAAGGGACGAAGGACATGGAAAAGGCTGAGATAGTTGGTGGCTTTTTGCCTTTTTTGCTACTGAAGACTGCCTTCAGACCTCTCACAACCTTTAACTTCTTTGCAGAGTCTGGGGGAGTTGCAGCAATACCCACAGCAGAATGGGATACAATAAGGAGGCACTCAAGCACGGTTGACATACACAAGCCAGATGGGCCAGATGGGATGTCTCTAGGAACACCAGGGGAGTAGGCCAGCATCACCATGTGGCTGCTCTATAGCAGCTTTGGAAGGGCATGACAAAGTTTATGGAGTAAGTTCTCTTGGAAGTCCTGTCCAGGTGCTTGAATGTCAAAGAGGTGATAGGAAACAGCCAGCATGGATTTACCACCAGCATATTGTGCATGATGAAACTGATTAGATATTAATAGATGAATCTCAGTTAGGAGAGAGTAGTGGATGCTGTATATTATATCTTTAGTAAAGCCTTCGTTGTGGTTTCCCATAGTATCATGATAGCCAAACTGGTGAGATGTGGTTTGGTTATATGGAGGATAAGCAGTAAGGTGAATGGAAAATTGGTTGCACTGCTGGTCTTAAATGATTGTAATCAATAGTACAATGTGCATCTTATTGGTGATCACTAGTGATTTTCTTCAGGGATTGATATGTGGGACCAGACTCTTCAATGTCTTTTTAAATTAACTGAATGATGAGACAGTGTGCAATCTCTCTCTCATAAAGTTCACCGGTAATACCAAGTTAGGTTCAGGGAGGTCTTACTAGACTGGAACAAAGGATTGATAGGACCCTCATGAAGTACAACAAAGTGAAGTGCAAAGTCCTGCACCTGGGAAAGGAGAATCCTGGCAAGAGTGTGAGCCAGGTAGTGAGTGTTTAGCGGACAACCTTGCAGAAAAGAAGCTAGGGATCTTGGTGATACAAGTTGAATGTCAGTGAGCAGTGTGTCCTTATAACAAAGTAGACCAGTGACATCCTGCACTGTTTTAGCAAAAACATAGCCAGCAGGTCCATGGAAGCAACTATTCCCCTCTATGTGGCACTTGTCAGGCTGCACTCGAAGTTCTGCACTCGGTTTCAGGCTCCCCATTACAAGAAAGATATGGACTTTCTGGAGCAAGTGCAACACCAGTCACTAAGAAGGTCATGGGGCTGGAGTGCATGAAAGACTGTGGGAATGAAAGACGAGGGGATCAAGTGCACCCTCAGTAAGTTTGCAGATGACACCAAGTTGGGTGGGAGTGTTGATCTGCTGGAGGGTAGGAAGGCCATACAGAAGGGTCTGGACAGGCTGGATCGATGGGCCAAGGCCAATTGTATGAAGTTCAACAAGACCAAGTCCAGGGTCCTGCACTTGGGTCACAACAACTCCAGGCAGTGCTACAGGCTCAGGGAAGAGTGGCTGGAAAACTGCCTGGAGGAAAAGGATCTGAGTGTGTTGATTGACAGCTGGCTGAATATGAGCCAGCAGCATGCCCAGGTGGCCAAGAAGGACAACAGCATCCTGGCTTGTATCAGAAACAGTGTGGCCAGCAGGAACAGAGAAGTAATTGACCCCTGTACTTCGCGCTGGTGAGGCTGCACTTCCAATCCCGAGTTCAGTTTTGGGCCCCTCACTACAAGAAAAACACTGAGGTGTTGGAGAGAGTTCAAAGAAGAACAATGAAGCTGGTGAGGAGTCTGGAGCACAAATCTGATGAGGAACAGCTGAGGGACCTGAGGCTGTTTAGCCTGGAGAAAAGGAGGCTGAGGGGAGACCTTATAGCTCTCTACAACTACCTGGACGGAGGTCGTAGCATGGCGGGTCCTGGACCAATGGCGGGTCCTTCCAAGTAGCAAGTGATAGGATGAAAGCAAATGGCCTCAAGTTGTGCCAGGGGAGATTTAGATTCAATATCAGGAAAAAGTTCTTCATGGAAAGAGTTGTCAGGCATTGGAACAGGCTGCCCAGGGAAGTGGTGGATTCACCATCCCTGGAAGGATTTAAAAGATGTGTAGATGTGGCACTTAGGGACATGGTTTAATGGTGGACTTGGCAGTGTTTAATGGTCGTACTGAATGATCTCAAAGGTCTTTTCCAACCTTGATGTTTCTATAATTCTATGATTCAATGAACCATGGTTTTTCAGCCTGGAGAAAACAAAGTGATGGGGAGATCTTATTGCTATCCATGACCATCTAATGGAAGGGTGTAGAAAAGATAGAGCCAAATGCTTCTCAGAGGGGGTGCAACAGACCAAAATAGCTATAGAGAAAATTGTAAATAAATGCAGTGGCCAAACACAGTGGCTGTGATGTTATTAAGAGCCCATTGGAGAATCCTGAATAGTTGCATACTTGTGAATGCCATACACATAAAATTATGAGCAAGCAATCTGAGCACCTTTGTTAGAGAGAACAGCTTTTCATAGTTGATTACTGTTTCCAGAGTGAGCTGGACCAAAATGCTGAATCAAATGCTCCAGAGCTTTGAAAGATGTTCAGCTCTAGGCCGAACCAATACCTTCAAGAAAGGGCAGGTGGTGCTTTCTCATTTACTCTCGTATGAATAGTTCTTTCTGAAAATTAGCTGGGTGAACAACATTAAAAGATGTTTTATTTAGTGAAGTTAATCTTCAGAGTTGTCAGTTGAAGTACAGTGATTTTTAAACTGACTCTGAATAATAGTTTGTGTGGCTATTTATCATGAACTGACTGTTGTCAGTGGCTTGCTTTCCATAGCTTTAGCTCAAACATTTGGCTATCTAGTATGATACCCAGTCTGTGCTCAGTAACCTGAATGTATGGTGTTGATTCTCTTCTTTGGTAGGAGTCTCTAGTTAGTACTGCATTTCTAACAAAAAAACAACCAACCAAAACAAAAAAATCCAAAACAAATCCAAAAAAGGGCATTTTTAAATTGTTAATCCTGATAACTTATTTTCATTATTACAAATAATATCTCAACCAGTATCATGTTACAGGGCTGGATTTTAAAGTAAACAGCTTTGTTGCAACTTAAAAAACTCTTGTTTGAGGAAGAGTGTTAATGCACTCTGACTGTTCTTACATACCTAATAAATGTAAAAGACATAGCTACCTGACTTCAGGATTTTCATTAATAAAATCGCTATTCTCGAAATTCTCTAAGTGTTGTGTCAAATGGCATCATAGAGTGCTTCTCCACAAACCTATTTGTATCAGCAAGCTCAAAATACTCTTTTCGTCTCTGCTGACATATATTGAACCTAAGTTCTCATGACAGAGATAATGGCTTTGTTAATGGCACAGTAAGTATAACAATTTACATCAGCTATAAATCATAGAGCGTCTCAAGAGCATATAATCTACCATGAATAAGCTGAGTCATAAACTGTGACCCAGTTACTTTTGTGTCAGTCCAGCAAACCTATATCACTTATTTCTCTCCATCCCCCATATTTCAAAGAGCTATAGAAAAAAAACAAAGACGGCAGATAACTCCAGTAATTTATTTCCGGACATGTAACAAGACATTTAAAAAAAGGTCAGCTAGTAAACTTCTTTTTGAGATATTGTTGGCAAAATAAAGTAAAATTGATGCATTGACACAAACCTGAAAAAACAAGGACACAGCAAATTCGTTTATCTACCCCCTGGTTTTCAAATGCACCTGTGGCCTCATCATTTAGGAAGAAAGGCATGAAGCCCAGAGAGAGCCACACACATGGATTGTGTTCAGAAGTGATGTGGCACTTTCCTGGCCTGCTGTGGAGAAGACCTTCACAGGCAGCCAAGCATCTCATCTTCTCACAAGAAAGAGAAACATTCCTGGCTGGGGCAGGCGGCAGAGTCACCTGCTGCCACAAAACAACATGAATGCAGTCTCAGTTTTACAAAACTACTTTCAAAAATTTAAGGTGTCATGCTCCAAGACACAAAGATTTGACTGAATCTAGGGAGCAACCCTTGGCCAGTTTTCCACTAATATCCAGCCTGACTGTCTTGCATTTTATCTGTGTCTGGCATTGGCAAACACAGTGGCTACAAAAACCTTCAGTAAAAGCAAAAGGTTGAGGTAGGGAAGCAAATTAGTAAATAATTTTGCTTCAAGCTGTTCTTTGCTAGATGTTTTCCTGGCACTTTTTCTGGTGGGGCAGTGCTATTTTGGGACTCAGGTCTGTCTCTGTGATGTGCTCTGCCATGTGGGCTTTTAAATTTATAGATGTCTGTTCAGACTCCATTTGTCTCTCTCATGGACTCTAGTAGTTGTGAACAGTGCACTTGCCAGGGTTTCTCCTGGGACCTTGCAAAGCTGTGGCTAAATTGTTTAGCACTTTTAGTCTACATTACATCCCAGAAGTTACACTGGGCTCTTGCACGTTTTAGTTTGGGAGAAAAAAGGTCAGTCTGCTGGGTGGCTTATTGAGGTTGCAAAGAGAAATCACTTTCTTCTGTGAGTTTATGTGGCGTCTTGGTGGAATTAGTGATGCAAGCCTAGTTAAAATGTTCTGCTGATCAGAAGCAGTAGTAGAATTGAGCCTTACTGTTTGCACGAGACACGAAAACATTTGACATGAATAACAATGGGTGAGTCTACAGAAAAGTCGGTTGTGATACTGTCTTTTAGTGTAACTTGAATTGCAAGCTGGTTCCATGAAGAGTATTTTTAAACATTGAAATTTCATTCTTAGGCAAGGAAAACCTAACAGATCACCCCAACTGTGTTTCAGAGAGGTTTTCAGATAATTGTAGAGGATATTCATTTCAACAAGTAGGCTATATTATGCATACTGCTAACACTAACCTTGATATGAACTGAACTAAGATATTTTGTAGAATAGGTGTTTACAACTAGCAATTATATCTCTTTACTGTTGCAAATTTCTCATATTATTTTGAAATGTTTCTAATGAAAGATGTGGCTGTGAGCATACACTGTACATATGAAAAAGCTGCACCAAATAACACAGATACAGAGTAATTTGTCAAATAGTGAAACGATTGGCTCATTTTGTCCTGTGTCCTTTACTGAGGCCCAGGAAAGCCATGAGAACCCCTGTGCTGTAACAAGTTACCCTGATTTCCACAAAGTCATCCTAAGATCCTTTGCTATTCTGTCCAGAGAAGTGAAAGACAGAGTATGGGATTTTCTTATTTCAGGCAATGCAGAAAGTTGAGTAAAAATACTATTCTGAAGACATTGATAAGGAGAAACCAAATTAACATTGCTTCGCATTGGACCTATGTGGACATTTGGTGTTAAAGACATTTCATAGCAGTTTTTTTTACTTTAACATTCCCTGTGTAAAACCTGCTGTTGAGCACTGTTTTCTTGGAAACAAAACAATTGCCAGCAAGGGTGCCTCCAAATTCACAACTCATTCTTCTGTGGGTGACAGTGGGTGATAAAGAAGTGTGTCATGAGAGAGTTGTCTGCCCTGCTGTGTATGTTCTGTTTTAGAGCAATAACTTATTTTCTTCATAAGTGAATAATACATGATCTTTAATATTTGAATAGTACCTTGAACTGTAAAATCTACTTTGAAATGTTTTACTCTTAAAGAATGCTATAATTAGTCTATTTTTTGTTACAAACTTTTTTTCAAGAGCTTTCCTATTCCTTTTCCTAATGAGTACTCAATCAAATCCAGCTATTCTAGGGCTGGAACACTAGAACTGCTGTGTGATACGATACGATGCAATATGGTTTTGGTGGAATGGAAGCATCCTAGCTCTACAGAAAACCATAGATAAGTAAGTAGAACTGATCCCTTCACAAAATGCTTTTCATTTATGAAACATTAGACAGATTTTTATTTTACTTTATTTATTTTAAAAGCCTGAGCACTTGGAAGTAATGAAAGTATTTTTAAGCAAGATTGTTTTAGGTAAAGGCTAAATTTCAATAAAATATTTTCACAAAGAAAATACAAAAAGGTTTTGTACTAATTGCCACTTTTTTTTTTTTTGTTTCATTTTCAAAGTCATATATTTTACTGTGGGCCTTTACCCACAGACTGCTACGATAAATAATAGATGCTGTACTATTTGTTAAATGCTATTTTTCTGTTCTTTCTATTTCAGCAAATCCTGCTGTTTTCTAACATTTGGAAATCTCCATGGTTGGCATCTAAAATATTTCTCAGCATCAAAAAAAAGACCTTCACTTTCCTTTTCTCACTTGTTCTTGACTAAAGCTTATGGGTGCATTTCAGCTGACAAGAAATTAATACCAGGTTTGGGAGTCCCTTGATATTACTGTAAAGAGCTGTGGGTGGAAGGAGGGGAGAAAGGGATGATTGCCTTTCTATAAATAGAATATTTTCTGCACATCACTGGTCCTACACAGATGTTTGCCAATGACAGAGATGCTGCTTCAGAAATCACTTAAACATCTGTATTGCAGGCAGAGAGCAGACACTTAACAAATGGATTTGTGTTAAAGAAACATTTAGCTTTTTGACAGATGTTTGAATACAATCTCACTTTTTATTTATGGAATAAATGCTCTCAATCTAATTCCCTTTTATTATTTGTCAGAAGAACAAAAGTAATTCTTTTCTAGATGAAAGTGTTTATACCACAGTTTAAGAGTCACTAATTTATTATTTTACTGGTAGATGTCTTTGAAGTAGTATTTGACTAAGCACAGACCTTGTCTCTGGGCAAAGGACAAACACAATATTGATGAGCGAATATACGAAATCTGAGACAAGGGGGCTCCTTTTCAGGAAAAGGAATGCTTCTCTAGGAGTGTGTTGGTCCACTCCTTCCATATATTCCTTATGGTGGTGGATACTCAATTTTTCAAGTTTCTAAACCCAAATGAAATATCTTTCTCATCACTGGTAAGTTAACAAGTCTTAAATTGTTATAGGAACACTTTTGCCTAGAAAATAATTCCTTACAGAATGATAAACTACTGGATTTCCCAGGAGAACATGGGGCAAATTCAATATCCAGGACAAGGTCAGGTTAGGTAACCTACTGGTGCGTCATAGTCTTAAAATCTGTGCAAACTTAATTATTCACAGACTTTGAGACTTTTATAATGAGTATCACCATATACTCACTGTGTCAACCAAATAGTTCAGAAATACCCCAGATAAGGATTTACATTGCTTGGTAGTTTCCCCTCTTTCTACCAGTGACTGAAACAAACCCAGAGAACTCCTAAAGGGGTCAGGATTATGCTACTTATTTCTGCAGTTATTTGACTGAAACCTTTTCTCTTTTTGACTTGCTTTGCCTAATAATCCATGCGTTTGCTCCAGATCAGCTGGCATTGACAAAGGGAGGGTGAAGGAGACAAAACAGAGGGAACTGGAAAGGTGTTTCAGGGAGTGTGGAGAGCAAGGAAAGCACAATGGGAAGGAACACAGCTGCTGTGATTTAAGGCATGTAGTGCATGTTAGCATGGAGCAAAATACAGGCAGGGAGCTAATGGAGCTGGTGTACTCTCTCAGAGGAATTAATTTAAGCATGTTGGAGATTTTAACTACTTTTTTTAAAGCCTGAAATGGTTTGGTTCTAATTTCTGAACAGGGACTTGCAGCTCACACAGCAGCAGGTCTTGATAATTATTAATTACATATTTTCCTCTGTTCTGTATGACCTTGTTTGTAAAAGCTGTGTGGTAAATATTAAAATATTAAGAGGCTGATGGGCCCTGGAATGCCACCTAGCTGAAAAAGAGGAAAAGATTGAAAGAAGAAATGGATAATCCTAAGTATATCCTTGAATTTGTACCTTTTCAGAAGGCACTGAAATCTGGGGTGCACTTGTCCAATGCGCAAGACAACTGAAAGAGAAAGTAGGTAATTTTCTGTTTTAGCTACAATTAAAATTCACACACCCTCGTTTCTGACAATCTGAACCAAAATGGCAGCAGCCTGTAAAAGCAGAGGGCAAACTGCCCATGCAAGGAATTGTAGCTTGAAAATCTGCATTAGTTTTATCCTAGCAGAGATCCAGGCACCACGGCTTTGGCCCAAGCATTAGAGTGTATTACAAAAAGGAAAGACTCAGGTACCATGGGGAATTCAAATTAAATCTGAAGAGGAGAAACTGTGGTATGAAGTTTTTGTCTCTACTTCATCTGCATTGCCTTGTAAGGAGCTGCACTACTCTCCTACTACAAGATCATTGTGTTCCTCTCTGAATGTGCATGTTAATCTAAAAATCCAGCCTTCTGTAAATGTGGATGGTTAGATTGTTTTTTTATGCTGTATTTACTTTGAAAAACGCTGCCATCTGATCTTTTCTCAATTGCCCAACCGCCTCCAAAATATCTATTTTTTTTTCCCATTAGAAATAATGAATCAACCTCACTTGCAACAGAAGAAAAATGTCCTGGGAACCCTGAAAGGAGCCTATTTGGCCACAGTTGCAAAGAAAACGTGTCAGAGGACCTGGATTTCAGAATGCTGAAGAGATACATATTACTTTTGACTTTCCTGAAAAATCAGTTGGCCTTCAGGTCTTGACACACACAAAGGAACACATGCTTCCTTATTAACTATGTTTTGGTTTTCTTATGAAGGTTTGGAACATAGTGTCATTCTCTGCATGTAATTCACACAGTAAGTGAATTATTGCACTGTTGTTGCGAAGAGGACCTGAAGAGTTTCATGTACTATAAAACCAGTGTCGACCCACGCTTTACTTTTAATGCTATCACACAACACAAACACAGAATAACTCAAATTAAGTTAAAAATCTCCAACCTTCTTTCTCCTGCCCGTTGACTAACAACATAATGTGCTTCTCAGCTCTCTAAATTGCAGAAAGTGGTCTCACTAGAATAGCAAACTTCTGTGATAAAGATTTATATACAGTCATGACTAGTAAGAGAGGAAACAAAAAGCATTTTCATGAAAGCACAGACGTCTGCTGCAAAAGGTAGATTGGCTGGGAAAGCTAGGACAATAACATGACATCTTTTCTCACCTGAATAATATCTTAAACACAAGTGGTGCCCCTGAAGTCACTGCTTGCAGTGTGATGAGTGCTGCAAAGTGGTCGCAGCTGGGTCTTGGAGCAACTTGGGAAATGGAAGAAATGATGAGTTTTACTGTCTCCTTGCCTTGTCTTTGTCCTCTCCAGATTTGTTTCAGTTGTCACTTGTGCCTTTTTGCTGCATCTATGGCTGTATTATCTCTGAAGAACTGCCTTTTTATCTGACTAGGGCCTCTAGCTGCCAATGTATATGGAAGCAACATATATGTATTATAACATAACCAGAGAGCAGTGGCTCAGCTCCTCCTGGTGAGTACTAGAAGACAAAAATTGGTTTACAGGACCCCTGATGCTCACATTAAGTGCTGCCAAAACCAGCTGTCTGGGTAAGACTTGAAATAGGTTGCACCTGGCCCATTAATTTTATTTCACAAAGTACCTAGCTAACATGAGAAAGTAAAGGTTGGGTAAAAATCCTGTGGGAAGAGACCATTATTGGGCCCATCCGCTGTCAGTCAGCTGGGAGGCATCAACAGCAGATAGAGCTCTTGCAACTTCTGAGCACATTGAGGGCAAAAGCAGTGGAGGAAAATCTAGCACCAAGGAAAAGCAACAGAGTCTTGACACTAACTTTGGTGTCAGCCAGGGTTTGACTCTCAGTCCGCAGAAGAGCACAGTTATTAGTGGACTCTCTACGTATGGGCTTTAGAGAGCAGGAAATCTCAGGGACAGACATTTTCCAGGCAGAAAAACCTTTTGTCTGCAAAACAAAATTTGGTCTGACTGTGTGCATTTCTGGTTCGGTTCCCAGAGAGCTTGCAGAGATGTGGTGGCTTTCTCCTTCCTGGTGATTTATAGGAACACAGACCACCTGGAGCATCAGGTCTGCTCCTCCACTGCTTTATTCTTACTGCCCGGCCATCTCTCCTTTCCTCCAATGATTCACATTTTCTTGTCTCCCTCTCAATTTAGTTAGATTATCATTTAGAAGCCTAGATGCAATTTAGGCAAAAAAAAATTATAATTAACGCACCATTACTTTATTTGTAATCCCTGCACCCAATTATACATTTCCAATTAAATATTCCAATAAAATATGTAAGTGCTAGGAATGTTAGCGCAGGGCTATGTAAACTAAGCAGCTGGCACAAAGGAAGATTTATCCTGCTACAATCTGTTATCATAGGGATTTTGCTCAATTAAATTGAGCATGAAGTGAGAGCTCTGTCCACATCAATGAAAGAAAATTCCTCAGCAAAGGGAAAACAACAAGGAACAAATGCAACATGCAACCACCTCTTCACACAGTGTGCACTTCTGATTGTAGTTACCTGGACTCAGATGGATTTTAAATTGTGTCCTGGGTTATCATATTTCTGTTGTATGTCAGGGACATTACTGATGCTTTTAATCTCCTGGTTTTTATAGCAGTATTGTACAGAATCACATACCTGTCACGTGACTGTAGAAGAACATGTAACGCTGCTGATGATAAGATCTTTTCTTAATGTTTTCTTCAGGTTCTGAAGCCTTAGTATATATATATTTAAAATAAAATTTATGTATATCTTACATTATAGTGCTAAAGAGCCTATAATCACAGCTGTCCATAATATTAATCTGTGGCAGAAGAAGAAGGGTTATTCAGCTTTAATGTGTAATTCAGCCATGCTGAACTTGTGTGTCTATAAATGAAGTTGATGCCAATGAAAACCTACTTTTAAAATAAGCTATTTACATCAGTGAAGAAAGATGACAGTGTAGTGAGAACATATTGTCTGGGACAACGAAACCCTATTATGTCTGTTTACACTCAGCTATAGCCTTCCTATGGTATTATGAGCAAGACAGCTAATCACTCAGTACCTCTGTTCCTCAGCTGTATAATAAAGGTGATAATTATTTGCCTAACTAGTTATTTTTTCTTGTCTCTTCAAGACATAGTCTACATGGTGTAGGACTATCTTACAGTGTCTTATTTTTATAGCATTAGCACATTCAAATATCAAATGTAGGCTAAAGCTCCTGATTTTGTTATTATTACTATAACAAAATAAACCATATTTTAGATTTAGCAGGGGATTCAAAACAGAATATAGTTGTTAAGTGTGCCATCTATTAAAAATTACTTGTCAATTAATATACATCAGATTTTAAGTAATTCCAATATGTAAATGAACCATGATTGCATTTTGCTTATGAAGGATAAAATGTTCAAATTTTCCCTTTCTAAGGTTGCTTGCCTGGTTAGAGCATTTTAGCACATGGTCTCATATGCATTAATTTTGGCTCTGCAAAGTGTGGAGGTATTGGGTTTCTTTGCCAAAAAAAAAAAAGAGAAATTCCATTTCTAAGCACAGAAAGAAAATGTGAGCTTCAAATCTATTCCTTTGAATTGCATGGCATCACTTAGTCTCACTCATGGTTAGCACCATTTGCCACCCCATTGGAACTGAGATTGTGGAGGGGATTTTCCTCTGCTAGTGGGTCACAGGAGGAGGTGCTGGGTGAAGGGCAGCTGGTTTGCAGTGTGAAAACATCCAAAGAAGAAGTAAGGCAGAATGTGGAACTGCATGAAAGTGTAAATAGGGGGGTGTGGGGGTGCGAATTAAGAGTGAGCAGCAGTGCAGCCAGTCCCACTGTAGGGATAAGTGGTGAGAGGCACCAGTAGGAAGACCTAGAGAGGTGCCTGGCCCCAACTGGGATGCACCACTGCAGCATGAGGGACTGTGCAGGACAGAGAGCTCATGAAGACACTTTGACCCGCCTATATTACATAGGTAACATGTATTTTGGAAGTAGTCACATTGCCTGTGGGATCTTCCAGAGTCTCTCAGACATCTTTCGAATCTGGCTCTGCTCTTCATTTCCCCTGACTTCTTTTCTTCCACACATTCTTACTCCATTGCTCAATCAGATATTCTGCCGGGGATTTGTGCCACAGGAAAGTGTAGCCTAATTGAACTGTCCATTGGCTTGTCATATCCAGCCCCTCCATGCTCTGGGTTTCTTGGGGTCAGGTAAGCTCATGGCACATCTCGCTGAAAGCTGTGGAGGGGATGGGAGATGTTTTCACACCTGGAGATGTCCTGGAAAAATATGTGGACACAGGCAGAGCCTCTGCGATTCTTTCAGCAGGACAGAGGGATAAACAGGGTGGCTATTCAGTTCTCAAGTCAAGTAAATTCATAGAATCACAGAATCATAGAATGTTAGGGATTGGAAGGGACCTCGAAAGATCATCTAGTCCAGTCCCGCTGCCGGAGCAGGAACACCTAGATGAGGCTACGCAGGAAAATGTCCAGGCGGGTTTTGAATGTCTGCAGAGAAGGAGACTCCACAACCTCCCTGGCCAGCCTGTTCCAGTGCTCTGTTACCCTCACTGAGAAGAAGTTTCTTCTCAAGTTCAAGTGGAACCTCATATGTTCCAGTTTAAACCCATTACCCCTTGTCCTACCATTGTTTGTCACCGAGAAGAGCCTGGCTCCATCCTCGTGACACTCACTCTTTGTATATTTATAAACATTAATGAGGTCACCCCTCAGTCTTCTCTTCTCCAAACTAAAGAGACCCAGCTCCCTCAGCCTTTCCTCATAAGGGAGATGCTCCACTCCCTTCATCATCTTGGTTGCCCTACGCTGGACTCTCTCCAGCAGTTCCCTGTCCTTCTTGAACTGAGGGGCCCAGAACTGGACAAAATATTCCAGGTGTGGTCTCACCAGGGTGGAGTAGAGAGGAAGGAGAACCTCTCTCGACCTACTAACCACCCCCCTTCTAATACACCCCAGGATGCCATTGGCCCTCTTGGCCACAAGGGCACAGTGCTGGCTCATGGTCATCCTACTGTCCACCAGGACTCCTAGGTCCCTTTCCCCTACTCTGCTCTCTAATGGATCATTTCCCAACCTATACTGGAACCTGGGGTTGTTCCTGCCCAGATGCAATACTCTACATTTGCCCTTGTTATATTTCATTAAATTTTTCCCCACCCAACTCTTCAGCCTGTCCAGGTCTCGCTGGATGGCAGCACAGCCTGCTGGCGTGTCAGCCACTCCTCCCAGCTTAGTGTCATCAGCAAACTTGCTGATAGTACACTCTAGTCCCTTATCCAGGTCATTGATGAATATATTGAACACTACTGGCCCCAGCACTGACCCTTGAGGCACTCCACTAGATACAGGTCTTCAACCGGACTCTGCCTCACTGACCATGACTCTCTGGCTTTTTTCCTTCAGCCAGTTCGCAGTCTACCTCACTACCCAATCGTCCAGACCATACATGCTTTAAAGAGGGAGCTTGCAGGCCTCACAGCTTTAGTGCTTCACATGTGCTTGAAGTTACTTTGGGATGCGGATGAATAAAAAGGAGGTGATGCAGACTGGACAAATATGTTTAGTAGCAAACTGCTCCTTAATGCCTAGTAAATTCAGGTTGAAATAAGTAATAATCCATGATCCTTTCCCTTTGAAAACATGTAAATTAGTTTTTATTAAGCAATGTGTTTTGGTTTGGTGTTTTGTTTTTGTTTTTGTTTTGTTTTGTTTTGTTTTAGCTTTGTAGATCTTTTTACTTTGTCCTGGCTGATTGTGTATTAGCCTGGAAGATTCAAAAACTTCCAGTCCGTGCTTGTAAGGTTTGAATCACCATACTGTCCTGCACCTTAATGTTTTTTTTTCTTGCAGCTAATAAAGGAAGACCTTTCTGTTCTCCACAGGAGCACAAACATTATTTTTAGGCAGCATCTTGCTTCTTTCCCTTTCCTCCTTCAGCTGTTTCATGAAAGACAAGTTGCCTTTGCAGCATGCAATAAGGAGGCATATTTTCTTCCTAAATGCAATTTTAACCTACATGATCCAAGCAATAAATGCTATGTTTTGCATTGTTTTGGGGAAATTTCCACTCCATTCCATTTCATTCCATGAATCAAACCATTTGCAAATTATCAACAAAAACCCTGGGTTTTAATGATGTATCACTCATACCAAAATATTTAATCAAGGAAGAGACTGTAAATTAGTCACAGTGGCTTCACCGAGAAGGTGTAGATGTAGGTGGCTGGGAGTTTTACAGAGTAAGGGGAGTCTAAAGGTCTTCAGGAGGATCAAGTGAACACCCTTGGCAGGCTGCTACCCACAGCCACAGCAGGCTCAGTGCCCAGCTGCCAGGAGTTAGACACTGTGGAAATGCCAGAGCTGGGAAAGTTTTAAATTCCGCCTGTGAGACAGCCTGCATGGAGCAGCGGAGTGTCCTTATCACAAGTTCAGTGGTGGAGAACCCATGAGCACTTTGTGGCAGAGAGCAGATCAGAGAATAGCACTCCTGTTCTCCTGGTGTTTGCACAGTGACAATTACTGTGTTGCATTAGGCTCGCTTTTGCATATGCCTTCAAAACCAATTAGTTGGATCTCCTTGTTGCACCAGGTTTGATGTGCTTTGTGCAGTTGGAAAGGTCTGTCCCAGGGCCTTCCCATAGGATCCTCACTCTCCTGAAGAAGCAGCAGTGTGCCACTGTACCATTACACCAGAAGTGTCCATACGTTTTATGATGGCTCTAAAAACGCCTTACAGATCAATACTCACAGTGGAGCCTGAGGAAAGCTATCTTGTACCTGGATGTCCATCAGGGTTAGCATGTCTGCAGGCCCATTCAAACCTGACAGAAATATCTAGGTACAGTGTCCTCCTGCTGTCCCATATGGAACTGTCACCAGTGTAAGTTGTTGCTTCTCCACAAATCTTATGTACATGACTTCTCATCAGAGTGCTACTCTCAGTGCCTAACTTTCCTTTTTGGGTCTGAATCTTCCTCTCCATACAGTAGCTTTTTACTTCGTAATAGCTTTTGGGCTTGGAAGCCTCCAGGAGTTGTATTTTGGTGATTTAAGTCATCCTGCAGTGCATGGAGCAGCCACGGTCTGGCTCCTGGTACTCTATTGCAAAGTTAGCTGAGCACAGGCACTTGAAAGTGGTGAGGACTGCAAGGGGTGTGCAGTAGAGGTAAGGCTTTTGGTGCAGAAGCCTTCCTGATGGATAAGGTTTGTCACTTCTGTGCAAGTTCCCTTCAAGCATCTCTTCAGCATTTCCCTGGGTTTTAAAGGTTTTAAGGTTATTCACATGACGAAGATCAAGCTGTGGTACCATGTCTCCACTGAATATTGCTGTGTGCTCCTGCAGATAAATACCTGACTCCTCTAGCTGGGTAGGTTATCCCTCTATGTCTACTCTGTCACAAAAGATTTGTGTTTGAAAAAAAAAGTAAGGGTTTTTTTTACTTTGTTTTTATTACTGTAAATCTGTCAAAGGGAAGCAGCTGGAGCAGAGCTATACACCCTGAGGGAAAAGAAGAAAATATGTTGTTTTGGTGGGTAACTTGCTAAAATGTTTAAATTAGGAATTACTGACACTGTGGGTGCTGGAGGTGCAAATTGAACACCTATCTGCTTGAAATAAGAGACTGGGAAAAGTCAGAGAAATTATACAAAAAAGATCATAACCCTCCCCCTTCTCTGGCGCTTGCTAACCCAATAAGATTTTCCTCATCAAAATATCATGTGGTGCTGTAAGGAAATGGCTGATTTCCTGTTGAACCATAGGACTGGACTCTGAAGAGGCACTGGATAAAATGTATCAGAGAAGGAAGCTGAGGGTCAAGCTTCAGATCACATTGTTCGATGCTTCTGTAGCCTCAGAGCTATGAAACCTCAGCCTCATGCAACAGCAGCATCTGCTTCAGCAGTGAGTGAGCACCACCTCACTTGTCCAATAACATCGAGAAGGCTCCAGGCTGGAGTATGTCCATGTCAGGGTGCATAGGCATCCTGAACCAGTGCATCAGTCAGACTTTATATCTTGCCTCTCACTGGGTACCAAGGAATCTGTCCATCCACCTCCTGACTCAAAAGATAAAATAAAATGGTGGCATGAAGTACCACAGAGACCATCAATTCAGAGGAGAAGAGCGTGAAGGCACTGAGCATCTCCCAGCAATGTTCACACCAGAGGCTGAGCGATGCCAGGACCATGGTGTCTCTCCCTGCAGGTGCAGGGAAGGGCCCAGCTCTGTGGCCGTTTGCTGGACATGGATGTGGAGAAGCCAGGGGGCTGGTGGCAAGGGGGTGCAGGGATACCTGAACTGCTAAGAGGGGCACCGTTATTTCACACCAGGACCTTTGCCAGCTGCATTCAGATATGCAAGTATCTCTATTTTATCAGCTGCTCCAACAGACATCTCCTGGGAGACCCATGCAGTATCTTCTGCCTGCTTCATGCACTGGCTGAGGCACTTGGATACCTTCTGTGGCTGAGGCTGGTATAGTTTTGCATCTGGATTATACTGAGCTAGACAAAATTAAGACAGTGATCCTTGTAAAAAACATTAGCCAGATGCTTTCAGAAATTATTCTTCAGTCTCAGACAATGAGAAAGTGTGAGGGAAAAGGGATGCCCACAAGCCACACCTGCGCTGGTAGGGAGGAAAGGGTGGCTTTGGGGTGCTGCTCCTGCCTCCACGCAGTGAGACATCAGCCCATAGCCACTGCTTCTGCCTCTGCCAGGAGCAGCAAGTGAGCAAGAGAAGCATAAGAACCCTTGCTGCAGCAACAGGAGCAGCCCAATAGAAACAGAAGACCTGAGCTCAGCTCCCTTCACTGTGTCCCCAGCTAATGCAAAGAGTGGAGAGGGTCACTTCAATTCCCCAAGCAATTTCTCTCTAGTAACAGATGTTACATCAATTCAGGACCTTTACTCCTGTTGAGATCTGCTTTACTGTGCAAGGAGGCCCTTGGAAGACAACCAAAATGTTTCTAAAGAATGACATGAAAGTCTGGACAAATTGGTGGAGATGGTGGTACAAAATTATGCTGCACTTCACTGCAGAAGGCTGTCTTTTACTCTTGAGCAAAGACCAGCATTCTGAACTATAAGGGGACTCTACTGCAGCACTTTCTGTCAAAGTTAAATTCACAGCTTAGACTGTGACATACACCTTCCTCAAGTAATGAACTAGAAACATCAGAAAGAGCTTCGCCAGAGACGGCACCTTAACTGCAAATACAAAAAGGTGGTTGTAAAATCCTCATTTGTGAAATGGCAATGTTGATTGCACGGACTGGATGTGAGGGAGCACATGGCTAGTATGACCGAACAAGTGTATACATGGCTCACTGTTTACAATAATTAAGGTTTGAAGGACAAAATGTGTGCTAGATGCAATTTGCTTCATTGATCTCAAGGCTCTTTCCATAAAGAGTATTTATACATTGCAGAAAACTGTCCCTCACTTCTGCACGTGCAACCCTGATTAATAATGAGAGCCCTGCATGTGTATCCTGACTGAATGTAACCGGTCTTTGAACTCCCATCCCACACATGCCAGCCAGGTTAACATAGGAAATGTGAGTTTACCACAACCCCCCAAATGAGTTTGCTGTAATTACTCAAAGGCAATTAACATTTTTTTATGAACAGAACAAAAGACATCGCACATTTCATTAATGACTACCTCATATTTCTTTGAAGTCATCATGACTAGAGAAACAAAATGTAATATTGCCCTGCATTATGAAATCACTTAAATTTCAGTTTCTTCTCCACTGGTTACAAAACCAAATCTAATACATTTTTGGTGGTTTTGTTTTTTTCCTCCTATAAACATACCTTATCCAGTGCAGTACCTCCAAGGCACACATTTCATTTTCATTAGCTGGGCAGTGTGAGTCATGCTATTAATCGGTATCAGTAGCAACACATCACCAGACTGTCCTTTGCTGCACAGCCTATATTTAGAAAGGGAATGAGACTGCTGCTGGGTTATATAATGATGCAGCTATTTATAGATCTCCATTATACCTAGAGAGCACTGTCCTGCCATCCGAGCTGTGAGCAACCAGGCTGAGAGAGGTGTGATTATAGATTTGGCTTCCTCGCTACATTTCTCCCAGCCACATTTGCAATTTTGTTTACCTGCCGTTATTTCTGTTTATTCTGCCTGCAGTAGAAGTACATTTGAAATCCTATGTGTTCAGGTGAAAAAAAAAAAAAACAACCAAAACCCACAACATTTTAGAACCTGTTTTTGCTTGTAGAAAGGTAAAACAGACAGCCACAATGCCAACAAAACAATTATATTTTCATTTGCCTTTTTGGTTCTGGGAACCTAGCCAAATGTAGTTGCCTTAAAAACACACCCACATTTCTAGTACCACTCCCCTAAAGTGCACAGCTTCTGAGGTTTTTCCACTTTATTCCCTTTCTCATATTGATTGTTGGTGGCTACCAGTAGAAAAAGCAATGTAAGACAGATGACTTACAGTTGGGTCTGAGCAAACATAAGGATGGGGGAGGCAAGCATTTGTGTTGGAGATAGAACTGTGGTATCTGCTGTATCTAGCCTGTCTCACAACAAAATACTTGTTAGGTGCTATGCAGCAGTTGAAATACAGTTTCAGACAAGCAGTTGCAAAGCAGATATTAACAGCCCAAGGTGAGCTACACAAAAAAAGGCTCCGGGCACTGTCTCCATGCTTGCACATCTGAGGTATTTCAGACCTTGAGTGTGCATTTGTAAATTATCTGGAACTGTAAATTTACTTTTAGAGTAGCAAATAGACTGGATTCCTGACCTGGCCTCTTTGTGCCCACACCACTCCAAATGGCAGGCTCAGCCTTGGCTGGAACTGCTGCAGCAATCTAGTTTAGCTCAATCTGAAGCTCAGTTTCATCCCACAGTAGTGCACTGGCTGCAGGAGAGCATAAGACTTTGCAGCCAGTACAAAGCTGGGAGTAGTGGCCAAGGCACCAGAGGGTCATGTTACCATCCAGAGAGAGCTCCACAGGCTGGAGAAATGGGCTGACAGGAACCTCATTGAGTTCAACAAGAGGAAGTGCCAAGCCCTACACCTGGGGAGGAACAAGCCCATGCACCCGAACATGGCAGGGGCCAGCTGTCTTGAAAGCAGCTGTGCAGAGAAGGATGAGGGCTTCCTGGTGGACCTCAGCTTGGATGTGAGAGAGCAATGTGGGCTACCCACAAAGAAGGCCAACAGCACCCCGGACTGCATCAGGTGGAGTGTCGCCATCAGGGTGAAGGAGGTCACTAATCCCTCATGAGACACTTCTGGAGTGCTGGGGTTTGAATTTGACCATCTCCACCAGTGTCTTCACACCTCAGCCTGAGCCTGCCTGCAGGACTAGGAAGGCTGTTCTTCGCCTGCAGGATCTTTGCTTCTGTGCTAGCATGGGGCAGTACCATTAACTGGTACAAACTGGTACCAGGTACCATTAACTGGAGGAATCCATGTCATCCGAGTGTGGTTCCCAGGTCCTTTGTGCAGTGCACAGGAAGGGTTCAGTATGACAGAAAGGATCCACAGGACCTGAAGTGCCAAAAGCAGAGCTACGAAAGGTAGTCTGTACAGAACAGGGATGACTGTGGATATTAAAACTTGCCCTTTTGTGGTTTCCAGTTGCTATCAAAAGCCTACGACCAAGAGGGATGCAAAACATACTCTGGAGTTGGACAGACTTTCTTTCAGAAAAGTAGGCAGGTGCTTGTCCTGCTGTGTAATAACTCAGCAGCTAAAGCTCTCCATCAGGATGTGCGAGATTTGGATCTGTCCATTCCTCTGCTCCAAGGGATTTATACCCTTGGGATGGGAGTGAGGGCTGCTCAGAGTTCTGTTGGTCACAGCCCAATTGCACTCAAATACTCTAGAGAGACCAGTATCAAGCTATTGTAGTAGCTAAAAGTAATCAGCCCTTAGATGGGGAAACTGGATACATTTTCTTCCAGCTCTCCAGTTGTCCATGTATTTGTTTCTCCTGTAGCCCACAGAGGCCCATGCACTAGAGTGGAGCACAGGGAACCTCAGAGTGGTAAGTCCAGCTGTGTTCCTGCTGTTGAGCTTGGCAGGTTAAAAGTCCAGATGCTGCTTTTTAACTGCTGTGCGCAGTCTCGGTTAGATGTTACCAGGTGTTGGGGCAAGTCAAGCAGTGACTATGCCACAGTCTGTGTCCAGCAGAAAGCATCTAGATTTTTTTTTTCTTCACCTCTTCTGTTGTCAAGATATTAAACAGATCTCTCTTTACTCAGACACCCAGTGTTCATAGAGCTGGGAAGAGTATGATATCTTTGGGAGCTTGTCGAAGTCGGTTGAAATTGGCTACTGACTCAACAAGTTTCAGAGACAAATACAGACACAGGCACGCTCAGTGCAATCACATAAACCAGGATTAAAAATGTTTCCTTGTAGTATCAAAATACTTTCTCTTATAGTACCTATGCCTGTGGGTTTTTTGCTGGATTTGTAACACCCCATGTCATCACATTGTGTCAGTCCACTACCTAGGGCAAGTACAAGAGTTCCAGCTTATAGCATCACATGCTGTTTAAAGTAAAGTGCTTAAAATATTAAGCACCACACATCAGTCTCTTCATTACAATTATAAGCAGCTTATTTCTGCAAATTGAGATAGGTAATGATACAAAAATTAATGAAATTGTGCACATTTCGATCCTGGGCGCATTTCTCTTAGGCCCCAGGATTTATTAAATTCCCTTCTCCCTTTTTGCTTGTACATGCAATGCGTACATAAGTATCACAAGGGAGTTACAATATAAAGAGGTGCACCATTAATCTGATGACCATTAAAATATGGTCACTGACCAAATCCCTTAATATACTGAGTTACTGCAGTTGGCTTTAGAATACACTTTGGAGAGGATTAACTGCAAAGTGTGTTAAACCAAGGGCATATCTCTCATTCTCAGCTGCCACAAATGGGATATAAGTTTTGCATACAGAAGGAAGGAGAAGGCTTTTGACAGCTGGAGATGCTTATCTTTCCTTACCACAGGGAAAGCTGGACAAGACGCTGCCTGCCACCTTTCCAGGCTGACATTATCTACACATCAGCAAAGGTGCTGAATGTCAGTCTGTGATAACCAGGGAACACTCACTTCCATATGCACAGGAGCTCACCACCACAAAACAGCAGCAGATAATGTTTTTTTTGTAGTGTGGCAGGGAGGTAAGGCAGAAAGCATGCATTCAGACTACACACCATCCTCACAAATAGGTTTCAGGACTTTTTATTAAAATATGCAGTAAAATTACAAATGCCTATATTAGCTAGAAATCATTATCCATCATATTTTATTGATCCATTGATATTTAACTTACTCTGAACCTCTTGTTAATATATGGAGTTTGAATTATTATGGCAGATATTGAATAATAATAAAATACCTTTTCTCCCACAATGAGAACAGGTCCAAATACTATTGAAGACAAGAGCTGTTCCTGAAATTTAACAGCTTTTTAATGTCCTGGAAGCCATTCAGGAGGACCTATCCCAGCTGAAGGTGACACAAATTCCAGCCTTGAAGCCACCGTGGAGGAGGAGGGTGCCATATTGCCAGCACTTGATGCATCTATTAAGGCTGTCTTTGGGGCCTGGAATGACGCACTGTTTAGAGAGGAAGCTTTTATAGATCCTATAGAGAGGTTCTCAGAATATACTAACTTAAATATTTCAATGTCCTTGCAGGATATTATTTTGGTGTAATGTTACTCTACAGACCCTTTTTGCATGTTGTGCAGGGGGTATTGTGTCCTCCTATGGACCAGGACACTGGCCATGTTTCTTGGTTGGGGAATCCCTTCTTCAGCAAAAACACTATGTCTTCCCAATCCTGGTAGTCTTTTCAAAGAGAATGCTTATGCAGCAAAGAGCTCTCTCAGTTTTTGCTCCTCACTGTGTAACTGTGAACACAAGACTCATTAGACCAGGTTGCAGTGAGGCTAAGAAAGGAGTTGTCTCTAAAACTTCTTTTTCTGCTGTAGTATAATGAAGCTAGGGATATTAATAACACAGGGTAAGAGCAGACAAGTCAGAACTGAGCTGTAAAACCCTGTGATTTACTTAGTCACTTGGGGTGAAAAAGAGTCAGACATTGCTTCGAGTTACAGGAACTAATGATGCATTTTTACAGTCCTCAATTAACAGCCTCCCTCCTCTGCTAAACAAACAAACAAACAAACTCAAGAAAAGCCCCAAGCCCCACAACCCAGGATCAGGAACCAGATCCTTTTTCCCATGGGAATGCTCACCACATTCATCTACTGTAAGGATCTTCCTGTCCCATGATGTTTCTGTGCTTGGCCATCCATGGAGAAGCAGAACACTTTTACCAGCTTCATCAGCTGTTTAAGGAGACTAGCCCTCATTCAGCTGTACACCTATCTTCTGCAGAGGACATCCGCTCTGTTCCGTTGTGGACAGAAACACATACACTCCACAGGTGAGTAAGAATTTGGATGGGTTGTTATGTTTAGAGTGAGATTCAGCTCCCTTTTAACACACCAAAATGTAGCTGTCTACATAAGAAACTGGTGGCCACGCTCCCATCGTGATCAGTGGAACATACTGTAAATACAGTGAATTGAGCCAGCAGAACTATTGACAAGGCCAAGTGTTGGCATCTGTTGTAGGTGAGCTCTCTTGGCCCTGCCAACTGGACTGAATAGGGGCAAGGTTCAGTTTCTTAAATGTAATATTATTCTGGTGTTATGTCCTTTCTCCCTCTAGGAGGCTGAGGTTTTCCCTAAGCTCCACATCTCATTACACAGCCCTGTGTGGTTGCCTTGGCTATGTTTTGGTGTCTCAAAGGGCACCAAGAGGTGATGCTGGGGACCCGAACCGGAACCAGACTTGCCACGGCTTACACTCGGGGTCTGGGGTTGTTGTTTACATCTTGACACTTAACATGCCACGCTTAGTTCTAGGTATCATACCCTACCAGCAAGATCTTACTGCTAGTGTTTCTCACTGGCAAACTCTTGGCAACTTCCCTCTCAGACGACAGGTTTTTTGCTCTGGGTGTCCTCAGCTGGATAGATGTGGCACTGAGACTCCAGAGGTCTCTGAACTCCAGGTTTTGGCTTGAGCTTCTGGAGTTACAGCAGGAAGAGAAAAAAAAAAAACCAAGCTTCAGCTCTTCATGAAAGCAGAGCTTGAAGTGTGGAACAGGCTTGGATGAATGGCATGGTGCACAAGGTGTAACATAGGAGGTCTCATTGTTTTACTAATCAGACCTCTTGGCAGACTTACTTTTCATTAATTACTGTCAAATGTGTTCTTGGTGAACTGTCTACAAATAATACTTCAAATGTATAAACAATTTTTTTTGTTGTTGTTTAACAGACACCCAACTAGCAAAATAATAATTGCTTATCCTTGCTTAAGTGCTAGCAGGAGCTTGAATAGTTGGGAATAGCTGCTATAAAAGGTTGGAGGTCAGGATCCTCTGAAATTTTAAAATGTCATCAAGTTTTTAGCTAGCTTTAGTATGCTGTCTCTCCCTGCCCCCAGTTGGTGGGCTTTGTATTTTAGGATCCTACTGTGCATAAAAGATGTGCATTACCTAAAGGAAAATAAAATTGCCCTTTAGCAGATATATTACATTTCAAAGCAAATTGGTTTCACTATATTTGGAAGCCCATATGTGCTGAAAAAAATCCTTTGAGAGAAGTTATCCAAAGCCCATAAAATATACACACAGTAAATGTTCATGAGCTCTAAACAGGGAGTGGTGCAGTTGAACTGCAGGGGACATAACACAACTGTAGAACATTGTTTTCTCCTTTTCTTCACTTTTTACTCATTACTACACAAAGCTAGTCCTATCTAATGATAGAAACAACATTTCTGGTTATATCCTTTCTGAGGTATTTACAAAACTAGTACAATGCAAATTAAGTAAATTCTGAGGCTTCCCTCAGCTTTTCAGATAACTGATTTTAAGGATTCCTGTAATACTGCAGAGCTGATTCAGAAGCAACATGTCTTTGTCAGGCACTCAGTTTGGGGCACTCCTTGGGTACCTACCTATGTCTCACATTTTGCTTGAATCTTAAGAGACCAAGGAGAGTCCAAGGACAACCCTGGGCTTCTGAGCTTCAGACAGCTACCAGAGAGCTGGATCCTGGTACCACTGATGAGCTCTTGGATCCCCCGCAGTAAAAGCATTTCCCAGAGCTGTAGCTGTGTGGGTGTCTGTGCTTTATCCCTCAGGGATCAGGAGATAGGGAAGGGCTGAGTTACCCTGGAAGTAGGAGGGTTCCACAGGAGGCCTGCCTGAATCGTCTAGCACTGTGCATCACAGCCTGGGGAGAAGCTGCTCTCTTTCTTTCAGATACAGGGGGAGGTGGAGAGCCTTGTATTTGGGAGACAGAGAAATGAGGGGGTGTGACTTCTCAAGGGAAAATTCTTAAAGATAAAATCTTTACAAGGCAGCTTGGGACTGTTCCTTTGCAGACACAAGGAGCTAGCTTGTCAGCCAAACAGTATAATGATGAGGCAACACTCCATCTTTGGTCCACATTTTCTCCTGCCTCCAGAAACATTCTAGTTTTTCTGTACACTGCTCCTTGACCCAGAAAGTGAGACACAGCACCTTCCTTCCCAGCTTCTGAGCTTGCTGTTACCACTCTGGCCAGGTTTCCCAGGGAAATCTCAGCTGCTCATGCCCTGCCCTTTCTTGTCCTTGTCCCTCTGAATTATCGCCTGGGGTGCTGAGACAAGCTCTCCTCCCTTGCAGTCCAAACAGGGCTTTCTTACCAGCAAGCTGCAGCTGAAGCTGTTTGGTTTTCCTTTCTCATTTCATCTGGAGCTGGTTAGGGACAAATATGAGTGAGCTGACAGATCTGAGTATCTCCAAGGAGGAGGAAATCTGAAAAAGCTGCAGGGCAGTGGTAATGATTTGTCTTTGCAAGGCAGAGTAAATAAGAATACTGCCCTAGAGGGCTAAGTTAAACCTGGGATAGCTGGGGAGGTTTAGCTGTCACTACTGTCTGCCTTGCCTCTCTCCTGGAAGATGCCTCCCCAGCTGAATGATTCATGAACCAACTCAATTTACAGCTTGGCATAGTTGCAGGAATTACAATTAATGTGCACTGGTTTTGATACGTCAAGGTGTAAGTATGGCATTGCAGGGACAGATACATGTCCCAGTCAGGGTGAGCCTGATATAAGCAGGGATACCAGCTTCAGCAAGGAGTGTAAGATGGGTCCTGAGAAGAAGAAACCCATCAGCCTTCCCAGTGCCAGCCATATCAAATGTATGCCAATAACTTTACCACCCTGAAGCTATTTTTCCTGTGCCAAAGTGTGAGGGAAACCATTCTGTGACCACTTCTCAAGACAGTGATCATAACCTGTTTAAAGAGCTACATTCAGGAGCTCTGTATCCCTGGGAGACCTTTCTCAAAGATTGAGTACACTCATACTAAACCCAACACTTGAGCCCAAAGCAGAAAAGGAATAAAACTACGTATCTGCTTCCATTTGCTGCCTTTGCTTACCTTTTAAGAATGTTCTTCCATCTCCCCAAATGTAATTTTTTCTCAAAAAAAAGTGACTGTGGAAAATCTTTTTAGATTATTTGATTCAAAACTTGTTCCCTCAGCAAGACTTGAACACTGATTCTTTCTGGAAAGTTTTAAAGATGTGAGCTGCAAATGTTTCTAGCTATAATACCTTTAACAGGCAGTTTTCATTCAGCCTTCTTTGTATCTCTCTGGTTTCATGCAAGTGACTGTCAAGGCTTGTAATCATGCTTACTGAGAGGCATGAGCAATTACCCTGTTCACTTCCCCACTATCTGAGGTGATCTTGGGGTAAATTATAGCTTTTACAGACCTAAAGATCTGTACAGCAGAATCAGAGATAGAATTCATGAGCTGAAGTAGGTGTATCCCTTCAAAATCTACTCTGGTTTTGATCTACCAGGTATGCGTTGTGTGGTCACCACCAAATTGATCTACTTTGTTCCTTTCCAATATATCTGAGTCACCTCAAAACTTTAAAAGGTATTGGGAGGGCAGCTTTGGGGATTTCCTAAGACTGGAAGATAAACTAGGCAGTCTCAAACTATGAGCTGAAGAGAGAGGACAAAAGATGACTTAAGAACTCCAAAAAAACCCTCAAAAGTAATAAAAGCTTCATGGTTCCTTTGGTAAGGTGTAAAAAAACCCCCAAACAAACGAAAAACCCAAACTAAGCCTCTTCAGTGAATTTTATTAAGATCCAGCCAGTGCAGTGAATGATTCAAGGACAGATTCAGGCCCTATTGTACTGTTTTCCTTTCCCCTCCTCCACCTTCTTCCTCTGTTCCCTCCTCTCCCCGCTCTCCAGCCACGCACGCTGTGCCCTCTGCAAGCCAAGTGTGAAATAGCTGCCTTCATTCATGTGTGACCTGCACCAGCCCTCCGGGAGTGCTGAAGGGAGGGAGTTTTTCTTCCTCATCGTTGAAGGCGTAGAACCATAGGCATGACCCATAAGGTCAACTATATCATCTCATACTCGGTGTGAGGCCCACAAGTTCCCTCATGCAAGTACTCAGAATGGTGCCATCAGTGCCGCTGCATTGCATGGATTTATTCTGCTCCAAGTCAGCTACTTATTTTTACAGGGGTGGTAAATGCTGTGAGAGACAGAGCAGAAAATCCCTGGGAGTTTGCAAATGGCCGGCACCTTGCCCTCTGCAGCTTGTGTTCTCCCACGGCTTGTTCAGGATAAAGCAGAAAAAAGGGAATCCCCATCTCCCCAGTATAAAATGCTCACTGTAGCACCATGTCCCTGTCTAAACCATCTAAAACATGCCACCTATTTTATTCTTTGGTATGCTTCTGGCGTACAATTGCTGTGATTGTGAAGAGCGGCTTATTTCTTGCTTAGGAGTGATCTAAAATAAAGTGGCAGTAGCTCTCCAGTTACCTACTGCTGCTCCCCACAACATGAGCTTTGCTAACGCAAGCCAAATGTTGCAGTGACAGGGAGCTGAAGCTGCCCAACACCACCTGTATGAAACTGAAAAATAAATGGAAACTGCAGCTTTGCTTTTATCATCCTGCAAGCAGCTGGATCTTTTTGTCTCAGCCAACAGAAGAACCCCACCTCGCTTCTCCCACAATATATCATGAGGCTAAAAACAGACACAGCAAATTCCTCTGACAGGCTTTAGTGCTGTCGCTTGAGAAAAAGTGGGCAATCAACAGTCCATCAGGTTAAGAATCTAAGAAGAGGAAGACAGTCCAGGAAGCACAGGACCAGTGTATTGACTAACTGCCGTGTTCACCATTCGTTTAAGTGCCACCTTTTGCTGGAGAGGTTCTGTTTTCCTTTCCTGTGCTTGATTATATCAGTGGCCAATGTTTTCTTTATTACTTCCTTCCTCCTCCTCCTCAAAAAAAAAAAAGAGGAGGGGGCGAGGAGAAAAAATAAGTTTAAAGCCATGCTTATCAGGGATGCAGGGTTGAATTAATTTATGAAAATTATATTTTACAGTGCCCTATGGACAGACACGGTGAAAAGGTGAGCACTTCAATAACAGTGCTTAGCATTTGTGCAGTGCTGTGCACATTCAAAGCATTACTTTGACCTCAGTGATCAGCACAAGCCTCCTGAAACAGAACTTTGAGACTATTGTCACCTCCATCTAGAACTGCTAACATGGATTTTATGGTTAGTTTAAATAAGAAGACAAGTTATGGTTTGTTCAATTGTAGAAAACCTAGGTCTAATAGCTGATCATAATATTCACAGGAATGATTATGAGCCTACGGAGCACTTTGCCAGCTATGCTGTCTGAAAAGTAGTGTGTAAAGACCAGCTTGTGGTTCTTCTTAAATACCAGTGGCTATTTTATCTTCTTTTTCAGCTGCAAACTGACAACCACATTTTGAAGAGAAATAAATGAAATTATTGCTTTATTTCACAAGAGCTCTCCTGGCAGCTAAAGCATATCACTTACTAACAGCTACAGCTGCTAAAGGACCTTGGGATGTTCCTGGCCCTCACCACTACACTAGTTGCTCAGTTAAAGTTATTCAAACTTCTCTTTGTTTTTGGTTCAGCTCTAGAGGCACCTGACACCTGTAGAGTAAGACTATGATGGACCTACCTGCACCATGATGAGGGCACAGTGACTGGGAATCTGAGGATGACACTGACCCTGCTCCAAAATGCCTATGTATATGTAGCCCTGATCCTCAAAACACCTTTCTGAGACAGTAAAGAAATAGCATCATTAAAGAATGAGACCTGACAGAATCAGACACTAATGAAGATCCTGTCAATACTGAGATAGCAAGGAGAGGATCAGAAGGCAGGAGAAAGGAGGGGAGGGGAAGGAAAGGGAGGGGAGGGCAGAGGAGGGCGGGGGAGGAGAGGAGAGGAGAGGAGAGGAGAGGAGAGGAGAGGAGAGGAGAGGAGAGGAGAGGAGAGGAGAGGAGAGGAGAGGAGAGGAGAGGAGAGGAGAGGAGAGGAGAGGAGAGGAGAGGAGAGGAGAGGAGAGGAGAGGAGAGGAGGAAAATGAAAGAGAAAACAAAAAAGGAAATGAAAATGAAAGAGAAAAAGAAAACAAAAGAAAACAAGAAAAAGGAAAAGGAAAAGAAAAAGAAAAAGAAAAAGAAAAAGAAAAAGAAAAAAAGAAAAAGAAAAAGAAAAAGAAAAAAGAAAAAGAAGAAAAAGAAAAAGAAAAAGGAAAGGAAGTTTTTTCCACAAAAACCCAGGGAAAACTGGAACTAGTGAATGCAAGACTTCAATACAAGCTGAAAATAATTAGATATCAAAGCTAGCTAAAAATCTAGTGGTATGTATAATGTCAGAAATGATACTGACTTCCTGGAAAGAGAGGGTCAAGTACAGGTGAGTTACATAATTTGGAATAAATACTCTTTTCCATCCATTGTTGCAATCACTGTAGCACCTCTGCATTTCCCATGAGTGCAAACACAAGAATTTAATAAAGCGCATCTCTTTACTGCTCAGAAGCACTCTGTTTGCTTGTTCATTTGTTTTAGGTGTAATAGTTGTACATGCATGTGGCAGAAAATGAAAGATTGAGGTACTGTTTAGAAAAACTGAGGCTCAGACAGTAAGTGTTTAAATCCCAGGACCCCTTTTTTGTTCATTCCTTTGCTATAAAGTCCCAGAGACTTGATCATCTTCTAGCACCATGTCTGTATTCTGAAGCCATGCAAATAATCTCTGCTAGTTCACTCTTTCACTTGAATTTTTTTTTTTTTTTTTTTTTGTGGGTCACCAGGGAGGACATTTTCAAGCAGCTAAAGCCAGTCCAACAGAAAGATTCACAAAACATCCTAGAAATTTGAAAAACAGGGCTGAAAAAGACTATTTACACTCAGTCTTTTTTCCAGTCAGGGTATTAGGTCTTTCATGATCAATTTGTCTAATCTATTCATTAGAGTCCTCCATCAAGAAACATTACCTTACATCTACCCTAAATTTCCCTTGCTGCTGTTTAAGCTCATTGCTGTTTCTTCTAGCCCTGTTAGGGATGAGAAAAAAATTCCTGTACTGCATCCAGCTCTGGAGCCCCCAGTACAGGAAAAACATGGACATGTTGGAAAGAGTCCATAGGAGGGGCACCAAGCGGGCTAGAACACCTCTCCTAAGAGGGTTGTTCAGCCTGGAGGTTGTGGCCCCCGGGCTCTGGGAACACTTTATTGTGGCCTTTCAGTACTTAAAAGGGTCCTATAGGAAAGATGAGGACAGACTTTTTAGAAGGCCCTGCTACAATAGGACAGGGGTAGATGGTTTTAAACTAAAGGAGGGGAGATTCAGGCTAAACACGAGGAAGAAGTTTTTACAATGAGAGTGGTGAAGCACTGGAACAGGTTGCCCAGAGAGATGGTAGATGCCCCATCCCTGGAGAAATTCAAGACCAGGCTGAACGGGGCTCTGAGCAACCTGATCTATTTGAAGATGTCCCTGCTTATTGAAGGAGGGTTGGACTAGATGTTCCAGCCCTCTGATCATTTTTGTGGCCCTCCTCTGGACTCTCTCCAACAGGTCCATGTCTTTCCTGTACTGAGTGTTGCAGAGCTGGACACAATACCCCAGGTTGAGTCTCCCCAGAGTGGAATAGATGGGCAGAATCACTTCCCTCAACCTGCTGGTCACGCTCTTTTTGATGCAGCCCAAGATGTGATTTGCCTTCTGAGCTGCAAGTGCACATTGCCAGATCATTCCCCATCTTCCATCCACCAGTACCCCCAAGTCCTTCTCCACACAGCTGCTCTCAATCCCTTCATCCTCCAGCCTGTATTAATGCTGAGGGGTGGCCCGATCCAGGTGCAGGACCTTGGACTTGGCCTTGTTGACCCTCACTAGTTTCTCATGGGCCCACTTTTTGAGCTTGTCCAGGTCCCTCTGGATGGCATCCCTTACATCAGGTGTGTCAACTGCACCACTCAGGTGGTGTCATCTGCAGTCTTGCTGTGGGTTCACTCAATCCCCCTGTCTGTGTTGTTGATGAAGATATTAAACAGTACTGTCCCAGTATGGATACCTGAGGGACACCACTTGTTACCAGTGTCCATCCAGATATTGTGCCAAGGACTACTACTCTCTGGGTGAGACCATCCAGCCAGTCCCTCATCCACGGAACAGTTTACCTATCAAATCTCTATCTCTCCAATTTAGAGAGAAGGATGTTGTGAGGGACACATATCAAAGGCTTTATGGAAGTCCTGATAGACAACATCCATAGCCTTTGTCCACTGATATAGTTACTCCATTGTAGAAGGCCACCAGGTTGGTCAGGCAGGACTTGCCCTTAGTGAAGCCATGCTGGCTGTCTCGAATGACCTCCCTGTCTCCCATGTGCTTTAGCACAGCCTCTAGGAGGATCTGTTCCATGAACTTCCCAGGCACAGAGGGGAGGCTGACAAGTCAATAGTTCCCAGAGTCCTCCTTTCTACCCTTTTTAAAAGTGGGTGTGATGTTTCCATTTTTCCAGTCACCAGGGACTTCACCTGACTGCTGTGCCTTCTCAAATATCACAGAGAGTGGCTTGGCAACTTCATCAACCAACTCCCTCAGGACTCTGGAATTCATCTTGTCAGGTCCCATAGATTTATGTATGTTCAGGTTCCTTAAGTGGTCACAAACCTAATCTTCTCATACAGTGGGAGGGACTTCGCTCCTGCATCAACTTGAGAAGTTGGTTCAGGGGAATTACCATCAACTGTATATGAGGTCTGACCTTAGGATGTGATAGCATGCTGGCTTCAATGAAACTCTGCTAAGAGTATTAAATGGCAAACAAACAGAAGCAGCCATAAATTGAGATGGGATATTTTGTCCTGATTAGAGTGAATGACTGAAGCTGCTTTCCTTCAATGGAAATTCTGACTGGCTTGCTTCTGAAATTTCTAGTACTTTGTGACCTGAGGGTTTTGAGACATATAACAACTGAAAGTGATGGGACAGTATATCATCTGAATTTGTCTGAACCTGAGGAAAAGTTTCAAACCAGGGTGAAATTCCTTTATTCTCAGGAATGTGTTGAATTCACTTGTATTATTCTGCTTTTAATAGACACAGCTGCCATTTATTGATCTGAAAGGAGAGTATCACCCTGTTACTCTTTGACATCCCATAACTCCAAGACACCCAACCATTTCTGCATTAACAAGACCAGGTTGAAGAAATACTCTAAAACAAGATATTTTGGATTATTTCCCAAAAGCTCCAAATACAATCATAATGTTCTTCAACTTATCATAAGCATTGATTTCACCTTAATTTTAAATAGGCACACTATGACAGTAAGACATTTTAACTTTACTTGTTCCATAGCAATATTTTTATACAAAACTATCTAATTAGCTTGTATATTTTTAATTTACTGCTTTAATGGTGATAAATTACATTTAGTTCAGGCCAAAATTATCATCATCACAGAATTATGCTGAAGAAACCACTATTTTAACTTTGAATTGCACTAATTTCTTCTCAATGAAGATGAAACATATTTCTGTCTGACATATGGAATAATATCCTCAAGTAAAGTCAGATGCACTGAGTTTGAAGGAGGAAAATGCTAATGGCTTCAGTGTTCCCATAGTGACTTTGACAGGGGTAAATAAGTGATGGTTTTGGGATTTTGAGTAAATCTTAGTTTCTGAGTGATGATAAATGGAAGGCTGATGTGATGATCATACTTGATAGTGTTTGGGGAAAATGATGATGCATCTGTCTATTTGATAGATTCTCATTCTAGCCATAGCTGGCAATGCGGAGTCCTGGGAATAGGATTGCATTTTTTTTTTTTTTTCTAAAAATATTGCCCAGAAAACAATTCTTCATTGTGAGAATGATGCATAAAAATTAATCAGGCATGTGAGGGAGTACATGTGTGTTTATATGTGTGTTTGAAACAGTAATTTTGTATTAAAATAAAAAAGGCAAATTCCTAACACCTAGAAATCCTGTACTGGTTAAAATGAAATTCTGGGCCCTTTGCATACAAGATGCCAAAATCACTTAAGAGAATGCCTTGAGAAGCACCTTGTAGCCAGAGTTTTCTGTGTCTCATGGTAGAGACCATGCTCTCCTGTGCTCTGGTGTGGCACACTGAAAAGCCAATGAATGAAGCCATCTTCACAGTCACGTTAAGCTATTAATATTTTTTAAAAACAAAGTATTTTAATCTGTACCTTCATATTCAACTAAGCTCTGGGTTATGGAAGATGAAGGAACTAGTTTTAGGAAGTTGAAGGGTTTTTGGCAAAAAGATGTGCAGGAGGATACAGTAGTTGGAGATTTTTAGTCAAGCAAACCACTGTATGTTTTGATGAAAACTGTTGCAATTAAATCATTAAGACTGGTAATTGAATTAGCACTTTTTAGATTTCAGGATTAACAGTTGATGGATATGAATAGCAAAAGTCACACCTCTCAGATCTTTTACTGCAGGCTTTTCAAGATTGCTTTCATTATCACAAAAGTTAGTACCTACTGCCCCGAGCAGCAGCAGTAACATGGCCTGGGTTCAGCAGCTTTGCATCTGTAGTCAAATGCTCTAATATTTAATAGGGCCAGAAAGCAGAATGAGGCTTTGCATGGAGCTCTCCAAATGTGCCCCTCTAGGGTGACTCCCCCTCTACCTGTGGGCAGTGTACACTGCAGCCTTTCCATCCATGAAGTCATTTTGAGAGCCTTTCTCTCTGAGCCAGCTGTTGATTTCAGGAAATCGGTAGAAACACATCATCTTTTATTTGGTTGTCCTTATGTTAAATTTGGATGTTGTCCCAACTCTAAAATTTGTTACGATCAAGTAAATAGATATTTAATGTACTAAAATGCACACAATATTTGTTTCCTCAGTAAGCAGGGTAAAAGACAAACCAACTTTTCAGGTAGCATCAGTAAGTGCATATGCCAGTTTGTTCCAGCTGAGGGTCAGGATTGTATCTGTTCCCTGCTGAAGGTTTGAACACTAGATAAAAAACTGACAGGGGCAGTTCTGCCTTAGGGAATGTATTTGGTTTGCATGGCAATGTTTTGGTAGTGGGAGAGCTACAGGGGTGGCTTCTGTGTGAAGCTGCTACAAGATTCCCCCATGTCTGATAGAGCCAATGTCAGCTGGCTCCAAGATGGACCCGCTGCTGTCCAAGGCTGAGCCCATCAGTGACGGTGGTAGCACTTCTGGGATAACATTGGTAAGAAGAGGGAACAGTTACCACACAACAGCAACAGCAGCTGGGAGAAAGGAGTGAGAATATGCGAGAGAAACAACTCTGCAGACACAGAGGTCAGTGCAGAAGGAGGGCAGGAGGTGCTCCAGGTGCCAGAGCAGAGATTCTCCTACAGCCCGTGGTGCAGACCGTGGTGAGACCGGCTGTCCTCCTGCAGCCCATGGAGGTCTATGGTGGAACAGATCTCCACCTGCAGCTTGTGAAGGACCCCACATCACACCAGGTAGACACCTGAAGGAGGCTGTGGCCTCATGGGAAGCCCATGTTGGAGCAGGGTCCTGGCAGGAACTGTGGCCCCATGGAGAGAGAAGCCCAGGCTGAAGCAGGTTTGCTCTCAGAACTTGTGACCCCGTGGGAGACCCACGCTGAAGCAATTTGTTCCTGAAGGACTGCACCCCATGGAAGGGATGCACACTGGAGCAGTTTGTGAAGAACTGCAGCCCATGGGAGGGACTCACATTGGAGAAGTTCATGAAGGACTATCTCCTGTGGGAGGGACCCCACACTGGAGCAGGGAATGAGTGTGAGGAGTCTCCCCCTGAGGTGGAAGGAGCAGCAGAGACAACATGTGATGAACTGACCACAACCTCCATTCCTTGCCTTCCTGTGCTGCTTGGTGGGTGGAGGTAGAGAATCTGGGAGTCAAGCTAGCCTAGGAAGAAGAGAGGGATGGGAGGAAGATGTTTTAAGATTTAGTTTTTGTTTTCTAATTATCCTACTCTGATTTGATTGGTTATAAATTAACCTAAATTCCCCAAGTCGAGTCTGTTTTGCCCATGCTGGTAATTGGTGAATGACCTCTCCTTGTCCTTATCTCAACCCACAAGCCTTTCATTATATTTTCTCTCTCCTGTCCATCTGAGGAGTGGAGTGATAGAGCAACCTTGGTAGGCAGCTGGTGTCAGCGAAAGTCAACCCACTACAACATGCCAACTTTATAACTTTTAATAACTCCTTTCTGAGCCTGGGATACTTTTTGGAGTTTTCTTTGGGACTCAGGGTTGGAAATCCCCTTGTTCCTTGGTGCACCTGCAGCTTTGTGCCTGTGTCCTGTGCACTTTCGTGCCAGTTTATTGCTAACCTTTGATTCCCCTTGCTCCCCTTTTTTTTTTAAATTTCTCACAAAACAACTAATTGGGAAAGAGCTGACTACTGTGCTGACTCATACCTATCAATAGCTTTGTTAACAAACTCTGCTTGATATTCAGATCCTCAGATAAACTAACTGAAGTTGCAGTGTGGAAAAAACAAGATACTTCAATTTGCAATTTGACTCAACAGATGCAGAGTGCTTTTAAAGAAAGAATGCCATTTTCATGCTGCTTCTTAGGCATGAGAAAAATTTAAGCAAAAAATCTTTGTGAGTGATTCACAGCTCACTGCAAAAGCCTTTCACCAGCCAAGAGGACATCATTGGGTCACTGTAAAGATCCATTACTTGAGTTTTCTCCATCTACTCAGTCATGGTGAAGAGAAACTGAAAATGATGTGTGTCTTGCCTTCTAGATCACAGAAGTAAACATTCATCACTTTCAGATATGTGTTCCCAAAGGATGAATTAAGTGATGTGATATTCAGAGCAGCAACACTTAACATTTAAGCCTCGTTGAATTCACAGCTGCTGCACTAGGTGCCTAGTCTTATAAACACCAGGCAAGAAGGGTGGGCACCACAGTGCACGTTTCACAGCAGCTGGTGCACTGTGGGGAAAACTGCTGCTCCTGGTTAGCAGGAGACTGAGGAACAGTGTTTTCTATGTTTTATCCCCCAGGGCTAGGTTTAGAGTTACTTCAAGTCAACCAGAAAGTGCCTGTTACCAGCTGGGATGCTGAATGTTTGTATCCTCTTGCTAACAGTTTTCTTTTTTAAAGACTAAGATGGTGGCTGTCATTTCTAGGAGTGGCTGGAGGCCATTCTGAGCAGCAATGAGCTGCTCAGTGTTCAGCATCACTGCTGGCTAAACACCACACCTGGATGGGCGAAGGGGAGGCAGGAAAGGGAGAGAAAAGGACTCTACTGGAGTTAGAATCATAGAATGATAGAATGTCCTGAGTTGGAAGGGACCCACAAGCATCATTGAGTCCAGCTCCTGTACCTGCATATGACAACCCCACAGTTCACACCATGTGTCTGAGGGCGTTGTCCAGTCTCTTCTTGAACACTGTCAGGCTTGGGACCGTGACACCTCCCTGGGGAGCCTGTTCCAGTGCTGCACCACCCTCTGGGGGAAGAACCTTTTCCTCATGTCCAACCTAAACTTCCCCTGGCACATCTTCCTGACATTGCCTCGGGTTCTGTCACTGGTCACCAGAGAGAAGAGATCAATCAGCACCTGCGCCTCCTCCCCGCCTTGTGAGGAAGCTGTAGCTGTCATGAGGTCTCCTCTTACTCTCCTCTTCTCCAGGTTGAACTTTAATGGCTTTAGCTTTACTGACCTTAGCCACTCTTCATACAGCGTCCCCTCTAAACCTTTCACCCACTTTGTGTCCCTCTTCTGGGCAGTCTCCAGTAGCTTTATATCTTTTTGTCCTGTGTTGCCCAGAACTGCACACAGTGCTCCAGATGCGGCTGCACCAGTGCAGAGCAGAGAGGGACAATCACCTCCCTTTACTGGCTAGCAAATGCAGTTGTTAATTTAATGCCTCCTTGTTATTAATGCCTACTCAGAGCAGCAGTCTTTTCCTCTCACAGTGAGATTTTTGTAGGCATGCTTATTTTGTGACTATGGATGGGATGTCAGGTTATGTCGGGGGCCAGCCCAACGTTTTGAGGACTTAGCAAGCTGAGTGTTTGCATTCACACTGTAGAAATTTTGGATCATGTGAGAATTTCTGGAGTGTCAAAATGTTAAATATAGGAACTTAAAAGTTTCTGAGAAGCTTATTTCAGTAGCCTGATGCATTCTGTTATTGTTAGACACATTGACTATTGTCTGTCTTGTATTGTCTACCAACTGTCACTCCAGTTGAATTAGAATCTCATGAGAGTCTCATATTCATATGTTTTTAGATAGACATCATATGGATGGTTACATTATTTGTATTAACTTGAAAGAAATATAAGCATGAGAAATCTTTATCCTCACACATAAGGTGCTATTAATTAGGTCAGATATAACCTATTGCCTAATGAGATCTTTCAGATTTTGGACATAGCTTCTGTTTTATTCAGAGTTTTAGCCACTCGATTCTGTGTATTAACTACAGGTCATTACTGTGATGATATAGGCCTAGGAGAGTCCCTGTAGCCTGATCAATTCCAGCAGAGTCTGGAGTGCACCACATCATTATCACTGCCCCATAAAAATGGAAACAAAGTATTGCAAAGCTGTTTTTATGAATGAGAGGTTTGATCAGACTGTGGTTGGTTGCAATCTGAATCAATGTTGTTTTTTAAATAGGGAATTTTGTAATGGGAAATCAAGAGAGAGAAATGTGCAATATACCTCATTTTCTTCATTGGGGTTTTATCTAACACTTCTAATCATACTTGTAGACTACCTTAAGTAATAATTCATTATGGACCTGATCCAAAGACCATTTAAGTCAATGAAGACAATCTCCTGTAATTCAGAGGCTACAATTCACTGCAAAGGGCTTTGGATCAGCCCCAGTAACAATAATGTCTGTGCTGGAAAAGCTCATGCCCAGACTGTATTGCAGTTCTTTATCAGCATGACTAGCAAATTAATACTGGAAATATTACTTTATTTTCCCTGCTTTGATTAAGACTGTTATGTAAATACTCCCATCTATACTCATCAGGTATGTTAAGATATGCAGCTCTGAAACCCAGAGTTGACTCTGAGGTATCATAATAACCACATCTAGTGGTCTGCTAAGTGGCAAAAAGAGTAAATCCTCCTTTAGTCTTTTCAGGCTGCACCTGGAAAGCTTACAAAGCTATAGAAGTAATTTTTTTCCCATTAAATAAACCACATACATTCACAGAGACTATAAAAATGGTACTACTGTGGATGTTTACAGGATACAAGATGACATAGAGCTCCTTAAGGTCCCCCACAGGAATTTAAGGCAAACAACCAAAAAATAAATGTGAATGCTACCCATGTCTCATTTCAGTGTGCATTCAGATTCTTCACAATAAGAGCTAAATTTACAGAGTGGCTTCCCTATGATTTCTACTTCAGCACACAAAACTTCTTCACTCTGAGTTGTATATAGAGGATGGATTGTAAATGCACAAATCTAGCTGTGTTCCATTTTTATAAGGCATGTAAGAGTTTGTGTCTACATAAATTATTAACACAAACCTGTGTGAAAAACTTGCACTGTCAACTGAACTGCACATACAAGTAGAAATCACATTTTGAATCAGTGAGTCTTTTAAAAAACCATCTTTTTAAATTGTGGTTTTCAAATAGCCGTTAATCTGAAGAGCATCTACACAGCAGGTATAATGTGCAGAGTTTAACACCAAAAATATTTGCGGCTTGCCTTTTTATTCCCAGCTTTTTAGCAGTTAATGAGTGAGTTTTGTCTTGAGAACATAATTTCTTCATTTTGTAATTTATGTACTGTAATCTTTCAAATTCCCTAAATGAAGTAGCACCATTTCCAGAATGATGAGATACGATGCTTAGGGCCAGATCAGCCTGCCATTTCCACACAGCCTTGCACAGAGACTGGGGAGGGAGCAATGTGCAGAAGGGAGTGGAGCAGGGAAACCCTACCAGTCTGTAAGAGCACACATGTTTTCTGCTTCAGTGATGCAGAATGATTCTTGGAAGCATCAAAAAGCTGTGTTTGGGAAAAAAAAAATAAAAAATTCTGTCATTCATCATCTTATATAGGACAATATAACAACAAACCATTTTTCTTTACCCTGATGAAGAAAATATTCTATTTCCATTTCCATTATGAGGAAATCAGTATTTAAATACTGAAGTGAAAATTCTTCTGTATATTCTATTCTTTAACCAAAGATTTTAGCTCAACTTGGTTTCAGACTGTTTGTTGAGAAGACAACTGCAGCAAAGTCTGTAGCCATTACCATTATTGATCTAAATTCTACTTTTTATAACCTCTATAAAAATAAGCTAATTAAAGAAACCATTTTTATTTTAAAGAAACCATTACTACTGAGATATGAAATAATAAGAAGAATGCAGTTTGCTTTTATTTGCCTTTGTATATTTATACATTTTCTGAGCACTATGGCAGAGATTTAATAGCAAAAGGTAAAACTGTTATTATGAAAAATGTGATGTGGAACATTACTAACCCACGTATCATGGCCCATGACTTAGTAATGGTTGGTTGAGGCAATAAGAAGACTTAAAATAATGGAGCAGAAATAGGATTGTTATAGGATAGCTGTCTAATTTTCTCACAGTCTTACTTTTTATTACCCTGACAATTACTTTGTAAGCAAAAAGTTTAAATAACCATGTTAATTACCTTGATTAGTGCTTGCTACAGCATTTCCCACTAATGATCAGATCTGTCCTAGGCCACCTCACCAATGCTTTACAGACAGGTCTCCTCACAAAAAGGTGTTTTGTACCATTGAAATGCTACTTGTGAAAAGAAAGCTCTGTTGCCCTTCTACCAATAACTTCTCCTGTTCTACAAGGAGGTGTCTGTGCTACATCTGCACCTAAAGCCCCGCCTCGAGTTAAGCTTTGAAGGAATTGGGAATGGGTTTAAACCTGAATCAGGCTCACACTCAAGGTTATGTTTGCTTTCTGGTGGAGCAGAACTTCCCTGAGTCCACAAAATTGCAGATTTGGATTATATACATCCAGGCCAGGAAGCACCTGGTGATTTGCAATGCACTGTTGCAGTCCTGGATGAAGATACAGCACTGGTGCGGCCTCACCTGGAGCACTGTGTGCAGTTCTGGGCAACACAGGATAAAAAGATATAAAGCTACTGGAGAGTGTCCAGAAGAGGTCTACAAAGTGGATGAAAGGTTTAGAGGGGAAGCCATATGAGGAGCAGCTAAAGTCACTGAGTTTGTTCAGCCTGGACGGGAAGAAACTGAGAGGACACCTCATGGTGGCTACAGCTTCCTCACAAGGGGAGGAGGAGGCACAGGTGCTGATCTCTTCTCTCTAGTGACCAGTGACAGAACCCGAGGTAATGTCAGGAAGATGTGCCAGGGGAAGTTTAGGTTGGACATGAGGAAAAGGTTCTTCCCCCAGGGGGTGGTGGAGCACTGGAACAGGCTCCTCAGGGAGGTGTCACGGCCCCAAGCCTGACAGTGTTCAAGAAGAGACTGGACAACACCCTTAGACACATGGTGTGAACCGTGGGGTTGTCATATGCAGGGACAGGAGTTGGACTTGATGATCCTTGTGGGTCCTTTTCGACTCAGGACATTCTATCATTCTGTGATTCTATGACTGTGGATGATTCCACTCCCCTGAGGCTGTAGAAAGCAACAATAAGTTTTTCCACACAGGGCACAATAAAGTAAGTAGTGATACCATTCCCCGAGCTCAGCTGTCAGCCACAAGAGTATCTCATGGCACAATTTATGCATTGTTGGGTAGATTTAACAAAAACCACTCCAGTATCATGTTGGTAACTCTGGCACTAAACCTCAAGCCTATGGAAGAATTTGAAACCAGCCCAATGGTTGAGTCCACCCCCATGTCACGTTTTCTTATTGTTGCCTTTTTGCATGAGTTATTCACTTGACTCAGGGTGATTTAAGATGATGCCTCTGAGCTGTGGGCACCTGCTGTGTGAGGCACTGCTTCACAATGGCCTCACACATGGTTTACACAAACATGATCAGGATTTCTGAAGGAAAAGTGACTTCCTTCATTAGCTACAAAAGAGTTCAAGGCTGGGATTTTAAATACAGAAAGGTTATGTTTACTCAGCTCTTCTTTGTATCTTTTCATTGGACAGCAATAAAAAAAAATAATCTTGGATTAAATGCTATAGCAAATAGACATTTAAATCAATTGAAATGTCCAGCAAGTGAAAATAAACCTAGCGCAGACTGAAAATAAGCCTTCTGCTCCTTTCCCACCATGTTGCACACTAGTCCTTGTCAAATTGCCTTTTTGATATTTCCATATCTTTTATTCTTCATCACCTTTTCTATTTTCCCACATCTGCACATCATGCCTAATTCATCGGTGCTTGCATTTGCATCCATCCAGCAAGAGGTGAAGCCCTTAATCTGCTCCTTGGGACAGAAAGCTTTATCTTTCTTTGGATAGGAGATACACGCACACATCTTTTCTCCTATGAGAGAATAAAGACAACAGAACCTTTAAAAGAGTATGGCAATTAGAAGACAACTCTTGACTAACTTGGACTTTAACTCAAAAAATATCTATTTTCAAAACATGTTAATATGATTAGGAGTGGCTTCTCCTTTCCTTGCAGTGGATTGAAATGGAATTCACGTATGACTCTTGAGAGAAGATGTTGTCACCTACTATGTGGCTACTTACCAGCCTGCCCAGTAAAGCCCAGAATCCACTTTTAAATATCATTGTAAGAGGTTGGTTGGCTTTAGAGGAGAGAGGAGCTGAGTTGAATAGCAAGTTACACAGACCAAATTATGGTCCAACCAGTGGAGGAAAGCTCTGAGGGGCAAATTATGCTCTTTGTGCTGCTGTGCATGTTGCCTGGTTTGCTATGTGGCACAAAAGAGGTGTCTTCCTCTTTGTCTGTGCTCAGTAAGACAGTCTATAGTCTTGCAGATCTTCATATGTTTCTGCAACATAAAGTTTAAATAAAATAAAATAAAAAAATAATAATTTAAAAACAAAACAAAAAAAAAAAGCAACCTTGTGTATTCCAGAAACTTAGGGTAGTTTTATATAGTATTGCTCAGCACTGTAAATTCAACTGGAAACCTAATATTTTGGATCAATTCCTACTTCAGTACTATACTTTAGTACTAAAAGAGAGTGAAGAACTTAAGAAGTTTGTAGATCAATATGAAGCTTAGAAATCTCTGCCCTTGAAAGGACTTGTACAACACTAGAGGAGTTTATTTCCTTCTAGGTATATGCAGCCCAGGATTTCCTCCAAAGACCTGGTAGCACTCTAGGTAGTTCCTTTCTTGCACAAAATCATGAACCATGAACCACTGAGAAGAGCGAAAACCTGACTAGCCCATGTTTCCAGTAGGGCCCAATGCTGCCGTTCCTCCAATAAAACTATCGCTAAAGAAAACCTTATTTATAACCCATCTCCTGGGACATGGCTTTTGCATGCATGGAAAGTGTAAGACACTTGTGCTGGTGGGAAGTGTCTCTACCTGAGCCCATGGGATGGCTGAGTAGGATCTGATTCTAGTCTAAATTTGGACTTTTATTAATTTTTCAGTTTGGCAACAAAATTTCTTTTTAGTTGTTTTCTTATGTAACTAACCCTTGCATTCTCCATAGTCCAGCACTATTTAAGATGGCAGAAAATAATAAACAGAGGATATTTAGTAATGTTGGATGCTGGAGCACACACTTAGCAGGTAAACAGAAGCCCAGGAGTACCACACTGGAAGGATAGCTCAGGTACCATGATGCTTTACTCAGTATCTAAGGGCCAGATCTATTATACAAATATCCATTTTCACAGCACTCTAATATTGCCAGTGAGTCATATTTTCTGTGCATGCATGACTGGACAGGTCAAACACAGAAGGAGATGGACTCCTCCTTGAATTGTTGGACTCCCTGTGAATGAATGTGAATCAAATATATGTGCTTACCAGATCTGCTACACAGCAATAGGCAGTCACCACTGGATCCTGCCCAAGCAGTAAGTCCAGTTTTCTGAAACTATCAGGTTGAACTGCAGATGTGCAGTGAAGGAGTCCAGGGTGGCCATCCAAGGCCACTGTAGGGTAACACTGCTTGGTCTGCTGTATGTCTACAAATTTCAGAAGAACACGAGAAATTATACATGGAGATAAAACTGCCAGGTGAAAACAAAAAGAAAAAAAAACCCACAAACAAACAAAAAGCAAAAAAAAAAAACCCACAAACAAACAAAAAAGAAAATAAATTTAAGTTAAATAAATGAAACTAAATGAAAAGAAAAAAATGATCAGGCACTAATGAAGGCATTTGCCATGAGCTCTCAAAAAGAGGATCTGGTTGCAAGAGCAGTACTGCCAGAATCTGAAGCATTCAAAAAAGTGCGAATTAGACTACAGAAATTCTGAGTTCAGTTTCAAAATCATGAAAATTAACAATAGCATTCAGATTTAATTTTTTCCTGCTGCAAGTCTGACCTCATAGGAGGCACATAAGTCATGTTTCTTAATTGTTGTCCCTCACAACCTCAACTTGCTGTGAGTCAGGAGCCTTTTCCATTGACAGTTAGTGCCCCTTTATCATCTGTCAGTCAGTTCCAAGAACCAGAAATTAAGAAACACATAATTCAACTCCAAATTAGTAATTCTGGCAATTCATCGAGCAGCTAACTGAGGACACACAATGCTGGCACCAGGTGTGAAAGGGAAAATCGGGGAATAGTCTGTAGCCTGGCTCTGAGGGAGTCAGGAAGCAGTTGGCTTTGACATCTCTGTTTTGTAAGGTCAGGAAGGGCTCTCATTTATCTAGAGAACAGCAATTTCAATTTTTACCTTTGTCCATGTCTCCTTTCCTCTGCATTAAAGCCTGGATACATCTCACATAATATTGTGTTACTCTACAGCAATTCAGTAGATCTGAATGTACTTATGCAGCAGTGGCAGTCTCAAAAAGTGCTCTCATATTACATTTGCTGTAATCTAGCATGAAACGATAGAATTCCCCCAAATTATATCCACTTTTGATAAAACACATTCCAGCTTTCAGAAAACTGCAGAATAATACAAAATTCACAGCCAGTTCAAAATCAGAGACCATCAATAAGTGCCTGTTCTGAGATTGATTTCCCAGAACATCTAAGAGAGCAACTATTCTTCCTGGATATTCATGCACAAGGAAACTCACAAAAGATGGAGAAGGAGATGGGCAAATTGCTGAAGAAGGAATGGATATGGGATGATTAATTTTTGAACTATCCACTTAGAAGTTTGAAAGAAAACAATTTGGGTCCTGGATGCGGCTCATCCTAATGTGGGTATCCAGGAGCCAAGCTGACTTGTTTCTGAAGGATGTAGTTCAATTTTTTTTTGCAGCAAAGTGTCACTGAGAAATGAAAATATATTGGCACGATACTTACAGATTATTGTTCCATGTGGCTGTACTTCTTAGCTGGGAATTTGTAAGCAGGTCATGACTGAAAGCAATATGAACACATTCAGCTATTCAAATATTCAAAATACATCACTCTGTATTTATTGAAAACAAAGTCTGACAAGATTATGTGTACACTAGAAACTGATAATGAAACGTTGCATTGCATTGGCACTGGCAGTGTCAGCAACACAGAAATTACAAACTTTAAATATTTATATACTAAAATGAAATGCAGCTATTAATGCTTCCAAGAAGCATGCACTGCAGTGCAATAGATAGACATGAAGAATAGAGTTTTGGAATAACTCTAACAGGATGATTTATCATTTTTACAAAATAGCTCCATGTCTGCGGAAACACAGTCTTAAGAAAATTAGAACAAGAGTTGCAAAGAACCAACGAGGTCTGAAGGCAAAAAATGGATCTTCCCAAGGCCTTAAATACACAATGGAAAAATTAGTGTCATAAGTAATCATTTTTTCTGGATTGCTGATTTATTTATGTTGATTTTAACACTGTAAGTACATATATTTCTTTAAAATGGTTTGGAAGCCAACAGTGTTTATGGCACTCCAAAGATCATATACTTATTTTCTTTTCATTAGTGTAATTCTTGGAAAAACTACCATTTCAATGTTTATTATTTTTGATGTGAGAAGACTGAGTGATAAACAGAACAGCCCTAAACCATAGAGTTAACTGTGCTTAATCCAAGTTGCTTTTTTATTGTTGTTGCTGGCAGAAATCCTGAAGTCCTCTGTAGAGCATGAGAAAGGAACACCATGAGGATTTAGCATCTGGGCTGCTCTCTATTTCAGCAGCCTGATGGAGCAAAGCTTCCTGGTACCGTCCTAACTTCATGAACAGTTATATTCCCAAAGACTACAGGGGTGCTGGGATTTCACTTATTCCCAAAATGGGGTGAAACTACATTTCTGCCCAATGATGAGGAAAACCTTCTCTTTTGCAACAACAAAGTTAGTAGTTTCAAGTCCTGGAAAGTCATAAGCATCAATTTGGATTGCTTTCAGGTGTTGTGTATTAGCTGCTGGTGTATTTCACTGATGTTGCTGGTGTATTTTAATAATGGTATTTTTGAGAGACAAGAAGCACTAAGGAGATGGTGTGGAGTACTACGTTTCAGCTCCTGTTCCCTGGATTTATTTCTTTGTTGTTGTTTAGTGTAAGCTCACTTGAACCATCTAGAAAAGTGAACTGGCAAAAGGTCTCCCTTTTTGTGAGGCTGTGAGTGACTGCCACAGTGGTGTAAATCACACTAATCACCAAATAGGGCTGCCTTTCTTTTCTCTTGGCCTGCACAGGCTGGTACCAAGAGAGCATCCAGCTAAGACCTAACCCATCAAAATGAAGCAGCGCTCAGTCTGAAGACAGAACATTACACCACCCAACTGGGTGAACCTCAGTGTCAGCTCAGACAAGGAAGGAATTGCGTACTACTGTGCTCCTCTCAGGTTACAGTTTAAATTGCTGGGGAAACACAAACTTGGTGCTCATACAGCTATGACAGAGCCTTTAGTTGCCTCCTCAGCTCAGCTTCACCAGAAGCATCCAGGTAGTAACCAGGATGAATATCAGAATCTAATACTTTGGGATGAACAATGTATGGAAAATATTTTATTTTTTTTTGGTCCCCATTACTGTATCTCTTTACTCTGAAAAAGCATTGAAAAAAAAAGATGAAGTGTTGTGCAAGTTTTTTTTCTCACTTATTTTCTATTTCATACATTTGACAAAATGTATCTTTTCTATTTCATTACATCATGACAAACATCAGATCTTTTCTGATGAGTACGGAAGAATGAATCTATCATACTGCAAACCAGCAATGCACCCATGCTTGTGCTACCTGGCCCCAAGACTGTCCAGGATCTGGGTCTTCATGCTGGCAGAAGGTGAAGACACATTTTGATCTGATGGTTTTAAGACAAGCATGTTCTATGCTTAAAACCACAGTCATGGCTTCTGAGCTATGTTCTATCAGAAAATGGATTGATACCATGTTGTATGTCTCACACAGCACCAAACAGCTGCTGGGACCTATGCATATGCAGTGATCCTCACATCTTCAAAGTTTAAACCAAGCTTAGAAGCTTATTTGAAAATGAAGGGACTTGTATGGAGCTTCACAACCTCTGAGCAGAATTTAGCCTGTCATTAAACCCTTGACCTTTATTCAACTATCAGCTTCAAGACCTGAAAAATATTTCAACTCTTTTTTTTTTATACAGGCATAGAAATGCTAATGCTAAGCTTAGTCCCTGTGGCATTACATGCAAAGAAACAAGAATTCTGGTTAATAGAACTGTATAGTGCCTAAATTGCATATTTTGCTTCTTGTCTTACAAATAATGTGGCAGTTTGCTTTGGTTTATCTTGGTGGATGATGGTCATTTACAATTCTAAGTGTGGTTGTTCCTTAGAAGATGAAATAGTCATTCTGTGTTTGTTGCTGTGCAGCTATGGAAATGTCATAGCACTAAAAAAAATTGAAATATTACTAAAAATATAGTTCTGGAAAATTCGGCCGATTCTAAATTTTAGGCTTAATGTTCCCTTAGCTTTCACATTTGAACCCAGTTTATGGCTATTTTGCAGCCTAGATCTGTCTCTACTGTCTGCTCTTCTACAATCCAAGTGGTCTACTTGATTAAACTAAGCACAAGGCAGAGAAATCCAAGAGTTTTACATGACTTTATGATCAGGAAATACCACAGTACTCAAACTGAAAAGTTGCAGTAATTGTTTCTATCGCACAAAAGAACATAAGTCTTGTTATCTAACCTTAGTAAATGAGAAGGCCCAGATAAAAAGAAGAAATATATTTGCATTATGCATATTCTTCATGCCTAAATGATTATGTGAAATACTGTGGTAGAATAGGTCATGAAAACTTCAGTGTCTTTTGTGGATTTGCAGTCAAATGTATGTTCCATTTTAAGAAATAACCTTCTTGTTTGAATGTGCCCCAGAAGGATTGCCGGATCCTGGACTGGGATTTCCTTTTTGCTATTAAAGAGAAATACTAAATTACGATTTATAAGACAATTTGCAGTCTATACTGATATGAATATATCATCTGATACATATAAGTATTTCCAGACCTCAGGGTAACTGTTCTCTGTCCTCTCAAAGGTCTGAATGTCTCAAATACAAATAAGGGTGTCAGCAACAGCATTTTAACCCTACTGCCACCTAACGGCCAGTGATAGAAGGAAGTGGAAGGACATTTCACATCCCATGTTTCACATCACAGCTAAATCAAATATGAGCAACAGAGTATTCCTGCATATTTTAAGACTTGACATGACTCTGTGGAGATTTTAGAGTTCATTGTGTAATGATTTATTGCTAGAAATGCAGTGGTATTTTGTATGAGATGTCCTTCTTCAGAATTTTTTTCTTTTCTTTTGTGGAGGGACACGAACAAACCCTTGTTCATATTGGATCAGGACATATTCAAAGGAAAAAAAAAGATTGTTTAGGATAAGAATACTCTTAAACCCCAGGTAATATTGATTCTGACAGCATATTTCAAAATAACACTGTGTATATGTACATTAAAAAGCAAATCGTATTTGCTTATGCTTTGCTTTGATGATGAAAATAAGTAGATTACTAACATTGTTCATCAATCAGAGAAAAATACAGTAATCAATATAAAGGGATAAGAAGAGTTTTATGGGTCAATTTATTATACAGTATCATAACTTTGACAAACATGATGAATGTTGTTTTATTTTACTGCCCAATGCCATGGATGAACACACACAAAAAAAAGAACAAGGAATACAAAATATGAATTTTCATTACCCTCCTGATATTTTGTAAATATATCTACCTTATGACACACTTCTCACATTTCTCTTCACTGTGAAAAAGCTGAGCTGTCTCTCTCTCTAGTTTTATAAGAATTAAAAATACCCTCACTACCTGGTGTTGGTAGCTTTATTGTGTCTTTATAATACTTACAGCACCTGATGTCTATAATTTGATGTTGTACAGCGGGCAATCTTTTTCTGTTCTGCTGAGCTTGCTTGGCAAACATGGAACTTCAACCCAATTTTGATGCAGTCAATGGAGAGAAAGACAACATACAGACAGGAATGCTTGTCTAAGGAGTTGAACAGATCTGCACAGTAATGACATTGAAGCAGTTTCTGGCCATAATGTGTACTGTGCTTTTCCTCAGGGATTGATTTCAACTCCATACAGAGATTTTCTAAACCCTTGCTTACTAGGATGGTTGGCTTAATCTTGCTTCCATGATTTGATTGTAACAACAGTCCATGAACATAAAAATCCCTCAAACACAGAGTAATATTTTCTAGAGGTCTTGAGTGACTGTGGAACATTTTAAAATGGCTTAGATACTTCGAGCTACATTTTTAATGGAATTTCTGGAGCTCTGTGATGGCTCTTAGTCAAAGTACCTGATAGTGATCCACTGCATTCACCATTGTTTCTGCTTCCAACACATACCTTTGCTTTCTCTAACCATCACCTGTCAGGGGTAGTTTTCTCAGCCATCATTTTCCAAGCAAATTTAACAAATCTGACAATGAGCAGTAAACATTTATGGAACATCGGCATTCAAATACATTACGAGCTTTCTAACTGAGTTTTTTACCAACAGCCTAAGAGCTCTTCAAGAACGCTGCCTGCATGTCTCTTGGAGATGTCGCCCCCTGCTCCCACTGGGCAGAGGCAGAGCCATTTCCACAAGCCAGACTCACCCACATTAGTTTACTGGTTTTGGTTTTGTTTGTTTGTTTATTCATTTTTGTTTTTATTTTGTTTGTTTGTGGGTTTGGTTTTTTTTACATTTGACACTCATAAGGAAAATAATGGTTTCAATCCCCTTATTCCCTTCCTTTGGAGAGCTAGAGAAACTCAGATATTCCTCTTTGCTTGACACCCATCAGAGGTAGCAAACGAAGTGCCAAAAGGAGCCATTTTGGAATAGTGTGGTAGTTTTTAAGCATGGGTTACTATTAGAGATACATGTTGCCTCATTTGTTGTTTTTTTTTTTTTTTTTTTTATAATAACAATGTGAGGTTTCAAAGAAAACTGAGGAATTCTATGTCGCTTTCTCATCCTCCCTGGGTTTTCATCTATTTACTTTCCTCTGTGGTGTCTAGCATGAAAGCATCTTTGGTATTGTATGAATGCAAGCACATTTTACTCTTGGTTGTTTTGCAGAGGAACAGAGCAGAGACAGGTAAAAAATTAGTAACCCAGACTGTGCTATGAATGACCCTTACATTTCAAGTATCTTTACCAGATGTGTCACCTATGTTGCATACTTTGGACACACAAGAAACAGAGAGATCATCTAAATCTCTCAGTTTAACTTGTTGGCATATTTCTATTCATTTGCTTATAATCTTCTGTACCTGAAACACATTACAGTTCAATAAAGGCCACCTCCTTCTGCTTGATCATGTTATTCCTCTTTTTTTCTGTCAACAATATTCTGTGAAGAGAGCTCTAAAGCATCTAAAAAGAAAGATGAATCAAACCTTTCAACATTAGCACTTTTAGTTTGCTCCTGCTAAAAAGGTTTAGGTGATTTTTGTTCTTTCTCTCTCCTTGAAATCTCAGAATAGCTTTCACTAGTACTTCCTTATGATTCGTATAATTCAGAAATTGGTTATGATCTGTTGAACTGTTTCAGTTAAAATAATTTCTGCCTACTGAAGAAGCAAGAGGCAGAGTGCAGAAAGATATCTGCAGATATGCAGGCAGACGCTTCTATTAGATACTATTTTCATTTATAGAGTTTACATTTTCATCACAGTTGTTGGTTAATGACTCATTTGGAAACCAGACATACTTTGCTTGAATCAATACCATTATTGTAAATATCCACCTACTAATTCAGCCAGTAATTTTCAGTGGAGGCATTGTTCATGACTGATTTGCTTTGTATGCTGAGGCCAGTTATCTTTGTTAAATGTAGTGGTTTCCTTTTTATGAGTAAAAGATTGAAATGTTTTAAAGAGTACAGTAAAGAAAAATGAACTTCAGGTATGAGATTTGGATCAATACCTGCAATTTGGTGAATTAGACAACTGAGACATACTTGACAGCCCATGACAGTGACACAAATACTTGTGATTAATCAATATTTTAATCCTTTTTAGTCAGAGAGAGCTGGGGTCTTATTCATGAAGATATGTACACATTGATTCTTTCATAATTTAACATATCTGATAGCTTTAAACTGTAAAGTTATGATAAAGGAACAAACTAGTTTTTCACAGGACTTCTGACTCATTCAGTGGATTAAAATACACTGTGCTCACTTGTGGACAGTTACTCAGCATTCTGTTTTCTCTTTATTGTTCAGTGTATACTCCACACCTTATTTATTGCACCTAAATCAGTCTCACTTTTAAGACAGATTTCCTTGTGTTCTCACAGCTTTTCTGTGGCTTTGATACCAAGTTTTGCATCCCCGTAGATGTTTCCCTAGCCCCTCAGCTCTTCTTTACAGAAGATTTCCATCTATGTGGACCCAAAATAGCAAGAGATACAAAATATTCTGTAGAATTGACTTCTGCTTATAATTATTTCCCAATCCATTAATGTTTGTGCCATCTGAAAACAGAACCAGCAATGATTTATATTTTCTTCCATATTATAGATGAGAATATATAACAGCGCTGAGGTAAAAACAGATCTCTGCGTGCTTTGACTGATAACAACCTTTTTGGACAGTGACTTTTTTTTTTAATCCTGTAATTTGAGACGTATTATTCACTCAGTTTACAAGCCATTTAAGAAGGATTACTTTTTATTTCATGGAATGCTGCTATTTTAAGCAAATAATATTAGGTCAAATGCCTATAGAAATGTGCTGATATCTATCCTTTCTACCAATTAAGGAACTCATCTGACAGAGACAGCATGGCTTTTGAAAAGCAAATTGTAAGCTACAATTTTTTATTGAGATGCTCGTCAAAGTGATGACGTGACCACTACTGAAAAACACCCAAAAGAAAATTTAAACGGTAAAAGTCGTGAAAATCGAGTTCAAAAGATTTTGAAGTATTTAGTTTTATTTCTGTCCGTCGCCCCAAAAGTTGTTTTCTAGAGCAGTTTTCCTAGAAAAGCAGATTTTATGTTCTTTCTGCAAGTAGGTAGAAGGGAGGATTTATGTTCAATTTTGAGAAATTTTATGAAAAAACCCCCAGGCAATTGTGTCACAAAAGGTCAAATGAGAAAAGATAACTGATCTACTCAGGTATGCCTTAACAGACCTGTTCAACAAAATGCTTTGCAAGTGTCTTATGGGTATCATTGGTTGTTGCAGATCACCTAGTTTATGAAGAACTGGCTCAGGTAAAGGAAGAAGATATTTGCAGTCTCCTGAAGTCTTGTGAAATGCCATTTGCTCAGTTTTTCTAACATGAATATATGCAGTATACCTTGAATGATTTCTGTCTAGAACTGCATATCAAGGTCACTGCTACTTGAATCTTAACTCTGGGCTGTTAAAGTTCCCAAGACTGTGGTGCCTCACCTCAGCCGTGAGAAGGAGTGGAAAGTCTTTACCATATTACAGAAGCAGTGTCTGTCTGTCTGCTCCTGAGGCCTCAGTTCTTATTCTCATCTTCCTCTATCCCATGCCAAGGAAAATCCTGCCCTTCCTGCATTTCAAATAGTGACCAGACTGCTGGTTTATGGGACATGAGACAGGAGGTTTGGAGAAGTGTTTGCTTTTTCTGCATTGGTTTATGTGCCTGCTCTATCCCTCTGGTTCTTTTGCTGCTTCAGTGGCATCACCAACTGTGACGGGAACATAGCAACAATGATGATATCCTCTTCAATCTGATTTGTAGTGGCTAAATCCAATTCTATTTAATTTGAAGATTTTATATGAGGCTTTACTTGCTATCCAGAGATTCAAGGAGCAGAAAATGGCTTACCATTAATTATGAATATCTGTGAAAAACAGAAATCCTATGACAAATTGTACTGGTACCCCCTCTCCCCCCTTCCCTGATGCCTAGTACACATAGGTCATGCTTATTTTGTTCCCACAGAGTGATTTGTCTGTCATAGAACTATCAGCTTCTTTTATGATCATTTTTGGGTTTATATTATTTTCGATTAGCTCATGTTTTAGATCATTAGTTCAACAAATAACCTGTAGCCCAGTGATAGATAATCTGTGTTGCATGAGCATCATTCAACCAAGTCCTGACAATTCTCCCTGATTTAGTTTCTAATAGTCATTTAAAACACTTTAAAGAAGTTAAATGAACATGAAAATTGTTCTCAGTTTCATATTTTATATATCCATCATCTATTAGACACCCACTCTGAGCTTCATCGTTCTAATCAATCATATGGTACAAGTTATTATATTTGTATTACATAGAGAGATAAATATGCTTCCATTCTTCAAGTGCTATTGTACCTGTTATCCTTCCTTGCATTCACAGACCATAGCCTTGGAATAGTTTAATACCAATTTCTGTTTAAAAATTGACATCTGAATGCCATTATTTTATTGATTTTTAAGTTTCCATACAGTTTAATGTTGCACCAATGACTTTTAAGTCACCTACTGTTCTTAAGACTCCAAAATTTTGGGAAACAATTTGATTTGTAGCATTTGAGTTTTAATGGCAGGACACTGGGCATTACTTAAACGTGTTAATGCAATCAGCGATGTTATCCATCAGAGCTGATGGTCTATGGAGGAAAATCAGCTGATGATTATATTGAAGAAATAGTTACCTTATTATGGAAGTAAAACAAAAAACCTAAGTAGGTATGCACAGACTATTGTAATTATATGCTCTATAGTTTCTTATCAAAACTGAGAGGAAAAAAAATGGGTGAACATTGAGGTGGAAGGAGATATTCAAAAGCTGCCTGAAGCTAAGGTCCATGTCCTGATTATCTGCTTGTCTACTCTGTTACGTACAGGTACTGTGTTCCTTGAACAGTGTTGTTTTTCCCAGTTGAATGGCTCTATGGAGCTGGAAACAGAGGGTGGGGCTCAAAAAAGTTAGTCATCTTTGAGTTACACAGTGCATCTGTATCTAAAAAGAATATATATTAAAATATACTACAATAAAAATATACAAAATAGATATAATAGATACTGTACACATATGTATTCCACAGGTTCATCATGTGCTGCATAGGTATATGGTCCCACACCCAGTGCTAGACTCTAGCTAGATCTGTGGGCATCTCTAAAGCAAAATAAAGGGCAAAGACAGGCTGAGAACTTCAGGCTACTAGGGGTGTTTGTGCAGCAAGATACAGTAGAGAGGAGGTATAAAAAGCACTGGTTCTCAGTTTTTGGTTTACTACCTTTCATCTGAGACAGGATTTTCTATTTTGACCATGTAGACAGGCTTAGGGTGTGCTTGCTCATCCGCTAGGGGCACAACTTAGCATATATTAGCAGGCCTGCCGTGAATGAGTGCAGGATTGATAGGTCATTCACTCAACCATTTAATGAGCCCTCAGTTCATGTCAAGAGACTGATGTCAAAGATGTAACTGACACTGAAAGATCACTACTTTGCCTTGCTAGATATCATGCTACACCATTCCCAGAACTGTGCCATAGTCCAGAACATAAAATACTGGTTTGTAGATTTAAGATTGAGGTAGTCCAGTGGACAAATGACCTGCAGATCTCAGACACAACTAGGAGACCACCAAGCCCAATAGACATATACTGCAACAGGGGGTCTAATCACCCCATGCACATCTGTAAACTTGCAGCACTGTGATGGGAGGTCTTGCTTGGAAAATAGCTGTCTAATTTAGCCATATGTTACATAAACCAAGCCAATGATCACAGGTTAAATATCAAATTGTGTGATGAATAGTTTTCTGGTGAAAGAGTCTTATTTGAAACACTAAAGAGAAATTTCTGTTTACCAAACTTCTGACCGCTATCCATTGACCCTAAACAGTAGAAACAGATGGATGGATGGATGGATGGATGGATGGATGGATGGATGGATGGATGGATGGATAGCAAGTGATTCAATTCAAAGTCTGGCACAACAGTTAAGTATATTAAAATAGGATGAATCAGTACCATGGAATAGCTTGTACTTTTGGGAAAATAAGAAAATATTTCAGAAGCAATACCCACCCCTCCACCCCTCCCCCCAAACAACAACAACAACAACAACAACAACAAAACCAACAAAACAAAACAAACCCAAACAACAGAACAAAAAAATTTTGTTGTCATTGCAGTCATTGTCTCCAGGCAATTTTATTTCATTTTCCTGCATGTTTTCATACTAGTGCTTGTTCATGTGAGTTAACACTGTAATTTCAAGAGAGTGGCATAATATTGAGTTGGAGATTATGAAAGCCTTAAAACATTGCATCTTAAGAATAGTATACTCTCTGAAATTTATTTTATTTGAAAGCTCAACTTCTTACAGCAGTTATTTCTAAGTCTTGCTTTAAAATGTATGGATTATCCACAATGAGCGGATTCATATAAATTTTACTTGAATAATCTTTGTTCTCCTAAACCTGTACAGCCAATTTAGTGGCTTTTCAGCGCTAAAAGACCAAAAGCTGTCTTCCTTCCCAGTTTCTTTTTTGTTGTTTTTTACTGTCATTGACAGTGGAGGACAAGCCATTAGAGATGGAAATCTCCCTGTGAGGCATATTTAGTTTAAGACACATTTCTCTTGCAAGAAGGATGGTGCAGAAAAACATCTTCTGAAAAACATTTGAAGAAGGAAATAAACAATCCTGTTGTACATCACCAAAGGCAAGTACATTATTTTAAAAACTCCATGAGAGAAACAATACTTATATACAAAAATTTCTTGTTGAACTCCAAGCTGAATAGAATTCTCTGCTCCTGCCCAAAAAGATGACAAGAGCCTGTCCAAAATTCATGCATACTTACAAAGTGAATGTGCTTAGGCAAAATGATTTTATTTTTCTGAGTGGAGGAAATTTGTTGTGTGTGTCATCTTTTGAACACTCAATCACTACCAGACATGATATCTGTTGTTATCAGCCAATAAATCCACTTGTTACTCCTCAGGAAATTTCAGTAAAAGGATGGAGAACTATTCTGACAGAGGGAATGCCTCAATGTAATGAAAAAATGCTTAAATTACCACCCTCCTGGCCATTGCAGCATATGGGAGGTCTTGCTTGGAAAATAGCTGTCTAATTTAGCCATATGTTACATAAATCAAGCTAATGATCACAGGTTAAATATCAAATTGTGCATATACATACATATATAGTAAGACTATAGAAAGACTAAGAAAGAATGGTTAAAAAGCAGAATAGCCATAATGGCCAAGTATGCTGAAATAAAACTGCTACATTTATATTTAAGCATCTAATGACAGAAATTTTTCAGACATGACATAATGTATTCTGATCTCATTAGCAAAATCTGGCTGGAGAGAAGAGTGAAGAGTAAATTCAACACAATGTATCAACTGGCTATGTACTAGGTAAATTCTCAAACTATATTCTGCTTTATGCCTTAATTAAACGGCTAAACACAAATGTCCACATTGAACATTTTCAAAGCTTCTATTGTATGTCAAGAAACTCAGCTTTTTCTTGTGAAATCAAGCACAGTGAAGTTTTCCACTTTTTAAAAAAAATATAGTTATGGACAAGTGATGCCTCGTCAATACAAGGTACAAGATCCTTTCCAAAAGAAAACAAGCTGATATTATGCCAAGTGTGATCCTTATTCTCACAGAAAACATTAAAGCAACCTTTCTGGTGTATCCAATCCTGACTTAAGAGCTGCAAAATCTGAGCATCCTACCTCAATTTAAGTCACGTGTAGACTTTAAAATTGCTTGGTAATATTTTATATGTTACCAAGTATGATGCAGCAAGGTAACTCAAACACACATTGTAAACTGATTATGATCTCACACTGACTTTGCACCAGTGGAGCACCATTGGTATCAGTCATATTACTTCCCTGATTTATACTGATACCAATTCAATCAGGAAGAGTCATGATAAGTAGATTGTGAAAGACTGGATGTCATGGGCTCTTACTTTTGCTTTTGGCTAGAAGTACTAAATCAATTTTCTAAAGCATCATATATCTTTATGAAGGTGGACTTTTGTCTCCATTAGCTCCAATTATTCTTGTTTCCCTGCCTGTCATTTTTCAGGAATGCTTCACAAACATTATTGCAGTGGCAAATTACCATTGCTCTTTCTTGGCTACAAAATTAGAGTAAATGTTTATTGCATTGTTATATAGCAGTACTATGATAAAATCTCAATGTTAACATAGGCAGGGAGATACCGCACCGAGCAGGTAATTACACACTCAAGCTACAGTTCGGAGCGTATCAGAACACCAAAGGAAGTGTTTCCTCTGCCCTAGGGTCATCAAAACTAAAAGCTGGTGGGAGGCTGACTGGGTTTATGGATAAGAGATTAAAAAATATAATAAATACAAAGAGTTATCTTCTGTCTTCTTCATATTTGACACACACAAAAAAATCCAACCAACCAACCCAATAAAAAACCCCACAAAAAACCAAAAATACCCAGAAAGTAGGCCATGCGTGAAGAATAAGAGTCTTTGGATAAAACTATTGAAGAGACATAGCCACTGGCCTTCACTCCCTCAGTCATATTTGGTGTCTACTGGTTATCAATTGATTGACACTTTAAGAATATTTTTCAGACTCATTACTCCAGCTGACTATTGTTCCTCATTTATAGCCACCTTTTGGTCTGCCCAGTGTGTCTCCTCATGTCAAATACTTTTGTTTCACTTCTGCTTTACTTTTGTTTCACTTCTGTTTGTGCTCACACCTTCCTGTAAAGGTAGTTGAATTTGTGAGGGATGTTTGCCATGCAATGTGTTTAATATCTTTTCTGCTTTTGGTACTTAGATAACCCCCTCAGAGTGGTGGCGTTGGATGGACACTTCGTAGCTACCAAAGTCAGCATCAGAAGAAATACCACTCTGGGCCTTCCCAGCTACCAGGGACCAGAGCTGACCATACCACAGGCTGGCTGAAGCTTTAGACCTGGCTTGGAGAGCTGCTAAGCAGTCACAGCAAGTCCGGAACATTTTTTGGAGGTTGCAATAGAAGTATCTGGTATTCTGCTAGACACTCGCTGGAGTCAAGGTTTTTTTTTCTTCTAGAGATTCATCTGGTAGACTAGAAATGATACCTCCAGAGCTTCCAGCTCTTCTTGTAAAAAGTGTGAGGACCAGGAGATTAGTTCTTCACCTAGCAAGAAGGTTTCTTGCTACCTGGTGCACATAGTGCTCCATAAAATGATAAAAAGGGCAAAATAAAATACGTAAGCATCAACCCTTTTCCAGCTTGGTCCTCAAATACAGAGAGATTCAGAAAAGCCACAGGGAGGGCTGTGCTGAAGCCTGTGTGAGCTGATCCATGATCTCAAACACAGACAGTCTAACTAGGCACACAGCACTCCTACCGAGACAGGGGCATAGCAGAGAGAGACTTGTCTGGCAATGGAAGAGTTGTTTGGTGGTGCTTATCTGGTCTGGCTACTCCTGAAAGCTGCAGTGAGTGGTAACTCTCATGTGGGCTAGGAGCTGCTGCTAGACTGACACCCACACTTCTGGGTGTAAGGCATAGAAATTTTCTGGTTTGTATGGAGGAAGCAGAATGGCAAAACTGGCAGAAGAGGTAAGTTTCTGCTGTTTGAAGACTCCAAAAGTTACAAACGGACAGGAATAAAAACAAATACGACAAAGAAGTGCTAAAAAGATGGAGTGAGGAGGGGAAACCACTTCACACTTATCACCTTTAAGCAGAGAGGAGTCCCATTCTCTGATAAGGTGCTCACATTTAAGTGCTGACCTTGAACTTGGTGCATCTCCTCACAAAAACAACCATCAACTTCAGTTACCTATCTGGGCTGTGGGAATGAATATTTCCCCCTCTTTTACTCAGTTTCATGTGCCAGCCAAAGGAGCTTATGAAAGAGAATAAATACATGAACATTCAAGTGTACAAAAGAGAATAGAAGATTAATTATCACAAAGGCAGCCAGAGCTTCATACAGCTCAAGCAGCAAAAGTCCTGAGATGAAACCCTGCAAGTCTTCTGCAAGATTCTTCTGTATGCTAAATAGTTGCAGTGGGATTTCCAGGCTCAGCCCAAGTGTGATTACCCAGCACATGTACTGTTTCTTCACATTCCTGCTTAATGATGATACCCATGCCCTTCAGCCTTCAAGGCCCAAATATATCTATCTATCTCACCACTACAAAGACAAACAAGCGCAAACAAATGAAAGATTCATGCAGGAAACCTGAACGTCTGCAGGGTATCTGCCTTGGTATAAATGACATTTCTGGTAATTCCACTTGCAGCATTTTTTTTATTTTTGATGCAAAAGATATATTGTCTGCCCAGAATCTGTTTTGACAGAGGAAGGTGCAAATCCCCATGTTTCCCTCAGAGGCCTCGTTGATCACCATACAGAAAACAATTCTTATTGTGTCAGGTCTGAGGTCATTTTCATTACGTTTAAGAAATGTTGGGAGCAATGGAAATCAAGATATTAAAAATGTAAAATAGAGGACAACCCCCAAGTGTGAGGAAGAGATAGCGGCTTGTGTGATGAATTGCAGAGCCATGGAGTGGATGCTAGTTAAATCTTTGATGGCTATGGGCCTGTCTATGTCTGGTCAGCTCCTCAGACTTGCTGCTCAGAGGGCTCTGCGCAACCCATTGCATTAACATGTGGGATGAGTAGATCTCAGCTGCGGGGCAGCTATGCCATATAGGTCCTGGCTCAGACCCTTGTGTGCAAAACAAATTATGAGCCTAAACTCCTTTTTTGTGATGTTCACACGTAACACAACAGCCTCTGGAAATGTGTCTCCTTCCTCCAGAGAAACATTATAGAAACGGGTATCACCTGCACCATGCTCCTCAGGGCTCGCAGCATGGGAGGTACTCACTTCAGGAGCCTCTGCAAAGGAGTTAATACAGCTCCTGGCATTGGTCAGAGTTTACAAGGGTGGTGTTTTCTATTGCAGCTGAACCCAAACTGCACCTGTAATTTACTTAGCTGTCCCAGAATGGCTGTTGATGGGCAGGAAAGACAGAGGCCTGCAGGCAATTGAGTTGGGCAGCAAAAAGGAAATAGTAATTCCAACACATAACTCAGACCTGAAGCTCATTTCCAGATCTTCTGTAATTCAGAAAAATCCTCAGATTGGAAAATTAGAGATAAGACAACTCTCATGCGCTTACATATTTCTAGTATACAAGATGAAAAATGCTCTACAGATAAAGCACTCTGGTTGAAAAACAGGGCATTTGAGAAAATAGAAATGCAACAGAAATATCAGAGAATACACTCTTCAATCTCCCTGTAAAAGCAGGAAAAGAAGTACAATGTAATTTCCATCCAATTTGTTTTAATTCAAACACTAAATAAAAAACCTCGACTTACAGTACAGGTAGCCCACTTGTTCTTCCTTAGAGCAGACACTTTAGAGAACAGTTTTATAAAAAAAGTCTAATCATTACAACTTTCTGAATCCTTGCAGCTTTTGATTTATTAGTAATCTTGGCTGTGCAGTAAGAAATATATTCCATCTGTATTTAATAACCTTATGTCCTGGTTTTGTTAAAAACAAGACCAGTTCTCTTTTAGTGATTTTCCTTTCAGCTAAGTTCTTCTAGGTGGCTGTACTTTTCTGAGTTTTAGCCTGCATATTTTTCCTCGGATGCTGTACTCGGTGCTGATAAGAGACCAACAGAATGCTGAAGAAGCTCATGTTTAGATTTATTACTACGGTAGCCAAGAAAGACTGATAAGTTTTCCCACGTTCCGTTGAGAGAGGGGCGTGTTTGAGGAGGGGTGGATGGAACAGGTGACTAGAACTGACCAGCGGAAGCATTTCATCCCATAATCGTCATACCCCCTATATAAGAGGATGATCACGAGGGCCAAGCTCTCTTCGACCATGGCCGGCATCTAGAGAGGCCCCTGTCTGTCTGCCTGAGATCTACAGGCCCCAGGCCCTGCATCCCTGCAACCAGGTTCCAGTTTGCTGTGAAGTCCCGGCCATGACTTCCAGGGGCCTGAGCTGCACCTGCTGGAGCCGCCAGCTCCGCACACCCAGCTCTGCTGCTGGAGTGACACCAGCTCCACATCGAGCACTCGAGATTGGTTTTGTATATTTTGTATATATATTCTCTATTTATTAGTAGCATTAGTAAAAGCCTTTAAAACTCTCCAACTTGAAGTCTAAGTCTCTCTTCCTTCTTCCTTATCTTCCATATCATCTTTCTGATCTAATGGAAGGGGGTGGTGGGAAGTGAGGGAGTAACAGGGAGCATCTGCTACGGTTTATTGTTGCCTTGCTTTAAACCTTGACACCTTATGTGTCTGCTGTGATAAAAACTACAGCAAAAGTTCAGTGCCACCCATTCACCCCTAATATTTGCACAGATCATCTTTGCCTAGAAAGAAAATGCTCTTTGTTTTGTTTTGTGCTCCTCTGGCTTCTTCAGGAAATGTGGAGCACTAGCTTTTCTGGCAGCACAAATTAAATAAGCAGGTTTGTGGAAAATTACACAGCATCCTACATTTTAAGTCAGTTGCATGAGGCTATAGTCCTGTGGTGATCCCCAGCATGGCTCTGCTGTTTTGTAAGAGCAGAAAGTGGCAGAGCTGATCTGCTAGAGGCACTATATATGATAATTGCATACAGGTTAAGTGTTGTGTAAATTAGCAGTGCTTCATCATCCACTTTCTCTTTTCCCTCCATTGAGGCTGGCACACAGAGTGTGCTGAAGGCAACTTGTGTAATCTGCAGCAGCTGGAGCACCCTGTTGTCTCCACAAAATCGTTTCCTGTCATTTTTAAATGAAGCTTATGGAGACGGCTATTGTTCCGTTAGAAGTGACACGCAACGGCATGGATTCTGTCAAGGAGCATCTTAATTTCTGCTGATGTGTTTCTTATATAATAAGACCCCAAGGAAGTCATGTTTCCTGCCTGTCAGTAGTCAGTGCAGAGCAATGAGAGGTGCAGTCATGAAAAAAAGAGCATGAAGGTACAAGGATGAAATAGCCAGATGTTATTGTGGCTCTCCCTGTCTCTCATTTAGCTCTGGGCTCATGCAAGAGTTGAGGTTTGGTGAGCGCTACCTCTGCCCTGTATGCCAGTGGTACAACTGTTTGTAAGCGAAACCTAAATTCATGATGGTATTTAGGCATCAGACTTTCTATAGCTACCACTGGCACCCCATCACCCTTGAGGCTCCTCAGTTGCTTGTCCTTCAGATAGCTAAAACCCTTGGTGCCATCTCTGCTCACAGTAATGTCCTCTATCCCCCTATATTTCTATTGTCATGGCAGGCAGACCCTGGGAGCCCTGACCACTCAGAGGGGCTCAGCACCAAACTTGGGCTTAAAACCCAAAAACATTCCCCAAGTCTTTCACTGCATCCTCTGCCCGGGACCCTGCCTGGGACAGACTGGTCTGTCCTTGTAGGTGGAGCTAAAGGTGAGTTATAATACCTTCCAAAGCAGCTGTACAAGTGAGATTTCCACGAACACCTCTGAGGAAAGCATCCAGCTACCGGGCCACAGCGTGTTCTTGCAGAAACAGCTAAAGGCACCAGTACAGTCGGGTGTACATCCATCCCAACAAGTGCAACCACTTTGCAGACTCAGTCCACTGTTTCTCCTTGACTAGACTTGTTTTTGTAGATACTTCTTACTCTCAGTATGTTCCAGCATCCCAGCTTTCTGGTAAATTAATTCATTCCTGACTGGGTGAGATTTTCTTTTTCTTCTTCTATTTTTTTTTTTTCCATTTTAAAATTAAAATAGCAAGTCTTTCTATACATGCTTGATATTGAACAATACACCGCATTGAGACTCCAGGGAGAACAGTACTGAAAAACGTTGAGATCACTCTGACCACTCTGACTATGTCATTCCTGAACATCAGGATAAAGGGTCCTAATGAAGGAAGTGCTGCTTGTTGATGTTGGGAGAATATCCATCTCCCAGCTCTGTATCCTGGTTTCTGTGGTAGAACCATGGTCACTTGAGCCAAAGCGATGGCCCTTCTCCTTAGGCTGGAGAAGCAGATTTTACTATATGTCACTGTTTACCTCTGCCCTGTGAGTTTTTTCTTTTCCAATAGGTTACTTACTCCTTCCATTTTTCTTATACCTGGATCTGATTTCCTACTTTTACTTTTCCTAGTTTATTTTTATCTTTTAGGAAATGAAAAGTTAGAGGAAGTATTCTCCAGGAATACCTAAGAAAACCTAGCATTATTTCCTAAAATAAAAATCAACACCCCAGTGTTTGAGTTCTGTTGATCAAAGGTGAAGAATCTTAGAGTATCTTAATTTTAATTTGACTCCTATTTATCTGGATACTATAATTAGAAATGTCAGAAGTCTTTGGCACTTCTCTTTGGGGTTCAAATTTCAAAATTATGCAGCGTGTCAGGTTATAGGAAAGTGCAGATGATCCATTACTCTGCAGATTACCAAGTGATCAAGCAGCTGTCAGAACAGTTGTCTCTTACAGCATTAGCTCTATGATATCGAATAATTTACATTTTTAGCGAATTGGTCTGTGTGTCCGTCCCTGTGCACCCTTCCCCCCCCCATCCCCCAAAAGAAGTCATAGCAGTGATTTTGAAGGATATTTCTGTTGACATATTCTTCTTACTTGCATCACAATTTTCTAGCTCTGTTATGCCTGTTTCCCTCCTCATGTCTTTTGTCCTTGCAGAACAATGTGAATGCCATGTAGTAGTGAAGGTACACAGAGAAATTCAGGCTCTGACTGAAAGCACTTGATAGGTACAAAATCAGGGACATAGACTCAATAAGCTCTTGATGCTAGCTGCCTTCAGAAAACAAGGGAATGCCTTTCCCCTGTTTCTTTTTCGTGGTGTGGTAAGAATGATGTGCCCATAATGAGCTGGAAAATGTAATCTGTTGGACTGAAACACAGAGACAGGTGTTACAGTCTGTCTCTCCACCCATTTTCTTCTTACTTACAGGATACAACACTGATTTAGCAGAGGAAAATCTGTGCTAAAGAAACTCCCTTCCACCAGGCTGATTTTTGCTGTCCACAAGAAGGCATAGACCATGACACAGGGGTGCAACCCACAGGCACACTTTTGCAGCCAGAGCCATGGGCTGGTGGGATTGCCAAAGAAGCTGTAAAGCACTGACCTGTCTTGTACCCAGCTTGTACTCAGCTGGCAGATATAAGATGGCACTGCTGGCTGCACTGCACTGCTTAACATTTTGGACGAGAGGAAATGACCTCAAGTTGTGCCAGGAGATGTTTAGATTGGATATTAGGAAACATTTCTTTACAGAAAGGATTGTGAAGCACTGGAACAGGCTGCCCAGGGAAGTGGTGGAGTCACCATCCCTGGAGGGGTTTAAAAGGTGTTTAGACAAGGCTATTAGGGACATGGTTTAGTGCCAGAGTTAGGTTATGTTTGGACTTGGTTATCTTAATGGTCTCTTCCAAACACAATGATTCTATGATTCTTTAACTGCATAACTTCTTGCCGTTAGGAGTGATCACTTCTGAACAGACTTCAGACAGAGTGATAGAATGGTATAAAGAATATTGCTGTCTGTGCTGGATTTGTGCTGTCATTGGAGGTAGAGGGATAGTAATTTTTTTTATTTGTGTCGTCAGTGCAGCACCTTTAATTAGTACACAATGAAAAAAAAAAAGGGTAGTCTGCCTGCAAGGGATCCTAGTTTTCTCTATCAGATTTAAATCAAAGTCACCTTCTCCTAGAGGAAACCTACCTGTTTGTTTCCTTTCCCCTTTCCCCTCTTTTCTTTTTTTTCTTTTCTTTTTTTTTTTTTTTTTTTTTTTTCCTGAAAAGGCAGATATTTGTGTTTTAGACACATTGCTTCAAAGCTTCATCAGAAGGCACAGGTTAATTTCCACTAGTTTCAAATCATGGTTGGCAGCCCCCTTGTCTCTTCTGTTGTCTTTGACTCACTATTACTTGTAACTACCATAACTGTTTACTGCTTTTAGTACAAAAGCATCCCACTCCCTTTTCCCTCCTGCTACTTGCATTGTCATATATAGACATAGGTATGTAGACTGGAAAGCTGAAATCTATAGGTAGGTTGGCAGGAGTAACTATGACTCCCTTAAGACAGGACCGTAGTTTCTAGCTGGGCTTTGCTGCAGAGGCTACACCTCCTCATGGCTCCATCAGATGCCTTTTGGGGTAACCAGCTTAGCCTCTTCCCCAGTGTTGAGTTATGGTTATTTCTTCCAGCCCACCAGAGCTATCAACTGGCTTCACCAACCACTCAACAGTTCTCTTCTAGGTGAAATGAAATTTTGGCAATGGATCATATGGACCATTGCCCTGTGCCCATGGGTGGTGTTAGGTGAAGTCAATCAAGTGTTGGGTAGGTGGTTCGCCTGGCTTTTGTCTGCCCCTTACATAATTTATGACATTGACAGCTCTTACCAACTTGTGTTGTGACATGGTGTTCACAGGTACCACGGGCCACAGCAGACCAGAGGAAGAAGAAATGGATTTTGCAGGAATAGAGTTTATAAACTGGCAATATGTTGGACCAAAACTATGTCAATCTTCCTGTGACTGATCGGCCAGGCTGCAGGGAGCAGTGTCTTCTCTCCTCGACCTCATCCAGTTTCCTCATATTGCCATGGACCCCTATCTCTGTTGCTGGAATTGAGGGGAACATCTAGGTAGTCATGTTCCAATTCTGAAGGCCCTGGACAGGAATCCAGCATGTTCATGTTGCGGTAACCAGACAGGGAGCATCTCGGGACTGGTGGAACATCCAAAGACCAAACATAAGAATCTGGTTGGTCTCTCCTTGGAGAGCTCTATTAGTGTTGGTGGACATTGCCCACATATTTGCAAGTTCCGTGGACTACTGTATTACTTGTTTTGACTGTAAATAAACTATATTTGTGGGGTTCTTCATGACCTGGGAAGGAAACCATGCAAAGCATGTAGGAAGTATTGTAGGTAGGATGTGAAAAGGGAATCATATAGTTATGATTTTAACCTGCCAGCATTAACATACCAGCCTCAGTCAGGTGGAAAGGCCACCTTATCCAACCCAGAAAAAGAGAATGTATGTAAATTATATGTGTCCAGTATTTAAAGAATGAACCAGGATGCTTTAAATGCCAGAGTTGCAAACAAAACTTCTCTGAGGTATTTGAATAACTATTTATATCAGTCCAATAGGCCTTCACAGGTGAGCAAAATCTTATTTCTCTCTCCAGACTTCTTTCAGGCTTTATGTAAGTCACTCACTGAAAGAACTGAGAATACATAGTTTGGGCTCTGAACAGCACCTGGACATGTTTCTCTCTAGACTTCTGAAATCCACTTCCATCCTTCCCCAGTTCTCCCCATCACAGCTGTATAGACAATTATCTTTACACACTAGCAGGAAACCTCATAAAATGGCTCTTTTATGTGACATTTTCCTGGACCTTTAAAGTGTACTTCAGTGAGCTAATGCAAGATAGGTGCTCTCTGTAGGTATCTAAGGCAACAGAAAGAGATTATGTTAAGTGCTTAGTAAGAGGCATTTTCCATTTGCAACACTCAACTTCATTTAGCTGTAATGCATGAAAAAATTGACCCACATGGGTCTTAATCTAGCTATTTAATTGTACCCCTGAAGTGTCAATGTGATGAGCATCACAGATTTTGGCACTGTTGACATTTCTTTCAAGTAGATGACAGTCTGAAAGGATGGTAGCATATCCTTTTATCGCTGCAGCAGATAGGTATGTTACTGAGGGATGGAAACAGCTTTACATACTGGCAAGTGACAGAAAAGAGAGTGGCAGGGAAAAGACACAAAAGGCAGGACAAATTAAAATAAAGAAAGCAGCATAACACATATAAGTATTCTTAGAGCCTCTCTGATAAATTCACACCATGAATAACCGGTGCAGTTGATCAGCAATCATCAATGAGGAAATTACAAAACCCTTAAAGCTTCCTCAGAAATGCTATTAGCAATGTCTTTAAAACAGTGGATCTTGGATACGTATAGTGGTAAAGCTGAAGGCAGAAAAGGACCTTTGGTAGAGCACAAGAAGGGCAGCTGTGACAGCACAGGCTCTTGATGTTCCAAATGAAGTCCACTCCCACACCATTGTTTTTCAGTAAAGCATTTTGTTTCTTCACTTGAGAGTCTGAACATTTTCGGCACCGCAGTATAGTGGCTTTCCTAGACAGTAAGACCTAGGAATTTTATGGAAACAGACTTTTTTATGGCCAGAAGTAATATTTTCCAAAAGTGGGCTGTGGCAGAAGAGGACAGGAATGGATAAAGACAAGATCTGTATGAGGATCACCAGGACTGTAAAAAATATGAAACCTGTGATTTTAAGGTTGCAGTAGGGAGTTGCTAAATGACCATTTTTTGGAAAATCCTTCATATTTTCAGCAACACATTATGGCATTGACAATATGTTTTATCCTGCCCCCAAATCATCTGCATAGCTAGCACCTTGTGAGAAACCCAGGTGAAACTGCAAAACATCAAAGACACAGCACCTATTGAATCAACTGAAATCAGGCAGCTGAATTTTCATATTTATCAGCCTAGATAACCAAAACACACTGCCAGCTCAGGAAGATCTCAGTACTGAGAATCCATTGTAGCATTTCATATCTCAGGTTCTATAATTGCTGATTGCTTCCTCATTGTGTACTTTCAGGGTGCGAAAAGAAGAGTTTAAATGCAGATAATGCTAATTCAATCACATGCAGGTGCCTGTCTAGCATATGTATGTAAGCTTATCACTAGCTATCAACTAGCTGTCAGGTAACTTGGCAGAATGAGAAAATCCATTACCAATGTAGCAATAGGCTTCCAAAAAGCATTAAAATGGGAGTCTAGAAACAGTTCATGTGAAAAATGCTGTCTGCATCTAAGAGAGATGTTGGTCTCTTTGTAGCAAATTGGTTTCAGGAAGTGATAAATCTAAGGACACATTTACTGCAAAAATAAAATTATTTCCTCACCCACTTTGTGAATATTTTCTGCTCCCTACCCCCAGAGAAAACCCCTAATACTAACCTTGTGAGAGAAAAAGGAATGCAAACAACATTGATGTTTCAGGCGTGTAATATGAGAGGAAGTTTCTCCTCTCTTGCCATAAAGAATGGATCATAGAACTTTTGGGGAACCTAATTACGTCACTGAGGAAACACTGAGATGTTGATATGAATGTTTTCTTCAAGCTAACATGATTTTTGTGAGAGTATTCTTTTATTTAAAAAATACTGCAGAGCTCAATTCTAGTCTATATTTAAAATGATAGATTAAACAGAAAAGCTGTAATTAAATATTATGCTAGTTGCTTTGCCACAAAGAGACAAAAGGCCAAATGTCAGTTTGAAATTAAACTCATATAGAAGCTGAGCAAACAATAAAGGGATGTATCGCTAAGCAAATTATAGCAGTTTGAGATAGACTATCTTTTGCTTATTGTTGTTAAGCCACTAGGCAAATGCAACTCTCAGTCATACTATGTTTCATGACAATACTTTAGAAGAACCTGAGGCGATAAAAGCATGTAAGTATGCTCAGTATGTATCCATGAAGACTTAATGGCTCATCAATACAGATTTAAAACAGTTGTAAAAAGGGCTTCAGCATTGTGATATTCGATACTGCAAAGCCTTGAACTTGCTGTGCTTGAGATCAGGAGTTGGTTATGCTGTTTCAGCCTAAGTGTGTGCTTCCTAACATGCTTAGTGGTCAGAGTTAAGAAGCTTGTCATGGGATCCACAACACCTAGTTTAACAAGCAAGGAGGTACTTAAACCAATCTAAAGAAAGAACTAAGAGAAGGGTACTGCTAGAAACTGTGAGACTGATTTATAAATGTGGGCACTCTCTCAGGGCCTGTCTCATGCTACTTTTGCAGACAGGCTCAGGACCACCAGCACAGGAGGTGGACATCTCCCTGATTACCAGGTGCAGATGTGTCTGCCAAGCTGGGACTGAAGGCCAGAAATTGCCTCATTCATGACAGTCCTAAGCATATAAGAGCAGACCTGCACTCTTTTTGCAGCACAGCTTCCATCCTTAAGTTTTTACATGAGAAGGAGAGAGGGATCCTTTATTTCCACCCCAGGAGCATCTCTATACCAGTAGAAAATTAAATACCACAAGCGTAGTTTTCAACTCTTTTCAAAGCAAAGACAAACAATAATTTGTATCACTTGCTTTTTGAGAAAGTGCGTTTGCAGCAAATCTAATACAAAACCAGCATTCGCTTCCTCTGCTTCATCTGCTTCCTCTCTCCTTCTTCCCTTGAGTGAACAGTGCTGCTTAGGTGTCATTTCAGGATGACAAATGAGCCAGGAGACTGTGGTTGGGCACCTGTGAAATAGGTAGGTGGGATGTGAGTTCAGTGTGCCTAAGATGGCAGCATTTGTAGGTGTATGCAACAGTAAAACTCTGAACAGTTAAATGAGTTTGCACTGGAAAATCAGAATGCTACCACCTCTCAAATGCATTGAAAAGAATGAGCAGGGTTTTCTTGGATCATGCTTTTGGAGTTAAATGCTTTAGCTCTTAGTCACATTTGTTGTGACAATAGTTATTTTGGATCTCACCCTAAAAGCTTTACTGTAGCAGGGAGAAGACCGACACTGGACAGAGCCTGAAGCTGGAAAGTTCTGATTCTTAGTCTAACAAGGAGCAAAACCCCTTTACAAGTGTTATGACTGTCTTTTTTTTTCTTTTTTTGTGGTAGGAGTTAAACCATAGTCAGAATATGTCAGGACAAACACCTTTGTGTGGAGTTTAGAAGCAATAATGAAAAAGACTTTGAGTTCATGTTGAAACAAAATTTTGAGTACCCATGGGGTTTAAAATATGTATGTTTATTTATTTGTTTGTTTATGTATTATTTGTGGACTATTAAAAACATTAAAATACAGGTACAATTATTTGTACAGTATTTTTAAGCCTATTCATCATGTTCATCTATTCATCATATGAGCTGCCTGTAGCCTTCCTCCTCAGTTTTTCCAGATTTTCTTAGCCAGAGGCACTTTTTTTTTCTGCATTCCTGCTGTTTTTATGGCAGATATATTCAGACAATTTTTTTGTTTTCTCTTACATAAAGCTACAGTTTGAGACCCTAAGGGCTTCCAAGGAAAATGCAAAAATAACATGAGAAGGAAGGTTCCAGATTATTTTTCTTCAATCTGGTTAGAAGTGGCAATATTTTTCAGCTCATTCTTATATCTTTTTAAGGTCTTCATTTTTTTTTTTTTCCAGAAGTATTTTAGAGTCAGAATCTGCATTTCCAAATCCATTTTTCATACCTGTCTTTGAACAAAAACTATACATCAGTAGATTCAAGTGTAAACAGTGGACTCTATTTGGAAAAAAAATAAATCACTTTTGAAGTTTTAATATAATGCTTGTTCCACTGCATGCTAGTGGAGCTGGGAACTGAACCCACACCTTCCCTTCTCCCATGGTCTCAGCACCTCCCTGTTATTTACTGGCACTGCCATGACTGCTTCCATTCCTTCTCATCTCCTCTCAAGCTTTCCTGCTCTTCCAGGGCCATGGCTCCCCTTTAATGTCTCTAACAGATAATGCCTTGCCCAGTTGAATCCTTATTTACTACTTCATCTGGCATCTTTTTTACTGCAATCTCCCCCAAAAATCCCTGAACCTCAGGCTTTGCCTTTCTGGATTTCCTGTTGTTATCTGTGCTGAACACCTTCCTAGCACACCTTCCCAGCTTACAAAGACCTTTCAGGCTTGAATTAATCCTTTCCTCTGTCTGGGTTTGCACTGCACATTCTCCTCAGTGTACCTTAGGAAGCTTTTATTTTCTGCTTTGATTTAGTGCAAAGTGTTTAGAGAGGAAGAATGAGATCTGTAAGGCAGTGCCACTGATCTAAATGTTTTTAAGCATGGATCAGAGCATTTAATGTAGGCAAATCACAGGAGACAGAAAGAGTAGGAATCATCAGTCAAATAAACTGATAAAGCTAAAGAAGGTGTTTTGTAAAGGTAAACATATCTGCCTTTCTCAAGCCATTCCTTCTACATGGAACAGATGGCCCCATCTCAAAAATAAACATAAAAAATAGAGTTGCAAGAGCTGTGAAGACAAACCCCCTTCACAAATGTATGAAGAGCTGGAGGTCAGAGAGGGTGAGGCAGAAGGAGCCGTGGGGGGCAGCACAGGCAGCGCAGTGACAAATGAGGTGCTTCTCGCTGGAAGCCAAAATTATTCTCCCATCATAGTGTATGCCTGGGGTAGGGAGGAAAATGTGCCTGAAACAGATGTTTCCTGGGGCACAGAAAATGAAACATTAATGAAAGCATTGGAAATACCTGAACATCAAAAAAAAAGGTGTATCTAGGTGGAAGGAAAGTTGAACAGAAATTGCTTCTGTGCTTAATTTCCTTCAAATCAAACTCTGAAAGAGGCTGTGATAGTAACATGACTTCTACGTGTCTTGAGAGCACAGAGACAGCATGCAGGGGTTTTTGCTCTAAACTAAACATGGGGAAACACAGGTAATTTTCCTTCTTATAATACTACTACAGCCACTACTACTACTAGTAAAATAATAATAATAAAACAGATCCATCCCAGTCCAATGATTTTGAAAGGAGCCAATTTTAAACCAGAGCAGTTTCTTACATATATAAGGTAATAAAACCGCTCTGTAATAAAAGATGTGGGATAACTTCACCTACTATCTTCTGCCCAGAAAAATGCAAATGTGATCACTGCCTTGAAAAAACCTGGAAAATTGCCAAAAAGAAATGGGACTTTGCCTAATGACTAAAAGTTTTAGTTCTTTCTCCAAGTAATGAGTCTAGTGGTATTAGTGTAATATGCTTCATATCCTTTGAAAAATAAATATTTCTGGTTTAGATACAATCTAAATTAGCTTGGAAATTAAAATAATTCTTCTCTGGCTTCAAATTAGATGGATTGTCCATGTCTGAACATTACTGCTGCTTAATTTAAGATGACATATCAGCCTGGCATTTTCATTTTTAATGTGGGAAGCTGCAGTTATGAATAAGACCTTTCATCTCAGGGACAGCAGTTTCAGTTTTTGAAAACTAGCAGAGGTCTATTTAAATAGTGTCTCGTACACCGCTCAGACTGGGTACCCTGAGAACACATAAATTCATCTTACTTGTGATAAATGGACCCATGAATAGCCATACTTCCAGTTTTCTCCTCCTGCAGCTCTTCATGCCAGGATACATAATGAAGTTTTTAAAATAAAATATTTATTGGATCCTTTGATAACACTGAGGAAGGTGTGCATTTGATTGACATCTTTCAATATATTTCTGGCCCAAAATTTTTATCTTATAGCCTCTAAAGGAGGCATCATACAGACAACATGCAGGGAATTTTATTCCTCCCCAGTTACACAACCAAAAGCTACCCTGAACAATGCTGTGGGAAATGGAGCCTGCAAATGTTTCTACCCTCATTTCTTCCAGATTTCTGATAGTATACATAAAATTGCTGCTACTTTGGCCACCAGGAATTGAAGCAGACCAGTGGGTAGTTCCTACCTGTCTTCCTTGATGGGTAATCTTGAAAAATGCGATAGCACTGAGCCTAGCACAAATAAAGCAGCCACAGCTACTTTGACTCCAAAAGCATCCTACATTTTAAACACTGGTGTAGAAGTCAGAGCAATACCTGAGAAAATGAAGTAACATGATCCCAAAACCACCCTAGGCTGAGAGTATCTTCCAGAGGATGCTCTGCACCACCAAGCTACAAGCCAAGATTCAGTGAGGAGAGATGCAATTTCTGTTTTATCAATCAGTAGCTGAATCTGACAGAAAGAGACAATTCTGGGTGCATCTGCTCCTGGACAAGGAACTTACCATTAGGATACAGCTGTGACATGGGTGCAGTCGGGTGCCCAAAGTCCAGATGTGCTACAGGCTGGAAGGCTTTGCTCATGAAGTAGAAGTGAACTTGCACACTTTGGGAGACTCTCAGTGACACTGACTCTGGTAACAAATCAGTACTCAACACCAACCTAAGAAGCAGACAAATACTTCTTACTTCTGTTCTCAAATATCCCCTCTCTGCTTGAAACAGGTGCAGGGGTGGTTGACCAACGATTCAAAAATACATGAAAAAAACCTCACCATTGTAATGATGATACCTTAGGAGAATAGAGTAGAAAGCAATCTTAGACAGGCAGAAAACAATTATTCCTTTAGTTTCATAAGCCCTTTCCTAGCAGTTGGTCAGCAGAGGTAAGCAGGAGTTGTGTCCAAATCACTGTTTCAAGAGAGCCAACCCTGCACACCGAACATTGTCAGCACTCTTTGGTGAGAGCTTTGCTATTTGGGAGCCCTCTTCTAAGATGCAGTAGACCAGTTATTTAACATGCTGCTAATGCAAGTGAATGGGAGCCCATGGGAAGAGCTGTGATGCTGGGGAATAAAACAGAAGACAGCTGGTCAGAAGATATAATTTTATCACTTGTACTGGGGCCCATTGCAAGTATGACACGTCAGAGCATACTGAAGGGCTACTTTAGATCTGGAGTGAGGACTTGGAAAATCCGAGAATCAGCAGGCAGCTTTGTGACTGGGAAAAGCTGACTGGCAGTTTTGAAGTATATTCTCTTCCAAGGCTGGGGAAATCCTCCTGTGAAGAGGCTGTATCCAGGGTTATTCTTATTTAAGTGAGAAGGGGATCTCCTGTTTTTAGCTCTCTGCTCATATTAGGTCCCTGTACGTAAAACATTGAAGCTGTGGCTCCACTGCAAAGCAACGACAAAGTTGCTAAGGATTTTAGACAGCTTCTCTCAGCAGTCTCCATAAGAGTAGCATAAAAAGCTCAGCTAAAGCCAAACTGCCATAAAACATGCAATAAAGACTTCTCTTTCTGTAATGTGCAGGGAGTAGTGATGAGATACTAGTCCAAGGGACTCTATATCAAGTTAGAACTGTGCTCAGAAACAAAATTGCTGCTGTCAGTTATTTGCAGTTAAAGCAAAAGTACAGCAAGGGGAAATATCAAACGTTTTACAGTGCCCTAATGACCATAATTCAAGAGCATTATTTACGTTTAGTGGAAAAACACAGTGTGAATCTAGCAAGGTGAAATACAGCCGCTGCCAGCAGTCAAGACAGCTGTTCAGCAGCTGACCTGCCTACCTCTAGGGATGCCCAAAAGCAAAGCTCAGGGTGTGATGGTCTTCATGCCTGTGAGCAGCACCAAGCTGCCCTGTTGAGCTCTGTGCTGTGCTGATGCCTCTGCATCTCGGCTGTACCAGCAGCACTCAGCTACCTTGGCTGGCCCTGTCCTGTCTCCTTCCTAGGAGTCCTGTGCATTGCAAGATTGTACTATTTACTAGGAACTATTGTAAGCCTCTAAAAGGAGTTAAGTCAGATTTTTCACCATCAAGACATGGAAATTTGCCCCTCTGTCAATGACTGGTTTATTATAATGCCATATATTTAGTTGCCAGTAGCTGCAAGTGCTCCAGCAGAAAACAGGAGATGAATGTAAAAAACAGCCCCAAAATTTTTATATTGTTTTTAATTTCCACAAACAGAAACTGACAAAATTAGACTATTAGATTTTGCTACCAGCAGCTAAACAATCTCATACTGGCTGGAGAACTATTGAAATGTGCTTTGATCACTGAACTGGTATATGATTTAATTTAAAAAACTGTAGATTTATCAGGATATCTTCTCAAAATAGTTTGGAAGACTACTGATATATTTAGAAGTGTCTATTCTTCTATTCTCTGGGTTGTTTTCCTTTCTAATATGGATGAAGATTCCTTTTGACCTTCTAAATCGTAATTTTTTAGGTTTATAGATCATGTTAATTTGAATTCTAATAATCTGGATACAACTCATTTAATGTCTGCAGTAATTTTATTTAGGAGTTGCATTTACAGAGAACAGGGAGAAAGCAGATGGCAATTTTCTGTTAATTTTTTTGGTATCCTAAAGTGTGGAAGAATGATAAGAATCCTTCAGGCTTGATATTTCAGACTGGCTTTCTACTGATGTTATATCCAAAATGTAGAATTTAATTCTTGTGCTCCAGGAGATATTCAGAGGATTCTTTTATGGAGCTGCTAAAACTGCAGTTACAGTTCATCAATAGTACAATAATCAACCAGTCTGTATGTCCAGGTCAGATTTCTCGTATGTAAATGCAGCCCTGCAAAATCCATACATGAACTCTGTGTACTGACCTGGACTGTCTTCATAGCTCCTTGCAGGACAGAAGGTGATTAATGTGCCCTCAGGTAGCCCAGAAGCCATCTCCCGGGGCCCATCTCCCTGGCTGGGCCCTGGTGCCTCATTTGTAGGTAGCTGAAGTTAGAGAAGATGGACTTACACCTCCACCTTTTGGGATCAATGAAGCCATTTTTTGTAGAGTACAGGGTATTCTTTTTATTTTGGTCAGTTCTAGTCATGTCAAGCCTCATGAGAATTATACGTAGCTAAACCTCTGGAGAACATCAGTCATATGCCACAAATTTAATTCATGAGACTTCAAAGTAAAGGTTATAATTCTGATTTATGCTTCCTACATTTTCTTCAATGTGTCTGTCCTCCCCACAGAAGACAGCTTCAAGATATTGCTTTTACAACTTATATACCTACAAAGATAGAAATATGCATACTGGGGTGTTATTCCTGTTGGTAATATGTCCCATTTAAACTGTTCATGGAGAAATGATATCCTAAACTGGTGCTATAACTTTTTTCAAGGTTCACATCACAGAGATAAAGAAATGTATTTGAAGACATTTATAAATGCTGCACATTCCCAATATTTGTATGATATATCACTGGGCTGGATTCTTAGTTTATTTATCTTTATTAGAAGTCATGTCTTGGTAATGCTGCAGTCCAAGTTTCTGATTCTCAGTGGTGTCTTAAAAGTATTGATCACTTATTGAAACTGGGTCCCTTGGGACTACAAAATAGTGACACCCCAAAGAAGGAGATGGGACTGAAAAACTTGTCCTAGTTTTTGGTTTTTTTTTTGTGGTGATATCAGGTTATATACAGAAAGTTACTTGAATCATAGTGTGTGCATAAGTATTTCAAACGGTTATTTCAAATACATGTTTCAGAGAGACATTTTGAATATAAGATCCCATGAGGCCTGTAACAGTAAGACCATTAAGTATTTGTGTATAATATATGAAAAGATAAAAGGGTAAGATGAAAAGAATAAAAATATGGCCATGTTTGATGATCTGCCAAATATTACAAATTGAAACCGAGGATTGATCTGAAATATAATGTTTGTGAATTCTTCCTACACTTTAGCAAGAGTCTACCTTTTAATGAATTAGATATAAAGTTTTATGGTGTTTCATGTTCACTGCTAATTTTCCTTTCCTTCCGAGACACTTAGGACATGTTCTTCATTTCTAAGTAATAGAAAATTTCAGGTAATATTTCTGACTTCAAACAACCATCTACTATTCCAGCTGCAGATTCACCATTCAACTCTTAAATTTGTCTCTGTAGTGGAATAATTTTGCCTTATCTTTAAATACAGCTGTGTTCAGAGAGGATATAGCCTGGAAAAAAAAAAGATGCCTTATTCATGAAACTGTTGTTATAATCTAATCAATTAAGATCTTAATGTCTAGGCTTTTTAGCTAGTTTTGAGAGAGAGAAAAAAAAAACCAAGCCCCGATAGAATTCAGATTGTGGTTTTGGTAACTGTAGCATCAACTGTGAAATTAAAATCAGGGCTTGGCTGGGTTTTTTTTTAATAATTATGGGGTTTTTTTAGTGAATGAAAGAAATTGCAGACCTAAAAAGTCAAAGCATGTAATCAGAACTTGTAAAATGTTCCATTCTGTTTTACGACATCTCATCTCCAATCAAACAAACAGAGCCAGAAAGAACTGGAGACTTGATTGACTGTTTAAAGGAAAAGCTGTCAGTTTGATTACAGGCAAGTGAACAGACACATTACCAAATGTAAACTGTATTTAATTTTATTATGCAAGCAGCTTTAATAACAATTCACAAATAAGTTATGCAAAGCGAAATACTGGATGCAATTCCATACAGATTTCTTACATTAAGTGGGGGCTGTGAAGTGATAGCTGTTTTCAATGGAAATTTTTAAAATTTATTAGGAAGGAAAAGATAATTCAAAATGAGAGAGCATCAGAGGCAAAAAACCCCTCACATTATATTACTTCAAACAAAAATGGTAGAGACTTCAAATAGCTCAGTAACAGAGGATTCTTGCAGTGCTGTGAAGAAATGTTCTTATGGTGCTTCTATTCAAATATTTGCAGCACATCTCTACTACCTTTTTGCTCTGGTTTCATTTCCTATGCCTAGATATTTTTTTGAAATTCAAACCAACTCATTGAATATGGTGGATGTTGGACACAAAGGTTGTGCAGGTTTCGTGGATGTGTGCCCATGGAAGAAAGCCATGTTCTGTTCCCCCTCACCTTGCTGTCCAGGGGAGACAGTTCAAAGCAGATTCAGCTGAGGACACCAGTCTGGTGTATGATACCCCGGAAAATGCCAGAGTATCCAGCCAGTGTAAGTCCAAAGCTGGACTTTGCAGCAGTGGCAATAGTTTTGCACTGCTGCGTGTTGAGGGGAGCTCAGACTTGAGCTGGATTCTCCCACACACTGGGGCACCCGGGTCTGACAAGTTGGAGAGCTCGTCTCTTGCTGTCTGTTTCTTCCTCCCGACGCAGCCAGCAATGCAGGCAGCTATAGACCTGGAGCTGCTCCGGTACAGCACGACTGAGAGAAGTGCAGAATTACAGTCTGGTGCATGACAGACAAAACCCGTGAGGGGAACCGGATTGTCAGAGATGAGCAGGGGTGGCTGCTGCCAGCCATGGCATGGATCAAGTGGGACAGCAGCACAGTTGTCTTTCTGAGCACTTGTTCCCAATGCAGGGGAAGAACAGAAAGATATTGGAGGGATTGTAGGTTTTACCCAGGGAACTTGTAGTAAAACACCACAGTCCCAAAACAGTAGATGGTACATTCTTACAGCAACGATATTGTGTCCATCACAAAGCAATTCTGTTGCGGGCTATGTTGTGTTCATTTAAAAAAAACCCAGTTACCAGAGGGGAAGCTGGAAAAGCCTGGAGATCAGCAATCACAATCTGATTACATTCAGTGTGGAAAAACAGAGAATAAGGGTTAGTTTTCTCAAGCTGAGGGAAATTAAGAGAAGTAATTATTTTCTGTCTGGCAGTCTCATTTTTCTGGCTTCTCAGAGGACCCTTTAGAAACTTATATTAGGTGATTAAAAAGCCATGGATGTACAGCTGAAAAGATGTCACATTTTGCTAAAAGCTCCTTTTAGTTCAGTAGCAAGATGAAGATGAAGATGATAAGTTAAGCAACAAATGTTGCAAATAAAAAAAAAAAAAAGGAGGAATAGACAGCAGTCCTTGTAAACCCAGTGTAAGCTTTTGAAGCACAGCAAATTGAGAACAGAAGTCAAAAGCAAAGAACTTTGGAAAAAATTTGAATGGGTGGCAGCTTGAATGGTGATGTGAAATTAAAGCAACTATATTAGGACCAAAAGAAATCTTAGTTATACTAAAGACACCTATCATGAGACAGAGGTATGACAGCACAGGTAGTAATGAAGGAAAATAGTAGAGCTTTTAATAAATAATTATTATTTTTTCTTTGGAAGGAAGCAGTACAACTCACTACTTCATGAAGAAACAAAATGTGTTTATTACTAAAAAGTGACTGAAACCAAGACGTTATTTTAATTTGCCAGCTATTTATAAAGTAGTTGGCCTGAGTAACCATCAGTATAAAAGAGTGAGGCAAGGAGACCTCCAATTGACGTACATACCTTAATTACTGCTAATTCATAGTGCTTAACAAAATTCCCATAGTTAAGTGTTCAGGCCTGACCAGCAGCCTGTTGTGGGCAGCTGTAGACCACAGTTTTTCTGACCTCAACTCCAGACAAATATAAAAATGAACTTATAACAATCAGACCAATGAAAGTCACTTGATGTAATTGGATTGCAACAAGACTTGTCAAAAGAAACCTGATTTCATTTTCCAGTGAGGTCACTTGCTGACTGATTGCTGTGCTCTATATGTGTAACAGATGAAATTGCTGTATCTTTTATTTGTTATCATCACACACACGCATACATATGCACACCAGTTGAGAAATTGGCACTATACCATATCAATAACATTATACTAAACTGTTCTAAGATCTCAAAGGGCAATCCATGAGGGCATCTCTTAAGTGTTTTTCACAAAAATTAGTGCTAAGTGATACTCTTCATCATTTCTATTTGTGTTCTAGAAGCAAATACAAAATCATTTCTAATACAATTTGGCTGATTCAAGCCTACATACAGGAATGCATCTAATGATGTCTACAGCAATGAGGGCAAGGCACCAACAGAGAATGCTCTTGATAGATCGTAAGTTGAGTCCAAATCATTTTAACAGAGCCAAAAGAAAAGCTGTATGTGTAGGAATATCGGATGCAGGCCACAGAAAGAGACTAATGCCCTCTGTTCCAGCACAAGGAACTTCGAAAAAGTTTTAACTGAATATTACTACGAAAGGTAACAGTTCTGGTGCCTACATTTTAAAAAGAAAGTCAGATTATTTGGGATCACAAAAATTATCAAACTTTTTGAAAATTACTACATTAAACTAAATCAAATTAAATTGAAATTAAAATGTTTAAAATTTATTTCAGTGAAAAACTAAGACAGTCTGTTTAGCTTGTCAAAGAGAAGAATGAGAAATGCCATGAGCTGAATGCCTTCCTGGGGAGAGATGTAAAAGGGCTCTCAACTCTAGCAGAGACCAGCACATCAAGAGTCAATGCTGAACACTGAGGCCAGACAGAGCTATTTGAGAAATAAGGCACAATCTTCTAACAATAACAGGCCTCAATCACTGGAGCAAGACATTAGAGGAATATATTTTATAACCACAAGTCAGGACTAAGTGGCTTTCTGGAAGCAGTGCTTCAGTTAACCAGGAGTAACTGGTCTCCAGGCAGGGATAATGGGGCCAATATTAAGCCTTTGTGTGCATATAGTCAGACTGCTTGTTCAAAGGATCCCTTCTAATCTTAATCACTAAAGCCTGGTAAGACAATAGTGAAGTGTCAGGAGGATGAATGCCAAAAGTAAGTATCAGAGGGCAACAGTGGGAATTACCCTATCTTGGGTAAATAACAGTATAATCTTTGATTCTGCAAAGCACTTAAGCATGGTTTTGACATTATGTGGGTGTTTAGTCCTTCATGTTTCAACAGAATTAAGCATCTGTTAAACCTAGGTTAAACCTAAATTTGGGATTAGCTCAATCAAAATTTTACCTGAATAGCTAAGGTTGGGAAATTTTCCTTTTGAATATTGAAGGGTACCTTCTGTCAAATTCATGATTTGACACTGATTATGATTGATTTTCACTGTCATTAAGGACAACCAGACTGAACCCCATGTTTACAGCATTTTAAACCTCTCTACAGCAAAGAAATTATTAAAACAGAGGTTTGGCAAAGCAGTCAAATGTGAGGAGGATAAGGGTAAGAAGTCAGACTTGAGAAAGAGGTTTTGTGAACTCATTTGAATCTCTGTAGCATGAGAGAGGAGGAGAAAATCCAGAAAATCATACTTAAAATCATGGCATTTCCATACATCCCAAAACATACTCGATGTACATTGTGGAAGAGCCACAGATACTGTCTTTCTGTCTGTGCCAAGCACATTTGGTCTTCAATAAAACCAAAATGCAGCTTTTCCAAATTCTTCTATCCTCAGTCCTTTTCTATATCTTGAAACTGATCCTTAGTGGGATACCCTAATTAGTGGTAATGGAGAGCATTGGTTTATATTGGTCATGGCTCTACCCTTTTCTTGCAGGAATATATGGTAAGAATTTCAAGTTTCCCACTTTGGCCTCCAGAGGTCATCAAGACCTTTATATTGGAATCCAGCATGAGAGCAAGGGTGGCTGGATAATCCTGCTGCTAGCGTCGGTGGCTCATCAGTCTTATTATGGGCTATGGTAAAAAGTGAGAAGTTATATTCCTAAAATAAAATATGTGAAGAAAAAAAAAAGGAAAAAGAAAAAATAAAAAGAAAAGGAGAAAAAAAGAAAAAGAAGAGGAGGAGAAGAAAAAGAAGAAGTGGGAGAGAGAAAAAAGGAAAGGGAAAGGGAAAGGGAAAGGGAAAGGGAGAGAAAGAGAAGAGAGAAAGAGAAAGAGAAAGAGAAAGAGAAAGAGAAAGAGAAGGAAGAAGGAGGAGAAGGAGAAAGAAGGAGGAGAAGGAGAAGGAGGAGAAGGAGGAGAAGGAGAAGGAGGAGAAGGAGGAGGAGAAGGAGAAGGAGAAGGAGAAGGAGAAGAAGGAGAAGGAGAAGGAGAAGGAGAAGGAGAAGGAGAAGGAGAAGGAGAAGGAGAAGGAGAAGGAGAAGGAGAAGGAGAAGGAGAAGGAGAAGGAGAAGGAGAAGGAGAAGGAGAAGGAGATGAGGAGGGGAAACCTAACCAACCAATTGAAGTCCTTTAAATCTGTGAGAAAGATTTTTTCAGTCATTTTGTTTCCAAAGTTGTCCCCAATTGTGTGTAGGAAATGCTCTTCAGTGGCCTGGTGTAACACAGAGTAGTCTTTGACCATGCAAGAATCAAATTGAGATCTCAAGCAGTCAGGCAGAATAGTCTAGATGTTTGGTAGAATATTATTTCACTCATTTGGAGACAAAATGCCAGGCTGTGCCAGTTAGATAATTTATCTGCCCCAGTGCTCAGTGCTGGAGGAGAAGATATTAGCACACTTGGACTTGTAGCACCACATAGGTGGCCACCTTAACCCAGCTGACCTCTCCCTGTCCAAATTGACCAGTGGAGCTGGGCTGTGCTGGAGAGACTGGGGGATGCTCTAGCCCTTCCCCTGCAGTGGTGAGGACAGAATTTGGCAATGGGGTATAAGCAGCAGTCTGGAATCAATAATTGCTAAATTCAAGAAAGTCTTTAACTGTTCTGGCTATTTGCAAAGTTAATATGTGTCTGAAGCAGTGATTTGCCTCTGAGACTGCCTCAATTTCTTTGGAAATCTGGCAGAATGTACTCAGAAAGTACATTACTTTTGTTCTTAATTAAGAGCTTCCAAGGAAGTATTTAACCTGAGATCTCAAAATGTGATGTGAAAGTAGTTAATGAAAATGAAAATCCAGTCTGAACCTGTACAGAAATTTGTAAAACTTTTCCGTAAAAAGATCCAGTGGAATGTATCTTTATATGGTATCAAAATTTTCCAGGGACTACACAACGGCAAATGAAATCCAGGCTATTAGACTACTTACAAACGCGTATCTTTGTTTCACCATTCCTCACAATGTCTTTCTGCATAATTCCTTGTTATCATTCAAAAACTGCCTCACTCTTCAGCCTTACTAATCATGTCATTCCAAGGGTGTCACTAGACTATGTTTCCTCTTCATCCAGACATATTGCTCAATTTAACAAAATCAAAGGAGTGATGAAATAATCCCCCAAATGTGATATGATAATATAGAGTAAGGATAATTGCTCAAACTGGAAGGAGACTTGCAGAGAACTAGAGTATACTGGAGAAAGTACTTTAATTTTTTTTACAAGTTTGCCACATTTCTACCATCCTATGGCTTCTACTATCTCTTAATAACATTGTCTAAGTTTTTTTAACAGGTTTTGAAAAATAATGGGCATGATTTCTGGAATAACACTATCTATTAAGGTGCTGCAGGATGTAAAATTGAGTGGTATTACCTTGAGATTATTTCATATATCTCTTTCAATGCATTTGTCAGCTTCAATTTTTCTTTTCATTTCAAATTTCTGCCATTTAATTATCAGGGAGTCTGTCACAGAATGCAGAAAAATCCAGGTTATGCTAACCATCAGCTTTCTTTTGCACATGAAATCCAAAAGCCAGGGCTGTTTAGAAGGAGAGAAATCCCAATAAGCTAGAGACAAGGAATGCCTTACATTTCCATGATGGTGCATTTATTCTTGTCAAATCTGTGAGAATATGTATATCTTCAATTTATATGAAAACTTTTCTTGCTTGCTTTTACAGACAATTTAATCTGCTCTCAAACTTCAGAAGTGCTTTAAGTGTCTTGTGTTGAGGTCTTGTGATCCACCTTCCAACACTGATTTCTGCCCTTCCTCCTAACCACACTGTGGTAAGGGTGTCCTAAAAATGCCATGTTAACATGAGAGTCATCCACTGAAACCACTACAGAAATGCATTTCATAACTGTGCTTCCAGCAGTTTTTTCCAAACTACCCTGATTCTTTCTGGTCTTTGGTTTTCAGATACTTGACAACCATTTTTCCAAGGTCTACATAAAAGTGGAGTCTAAAAATCTAAACATTACTAGCTTCCAATCTTGTCTCCACAGTGAACTCACAGGGGAGTGTGAGTCCATGGAGAAACTATCAGATGAAGAAAGCACATATAAGTACAGCCTACCTTCAGACAGCTGCCAGTCATATGATTTCTGAGAGAAACGTTTTATGTGTCACTTACTCACTGAAATTAATAGGAAGAGGCATACATTGATATCTTAGTATCTGCTAATTAAATTTATCTCTTTGCCTTTTTGTGAAGGATCAATATTCTTTGTAATTCAGATGTAAATCAGGGACATGATTATCAGCAATATCAATAATCAAATCCTGGCTAGCTATGCTGTGTTTGGCTTGTGTGATATTCAACAGTACAAAGAAAAGTGAGAATAAACACATGACAATACGTGTTCTCTATATAAAAGGGCAACATGTATTATGTTTTAGCTTGGTCCTTTCCTAGTTTTCAGTCTCTGGGATATGTCAGTTACTAAAAAATAAAAACTTTAAAAACATTATGTAAGAAACTACTTTCAGATAAATGGTTCAGAGTACGTATTTCTCTTTGGAAAACCACAAAACAGAGATGGGAGAAAGCCTGGAAGACTTGCGATTCACCTTGTTATCAGCTCCAAGCACAGTAATGGCACTCAGCCTGAATGTCCTGAGTAATAGTAGACAACAGCAGTCAGGGAAAGTCAGTGAATATTTAAGAAGCAGAATTTGGTTTTGTAATATGTCAGTGATATGGTAGTATTTTGTCCTATAAATCAGTAATAAAATAAAAATCAACTGCTTCAGTTATAGATGCAGTGATGATGCAATGTGTTAAGCAGTGTGTATATCCAGGAAACATTATCTGATACGAAACTGAAATTTCTCATTTGTATGTTGCTGTGGTTTTGTAACAGGTCTGGGTGTTTCGTGGCCACAGAAGATGAAAGCTATGCCTCTGCAGAATTAATGCATGTGGTATATAATATCACTTTAATAATACAGGAAATGTTGAGAACTATGGTATTATTTTTTGCTGAAAGAGGTGGTTCCACCTTTAATAATATGGGAAATTTTAAGAACTGTGGTATTAATTTATGCTAAAAAAGGTGGTTCCACCAGAATTCAGGTGAGTCACTTTCTTGGGATAATACAAAAAAACCCTTACTTTGAAAGTTGTATTCTCATACTCAGTCTAATCTATGGTCAAACCAAGCATGTGGAATAAGCTGCTTTTGGTGTCTTTTAAGCCATGGCTTAGCATACTCACTACCAGCTTCACTTCAGAAGGGGGTTTAGGAGCTCAGTTGTTGCAGCTATCAGAGTGTCTGTCTTGCTATGTCATCCCTAAAATACTTCTGCACAATACACTACTGTTCTAGATATGTATGATTTCTGTAATGCTCAAGTTGTTGCAATTTATTCATTGAATGTAATCCCTCAATGACTTAAGAAGGTGACCTGCACATAAGGCTTTGTGCATTTCTATTGTTAAGAATCTAATATTTTTCAAAAGTTCTAAACTCAACTAAAAAGGTAACTAACTTTGTTAAAGAGACCACTATGCATAAATTATATCCCTCTGGAAAGGATAGATAAGATGGAAAACATCCGGATGAACTCCGTATTTCTTCACTTAAAATCTTGGTATGTTTTCTTGAAGATAGCACTGACAAGCACAAAAAATACACACACATTAGAACTGAAGAGTTATATTTCAGCAACTATAACCTCCACCAGCACAATTTACCACGGTATCCTGGGCTGATAGTTTAAGGACTCAGTAAAACACTCTGACAGGTTAAATAAGTAGTAACAGTGTCATTATAGCTGTGATGGTCCAAGAGTCCACGTGAGGAAAATGTGCATGGAGTGGTACAAGCATCATAATAGCTGTTGGAAAAAGCATTATAATTTCCTACTCCAGAAGAAAGTCCTCCCCAGGCAGAGGTCCCTTTTCGCTGGTGAGGTGGGGGCCACAAGTGCAAAGAGCAATCGCAGCAGCACCTGAGGGCCTGGTTACGCACTGCTGACTTTTTGGTGACTCACGGTTTATGCCTGATTTGTGGAGGTAATCGTGTCAGCGCATGGGAGCTTGACAATTGCTAGGTTATTGTTGCTTGTTTTCATTGAGATGTCTAGAAGGCTGGTGCTGGTATAAGAGGAAAGAGTGGTGATTAATGGCTTTATGTTGAAGTCAATAAGTGAAACCAGACTTTCAGTCCTGACGATCAGCAGGTCACCTATATGCTCCAGGAACCCAGCAGTTCCTAATTAATGGAACAACATAATCAAGTTAAACTTAGAACAATTGTTCTCCATCCCTACTTAGTTGAAAGATTTCTGCTTCTATTTCAGACTGGAAGGTGATCATTTGTGCCAGAAAGCCGGACCAATATCACTTCTGTTTAAAAACATTTTTTATCCATTTTATAGCTATGTTAAAATAAGTCTTTCCGGTATGTTTGTGAATTCAGCTTGTTTTCCTAGTTTCTTCCTGATAATCTGTGCACTGACAGAGTTACATGCTCCAAAACACAGAGAAAATAACCAACACGATGAAGAATTTGTTTAAACTCCCATGTCAAAGTAGTATGTAACTAAGACCTCTTCAGGCAAGACATTCATCCAGTCAGTTCAGCAAGTACAAAACAGTAACTCCACCACTGCAATCAAAGTGTTCTCACAAAGTCTGTGCTCAAATGAATACAATACTGGGAAATAAGAATCCTCTGCTTAGAAAAAATTGCTTCTAAAAGCAGGAAATTCATTGTATCTGTACCTGTAAATGATAATGCCCATCTTTTTAGGTGCTTATAGAGCGTTCATCTCTAGAAGGGCTAATGTAATTAAATTTAACCTCTGACCAAAAGCTGAAAATGTACTTTGGGATGGAAAGATAGAACAATCATCTGTAATGTACAGTACATGGAACTGGATAACAACATTCGCTGCAAAGCTCAAGGACACCTTGACGTCTATAATTAGAAGAGCTCTCAAAGGGCATAGACAGATTCTTTCAGTTGAGATAGGTGACACTTCTTTTAAAACAGCTTCAACATGAAAGTCTGAATTATTTTTAACCCTTTAAGGAAAGTTAGTGAAAGACAAGTACAGCCAGTTCTGCTTTTGACTTTGCCATCTCAAAGCAGAATTACATCAGTGAAAAGTCAAATGGCAGGGGGATTGGACTAGATGATCTTTTGAGGTCCCTTCCAATACCTAACATTCTGTGATTCTGTGATTCTGTGGTGTAGGCAATAGCTGTATTTGGCTCTTAAGCTGTAATTTTGAAGTCTAGAGCAAACTGAAGGAGGTTTCCAATCTTAATTTATTGAGGTGTCTGAGCTTTTACAATCTTTCTGAAATTATTTCCTCTGTGTTCTTCAGCACGCTAATAAAGATTTTTTTTTTTTTTTTTTTCCCCCAAAACTGAAATACAACCCCCTCATTTCACAAAACTGATAGACCACAAAAGAGGCTAATTCTCACCTTGGAGGAGATAGCTTACAGAAGGAAACACCCATTTATTTAGAAGAGGGCCCAAGAGAGACTGTGTCTCCATTCTCAACACTAAATGGTATGTGATGGATATCAAGGTTTCAATCCTGTGCACAACGAGTGACACTGGAACATCATATATCCTTCTTCCTTCTCCCTTCCTTATGTATTTTAAGCTCATCTTGCATCTGGATAATTGAGACTCCCAGGGGAATATCTCCCTGCATGATTCAGATACTGGAAGTATCTGTGAGCTTGTAATGGGATCTACATCTTCATGCAATAAAGTGAAATAGCAGGACTTTAAAAAGCTCGTGATTCTGATTATTGAGGTATTATCCCAATATTATATACAGTACAGCCACTGTGGTACAAGAAATATATTCATCAGCTCTAAAGGGCATGCTGTGCTAGCAGGTAAATCTAAACCAAGTTCCTGCAAAACCACATAGTGAAATTCTCCTCACTTTCTGAAGACAGATTGATTTTAAAGCATAAAATACATACAACTGGTTTAATATTAAACTGTCGCTATGCTTTTAATAATTAGACTGATGCTATGAACTTAATAAAATATTGTGTGTTGATTTTATATATTAGCCCTTTTTGATGCTTGTATATTATGCTGCAGCATACTGACAGGATACAGGCAGTTTTGGCTAGCATCTAGGAGACTGCAACCTCCAAAACCTGTTTTTCTTAGTATGAATAGGTATGAAGCAGATTCTGTAAAGAATGGTGGAGACTCTAGAGTGGTAGTCTTGTAGCTCCAATGGTCTGAGAGTCTGCACAAAGCAAGGCTTCTGGGGAAGAAGTAAGAGTAGTCCTTGGGAAAAGCAGGCAGGCTTTTGGCACAACAGCCCTTCTTTCAGGAACACCAGCTCCTCTTCGGGTCTGAAATAGAAGCAACAACACAGTTGCTATATAAAGATTGAGAGAAATTGCTCCAAGTTTAGTCTAATTCCATCAATCAATTAGGCAAATCTAAAAGGAAATGCAAGGGGTACCTGGGGAACAGAGCAGGATTTTAGCAAGGAAAGAAATGATAAGGTCATTGTCTCCTGTGGGACACAGAAAGAAAAAAGACCACTGATTAACACCTGTGGAACATGCAGATACAGACTGAAATAAATTCTAGGAGTTATAAGAGTATGCTAATATTAAACAGTAATAAATAGAAATAATTTGAATTGACATGTGATTAGTAAACAAACTATTTTGTTTGTGTAATGCAAGAAGATGGTGAAAAAAATAATTTGAGGGACATGATTAAGGCAACTGTGAAGTGAGCTACTCTTTCTAAAGATCTTTTTTTCCAGTAAGAGTTTGAAATCCAGCATATGGCACATGACATGAGGATCCCTACACTCTAGGGGGGCTGATAAATCTCTCCATTCTTTTCCAACCAGTTGTAGGTACAGATGGGTTTGGCCTGCAGTATCTAAGGTATTAAAAACAGCTCTTTTCATCTACACCCACGTTGTAAGGACAACATTTAATTACTCCCATCAGACAGAAACCTAACTGGCTAACTGGTTTTCAGTTGCATCAGTCCAAATGTCTGCCCAGGTCTCAGGGTGATGCAAAGAAGTGCTGGCTGGGGTTTGCTTTATGCAGCTGGGTGCCAGACAGTGAGTAGGGTGCACTCTCAGTCAGGTCACCCCAGGCCCAGGGGATTTCATGTGGCATTTGCTGCCGTGCTCAGCATTGCAAATGACAGTCTGCAGCTGAGGTGCAGAAAGCATATTCCATCTGAAGCCCTTAAAATAAGAATAATAACCTCTGATGGGTCCTGTGACTGTCACAGAGTGGACATGGTTCAGTAACATACTAAACAGCTGGAGAAAAAAATCGTCAGAGCTTGTCTGCTGGACTTCAGCTTACACCATTTTAAGACACTTTTTAAACACAGACCTCCTGCATGAAGGTGAGATTCACAACAACAACAACAATATAAAGACTGAATCTTTTCACAAATAGGTTTGAAATTATCTAACAGTAACGAAATGGGCAGAAAGCAGGTAACAATATGAAATTAGGTTTTTGTTCCAAGGAAACAAAAGTAAGGTAACAATAAAACCACTGGGCAGTTTTGCACACAGGTCTTTTCACTCACAGGCAAGACAAATCTTTAGAGAAGGAAATATGAATAATAAAATGAAAAACACACTAAGACACCTTTTAAAGCCAGTTTTAATTGCAGAAATATCACCTTTAATTGTAGAAATAGCCTGAACTCTGAGGATGGGTAATATGATCAATCTTTTGCTCAAAGTAATTATATAAATTCAAAAAGAGAGGTGATTAAAGGCACATATGAAATAGTCATTAGACTCTCTCAGAACATGACTTGTCTGTGCTGCAAAGGAACAAAGCATTTTTACTGAAGTGAAACAATATCAAGTCCCAAGATGTCATGTGAAGAGGAACTTTAATCTGCAGTTGGGATGACTCCCGGTCCAAAATGACAAACTGGTCATGGTCATTACAGCTGGGGTGGATAAACTACTAGAGAGGAGAAATATCTCGTGCCTTGCCAATGATTTACACAACTATTTGCTAGCAGATTCTGAATTCATGAGGATTTTTTCTGCATACTGGAAAGGTTTTAAACAACTCTAGCACAAACACGGCCCTGACAAATCTATTCTGAAAGGCAGTGAGCTTAACGGGGTAACAGTGGCATCAGGTCATACCCCTAACCACGTCAGAGTTGACTGCAGTCTCTTCCATTATCCATTTGTCAAAAAAGTGGGAGTCCTCTGTTACTTGAGAGATAGATACAAAGCTGCTAATTTTATCAGTGGTAGCAACAAGCAGCAGAAGGATCTTTTCTGGAGCAATTCTGAGCACTTCACTGCCTTATTTTGCCTTAACACTGTGACATTTCAGCTTTGGGCAGCCTGCAGAAAGAGCCAAGACACAGAGGAATATGCTTGTTATAAGACAGCTTAGAGATGCATTGAAAACTGGATTTGAGCAAGTTTTTTCAGAAACTTACCATGTAGCCAGATCTTGGCCCCACCACAGTGTACCCACTGGCTATTTTAAATGGTCAGAAGGATTAACAATGCCTCCACCATCACGATCCTGGGACCTCATTCAGGGAATGGTCCACAGGCAAGAGGCTCTGACCTTAACTTCTGTGTCATCCAGGCAGGTTGTGTGCCAGCAGCAGAGAGAGGTTAAAAACATCTTCTTGCTGCTGAGGGGAGTCTTGCCAGGAATGACAAGTGAATATGTAGCAGCAGCTTTCAAGGAGGATGCCAATGAACAGGTCTGAATACTAATGATTTCCAGGGCTAGTGACTCACTCCAAGTGATGGGCATCCTGGCGTGAAGAGCTGCAGCACGAACCCTGAGAAAAGAGTGACTGCCTGTGGGACTGAGGGCTTGGTTCGTATTTAGGCAGCAGCTGAAATCACTGTGCTGAGGATAACCACACCGTTTGTTTCGGTTGACTTGTTAGAGCAATCTTCTGTTACTAACCGTGTTCTTGAGCGGTTGAGGGAACCCAGTGCCACCATGTGGCGCCTTGGCCAGGAAGCCATGCTGGTGACTCCCTTGGATGCGTGCCGGATGGACGCAGGTCTCCGCTGCTCTGCCACTGTATATGGAGGAGGAAGGAAATGTTGGCCTGGCTTCCCTCCTCTACTCCTGCCAGCCCACCCTCTAAACAACTGAATCTGAACTTCCAGTGGCACCCTCTGTCCATTTGGTCCTGCCACAGTGCACCCCTATCCTCAGCCAGAGTCCACAGACCCTCCAGAGAGACAGATGTGTTGTGACAATGCGCTCTCCTGGCAGAGGGTAATCAGCAGCATTTCCCTAGAAGCAACACAGCTCAAATGTCTGTTGTTAGTGTTCAGCACACTGCCCAAGAGAAGCAGAAACCATTTAAACGTTACTTATCCTTCCTAAATTCATTCTTGGGAACAGCTGAGGAATTATTGTTGAAATATTTCAAAAAACCCTACCTAAGGCAGAAGCAAGCATGGCAGATTTCAGCTTGAGCAATTCTGTGTAGCGATAAACTGATGAAAATAGGGCTAATGGCAAATGTTAAGCAACCATAGCCCCAGGCAGTTTTACTATCTCCAGCACTAATATGTGGTATTTTTTCCATAAATACTGCATTGAAGTGCTGTATCTCTCACTCTGCTTTTTTTCAGCTAGCAGCAAAACCCAAAGCAAACTTCTCTGTATGCACAACCCTAATTGAAAGCAAAGTAAATTAAATGAATTCTAAGCAGTGCCAATAATAGCTACTAGTTATTTTGCAGTAAATATACAATGTTTTATCAGTTTTAATAACTATGTTTTCCTGCTGTTTGCAATTGCAAGAAACTTCTTCCAGTAACAGCACAGTATTTCACAAGTAATTATTCAGCAGGCCCCAAATGAGCAATCTATAAAAAACACGCTAAACAAAATTACTGAAATGTAATTGTGCTGCAGAAAACAGATATAAAGGAGGGACTATTTCAATTTCCCTTTGCTGGAGTTGCCTTAATCTCACTCGCGGTGAAACTCTTTTGTAATAGTTTCATTTCATTAATTTTCACCACCACTAACAAATGGAAAGGAAGATCTAGTGGTGCATAGCCACTTTTCTATTTGTAACTTATAAAAACAACTTGTAATTTTTTGAAACTATTCATTACCTGAAAAAAAAATATTTAAACCATTTATACAACAGCCCTGCACCTCTGGATGCAAGCATTCTGAATTTGGAATCAGACTTTTTAGGTAAATTGTGTTAAGATAAGAATTTTATCTAGAATATTTGTATTCAAATATTTTTGGGAAAGCTAAAGTTTTACAAAAAAATGAAAAGCTGATTCTTCAGCTGGGCTATATTCTTACTCCAATGTCTGGATTAATGGTATGTTTCATGTGCCTTTACGTTTTATGAGATTTGCCAACTGAAAATCACAAGAGTTAGCAACATGTGGCTATGCAGGAACGAAATTCTTCAGTTTCATTTGCAGAAAAAGCAAAGAAAGCATTACTATTGTTGATTCTGTACTGATGTGTTCCTAGATGGCGCCACTGAGCCACTGGCTCAGGGCTCTCCCTTTGTAGCAGACCAGAAGGGCTCATGGCACAGGAGACACTTTCAGTGTGTGCCCTGGTTGGGGATGGGGTCTTGTTTCTTCAGTGATTTGGGAGTTTGCAATATTAGAATCACCATCCCGGGGACTATTCAAATTTACTCAAGTCTTTAACACTGTAGTGAAAAGAGTTTCTTTGGTTGCTGCTGAACAGAAATACTGAGAAAAAAAATCAAGTGTTGAAAGGTTTTGTGTTGTCAGAGTATTTCCCAAGTTGAAAAAAAAAAATAAATAGATTCATTCTGGTTTATTGAATATTCCTCCAACACTCGTTTAATGTCAGTTCAGCCCCAAACTGTATTTCTCCTTCATGGTGCGCTGCTCTACTCAGAAGCCAAATGATCTTATTGTCTCTCCTGGTGAGCCTGGGCCACATGACAGAATGGAGATTTTGCAACTCCCATGCGGTAACAAGGCTGATGGAGAAACAGCTTTTTATAACAAAATCATTCTTACAGAACTTGTCCATCCAATTCTAATTAGAAGTAGGAAAATTTTAATGAAACAAAACCATGAATATTTTAAAGACAATAGCCTGCTGGTAAAGTATTTCAATTCAGCGCATCTGCTTCTCATATTTTGCCTACCCTCCAGCCTTTGCCAGTGCCTCTCTTAGGAGATTAGGAGATGCACAAATGGTAGTCGCTCCTCCAAGCATTGGCTGTGATTTCCTCTCAGCCAGCTGTGGTCAAAAGACTTGCTTGGGAGAAAAGCTCCTTCTTGCAGAACAGTATTTGTGAGGTCTTGCCAGAACAACTAGACTTATCTCTCACTACTTCAGAGCCACTGGTATGGATTTCTAGTGAGTCATTGCTGTTGAAATAATCGTAAATGGTAGCTACACAAGCTACCCAAAGTATCCTCACATTGGTGACAACATTATGGTTTTGCCCCGAATTTTACCAATCATTCCCATAGTAAACATTATGCAGTACGGCTAGAGTTTGTATTCATGATCAAATACTATTTTCAGAGGTGATATTAATACCTAAGGCTGAAACTCTAAGTACACAGGCATGTTAGACACCTCAAGGCACAGACAGCAGCTGGGGAGATTTATTAACTTGGCTCAATGTGGTAGGTGCCTGACTTCCCCAGACATTACATAAGTTAGGTACTTAGCTCTTTTGATACACACTCCTCAATGTGTACCTGCATTGGCAGGTCTCTAGATACTTTTAACACCTACTCCATTAAAGCATAAATCTCCTTACATCCACTTGAACTTTATTTGGGCTAGGACTACCCCCTGAAGGATATACAGGCACATCTCTGCTCCTTCACCTCTTGAAAGCCATGTGGAATTATATATCTCATTCTGTAGCTTTCAGAGTCTGGGCTCTTGCACATGAATCAGATGTTGGAGCTTCTTTATTTGACTGTATCTGGATTTTTTCAGTTAAAGAAAGCAGACTACAAAAATTACTCTTGTATTCAGACATACCAGCAGAAAATCAGCTGGAATGTATGGAAATATAGTTATAAATTAAAGTCAATGAAGAAAGGAGATTCTATTAAACACCAAAGTGATCATAAGCAGTAGCAGTTACTTGCTTTAGGCTCTTTCAACCACATTTTCCTGTTCTAGTTTCCACCCATTAATTTAAACCAAATGTGTGTTTTCTCCACTTCAGGGTTTTCTGTTTGTTGTTTGTTTGTTGGGGTTTTTTTGTGTGTGCGGTTTTTTTGTTTTGTTTTGAGCTATAATGGTTCCCATGGCTATCACAAGGACAACTGAAATGTAAGGAATGCACAACATTGATTTTCAGTGGTTCATTCTGGAATATACTTAAAATTCTTGAAGCCTGTGCATGACAGATCTTGCTAATGAAATCTCTCTGCTCAGTTATGTTTTGTGGGTTTGTTCATTCACATGGAAGGTTAAGAGTTTAATGGTTAGGGCACATGCCTGGGAGATGGAAACCTGCATCTGGCCCTTAAACTGGCTATGTGTTTTACAGCAGAGAGTCATCACAGGTTGGAACCCAACAAACAAGAGTAGATAAAATCCTGGGAACAGGCATGAGAACCTAGGACTCTCTCCTTTACAGTTAGTAATTGTACTAAGCACTTTCTTACAGAGGGGAGAATTTATTACTTTTGCTTCCTTCAGCTGTGTCTGTTTGCCATTCAATGTAGCTTCAAGCTTGAAGAGGAGAGTGTTGCAGATTCATCTGGAGGGGAACCAGGCACTTGACTCAGGTGCCTAAAATACAAGTAAGCAAGGAATTTTCTCTGCTGGCTTTCAGAAAGTACCCAGTTGTCCCTCCGCTTAAACTCGAGCACCTGAACATTTACTTTAGGAGGATTCCTTCACAAGACACCTATAATTTAGGTGCAAGCTTTATTTACATCACTTTTAAGATTTGGCCTTAACTGGAGGTCCTGGCTACCCCCATGCAGAACCTGCTAGAGGTACTGTCGCAGGGGAGTAATTTAGGGTTCTGCTTGCTGCAGAACAATGTTTAGATTTCTTAAAGAGAAGCGCGACTTCACAGTATCACAGTATCACAGTATGTTTGGGATTGGAAGGGACCTCAAAAGATCATCTAGTCCAATCCCCCTGCTGGAGCAGGAACGCCTAGGTGACTTAAAAGAGTTCGGTGGCAGGTTCACTTTATTATTTACTGCATGGGGGAAATATGCCAAGTCAAATGCTGCTTACCTTCTCTCCAGATGCCTGTACCCTTTCATGAAGCAAACTGTCAGGCGTCTTCCCCCACCTGATAACCGTTCACTCTGGAGTCTGTGTCCTGGAGCTCCAGAGGCAAACATTCAGGTGAGGCCGTGTCCATCGCAGTGCAAACCGTCAGGATTCTTCCCTCCCTGATAACCGTTCACTCCGGAGTCTGTATTTTAGAACTCCAGCAGCAAACTTTCAGGTGAGGCCTGATAACCATATGCAGAGCAGACTTTCAGGAGACAAAATTCTTAAAAAAAAATGAATAGAGTAGAATAGCAGAAGGGCTGGCTTGAGCTGGGTACCTGCGCAGAGGTCCTCTCAGGCATAGAAAGCTACAAACTTTTATATCTTTATAGACCATTCACACCGTGACTCAGTCCAATAGCAAAATTTCACCTCTAGGTCCTCTTGCTCCTCACTGGATCCTCTCTCTAATTCCACGTGGGCCTTTGTTTTGTTCAGTTGTAGACACTGGTTTTGGTCCATAGCCTTGCAGATACTGTTTTGTCTGAATAAAACATTTCTTCTTGGTGAAGTTCAAAATAGGCCTTATCTTATAAGTGTTCAGTGTATTTTGTAGTTGCTTTTAGTAAATATGAGAACTTCACATCTGAAGATTTTAGCAAATCCAGCTTACCAAGTAACATGAAGCAAAGAGTATATTGAAAATCATACCACCTTATATCTCTAAATAATTAATTACATCTAGTATGCATCTACTTAAGCTAAATTATTAATATTGAACTTGAATAGGGCTCATCCACCGCCCTGTGAATAGTAAAACCGTTGCCATACAGCTCACTTATTTATCAGTGAGGGCTCAAAGTGGGCTCATGCAGACTGCCATATTTATAGAATAAAGTGGTTGACTCATAGTCAAATTGTATACAGTAGGAAAAGTCTGAACGAGACTCCATGCACCCACAAGTTACCAGCGTTCAATGTGCCTTTCTACTTCCTTGTGTTTCTCCTGGAAGGAGTTCTTGGCCTGGCTATGGCTCAGGCCTTTCCCTCCTCTGGAGCCTGGACCAAACTGCTGCTGGTTTGGCTGGGGGGGGTCCGCCACAGGTACTTTCATCTCCTCTCCTCCCCTGTCTGCCTCCAGCTCTGCCCCATAGTCTTCCATGCCTGTGCTCATGGGCATCATGGGCAGCGGCAGGACTTCCAGAGGTTTTATGTTGCCATGGGGAATGTGCCAACTCAAATCATTCCCACCATGGGTATCCCTTGTTAGATTATTTTCAGCTCTCCAACCTCAGCCCTGATTGCTGTCTTTGCTTTTATTTTTTGTGTAAAAAAAAAATCCCTGCTGAGCCTTTTGCTTTTCCAGAATTGCAATATACAGCCTGGCACAGCTGTAATGAGAGTTTCAGAAACACAAAATCAAGCCAAAGTTGTAAATTCCCATTGGAAATGTTCACTGGCATCTGTAAAGTTTAACATTATCCTCTGTCCAATATAAAATCTCTTGGCAGAAATGATGTAAACTTGTCTTCACTAAATGTATTAGCAGATGCGGGGGATAACCCTTGCTAATAAATAGACTGTAAACACTCCATAGCCTGCCTGCATTTGGAAAGAAAAAAGGAAATAGAAAACTAAAAGAAAAAGAAGAGGAAAGGAAAAGGAAGAGAAAAAAGTATTTTCCTGTTCTGTTCAGGACTTTTTTTCTCTCTCAAGCCCAAAGTAGACTCTACAACTGCAAAATCATTTTTCCGTGCATCTTGCTGGAGATGGCATAAGATGAATTCCAACTTTTAGACCAAACCAAGAGTTTGTGAGGAAAGATCTTCAGGATATGTGGGCACAATGGGTTTTACGTGATCTTGGCCAAGTCACTTAACTCTGTGTTTCAGCCTCGCTTGTGCTCTAGTAGTGATAACTAAAACTAATTGGTTTTTGGAACTATGCTTATTCATAGCATAACCTGAAGATAGGTCAAAAATTAATATTTTTATTTGTTAGTTTGCCTTTGGAAAGATAGAAATAAGGGAGGATTTTCAATTGGGAAAAAATCCAACATACAGACTCAGACCAAGCTGATATTAAACAGTCTGCTAGTAAAGCTTCAGCTCAATTTATGAGAACCTGTCCTGGTTTTGTTAAAAACAAGACAAGTTTCTCTTTTAGTGAGTTGTCCTTTCAGCTAAAGTCTTCTTAGTAACTGCACTTTTCTAAAGTAGAGTATGTGTTTTGGTAGACATAGCAATGGGATGCAATGTCGCCGATAAGGATGCATGTCCTGTAAGTGAGAGAGGCAAGGAGGAGTAAACTGAACAGGTGACTAAAACTGATCAACTAAGTATTCTACCCCATTCATGTTACACTTCATATAAAAGTGGGATATCACAAGGATCTCGGCCCTTTTTCTCTTCTTCGACTATGGCAGACATCTGAGAAGGACCCTTCATGCCGTCCATGTAAACTGAGGCCTAGTGACAGACTTAATCCAGTTCTGGTTTGCTGTAGAGTCCAACCCAGGGCTTCTGGGGGCTTGCTCTGCGGCTGCTGGAGCAGTGCTGATCTTTGCCAGGCAATTCAAGACTGGTTTTGCATACTTTGTATTATTTCCTCTATTTTACTAGTAGCATCAGTAAAAGATTTCTATTTTTTTTCCCCAACTCTCTCTCTTTTGGTCCTTCTTAGCCCTCCTATCACCTGTACTTAGTAGGGAGGGAGGGGGTGAGGAGGACTGGGTGAGAGAGGGGGTTAACAAAGCATCTGCCACGGTTTATTGTCGCCCTGCAATCAAACCTTGACAGAACTGTAGTCCCTTGGGACTCCTGTGGGTCCCATTTCCCCAAGAGACACAGCGTGGGGCGCATAGCTGTCAGTCTGAGGAGCTGTGTGATTCAGAGTGGTGGCCTGAGCACAGACAGAGGCTCCAGGGTGCTGCAGGAGGTGTCACTGAGGCCAGTGAAGGGATTCATGTGACCATTTCCATTGCAGACATAAAGATGAAACTTTCTGAACTCACATAATTCACATATATTTGGAGTTTTCCATGCTGATTCGATTTTCTAGCCAAAAACAGAGAGCAACAAGGAAACACCTGATTTCCCAGAAAGAACATTTTTTCTTCCTCCTAATTTTCTCTCCTATCATTTGTTTCCTCTCTCCTTGTCCTACACCTGCAAAACTGTGTGCTACCTTACAGGCTTTCTAAGGAATGCCCTAATACTAGTGATGCCCTAAAAAAAAGAAAAAAGAAAAAAAAAGCCAACCTCGAAAGGAAGAAAGAAATGCATTAAACTTAACAAAAATCCAGGTGTATGGTACAAGCATATTCTGCCTTGATTGAACATCAGAAACATTTTAATTGTTACAAAATGCTAAAATCAAAACCACTGGTTCCTTAAGTGGTTAAGTCCTTAAATCACAGGCATTTAATTTCCTCTCATGCATTTCAACAGCATGAAAATAAAGCACTAAGAGAAATTTGAAGATTCTGTTTACCAAAAAAAGATTTGTTGTGACAATTAGAGTCTTTTCAAAATGATATTTTAAAATATTATCCATCAGCTAAGTACAGAGAAAGCACATAATTTGGCACTAATTTGCCTCTAGCTCGAAAGAGAGGGCTCATTTCAGTAAACTGTCTTGAGTAACTTTAGCAAGGGAATGTAAAGGAGCTCCTCATATGACTAAAGAGATGGAAAGATTTGGCACTTTGGAGCTCCCAGGGATGCAATATCCATATATTTCTAATCAGAGCAACTTCATTAGTGCATTTTTGAACAAATTGTAACTAATTAACTGATAATTAACCAGCGGAATTGATTTTGATTTCAGACCATCAGCCCACACATTGTTAGGGCTATTTCACTTAGGGACAGACAACTTGTCTGCAATTTGGAAAAGCAGAGTCATGGAACAGAATAAGATATTTTGCCCAGAATGACTCTGGAAGATTTATGTTAGTTATCTATGTTTGATACAACCCTCGTGAATCAGAATCCTTTTTTATTTCATTTTATTCCTCTGACTTTGCAATATACCTAGTCTTTCTGCTCAAACACTGGACTGACACACAAGGTAAACTCAATTACCAGCCTGCCTACAAATTTCCTCTGGACAAATCATGCTTGCTAAAGGACGACCTAATTTCTTATCTTCCCTACTGAAAAAGCTGTGGTAGTAAACCCTGCCCCATATATCCATTAAGCCCTGGGAGATATTCAGACACTGCAATGACAGATGCCACCATTTAATTAAGGCTAAGCATTAAGTATTCAGCTAATGAGAGTTTTCAATGAGTTCAGTGCAGGTGTGGGTTGGCATTTGCTGTTTGCTAACTGATCATCCATCTCCTTTGTCCACAAAACCTTAAAAATTGAGCTGGAGTTATTAATATGTGGGAAAATGTATGCCCCGAGAGTATTGGTACAGACAACACGAACACTGACAACTTAAAGGGACAAGCTTTTGAGGAATCAAGTCTGTATTTGGGCTGAAACTGCTGGTCCACAGAAATGAATGGCCAAATTCCCAAATAACTTCAAAAGAGCATAGTTTTCACCTTCAAGGTGTTTCAAGCTATTTAGTAAATTCATCAAAGATATACAAACCATTACACATTATTCTTCTATAAGTGAAAGTTCAGCTACTGATCTTTTTACAAACCTAGTTCAAATAATTTTAATGGACCTACACCAACAATCAGAAAACAGAACAATGAGACTAGGCCCTTTGCTTTATCATAAAATAGGCAATAATTACAGCCTTGTGAACTGCATAAGCCAGCCCAATAAAAGTGCTGGTGTGCAGAAGACTAGTGAAACTCCAGTAAAAACACAGAAAAAATAAACATTAAACAGTTCAGGCATCTCAGCTGTGTAAGTCTTATAGCAGTACAATGTATTTCAGCAATAAAAAAATATATTTACTAAAATCTACAGAAAAGTGTTTTATGAAGGAATGCTGTGTTGTGTTCTGACTCTGTTGAACTTCCAACACACAACAGACATTTTGTTCAACCTTTACCGAAATTCTTTCCCATCCACTATAATAAGAAAAAAATTCAACTTCCCTCTTTCAGGTTTACAGATTTTTTTTTCCCAGATCCCCTGAATAGGAACTGATCAAGGGGATTTTGATCAAGGATGGCAGGTTGCTTTAAGGACACTGACACACATGTGACATCCACAGAAACCATTCCCATTTCCTGGAAGCCTGGCATCGTTTCCTCAGTCCTCCATTTCTCCATGCCTTCTCACAAATGTGAGTAACTTGCTAAAGGACAAATTTTATAGATCTAAATTTATCTTAATTTTCTGTAAACAGTCATTCCCACCGGCTGTGTTTGCTGCTCTGCTGGGCTATGTCATCTCACAGCAGGCCCTGAAGTGCTTCAGCTCCATTAGAAAGAGTTTAGTCATGCACAGGATTCAGGGATGAAATGCTTGTTGAAGTCTCTCCTACTCCTGCACGAGAAAACAACCAAGAAAAAAACACACAGTGCCTGATCATCTGCTTGCAGGGCCCTATCATCAGCTGTTTTAGGGCAGTGTCATTCACTTAAGGCAACCTCTCAACCCGAGTTTCATTTGGCAAATTTGTCTGCCCAAAATTTCACTACGTGATTCTAAATACTATATTCACATTTATAAATAAAACTCCTTTTTTTTTTTTTTTTTTTCTAATATTGACCTTTATATTTTGACTTCTGTCCACCTTAAGTTCAAAACTGCTCTTTGGTTCTGGTAGGGAACTGCTTTTTCACAGCTACACCCCAAGGCACACCAAAGTAACAAGGAAATTCAAGCTGGCGTGCTCTTCTTTGCACTCCTTGCTTGCCAACGGAAGCCAACAAAGGGCTGCTGCTGCGAGGCCAGATCAGATGAACCACCTGTAGCAATGCCCGAATTTAGGGTCGTACTGGTGCATATGGGCTGTAATGTTTTTCTAAATGTGCTCAAGCACACAGAGTTTTGTGATGGTTGTCTGAAGGCTGTAGGTCCATCTGGCATCCTCAGAGCACCATGGCTGCTCTTCTGTCAATAACTGAACCCCAGAAAGGAGCTCATGCTTTCAAAGCATCAAGGTAGCCAGCTCATGTACTGGGCAAAGCATTAAGAATTTTGTTGGCCTAACCTGACAGGCAATGCCATGAACATGCGCAGTACATTCTTTTATGATGCATGGTCCACAAAGATATAACAGATGAGAATTCTTCTAAAAAATTCATTTTCCAAAAAAGAATATACACACTTTGATTTATGAGGGGTTTTTTTCCCAACAAGGGATGAAAACTAAATCACAGAAGTTCTATTAATCCCCATTCTTCCTTCCCCCTGAAAAAAAAAACAAAAGTGCCACAAAAAGAAGATCATGAAGCTAAGGTTCTTTTACAAATAATTTCATAAATATAAAAGATTACGTTTGTGCTTAGCAAACACCCAAATACTATGGAACAGGTATGTTTACACACTTAAACAGGAATCCAGGGTCCAGAGAAGATCAAGGAACTGTGTACTGTTGATGAAAGAATATGAGAATAAAATGAACATATCTAAAGTGGGAAATGAGATTTACATTTGAAAGTCAAAGCCACAGTCTTGCCCTTTTAAGGAAACTACATTAGCAGGAAAAATATATATCCTAACACTGAGTTCATATGGAATTAAATAGGTTTCTACACATATATGTGGAAACCTACTTACATAAACTCCAGAATAATAGGAATAATAGGTTTCTATTCTTAGTACTGAATCACTAATAGTGAAGGAAATTAATGTAGTGCAATTTCTTTTTCAAATACAATTCAGTGATGTCAACAAACACCATCCCAAAGTCATCAGGAATTCTTCTGCGCAAGGCTGCATGATGGAGAACATCTATTTTCATTGCATGTACAACTCCTAAAAACACCATTGTAATTGAAAAATTCAGAAATACTCAAAGCAATTATTTTTCCCAAGGCTACAGAATGGTGTTTCAAAATCCCAACAGAAAGCCCCCATGAAAATGTAGGGGTCCCACTGCATATGGTGTCAGTAAAAGCCTATGGTCTAACAGTCTCCATGCTCTCTCCAACAGAAGCTTTCTGGGTTTATTTGCCCTAGAAGCTGTCTCTACATCCAGCTCTCCAACATAGGCATGTCAACAGGCTGACTCCCCTTCTCTGGCACACAGTTCCCAGGCGGCATTAATGGAGAAGGCATAAGCTAACATACTGCTTTCCCAGACTCTGCTTAGCATACCAATACCATGCAATCAGCCATTCAAGCTTTTTGGTGTCTCTCCAGCTCCTCTTGTCCCTCCTTTTGGGAGGTGGCACAAAGACGCACATCTGCAGATCCTGGGGTCCCCAGGGAAGTGCCACTTGAGAACTTACAGCTCTCACCAATACCTACACACTGTACTGGGAAAGCCCAGCTAGTACTAAGAACGACCCCATCAGATTACTTCCTTTGACAGCTTTTGAAGATATCTGGCTTTCTTAGTGGCTTTTTTCCCCCTTCTGTCTTTATTAACTTCACCTTCTAATTAGGTCCCATGAAGATGCATCTCTTCATCTTACTTAAAAGGTTCATTGACCCTCTGGCGTACAGTTATAACCCAGTAACCTGTGAGTATAGTAATTAGGACATTATAAAACACTGAGCTGATCTGTACATGTTATTCATTCAGAGGAAAAGACGTGTGCTGTGTTGCAAAGAGAACTGGCTGAAGCAAGACAAATCCAAGTGAAGCACAAATTAATATTTTAAAAAAGAAAGTGGGGATTATTCATGAGAAGAAGAGATTGATTGGAAAAAACAAATTTCAAGGAGAGATTATAAGAGTACCACTGAATTTGCTTCAAGAAAGGTCCAGGGGAAGGAGCTAATAAAAAGCAAGCAAAAGACAGGAGAGGAAAGGGGCAGCATTCACTCATTGGCTTTTGTAACACATTCCTACTGCATCAGACTAACTGTAACAGAGCACATGATAAAAACATAGTCAAGAATCAGCTCCTGTCACATACTGCTCCTCATGTGACCCGTGACATGAAGATGGTGACAAATTGTCTTCACCACATTCCCACAAATAATCATGTAACTCTACAAGGATATTCACGCAAATTCAACAGGCACAACTTAACCATAAAAAAAAATCACAGCACCTTTCCTAAAGTATTTTTCTTGTGAAGACAACAGTCTCATTTTATTTTTATTTACTATTTCATTGTTTTTCAGGCAATAAAAGAAGTAGAATGTGTCAAAATGTCTGACAACACCAAACACCAACAGAGAGATGAAACTGCAGATACAGTGCTATACATCACTGCAAATACGAAGCAGGATTTCAACCACTTGTTTCAGACAACCCTGAAAAAAATGGTTTATGAACCACATACTTGTATTTTTAATCAACAAAGCTATGCTGCCTTCAGCAGGAGTACCCTGCTACATATACGTGTTAATGCACAACATGATACACTAAAACAAGGATATCATGCTTAGATCTATGTCAAAGTAAAAACCACATTCAGCATGTACACAGAACGGTAACTAATTGTACCAATGGAGAATGTAGCTCATTAAATTGCTAGATTTAATGACAAGATTGTTAACAGTACAGAGATATCTGCAAAATCCCTTGGATCATCCTGGATTATCTCTTCAGCTTTTCCTCTAACATAATTTTTAATTTCCTTGGCAGTTAATCCTGTTATAGAGGAGCTTTTGAGCAAACACTTTAATTTTTGAAATTTCTAAGTGGTATATGATGTGAATTGATTTCCATGATATCCTTTTTCCCTTGTGCCCCTTTGCTGATTAAGCTGTGCAATAATATTATGTAATGGAGCCCACACATCACCCTTCCCTCTTTTATAGAACAGTCACATCACACCACATACTTCTACGGGCACCTCAGAAAAATGTCTTGCTGCTTATAAAACCCACACACCATTCTTCTTTTACTGGTGTTTGCCTTTTTTTCTTCCCCACCCCCCCCCCCTCCGCCCCAAGATCCTGATCTGTTTTTTTCAACATCTGTTAGTTATCCCTGTAGCTGCCTGGAAAAATAGGCAATGTCAGTCTGGCTGGTAAATCCTGAATAAGTGATGTTAATGATTACAGTTTACAAAATGTTACCACAGAAGACACCTCAAAGTTCATCAATGAAATAAAGTGTGCCTTAAAGCCTAATGCTATTCCTATTAATCAAAGCTTTTCCACTTCGCAGAAGCAGGCACAGTTTGAGAGCACGTGTATCTGGGGAACTCAGTTTGCTGTAATTTCAGAATCATTTGTCTTCCCTGTAGAATCATGTAGCTGAAGGAAATTGGTCAGGTATATTATGACCTGCAGAGAAAATGCTGGAATCTGGTCCACTGACTTAGGTGAGCACCTTCTACCTCACCATTTGTCTGTGAAGCTGGTCCTTTAAAGCAAAGCCCTTCATGTCATGTTTGGCTGGTAGAAAGAGGAAAGGTCATGGAGATGCATAGACAAATTTTAATGCAAGTTCAAAAATCTTTTCTCCTCTTTTTTTTTTTTTTTTTCCCCAATTCTCAATTATATTAGAAGATCTAGCATAAGACCATTACATCCATATGTCCCTAATGGTTTGAAAGGGAGGGGTTTCTGGAAGAAACAGCTATTCCAGTTTTACTAGGTATCTGGCTAGTGACTTTCTTTCAAACATCATCTTTATCAACCATGCTTTGTTTTTACATGTGATGGAAAAAGCTTTTTCTCTAGATGGAGATAATGAGATCCATGTAACTGTGTGAGATGATAATTTGGGCATTTGGTTGTTTTTTTTTTAAATGTAGTCCACGGCATTGATAAACAAACGTCAAAACACACATTCAGGGCAAAGGCAATGTATTTGTGGATGCCAGGACTCCATCTCTCTCCAACAGGCTGCTACCCAGTCTTTCAAAAACCAGCATAAGAACTCGCACATTTCCATATTTTTGTTTTTGTGAACCAAAAAGGATCACAGTAAGCTTTAGAAAAATCTTCCTAAAAAAAGATTATGCAATGTGAGACATTTTCTCTGCTTGTCCAGATGTGATCCCCAAACACTGCAAAATCTTGCAAATAACTGGAACTATAGGAGCCACTTCTTGTCTAAGCTGTCAGAAAAGATTGGGAAGCACCTGCAGAGGAGTAAGGGCATCTGGAATCATGTCAGAGGGGATTAAATAAGGAATAAGAAAATTGTGTGGATCTTTGAAGGAGATAGGACAGAGAAGAAAAGAATGGAAAGGAGAAGACAGCATTAATAATGTTTCAAAGCTGGAAGTGTCAAAATCAGGTCAAAAGGAAAAAAAAAAGATGACTTTAGCAATCTTTGTGTGTATAGCTTGAAGGGAGATCAGAGAGCATGTTGTTATCACAGACAAGGAAGGATGTAAAGGGATCTGGAGAAGGAGATTTAAAATTATTTCTATCCAAGTTTTCTCACTGAAGCATTCAGAGTTTCTGTGTTCTAGCCTTGCTTCAGAGCACCATCATAAAGATATAAGCAGAATTCACAACCATTTCTGCTCCTCCTTTTTTTCCAAACACTCATTTCACAGTTTAAATAGTAATTTGTGGTGGATGAAAAGACTACAGCTGTATTTATAATACCGAGTTGTTGGTCCATTTAAACAGCAGGTGCAACAAAAAAGCTATCCTTGAGTTCCTATTCTCCATTAGCCTTGCCAGCAAACATTATCTGTACCACTTTAGGAAAACATCTCATTTTATCTGGCTGTGGGTAGAGAAGGAGGGGAGGAACAGGTAGGAACAATTTCGCATCTCTCATAGTTGGGGATTTCTGCCAGTGGAACTAAAGCAACATCTTTTACAGTCACCCTGATATACAGTCTCTCTGGCTAAAGAGTAACCAGTGTTGTGCCCCTTCCTTTCGCTTTCTGATCACTAAGACTAGCACAGAAAAATCCCCCTGGCCCACAGAGGAAGCACCAGTCTCTGAGAGCTTCCCATTCCTGAACTACAGTTCTGATCCTGTCCCCATTCTCCCCTATCTCGTTCCCAGCAATGATGGGTGCTCTTTGGACACTACACTTTCAGGGCAGAAAAAAAATCTTTTCCTTCATTTTTTTCTTGGAAACAGCTCTCTCACTTCAGGTGAAACAGAGAAAAAAGTCTTGAAAGGGAAGTCTGCTCTTAGAGCCATTCATCTCAACACAGATGGCCTGACTAGAAGATCCAATCCAGGCCCATGTTCTTCAGAAAATCCTGATACTGTTTACCTCAGATCATCAGGAAAAAACAAACCAACCAACAAACAAACAAACAAAAACCACAACACTGCAGCACACTACTAATTGAAATTCACCCTGCAGGAAATGTTATTGAGTGAGCTGTTCCATAGCCCCTGTGGTCAACAGTAAACCATGTTTATGGACCCTGACCACAGATGAATTTCACAATAGTGATATTTAAAAAAAAAAAAAAAAAGGAAACACGAACTTCTGTTTGTTCAGCATGTCTACAGTCCAACTTCTGGGAGCCAGCATAGTCATTTCAATATATCACTGCCACCGCTTGAAAAACAGCCCCAAATTTATGGCAGGCACAGAGCCCTAAAATAAACACGTAACAAACAGTTCTGGGAATAGTAGAAGCAGCAAAGCCTGATTTATTATGGATGACAGAAGTCTGAATTTGCTAAAACCTAAGCTCTGACCAATGCTCTTCCCTCAATTGAAAAAGGCAAAACACCTGTTTCACATGTGGCCAGCCTAGTGCAAGCGGGGATGAGCTCATGTCAGTCTGTTTGTTCCTAGTCTCCTTGTTTTACCAGTCACTTATCAACTTCCAAGCTGTTAGAAAATGGTGTATCTAAGTCCCCTAGCTCTATGTCAAAATCAAGAAACCAGCTTGAAAGTTACTGCTGGAATTATATGTGTATGTGTATTCTCTTCACACGGAGAACAGTGGGAACAATAGAGCTATGCAGGAAACTGGAGATTTTTTCATCATTTTCTGAGCACTGACACAATTTTCCTTTCCTAAACAACTCTATAATATCCATTGATTCTGCAGATCATACCTGAGCTATTTTTAGGTCATAGAAATATAAAATTCAAATAATAACATCAGGGACCTTCAAATACCCTACTGAGAAATAACTGTTTGTAGAGGAATCTGTGAAACCCAGCCTTTGAGGCCACTCACTGCTAATACTTATTTATGCAGCAGAGACACACACACTAGGCTGTGAGGGCACTTACCTTGGAAGCTGCTGGGTCAAGCAACTAAAGGACTTTCAACTTGGTTTTCACTTTGTTTCTTAAATGTCTTAGTGAGGATATCCAATATAAAAAATCCTGGTATATTTGACATATTTTCTCCAGATTGCGGGAGGTATGTGCAGAATGATGGCACCTTCCCATAAGTGCTATCTACACTCTGGAGAACAAACGATTCCAGAAGTCAATGACAGTGAAGGCAAAGACCTCCTAATGTGAAGTACCAGAGGTGAAAATTACTGGGGAAACAAGCAAGGGGAGAATGAAAAACTGATAAAGCAGATGGAATAATCCCAGACTACTGAATAACCTACAGTAATTTTCACGCCACTCAGAAACACGAACATTTCATTCTACCAGTCTGTGTGAATACAGATTTCAGCCTTACGAAGGCTGTTCTTTCAGGGTAGTCATCAACATGTTTCAATACCTGTTCTGTCCATCATATCCTATCCTATCCTATCCTATCCTATCCTATCCTATCCTATCCTATCCTATCCTATCCTATCCTTCTTACAACATAATTATCACTGCATCTTGTCAAAATCTTCCAGCTGAATGTTACACAACATGACTCAAAACTGTTACATACAGTATTCACAAAGTGTCAATAATTATTTTATTCTACAGAGAATGTTCTCCTGAAAACATAAACTCAAAAATCTACATTGCACCCACTAATCTATATTTTTAAAATATTAGGATAGTTTCACAAAATATAGAGTCCTCACGTTCCTGAAACGACAACGAGACTCAATTAGACAGAACACAGCTCTCAGCATTCAGGTGAGTCTCCAGAGTTAGCATCCCCACAGCCACTCCTATAGTGAGAAAATCCCAGCTGATAGTTTTCGGTGATTTTTTGTGGATTGGACACCATCAACAAATTTTGAACCTGACTGTCTCTATGAAACTAACTAAGTTATTTGGGTGTCCATTATCTTCTTGATTTCAAGGGGAAGTTCTGGGTGTAAAGTGGGCATCTAGAAGTGTCAACGGACTTCACCTCTAGTGACTGTAAGTTATAAATTAGAATTGGTTCTGTTTTGTTTGGGTTTTGGTTTTTTGTTTTGTTTTGTTTTGTGAAAGGTACCTGAAAGCTGCCCCCTCCAGAAGCAAAATGGCATTGTGTGCTTTTACTCAGAAGTTACTAGTAGGAAGGAATGCCATCCGCTTGAACATCAGTATTTGCTGGTTTAGAGTTTCACAGCAGGTAGTTCGTGACCCAAGTGAATTCAACCTGCAAGTCTAACGACGCATAGCACAAAGTGGTATGACCTTTTAGAGTAGACCTCAGGGTCCCAGTGTTACAACAATGACACAAAAAGATAGTTATGAAACTAAATAAAGAGCCAAAGTTAAAAATTCCCTTTTAAGATCAACGAAAAGATTTTATTTGAAGAAGTTATTGCCCATTTCTGTGAATAATGAGGCTTCTGCTAGACAGCCTAAGAGATATGTCCCCCCAGGCAGTGGTATAGAACTAAAACTTGAAACACGGAGTGAAAGAGACTACAATATATTAATTAATCAGTGGACTCCCAGCTTCTCATTAACAGTCTCCACTGAAGTTTCAGTAATTCTGATGTATTCAATAATAAAATAGAACCCACTTCAGGGATCCAAGAACAGTGGATTGATTTAGAAAACTTCTTTACCTAGAGCAGGGATTGAGTTTTAATCCAAAATCTAAGGAGGATTAATGAGGAAAATGCCATAAACAGAGAAAAGCTAAGACAAAAACAAACAAACCCCAACAAAACAAAAAAAGAATAAGGGAAAACAAAGCAATTTTTTGGTCATAGGGTATTGAAAAAACTACAGAAGCTGGATTGCTTGATCCCATTAAGATTTTTCTCAAAGGAATATGACTACTACCACCTACAAATTAATGTATTTTCAGTTGAAGATCCCTAAAATGTTTGGGGTTTTTTTTGTTTGTTTGTTTGTGTGTGTGCATGTGTGTGTTTAAATTTTGACATAACACTTGTAAAATAAAGAATTTAGTTAGTGGAGCATCAAAAGCATTAAATTTGCTGGGACATTCTGAACACCTCATGTCTCCAGTCAGACACCAGGTTCTCCATGAGGACTCTGAGTAAGGAAGCCTGGGTCTCAGTTTCTTTGCATCTTGTGGTTGACAAAGATTTCAGCTGAAGCGTGATTGCAGGGCTGAAGCGCGAACTTATTAGACTTAATACCACTTATTAAACACAAGAAGATTTAAAAGTGGAGGAGAGGACAGGCAGAAGAGGAAGTAAGGAAGAGACATGCATTAGAGTGCCTGACCACCCTTTCCCCAAATTCTCCAGCTTTAGTGGATATTTGAAGTTCTGTCTCTCAAAACAGGTCTCTCTCATGTGGACCTTCATGAGATTTCTCAGAACTAATCTAAGTACTCTGGTGTTCTGTCAGATGTCACTAAGAGTGACTGAAGGCTGTAAAATTACCAAGGATGGACAGGACATATGCATATAAACCACAGTGGCATAAACCCTTTCCTTAAGGAAAGCAGGCTAAGACCACATGCACGGTAATTCTATAAATTTTAACACTAAAAAAAGTCTGCAGAATATGTATGAGCCAATAAGAATGCATTCTTCTGGTAACTTTGAAAATAGGTTTGCCATAAATTAGAGGGCTGTAGAAAAATGTATTTCAGGGAACACCAAGTTTCTCCTTAACAGCCATTTTTTGCCAAACTAAGTCAGAATAACCTAGAAGGGTTCTTCTTCAGTTATTCTGCTGATAAGATACTGTTTATGCAAGGCAGCAAAGACCTAAGGAAGTCACAAAAGTCTCAAATAAACATAAAGAACGAAACCTGATGAGTGTACCAAAGTGGTTCTCTCCGCTGCACAATGTAAGATGCACATTACTTTTTCCATATCTCAGTCTCAGTGCCAGGGTTTTATTCAATGCACGGAAGTATGAAGATGAACAATGTCTTTTCTCACCTTACAGAATGCAACTCCACAACTACATTGAGCAGATATTCTGCATTATGCAATGGCAGCGACGGAGGCTTGAGTTTTAAGCTCAGTTCCCCTGTGTCAAAGGAGCTGCAAAAGTTTTTGCAGAAGGTGAGAAATTTCTCAATATGGGAAAACTGGTGGCTTATGTCAGTTTAGACTCAGTATCTATTCTTATTTTTGCCCATATTTTAGAAGATAATGTTAATGATTCTGTTTCAATTCTGAAAAGAAAAGCAAGATAGGAACAGTGTAGAGATATCTAAGAGACCAGCCAGGCTACCCACCTAAAATGGAACATACTTGCAATATTCGTGTCACTCTTCAAAGAGACAGTGTATTAAGCAAAAAATTAATGTTTAAATCTGTGGAGCAAAAGGTAGAAAATATGGCTGATTAATAAATGTTCTTGACTGAATAATTCAACAGGAGAAGACCTAGAAAGGTAAAAGATCTTAGTCTTGTGTTCAACTGCTCAAAAAGGCAGTGAGAATAACATCTGTGAGCCAGATATAGTAGGGGGCAGAGGAATAACAAATGAGACAGCCACTGTGAGAGGTGCAAAGACTTGCCTGAAGGATAAGTTACTCCACCTAACCAGCTCAAGCTCAGGGACTTACAGATCTCCCATGGGCTCTGATTTTTTTTGCCAGTGTATAATCTTCCATTTCTTGTCTGAGTTGCAGCACCGTGAACATACTATATATATATATACTATATATATGTTATATCTGTTCTGTGTCAAATGAAAATCTCAGGGATATTATCTGTATTAATGTATACAATGTATATAATGAAAAGCATTTTTTAACAAGTTGAACGCCATTTGTCAATTTGGAAAAGACTGGTAGGACAGCAAGGTGAAAGCTATCATCTGCCCAGACTGGGAATAAAAATAAAGTCAGCTTTTCAGACGCAACTATTAACTCCTGGAGCTCTCTCACCTTCCTCAATATAGATGATGAACTACAAGCACATGTGGTTCACTGGTTGTTTCACAGTAATACCATTGCACACATTTATCTGACAACACATTCATAGTGAGAGACAACAAACTACGCAATCAAATACTTTCATAAATTCAGCATTCCTTTGATAAAAGATTTTTAGAAGTTCAAGCTAATTCAAAATAGGAAATACAAAGAAGAATATGTTGTTAAGCTTGGACATGCTGATAGACTAGTTTCACCTGTATCCAGAACACTTTTTATAGGTATTTTGTATTAAGAACAGGTAATCCACTTTTTAAATTTATTCCTTCCTCAGTGAAATGTCTGTGAAAATCCAGAAGATTTGACCCACAAGTGACCTTGAATCGTAAGTGTGCTGACCTCTAAAAATGAACAACAATTTGTGGTAGTTATCTTGTCCCACAGTGGCAACTACTGTAAAATGGTTGGCAGGCTGTCAATATCTTGGACCACAGACTTTCAGTAAGACACCAATTGTTCTAATACCTTGTCATTCACAGCCCAGATTCTCCCTCAAGCCAGGGACTGCTGGTGTGCGAAGTGCAAGATGTTATTTGTGAGTCTAGCTCTGGCACCTTGATAATAAAGCTATCCTTCCTTGACCCCTAAGACAAGAGTGGCCGTAAACGATATCAGCTGACCATATGGTACCAAAGTGGCATTGAGTCTCATGGGTTGCCACAGTGGGCATTTGACATATCAAAAAGCCTGTGCTGCTTTGGGGTCCCATACTCACAAAGGCTTTGCAGGTTCATTAACATCCTCTGTTTAACACAAAGAGCACAGGTTACCGGGAACAGAGGGAAGGAGTGCAACTTGTTAACTTGAAATTTATTTTTTAGAGACAAATACTGCTCCAACTCTACCTTAGTGGTTCTCAGTGTAACATATTTGTTATATTCTTGTAACACCAGAGGCATTGGTGAACTCTGGTGCAGTAAAGATGTCAGCCCAAGTCCATGAGCTTAGTGCTATTTGAACTTATCTGTTGAAATTACCTAAACACAGTGAACTTCATTGTCTCTTACCTGAGAAAGGAGGTGCAGGAAGGGTCATGCAAAAGGACAGGAACAAACATTTTGTGTCTGGTCCCCACAATGAAGCCACACCCTCACCCTGAGCTGTGGTGATGCTGTTCCAGGTGTCCCACGGGGACCTTGAGCAAAAGGGAGGATAAAGACAGTGCGAGATCCCCCAGGGTGCTGGAGTGTATGAGCTGGGGATGAGAGACGGAGAAAGGCTTGGCAGACTGAGTACCTGGGATAAGCAAGGGGAAGAAGATCAGAATATGGGGATTTGTTTGGTGAGATGTCAAGTGAGTGGTCCAGGGTTGAGGCTCTGGTTTAGTTAGAGAAAAGGGGTGTCAGAATTAGAAATTCTTTCATCATCAGCAAGGGGCTCAGTCTCAAAACAATAGAAATCAGCATGTAGCTGCCGACCTTGATGACCTAATACTGTTTCACACAAGCTCAAGACCTCTTTTGCTGATATTACATCCTGTGTCTGATCAGGTCATGGCACTTTGTTTCAATGAACCTTGTAGCTTCTTCGGTTTCCTATGGAGATCTAGTAATGTGTTTATTTTCTCTCAATTATCAAATCAAGACCAGCAGCAGGTACTTTTTTACAGCTGACTAAAAAGACCGCCCAAGTATTTGCTTTTGACATGAGTAAATTAATGTACCCAGTTATCACCATTGAGAGGGACTACCAAGAACATTCACTAGTGAAAAACATCATTGTAAAATAACAACAAAAAACCCGAGCAACACTCTTGTTGAAAATCTACCTTTGTGATTTTTGCATTATGTAGTTGTATCTATACAGTATTCAAAGTCAATTTCATATTGTGATATATCATACAGGCATACCGAGTTGAATCACACGATTAGCTTAGTAAGAAAAGAAACACTGACTTACTAAAGAAATACAATAGATCTATTATCAGATCTTTGTTCTAAAGTACCGTAAGAGGTGTCAGAAATTCCCCATACTTGAAAGTTTGGGCCAAGTCCAACCACTGCAGCTCAATGCCATGTAAAATTATCTGCTGAGGTCAGAAAGAGCAGATCCTTGCTCACCACTACTGGCAAAGTCTCTGAACAGCTGTTGTATCAATGGCAGCTAGGGACCATTTGATGACAACCCTAAAGCAGTGTAGGAAAAAAGAATGGAGAGAAAAGCTTTAACTTCAAGTTAGCTGTCTTGCATTGACATGACTGCAATTAATGTTCTTTCAAGATTACTAGGTACAATTTTTTTTCCTTAATTTCACCATCCTAGGCTCTTCCTCTTGTTTCTTTAGCAAATTTGAGAATAATTATGTTTCTATTAATCTTCTATTAAGACATTTTTCATCTTTTGTTTTATGATCTCACATCGGCTTTCCTTTGATAGAACCTCTTTTGTTAAGGCACGTCTCTGTGATATTTGGACAGAACACTATTTGAAATAAATGAGTCCTTGATTAGTCCCTGCCTGTTTCTCCCCTCTATATATGCCTTTCCTTAAACTTATACCGAAATACCAGTGAAATAACAGATTTCACTGAAAACTTGAATTCCTGAGATTAAAATACATGCAGTGAGATCTATTACTTTTCATATGAAGAGAAGTAGATAGTAGGTAGCCTTTAGTGTATCCCTTTTTTCACTCTATCATTATCTGTACTTTTTTCTGCTGTTGTTGTGTACCTTTGCCATATCTGTATTGGACAGTACATTAGAAAAGGAAGAGGAAATAGATTTTTTTGCCTCTCTGGTGCCATTTCTTTCCCTCACTGCTTTCTGTGAAAGGATCAAAGCCATCTACTGGGATAGCAGAAAAAGACTTTAAAAGGTGTTTGTCTGCTGGTTTCCTGCTGCCTTGCCTGAGTCTCTTTTTCTCTTGGTCATTTACAGCATTGGTACCTTCATTAACAAGGGGTTACAACAGCCACAGCTGCCCCAGTTCTCCAGGGAGTGTCCTCTCTCCCTGTCTTCGATTACCTGTTTTGCTGCACATTCAAACCAGGCCCTTTTCCAGCCAGTTTGACCTGGTCAACTAGACAAGAGCAGCCCTATCCTGAAGGAAGCCCTCTTGAGTGACTCCATCCTCACCTGGCACAGAGCTTCCCCAGCTGCATCTTTGCTTACCCTGTAGAGCCCCAGGAACACAGATGCAGGCCAGAATCAGGGGCACTGCTGCAGCTCCTGATGCCTTGGGCATTTGCAGCTGTTCTTAATTGTGTGTTGTATCTATGGCTCACGCACCCTAGTAAAAAGTGGTCTTCATGGTAGCAAAATTTAAGCAGAAGAAACAGATTTTGGAGCTTGTGACCCTGCTCTGCCCCCACTCTTCTTCACCATCCAGGGACCAAAAGTTTTGTCACTGCTAACAGGCTGTGCTCAGATTAGCACATCACACTTACTTCAAGGAGTTGTAAGATGTCTGGCTTTTCTGCATAAGAAAAGGGGGATTCAGATGCACTGAAAGGGAACACGCAAAGATAAATCAGCTCAGCATAGAAACCATAAGAACAATCGTTCTCAGTGAAGGAAGCTGACAAACGATTTAGCAGTAACTTCTGGAAGTTCAGAAAATCAGTAGCAAAGTACGCTCTGCCATCACAACATGTAGCTCACCAATGGATTTTTATAAAACCCAGATGATGTTGAAAATAGAAGGATCTCCCAATATCTTGTTTTGTACCAAGAAGTTGCCACTTCTTTTGGGATCTGAATAAGAAAGGCACAGCTAGCTTATTGTATAAAGAATAGAAGTACTATAAAAGGTGACAGCAATAATAGAAAAGGTGACAGTGCTTCTGATTCTAACAAATGTACTAGAAAAGGTAATAGCCATCTTACCTCCCTTCTGATGCTGGGAACCCCAGCTATCACAGCACTGGATGAGCCCCTTCACATGGATCATGGCACTCTGCACACATCTCATCTCTGGCCATGTTCACCGTCATTGTGGTCTGTACAGATTTTGTAGGATTTTCTTGAAAGTAAATAATTCTATTTATGATTTCTGATCACAGGTAAAGAAATGCTACATGTAGACATGCTGCTTCATCTCAAGATAAGACATCTAATGTAGATGATGTTGTCCACATGTATGGCATGGGGCATCACACACAGGCGTCATCATGCGATTTATCATTTAAGTTAGTCCAGCAGCCACCAAATTGGCTGAGAGCAGTATACGCCCACACATCTCCACAGGAATGAGCTAAGGACAGTCATGGGATGGGATCAGGCTATTCATCAGTTACTCATTATAACATATGGGTCTCTACAACCATGGCCTGTGGTCATTCTCTGCCTTCATTTGGCTCGAAACTGCTGTCTCCTAGTTACCACGTCTTCTGCATGGGCCCACTACACAGATCAAGTGAATCACAGGAAATCTGCTCAATCTCAGAAACCCACTTCCCTGTGTATTGCAAACAAAATGTCATATTCTGTAAAAATCAGTTAGGTAGTTTAAATCTTTTTTAGCTCAGTCAAAAAAAGAACTGGAAAAAAAGCTACAGTCTAGAATCTAAGGATATTTAAATGTTTCCTTGATTCTGTGAACAAGGTTGAATTGTCAGGTAAAATAGTAATGGCCATTCTTTGTGCTTTTGAAAACATCTGTCGAGGATGATCAAAACGAACACTTCCAGTCTAAAAGTAAGCTCTGAAAAGGACTGTACTCCGTGTATCCCTCAGTCATGCTTTGTTCCTTTTCCAGTGCTCTGGCACAAATGGTCTCTCAAAACAGCTGATAATGCTGATCATCTAGGAGGGACAGATAAAAGCAGTCTCTTCTTGAGAAGACTGAGAACATTTTTCACTTCTAGGTCTTGTCTGTCTTGCCACTGGGCAAAGAGCTTCCACCTCTGGAACACCTATTTTTGTGCCAAGGAATGTGCAGGTGGCCCACCTGCAACTGCAACCTGCCTCCACCATGGGCAGAAATTGCAAGGGAACTCAGCACATCCCCATCTTTGAAGATAAATTGCACAAATTCCAAAATCTTAACTTTTTCTTATAGCATCTGGAATTGATCAGTTAGACCAGTTCTGCATAACAAGCTGGCTTTTTGACTAAATTAACACTAAAATTAAGGGACTTCTAGAATGACGCTCTGCTTTACCCATACTGGGGCCTTGATTTGCAGAAGGCAGATGAAACTATGAGTTGGATCCTCTCTAGCTCAGTGCAGAGTGCCTAACAGACACGTAGAAATCTTAGGCTACCATCAAAACTTTGTTGATAGCAGGATAGCTGGCAAACAAATCTCTCATATAGCTATTCAGACAGACTCAGAAATATTGGAACCATTTAGGCATATTCTGGACAGCCCTATCTTTACCTTTTGTGCTGAAGTGGGAATTATATCCACCAGAAGCCTTTGTTTGTGTCTTTTCACAGCTTTTTTTTGCATAGGGAAAAAAAAAAAAAAAAAGTGCTGTGAATTTGACATGGTTTTGGTCCAGATACCACTACTAATTCAACACAAAACATCAGTGCTCTCTTTACGTGCATCTTCTGAAAGACGTTCCAAGCACAGTGCTGGTTATTTGCAGTATTTTATGGCCACTTACAAGACCATTGGCTACCAGATTCTTGTTAGACACTACGGGCCCAGAGGGAAGCAAAACCTCAGACTCACTGAAGCCCAGGACTATTGTGCTGGTTTAGCTCTACTCACCTCTGAAATGCATGGGAGTCAGAACCCAATGAGCTGCCTTGGTAGGGCTGACCTTGAGCTGGGAGCAGTGAGGGTCCCCCACAGTTTAGTGATTGCACTAGAGGCAGATGGAGAGTGGCAACTCTTGTTTCACATCAGTCAGTTGGATAAGCACTACAGCCTCCTTTCTGCATGGACTTCTCAGCAGCACTACCATTCCTTTTCATGGTCCCAGAAGGCAAACGTCAGTCTATTCAGACCTTCACAAACCTATTTTAATTTTATTTGTGACATTTCTACAGTGAGTCAATAATTCTGCTATGGTGGCTGTCCCCCAGTGCTGGTACAAACCCTTTAACCCATCTTACTCAGAGCATGTGGAAAGGATGTGCAGTCTTTCAGGAAGCTTTTCATATGCTATTCACTTCCATCAGAAAGAAAGGCTTTATTCACTTTCTATTTTAAACATTGAATCAAACTGAGTTGAAGATTATTGTTTCCTTATACAAAATGAATGAATAATTAATTGGCCAGGGAGTTCTCTGTGTAGTTCCCATCTCTGAGGAATTTTAGCAACTGATGGAGTCCTCAAGACTGAACACAATTCATGAACACATGAAGTGCAGCCTCTGCATGAATATTTATGATTATTCCACATCATAGTCTGCCAATAATCCCACTGGTGCTAAAGCATGTATCCAAGGCTCACAATTTACGGCACATGTGATGATGATACATTTCAAATAATGCACATGATGTGATCACCTGTAATTTCAATGGAATAGCTGGCAATGATACACACTCAGCATGTATTAGAGTAGCTGTAAAAGAGTCATTAGGTCACGATGCAAATATTTGAAATGAACAATGTACAAAATTTGGCAAGTGCTAATAGAGCCATTAAAACACAGCTGAATAAAATGGCTGTGTACTGTTCCATACAATGGGAGTGTTTAAAACTATTAGGACCCTGAAAATTAAGCTCTGTGTGTTGTTCAGGAAACACAGCAGTGTTACCACCCATAGCATTGCAACCCGGCCTCTCTCAACCACATTCCTGCCAAGCGCCCTCTCACTGGTGCTCTCCATCCAGCTGTCCCAGCAGTATGTCTGCTCACCTTCCCTATCAGCTCCTCACCCTTGGGACAGACCCAGCCTAAACCCAAGGAAAAGAAAGGGTAGGAGTAGTTCATAATTATCTTAGAACTCTCTATCTCCCCACTTCGCTGCAGGCACACCAATGTTTTCCAGCACAGACTCCTTTACAAAACCCTAAATCTGTAAACAGATTGTCTAAATATAGAAAACCTTCTGTGGCTTGTGGGTATCCTTGTTCTAATATTAAAGGACATCCCCTTCTTATCTGGAAAGTGAATGGCCATATTGGGTTTACTACAATTCTGATAGAACATATGTAGCGATAACACTTATGTAGAAGCATAAAATTTTGCAAGCTGAATTAACTCAAATTCCCAGAACATCTTGGGTGTTACTTCCTAGCTGTAGATGTTATAAAGCAAATCCTAGCAATTAATGAGTAAAATCCAAGAAGGCTTGAAGTTGCTTTCAATGAAGACTCAAATGTTTTGAAACTTTTTCACAGCGATCAGTTTCCCAATGGTAAAAGACTGATCTGGGAATCTCACAAGCGCTGTCATTGCAAGGTCAGCAATTCAAGCCTGTGATGCCACAAAGCCTGTTCATGATATCTTGAGGGATGCTCCTGACAGTAGAAAATGAAGGTGGATATAAAAGGAAAAAGTATCTTTAGAGTTGAGCCAAAATAAAATTTCTCCATCCTTTACGAAAACAGTGGCCAGATAAAGGAGATCCAAGAAGTGTCCCATCTGAGGGGAAAAACCTTCAGTCTGCATTCATATTTTTGTAGATACCAGAGAAATCAGGGTAGAAACTTTGTAGAAGCCCCAGAGACAGAACATTCTCAAACATAATCAGTGAGAAGAGAGAAAAATTCACAAATTCTTATATTTCTGGTGAATGTGTTGAACTGCTGGGATTCACTCAGCTCTGATTTTCATAATTTTTGCATTTTGAATTTGAGATGAAGGCTTGAATAGGTCATCAAGTAACACAGATTAGTCCATCTGTTTTCCTCTACCCTCTTTCTTAACACATTTTTCATGGAAGACATTAAAGGTACACACTGTATGAAAGGAATCAAAATACCAGATACCACCACATAAATCTGCAGAAATGCAGAAATACAGAAATAACATCTCAGTGGATCTTTCAGAAAAGGGAATGAATCTTGACTGACTTTCGTAGGAAGCAGAATTGAAAAAGGGGAGGAGGAAGGGCAGGCGCTGATCTCTTCTATCTGGCAACCAACAACAGAACCCAAGGGAAGGCTACAGCTTCCTCACAAGGGGAGGAGGAAAGGCAGGCACCGTGAACCTGAGGGAATGTCAGGAAGATGTGCCAGGGGAGGTTTAGATTGGACATTAGGAAAAGGTTCTTCCCCCAGAGGGTGGTGCAGCACTGGAACAGGCTCCCCAGGGAGGTGTCACGGTCCCAAGCCTGACAGTGTTCAAGAAGAGACTGGACAACACCCTCAGACACATGGTGTGAACTGTGGGGTTGTCCTGTGCAGGGACAGGAGTTGGACTCGATGAACCTTGTGGGTCCCTTCCAACTCAGGACATTCTATGATTCTATGTGTCCTCTAGGAATGGCTTTGTACTGAAGGGTCTGAGCACTCCAGCTACTGTCTTTGGGCAGCCTAGGTAAAAGGGCAACTTAGTCTGGGGACTAATTCACCAGATTAGGTGGTTCCCTCTCTAAGGCAGGTGTCCTAAATGCAGATATTATTCATTTGTAGATATTATGCTTTTTGTGAAGAGGAACTTATTTTATACAGTTCATTTGTGCCTGGGAGAAGAAGCGCCACTCTTTTTGTGATAATTTCCAGAAGCGGCGTCCCTAAAGGTGGCACATTTGGAAATGACATTATTTCATACTGTTGTGTAGCAGTAATGTGCACCCCAGTCTATCAAAGATGCTACTTAAGCAATATAAAATATTGGCCAATACCCACAAGAAAAGATTTCTTTGCTATCCCAAAATATACCTCTGCAGAGTATCTGTTGTACTGCATTTAATCTAATTTACTATGAGGGAGATGAATCCATCCCTGCAACCATGCTATTTTTTAAAAGAGATTGGTGATTCAGCTGAATGGTGACTAAGCCACTGACAAATTTTCCATCAGCTTGTGTGTATAAAAAGATGCTTTGCGGGAATGTATCATCTGCAGATGCCACTATCTTGGAGTGAATGGGGGTTTTCCAGTCAAACTACATTGCTTTTCAGTTAAAAAATATGTTTGTGAAGCTTTTAGCACATTTCAAGGAGGTATTGGGTCATACAGTTGAGCCACAACAGAGAGAGAATGCAAATCGTATTGTACGCGACCATTTGCTGAAACTACTTGTTTAATTTACTTCATATGAACTGGTTGTATCTTCTGAAAGGATAAACAGATATACATTCCAATGAACAGAAAATCACAATCATCCCTCATTTTGGGTGTTAGCTTGCAACTAAAAAGATGCACGCCAAGTCGCGTGCTCCCTACAAATGGCTGCCCTCACCAAGTACAGCACTACACCTATGAAATAGAGATGAAACTGCCTTCTTCTACAGCCATTCCTGCCTGCAAGCTGCCAGCTAATACTGCAGAATAAGGAGGGGAGAAGGTGAGTTCTGAATTTACATCAGCAGAGGGAAAGAAATTAAATAGGTGAAGTAAGCTAAACTGGAAACGAAGGCAGGGAACAACTATTACAGTCTCTTCAGTGGGCCACTTAATTTTTCTATAGTTCCTTTGGAAGATGATTACTTTTAGGGACTACAGTGGAAACTCCTGCTCATGACATTCATCAGGATGTTCATTTGGAAAAATCCTAATCCTGGCAGTTCACTACTGGGTTTGCCTGGTCCTGAAAAACTGGAAACTATTTTTTTTTAATCTACCTGTAGTTCTGTCTGGTTCCTCTGATGATTTACAAGACTAGACATCCTATTTCCTTGCTATGGTGAGAATGAATCTTACAGACCACAGCCTAGCACTTGTCCTTCTCTTCACCTTGGTTTGAAAATCTCCCAGCTTGTGTCAATGAAAGTTGTTACACATTTAATTAGCTGTTTTGGTTGATGCAGAGTTAAAGACAATTCAGTAAATAATCCATCTATTATTTCTATCCTCATAAGTCAATAATGAAAACAATGTCACTCACCAGACAGCATATGCAAATAATATGCAGCTGAATTTTCTGGCATCTACTAAGTGTTTAATTGCTTTGGAGTGCTGCTAAAAACAAGCAATATTATTAGGAATTTTTTCTTGCAAATTGGTTTTAAAAGCATACGGTCAGAGTTGTATAATCGTAGTCTTATAATTAAAAATAAATAGGTTAGAAATTATAAGGTAGAAGCAAATAAAAGTTCAACAGCATGTATACATATGGCCAAGAACAGATTAGTGTGTGGTGACGGGTGCTTTTGTACAGGTGTAAACATTGTGCTCAAGTGCTATACCTGCTAGGAATTACCGTTATGGCTTAGGAGGAACTGTGGTTATCTAAGGAGGCCTCAGGGAAATGAATTCTGAGCTGGGGCTGGCATGAGTATAAATTAACCAATTAAGGCACCTGTATCAATATAAGCGTCCTGACTCATTGTTTAATGGGATAATTGGAATTCTGTAGAGGAAATAAAGTTGATTACAAGGATCAAACAGAGGGAAAGCCCTCCAAGCATTTGTCTCTTGCTTGCGATTAGCTGTAGCTAAGGGGCCAGTGAATCTGTTATGAGGATGCTGACGTGGAACAAATAGCAATATGGGGAGTCAAAGATCAGATAATTACTTTTTAATGTTCACAACAAAATTGTGTGCATACTTATCTATGAAGAAATAGACAAAGCTCTGCATGTTTAAGAATAAACACAAAGACTATATTCCAACTTTTTTGCATGTATCCAAGTTCCCAGAATGTCCTAGTTTTACCTGATATAATGCAGCAGATGATTTTTCCTATCACTTTATATGCCTCTGTAAAATAGTTTGCAATACGATTATGATCCTAAGTACTTACAGGTGTCTGAATCTTGCCCGTGATGGGTAGATTTGACCATCAAAGCAAATGATGAACAGCTGGTGGAGAAGAAAATGTCAAAGAGATGAGGGACTACTTGGTTTCTTGAATCCAAGGGGGTATGATGTGGATGATTTACTCTCTATAAACAGAAGACAGACTGATCTCCAGGGAGAGGGAAGAATAGAAGGGAAATTCACTGTATTCTCAGGAAGCCATCTTTCACAAAAATTCAGCAGCCTTTTCACCAGAGTACATTTGAAGAAGAAAATGAAATGCTATCTGTGGATTCCTCTGTCCAAATGTATGCTTTCATTTGAAGGATTCGAAATATTTTTGGCCAATGGAAACTGAGGCCTATGTAGCTTCTCTTTATGTTTCTGAAGAGTAAGAAGGTTATTTGGAGGGGAAAAACAAACAAACAAAAATAACAACAACAAAAATAACAACAACAAAAAAACACCAACACCCCCACCCCCCTACAGAAACACACAAAACGACAAAAAGAAAATAAAGTAAAATAAACATCTGGCATTACATTTTATTCATGTTTCTGATGAAAGTTTTGGGTGTGCCAGACATGCTGTATCACATATATATGGGATATCCATAGAGAAACAACAAAGAACATCTAACTCTCTCTTCATTTATTCACATTCTCCTATATATATATATCTATATTTTTTTTTTTTAATATCTGGCAACAATCATCAGAAATGGAGTTAAATTTAAGCAGGTTCCTAAAAAAAGTAGAAGGTATGGGTATCCAGTAATACTGTACATCCTTTCTTGGGAACTACTGACTGTGCTCTGGGATGGCTTTGGACTCAGGAGGTTCCTCAAAACAGGCTAAGGCTCAAGCCAGGGCTCCTTCTCATCTCTCACCCTGCACAGGATAAGTGGCAGCACTGCTTGATCCAGCCTGCGGTACAATTTGTCATTGAATGTTTTCACTATTATTAATATTTATTCAGCGTGTTTTCCTGCAGTGGGCCACCTTGATGCAGTGTGTTTCTCCCTAAAATCTGTACTGAACTAGTGTTCTCCATGTTCAGGAGATGTACTTGTGGACTGAAAGATTTTACACCTCATTTAACCTCTAGTGTGGTATTCGCCAAAACAACAGGAAAAACTGTGATGCCTTGAAATTTTTATTTATAATAGAGTAGTTGCTATGTAGCATTATATTTAGCATTATTATTATTTAATACATAATTATATATAATTATTTATTAATTAATATATAATTATTATTTAATTGTGTTATATAGCATTTCACACACCTGGAAATAGAGTAATGAGTAGAGCTCAGTAGAAACACTCCATTGAACTATACCGGAAAATAAGGAAATCCAAATGCTTGTATTTTACAGCACATTTTTCCTACATTTCCCCGTATTTACATTGCATTGTTACTTTTTCACTTCATCCCCTACCCTTTTGGGGCAAGGGTCTCTAGAGGACTCCAGCTGCAATGCAGTGTGTCACTCAACATGTGTTTCTTCCATGTGGTGTAGTATAAGAATCCTATGGTTCAACGTGAGGACTGTAGTAGCAGAGGGGAGCCATGAAATAGTATAAGGACCAGTACTATAACTCTCTTTAGGCTACAGAAATTCTATTCCATTTCAGGAATGTAAAAATATATTATTATGATTGAAAATGTCAAACAATTCTGTCCCAATTTAATGGAACTCTGGCATTTCAACATTTTGCCTGATTTTACATCCAAACCAAATGTGAAAAGGGATACAAATTCTCAGTTTCATAATAACTGACACTGTATTTTTGAAACTAACAATAAAATAAATAAAAGTATTCTGTGAGATCTGGAACACATGGTGAAACATTTACTGTTATTCTCCATAATGAGAGTCTATCTACCTTATCAAGCTTCTGTGATAAACTTTTCCCCTTATGGACCTTATGATTTTGCAGATTGTACAAACAAAACTTAACAATTCTTCCTCAGAATTACACCCACAGAAATAAAGTGCATGCTGACAGAAACTGAGGACACGCGGAAGTTCTTTAAATGAAGCCACATTGAATGTGCATTAGAATCCCTCTGTAGAATAAAATCAGAGGAACAATCACATTAGGGGGAAAGGATGATGAAAAAATATGCACTTCTTACAGGCATGCAATGAAGTTAGTGTCTCAGCATATACCAGATTCTGCTTTGAAATTTGTTTTACTGACCTGAAGCTTAAGCAAGTGGGATGACTCCAGGGTAATTGACAGGAGAGAGAGAAAAAAGTGAGGAGAGAGAGAAAAAAGTGGGATATTGTCATATGGGCCCTCAGCTGTTTTCTCACCACAAAACCCTCCAGTACAGAACTCTTGTAATTAAATATTACAGATAAAACCTTGCTGAATACAACTATCATGGCTTTCAGATACGCCTGTTCTGAAAAAACTTCCCCCCCGCCCCCCAAAAAAAAATCACAATAAAAAGAATGCATTCTGCTCTTGACATTTCATATAGTATAAGGTAAAGTATACTCTGTTGCCACTTGCAGCAACAAAATCAACAGCAGCAGCATCTCTATCTGAGATTACTTTCTGAAATCAAATTCAGGCAGAGAGAAAAAGAGAAGCAAACAAGTTTACCCCAGCTTTGCCATAGTAAATAATCAAGAGGACTACTTGAGGAACATGAAGCAAAGCACAAGATTCTTCAGATAATATGACAATTGAAACAAGCGTGTTGAATATCCAATTATCTGCAGATCTACCTTCTCTCGGGGAATGGAAAGGGCACAGAAGGGCTAGTCTGCAGTGAACGACACTGCAGGAAAAAAAAAAAGAGCCAGTCTGCGAACTAGAGGACAAATCCATCTCAACCTAAAATTTGTCATCAGCTATGTTGAACAGGCAATCTTTTCAAATACATGACAAATGACACTGCTATTCATAGAGCAGGTGTAACACAGGTTGCCACACTGTAATTTGTTACCAATACTGCCCCAGGGACCGAGAGATGCTCTGCATTCAGCTGTAAAGCACCACAACCAAAGGTGTGCTCAAGTGGAAATTACAGCTAATACAGTAAGAATTATCTAACAGTTATGTGTAACTAACCTTTGTGGTTTATTGTAAAAAAAAAAAAATGAACATCATGGCTTTTGGCATCTCTTTTGGCACTTGCACTGCATTTCAGGAAATGAGAAACCTTTCATCTCTGGCTATAAGGCTGTAAAGCTCTGTTTTGATGTCAGGCTGGGGGAGCAGATTAATCCAAATGCTTCACATCAGTCCTTGATTTGCACAGCTACAAAGAAAAGGTGCACCTTCAGCCCATTTATAACCCACTACTGTCTTTTAAAATATATTTTAAGAAGGGCACAGGTTCATGGGCCAATCAGTTCAATAAAGCTGTATGCATAAAAAAATGTGGATAGTTCTCTTCTGGCTTCTTCATGCAGCTCCATAGGGAATTGTGGTTTCAGGCCAAACAACTACAAAAGCAAAGCTATTTTTCTCTCAGCATTTTAGTGAAGTGCACATAATACATCTTTAAGTAAATCAGTGTTGTAACAGGTTTCAACTGATCCATCTTGGGAAGTCAAATGAGAAACAAAAATAGATCCTGTTTTCAATTTGCGCTGAGCAGCAAAGTGATTTGAAATCCTCCCTTGCCACAGGAAACAAAGAAATAAAAAACAAATCTGGCAACTATTCAGTAAATGCATGTGCTTATTCAGTATATAAATTCAGGACCCAAAGAACTGTGTATTAGAGAGGGCCCATCCACATACCCAGCAATGTTAGGAAGGGAGTGCAACCCTCCAAAAAAGCCCCTTTCTCTGCAGTCAGGCCCTCTGTGACAGAGTATGCACCAGTTGTCAAAGCTGCCTCTGCGCAGATATGCAGAACACCTAAACAGCCACAATGTACCATAAGTATACCTATATTCTAAGGGACAGGTGGAGTATAGGTGAAGATATGAGCAGATATTACTTATAGGAATAAACAGTACAGTACAGTCTAAACAATACAGATTGTAACTTCAACATGAATTACGAAAAAGGGGAAAAAATACTTGGAAAATTCCTGCAGAATGGTGTAACCATCAAATCAGTAACAAACACAGCAAGCATCTTAAAGCAGAAGAGCCCTTACCTTTACTGCTTTAGGTCTGATAGGATTATATGCATTTTCTCAAGTAACTGCTACTGGAGCTATTGGAGATAAGTAACAGTATTTTCAAAAATGGAAACAAGATGGTCACACTTGAAAGTTTACTATTTCCTTAAAATATTTCTGTAATAAAGTGGTCCCTGGTAAGGAAATCTCTATGTGTTGAACGAGAGGACAAAAAGAAAAAAAAAAAAAAAACAAAACAGTAGCTAAACTTTTAGATCAGTTTTTAGTACATGACTTTTCTAAAAGTATAAAAAGATAGTGTATGATTTCCTAGAAATAGTTGAGATCAAATCCCTGAAAGAAGGATTCTGTTTCACTAAATGTACTAGACTAGTATAAACCAGACTGTCACTAATTTTGCTAAAAACACATGCATGTTAAATTATTTTTCTTAAAGTCTGTTAGTAGAATTGGCACCAAATAATTAAAATTAATCATGTTTTGTACCATTGTTTCTAATGTGAGCATGATGTTCTCCTGTTTGCTTTTCCAAAGGTCATGTCTGTAATACTCATCCTTAGTGGCAGTTTTTCTGTGTTTAATGAGACAGCGTGGTTATCATGACATCGAGCTAATTATTATTAGCTTGAAGAAAGCAAAGGATCCCTTCATCTCTAGCTCTGTAGGACAAAAGGAAGAGTGAGAACAAGTGGAATATTAATACCATTTTACACAAAAAGGGCTTGATTTTGCTCTGCTCATGTGGAATTACATCTGAAGAAAATGAAAGGAGAGAAAGTGAAAGGAGAGAAAGGGAAAGTATTTCCTCGGTTCTCAGAAGAATAACAAATGATTGTTAATTGGCAAGTGTTTAAATGGCTGGTTCTAATCGGAGTAAATGGGCTTGTTTTTCCAACACTGGGTCTCACATCAAAACAACAAGAAACAATTGAAAAATGCCTGCTTAAGGAAGCAAGAGGAAGTGGGTTGTCACCAGCTGTTCAAAGACAAGATCCTGCAACAAATGTGTAGCAGCAGATGCCATGTGAAGTGCGGGGAATGTAAATGCGTATGAGTCATCCCATGAGCTTAGGGGGAGGGAAAAGCTGCAGGCCAGATCCTGGGGGAAAAGATTTTTGTGGCTTTAACTATTTCTCCACTTGCTTTGCACTTTGTTCAAGTTAAAAGTATATTTTTGGAAGAAGGTGTCCTTAAACCCTGTTAAAGAGCCACCAGCACCAGGAAAGTCTCTTACAGGATATTATGCTTTGGGCTTATCACATCAAAAAGGAGATGATCCAGCATCATTGTCTGTCCATCAGGGAAAGTAGTTCAAAACATTTCCCCTTCTCCTCTCTCCTTTTAGACTAGCCTAGATTAGACTAGACTAGACTAGACTAGACTAGAATATTTCACTTGGAAGGGACCTACAACAATCATCTAGTCCAACTGCCATTTAGGTTCATAGTAATAATAAAAATTGTTAAAAGTATAATTTTACAATTTGCAACATTTCACTGATTTGTTTTCCAGTGCAGATTCATAAATAGGTACATTGGCACACTGGGAAAAACAAGAAAATTGGTCTAGTGGCAGAAGAACTATGCCCTGCATCTCACGAGGATAAGCCCAAGGATCTCATCTCAGGAAGGGTGCCCCTGGGCCTGGAGGTAAATCCTTGTAACAGTTGAAGTATGATGGAACTTGAACTGCAGATGACAGCTGGATGCACTCCAGGAGATTTCAGTAAAATCCTGTTTCTCTAAAAGAAATAGCAAGAAAGAGACAGGGAGGAGTCCCAGACTCAGCTCCTGCACTGGCTGTCCCAGTCATACATATCTAAGCACTCTTATTCTCTAGTCATTACGAAATACATACTGATTTACACTGTCCCATAGTTTATAACAAAATAGGTCATCAAGAATTATCAAATTAATTGCAAAATTGTCTTATTGTTTGTCCCCAACAACACCAACTGTCATGTAGAGAGAAAAAAAAGAGGCATTAACAGTAGACTCTGCACAGAGATCTACATTTGGAAGCAATTTTTATGTCCTGTGCTACTGTGTTCCACTGTGACAGATCCTGAGAATTCCCTCCTGTGAGTCACCCTCAAGGCTCTCACCCCCAATTCCTCTGCTGAATTCGTACCACTTAACAACTCACAAACTAGGAGAGGCTTAAAGCTGAGCTCTGAGTTTGGGGTGGGTTTTTTTGCACTTCTTTAAAGATGTACTCCAGTACTAACAGGAAAATATTGATTTCATTTTGTGAAAATGTGTTCACCTTTCAATATTAAGAGTATTTTCTGGTTTGGAAAAAAAAACACCCAAACAAAAAACCTTAATCAAATATAAAACTCTAAACAAACAAAAACAACAGTGACAACAAAAGAGAGAGAGTGAGGAGGAATGGCCCTCAATAGCCAGTGGTGTAAAGATTTAGAGATTCACCTGTGACCCAAGGGACATCACATGAGTATCAACCCAGTGTGAAAACCATTACACTCTGAGCTGTGCAGGGGCATGATTTTCAGGCTCTGGTAGGGTGACCCCATGAACCCAGTGGCAGTCGGGGCTCATACTGAACTTCTGCCACATAAACTTGTGGAATCCATCAGTGATCAGGGGGAGGTATATAAGATTACAGTTTCCACTGAAATGAATTATCCTCAAAGCTAGTTTCTAAGATAAAACAAACTCAAACATGTTTGTACCTGGCCACAAGAAGAAGGCTTGAGGACTGAGTTTTGCTGTATCTTGTTGCAGAGCACAGGCAGAGGCCAAGCATTAGTGAGTCCTTCTTCTGTACCTGGACAAATTAAGTAGGAAAGGAACAAAATGAGCTCCTAGTGCCCTTCATCCCTTACTTGTCGGATATATTCGTTGAAGTAAACTGCTAGTGGCATTACACACAATTCGAGCTAGATTTTTCTCCAGGCCCATGATCTGGTCACTGCTCTGATTTTATTTCCCATGGCTGGTGATCAGGTCTCACCATGGAAAGGGATGGGACAGCACGGGGGAGGCTGACGGCACCCACGCTTGCTCCTCAGACGGGGAGGCAAATTGCGAGATGATCAAATCTACAGGTCATGGTGTTTTGTTCTTCAGTGATGAAACTGAACGGCAAAGCAGTTATTGTATTTCCAAGGGAGGGGAAATCTAGCCTGACTTGGTTTTGTCATAAGTGATTAGATTTTATATTGTGCTTATGTACTTCTCCTAATCAAATTGGCATGTTGGTTCAAAATCAACCTAGCAGAAAAACTTTCATTTCCTTACCCATTCCGCTTTATTTATCACCTGGATTTAGCAAAGTTGTGAGGCTTTTTTAAAAAATTCTCTGACTAGGCCCAGTTCAGCTTAGCTTATAAAATTTGAAACATTCATAGCCCAAGGTTGCAAAAGCAATGAATATTTATAATCCTATCTTCCCAGCACACTCAGAGGTGTCTCACAGCGTGATTTCACATTAGAAACGTCCCACCTGTGGGGATCATTCAAAAAAACACAGATTACAAGTCTGTACAACATAGAACAAGGTCAATACCCAAATTATGGGAATTATCACCTAAAAAAGGTTGCATACCTAATGATGCTCTGTACCAACTCTGATTTATAGGTGCTGTGCTAGCATGAATCTCCCCTGTGAAGACAGTACTTCAACTATTAAGTTATGACATTACTTCCTCGTACTTGTTCTGAGCTTTCTCATGAATAAGCTGCAAACTGCATAATGCACTTCTCTCACCACTTACAAAGGTATGCCTTACCTCCAACAGCCAGGAACAAAAAAGGGTTTCTCACCTAGTATCAGAGCACAGGGAAATATTACACTGTAAAGAACACAGTGACTAGTGACAAATCACAGGCAGGACTCTAGTGATGAGAGCTGCTTAGAAAATACTGCAAGTGAAACTGTGTGACCCTGTAGGTATCTTCTGTTACTCTGTTGCAGATATCTTTCCTCTCCTAGACCAATGCCACGCTTAAAAAAACCACAAGTAAAACATTAATTCATTAATTCATTAATTAGTTCATTATTTTCCTATCAAGACAGAGCTATGAGGGGAAGAGTCCGTTTTAATACCTTCCAAGCAAATAGGGTTCCTTCCATTTTGCAGACAGGAAATTAAGGGCCAGCAGCACTGGAAAAAGAAACTGTCTAGAGGCCATTTTAGGCCAAGGAAGTTTTGCCATCTATTTTAATGCAGCAAGACATAATGTATCCTCTAGTATCCTGCCCTTTCCTATTTTCCCCAAACTTAGGGTGAACCATTAAATTGATGCTTGCCCTGTAAATCCCATAAGCTATTAATGTAGTTCCCTTAGCTGGTAGATAGATTAATGACCTGAAACTACTGTAAAATATTTGCAACTTCAGTGCAAATTAATATAATATTTTATCCTCATTTTATACCCACATCTGGCGCTTCCTTCTGCAAAGGATACCAGAAGGAGCTGGACTTTTAAATGCCAAAGTTCTAAATCTCATATTAAAATTTTAAATCAAACTGTTTAACACTTTAGTTTTAAATTTCTGCATTTCTATTTTTTACAACTCTCTCGCCTCATTTTTGTTTTTCTGCTAAGAGCAAAGAAAAATTTTTAAAATCAGATCTGTTTGGGAGTTTTTTTGAACACTAATAAAGTTTGTAAAATGCCTTATGTGTTTAAGGACTCTGCTCTCCTCTGCAGTCCACAGCTTGGGCTAGGTCTAAGTATGAATGTTTTCATGTTACTCAGGTTTGAGTTTTCAGTTTTAAGATAGGTAGTTTTAAGTTTTCCGGGTATCGTGTGCTACCATGCAAATAATTTTTATTAAAATATCAAGTCTTCTTCCACCCCCTAAAACAACATAGTTCACTAAACACATTTCTCTGATATTGGATGCAATTCCTGCAGAAAGAATAATCATGAGAACATTAAAATGGCTGAATGCCTAAGACATGTTAAGTCACAAAACACTCTGGTCAAGTCTCATTTCTGTAGGAATTAAAACTTACAGCAAGGTCCCCATACCTGAGGCAGGTACAGCAGGCTGTTAGATTTTCTGTTGGTGGCATTTAGAGGAAATAAAGGAAGTGGCAGAGGGGGAAAAGGTAAAGTTGATTTCTCTCACTGTTCCTTCTTGCCAGCACTTTTCAAAAGTTTGACTTTATTTATAAACAGCAAAAATAGGTTGAACTTCAAACTTTTAGGAAAATTGTTATTTTTTTTCTACACTTCAGACCCTCAAAATTAAACAAAAAAGTAAGTATTATGAAAATCACAGAAAGCAAATGACAGTTTGGAATGAAACTATGTGTTTTATTTCTGCTCTGTATTCGCTATTATTATAACTTATGAAGAAAACGTAGCCACTTCACAAATGCTTTATTGCTGAATCCTGATGCTCTGTTTTGGCACCAGCATTAGGTACCAAACCACATGGAAATCACAAGATAAGCTGAACAGAGACTTGCAACCACATTCGCTCACACTTGATCAAGTTGTCTTGTAAACCTCACTAGTTGTTATTGAGGATCATTTTGGCCAAAACACTTTTTGGAAGCATATTTCAGACACTGACCCCTCTCTTGATTAGAAACATCCTTCACATACAGTCTAAACATATTTGTGCCAAATTTATCCCTATTTTTTCTCATGTCAACATTTTCTGCTGATTTCTTTGTGGTTAGATTACAGGCAGCAAGCATGTGTCCTTCACTACCTCTTTGGCGAGGCTGAGGAAGTCAAGCTTTTTTAGAATCCTAAAAAGAAATGGGATTGGGCAATCTGCCTGATTACAGCTCCTTTGTTTTAAGTCTGTTTTTCTTAAAGGTAGGTGACCAGAACAACAAACATGTGGTCATCCAAAACCACTGTCAACAATACTGGTGAGACCTCCTACCCTCTCCTGCAGTACACCATTCAGCACATCCACAGAATCTCATTAATCACTTTCATGGCTGCATGACATTTGTAATTTGTAATCAGACTGCCCAGGGGGGTTGTGTAGTCTCCTACTCTGGAGGCATTCAAGACTTGACTAGACGCCTTCCTGTGTATCCTCATCTAGGTGTTCCTGCTCTGGCAGGGGGATTGGACTAGATGATCTTTCGAGGTCCCTTCCAATCCCTAACATTCTGTGATTCTGTGATTCTGTGTTACTGACTACCATGCACCTGCCTTTCTCCACTTACCATCTTCAGACCATAAACCCCTAACCTCAAAGCAAGCATTTTCAGTATTAGTTTCCAAAGGCATTCCTGGAGCTTTATCATCAGGTTTCAAGAGCCCTGTCCTTTAAGGTCTTCTGGCCCTTCTGACACAAACTCATCCCCTCCATAAACAAGGTTCGTCAGCCAAATAACGTTGTTCTTTCTGGAGGTGTTAGTGAGATATCAAGGAAGTTCATCTTTCTGTTCTCTGACTTAACCTGGTGCACATCTGCCGAGAGCTCCCTGTCATGCAAGTTCTAGTTCTGCCTGTTTTTTGTATAGATATCTAATTTCATCTCCCGTCCTTTCTTCTGTCTCTAGATCATCATAACCTCTCTCTTGGTCCCTATATGGTGCCTTTTACTCCTCAAGTAGTCGCTCCTGACTGCAGGAGTTGCATCTGCTCCCTTTGCCAGGCTAGTTATTCTTCTCTCCTGCCAAACCATTTCCCAATTCTGCTCTTTCTTGTCACACTTCAAAGCAGCTGATGGGCTCCACAGTCCTTTCTCCTCTAGTAGCCGGTCTCTCCCCTGTCCTTGTTTGCATGTTTCTGTGGATTGTCCTTTCTGTTTGTGGATCAACCTGCCACATCTTCCTGTTCACAAAGGGTCATTTGAAAGCCACCATTTGTGTGACTGTGTTGTTAGTCTTTTTCCCAGTTTGTGAAGGTACACTGACAGATGACTGGGACATGCCGTGAGATTTAGCTCAATGAAATTACCACGAGGAATTACTGGACATGGCAGAAAATGGAGCGAGAAGGTAACAAGTGTTACGGATAATGCCATGAGGAATGACTGAATTTCACAGATGGTTAAAGGGGAGTGATGTGAAGATGGCCAAATCTCACAGATAATGGAGGGGAGAACTGGGGACATTTTGAAGAGTGAAACCTTGCTAGGCTACCAGAGACTGGAAATGTTTGGTTAGGCAACCCTATCAGAAACCAAGTTTGCATACAGAGGTAGCAAAAGTGAGACCTGTGCGGAAGAAGTAAACAGAGAGGGTTTTGATTTGAGAGGAGACTGGTGCAGAATGAGAGATCAAGGTGAATTAGAGAACAGGCATGAGAAATGGAGTGGAGGGGGACAAAGGGGGCGAGCTGAGTTGCTGGTCAGTATGCTTGAGCCCTTCACTCAATTGCCGCAATCCATCCTATCTGCTCATTCAACTCAATTCCTGACTATTTTCTGTATAAGGATTTGGCTTTGTTTAACACAGGAATTATTGCACGGACCCTTCATGTGAGAAATAGCTGCAGTCAGGCACCTGCTGTTGGATGATGTATTGCCCACAGGTTCTGCATCCTGTCATCCTTATTTGCTTCATTTTTTCTTTTGAAGTTAGGAAAGAGAGATAAAAGACTATGGAAGCAAGAGAGGTAGCAGCATAGGGAACAGGAAAAATTTCAGAAAAACAAACTCCCCCGTAAAATCCCATCCAGGCACTGCTGTTTATTGTTATTGGTTCATTGGTGCTCAAGCTGCTAGGCTTTTTGGCAGGGAAAATCAGAACATACTGGACTCCACTCTGCTGTAGCCAGGATGCTTCCAGTACCCAACATAATTAGTTTAATGCCAGCTCGAGTATCTCTGCACTGCAGCATTATCACACTCTGTCTCAACAAGGAAGACAGAGAGCTAAACAACTACACCTCCACCCAAAGCTTCCTCTTGTTCTTTTGTCCTAGCAGCACTACAAGCAGCACTAACAAAGATAAATTAAAAAAAAAAAAAAGTCAGTACACTGCCTCTGATATCTCACTAACTGTAATAATCTCAACAAATTAGATCATTTGGAGACCCAATAGAAGGTTTTATCAAAGCCACTAAGACCCAAGCTATGCTATATAAAATACTGACAAGAGTAGAAGAGAGAAACTCTTAAAACCAAAAAAATACAAAGTTTAAGTTTCAAGTTGGATTTAATGATTGAATCCTCATGTTCCCTAACATTACACGTGACAAGCTGTGTCATGACTTTTCTGATGTGCCAAAGTCACAAACTACTCCCTGTTTTAGATGCTATTAGCCTGCTAACTGATACCCTGTGTGTCTTAATTCTGCTGTTTCCAGGTAAAAATAAAGTCATGGTTATAAAACATGCGTTGCATTTGTCCTAAACGATCAGTTTACAAAGGCCCATCCCATTTGGCTGGTATCATTCTCTTGAAATCCAAACTGTTTGAGAAGATAAATTACTGTTACTACATGCATAACACCTGGCATATTTTACCATCTGAAATGTGCTATAAAATACATTTCCAGTGACTGGCAAGGAAAGGATTGGTGTTGGCTGACACTAGTGACAGGTCCCTTCCTCCAGCCTTTTGCCTGAGTTGTGCAAAGCCCCCATGAAGATTTATCCATGCTCACGAAGAAGCCAGACTTTAGGAAAACCTTGACCTGAACTCTGGAGTACTTCTACAAATTCTTTCAACTTTAACCTGTGAAATAGATGTTGTCTTTTGACTGTTAGCAATTAGCTCAGTGTGAGAGGATGACAAGGAGGAGACTCTGGGCTCTTGTCCAGTAATGATACCACTGCTCTCAGTTTGTCAGCCAGCCAGGGACAAACAGTTTGTTGTGCAAGTGTTACCATTTTACTGAGCAGATCCCCAGTGTCACACTACAGCTGGCAAACAGCAGAAACAGAAGTAGCTCCATTACAAGCAAGCACTGTGCACCAGCCCTTGAATGGGACACACTTCCCATATATGCCATCTTCACTCTGGCTTCCCTACATCCCCCTTGCCACCACAACTTTTAGACTACCATGTCTGCAGGTTTTCAGCCTCCTGAAAAAAATGTTCAGCAGTCACACAGTGAGAAAGCTATATTTTTCGAAACTTTACATTTAAGATTGATTCAGAATTGCAATGGAGTGGGACCTCAGTTGAGAAAAGGGAGAAAATAAAGTTAATTAAAGTGCTGTCCAGCTGGAACTTGAAAATTTTTCAGTCAGGGGAATATATCATACCCTGCCTCTTCCCATGTGCATTGAAAAATAGAAACTGCTGTGGATTTAATTAAAACTTTGACTTGGTTTTTAGTTAATAATCTTGACTCAGTTTATTAATATCCAATCAAGATGCAAAGTTATGACCCCCCATCATGAAAAAAAATGTTTTCCTCTGTTATGATGACATATGTGGTTTTCTGTTGGTTTTGAATTTCGGCAGAGTTTTTTATAATACCTAGAGAAATCTGGAGAACATAACTATTACTAGTTCAGCTGGTTTAAATTTTCCTTGTTCACTTGATTCAAAGGCAGAGTTTTTAGCTTGCTATATTTTGCTCACTAAACTTCAGTTGTTTCTCAACAACAAATTTCAAACTAAAAAGTAATACTTAGGGATAGACACACAGAGATCGTGCAAACCTGTTTCTGCGTCAAAGTTCGTAAGTCAAGGTCCATCATCAGTGAGGGACCATGCTGTGACTAATCTGTCTATGGGCCCACCTCAAAGCACCAATGTACTTCACTATAACCTCTCCATGGTTTCCTCCACACCTACAGAATCCAAATTACAGCTCACCAAATGCACCTGTATATTATTAAAAACAATTCAAACATATTCTCTGTCCCAACTAATGGCACAACAGCTCAGAGGTCTCTCGGCATCAAGAGCAGTAGCTTCCGTACCAGCATCCTTCAGGTTCAGTGCTGCATTCTGAATAACGGATGAATTCAAAAGCACTGCAGGGGTGGATAACTCAACCCACAGCTGCTCTGTCAGCAGTGGAGAGAGACCTCAGCTGGTCCCACACTCCAGTGGCACAGGTACGAGTCTGGTGGGCTTTGCTCGTTGGCATACAGTGCCACACACTGTTTTCAGAAGCCATTTGCAGAACATGGATCAAGCCAGGATGGCATGTGGCCCAGGCTAATAAGATGCTCCACACACTCACGGTGTGCCTTCAGTTACCAGTGCTCAGCAGCAAAGGAAACTTTTTACCCCTCTAACTTAAGTGCTTCCCAGACTCATAGAGAAATGCCATGTTTTTTACTACAATCTCCATTAGCACAATGCAGATCAGGAGCACACTCACTGAGCCTCCTAAACCAGTAGATAAAAAACAACCCATGGTCTTCAAAAAATATACATACTAATAAAATTGTAATTAAGGTGAAAATGTCAGCAATGCAGGGTTCACTTTCACCTAGAGAGGCAAACAACATGCCAAAACATGGAAAGCTTCTGAGAATGGGATAAATTAAAGAAAAACTTGTATCCAGTAGTTATCTGGGACCCCACAAGGTTTTTGTGTAAGTATCATATTTTCACAGCATAATCCATAACCCAGGCAACCCAGACGCTTTTAAAGGTGACAGGATTGGAAAAATAAGGTCTCCGCTACCTACAGCCTGAGATAACTATCACAAAATAGCAGAAGCATAGGCAGGGAGACATATCTGATAGGAAGAAGATGGAGAGAGGCTGAGGAGGCTGCAGAAGGGTCAAGGAAAATGCTCTCTGACGCCAACACACCTGCAACCTGCACCACTGCTCACTTAGAGGGTCCGTTCTGTTTCGTTCTTTGTTTGAAGTTGACCTATGGGTTTTACACATGAAAATGTAATCAGAAAAAAATACAAATAAGAATAAAAGAATTCTAGAAGAGGTTTATCTCCATCAGTATTATGATAGAAATTAGGAAAGACAACAGAGAGCTGCTGATCTCTATGGCTTTCTGTCCCACTCACCATCGAAGATTCATAGAATATGGATTTAGAAAATTCTACCTAGACTTTAGAGATACTATATCCTTTATATTGAGTTTTTAACCTTTGTGGATTTTCATTGTTTCATATCCTTTGCAAAAGGAAAGGAAGAAAACCTAACAATAATTCCTCAAAATAATAAAACCATGTCTTTTGATGTTTTGTGTCTTGTAGACAAACTCATATAATGCAAGGATATGGAAGACAAATTAATCCCCCAGTTTAACATAAAAAGTGGTGGATAAATCCACAGAAAGCATTAAATAGTACTGCTAAACTTCCATTCAGGTTTTAGATATGTGTTCCCATGTGTCTAGGGTAAACCAAAAAAATAGGACGCAGTACACCTTTTAATGTTGGGGCTAAAAAAAAAAAAAAGAGAGAAAAAAGAGAGACGTGAAATCCATTAGGTATGAGAACTGAAATTAATAAATCAGTGGTCCTGAAATTAATTTTTCACATCTAGAAATTTTCTACTGCAGCATTTGAATTTTCAATAGGCTTATTTCATTCAGCCTGTTTCAATCAACCGCAAGCAATGGGATGTATTTTAGGAACACCAGCCAGCCACTCTTACCTCTGATGGTGAAACCCCTTGAGGTCCGAGGAGGTACCACCTCACAGCGCCTGCTGCAGAAAGCAGAGGCTGAGCAGCAGCAGAGCCTCTCCACCGAGGGAAGGCCCATGACACATGTACTCACTGCTCATCCTTGAATGAGTTTGAATATACACCACAAACATTTGCCAAGTGTCTAGACAAGCATTTGCAGTGGTATTAACTGAGTAAATTTTCAGTGAGTTCACTCATACAACAGAGCCATCAATCTAAAGAAGGCCAAAAAAGATAACAGATTTACTGCATGGAGTCAATTCCTACATTTTAGGTAACACAGTGGGTTAGGCACATCTATGCACACACACACACACACACACACACACAGCTTTAAAAAAGCAAAAGAAATAAAAAGCTGGAGAAATCTGTACACAATACCATGCCAGCCAATGAGTTAGTATAATGGTAAGCTCATGTTCTACTTGCTTCGGTTTCCTATTCCTTGTTGAATTATGTTGTTAGAAAGGATGGATAACACCTTGTGGCAGCAATAGGTGAAAGAAAAAGAACGAGGAAAGTCAGAAGGAGAAGGGAGGCAATCAAGTGAAGGTTGAACAACTTTTGCCAATTCACTGACCTTGGCATATTCTGTTAGATTTTTAAAACATACCTTTTTTTCTTTAAAAATACTCATCATTGGCCACAAGCCTAGATGAGTCAAAAAGGAGACACATGGGCACTCATCAGACAGAGAGATTTAACATATTGTCATTGTCCTCTGGAAATTATTTCAGATAATGCATGTTCCAGAACAGAAAATTCTTTCTTTGGTCCAAATATTACAGAGAATATTCAGTTCAAACCAGTCTGCTAGTGCATTTTCACTATAATTCTATATCTTTGACTGAAATGATAGCAGCCAAAAATCCATGAAATAAACAAGAGAGGGAAAACTAGGGCATCAATCATTCTATGGAATGAAAAATACTATCAGAGCTACTTTTAATAAATGCACACTCAGCATTTTTGTAGTTCTGTGTTTCTTCTACAGAAACTTTGGTGTTCCTAAATATTCTATGCTGATTTTTTCCTGCCAAAAGAAGTCATAAATTAAGCAGCCTATCAGGCTCAGAGAAAGGTTATCATCACTGTACGATATGTCAACTCATTCTTCCAGACTCTGTGCTAAAAATACAACTTCATGAAAAACCCTGCTACTGTTAACAACCCTGTGAAGCTCTTTGAAGTGCAGTGTGACTGTCAAATCTGCCAGTTGCTGAGGGAGCCTCTTGTGGTGCTCAAGAATGAAATATTCAATTTGTCATTCAGGAAAAGTGGAATGGAGAAGTGCTGACACAGAACTGGGCAGGTTCAACAGTCCATTCACCAGCACTTGAGCTGGATACACAAACGTCAGATGCCAGAGGTAGATCAAAGTGCCCCAGGTGAGCTCTGTGTGGCACAAGGGGATGCTCGGAGCCACATCCAAGTCTTGACAGAACAGAGGCCAAAATGCAGAGGTGGGCATTAAGGGTGTAGCACCATGAGACAAGTATTTGGAAAGATGATTTGGGCAAAATCAAATTGAGCAGAGTGACTGTGTGGCTTGTGGCATCCCTCAAGCCCTGGGACTGAATGTAGCATCTCCAGTGCACCCTGTCGAAGTTTCTAGTTCTGCTGTTTGGGGAGGGCATCTCACAGCCTCTCCTCCACATATATTTTTTATAGGGTGAATGAATACAGACTCAAATGCTGGCTGCCAGGACCAGTTCCTAGTGATATCCATCACAAGGGACATAATCAAAACTTCTTTGATTATGACCATTACATTAGCCATGACCCAACATACTGTAAAACCCCCACTCCAAAACCAAAAATACTGGTATCTGTCACACTCACACAGCTTTCACTGTGCTAAGCATTTTTTCAATTTATTAGAAAAAAACTGAGCACATGAAGAACACATAGTCCTTCTCATTTTCAAATTCTAACTATGCCTCCTAACCAGTGACTGCAAAATAAAATTATGTCAGAGGACTTGGAGTTCTCTTCTCCTTTTGTAACATAATGCAACACAGTTTTAGTTTCTTCATCTCTAAACTTGTAAAAGAAGCTGCTGTCACTCTTCTGACACAAACACTTCTCTTCTTATTCTCATTCTCAAGATACTTCCTGGTTTTGCCAATTTCAATCTGAGCTAGTTTAGAGATTGGTTGTTTGGGTTTTTTTTAATGTAATGGCTTAACTCTTAAAAAGCTGACATATTTATTTGAATGAAATAGAACAGTTTTACTTCTCTTGCTAATATCTGAACATGAAAAGTATTGCTGCATGCTTTTATTCTCCAAGGTTCAAACCTCATTCTGTCAGCCTCTTACATTTTTAATTTAATTTTTAATTTATATATAGATTTGAATGTGTCTTCCCATATTCCTCCCAACTTGTGACAGAAAGTAGCCAAAAGTGAGGATCACCATGTGTTATACTCGTCAAAGTCACTTCGGCATATTATTCCACCCGGTGTACATGTGTTTGGTGTACACTTTTTTGTATTGCCACAAAAGACCGCTACTGTGGTGAGCAGCTATGTGGTGGAAGAGATCATCAGATTTGCTAAAGGTGAAAGATGAAGCACTGAACTCCATGAAATTGTAAGTCCTGCCACTGTTAACATGAAAATACGTGCCAAGCACGTGCAAAGGCACAAAGCCATGTGGTCAAAGAAGATGGTGTCAACCTTGCTTTAACACTTGCCTGGATTTTATATCACAGCCTTAAAGTTGTTTACACCAATTACTAATGTCTGGATGTCAAAAGGGTGATTTTGCTTTATTTCAATGTAGACATATTGCTAAGGAAAGTTGAAGGAAATTACTGGCCTGTAGGGTTAGGCAGGAAGAGCATTAGTCACACTCTCAGTAGTGCATGGAAGTCTGTGAAAGACATAAGAAATAATCAGAGGTTTTAGGAAGAAGAATCTCTGTACCAGTCTGCAGATTAACCTTATACTCTTATAATGAGTTCCGCAGATCTTTCAATTCGTACAAATGATGACTTTCAAAAAATCTGTTAGAAATAATGAAGTTATGATTAAATGCAAATAAGGAAAGTACGCCAAACCTCAGGCTGAGGTGGCTGGCCAGCCACTGGAATAATATCTTCTCATAGAAACATTTTCACATGCTTAAACTAGCAGGAGACTGGAATAATTGGTTGGGAATTTTCAGAGGAAAATATCATTTTGCACCCAGGGGGTTTCATTCAGAAAGTTCATTTGGCATTCAAGCACTCCACTGCAGACAATTCATGTCCAGGAGCGAGAGTATTGCACCTACACCACATTCAAGCCTCATCAGCTCATTAACTCGAGCTGTGTATCACATGCAGGCAGCTACCTGGCCCTCTGATCTGGGCAAACCTGCCCAGGCCCATGTGGCACAGCCTGCTCCTCACAATCTGGGCACACTGCCTCCACCACGAGCTGCCCCCGTCTCTGTTGAATCTGTCTTGGGAAAAATAGATGAGCCCTCACTGATGAGTCTTCTAGAGGAGTCTCACATTGCCATGTATCACAGATAGCAAGACACATCTTATTAGAGCTCATTTGGAGCAGTCCCTGAAACAAGACCTTCACTGCTGCTTCAGGACCTGTTGCAAGTCATCAATGTTGATTTTTTTTAAGCTGTTGTATTGTATTGTATTCATTTGTGGTTTTTTCCAATGTTTACACAGGATGTAATAATGATCCACTAATAGTTCATTAAGTGCTTGGAGTTCATTTATCTTGTTACAAATCTCCAAACTGTTTCACAGGAGCTCATAGCCATAGATTTATCAGCTGTGGGTCAGTATGCAGAACCAGTGTTTTGAAAACTCCTCAGTTCTATATTAAATATCCAAAAGAAAGACTTATTTTTTTAAATCACAAGCACAATCTAACCACTTCACCTCTAGCCCGCAGGGCTGGCAGCCCTTTGGAGTGCAGGTACTGAACCACCCCTGTGCTAAATTGTTCCTGTGGTCTCCATTTGGCTGGTCCATCTTATCATCCCCCTCACTTCAGGGCTTGACCAATCAGTCTCAGTCCTCCTGAGGGATGCTGAATGATACTGCAATACAAATTAATTATACTAACAGCAAGACTCTTGAAGCCATGTGAAAGCATTACACCCAATGCAGTATCAAGGAGTCATCCTAAGCCCTTGTTCCTTGTTTTGCCATCAGCTGGCAGGTTTTCTGGTATTAGTCTATGCCTGCATTGTTCCAGCAGCCACTCCAGGATATATTCCCAGTAACCCCACTGTAATCAGCTGAGTTATTCGGGTTTTACCTAGACATTACAGAAAAGGACCCACCACTATGCAGCACGTTGCTGCAAAGCAATGCAGATATTATAATATCATAGTAATAGACATCTCCTGTACTTTACAGAGTTATCATGTTCATATACTGCTGCAGGTAATAAATACATTTCACTGTGACTAAAGAGAATATCAGATTTTTCAGGGCAAAGCTGGAGATTATTAAAATGCTTTAAGAAGAATTATTTGATTTATTTTATGATCTTTTTTTACTGGTTCAAAAAGTTGAATGTGCTAAAATTAGCTTCAGAACACTGTACTGAAATTGAAAGAGAAAATCTATTACCTTTTCAAGACTCTCCTTCTATTTGTCCAATAATTATTTGTTGAACTTGGCAGAAGTTAACAAGAAGTTTCAGTTTTGCAGAAAAAATATTTTGTTTTAGGAAAAACGTCACTCTGATTCCAAATTGTCTTAAAGAGAAAATTTCCTATTTCCATTTCTTAATAATAAAAACAAGAATAATGATAGCACCCACTCCGCTTTTAGTTGTTGAAGAAAAAAAATAATAAAAAAGAACCTAGGTGTTTCTATTTGATCTTCTTTTATAATCCCTAGTCAGGTATTTAAAACTCCATGCCTGTGACATCTAAGTGCCACAGCCATTTAAAATTTACTCTGTGTAAAGCAGAATTTTAGACCCAATTAGGAACTGCATTTGAGTGCACAAGGTAACATTCTTTTAGCATCACATCTGACCCCACGCTGTATCTGAACATCCTGAGGGACATTGGGAGGGCAGCAGTGGACTGCTGAGTGCCAGGAGACAGAGGCCTTTGCTATTCCTTGCTTCCACATACCTAGAGATCGGTGGCACTTTTGAGAACTGGCATTACAAGACTTGGCATCAGAACCTTATTTTTTCTTCCTCTCCTCCCCCAAAATGATCCTGCCCTTTGGTCTCATACATACAAACATATGTTTTCACTCTGTGGAGTCCAGGGAACATTCACCCTGGCTTAAGGAGGGAGAGAGGAGGAAAGAGCTCAGTCTTGTCATCTTCCGTCACACTGATTTGTACTTTATTCTGCAAGTGCTTCCACTGGGGCCAACAAACCTGCACGCACAGAGTAGCACACTAATCAGGGTAAATAAGGTTGGCAGATTCAGGTCATGCCACAGGTAAAAATACCCATTTATTATTCAGAAATCAAAAAAAAAAGTAGATACCAGAAAACAGGAAAAGCCAGGACATATCTGACAAAACCTTGGATGAAGAGACGAGCCGTGTAAACCCCTAAAGGCTAGCAAAGACTGTCAGTCCCGCAGGCTCCATGGTCGTCAGCTCTCCGTCGCATCGCTCTTCTCAGTGGGAGCACTGAGACAACCAGCTAAACCTGCCAGAAAATCACTACCTGAATACATTCCACCCTCCTTGATTTCTTTGATTTAGAAATTATTCCTGTGTTCTAGTCAGCCAAGGGCTCGGCAGATAATTGTTTTATAAAAAGAATTACGAGTATCAGAACTTCAGCACCTCTGAAACGTCTCTCAGCAAGCAAACAACCAATTCTTCCACCCACTCAGTACAGCCCCACTTGTGAATTGCAATTAGCATTGCAAATGCCTTTCCCTTTTCAGAACTATTGATTGTGCTGTTAAATAGCAGTAGAGAGCCAAAATGCCTGGAAATCTGCTTTAGCTTCCATTCCCCATTATCTATTGATCGATCGATCTATCTATCTATCTGTCCGTCTGTCTGTCTGTCTATCTATCTATATCTTTCAGTCAAAAAATCTTCCAAATCTATACAGCTGCCACCATTACACAGCCTTCTAGTTATGGGCAATATATGTTATTCATCACTATACCCACTCACCCCTCAAAACCGTTATTTCACAGTCTCAGTATTCTTTCCAATATTTCAGGGAAATGTTCTTATTGTACATCCCTCTTGAGCACACCCTATATTTAAATTTCATGCCTAGTTAAAGGAATAGTATTTGTCAAGCTCATCTTCTGTGAGTCTCCTTGGTTTTCCCACTTAATAACTTGCTTTATTTGAACCTGCATATATGGATATATATGGATGTGTTGTTTATAAGGAGATAGAGAGAGACGTTAGGTATATAGTTCCTTTTACATACAGACATTGTTTAGAAGGGTGGACAGAAGACTGTATTATGATTGACAGGAGTTCAAAAAAACTGTAAAAGCAGGCAGCAAGCAAAACACCACAATGACACCGGTATTCTTAATATGCCTCATGTAATCTCTGTATAAACCAAGCAATTTATCACACTCTGCAAGACTATTAGGAACATCCCATACATAATCCTTTGTAAACTGATGTGGCACCATTAAAAGATTGAAAGCACAAGCTTGGTGTCCAGGAAGGGAGGAGTCAGAAAGATTGCAATTCAAACAGCTTCTGAAACAGAAGGATGAGCAGGGTGTGGAAAATCAACACATCAAAAGGGCTTTGTCTATCCCAGTCACAGACAAGCTTGAACAAAGCTGCATTTGCATTCGCACAAACAGCGAAGTGTGCTACAATAAGCTTCCCTAAATTGATTAGCAGAAGGATGGGAAAGCAGACGTCCCTAGCAGGCACTTTGAAGATTGATTCACATGCAGGGCCATGCTTACACTGCACAGGTATCATAGGAATGAGGCGATCCAGAGCAGGGGCGTCTGCTCCAGGAGGCACCACCTCGGGAGAGCCTGCTGAGATAATCCTCAGCTACCAAGGCAGCCTTCTGCAAAGAGCTCAGTTACAGCTTGGGGAACAGATTAGTTTTTGACACAAGTTTACCATGCTTAATTTGATGCTTTCATAGCAGCAGCTCCATCTCCATAATCAAGAGCTTTTCTCTTTGCTTTCCTGTTTTGATTTTGAAGCTTGTCTAGCCACAGTGTTTTGACAAATTTAGAGTACATCAGTTAGGGCTGTAACACATCCAAGAAATGTTGCAGACAAGCCATATGTAAAATGAGATAAGTCTGGGAATCCGTGGGGTCATGGTGAAGTGCTTGATACAAAGGGAGAAGTTTCCTGGGTAGGGGTTATTCAGTGGTTTCTGACACAGAGTTTCAAGCTGAGAGAATCCACTGGTTTCAAAAAGTCTCACATCACCACATATGTCCCTTCTAATAAAAACATCAGGTAACGTTATCTTCCAGGTATAAAGTACTCAGCTTGGTTGTTGACTGCACAATGGCAAATTCTTCATTAAAGCTGGTTTCTAGCTGTATCTCCGAAACTGAATGTTCATTTGAGTGAAAAGTGACCCTGAAAACATTGCTACTGAGAAATCTGACCTTACGTGGGAAAGTCTGCTCAACTCATCAGACAGTTTGCAATAATATATCTGAAAGGTGAAAGATAAAAGCCCAAATACGGTTGGCTTGGCAAAAAGTGTTCTCACAGGAATATATTGTTCCATCAACACTGCCATTCATAGAAAAGTACCAGCTTTAGCGATGGCTTCTAAGATTCAGAGGAGTCTGGGGACCAGACAGAAATCCCCTCTTGAAAATGAGAATTTAAATTATTTCCTAGACTATTCTAGACTGACCAAGCACAGAAGACCCAGGCCAGAAGAGCGCAGTCCCCTGAGAAAGCTGCCACGCACACAGTCAGTTCCTATCAGCAGAAGGGGAGCTTGAACTTGTGACTCCTTCCCGCTGACAAACTTTCTTAACTAATTGGGTCTTCTGAGACCATTAGTTTCCTAACCGTTTAGCTATTCCTTCCTTCTTATATCTGCAAACAAGAGGGTAAATTTTCCTGTGATGGGAAATTCAGCCACAATATTACATCCTAAGGAGAGTAGTTTCAAAGTACTTGTTTTTCTCTAGAGACCATATGAGACAGAGTCTATTTGCTTTAATCAGTATGAGTTCAGGAACTCAGTGACCTTTTTATATATGTATATGAAAGTAAGATTGTTCACCAGGCAGGCAGTCCCACACTCTTGCAGCTCTAATTTATAATTTTTAATTGGAACTACGTTTGACTGTTCTAGTTCCAGCATCTCTAGCTGAGCTACATGCCTCAGATTTCAGTCAAGGTAATTTCCAGCTAATGATAATTTTTATCATTCTGCTTTTACAGTGATACACAGAAACTGCACAGACTGGGAAAAAAAAAAATAATCTGTTAGCTTTAAACTCTTTCTTTTTTTTCATAGCAAGTTAGTTACATCAAGTCAAAAAGGATATTAAACTCCCACTCCATCATCCAAGAGCAAGCTGAATTAGGTTTGCTTATTTGACAAAAATCAGCCAAAATTATTTCATATTTCCTTAAATGTTGCATACATGCAAATGTTCTTAATGCTTAGTGAGCAGGCAGTTTAGTAAACATACAGCATGATATAAACCCTGAGCAGCATCTGAATGTGAACAACACAGAAAAAGTAGTTACACAAGGAGAATAATATGCTTGGACTGAATTCACCATTTCCCTGTACAATTACATAGTTTATTAAAGGTGATTTTAAAGCAAATTAGTAAATTAGATCAGGGTGTTCTGAGTTTCTTCTTTAGCATTTAGCTGCAAAACATTAAAAACAATGAAAAAATAAATCCAGGCATCCATACTGAAGTGGCTATGGGGCAAGTTGCAACATGTTGGGCTTACTAAAGAATTTATAGCCAAATTCCAAAGTATGGGACTCTTACATAAATGCAGCTGTTTTTATTTTCATACAGAATGTGCCTACATTTGTGCTTTAGTTCAGATCATGAACGTGCTTTTGAAGGCAGATCTCACAATTGTTGCCACTTGGCATGCTTTGACTCATATGATGGATAGTTCTCGGAGGATGTGAAGCAGATTCTTTCCAAATTAAATCAAACTGGAAGATGGGGTTGAGGAACACATGTACTGCCCTCCAGCTGCTACGAACATTTTGTTCTTCGGACCAGACCAGAGATAGTTTGAAGTAAAGCTCACCAGAAATGGTGAAAAATTGCCAACATCAGGTCCTCAGCACTGGCTGGACCTCTTCCCATGGCACTGAATTTCTTTCACATGTAGGTATAGCCTCCAGAGACCTGCAGTAAGGACCAGAAATTTCTTTCCCCTCTTCACAAGGGAACAAAACTGCAACCGCAGTCAACTGTGAGTTTCCCAGGCAAGTGCTTTTGAGTCTCAGATGTACAAGTGAGATCATAAATTCTCCAGCTACTAAACCACAGAGAGGATTAATCTGATCTTTCCCAAATATCAATTAACCTAAATTTATCCTACAAAAAGACTGATGACATTTCAGATCAGGCTAGGGTATGTCATTAGGAGAACACTGCCTACATACCAGCATATTCACTGGCTTGCATGAAAGCCCCAGAAATAGATTTTTGTCTTTATTTTTAGACCATAAGGTCACTGGCTTAGACACCACATCATTGTGATATGAGAAGAATGGAAATCCCCATCCTGTTTATGACTTGATTTGCTACTGCTGATCAATTTAGCAACATCATCTCCCTCTACATTTATTTCATGAAAGATAAGTGTGCTGTTCCACACATTTGGCAATTAGGGATTTTCACCTCTATGTAAGTGATGCACTGTTACTGAATTGCCCCACAAGGACAGCCAGTCCTAGTAATAAATGACCTTCTACAATATGTTACAGCACTGCTTCAATGCCAAGTATTTAGAGTTGTTAAAATATTTCTTTTAAGGTAAAATTTTAAATCAAACTATAGAAGTCGAACTGCATATTTTAAGTCAAGTATTAGCTGTGCTTCTGTGACAATAAACTTATCTATATCATTTGATCTTATTTACTTTGCTTGCGGATATAAATAACAGGACTTACAGGTATTTTTCATGTAGCCAGGTACTGATTAGTGCTTCTAAGGACAGAGTTTGGGTGAATGTCACCCCTTAACTCAGTACCCTCTCAGGGAAATTCAGCTGTTAATGTAGTCTCAAACAAGTGCCAGTAGTATGTAGCACACACAAACTATATAATTATGTAACTCTGCAAGTCTTGAGTAGCAAATGACACTTGCATGATAGAAGTCACCCAGAACAGAAAGAATATCATTAGGAAACCTTGTGGAAAAGGGTTTCCTGCCTTTACAGGAACTAAATTTGGATGCCTAATCAAACACCACAGCAGACATTATCTGATTCTGTTTATCATCATCTAAGCAGGCAATAATTGTACCTATCCCTGCCAAGGAACATCATAATTTCCAAAGCAGTGGGTGGAAGCCAGTGATACTCTGAAAGGGATTAGGAAAACCATGAGCTGGATGGGAAAGTCTTTGATTCTAAATAGTCACAGAAGCAGAGCCTGGCACATCAGGGTCAGCAGGCTTCTACCAGCCAGGACTTTGAGGGCACACTGCGTAGACTGTGTTTGCATCCTTGTTCATGCATATTAGATCCACTTTCATAACTTGCCAACAGGAGTTCCACAGGGTCTCCTTGATAAGAAGGATAAACCAAATCTTGGGTTTCCTGTGTTCCCATCACCTACATTTTTATAAGGCTCTGTGACTGTCTTACTTTTGACACTGCAAATGTTTACTTGCCTTTTATTTGTGTCATTCCATTGCTGCTGGCAGAGCAATCTTTTAAGAGGATGACACTGGAGTGCTCCAACAAAGCCCACCATTGCAATACAATCCTCCAGGGTACCTGTAAAGCAGGAAGGTGCACTTTACTTTTTTGCAAGGGCCATCTTGGGAGCTGGTAATGGAAGAACCCATGCAGAAGAGGTGTCTTTCACCGGCCAGCAATATAGGACTAACCCAGGGAAGTTGTAGGAAAGTGAGAAGCAAATGGTATGCTTGGAGATTGAAGCTCATCTAGGAGTTCTAAGGAATAGCAAACCTGAGGCAGGACTTCTGCCTGTCATTGAACTTGAATGATAGCTGTTCGCTGACAACACAAGACCAAGTTGAAATGCTCTGGAGGTTCCATGTACATTTGCTTTGTTTACTTTCTCTTTATCTGGAGAATATAAATGAGAGTATTATAGAAAAAAAAACCCACAATTTTCAGAAGAAATCTTGTTCATGAGGCAGAGAGCAAGTGACTGGAATAGAAAAGCTTTTTCTTGATAAAAGACAGGGTGGCATTACAGAACCATGAACAAGAGAAGCATTTGTAAAACAAGCTTAACAGAGCCTGATGGGCCAGTTGGGTGTATAAATATGTAGACATTAGAAACCTGTTTATACAGATGCAGTGATGGCACTGAGAAACTTCTCAAAGAACTTGGAACATAGCTACTACATTATTGCTAAAAGGCAGGTACAAAGTTCACTTCAGACTGGGACAACTGACTGAACTCTTGGTTTCCTGATGAAGGAAGCCTGCTCATGGTAAAGCAGGAGTAATTTCAAGTCTAGTTTTGCAGAAGCAGGGAGCAGAGGAAGTTGCTTATGAGTTCTAGATGGAACTGCCAAAGAATGTGAGGACTGGTGGGGAGGTAAGGCTGAAACAAGTAGCTGCAGGGCAGTTAGGTGGCGAAATCCCATTAGGATAATCGGTTATGTTCAAGTTACAGAGAAAACTCATGTGACCTCACCTAGGCGTTCCTGCTCTGGCAGAGGGATTGGACTAGATGATCTTCTGAGGTCCCTTCCAATTCCAAACATACTGTATGATACTGTGAAGACTCCTCTACCGCGGAATAACTTACCTTTTTTGAAAGAGTGCAAAATGTTCACAAGGTAATAGAAAGCTCCAAGATGTGCATTACCTACAGCAAGAGTGGAAAGCTTAGACCACTTTAGCATTATACTAAAAGAGCATGTGATATAAACTGTGTAAAGAAGCTTTGCAGTGAATATTTGACATCTTTTGAGAGACGCGGTGCCAAAATCACTAGAAGTTCTAGAAAAAGAATAAGAGGTTCATGGAAATATCAGTTAAGCTTGCTAGCTCTGTTAAGTGGATAAAGTGTAAGGAGAGCCTGATTTTCACAAGGAGACCATAACAAGCTCAAACCAGGCTTTCAGCAGTAGGGGAAAAAAACATCATCTCAGTGGGGATCCAGAAAAAAGGCAAAAGAAAATGTGCCTACTGACGTCAGGATTTAGGGCTCATTCGCAGAGCATGAGAAGAAACTAAGAATAACAGGACCTGTGCAGCTGCACTCCAAAAATCCAACATTCAACACCTTCTTCTGTTCTGAAGCTGAAACTTTTCCAGCAGATGCTGCAAATCCTGCCAATTTTTGTAGTGGTTTTTGAGGTGGGCAGATGTGCCCATTATAAAACCATCGGCTTGTGCATAGCATTTTGGTACAGCTTAGTTACTACCAGAATGTCTATTCCCATATTTCTATTCCCAATTATACTCTTCTTTGTAGTGGATGGAGCATGAACACTGAGACACAGCAATTGCACTGTCATTCACAAAGCCTGGAATTGAAGCACGTTATTCCAAAAGGGGCATCTGTGCCCACGTTCACATTATAGCTAGATCCTTCACTTCTTCTTGCCAGGGATGGAGCTGTAGTGCAGCTCCTGAGCTAAGGGATGGTCTCCAGAGAAGGCTTCTCAGAGTTTCTCCTCATGACTGGTCTGTTTCCTCAGCATCACTACATCAGAGCTTGATGGCCTTGAGCACAGGCAACCAAGCACCAGAGGAGAGGGGAGGAGGCTGCAGTGTCTGGTATGCTCAGGGCCCCAATGCACACATCACTTTCAAGACCTTTGGGGTAAGAAGTCCTTTGATTATGTAGTTTTAGATATAACTGACTACAGTGGCATCCAGCTGGTCATGGCTTTTAGGCATTATGACAAAATAAATGTTAGGAAACAACCATGATATACATTTAAACTGCATGTCACCCCAGGGCACACATAGCTTCCTACAGTATGCGTATAAGGTCAGATGTTAAGTGCACTATCTAGCACTGTAAGGAACAACAAAGCTCATAGAACTGTACATCCTTTGAAACTCCCTCTTTGCTTAGTAGATCTGTTACCCATGTCCTTAATCTCACAACTCTCATCTTAAGCAACTGCAAAAAGGGAAGGAATGGAGCTTTTGAGACAGCAGCAATCTACCCTGAAGCAAGACAGTGGTTTAAAAAGCTGCATGTATTTCTCAATGTAATCAAACACAAAATAATTAGATATTCAGTTAAGCTGCTCAAGAAACTCCAGGCAAGTTGATATGAAAAAAAGAAAAAATCAGTGAGAAAGTCACAAATTTGGATATGTTGATAGGATTTTTTGGTACCTCTGTCTGGTATTATGGTTCATCTGACTGTGCAAATGCAAAGAAAGACAAATTTCATTTATTTGCATTCAGCTGCCTTGAGATTAGCCATATATTTTCCAAAATCCACCAAGGGTTTGCCACCAAGCAAATGTGGTGATCCAGTCTCTTGGCCAGAGCTGCCTCATGTCTCATCAGCCCTGACAATGCCTGAGGAGATGTGCCTAGTCTTGCTCTCCCCTTATGGAATTTATCCACCACAAATCTTTATCTTTCTTAGTTTCCCAGGCTATGATTAGATGATTTATTCCCCTTGCACTGACCTCCTGCTTTTGAATGAATTTCACCTCTGTTGCTAGATAGGAAAAGTATTTTCCATATGTAACAGGTTTTCATTAATCCTTTTTACCACAGTGTCCTTTCAAAATCACAGCTTCCAGCATATCTTCAGTTAACACCTGGTGACAGCTGTTTTAAAATCTTGGGATATTTCAGTATGCAAGAGCTGACTGGCCAAAAAGGACAAAGATACCAGCATTATAGCACAAATAAAGGCAGCAGGTCAGATCAGAGATGAATGAGGAGCGCGTCCTTCAAGCGAGACAGGGAAGAAAGGACAGGGCACACAGGCACAGTGAAATGGAGGGGCAGATGGGGAATACGTGATAGGATGAGTGATCCTGAAATTCATAAAATCTTACTTATTTCTTGAGGCTTAGCAGTATTCAGCCAGAAGCAGAAGCTCATTTTATTTAAAAAGGCTCTATCTTGGTATTACAGAAATTGACTGGTCTCTGCCTGGCATTAATCAGCCTCATTATTGTTATTATAAGAAAACTCATCTCTATAGTTATTTAGGGTATGGGTATAGACACATAGAATAGGGCTGCAGTATAGTGTGATCAGGCACTACTGAAACAGCTAATTTTCTGACAGCAGTGGAGCTTTTCCACTTCGCTGTTTGGCCCACTCCTCAGAAAACTGGCCTCTGCCATGTCCTGACACAATGGATATATCACCAAGATCTGCTCATTAGGGACACAGCATTGCACATAATACCAGGTGATAAGCAGGAGATGATATCAAGCAGTTGCTTAGTTATCTTTGCTTGCTGGAAGTCTGTAAAAGAACAATGACGAAGCAAATTAACTGGAGGCAATTAATTGCAGGTATATGTACAAAGAAAAAGCGTACAAAATGGAACAGTGACTTTGGATGTGGTCATTTGTTTTTCTACTTTGTCTTGATAATTCATATGGAGTTATTACACATTCAACATTGTGGGATTCAGTTTGGTGTGAAGACATTTACATTGAGGCATTCGTATGTAAATGCCTAAACTCTATTTTTAGTTAGTGGATGCTAAAGAACCCATTTGGACACCTGCCTGGGATTGAGATGTCTAAACACAGGCAACTCCTGTTGTTCGGGTGCCAAGGAGCTCCCAGGCAATGCAGAAAACCTCCTGGCCCCTTCTAACACTGGCCAGCCCCAGGTAGACATCTGGGGGACCTTTGGGCATCCCAGAGGACCCTCAGAGCCCTCTGTGGGCAACTGATGACTGTCCTTAATGGCTTTGCAGATGCCCTTGCCCTTAGGCTGGGGAAGGAAGGAGATCTTAAGACTCTCATGTGTTTGCTCACACACAGACACTGAAGCTCAGGTGTCTTAATCCCACCCTTGGGAGAGGCCTGGTGATGAAAGATGGGGTACACAGGCAGTGTTTGTACTATATCTCATTTTTTTATCTCTAATCTTTCATCAGTTTTGATACAATAATAATTACTGATACTGTTCCTCAGTAACACAATTTTGAAATTATCTATTTATTAAATTACTAAGTTAGCGTTTAATTGCTACAGTTACATGCTGCCTTCCCCTTACATTTCTTTTTGTTTTAAACAGCTACTGAATAAACTACATAAGAAAAAGAAAGAAAGAAACAGAAATTAACAGCTTACTGTATCTGTTTTCCATTAATATATTGCCTGGTTTTGTGCTTAAATGTGCATAAAAATAATGCTTTGGAAGGTAGACGTTCTCTGTCAGATGAAGTTCCAGTTACGTAAACGAGGTTATGTACTGGATCTTTATCAAATCCTTTAACTTATACTTTGATTAAAACAAACAAACCAACCAACCAACCAACCAAATAACAACAACAAAACCACGAGGAAATCCATCTTTGCACACAATTTATTTGTATTTATGAGTACATTTGTTTTATAAAAGAGCTCTCCACTGAGGTTTTTTTTCAGATTGGGAATGCATTTCTGAAGCCAAATATCTCAGTTTTTCCTGATTACCATGCCTTGGTTTGCACTGGGGATCAGTCTCAGGGTACATGTATTGGACTGCCTCCAAATGAAACTAAACTGGAAGATGAGCTTCAGGAATGCACCCTCTGCTCTCCAACCCCTAATATGTCTTCAGTTCCTGGGATCGGAGTACAGCTAGTCTAAGGTTAAATTAATCTGGAATCAGGTACAATGTGCACATCAGATCCCCAGCACCAAATAGATCCTCTCAGAGATCCACTCCTGTTGAGCTACAGCATTTGCTAAAATAGATGCAGGGTCAGAAAGCGAGAGCATTAGAAACTTAAAGCAGAAGAAACTTCTTCGTGTTTTAGTAGCATCCAACAATGCAAACAGAATTTCCCAAAATAGTGTATCTATACAGACTGCCGGTCTGAAATAATTCTACGGCATCTTTTAATATGAGGCCCTCCTTAATAATAAATAAATATTTTTCTGTCAAAACACACAGTAAGTTGGAAAGTGTTCTTGTTCCTGTTCTTCATTTAGGGAAGCCTGAGGATGCTTTCCCAATCCTTCCTAAAAGCAGACACACGAGTCCCACACAACAAACAGCTGTCCAACGCACAGGATTGCTTTTCTTGATTATTTATGTATGTAAAAGCTTAACCTTTTTTTATTTTTTTTTTTAAACTGTGTGAAGGACAATATATGATGCTGATTAACTGGTAGAGATGGCACAAAGCACCATGGTGAGCAGAATATGTGGTGAATACTACTATGGAATTTCAGCTGCTCTTCCAATATATCTTATCCTAGACCCTGTCACAGACAAGATACTAGACAAGATGAATCACTGCTCTAATCTAGTATGACGATTCCTGCCTTTTTAAGGGAGCAATGCTAGTAGTTTTAAAAATGCTCCCTAATAAACTCTTACTTTCTGAAACTCACGTGTTAGTGGCATCTGTGTTATAGTACCATAGCTGAATGCATGCTGATTTCCCAGTCTTGATCTTCTGTTGATGTCTTCTGATTTCAGTTTTATTCCAGGTTTCCTTCAGCATACCTTAATTTCCTCATGTCATTATTTCTTTATGTGTGCACTGTGTATCCCCACATGCATGAATATATGTGATTCTGACTTACCACCTTTCTTCTTCAAGTAATATGGTCATATTCAGTGCTGATACATACTGCCTTCTTTTCAGAGGATTAATTTGACCTCCAAAGTGCCCACCACTTTGTCACTCAAAGATATTTGATACTCATTTTTCTTCTGGATTCTCCTTTACTACTTATAAATCTAAAGATGTAGACATATACCATATGTATGTATGTGTGTGTGTGCACACTTACATAGAAACATAGAATGTCCTGAGTTGGAAGGGACCCACAAGCATCACTGAGTCCAACTCCTGTCCCTGCATATGACAACCCCACAGTTCACACCATGTGTCTGAGGGTGTTGTCCAGTCTCTTCTTGAACACTGTCAGGCTTGGGGCCGTGACACCTCCCTGGGGAGCCTGTTCCAGTGCTGCACCACCCTCTGGGGGAAGAACCTTTTCCTAATGTCCAATCTAAACCTCCCCTGGCACATCTTCCTGCCATTCCCTCGGGTTATGTCACTGGTCAGCAGAGAGAAGAGCTCAGTGCCCGCTCCTCCTCCTCCCCTTGTGAGGAAGTTGTAGCCGCCATGAGCTCCAGGTGAGGCCGCACCAGTGCAGAGCAGAGCGGGACAATCACCTCCCTCGCCCGGCTGGCAATGCTGTGCTTGGTGCACCCAGGACACCGTTGCCCCTCTTGGCTGCCAGGGCACTGCTGGCTCATGTTCAACTTGCTGTTGACCAAAGCCCCCCGGTCTCTTTCTGCAGAGCTGCTCTCCAGCATTTCGTCCCCAGGTCTGGATGTACAGCCAGGGTCGCCGTGTCCCAGGCACAAAATCTGGTGCTTGCTCTTGTGGAACTTCATGCGACTGGTGACTGCCCAGTTCTCAAACTGTTCAGATCCCTCTGCAGGAGAATCATCCCTTACCACTTCAGTCTCCAAAACTGGAAAGGTACTGCTCCTGCACTGGTGTACCTCACACTCAGAGAACTAGGTAGCAAAAGGTAACCCTCTAGTGCACACGGGGCAGAGCTAATATCGTTAGTCTCTGGCCTGCAGGACTTCTTTCTGCCAAAACCCGAGACAAGGGTAAATGCATGAGGTTTGTCCTGGGAAACTCAATGCAAAAGGAGGCGTCAGCAAAATGCAGCAGCTCTGGCCACTGCACGGCCAACAAACAGCAGAGACAGCCACCTAGGCTTCCTAAAACAGAAATCAACCTGAAAATGACACCAAACAACCAACCTCAACCAAGCTAAACCAACAAACCTAAAACAACCAGCCCAAGACAACCAAGAGCAACCCAACTTCAACAGCCCCAAACCCATCAGGCTTCAATGGCCTGCAAACACACAACCTGCAAAAAACCTGCCTCAAACAACCAACCAGCCTCAACAAAACACTCTAAAACCACTCACAGAAACCTGGCTAAAGCAACCAACTGAAACCACCCCTCCAAACAACAACAAGCTCCTAGCAAGGTAGAAACAAACAACCTACAAACAAAGAATCTACAAACAACCTAATTAGAACCTAGTTCAGTGTAAAAAAAGCAAGCGAAAACAACCAGCTGTAAACAAACAGCTGTAAACAATCAGCCTCAACCAACCAACCAACCAAGCAACCAACCTTGAACAACAGGCCTCAGTCTGGAACAAACAACCTCACCCATCCCAAAGCAAAACAGCCTCCACAAAGCAACCTAAACCAAATCACTTGAAACAGCCTACCTCAAACAAACAAGCCTGAACTAAGAAAACCTAAACAAACAACCTCCAACACTGAACATTCAACAGCAAACCTCCAACTCCCTACAATCAGTGCACAAACAAGTGGAACGGAAAAGGAGGTGTCAGGGCCACCCAGCAGCTGTGCCCAGTGCAGGGCCACCAAACGGCAGGGACAGCACCTGGACCTCCTGGGCACAGGAACTGCCTAGGGGCAGCACCCTAAAGGCTTCCTCCATAGGGTGCTGGGCGGAGGGCTGGCAGGCGGGGCTGCTGCGGGTGGGGCTGCGGGCGGGGCTGCACACAGGGGCCCCGTCACCACCACCTCACAATGCCAGCACCCGGCAACGCAGCGGTCACAATGCCCCGAGCAGGATAAGAAGGAGCAGCCTCCCGTGGCCACTGCCAGAGCTGGCCCAGGGGCAGCCCGCACACATCCCAGAGGAAGCCCTTGAAGAGCTGGTGCAGTTCCTTGCCGGGGGCTGAGGGAGGAGAAGACTGGAGGCTGGACCAGGCTGCTGGAGGTTCTCTGCTGCAAGGCCTGTCGTTTGGATGGAAACCCTTGTCAGCCGGACAGCGGTGGTAAGACCAAGGGAATGACGTCTGGAGGAGCACTGCGGAGCTCGCTGTGCTCATCCTCTGCGGAGCCAGAGGCAGCAATGGTAAGAAATAGGATGCAGAGCTGCTGCCAGGGGTCCCAGTGCTTTGGAGCAGCCACTGTGGTCCTGGCAGGGATGGGAAGGATTCTTGCCCCCAAGGTGCACTCTCGCAACCGAGGCCCCTCACCACGACTTCTCTGGCACGTTTGGCCAACCTACTTCGACAAATGTACCCAAAACCACATTCATACCCTAACCTACTGAAACCACCAACCAAAAAGAACCAATTTAAAGCATGCAACCTAAAATAATCTAATTAACCTATATACAGTGACCTAAACCACGATAAAGCAAACAAGCTCAACCAAATGACCTAAACCAACCTAAAACAACGGCAAAAAAGAAGAAAACATCCTAAACGAAAAACAGCACAGAGCATCCCACCTAAAACAATCAACCTAAAATACCAGCCAGAGCCAACCAACTAAATAACCTCACCCCAAAATCACCTCAACCAACCAACCCAAACCAGCCAACCCTAACCACTCAGCCTTCAAGAACCAGCCTCTAACAAACACCCTCAAAACAACCTTCCTCAAAAAACCTAAAACCACCTAAACCCCCTGAACCAAGATACCTCAACCAAAAATCTAAACCAGACTAAGACAACCTACCCCAAAAAACTTCTCTGAAAAATCATCAACCAAGCAGCTTAACAGAAACGAGAAAAACCAACCCACCTAAAACAAACAACACAAGTCAACTTTCACAAAATGACATCAAACAACCTAAACCAAGCTAAAACAGAAACCTAAACCAAGTAATTTAAGACCACCAACCTATACCAAACTCAACCAACCTTAAAACAACCTAAACCATAAGGTTTAAATGCCTTACAAACACACAACCTACAAAGAACCTAGAAATAACCTAGACACAACCTCACACAGCATCAAACCACCAACCGCATCAATCAACCCTAAAACAACTAATGGAAACAGAGCTAAAACAACCAACTTAAACCAACATTCAAACAAACAAGATTCAAAAAACAAGGTAAAAAAAACAAGCTACAGAAAAATAAAAAAAAAAAAAAAAAAGAAGGGAGGAACTTAGAAGATAGAAACAAGCTACAAAGAACTACACAGAACCTCATCAAGGGTAAAAAAAGCAACCAAACCCAAGCAACTGTAAACAACCAAACCCAGACAACCAACAAATCTCAAGCAACCAGCCTCAGCCAACCAGCCTCAAACAGCCAGTCTCAAACCACCTAAGCCAACCTAAACAACCTTAGACCAAAAACCTAACCAAACCTAACTAGACAGCTAGACCAAAAACCTAAATCAAACTCTAGTAGCCAACCGTAAAGAACCTTCCTGAAACAACATCCACCAAACAGCCTCATAAAAGCAAGAACTACCAAAACACCTCAACCAAACAATAGAACTCAGCCTTAAAATGACACCAAACCACCTCAAGCCACCAATTAACCAACCTCAACCAAGCTAAACCAATAAACCTAAATCCAGCAGCATAAGACAACCAACCAAAACCCAACTTCAATAACCCCACAACAAACAAGCTTCAATGGCCTACAAAGAGGCAGCCTGCAAACACCCTCCCTCAAACAACCAGCCTCAAAAAAACACCCTCAACCAACTAAGAGAAACCCAGCTAAAGCAACCAACTCGAACCAACTGACCTAAAAACAACTCAAACAACCTAATCCAACCAACCTAAACCTAGCTCAACAGAAACACACCCACCCAAATGGCATAAAGCCGACTTCCTTCTAAAACATCCAACCTAAAATAATCTAAACAACCTTAATCCAACGACCTAAACCACACCAAAGCAAAGAAGCTCAAGCAAATGACCTAAACCAACCTAAAACAAACAAACAACACCCATCCTGAACAAAAAGAGCTTAAAACATCTCACCTCCAAGAACCAACCTTAACCAATCAGCCTCCAAGAAACAGCCTCTAACAAACACCCTCAAACAACCTTTCTCAAAAAAAACCTAAAACCACCTAAACAACCTGAACCAAGATACCTCAACCAAAAATCTAAACCAGACTCAGGCAACCTACCCCAAAGAACCTTTCTGAAAAAACATCAACCAAACAGCCTCACAGAAACGAGGAAAACCAACTCACCTAAAACAAACAACGCAAATCAACCTTCACAAAATGACGTCACACAACCTACAACAACCAACTTGAAATAACCAACCTAAACCAAGCTAAAACAGAAACCTATAACAAGTAACGTTAGACCACCAATCTAAACCAAACTTAGCCAGCCTTCAACAGCCTAAACCAACAAGGTTTAAATGCCTTACGAACACACAACCTACAAAGAACCTACAAAGAACCTAGAAACAACCTCATACAGCATCAAACAACCAGCCACAAAAATGAATCAGAAAACAACTAATGGAAAGACCTCATGGAAACCCAGCCAAAGCAACCAACTTCAACCAACCTTCAAAACAAGCTTCAAACAAGGTAGAAAGAAAGAATCTACCAACAACCTCATTAGAACCTAATCCAGTGTAAAAAAAGCAACCAAATACAACCAGCTGTAAACAACCAGCCTCAACCAGCCAACCGACCTCAACCAACCAACCGGCCTCAACCAACCTAAACCAAATGACCTTAGCCAGCCTAGGACAAACAACATCAACCTAAACCAAAATAGCCTCCACCAACCAGCCTAAACTAAACAACCTGAAACAACCAACCCCAACCAAACAAGCCTGAAACAAGAAACCCTAAGCAAACAACCTCGAATCACAAACCTTCAGCAACCTGCAAACCGCCTACAAACCATCGGAATGGCAAAGGATTAAGTTCCAAGTGCACCTGATGGATAGAAATCCTACTTCGCTGTTCAGCGAACAGATGCATACCCCTCAGGAGATCAGAAGAACCACCAAGCCCTAGAAGTGCCCAAGGCTATCAGGTCTTTTCAGCTGGACAGAAGTGGTAAGACCAAGGGAATGACGTCTGGAGGAGCACTGCGGAGCTTGCTGTCTTCATCCCCTGCAGAGCCAGGGGCAGCAGTGGTAAGCAATAGGATACACAGACGTTGCCAGGGCTCCCAGTGCTTTGGAGCAGCCCCTGCTGTCCTCGCAAGCACAGGAAGGGTTCTTGCCCTCCAGTTCAATCTGGCCAGAGGCATCTGGGCACTCTCAGAAGCCCATGAGATGACTCCCGCTTTAGTGATCATAGGGCTTGGGCAGCTCCTGGGAGGCATGACCGGCCTATGGGACGAGGAGCCAGGTCTGGCTCACATGCTCAGGGAACAGCCGATCGCCAGCTTTGGGGTCAGGAAGGAATTTTCCCCCGGGGCAGATTGGCACTGGTCCCCGGGGGTTTTTTGCCTTCCTCTGTAGCATTGAGCATGACCGCTTTGCAGAGCTCCTCCCAGCCCTTTTGGCTTGGTTCCTGCCTGCTGCTCAAGCACCAGGAAGACGGCCTCTCGTGCCCTGCAGCCGGGAGGAGGAAGCTTCCTGGAGTCCCAGGGTGGGTCCCAAGTCTTCTCCTAGGAGTTCCTTCTTGTCCTCCGCAGCACTGAGCACAGCCCCTGGCTCTCTCAGGCTTTCTTGCCCAGAGCAACTTTGCAGCAGGAGCCAGCTCTTCTCTGCCCTGGATTCCGTTTCCCCAGGGCTTCTGGCTGCTGCAAAACAGCCTGTGCTTGGAAGGGCTCCCAGCTTGCTGCACCGTCTGGATCTCCCACTTTTCAGCTCTCCCTGCATGCAACTCAAGCACCGGGCAGGAACAAGAGCGCTTTTCATGCAGCCCTAGCCAAGTAGCATAGGAACCAAGGAAGTTTTCAAAGGGGAAAATCTCTGCTTGTCGTCACTATCTGCCATACTTTGGAAAATACCTCAGACTATCACACAGCTCTTCTTCTTCTTCCTTCCCTTCTTCTTCTTGTTTTTCTTCTTCTTCTTCCTCGTCTTCCTCTTCTTCTTCCTCCTCATCTTCTTCTCCTTCCTCATCTTCTTCTTTTGTATGTGGTCTGTCCTGATCCTCATTCCTCACCTTCTCCCTCTTCAGGACACAGGGACAGCTTGGCCTAGATTGCTGCTGCTGTTCTTGCAGTTCTGTCACTTGCCTTTGCCAGCCTGCAAGGGATGTTTCTTCAGGGTAAACTGAAGAATGCATCAGCCTGCTCCTGGCTGCACATGGGCATTGTGTTAATGCTCATGAGCATCGGCTCTGTAAACAGAGTCAGTAAATGACATACAATAACCTAAAATAAAATCATGTTTCCACTCGTATCCTTTGTGTTCTGTGTCCTTGAAAGTGTTTCTGGAGCTGAAAACCCCCTGACATTTCATGTAAATAATATTCCCATCCTTATTGGACTCACGGTGAGCACACGGAATAGAATACAATACATAGGAGAGAATCGAAAAGAATGTAATAGTTCTGCTGTGTTATGCCTTGAGTGCTGCATGACGAGTTCTTACAGAGCCCTGAGGGCTCCATCCATCCAGGAGAGCCTCTCTCTGCAGGGCAGGGCCCAGGCCCAGCCAGGGACAGAGGCCGAGCCGAGCCGGGCACACACACCTACAACACGGCTCAGGCAGGGAGCCAAGGTCCCAGGCTGAGCTGAGACACGTCCCCTGGGCCCTTGGCAGGAGACGGTGGCGGTGGGCGGGGGTCCCAGGGGAGGCCAGTGCCAGACACCGAGCCCTAGGAGCAGCCCTATGGACCTTCTCTCTGTGGGAGCACTGTTGTTCTCAGGCTCTTTTGTTTTAGTCATGAAAAACTGAGAGGGTAACTCTAAACATGAGTACAAGAAGGAAAAAAGAATCCACAGGAAATGAGCAGGTATTGTTCACCTCAGAAAGATTCGCAAGCCCTTGGGTGAGGAGCATGGCCTGCTTCAGACTGAGGGCTTGATCTCTGAGACTCACCAGTGTCAGAGGGATGAGGTTTTGCCACCCTGTGGAAACCCAACTCAACCGGATGGACAGAGAAGAGTTTCAAAAACTCTACTTCATACTTGCTTTTTGCCACTTTGTCCAGATGGTCCAACCACCTTGAGACGATCCCCAGCTCTCACCCCATCACAAGGTACGTGTCTCCTTCCCACACCGCGACAGAGGCAATGCCTATGCTGGGGTATGGTTATGGGTATTCAGTGCCTTCTGCACCGAAATGTCATCACAGATTTCCTCAGCATCTGCTTCTGGGAAAGCAGGAGATAGGAAGACGAATGGCGTAGAATAGAACAGGATAGAACAATTCAGATGGAAGGGCCCTGTAACCATCACCTAGTGCAACTGCCTGACTGCTTCAGCACTCACCAGAAGTTCAAGCGTGGTACTAAGGATGTTGCCCAAACGCCTCTTCAGCACTGACAGACGTGGGGCATCCACCACCTCTCCAGGAAGACTCTTCCAGGGTTCGACCACCTCTCCGTAAAGAAGTGTTTCCTCATGTCGAGGCTGAACCGCCCCTGATGGACACAGCTGAGAGCCATTCCCATGTTTCCTGGCACTGGGTAGCAGGCAGAAGAGCTCAGCACCTCCCTCTCCACTTCCCCTCCTCAGGAACCTGGAGACAGCAGTGATGTTGCCCCTCCGCCTCCTTCTCTCCAAAGCAGACAGACCCAGGGTCCTCAGCGGCTCCCCAGAGGACATGCCTTCCAGCCCCTGCCCCAGCTTTGCTGCCCTCCTCGGCAGGCATGAAAGTCATGGAAGAAACTGCCATTTCAAACATCTAAACAGTAGCAACAGCAACTGGAGATGGGCAGCAACAAGCCAGGGCAATACACTACTGTGTAAAAACATTACAATTCCACAGGAAAAACAAAATCTGGGCACCATTTTAATTTACTGCTGCTAAGATCCACCTGCGCTTTTACATGGAGAGAAATTTGAAAACTAAAGTCAGTAAAAACATTAGAAAACACACTGTCTAGAACAACCTTTGCTATTCAGAAGACAGAAAGATTTTTCTGTTATATGAGATGATACCTCTAGCATCTAGATTCTGCGACTACACAAAAGCATATGTCACGGAGGTACCCCGAGGTTAGTTTAAGGGACAACAGGGTCCAAAACAACTTTTATTAAACTGGTGAGAAACAGGGTTTTAGCACTCCAAAGTGACTTAAATAGAGGTTCAGATATCAGTTGAGGAAAATTATTAAGGGGCAGCAACTAATACAACAGGCGGTCCACAGTGTGCATGCACGTGGCTTCACCCAAAACAATGCCGGAGCCACCGCTGAGTCCCGGAGAAGTACACACTTGCCTAAAGACGGTGCGGGATTATTTTTAAAGAGATACACGTACTCGTAGTGAGTACGGGAAGTGTACACTCGCGATTCTGCGAGGGTAAATTTATAATACACTCGCAATCCTGCCAGGGTTAATTTACTTACACGTGCAAATGTGCACGGAATATTACACATGCTTATGTGGAAGCACGGGAGGAAAATACACTCACGATTGTGCGAGGAAATAATTTATACACGTGCTCGTATTGAGCACGGACAGTTACACGTGCAAATGTGCACGGAAAGTACACGTGCTTGTATTAAGCACGGAAAGTTACACGTGCAAATGCGCACGGAAGGAAAATACACCCGCGATTCTGCGAGGATTAATTTTACACGTGCTTATATTGAGCACGGAAAGTTACACGTGCATATGTGCACTGAATAGTATAAATACACTCGCAATCCTGCGAGGGTTAATTTTACTCACACCCGTGGCGGCAAGGCAAGCGGAGTCTCCATCCCGGGGAAGGGGGCTTTTGGTGGCAGCATCTCGCTCGTGCTGCGAGAGACCCGCGACAATGGGCGGAGTCTCGACGAGAATCCCGTTTTGATACTGGCTGATCAGATCTGACTGTAGGCATTCCAGCAGCTGCTCTGCACCCCCACACTGGCTGTGGGTGCCCCTGAAGCCTCCAAACATCCCCCACACTGGCTGCAGGTGCCCAGCAGCTCCCTGGCGCCTCGGCACTCCCTTCTCCTAATGGCCCTGGCCAGGGTGCTCTGGGGCCAAACAACAGAAGCTGTTAGCCTCAAACAGCAGAGAGAGAGGGAGATGTGCCTACTCCTTCCATACTGAAGGAGGGAGGGGGACAGAGGGGAGTGTGCAATCTGCCACAGCATAATACCACAGTGTTTCCTGTGAGGATCAGATCATGTCAGAGACCTATTGAAAACCTATTGCCATCAAGCTTCTAGCTTCACTTACACATAAATATCTAGAAATTGGCTTCACAGAATCATAGAATGCCCTGAGTTGGAAGGGACCCACAAAGATTGAGTCCAACTCCTAGCCCTGCATAGGAGAACCCCAAAATTCACACTGTCACTGGTCAGCAGAGAGAAGAGCTCAGTGCCTGCCCCTCCTCCTCCCCTTGTGAGGAAGCTGGAGCCACCATGAGCTCCAGGTGAGGCCGTACCAGTGCAGAGCAGAGCGGGACAATCACCTCCCTCGCCCGGCTGGCAATGCTGTGCTTGGTGCACCCAGCACACCGTTGCCCCTCTTGGCTGCCAGGGCACACTGCTGGCTCACGTTCAACTTGCTGTTGACCAAAGCCCCCCGATCTCTTTCTGCAGAGCTGCTCTCCAGCATTTCGTCCCCCAGTCTGCATGTACAGCCAGGGTCGCCATGTCCCAGGCACAAAATCTGGTGCTTGCTCTTGGGGAACTTCATGCGACTGGTGACTGCCCAGTTCTCAAACTGTTCAGATCCCTCTGCAGGAGAATCATCCCTTACCACTTCAGTCTCCAAAACTGGAAAGGTACTGCTCCTGCACTGGTGTACCTCACACTCAGAGAACTAGGTAGCAAAAGGTAACCCTCTAGTGCACACGGGGCAGAGCTAATATCGTTAGTCTCTGGCCTGCAGGACTTCTTTCTGCCAAAACCCGAGACACGGGTAAATGCATGAGGTTTGTCCTGGGAAACTCAATGCAAAAGGAGGCGTCAGCAAAATGCAGCAGCTCTGGCCACTGCACGGCCAACAAACAGCAGAGACAGCCACCTAGGCTTCCTAAAACAGAAATCAACCTGAAAATGACACCAAACAACCAACCTCAACCAAGCTAAACCAACAAACCTAAAACAACCAGCCCAAGACAACCAAGAGCAACCCAACTTCAACAGCCCCAAACCCATCAGGCTTCAATGGCCTGCAAACACACAACCTGCAAAAAACCTGCCTCAAACAACCAACCAGCCTCAACAAAACACTCTAAAACCACTCACAGAAACCTGGCTAAAGCAACCAACTGAAACCACCCCTCCAAACAACAACAAGCTCCTAGCAAGGTAGAAACAAACAACCTACAAACAAAGAATCTACAAACAACCTAATTAGAACCTAGTTCAGTGTAAAAAAAGCAAGCGAAAACAACCAGCTGTAAACAACCAGCCTCAACCAACCAAGCAACCAACCTTGAACAACAGGCCTCAGCCTGGAACAAACAACCTCACCCATCCCAAAGCAAAACAGCCTCCACAAAGCAACCTAAACCAAATCACTTGAAACAGCCTACCTCAAACAAACAAGCCTGAACTAAGAAAACCTAAACAAACAACCTCCAACACTGAACATTCAACAGCAAACCTCCAACTCCCTACAATCAGTGCACAAACAAGTGGAACGGAAAAGGAGGTGTCAGGGCCACCCAGCAGCTGTGCCCAGTGCAGGGCCACCAAACGGCAGGGACAGCCCCTGGACCTCCTGGGCACAGGAACTGCCTGGGGGCAGCACCCTAAAGGCTTCCTCCATAGGGTGCTGGGCGGAGGGCTGGCAGGCGGGGCTGCTGCGGGTGGGGCTGCGGGCGGGGCTGCACACAGGGGCCCCGTCACCACCACCTCACAATGCCAGCACCCGGCAACGCAGCGGTCACAATGCCCCGAGCAGGATAAGAAGGAGCAGCCTCCCGTGGCCACTGCCAGAGCTGGCCCAGGGGCAGCCCGCACACATCCCAGAGGAAGCCCTTGAAGAGCTGGTGCAGTTCCTTGCCGGGGGCTGAGGGAGGAGAAGACTGGAGGCTGGACCAGGCTGCTGGAGGTTCTCTGCTGCAAGGCTTGTCTTTTGGATGGAAACCCTTGTCAGCCGGACAGCGGTGGTAAGACCAAGGGAATGACGTCTGGAGGAGCACTGCGGAGCTCGCTGTGCTCATCCTCTGCGGAGTCAGAGGCAGCAATGGTAAGAAATAGGATGCAGAGCTGCTGCCAGGGGTCCCAGTGCTTTGGAGCAGCCACTGTGGTCCTGGCAGGGATGGGAAGGATTCTTGCCCCCAAGGTGCACTCTCGCAACCGAGGCCCCTCACCACAACTTCTCTGGCACGTTTGGCCAACCTACTTCGACAAATGTACCCAAAACCACATTCATACCCTAACCTACTGAAACCACCAACCAAAAAGAACCAATTTAAAGCATGCAACCTAAAATAATCTAATTAACCTATATACAGTGACCTAAACCACGATAAAGCAAACAAGCTCAACCAAATGACCTAAACCAACCTAAAACAACGGCAAAAAAGAAGAAAACATCCTAAACGAAAAACAGCACAGAGCATCCCACCTAAAACAATCAACCTAAAATACCAGCCAGAGCCAACCAACTAAATAACCTCACCCCAAAATCACCTCAACCAACCAACCCAAACCAGCCAACCCTAACCACTCAGCCTTCAAGAACCAGCCTCTAACAAACACCCTCAAAACAACCTTCCTCAAAAAACCTAAAACCACCTAAACCCCCTGAACCAAGATACCTCAACCAAAAATCTAAACCAGACTAAGACAACCTACCCCAAAAAACTTCTCTGAAAAATCATCAACCAAGCAGCTTAACAGAAACGAGAAAAACCAACCCACCTAAAACAAACAACACAAGTCAACTTTCACAAAATGACATCAAACAACCTAAACCAAGCTAAAACAGAAACCTAAACCAAGTAATTTAAGACCACCAACCTATACCAAACTCAACCAACCTTAAAACAACCTAAACCATAAGGTTTAAATGCCTTACAAACACACAACCTACAAAGAACCTAGAAATAACCTACACACAACCTCACACAGCATCAAACCACCAACCGCATCAATCAACCCTAAAACAACTAATGGAAACAGAGCTAAAACAACCAACTTAAACCAACATTCAAACAAACAAGATTCAAAAAACAAGGCAAAAAAAACAAGCTACAGAAAAATAAAAAAAAAAAAAAAAAAAGAAGGGAGGAACTTAGAAGATAGAAACAAGCTACAAAGAACTACACAGAACCTCATCAAGGGTAAAAAAAGCAACCAAACCCAAGCAACTGTAAACAACCAAACCCAGACAACCAACAAATCTCAAGCAACCAGCCTCAGCCAACCAGCCTCAAACAGCCAGTCTCAAACCACCTAAGCCAACCTAAACAACCTTAGACCAAAAACCTAACCAAACCTAACTAGACAGCTAGACCAAAAACCTAAATCAAACTCTAGTAGCCAACCGTAAAGAACCTTCCTGAAACAACATCCACCAAACAGCCTCATAAAAGCAAGAACTACCAAAACACCTCAACCAAACAATAGAACTCAGCCTTAAAATGACACCAAACCACCTCAAGCCACCAATTAACCAACCTCAACCAAGCTAAACCAATAAACCTAAATCCAGCAGCATAAGACAACCAACCAAAACCCAACTTCAATAACCCCACAACAAACAAGCTTCAATGGCCTACAAAGAGGCAGCCTGCAAACACCCTCCCTCAAACAACCAGCCTCAAAAAAACACCCTCAACCAACTAAGAGAAACCCAGCTAAAGCAACCAACTCGAACCAACTGACCTAAAAACAACTCAAACAACCTAATCCAACCAACCTAAACCTAGCTCAACAGAAATACACCCACTCAAATGGCATAAAGCCGACTTCCTTCTAAAACATCCAACCTAAAATAATCTAAACAACCTTAATCCAACGACCTAAACCACACCAAAGCAAAGAAGCTCAAGCAAATGACCTAAACCAACCTAAAACAAACAAACAACACCCATCCTGAACAAAAAGAGCTTAAAACATCTCACCTCCAAGAACCAACCTTAACCAATCAGCCTCCAAGAAACAGCCTCTAACAAACACCCTCAAACAACCTTTCTCAAAAAAAACCTAAAACCACCTAAACAACCTGAACCAAGATACCTCAACCAAAAATCTAAACCAGACTCAGGCAACCTACCCCAAAGAACCTTTCTGAAAAAACATCAACCAAACAGCCTCACAGAAACGAGGAAAACCAACTCACCTAAAACAAACAACGCAAATCAACCTTCACAAAATGACGTCACACAACCTACAACAACCAACTTGAAATAACCAACCTAAACCAAGCTAAAACAGAAACCTATAACAAGTAACGTTAGACCACCAATCTAAACCAAACTTAGCCAGCCTTCAACAGCCTAAACCAACAAGGTTTAAATGCCTTACGAACACACAACCTACAAAGAACCTACAAAGAACCTAGAAACAACCTCATACAGCATCAAACAACCAGCCACAAAAATGAATCAGAAAACAACTAATGGAAAGACCTCATGGAAACCCAGCCAAAGCAACCAACTTCAACCAACCTTCAAAACAAGCTTCAAACAAGGTAGAAAGAAAGAATCTACCAACAACCTCATTAGAACCTAATCCAGTGTAAAAAAAGCAACCAAATACAACCAGCTGTAAACAACCAGCCTCAACCAGCCAACCGACCTCAACCAACCTAAACCAAATGACCTTAGCCAGCCTAGGACAAACAACATCAACCTAAACCAAAATAGCCTCCACCAACCAGCCTAAACTAAACAACCTGAAACAACCAATCCCAACCAAACAAGCCTGAAACAAGAAACCCTAAGCAAACAACCTCGAATCACAAACCTTCAGCAACCTGCAAACCGCCTACAAACCATCGGAATGGCAAAGGATTAAGTTCCAAGTGCACCTGATGGATAGAAATCCTACTTCGCTGTTCAGCGAACAGATGCATACCCCTCAGGAGATCAGAAGAACCACCAAGCCCTAGAAGTGCCCAAGGCTATCAGGTCTTTTCAGCTGGACAGAAGTGGTAAGACCAAGGGAATGACGTCTGGAGGAGCACTGCGGAGCTTGCTGTCTTCATCCCCTGCAGAGCCAGGGGCAGCAGTGGTAAGCAATAGGATACACAGACGTTGCCAGGGCTCCCAGTGCTTTGGAGCAGCCCCTGCTGTCCTCGCAAGCACAGGAAGGGTTCTTGCCCTCCAGTTCAATCTGGCCAGAGGCATCTGGGCACTCTCAGAAGCCCATGAGATGACTCCCGCTTTAGTGATCATAGGGCTTGGGCAGCTCCTGGGAGGCATGACCGGCCTATGGGACGAGGAGCCAGGTCTGGCTCACATGCTCAGGGAACAGCCGATCGCCAGCTTTGGGGTCAGGAAGGAATTTTCCCCCGGGGCAGATTGGCACTGGTCCTCGGGGGTTTTTTGCCTTCCTCTGTAGCATTGAGCATGACTGCTTTGCAGAGCTCCTCCCAGACCTTTTGGCTTGGTTCCTGCCTGCTGCTCAAGCACCAGGAAGACGGCCTCTCGTGCCCTGCGGCCGGGAGGAGGAAGCTTCCTGGAGTCCCAGGGTGGGTCCCAAGTCTTCTCCTAGGAGTTCCTTCTTGTCCTCCGTAGCACTGAGCACAGCCCCTGGCTCTCTCAGGCTTTCTTGCCCAGAGCAACTTTGCAGTAGGAGCCAGCTCTTCTCTGCCCTGGATTCCGTTTCCCCAGGGCTTCTGGCTGCTGCCAAACAGCCTGTGCTTGGAAGGGCTCCCAGCTTGCTGCACCGTCTGGATCTCCCACTTTTCAGCTCTCCCTGCATGCAACTCAAGCACCGGGCAGGAACAAGAGCGCTTTTCATGCAGCCCTAACCAAGTAGCATAGGAACCAAGGAAGTTTTCAAAGGGGAAAATCTCTGCTTGTCGTCACTATCTGCCATACTTTGGAAAATACCTCAGACTATCACACAGCTCTTCTTCTTCTTCCTTCCCTTCTTCTTCTTGTTTTTCTTCTTCTTCTTCCTCGTCTTCCTCTTCTTCTTCCTCCTCATCTTCTTCTCCTTCCTCATCTTCTTCTTTTGTATGTGGTCTGTCCTGATCCTCATTCCTCACCTTCTCCCTCTTCAGGACACAGGGACAGCTTGGCCTAGATTGCTGCTGCTGTTCTTGCAGTTCTGTCACTTGCCTTTGCCAGCCTGCAAGGGATGTTTCTTCAGGGTAAACTGAAGAATGCATCAGCCTGCTCCTGGCTGCACATGGGCATTGTGTTAATGCTCATGAGCATCGGCTCTGTAAACAGAGTCAGTAAATGACATACAATAACCTTAAATAAAATCATGTTTCCACTCGTATCCTTTGTGTTCTGTGTCCTTGAAAGTGTTTCTGGAGCTGAAAACCCCCTGACATTTCATGTAAATAATATTCCCATCCTTATAGGACTCACGGTGAGCACACGGAATAGAATACAATACATAAGAGAGAATCGAAAAGAATGTAATAGTTCTGCTGTGTTACGCCTTGAGTGCTGCATGACGAGTTCTTACAGAGCCCTGAGGGCTCCATCCATCCAGGAGAGCCTCTCTCTGCAGGGCAGGGCCCAGGCCCAGCCAGGGACAGAGGCCGAGCCGAGCCGGACACACACACCTACAACACGGCTCAGGCAGGGAGCCAAGGTCCCAGGCTGAGCTGAGACACGTCCCCTGGGCCCTTGGCAGGAGACGGTGGCGGTGGGCGGGGGTCCCAGGGGAGGCCAGTGCCAGACACCGAGCCCTAGGAGCAGCCCTATGGACCTTCTCTCTGTGGGAGCACTGTTGTTCTCAGGCTCTTTTGTTTTAGTCATGAAAAACTGAGAGGGTAACTCTAAACATGAGTACAAGAAGGAAAAAAGAATCCACAGGAAATGAGCAGGTATTGTTCACCTCAGAAAGATTCGCAAGCCCTTGGGTGAGGAGCATGGCCTGCTTCAGACTGAGGGCTTGATCTCTGAGACTCACCAGTGTCAGAGGGATGAGGTTTTGCCACCCTGTGGAAACCCAACTCAACCGGATGGACAGAGGAGAGTTTCAAAAACTCTACTTCATACTTGCTTTTTGCCACTTTGTCCAGATGGTCCAACCACCTTGAGACGATCCCCAGCTCTCACCCCATCACAAGGTACGTGTCTCCTTCCCACACCGCGACAGAGGCAATGCCTATGCTGGGGTATGGTTATGGGTATTCAGTGCCTTCTGCACCGAAATGTCATCACAGATTTCCTCAGCATCTACTTCTGGGAAAGCAGGAGATAGGAAGACGAATGGCGTAGAATAGAACAGGATAGAACAATTCAGATGGAAGGGCCCTGTAACCATCACCTAGTGCAACTGCCTGACTGCTTCAGCACTCACCAGAAGTTCAAGCGGGGTACTAAGGATGTTGCCCAAACGCCTCTTCAGCACTGACAGACGTGGGGCATCCACCACCTCTCCAGGAAGACTCTTCCAGGGTTTGACCACCTCTCCGTAAAGAAGTGTTTCCTCATGTCGAGGCTGAACCGCCCCTGATGGACACAGCTGAGAGCCATTCCCATGTTTCCTGGCACTGGGTAGCAGGCAGAAGAGCTCAGCACCTCCCTCTCCACTTCCCCTCCTCAGGAACCTGGAGACAGCAGTGATGTTGCCCCTCCGCCTCCTTCTCTCCAAAGCAGACAGACCCAGGGTCCTCAGCGGCTCCCCAGAGGACATGCCTTCCAGCCCCTGCCCCAGCTTTGCTGCCCTCCTCGGCAGGCATGAAAGTCATGGAAGAAACTGCCATTTCAAACATCTAAACAGTAGCAACAGCAACTGGAGATGGGCAGCAACAAGCCAGGGCAATACACTACTGTGTAAAAACATTACAATTCCACAGGAAAAACAAAATCTGGGCACCATTTTAATTTACTGCTGCTAAGATCCACCTGCGCTTTTACGTGGAGAGAAATTTGAAAACTAAATTCAGTAAAAACATTAGAAAACACACTGTCTAGAACAACCTTTGCTATTCAGAAGACAGAAAGATTTTTCTGTTATATGTGATGATACCTCTAGCATCTAGATTCTGCGACTACACAAAAGCATATGTCACGGAGGTACCCCGAGGTTAGTTTAAGGGACAACAGGGTCCAAAACAACTTTTATTAAACTGGTGAGAAACAGGGTTTTAGCACTCCAAAGTGACTTAAATAGAGGTTCAGATATCAGTTGAGGAAAATTATTAAGGGGCAGCAACTAATACAACAGGCGGTCCACAGTGTGCATGCACGTGGCTTCACCCAAAACAATGCCGGAGCCACCGCTGAGTCCCGGAGAAGTACACACTTGCCTAAAGACGGTGCGGGATTATTTTTAAAGAGATACACGTACTCGTAGTGAGTACGGGAAGTGTACACTCGCGATTCTGCGAGGGTAAATTTATAATACACTCGCAATCCTGCCAGGGTTAATTTACTTACACGTGCAAATGTGCACGGAATATTACACATGCTTATGTGGAAGCACGGGAGGAAAATACACTCACGATTGTGCGAGGAAATAATTTATACACGTGCTCGTATTGAGCACGGAAAGTTACACGTGCAAATGTGCACGGAAAGTACACGTGCTTGTATTAAGCACGGAAAGTTACACGTGCAAATGCGCACGGAAGGAAAATACACCCGCGATTCTGCGAGGATTAATTTTACACGTGCTTATATTGAGCACGGAAAGTTACACGTGCATATGTGCACTGAATAGTATAAATACACTCGCAATCCTGCGAGGGTTAATTTTACTCACACCCGTGGCGGCAAGGCAAGCGGAGTCTCCATCCCGGGGAAGGGGGCTTTTGGTGGCTGCATCTCGCTCGTGCTGCGAGAGACCCGCGACAATGGGCGGAGTCTCGACGAGAATCCCGTTTTGATACTGGCTGATCAGATCTGACTGTAGGCATTCCAGCAGCTGCTCTGCACCCCCACACTGGCTGTGGGTGCCCCTGAAGCCTCCAAACATCCCCCACACTGGCTGCAGGTGCCCAGCAGCTCCCTGGCGCCTCGGCACTCCCTTCTCCTAATGGCCCTGGCCAGGGTGCTCTGGGGCCAAACAACAGAAGCTGTTAGCCTCAAACAGCAGAGAGAGAGGGAGATGTGCCTACTCCTTCCATACTGAAGGAGGGAGGGGGACAGAGGGGAGTGTGCAATCTGCCACAGCATAATACCACAGTGTTTCCTGTGAGGATCAGATCATGTCAGAGACCTATTGAAAACCTATTGCCATCAAGCTTCTAGCTTCACTTACACATAAATATCTAGAAATTGGCTTCACAGAATCATAGAATGCCCTGAGTTGGAAGGGACCCACAAAGATTGAGTCCAACTCCTAGCCCTGCATAGGAGAACCCCAAAATTCACACTGTCACTGGTCAGCAGAGAGAAGAGCTCAGTGCCTGCCCCTCCTCCTCCCCTTGTGAGGAAGCTGGAGCCACCATGAGCTCCAGGTGAGGCCGTACCAGTGCAGAGCAGAGCGGGACAATCACCTCCCTCGCCCGGCTGGCAATGCTGTGCTTGGTGCACCCAGCACACCGTTGCCCCTCTTGGCTGCCAGGGCACACTGCTGGCTCACGTTCAACTTGCTGTTGACCAAAGCCCCCCGATCTCTTTCTGCAGAGCTGCTCTCCAGCATTTCGTCCCCCAGTCTGCATGTACAGCCAGGGTCGCCATGTCCCAGGCACAAAATCTGGTGCTTGCTCTTGGGGAACTTCATGCGACTGGTGACTGCCCAGTTCTCAAACTGTTCAGATCCCTCTGCAGGAGAATCATCCCTTACCACTTCAGTCTCCAAAACTGGAAAGGTACTGCTCCTGCACTGGTGTACCTCACACTCAGAGAACTAGGTAGCAAAAGGTAACCCTCTAGTGCACACGGGGCAGAGCTAATATCGTTAGTCTCTGGCCTGCAGGACTTCTTTCTGCCAAAACCCGAGACACGGGTAAATGCATGAGGTTTGTCCTGGGAAACTCAATGCAAAAGGAGGCGTCAGCAAAATGCAGCAGCTCTGGCCACTGCACGGCCAACAAACAGCAGAGACAGCCACCTAGGCTTCCTAAAACAGAAATCAACCTGAAAATGACACCAAACAACCAACCTCAACCAAGCTAAACCAACAAACCTAAAACAACCAGCCCAAGACAACCAAGAGCAACCCAACTTCAACAGCCCCAAACCCATCAGGCTTCAATGGCCTGCAAACACACAACCTGCAAAAAACCTGCCTCAAACAACCAACCAGCCTCAACAAAACACTCTAAAACCACTCACAGAAACCTGGCTAAAGCAACCAACTGAAACCACCCCTCCAAACAACAACAAGCTCCTAGCAAGGTAGAAACAAACAACCTACAAACAAAGAATCTACAAACAACCTAATTAGAACCTAGTTCAGTGTAAAAAAAGCAAGCGAAAACAACCAGCTGTAAACAACCAGCCTCAACCAACCAAGCAACCAACCTTGAACAACAGGCCTCAGCCTGGAACAAACAACCTCACCCATCCCAAAGCAAAACAGCCTCCACAAAGCAACCTAAACCAAATCACTTGAAACAGCCTACCTCAAACAAACAAGCCTGAACTAAGAAAACCTAAACAAACAACCTCCAACACTGAACATTCAACAGCAAACCTCCAACTCCCTACAATCAGTGCACAAACAAGTGGAACGGAAAAGGAGGTGTCAGGGCCACCCAGCAGCTGTGCCCAGTGCAGGGCCACCAAACGGCAGGGACAGCCCCTGGACCTCCTGGGCACAGGAACTGCCTGGGGGCAGCACCCTAAAGGCTTCCTCCATAGGGTGCTGGGCGGAGGGCTGGCAGGCAGGGCTGCTGCGGGTGGGGCTGCGGGCGGGGCTGCACACAGGGGCCCCGTCACCACCACCTCACAATGCCAGCACCCGGCAACGCAGCGGTCACAATGCCCCGAGCAGGATAAGAAGGAGCAGCCTCCCGTGGCCACTGCCAGAGCTGGCCCAGGGGCAGCCCGCACACATCCCAGAGGAAGCCCTTGAAGAGCTGGTGCAGTTCCTTGCCGGGGGCTGAGGGAGGAGAAGACTGGAGGCTGGACCAGGCTGCTGGAGGTTCTCTGCTGCAAGGCTTGTCTTTTGGATGGAAACCCTTGTCAGCCGGACAGCGGTGGTAAGACCAAGGGAATGACGTCTGGAGGAGCACTGCGGAGCTCGCTGTGCTCATCCTCTGCGGAGTCAGAGGCAGCAATGGTAAGAAATAGGATGCAGAGCTGCTGCCAGGGGTCCCAGTGCTTTGGAGCAGCCACTGTGGTCCTGGCAGGGATGGGAAGGATTCTTGCCCCCAAGGTGCACTCTCGCAACCGAGGCCCCTCACCACAACTTCTCTGGCACGTTTGGCCAACCTACTTCGACAAATGTACCCAAAACCACATTCATACCCTAACCTACTGAAACCACCAACCAAAAAGAACCAATTTAAAGCATGCAACCTAAAATAATCTAATTAACCTATATACAGTGACCTAAACCACGATAAAGCAAACAAGCTCAACCAAATGACCTAAACCAACCTAAAACAACGGCAAAAAAGAAGAAAACATCCTAAACGAAAAACAGCACAGAGCATCCCACCTAAAACAATCAACCTAAAATACCAGCCAGAGCCAACCAACTAAATAACCTCACCCCAAAATCACCTCAACCAACCAACCCAAACCAGCCAACCCTAACCACTCAGCCTTCAAGAACCAGCCTCTAACAAACACCCTCAAAACAACCTTCCTCAAAAAACCTAAAACCACCTAAACCCCCTGAACCAAGATACCTCAACCAAAAATCTAAACCAGACTAAGACAACCTACCCCAAAAAACTTCTCTGAAAAATCATCAACCAAGCAGCTTAACAGAAACGAGAAAAACCAACCCACCTAAAACAAACAACACAAGTCAACTTTCACAAAATGACATCAAACAACCTAAACCAAGCTAAAACAGAAACCTAAACCAAGTAATTTAAGACCACCAACCTATACCAAACTCAACCAACCTTAAAACAACCTAAACCATAAGGTTTAAATGCCTTACAAACACACAACCTACAAAGAACCTAGAAATAACCTACACACAACCTCACACAGCATCAAACCACCAACCGCATCAATCAACCCTAAAACAACTAATGGAAACAGAGCTAAAACAACCAACTTAAACCAACATTCAAACAAACAAGATTCAAAAAACAAGGCAAAAAAAACAAGCTACAGAAAAATAAAAAAAAAAAAAAAAAAAGAAGGGAGGAACTTAGAAGATAGAAACAAGCTACAAAGAACTACACAGAACCTCATCAAGGGTAAAAAAAGCAACCAAACCCAAGCAACTGTAAACAACCAAACCCAGACAACCAACAAATCTCAAGCAACCAGCCTCAGCCAACCAGCCTCAAACAGCCAGTCTCAAACCACCTAAGCCAACCTAAACAACCTTAGACCAAAAACCTAACCAAACCTAACTAGACAGCTAGACCAAAAACCTAAATCAAACTCTAGTAGCCAACCGTAAAGAACCTTCCTGAAACAACATCCACCAAACAGCCTCATAAAAGCAAGAACTACCAAAACACCTCAACCAAACAATAGAACTCAGCCTTAAAATGACACCAAACCACCTCAAGCCACCAATTAACCAACCTCAACCAAGCTAAACCAATAAACCTAAATCCAGCAGCATAAGACAACCAACCAAAACCCAACTTCAATAACCCCACAACAAACAAGCTTCAATGGCCTACAAAGAGGCAGCCTGCAAACACCCTCCCTCAAACAACCAGCCTCAAAAAAACACCCTCAACCAACTAAGAGAAACCCAGCTAAAGCAACCAACTCGAACCAACTGACCTAAAAACAACTCAAACAACCTAATCCAACCAACCTAAACCTAGCTCAACAGAAATACACCCACTCAAATGGCATAAAGCCGACTTCCTTCTAAAACATCCAACCTAAAATAATCTAAACAACCTTAATCCAACGACCTAAACCACACCAAAGCAAAGAAGCTCAAGCAAATGACCTAAACCAACCTAAAACAAACAAACAACACCCATCCTGAACAAAAAGAGCTTAAAACATCTCACCTCCAAGAACCAACCTTAACCAATCAGCCTCCAAGAAACAGCCTCTAACAAACACCCTCAAACAACCTTTCTCAAAAAAAACCTAAAACCACCTAAACAACCTGAACCAAGATACCTCAACCAAAAATCTAAACCAGACTCAGGCAACCTACCCCAAAGAACCTTTCTGAAAAAACATCAACCAAACAGCCTCACAGAAACGAGGAAAACCAACTCACCTAAAACAAACAACGCAAATCAACCTTCACAAAATGACGTCACACAACCTACAACAACCAACTTGAAATAACCAACCTAAACCAAGCTAAAACAGAAACCTATAACAAGTAACGTTAGACCACCAATCTAAACCAAACTTAGCCAGCCTTCAACAGCCTAAACCAACAAGGTTTAAATGCCTTACGAACACACAACCTACAAAGAACCTACAAAGAACCTAGAAACAACCTCATACAGCATCAAACAACCAGCCACAAAAATGAATCAGAAAACAACTAATGGAAAGACCTCATGGAAACCCAGCCAAAGCAACCAACTTCAACCAACCTTCAAAACAAGCTTCAAACAAGGTAGAAAGAAAGAATCTACCAACAACCTCATTAGAACCTAATCCAGTGTAAAAAAAGCAACCAAATACAACCAGCTGTAAACAACCAGCCTCAACCAGCCAACCGACCTCAACCAACCTAAACCAAATGACCTTAGCCAGCCTAGGACAAACAACATCAACCTAAACCAAAATAGCCTCCACCAACCAGCCTAAACTAAACAACCTGAAACAACCAATCCCAACCAAACAAGCCTGAAACAAGAAACCCTAAGCAAACAACCTCGAATCACAAACCTTCAGCAACCTGCAAACCGCCTACAAACCATCGGAATGGCAAAGGATTAAGTTCCAAGTGCACCTGATGGATAGAAATCCTACTTCGCTGTTCAGCGAACAGATGCATACCCCTCAGGAGATCAGAAGAACCACCAAGCCCTAGAAGTGCCCAAGGCTATCAGGTCTTTTCAGCTGGACAGAAGTGGTAAGACCAAGGGAATGACGTCTGGAGGAGCACTGCGGAGCTTGCTGTCTTCATCCCCTGCAGAGCCAGGGGCAGCAGTGGTAAGCAATAGGATACACAGACGTTGCCAGGGCTCCCAGTGCTTTGGAGCAGCCCCTGCTGTCCTCGCAAGCACAGGAAGGGTTCTTGCCCTCCAGTTCAATCTGGCCAGAGGCATCTGGGCACTCTCAGAAGCCCATGAGATGACTCCCGCTTTAGTGATCATAGGGCTTGGGCAGCTCCTGGGAGGCATGACCGGCCTATGGGACGAGGAGCCAGGTCTGGCTCACATGCTCAGGGAACAGCCGATCGCCAGCTTTGGGGTCAGGAAGGAATTTTCCCCCGGGGCAGATTGGCACTGGTCCTCGGGGGTTTTTTGCCTTCCTCTGTAGCATTGAGCATGACTGCTTTGCAGAGCTCCTCCCAGACCTTTTGGCTTGGTTCCTGCCTGCTGCTCAAGCACCAGGAAGACGGCCTCTCGTGCCCTGCGGCCGGGAGGAGGAAGCTTCCTGGAGTCCCAGGGTGGGTCCCAAGTCTTCTCCTAGGAGTTCCTTCTTGTCCTCCGTAGCACTGAGCACAGCCCCTGGCTCTCTCAGGCTTTCTTGCCCAGAGCAACTTTGCAGTAGGAGCCAGCTCTTCTCTGCCCTGGATTCCGTTTCCCCAGGGCTTCTGGCTGCTGCCAAACAGCCTGTGCTTGGAAGGGCTCCCAGCTTGCTGCACCGTCTGGATCTCCCACTTTTCAGCTCTCCCTGCATGCAACTCAAGCACCGGGCAGGAACAAGAGCGCTTTTCATGCAGCCCTAACCAAGTAGCATAGGAACCAAGGAAGTTTTCAAAGGGGAAAATCTCTGCTTGTCGTCACTATCTGCCATACTTTGGAAAATACCTCAGACTATCACACAGCTCTTCTTCTTCTTCCTTCCCTTCTTCTTCTTGTTTTTCTTCTTCTTCTTCCTCGTCTTCCTCTTCTTCTTCCTCCTCATCTTCTTCTCCTTCCTCATCTTCTTCTTTTGTATGTGGTCTGTCCTGATCCTCATTCCTCACCTTCTCCCTCTTCAGGACACAGGGACAGCTTGGCCTAGATTGCTGCTGCTGTTCTTGCAGTTCTGTCACTTGCCTTTGCCAGCCTGCAAGGGATGTTTCTTCAGGGTAAACTGAAGAATGCATCAGCCTGCTCCTGGCTGCACATGGGCATTGTGTTAATGCTCATGAGCATCGGCTCTGTAAACAGAGTCAGTAAATGACATACAATAACCTTAAATAAAATCATGTTTCCACTCGTATCCTTTGTGTTCTGTGTCCTTGAAAGTGTTTCTGGAGCTGAAAACCCCCTGACATTTCATGTAAATAATATTCCCATCCTTATTGGACTCACGGTGAGCACACGGAATAGAATACAATACATAAGAGAGAATCGAAAAGAATGTAATAGTTCTGCTGTGTTACGCCTTGAGTGCTGCATGACGAGTTCTTACAGAGCCCTGAGGGCTCCATCCATCCAGGAGAGCCTCTCTCTGCAGGGCAGGGCCCAGGCCCAGCCAGGGACAGAGGCCGAGCCGAGCCGGACACACACACCTACAACACGGCTCAGGCAGGGAGCCAAGGTCCCAGGCTGAGCTGAGACACGTCCCCTGGGCCCTTGGCAGGAGACGGTGGCGGTGGGCGGGGGTCCCAGGGGAGGCCAGTGCCAGACACCGAGCCCTAGGAGCAGCCCTATGGACCTTCTCTCTGTGGGAGCACTGTTGTTCTCAGGCTCTTTTGTTTTAGTCATGAAAAACTGAGAGGGTAACTCTAAACATGAGTACAAGAAGGAAAAAAGAATCCACAGGAAATGAGCAGGTATTGTTCACCTCAGAAAGATTCGCAAGCCCTTGGGTGAGGAGCATGGCCTGCTTCAGACTGAGGGCTTGATCTCTGAGACTCACCAGTGTCAGAGGGATGAGGTTTTGCCACCCTGTGGAAACCCAACTCAACCGGATGGACAGAGGAGAGTTTCAAAAACTCTACTTCATACTTGCTTTTTGCCACTTTGTCCAGATGGTCCAACCACCTTGAGACGATCCCCAGCTCTCACCCCATCACAAGGTACGTGTCTCCTTCCCACACCGCGACAGAGGCAATGCCTATGCTGGGGTATGGTTATGGGTATTCAGTGCCTTCTGCACCGAAATGTCATCACAGATTTCCTCAGCATCTACTTCTGGGAAAGCAGGAGATAGGAAGACGAATGGCGTAGAATAGAACAGGATAGAACAATTCAGATGGAAGGGCCCTGTAACCATCACCTAGTGCAACTGCCTGACTGCTTCAGCACTCACCAGAAGTTCAAGCGGGGTACTAAGGATGTTGCCCAAACGCCTCTTCAGCACTGACAGACGTGGGGCATCCACCACCTCTCCAGGAAGACTCTTCCAGGGTTTGACCACCTCTCCGTAAAGAAGTGTTTCCTCATGTCGAGGCTGAACCGCCCCTGATGGACACAGCTGAGAGCCATTCCCATGTTTCCTGGCACTGGGTAGCAGGCAGAAGAGCTCAGCACCTCCCTCTCCACTTCCCCTCCTCAGGAACCTGGAGACAGCAGTGATGTTGCCCCTCCGCCTCCTTCTCTCCAAAGCAGACAGACCCAGGGTCCTCAGCGGCTCCCCAGAGGACATGCCTTCCAGCCCCTGCCCCAGCTTTGCTGCCCTCCTCGGCAGGCATGAAAGTCATGGAAGAAACTGCCATTTCAAACATCTAAACAGTAGCAACAGCAACTGGAGATGGGCAGCAACAAGCCAGGGCAATACACTACTGTGTAAAAACATTACAATTCCACAGGAAAAACAAAATCTGGGCACCATTTTAATTTACTGCTGCTAAGATCCACCTGCGCTTTTACGTGGAGAGAAATTTGAAAACTAAATTCAGTAAAAACATTAGAAAACACACTGTCTAGAACAACCTTTGCTATTCAGAAGACAGAAAGATTTTTCTGTTATATGAGATGATACCTCTAGCATCTAGATTCTGCGACTACACAAAAGCATATGTCACGGAGGTACCCCGAGGTTAGTTTAAGGGACAACAGGGTCCAAAACAACTTTTATTAAACTGGTGAGAAACAGGGTTTTAGCACTCCAAAGTGACTTAAATAGAGGTTCAGATATCAGTTGAGGAAAATTATTAAGGGGCAGCAACTAATACAACAGGCGGTCCACAGTGTGCATGCACGTGGCTTCACCCAAAACAATGCCGGAGCCACCGCTGAGTCCCGGAGAAGTACACACTTGCCTAAAGACGGTGCGGGATTATTTTTAAAGAGATACACGTACTCGTAGTGAGTACGGGAAGTGTACACTCGCGATTCTGCGAGGGTAAATTTATAATACACTCGCAATCCTGCCAGGGTTAATTTACTTACACGTGCAAATGTGCACGGAATATTACACATGCTTATGTGGAAGCACGGGAGGAAAATACACTCACGATTGTGCGAGGAAATAATTTATACACGTGCTCGTATTGAGCACGGAAAGTTACACGTGCAAATGTGCACGGAAAGTACACGTGCTTGTATTAAGCACGGAAAGTTACACGTGCAAATGCGCACGGAAGGAAAATACACCCGCGATTCTGCGAGGATTAATTTTACACGTGCTTATATTGAGCACGGAAAGTTACACGTGCATATGTGCACTGAATAGTATAAATACACTCGCAATCCTGCGAGGGTTAATTTTACTCACACCCGTGGCGGCAAGGCAAGCGGAGTCTCCATCCCGGGGAAGGGGGCTTTTGGTGGCTGCATCTCGCTCGTGCTGCGAGAGACCCGCGACAATGGGCGGAGTCTCGACGAGAATCCCGTTTTGATACTGGCTGATCAGATCTGACTGTAGGCATTCCAGCAGCTGCTCTGCACCCCCACACTGGCTGTGGGTGCCCCTGAAGCCTCCAAACATCCCCCACACTGGCTGCAGGTGCCCAGCAGCTCCCTGGCGCCTCGGCACTCCCTTCTCCTAATGGCCCTGGCCAGGGTGCTCTGGGGCCAAACAACAGAAGCTGTTAGCCTCAAACAGCAGAGAGAGAGGGAGATGTGCCTACTCCTTCCATACTGAAGGAGGGAGGGGGACAGAGGGGAGTGTGCAATCTGCCACAGCATAATACCACAGTGTTTCCTGTGAGGATCAGATCATGTCAGAGACCTATTGAAAACCTATTGCCATCAAGCTTCTAGCTTCACTTACACATAAATATCTAGAAATTGGCTTCACAGAATCATAGAATGCCCTGAGTTGGAAGGGACCCACAAAGATTGAGTCCAACTCCTAGCCCTGCATAGGAGAACCCCAAAATTCACACTGTCACTGGTCAGCAGAGAGAAGAGCTCAGTGCCTGCCCCTCCTCCTCCCCTTGTGAGGAAGCTGGAGCCACCATGAGCTCCAGGTGAGGCCGTACCAGTGCAGAGCAGAGCGGGACAATCACCTCCCTCGCCCGGCTGGCAATGCTGTGCTTGGTGCACCCAGCACACCGTTGCCCCTCTTGGCTGCCAGGGCACACTGCTGGCTCACGTTCAACTTGCTGTTGACCAAAGCCCCCCGATCTCTTTCTGCAGAGCTGCTCTCCAGCATTTCGTCCCCCAGTCTGCATGTACAGCCAGGGTCGCCATGTCCCAGGCACAAAATCTGGTGCTTGCTCTTGGGGAACTTCATGCGACTGGTGACTGCCCAGTTCTCAAACTGTTCAGATCCCTCTGCAGGAGAATCATCCCTTACCACTTCAGTCTCCAAAACTGGAAAGGTACTGCTCCTGCACTGGTGTACCTCACACTCAGAGAACTAGGTAGCAAAAGGTAACCCTCTAGTGCACACGGGGCAGAGCTAATATCGTTAGTCTCTGGCCTGCAGGACTTCTTTCTGCCAAAACCCGAGACACGGGTAAATGCATGAGGTTTGTCCTGGGAAACTCAATGCAAAAGGAGGCGTCAGCAAAATGCAGCAGCTCTGGCCACTGCACGGCCAACAAACAGCAGAGACAGCCACCTAGGCTTCCTAAAACAGAAATCAACCTGAAAATGACACCAAACAACCAACCTCAACCAAGCTAAACCAACAAACCTAAAACAACCAGCCCAAGACAACCAAGAGCAACCCAACTTCAACAGCCCCAAACCCATCAGGCTTCAATGGCCTGCAAACACACAACCTGCAAAAAACCTGCCTCAAACAACCAACCAGCCTCAACAAAACACTCTAAAACCACTCACAGAAACCTGGCTAAAGCAACCAACTGAAACCACCCCTCCAAACAACAACAAGCTCCTAGCAAGGTAGAAACAAACAACCTACAAACAAAGAATCTACAAACAACCTAATTAGAACCTAGTTCAGTGTAAAAAAAGCAAGCGAAAACAACCAGCTGTAAACAACCAGCCTCAACCAACCAACCAACCAAGCAACCAACCTTGAACAACAGGCCTCAGCCTGGAACAAACAACCTCACCCATCCCAAAGCAAAACAGCCTCCACAAAGCAACCTAAACCAAATCACTTGAAACAGCCTACCTCAAACAAACAAGCCTGAACTAAGAAAACCTAAACAAACAACCTCCAACACTGAACATTCAACAGCAAACCTCCAACTCCCTACAATCAGTGCACAAACAAGTGGAACGGAAAAGGAGGTGTCAGGGCCACCCAGCAGCTGTGCCCAGTGCAGGGCCACCAAACGGCAGGGACAGCCCCTGGACCTCCTGGGCACAGGAACTGCCTAGGGGCAGCACCCTAAAGGCTTCCTCCATAGGGTGCTGGGCGGAGGGCTGGCAGGCGGGGCTGCTGCGGGTGGGGCTGCGGGCGGGGCTGCACACAGGGGCCCCGTCACCACCACCTCACAATGCCAGCACCCGGCAACGCAGCGGTCACAATGCCCCGAGCAGGATAAGAAGGAGCAGCCTCCCGTGGCCACTGCCAGAGCTGGCCCAGGGGCAGCCCGCACACATCCCAGAGGAGGCCCTTGAAGAGCTGGTGCAGTTCCTTGCCGGGGGCTGAGGGAGGAGAAGACTGGAGGCTGGACCAGGCTGCTGGAGGTTCTCTGCTGCAAGGCCTGTTGTTTGGATGGAAACCCTTGTCAGCCGGACAGCGGTGGTAAGACCAAGGGAATGACGTCTGGAGGAGCACTGCGGAGCTCGCTGTGCTCATCCTCTGCGGAGCCAGAGGCAGCAATGGTAAGAAATAGGATGCAGAGCTGCTGCCAGGGGTCCCAGTGCTTTGGAGCAGCCACTGTGGTCCTGGCAGGGATGGGAAGGATTCTTGCCCCCAAGGTGCACTCTCGCAACCGAGGCCCCTCACCACAACTTCTCTGGCACGTTTGGCCAACCTACTTCGACAAATGTACCCAAAACCACATTCATACCCTAACCTACTGAAACCACCAACCAAAAAGAACCAATTTAAAGCATGCAACCTAAAATAATCTAATTAACCTATATACAGTGACCTAAACCACGATAAAGCAAACAAGCTCAACCAAATGACCTAAACCAACCTAAAACAACGGCAAAAAAGAAGAAAACATCCTAAACGAAAAACAGCACAGAGCATCCCACCTAAAACAATCAACCTAAAATACCAGCCAGAGCCAACCAACTAAATAACCTCACCCCAAAATCACCTCAACCAACCAACCCAAACCAGCCAACCCTAACCACTCAGCCTTCAAGAACCAGCCTCTAACAAACACCCTCAAAACAACCTTCCTCAAAAAACCTAAAACCACCTAAACCCCCTGAACCAAGATACCTCAACCAAAAATCTAAACCAGACTAAGACAACCTACCCCAAAAAACTTCTCTGAAAAATCATCAACCAAGCAGCTTAACAGAAACGAGAAAAACCAACCCACCTAAAACAAACAACACAAGTCAACTTTCACAAAATGACATCAAACAACCTAAACCAAGCTAAAACAGAAACCTAAACCAAGTAATTTAAGACCACCAACCTATACCAAACTCAACCAACCTTAAAACAACCTAAACCATAAGGTTTAAATGCCTTACAAACACACAACCTACAAAGAACCTAGAAATAACCTAGACACAACCTCACACAGCATCAAACCACCAACCGCATCAATCAACCCTAAAACAACTAATGGAAACAGAGCTAAAACAACCAACTTAAACCAACATTCAAACAAACAAGATTCAAAAAACAAGGTAAAAAAAACAAGCTACAGGAAAATAAAAAAAAAAAAAAAAAAAGAAGGGAGGAACTTAGAAGATAGAAACAAGCTACAAAGAACTACACAGAACCTCATCAAGGGTAAAAAAAGCAACCAAACCCAAGCAACTGTAAACAACCAAACCCAGACAACCAACAAATCTCAAGCAACCAGCCTCAGCCAACCAGCCTCAAACAGCCAGTCTCAAACCACCTAAGCCAACCTAAACAACCTTAGACCAAAAACCTAACCAAACCTAACTAGACAGCTAGACCAAAAACCTAAATCAAACTCTAGTAGCCAACCGTAAAGAACCTTCCTGAAACAACATCCACCAAACAGCCTCATAAAAGCAAGAACTACCAAAACACCTCAACCAAACAATAGAACTCAGCCTTAAAATGACACCAAACCACCTCAAGCCACCAATTAACCAACCTCAACCAAGCTAAACCAATAAACCTAAATCCAGCAGCATAAGACAACCAACCAAAACCCAACTTCAATAACCCCACAACAAACAAGCTTCAATGGCCTACAAAGAGGCAGCCTGCAAACACCCTCCCTCAAACAACCAGCCTCAAAAAAACACCCTCAACCAACTAAGAGAAACCCAGCTAAAGCAACCAACTCGAACCAACTGACCTAAAAACAACTCAAACAACCTAATCCAACCAACCTAAACCTAGCTCAACAGAAACACACCCACTCAAATGGCATAAAGCCGACTTCCTTCTAAAACATCCAACCTAAAATAATCTAAACAACCTTAATCCAATGACCTAAACCACACCAAAGCAAAGAAGCTCAAGCAAATGACCTAAACCAACCTAAAACAAACAAACAACACCCATCCTGAACAAAAAGAGCTTAAAACATCTCACCTCCAAGAACCAACCTTAACCAATCAGCCTCCAAGAAACAGCCTCTAACAAACACCCTCAAACAACCTTTCTCAAAAAAAAACCTAAAACCACCTAAACAACCTGAACCAAGATACCTCAACCAAAAATCTAAACCAGACTCAGGCAACCTACCCCAAAGAACCTTTCTGAAAAAACATCAACCAAACAGCCTCACAGAAACGAGGAAAACCAACTCACCTAAAACAAACAACGCAAATCAACCTTCACAAAATGACGTCACACAACCTACAACAACCAACTTGAAATAACCAACCTAAACCAAGCTAAAACAGAAACCTATAACAAGTAACGTTAGACCACCAATCTAAACCAAACTTAGCCAGCCTTCAACAGCCTAAACCAACAAGGTTTAAATGCCTTACGAACACACAACCTACAAAGAACCTACAAAGAACCTAGAAACAACTTCATACAGCATCAAACAACCAGCCACAAAAATGAATCAGAAAACAACTAATGGAAAGACCTCATGGAAACCCAGCCAAAGCAACCAACTTCAACCAACCTTCAAAACAAGCTTCAAACAAGGTAGAAAGAAAGAATCTACCAACAACCTCGTTAGAACCTAATCCAGTGTAAAAAAAGCAACCAAATACAACCAGCTGTAAACAACCAGCCTCAACCAGCCAACCGACCTCAACCAACCAACCGGCCTCAACCAACCTAAACCAAATGACCTTAGCCAGCCTAGGACAAACAACATCAACCTAAACCAAAATAGCCTCCACCAACCAGCCTAAACTAAACAACCTGAAACAACCAACCCCAACCAAACAAGCCTGAAACAAGAAACCCTAAGCAAACAACCTCGAATCACAAACCTTCAGCAACCTGCAAACCGCCTACAAACCATCGGAATGGCAAAGGATTAAGTTCCAAGTGCACCTGATGGATAGAAATCCTACTTCGCTGTTCAGCGAACAGATGCATACCCCTCAGGAGATCAGAAGAACCACCAAGCCCTAGAAGTGCCCAAGGCTATCAGGTCTTTTCAGCTGGACAGAAGTGGTAAGACCAAGGGAATGACGTCTGGAGGAGCACTGCGGAGCTTGCTGTCTTCATCCCCTGCAGAGCCAGGGGCAGCAGTGGTAAGCAATAGGATACACAGACGTTGCCAGGGCTCCCAGTGCTTTGGAGCAGCCCCTGCTGTCCTCGCAAGCACAGGAAGGGTTCTTGCCCTCCAGTTCAATCTGGCCAGAGGCATCTGGGCACTCTCAGAAGCCCATGAGATGACTCCCGCTTTAGTGATCATAGGGCTTGGGCAGCTCCTGGGAGGCATGACCGGCCTATGGGACGAGGAGCCAGGTCTGGCTCACATGCTCAGGGAACAGCCGATCGCCAGCTTTGGGGTCAGGAAGGAATTTTCCCCCGGGGCAGATTGGCACTGGTCCCCGGGGGTTTTTTGCCTTCCTCTGTAGCACTGAGCATGACCGCTCTGCAGAGCTCCTCCCAGCCCTTTTGGCTTGGTTCCTGCCTGCTGCTCAAGCACCAGGAAGACGGCCTCTCGTGCCCTGCGGCCGGGAGGAGGAAGCTTCCTGGAGTCCCAGGGTGGGTCCCAAGTCTTCTCCTAGGAGTTCCTTCTTGTCCTCCGTAGCACTGAGCACAACCCCTGGCTCTCTCAGGCTTTCTTGCCCAGAGCAACTTTGCAGCAGGAGCCAGCTCTTCTCTGCCCTGGATTCTGTTTCCCCAGGGCTTCTGGCTGCTGCCAAACAGCCTGTGCTTGGAAGGGATCCCAGCTTGCTGCACCGTCTGGATCTCCCACTTTTCAGCTCTCCCTGCATGCAACTCAAGCACCGGGCAGGAACAAGAGCGCTTTTCATGCAGCCCTAGCCAAGTAGCATAGGAACCAAGAAAGTTTTCAAAGGGGAAAATCTCTGCTTGTCGTCACTATCTGCCATACTTTGGAAAATACCTCAGACTATCACACAGCTCTTCTTCTTCTTCCTTCCCTTCTTCTTCTTGTTTTTCTTCTTCTTCTTCCTCGTCTTCCTCTTCTTCTTCCTCCTCATCTTCTTCTCCTTCCTCATCTTCTTCTTTTGTATGTGGTCTGTCCTGATCCTCATTCCTCACCTTCTCCCTCTTCAGGACACAGGGACAGCTTGGCCTAGATTGCTGCTGCTGTTCTTGCAGTTCTGTCACTTGCCTTTGCCAGCCTGCAAGGGATGTTTCTTCAGGGTAAACTGAAGAATGCATCAGCCTGCTCCTGGCTGCACATGGGCATTGTGTTAATGCTCATGAGCATCGGCTCTGTAAACAGAGTCAGTAAATGACATACAATAACCTTAAATAAAATAAAATTATGTTTCCACTCGTATCCTTTGTGTTCTGTGTCCTTGAAAGTGTTTCTGGAGCTGAAAACCCCCCGGCATTTCATGTAAATAATATTCCCATCCTTATTGGACTCACGGTGAGCACACGGAATAGAATACAATACATAGGAGAGAATCGAAAAGAATGTAATAGTTCTGCTGTGTTATGCCTTGAGTGCTGTATGACGAGTTCTTACAGAGCCCTGAGGGCTCCATCCATCCAGGAGAGCCTCTCTCTGCAGGGCAGGGCCCAGGCCCAGCCAGGGACAGAGGCCGAGCCGAGCCGGGCACACACACCTACAACACGGCTCAGGCAGGGAGCCAAGGTCCCAGGCTGAGCTGAGACACGTCCCCTGGGCCCTTGGCAGGAGACGGTGGCGGTGGGCGGGGGTCCCAGGGGAGGCCAGTGCCAGACACCGAGCCCTAGGAGCAGCCCTATGGACCTTCTCTCTGTGGGAGCACTGTTGTTCTCAGGCTCTTTTGTTTTAGTCATGAAAAACTGAGAGGGTAACTCTAAACATGAGTACAAGAAGGAAAAAAGAATCCACAGGAAATGAGCAGGTATTGTTCACCTCAGAAAGATTCGCAAGCCCTTGGGTGAGGAGCATGGCCTGCTTCAGACTGAGGGCTTGATCTCTGAGACTCACCAGTGTCAGAGGGATGAGGTTTTGCCACCCTGTGGAAACCCAACTCAACCGGATGGACAGAGGAGAGTTTCAAAAACTACTTCATACTTGCTTTTTGCCACTTTGTCCAGATGGTCCAACCACCTTGAGACGATCCCCAGCTCTCACCCCATCACAAGGTACGTGTCTCCTTCCCACACCGCGACAGAGGCAATGCCTATGCTGGGGTATGGTTATGGGTATTCAGTGCCTTCTGCACCGAAATGTCATCACAGATTTCCTCAGCATCTACTTCTGGGAAAGCAGGAGATAGGAAGACGAATGGCGTAGAATAGAACAGGATAGAACAATTCAGATGGAAGGGCCCTGTAACCATCACCTAGTGCAACTGCCTGACTAGTTCAGCACTCACCAGAAGTTCAAGCGTGGTACTAAGGATGTTGCCCAAACGCCTCTTCAGCACTGACAGACGTGGGGCATCCACCACCTCTCCAGGAAGACTCTTCCAGGGTTTGACCACCTCTCCGTAAAGAAGTGTTTCCTCATGTCGAGGCTGAACCGCCCCTGATGGACACAGCTGAGAGCCATTCCCATGTTTCCTGGCACTGGGTAGCAGGCAGAAGAGCTCAGCACCTCCCTCTCCACTTCCCCTCCTCAGGAACCTGGAGACAGCAGTGATGTTGCCCCTCCGCCTCCTTCTCTCCAAAGCAGACAGACCCAGGGTCCTCAGCGGCTCCCCAGAGGACATGACTTCCAGCCCCTGCCCCAGCTTTGCTGCCCTCCTCGGCAGGCATGAAAGTCATGGAAGAAACTGCCATTTCAAACATCTAAACAGTAGCAACAGCAACTGGAGATGGGCAGCAACAAGCCAAGGCAATACACTACTGTGTAAAAACATTACAATTCCACAGGAAAAACAAAACCTGAGCAACATTGTAATTTACTGCTGCTAAGATCCACCTGCGCTTTTACATGGAGAGAAATTTGAAAACTAAAGTCAGTAAAAACATTAGAAAACACACTGTCTAGAACAACCTTTGCTATTCAGAAGACAGAAAGATTTTTCTGTTATATGAGATAATACCTCTAGCATCTAGATTCTGCGACTACACAAAAGCATATGTCACGGAGGTACCCCGAGGTTAGTTTAAGGGACAACAGGGTCCAAAACAACTTTTATTAAACTGGTGAGAAACAGGGTTTTAGCACTCCAAAGTGACTTAAATAGAGGTTCAGATATCAGTTGAGGAAAATTATTAAGGGGCAGCAACTAATACAACAGGCGGTCCACAGTGTGCATGCACGTGGCTTCACCCAAAACAATGCCGGAGCCACCGCTGAGTCCCGGAGAAGTACACACTTGCCTAAAGACGGTGCGGGATTATTTTTAAAGAGATACACGTACTCGTAGTGAGTACAGGAAGTGTACACTCGCGATTCTGCGAGGGTAAATTTATAATACACTCGCAATCCTGCCAGGGTTAATTTACTTACACGTGCAAATGTGCACGGAATATTACACATGCTTATGTGGAAGCACGGGAGGAAAATACACTCACGATTGTGCGAGGAAATAATTTATACACGTGCTCGTATTGAGCACGGAAAGTTACACATGCAAATGTGCACGGAAAGTTACACGTGCAAATGTGCACGGAAAGTACACGTGCTTGTATTAAGCACGGAAAGTTACACGTGCAAATGCGCACGGAAGGAAAATACACCCGCGATTCTGCGAGGATTAATTTTACACGTGCTTATATTGAGCACGGAAAGTTACACGTGCATATGTGCACTGAATAGTATAAATACACTCGCAATCCTGCGAGGGTTAATTTTACTCACACCCGTGGCGGCAAGGCAAGCGGAGTCTCCATCCCGGGGAAGGGGGCTTTTGGTGGCTGCATCTCGCTCGTGCTCCGAGAGACCCGCGACAATGGGCGGAGTCTCGACGAGAATCCCGTTTTGATACTGGCTGATCAGATCTGACTGTAGGCATTCCAGCAGCTGCTCTGCACCCCCACACTGGCTGTGGGTGCCCCTGAAGCCTCCAAACATCCCCCACACTGGCTGCAGGTGCCCAGCAGCTCCCTGGCGCCTCGGCACTCCCTTCTCCTAATGGCCCTGGCCAGGGTGCTCTGAGGCCAAACAACAGAAGCTGTTAGCCTCAAACAGCAGAGAGAGAGGGAGATGTGCCTACTCCTTCCATACTGAAGGAGGGAGGGGGACAGAGGGGAGTGTGCAATCTGCCACAGCATAATACCACAGTGTTTCCTGTGAGGATCAGATCATGTCAGAGACCTATTGAAAACCTATTGCCATCAAGCTTCTAGCTTCACTTACACATAAATATCTAGAAATTGGCTTCACAGAATCATAGAATGCCCTGAGTTGGAAGGGACCCACAAAGATTGAGTCCAACTCCTAGCCCTGCATAGGAGAACCCCAAAATTCACACTGTCACTGGTCAGCAGAGAGAAGAGCTCAGTGCCTGCCCCTCCTCCTCCCCTTGTGAGGAAGCTGGAGCCACCATGAGCTCCAGGTGAGGCCGTACCAGTGCAGAGCAGAGCGGGACAATCACCTCCCTCGCCCGGCTGGCAATGCTGTGCTTGGTGCACCCAGCACACCGTTGCCCCTCTTGGCTGCCAGGGCACACTGCTGGCTCACGTTCAACTTGCTGTTGACCAAAGCCCCCCGATCTCTTTCTGCAGAGCTGCTCTCCAGCATTTCGTCCCCCAGTCTGCATGTACAGCCAGGGTCGCCATGTCCCAGGCACAAAATCTGGTGCTTGCTCTTGGGGAACTTCATGCGACTGGTGACTGCCCAGTTCTCAAACTGTTCAGATCCCTCTGCAGGAGAATCATCCCTTACCACTTCAGTCTCCAAAACCGGAAAGGTACTGCTCCTGCACTGGTGTACCTCACACTCAGAGAACTAGGTAGCAAAAGGTAACCCTCTAGTGCACACGGGGCAGAGCTAATATCGTTAGTCTCTGGCCTGCAGGACTTCTTTCTGCCAAAACCCGAGACAAGGGTAAATGCATGAGATTTGTCCTGGGAAACTCAATGCAAAAGGAGGCGTCAGCAAAATGCAGCAGCTCTGGCCACTGCACGGCCAACAAACAGCAGAGACAGCCACCTAGGCTTCCTAAAACAGAAATCAACCTGAAAATGACACCAAACAACCAACCTCAACCAAGCTAAACCAACAAACCTAAAACAACCAGCCTAAGACAACCAAGAGCAACCCAACTTCAACAGCCCCAAACCCATCAAGCTTCAATGGCCTGCAAACACACAACCTGCAAAAAAACTGCCTCAAACAACCAACCAGCCTCAACAAAACACTCTAAAACCACTCACAGAAACCTGGCTAAAGCAACCAACTGAAACCACCCCTCCAAACAACAACAAGCTCCTAGCAAGGTAGAAACAAACAACCTACAAACAAAGAATCTACAAACAACCTAATTAGAACCTAGTTCAGTGTAAAAAAAGCAAGCGAAAACAACCAGCTGTAAACAAACAGCTGTAAACAATCAGCCTCAACCAACCAACCAACCAAGCAACCAACCTTGAACAACAGGCCTCAGTCTGGAACAAACAACCTCACCCATCCCAAAGCAAAACAGCCTCCACAAAGCAACCTAAACCAAATCACTTGAAACAGCCTACCTCAAACAAACAAGCCTGAACTAAGAAAACCTAAACAAACAACCTCCAACACTGAACATTCAACAGCAAACCTCCAACTCCCTACAATCAGTGCACAAACAAGTGGAACGGAAAAGGAGGTGTCAGGGCCACCCAGCAGCTGTGCCCAGTGCAGGGCCACCAAACGGCAGGGACAGCCCCTGGACCTCCTGGGCACAGGAACTGCCTGGGGGCAGCACCCTAAAGGCTTCCTCCATAGGGTGCTGGGCGGAGGGCTGGCAGGCGGGGCTGCTGCGGGTGGGGCTGCGGGCGGGGCTGCACACAGGGGCCCCGTCACCACCACCTCACAATGCCAGCACCCGGCAACGCAGCGGTCACAATGCCCCGAGCAGGATAAGAAGGAGCAGCCTCCCGTGGCCACTGCCAGAGCTGGCCCAGGGGCAGCCCGCACACATCCCAGAGGAAGCCCTTGAAGAGCTGGTGCAGTTCCTTGCCGGGGGCTGAGGGAGGAGAAGACTGGAGGCTGGACCAGGCTGCTGGAGGTTCTCTGCTGCAAGGCTTGTCTTTTGGATGGAAACCCTTGTCAGCCGGACAGCGGTGGTAAGACCAAGGGAATGACGTCTGGAGGAGCACTGCGGAGCTCGCTGTGCTCATCCTCTGCGGAGTCAGAGGCAGCAATGGTAAGAAATAGGATGCAGAGCTGCTGCCAGGGGTCCCAGTGCTTTGGAGCAGCCACTGTGGTCCTGGCAGGGATGGGAAGGATTCTTGCCCCCAAGGTGCACTCTCGCAACCGAGGCCCCTCACCACAACTTCTCTGGCACGTTTGGCCAACCTACTTCGACAAATGTACCCAAAACCACATTCATACCCTAACCTACTGAAACCACCAACCAAAAAGAACCAATTTAAAGCATGCAACCTAAAATAATCTAATTAACCTATATACAGTGACCTAAACCACGATAAAGCAAACAAGCTCAACCAAATGACCTAAACCAACCTAAAACAACGGCAAAAAAGAAGAAAACATCCTAAACGAAAAACAGCACAGAGCATCCCACCTAAAACAATCAACCTAAAATACCAGCCAGAGCCAACCAACTAAATAACCTCACCCCAAAATCACCTCAACCAACCAACCCAAACCAGCCAACCCTAACCACTCAGCCTTCAAGAACCAGCCTCTAACAAACACCCTCAAAACAACCTTCCTCAAAAAACCTAAAACCACCTAAACCCCCTGAACCAAGATACCTCAACCAAAAATCTAAACCAGACTAAGACAACCTACCCCAAAAAACTTCTCTGAAAAATCATCAACCAAGCAGCTTAACAGAAACGAGAAAAACCAACCCACCTAAAACAAACAACACAAGTCAACTTTCACAAAATGACATCAAACAACCTAAACCAAGCTAAAACAGAAACCTAAACCAAGTAATTTAAGACCACCAACCTATACCAAACTCAACCAACCTTAAAACAACCTAAACCATAAGGTTTAAATGCCTTACAAACACACAACCTACAAAGAACCTAGAAATAACCTAGACACAACCTCACACAGCATCAAACCACCAACCGCATCAATCAACCCTAAAACAACTAATGGAAACAGAGCTAAAACAACCAACTTAAACCAACATTCAAACAAACAAGATTCAAAAAACAAGGTAAAAAAAACAAGCTACAGGAAAAAAAAAAAAAAAAAAAAAAAGAAGGGAGGAACTTAGAAGATAGAAACAAGCTACAAAGAACTACACAGAACCTCATCAAGGGTAAAAAAAGCAACCAAACCCAAGCAACTGTAAACAACCAAACCCAGACAACCAACAAATCTCAAGCAACCAGCCTCAGCCAACCAGCCTCAAACAGCCAGTCTCAAACCACCTAAGCCAACCTAAACAACCTTAGACCAAAAACCTAACCAAACCTAACTAGACAGCTAGACCAAAAACCTAAATCAAACTCTAGTAGCCAACCGTAAAGAACCTTCCTGAAACAACATCCACCAAACAGCCTCATAAAAGCAAGAACTACCAAAACACCTCAACCAAACAATAGAACTCAGCCTTAAAATGACACCAAACCACCTCAAGCCACCAATTAACCAACCTCAACCAAGCTAAACCAATAAACCTAAATCCAGCAGCATAAGACAACCAACCAAAACCCAACTTCAATAACCCCACAACAAACAAGCCTTAATGGCCTACAAAGAGGCAGCCTGCAAACACCCTCCCTCAAACAACCAGCCTCAAAAAAACACCCTCAACCAACTAAGAGAAACCCAGCTAAAGCAACCAACTCGAACCAACTGACCTAAAAACAACTCAAACAACCTAATCCAACCAACCTAAACCTAGCTCAACAGAAACACACCCACCCAAATGGCATAAAGCCGACTTCCTTCTAAAACATCCAACCTAAAATAATCTAAACAACCTTAATCCAACGACCTAAACCACACCAAAGCAAAGAAGCTCAAGCAAATGACCTAAACCAACCTAAAACAAACAAACAACACCCATCCTGAACAAAAAGAGCTTAAAACATCTCACCTCCAAGAACCAACCTTAACCAATCAGCCTCCAAGAAACAGCCTCTAACAAACACCCTCAAACAACCTTTCTCAAAAAAAACCTAAAACCACCTAAACAACCTGAACCAAGATACCTCAACCAAAAATCTAAACCAGACTCAGGCAACCTACCCCAAAGAACCTTTCTGAAAAAACATCAACCAAACAGCCTCACAGAAACGAGGAAAACCAACTCACCTAAAACAAACAACGCAAATCAACCTTCACAAAATGACGTCACACAACCTACAACAACCAACTTGAAATAACCAACCTAAACCAAGCTAAAACAGAAACCTATAACAAGTAACGTTAGACCACCAATCTAAACCAAACTTAGCCAGCCTTCAACAGCCTAAACCAACAAGGTTTAAATGCCTTACGAACACACAACCTACAAAGAACCTACAAAGAACCTAGAAACAACCTCATACAGCATCAAACAACCAGCCACAAAAATGAATCAGAAAACAACTAATGGAAAGACCTCATGGAAACCCAGCCAAAGCAACCAACTTCAACCAACCTTCAAAACAAGCTTCAAACAAGGTAGAAAGAAAGAATCTACCAACAACCTCGTTAGAACCTAATCCAGTGTAAAAAAAGCAACCAAATACAACCAGCTGTAAACAACCAGCCTCAACCAGCCAACCGACCTCAACCAACCAACCGGCCTCAACCAACCTAAACCAAATGACCTTAGCCAGCCTAGGACAAACAACATCAACCTAAACCAAAATAGCCTCCACCAACCAGCCTAAACTAAACAACCTGAAACAACCAACCCCAACCAAACAAGCCTGAAACAAGAAACCCTAAGCAAACAACCTCGAATCACAAACCTTCAGCAACCTGCAAACCGCCTACAAACCATCGGAATGGCAAAGGATTAAGTTCCAAGTGCACCTGATGGATAGAAATCCTACTTCGCTGTTCAGCGAACAGATGCATACCCCTCAGGAGATCAGAAGAACCACCAAGCCCTAGAAGTGCCCAAGGCTATCAGGTCTTTTCAGCTGGACAGAAGTGGTAAGACCAAGGGAATGACGTCTGGAGGAGCACTGCGGAGCTCGCTGTCTTCATCCCCTGCAGAGCCAGGGGCAGCAGTGGTAAGCAATAGGATACACAGACGTTGCCAGGGCTCCCAGTGCTTTGGAGCAGCCCCTGCTGTCCTCGCAAGCACAGGAAGGGTTCTTGCCCTCCAGTTCAATCTGGCCAGAGGCATCTGGGCACTCTCAGAAGCCCATGAGATGACTCCCGCTTTAGTGATCATAGGGCTTGGGCAGCTCCTGGGAGGCATGACCGGCCTATGGGACGAGGAGCCAGGTCTGGCTCACATGCTCAGGGAACAGCCGATCGCCAGCTTTGGGGTCAGGAAGGAATTTTCCCCCGGGGCAGATTGGCACTGGTCCCCGGGGGTTTTTTGCCTTCCTCTGTAGCATTGAGCATGACCGCTTTGCAGAGCTCCTCCCAGCCCTTTTGGCTTGGTTCCTGCCTGCTGCTCAAGCACCAGGAAGACGGCCTCTCGTGCCCTGCGGCCGGGAGGAGGAAGCTTCCTGGAGTCCCAGGGTGGGTCCCAAGTCTTCTCCTAGGAGTTCCTTCTTGTCCTCCGCAGCACTGAGCACAGCCCCTGGCTCTCTCAGGCTTTCTTGCCCAGAGCAACTTTGCAGCAGGAGCCAGCTCTTCTCTGCCCTGGATTCCGTTTCCCCAGGGCTTCTGGCTGCTGCAAAACAGCCTGTGCTTGGAAGGGCTCCCAGCTTGCTGCACCGTCTGGATCTCCCACTTTTCAGCTCTCCCTGCATGCAACTCAAGCACCGGGCAGGAACAAGAGCGCTTTTCATGCAGCCCTAGCCAAGTAGCATAGGAACCAAGGAAGTTTTCAAAGGGGAAAATCTCTGCTTGTCGTCACTATCTGCCATACTTTGGAAAATACCTCAGACTATCACACAGCTCTTCTTCTTCTTCCTTCCCTTCTTCTTCTTGTTTTTCTTCTTCTTCTTCCTCGTCTTCCTCTTCTTCTTCCTCCTCATCTTCTTCTCCTTCCTCATCTTCTTCTTTTGTATGTGGTCTGTCCTGATCCTCATTCCTCACCTTCTCCCTCTTCAGGACACAGGGACAGCTTGGCCTAGATTGCTGCTGCTGTTCTTGCAGTTCTGTCACTTGCCTTTGCCAGCCTGCAAGGGATGTTTCTTCAGGGTAAACTGAAGAATGCATCAGCCTGCTCCTGGCTGCACATGGGCATTGTGTTAATGCTCATGAGCATCGGCTCTGTAAACAGAGTCAGTAAATGACATACAATAACCTAAAATAAAATCATGTTTCCACTCGTATCCTTTGTGTTCTGTGTCCTTGAAAGTGTTTCTGGAGCTGAAAACCCCCTGACATTTCATGTAAATAATATTCCCATCCTTATTGGACTCACGGTGAGCACACGGAATAGAATACAATACATAGGAGAGAATCGAAAAGAATGTAATAGTTCTGCTGTGTTATGCCTTGAGTGCTGCATGACGAGTTCTTACAGAGCCCTGAGGGCTCCATCCATCCAGGAGAGCCTCTCTCTGCAGGGCAGGGCCCAGGCCCAGCCAGGGACAGAGGCCGAGCCGAGCCGGGCACACACACCTACAACACGGCTCAGGCAGGGAGCCAAGGTCCCAGGCTGAGCTGAGACACGTCCCCTGGGCCCTTGGCAGGAGACGGTGGCGGTGGGCGGGGGTCCCAGGGGAGGCCAGTGCCAGACACCGAGCCCTAGGAGCAGCCCTATGGACCTTCTCTCTGTGGGAGCACTGTTGTTCTCAGGCTCTTTTGTTTTAGTCATGAAAAACTGAGAGGGTAACTCTAAACATGAGTACAAGAAGGAAAAAAGAATCCACAGGAAATGAGCAGGTATTGTTCACCTCAGAAAGATTCGCAAGCCCTTGGGTGAGGAGCATGGCCTGCTTCAGACTGAGGGCTTGATCTCTGAGACTCACCAGTGTCAGAGGGATGAGGTTTTGCCACCCTGTGGAAACCCAACTCAACCGGATGGACAGAGAAGAGTTTCAAAAACTCTACTTCATACTTGCTTTTTGCCACTTTGTCCAGATGGTCCAACCACCTTGAGACGATCCCCAGCTCTCACCCCATCACAAGGTACGTGTCTCCTTCCCACACCGCGACAGAGGCAATGCCTATGCTGGGGTATGGTTATGGGTATTCAGTGCCTTCTGCACCGAAATGTCATCACAGATTTCCTCAGCATCTGCTTCTGGGAAAGCAGGAGATAGGAAGACGAATGGCGTAGAATAGAACAGGATAGAACAATTCAGATGGAAGGGCCCTGTAACCATCACCTAGTGCAACTGCCTGACTGCTTCAGCACTCACCAGAAGTTCAAGCGTGGTACTAAGGATGTTGCCCAAACGCCTCTTCAGCACTGACAGACGTGGGGCATCCACCACCTCTCCAGGAAGACTCTTCCAGGGTTCGACCACCTCTCCGTAAAGAAGTGTTTCCTCATGTCGAGGCTGAACCGCCCCTGATGGACACAGCTGAGAGCCATTCCCATGTTTCCTGGCACTGGGTAGCAGGCAGAAGAGCTCAGCACCTCCCTCTCCACTTCCCCTCCTCAGGAACCTGGAGACAGCAGTGATGTTGCCCCTCCGCCTCCTTCTCTCCAAAGCAGACAGACCCAGGGTCCTCAGCGGCTCCCCAGAGGACATGCCTTCCAGCCCCTGCCCCAGCTTTGCTGCCCTCCTCGGCAGGCATGAAAGTCATGGAAGAAACTGCCATTTCAAACATCTAAACAGTAGCAACAGCAACTGGAGATGGGCAGCAACAAGCCAGGGCAATACACTACTGTGTAAAAACATTACAATTCCACAGGAAAAACAAAATCTGGGCACCATTTTAATTTACTGCTGCTAAGATCCACCTGCGCTTTTACATGGAGAGAAATTTGAAAACTAAAGTCAGTAAAAACATTAGAAAACACACTGTCTAGAACAACCTTTGCTATTCAGAAGACAGAAAGATTTTTCTGTTATATGAGATGATACCTCTAGCATCTAGATTCTGCGACTACACAAAAGCATATGTCACGGAGGTACCCCGAGGTTAGTTTAAGGGACAACAGGGTCCAAAACAACTTTTATTAAACTGGTGAGAAACAGGGTTTTAGCACTCCAAAGTGACTTAAATAGAGGTTCAGATATCAGTTGAGGAAAATTATTAAGGGGCAGCAACTAATACAACAGGCGGTCCACAGTGTGCATGCACGTGGCTTCACCCAAAACAATGCCGGAGCCACCGCTGAGTCCCGGAGAAGTACACACTTGCCTAAAGACGGTGCGGGATTATTTTTAAAGAGATACACGTACTCGTAGTGAGTACGGGAAGTGTACACTCGCGATTCTGCGAGGGTAAATTTATAATACACTCGCAATCCTGCCAGGGTTAATTTACTTACACGTGCAAATGTGCACGGAATATTACACATGCTTATGTGGAAGCACGGGAGGAAAATACACTCACGATTGTGCGAGGAAATAATTTATACACGTGCTCGTATTGAGCACGGACAGTTACACGTGCAAATGTGCACGGAAAGTACACGTGCTTGTATTAAGCACGGAAAGTTACACGTGCAAATGCGCACGGAAGGAAAATACACCCGCGATTCTGCGAGGATTAATTTTACACGTGCTTATATTGAGCACGGAAAGTTACACGTGCATATGTGCACTGAATAGTATAAATACACTCGCAATCCTGCGAGGGTTAATTTTACTCACACCCGTGGCGGCAAGGCAAGCGGAGTCTCCATCCCGGGGAAGGGGGCTTTTGGTGGCAGCATCTCGCTCGTGCTGCGAGAGACCCGCGACAATGGGCGGAGTCTCGACGAGAATCCCGTTTTGATACTGGCTGATCAGATCTGACTGTAGGCATTCCAGCAGCTGCTCTGCACCCCCACACTGGCTGTGGGTGCCCCTGAAGCCTCCAAACATCCCCCACACTGGCTGCAGGTGCCCAGCAGCTCCCTGGCGCCTCGGCACTCCCTTCTCCTAATGGCCCTGGCCAGGGTGCTCTGGGGCCAAACAACAGAAGCTGTTAGCCTCAAACAGCAGAGAGAGAGGGAGATGTGCCTACTCCTTCCATACTGAAGGAGGGAGGGGGACAGAGGGGAGTGTGCAATCTGCCACAGCATAATACCACAGTGTTTCCTGTGAGGATCAGATCATGTCAGAGACCTATTGAAAACCTATTGCCATCAAGCTTCTAGCTTCACTTACACATAAATATCTAGAAATTGGCTTCACAGAATCATAGAATGCCCTGAGTTGGAAGGGACCCACAAAGATTGAGTCCAACTCCTAGCCCTGCATAGGAGAACCCCAAAATTCACACTGTCACTGGTCAGCAGAGAGAAGAGCTCAGTGCCTGCCCCTCCTCCTCCCCTTGTGAGGAAGCTGGAGCCACCATGAGCTCCAGGTGAGGCCGTACCAGTGCAGAGCAGAGCGGGACAATCACCTCCCTCGCCCGGCTGGCAATGCTGTGCTTGGTGCACCCAGCACACCGTTGCCCCTCTTGGCTGCCAGGGCACACTGCTGGCTCACGTTCAACTTGCTGTTGACCAAAGCCCCCCGATCTCTTTCTGCAGAGCTGCTCTCCAGCATTTCGTCCCCCAGTCTGCATGTACAGCCAGGGTCGCCATGTCCCAGGCACAAAATCTGGTGCTTGCTCTTGGGGAACTTCATGCGACTGGTGACTGCCCAGTTCTCAAACTGTTCAGATCCCTCTGCAGGAGAATCATCCCTTACCACTTCAGTCTCCAAAACTGGAAAGGTACTGCTCCTGCACTGGTGTACCTCACACTCAGAGAACTAGGTAGCAAAAGGTAACCCTCTAGTGCACACGGGGCAGAGCTAATATCGTTAGTCTCTGGCCTGCAGGACTTCTTTCTGCCAAAACCCGAGACACGGGTAAATGCATGAGGTTTGTCCTGGGAAACTCAATGCAAAAGGAGGCGTCAGCAAAATGCAGCAGCTCTGGCCACTGCACGGCCAACAAACAGCAGAGACAGCCACCTAGGCTTCCTAAAACAGAAATCAACCTGAAAATGACACCAAACAACCAACCTCAACCAAGCTAAACCAACAAACCTAAAACAACCAGCCCAAGACAACCAAGAGCAACCCAACTTCAACAGCCCCAAACCCATCAGGCTTCAATGGCCTGCAAACACACAACCTGCAAAAAACCTGCCTCAAACAACCAACCAGCCTCAACAAAACACTCTAAAACCACTCACAGAAACCTGGCTAAAGCAACCAACTGAAACCACCCCTCCAAACAACAACAAGCTCCTAGCAAGGTAGAAACAAACAACCTACAAACAAAGAATCTACAAACAACCTAATTAGAACCTAGTTCAGTGTAAAAAAAGCAAGCGAAAACAACCAGCTGTAAACAACCAGCCTCAACCAACCAACCAACCAAGCAACCAACCTTGAACAACAGGCCTCAGCCTGGAACAAACAACCTCACCCATCCCAAAGCAAAACAGCCTCCACAAAGCAACCTAAACCAAATCACTTGAAACAGCCTACCTCAAACAAACAAGCCTGAACTAAGAAAACCTAAACAAACAACCTCCAACACTGAACATTCAACAGCAAACCTCCAACTCCCTACAATCAGTGCACAAACAAGTGGAACGGAAAAGGAGGTGTCAGGGCCACCCAGCAGCTGTGCCCAGTGCAGGGCCACCAAACGGCAGGGACAGCCCCTGGACCTCCTGGGCACAGGAACTGCCTGGGGGCAGCACCCTAAAGGCTTCCTCCATAGGGTGCTGGGCGGAGGGCTGGCAGGCGGGGCTGCTGCGGGTGGGGCTGCGGGCGGGGCTGCACACAGGGGCCCCGTCACCACCACCTCACAATGCCAGCACCCGGCAACGCAGCGGTCACAATGCCCCGAGCAGGATAAGAAGGAGCAGCCTCCCGTGGCCACTGCCAGAGCTGGCCCAGGGGCAGCCCGCACACATCCCAGAGGAAGCCCTTGAAGAGCTGGTGCAGTTCCTTGCCGGGGGCTGAGGGAGGAGAAGACTGGAGGCTGGACCAGGCTGCTGGAGGTTCTCTGCTGCAAGGCTTGTCTTTTGGATGGAAACCCTTGTCAGCCGGACAGCGGTGGTAAGACCAAGGGAATGACGTCTGGAGGAGCACTGCGGAGCTCGCTGTGCTCATCCTCTGCGGAGCCAGAGGCAGCAATGGTAAGAAATAGGATGCAGAGCTGCTGCCAGGGGTCCCAGTGCTTTGGAGCAGCCACTGTGGTCCTGGCAGGGATGGGAAGGATTCTTGCCCCCAAGGTGCACTCTCGCAACCGAGGCCCCTCACCACGACTTCTCTGGCACGTTTGGCCAACCTACTTCGACAAATGTACCCAAAACCACATTCATACCCTAACCTACTGAAACCACCAACCAAAAAGAACCAATTTAAAGCATGCAACCTAAAATAATCTAATTAACCTATATACAGTGACCTAAACCACGATAAAGCAAACAAGCTCAACCAAATGACCTAAACCAACCTAAAACAACGGCAAAAAAGAAGAAAACATCCTAAACGAAAAACAGCACAGAGCATCCCACCTAAAACAATCAACCTAAAATACCAGCCAGAGCCAACCAACTAAATAACCTCACCCCAAAATCACCTCAACCAACCAACCCAAACCAGCCAACCCTAACCACTCAGCCTTCAAGAACCAGCCTCTAACAAACACCCTCAAAACAACCTTCCTCAAAAAACCTAAAACCACCTAAACCCCCTGAACCAAGATACCTCAACCAAAAATCTAAACCAGACTAAGACAACCTACCCCAAAAAACTTCTCTGAAAAATCATCAACCAAGCAGCTTAACAGAAACGAGAAAAACCAACCCACCTAAAACAAACAACACAAGTCAACTTTCACAAAATGACATCAAACAACCTAAACCAAGCTAAAACAGAAACCTAAACCAAGTAATTTAAGACCACCAACCTATACCAAACTCAACCAACCTTAAAACAACCTAAACCATAAGGTTTAAATGCCTTACAAACACACAACCTACAAAGAACCTAGAAATAACCTAGACACAACCTCACACAGCATCAAACCACCAACCGCATCAATCAACCCTAAAACAACTAATGGAAACAGAGCTAAAACAACCAACTTAAACCAACATTCAAACAAACAAGATTCAAAAAACAAGGCAAAAAAAACAAGCTACAGAAAAATAATAAAAAAAAAAAAAAAAGAAGGGAGGAACTTAGAAGATAGAAACAAGCTACAAAGAACTACACAGAACCTCATCAAGGGTAAAAAAAGCAACCAAACCCAAGCAACTGTAAACAACCAAACCCAGACAACCAACAAATCTCAAGCAACCAGCCTCAGCCAACCAGCCTCAAACAGCCAGTCTCAAACCACCTAAGCCAACCTAAACAACCTTAGACCAAAAACCTAACCAAACCTAACTAGACAGCTAGACCAAAAACCTAAATCAAACTCTAGTAGCCAACCGTAAAGAACCTTCCTGAAACAACATCCACCAAACAGCCTCATAAAAGCAAGAACTACCAAAACACCTCAACCAAACAATAGAACTCAGCCTTAAAATGACACCAAACCACCTCAAGCCACCAATTAACCAACCTCAACCAAGCTAAACCAATAAACCTAAATCCAGCAGCATAAGACAACCAACCAAAACCCAACTTCAATAACCCCACAACAAACAAGCTTCAATGGCCTACAAAGAGGCAGCCTGCAAACACCCTCCCTCAAACAACCAGCCTCAAAAAAACACCCTCAACCAACTAAGAGAAACCCAGCTAAAGCAACCAACTCGAACCAACTGACCTAAAAACAACTCAAACAACCTAATCCAACCAACCTAAACCTAGCTCAACAGAAACACACCCACCCAAATGGCATAAAGCCGACTTCCTTCTAAAACATCCAACCTAAAATAATCTAAACAACCTTAATCCAACGACCTAAACCACACCAAAGCAAAGAAGCTCAAGCAAATGACCTAAACCAACCTAAAACAAACAAACAACACCCATCCTGAACAAAAAGAGCTTAAAACATCTCACTTCCAAGAACCAACCTTAACCAATCAGCCTCCAAGAAACAGCCTCTAACAAACACCCTCAAACAACCTTTCTCAAAAAAACCCTAAAACCACCTAAACAACCTGAACCAAGATACCTCAACCAAAAATCTAAACCAGACTCAGGCAACCTACCCCAAAGAACCTTTCTGAAAAAACATCAACCAAACAGCCTCACAGAAACGAGGAAAACCAACTCACCTAAAACAAACAACGCAAATCAACCTTCACAAAATGACGTCACACAACCTACAACAACCAACTTGAAATAACCAACCTAAACCAAGCTAAAACAGAAACCTATAACAAGTAACGTTAGACCACCAATCTAAACCAAACTTAGCCAGCCTTCAACAGCCTAAACCAACAAGGTTTAAATGCCTTACGAACACACAACCTACAAAGAACCTACAAAGAACCTAGAAACAACCTCATACAGCATCAAACAACCAGCCACAAAAATGAATCAGAAAACAACTAATGGAAAGACCTCATGGAAACCCAGCCAAAGCAACCAACTTCAACCAACCTTCAAAACAAGCTTCAAACAAGGTAGAAAGAAAGAATCTACCAACAACCTCATTAGAACCTAATCCAGTGTAAAAAAAGCAACCAAATACAACCAGCTGTAAACAACCAGCCTCAACCAGCCAACCGACCTCAACCAACCAACCGGCCTCAACCAACCTAAACCAAATGACCTTAGCCAGCCTAGGACAAACAACATCAACCTAAACCAAAATAGCCTCCACCAACCAGCCTAAACTAAACAACCTGAAACAACCAATCCCAACCAAACAAGCCTGAAACAAGAAACCCTAAGCAAACAACCTCGAATCACAAACCTTCAGCAACCTGCAAACCGCCTACAAACCATCGGAATGGCAAAGGATTAAGTTCCAAGTGCACCTGATGGATAGAAATCCTACTTCGCTGTTCAGCGAACAGATGCATACCCCTCAGGAGATCAGAAGAACCACCAAGCCCTAGAAGTGCCCAAGGCTATCAGGTCTTTTCAGCTGGACAGAAGTGGTAAGACCAAGGGAATGACGTCTGGAGGAGCACTGCGGAGCTCGCTGTCTTCATCCCCTGCAGAGCCAGGGGCAGCAGTGGTAAGCAATAGGATACACAGACGTTGCCAGGGCTCCCAGTGCTTTGGAGCAGCCCCTGCTGTCCTCGCAAGCACAGGAAGGGTTCTTGCCCTCCAGTTCAATCTGGCCAGAGGCATCTGGGCACTCTCAGAAGCCCATGAGATGACTCCCGCTTTAGTGATCATAGGGCTTGGGCAGCTCCTGGGAGGCATGACCGGCCTATGGGACGAGGAGCCAGGTCTGGCTCACATGCTCAGGGAACAGCCGATCGCCAGCTTTGGGGTCAGGAAGGAATTTTCCCCCGGGGCAGATTGGCACTGGTCCTCGGGGGTTTTTTGCCTTCCTCTGTAGCATTGAGCATGACCGCTCTGCAGAGCTCCTCCCAGCCCTTTTGGCTTGGTTCCTGCCTGCTGCTCAAGCACCAGGAAGACGGCCTCTCGTGCCCTGCAGCCGGGAGGAGGAAGCTTCCTGGAGTCCCAGGGTGGGTCCCAAGTCTTCTCCTAGGAGTTCCTTCTTGTCCTCCGTAGCACTGAGCACAGCCCCTGGCTCTCTCAGGCTTTCTTGCCCAGAGCAACTTTGCAGCAGGAGCTTCTTCTCTGCCCTGGATTCCGTTTCCCCAGGGCTTCTGGCTGCTGCCAAACAGCCTGTGCTTGGAAGGGCTCCCAGCTTGCTGCACCGTCTGGATCTCCCACTTTTCAGCTCTCCCTGCATGCAACTCAAGCACCGGGCAGGAACAAGAGCGCTTTTCATGCAGCCCTAGCCAAGTAGCATAGGAACCAAGAAAGTTTTCAAAGGGGAAAATCTCTGCTTGTCGTCACTATCTGCCATACTTTGGAAAATACCTCAGACTATCACACAGCTCTTCTTCTTCTTCCTTCCCTTCTTCTTCTTGTTTTTCTTCTTCTTCTTCCTCGTCTTTCTCTTCTTCTTCCACATCTTCTTCTTTTGTATGTGGTCTGTCCTGATCCTCATTCCTCACCTTCTCCCTCTTCAGGACACAGGGACAGCTTGGCCTAGATTGCTGCTGCTGTTCTTGCAGTTCTGTCACTTGCCTTTGCCAGCCTGCAAGGGATGTTTCTTCAGGGTAAACTGAAGAATGCATCAGCCTGCTCCTGGCTGCACATGGGCATTGTGTTAATGCTCATGAGCATCGGCTCTGTAAACAGAGTCAGTAAATGACATACAATAACCTAAAATAAAATAAAATCATGTTTCCACTCGTATCCTTTGTGTTCTGTGTCCTTGAAAGTGTTTCTGGAGCTGAAAACCCCCCGGCATTTCATGTAAATAATATTCCCATCCTTATTGGACTCACGGTGAGCACACGGAATAGAATACAATACATAGGAGAGAATCGAAAAGAATGTAATAGTTCTGCTGTGTTATGCCTTGAGTGCTGCATGACGAGTTCTTACAGAGCCCTGAGGGCTCCATTCATCCAGGAGAGCCTCTCTCTGCAGGGCAGGGCCCAGGCCCAGCCAGGGACAGAGGCCGAGCCGAGCCGGACACACACACCTACAACACGGCTCAGGCAGGGAGCCAAGGTCCCAGGCTGAGCTGAGACACGTCCCCTGGGCCCTTGGCAGGAGACGGTGGCGGTGGGCGGGGGTCCCAGGGGAGGCCAGTGCCAGACACCGAGCCCTAGGAGCAGCCCTATGGACCTTCTCTCTGTGGGAGCACTGTTGTTCTCAGGCTCTTTTGTTTTAGTCATGAAAAACTGAGAGGGTAACTCTAAACATGAGTACAAGAAGGAAAAAAGAATCCACAGGAAATGAGCAGGTATTGTTCACCTCAGAAAGATTCGCAAGCCCTTGGGTGAGGAGCATGGCCTGCTTCAGACTGAGGGCTTGATCTCTGAGACTCACCAGTGTCAGAGGGATGAGGTTTTGCCACCCTGTGGAAACCCAACTCAACCGGATGGACAGAGAAGAGTTTCAAAAACTCTACTTCATACTTGCTTTTTGCCACTTTGTCCAGATGGTCCAACCACCTTGAGACGATCCCCAGCTCTCACCCCATCACAAGGTACGTGTCTCCTTCCCACACCGCGACAGAGGCAATGCCTATGCTGGGGTATGGTTATGGGTATTCAGTGCCTTCTGCACCGAAATGTCATCACAGATTTCCTCAGCATCTGCTTCTGGGAAAGCAGGAGATAGGAAGACGAATGGCGTAGAATAGAACAGGATAGAACAATTCAGATGGAAGGGCCCTGTAACCATCACCTAGTGCAACTGCCTGACTGCTTCAGCACTCACCAGAAGTTCAAGCGTGGTACTAAGGATGTTGCCCAAACGCCTCTTCAGCACTGACAGACGTGGGGCATCCACCACCTCTCCAGGAAGACTCTTCCAGGGTTCGACCACCTCTCCGTAAAGAAGTGTTTCCTCATGTCGAGGCTGAACCGCCCCTGATGGACACAGCTGAGAGCCATTCCCATGTTTCCTGGCACTGGGTAGCAGGCAGAAGAGCTCAGCACCTCCCTCTCCACTTCCCCTCCTCAGGAACCTGGAGACAGCAGTGATGTTGCCCCTCCGCCTCCTTCTCTCCAAAGCAGACAGACCCAGGGTCCTCAGCGGCTCCCCAGAGGACATGCCTTCCAGCCCCTGCCCCAGCTTTGCTGCCCTCCTCGGCAGGCATGAAAGTCATGGAAGAAACTGCCATTTCAAACATCTAAACAGTAGCAACAGCAACTGGAGATGGGCAGCAACAAGCCAGGGCAATACACTACTGTGTAAAAACATTACAATTCCACAGGAAAAACAAAATCTGGGCACCATTTTAATTTACTGCTGCTAAGATCCACCTGCGCTTTTACATGGAGAGAAATTTGAAAACTAAAGTCAGTAAAAACATTAGAAAACACACTGTCTAGAACAACCTTTGCCATTCAGAAGACAGAAAGATTTTTCTGTTATATGAGATGATACCTCTAGCATCTAGATTCTGCGACTACACAAAAGCATATGTCACGGAGGTACCCCGAGGTTAGTTTAAGGGACAACAGGGTCCAAAACAACTTTTATTAAACTGGTGAGAAACAGGGTTTTAGCACTCCAAAGTGACTTAAATAGAGGTTCAGATATCAGTTGAGGAAAATTATTAAGGGGCAGCAACTAATACAACAGGCGGTCCACAGTGTGCATGCACGTGGCTTCACCCAAAACAATGCCGGAGCCACCGCTGAGTCCCGGAGAAGTACACACTTGCCTAAAGACGGTGCGGGATTATTTTTAAAGAGATACACGTACTCGTAGTGAGTACGGGAAGTGTACACTCGCGATTCTGCGAGGGTAAATTTATAATACACTCGCAATCCTGCCAGGGTTAATTTACTTACACGTGCAAATGTGCACGGAATATTACACATGCTTATGTGGAAGCACGGGAGGAAAATACACTCACGATTGTGCGAGGAAATAATTTATACACGTGCTCGTATTGAGCACGGAAAGTTACACGTGCAAATGTGCACGGAAAGTACACGTGCTTGTATTAAGCACGGAAAGTTACACGTGCAAATGCGCACGGAAGGAAAATACACCCGCGATTCTGCGAGGATTAATTTTACACGTGCTTATATTGAGCACGGAAAGTTACACGTGCATATGTGCACTGAATAGTATAAATACACTCGCAATCCTGCGAGGGTTAATTTTACTCACACCCGTGGCGGCAAGGCAAGCGGAGTCTCCATCCCGGGGAAGGGGGCTTTTGGTGGCTGCATCTCGCTCGTGCTGCGAGAGACCCGTGACAATGGGCGGAGTCTCGACGAGAATCCCGTTTTGATACTGGCTGATCAGATCTGACTGTAGGCATTCCAGCAGCTGCTCTGCACCCCCACACTGGCTGTGGGTGCCCCTGAAGCCTCCAAACATCCCCCACACTGGCTGCAGGTGCCCAGCAGCTCCCTGGCGCCTCGGCACTCCCTTCTCCTAATGGCCCTGGCCAGGGTGCTCTGGGGCCAAACAACAGAAGCTGTTAGCCTCAAACAGCAGAGAGAGAGGGAGATGTGCCTACTCCTTCCATACTGAAGGAGGGAGGGGGACAGAGGGGAGTGTGCAATCTGCCACAGCATAATACCACAGTGTTTCCTGTGAGGATCAGATCATGTCAGAGACCTATTGAAAACCTATTGCCATCAAGCTTCTAGCTTCACTTACACATAAATATCTAGAAATTGGCTTCACAGAATCATAGAATGCCCTGAGTTGGAAGGGACCCACAAAGATTGAGTCCAACTCCTAGCCCTGCATAGGAGAACCCCAAAATTCACACTGTCACTGGTCAGCAGAGAGAAGAGCTCAGTGCCTGCCCCTCCTCCTCCCCTTGTGAGGAAGCTGGAGCCACCATGAGCTCCAGGTGAGGCCGTACCAGTGCAGAGCAGAGCGGGACAATCACCTCCCTCGCCCGGCTGGCAATGCTGTGCTTGGTGCACCCAGCACACCGTTGCCCCTCTTGGCTGCCAGGGCACACTGCTGGCTCACGTTCAACTTGCTGTTGACCAAAGCCCCCCGATCTCTTTCTGCAGAGCTGCTCTCCAGCATTTCGTCCCCCAGTCTGCATGTACAGCCAGGGTCGCCATGTCCCAGGCACAAAATCTGGTGCTTGCTCTTGGGGAACTTCATGCGACTGGTGACTGCCCAGTTCTCAAACTGTTCAGATCCCTCTGCAGGAGAATCATCCCTTACCACTTCAGTCTCCAAAACCGGAAAGGTACTGCTCCTGCACTGGTGTACCTCACACTCAGAGAACTAGGTAGCAAAAGGTAACCCTCTAGTGCACACGGGGCAGAGCTAATATCGTTAGTCTCTGGCCTGCAGGACTTCTTTCTGCCAAAACCCGAGACAAGGGTAAATGCATGAGATTTGTCCTGGGAAACTCAATGCAAAAGGAGGCGTCAGCAAAATGCAGCAGCTCTGGCCACTGCACGGCCAACAAACAGCAGAGACAGCCACCTAGGCTTCCTAAAACAGAAATCACCCTGAAAATGACACCAAACAACCAACCTCAACCAAGCTAAACCAACAAACCTAAAACAACCAGCCCAAGACAACCAAGAGCAACCCAACTTCAACAGCCCCAAACCCATCAGGCTTCAATGGCCTGCAAACACACAACCTGCAAAAAACCTGCCTCAAACAACCAACCAGCCTCAACAAAACACTCTAAAACCACTCACAGAAACCTGGCTAAAGCAACCAACTGAAACCACCCCTCCAAACAACAACAAGCTCCTAGCAAGGTAGAAACAAACAACCTACAAACAAAGAATCTACAAACAACCTAATTAGAACCTAGTTCAGTGTAAAAAAAGCAAGCGAAAACAACCAGCTGTAAACAACCAGCCTCAACCAACCAAGCAACCAACCTTGAACAACAGGCCTCAGCCTGGAACAAACAACCTCACCCATCCCAAAGCAAAACAGCCTCCACAAAGCAACCTAAACCAAATCACTTGAAACAGCCTACCTCAAACAAACAAGCCTGAACTAAGAAAACCTAAACAAACAACCTCCAACACTGAACATTCAACAGCAAACCTCCAACTCCCTACAATCAGTGCACAAACAAGTGGAACGGAAAAGGAGGTGTCAGGGCCACCCAGCAGCTGTGCCCAGTGCAGGGCCACCAAACGGCAGGGACAGCCCCTGGACCTCCTGGGCACAGGAACTGCCTGGGGGCAGCACCCTAAAGGCTTCCTCCATAGGGTGCTGGGCGGAGGGCTGGCAGGCAGGGCTGCTGCGGGTGGGGCTGCGGGCGGGGCTGCACACAGGGGCCCCGTCACCACCACCTCACAATGCCAGCACCCGGCAACGCAGCGGTCACAATGCCCCGAGCAGGATAAGAAGGAGCAGCCTCCCGTGGCCACTGCCAGAGCTGGCCCAGGGGCAGCCCGCACACATCCCAGAGGAAGCCCTTGAAGAGCTGGTGCAGTTCCTTGCCGGGGGCTGAGGGAGGAGAAGACTGGAGGCTGGACCAGGCTGCTGGAGGTTCTCTGCTGCAAGGCTTGTCTTTTGGATGGAAACCCTTGTCAGCCGGACAGCGGTGGTAAGACCAAGGGAATGACGTCTGGAGGAGCACTGCGGAGCTCGCTGTGCTCATCCTCTGCGGAGTCAGAGGCAGCAATGGTAAGAAATAGGATGCAGAGCTGCTGCCAGGGGTCCCAGTGCTTTGGAGCAGCCACTGTGGTCCTGGCAGGGATGGGAAGGATTCTTGCCCCCAAGGTGCACTCTCGCAACCGAGGCCCCTCACCACAACTTCTCTGGCACGTTTGGCCAACCTACTTCGACAAATGTACCCAAAACCACATTCATACCCTAACCTACTGAAACCACCAACCAAAAAGAACCAATTTAAAGCATGCAACCTAAAATAATCTAATTAACCTATATACAGTGACCTAAACCACGATAAAGCAAACAAGCTCAACCAAATGACCTAAACCAACCTAAAACAACGGCAAAAAAGAAGAAAACATCCTAAACGAAAAACAGCACAGAGCATCCCACCTAAAACAATCAACCTAAAATACCAGCCAGAGCCAACCAACTAAATAACCTCACCCCAAAATCACCTCAACCAACCAACCCAAACCAGCCAACCCTAACCACTCAGCCTTCAAGAACCAGCCTCTAACAAACACCCTCAAAACAACCTTCCTCAAAAAACCTAAAACCACCTAAACCCCCTGAACCAAGATACCTCAACCAAAAATCTAAACCAGACTAAGACAACCTACCCCAAAAAACTTCTCTGAAAAATCATCAACCAAGCAGCTTAACAGAAACGAGAAAAACCAACCCACCTAAAACAAACAACACAAGTCAACTTTCACAAAATGACATCAAACAACCTAAACCAAGCTAAAACAGAAACCTAAACCAAGTAATTTAAGACCACCAACCTATACCAAACTCAACCAACCTTAAAACAACCTAAACCATAAGGTTTAAATGCCTTACAAACACACAACCTACAAAGAACCTAGAAATAACCTAGACACAACCTCACACAGCATCAAACCACCAACCGCATCAATCAACCCTAAAACAACTAATGGAAACAGAGCTAAAACAACCAACTTAAACCAACATTCAAACAAACAAGATTCAAAAAACAAGGCAAAAAAAACAAGCTACAGAAAAATAAAAAAAAAAAAAAAAAAAGAAGGGAGGAACTTAGAAGATAGAAACAAGCTACAAAGAACTACACAGAACCTCATCAAGGGTAAAAAAAGCAACCAAACCCAAGCAACTGTAAACAACCAAACCCAGACAACCAACAAATCTCAAGCAACCAGCCTCAGCCAACCAGCCTCAAACAGCCAGTCTCAAACCACCTAAGCCAACCTAAACAACCTTAGACCAAAAACCTAACCAAACCTAACTAGACAGCTAGACCAAAAACCTAAATCAAACTCTAGTAGCCAACCGTAAAGAACCTTCCTGAAACAACATCCACCAAACAGCCTCATAAAAGCAAGAACTACCAAAACACCTCAACCAAACAATAGAACTCAGCCTTAAAATGACACCAAACCACCTCAAGCCACCAATTAACCAACCTCAACCAAGCTAAACCAATAAACCTAAATCCAGCAGCATAAGACAACCAACCAAAACCCAACTTCAATAACCCCACAACAAACAAGCTTCAATGGCCTACAAAGAGGCAGCCTGCAAACACCCTCCCTCAAACAACCAGCCTCAAAAAAACACCCTCAACCAACTAAGAGAAACCCAGCTAAAGCAACCAACTCGAACCAACTGACCTAAAAACAACTCAAACAACCTAATCCAACCAACCTAAACCTAGCTCAACAGAAACACACCCACCCAAATGGCATAAAGCCGACTTCCTTCTAAAACATCCAACCTAAAATAATCTAAACAACCTTAATCCAACGACCTAAACCACACCAAAGCAAAGAAGCTCAAGCAAATGACCTAAACCAACCTAAAACAAACAAACAACACCCATCCTGAACAAAAAGAGCTTAAAACATCTCACCTCCAAGAACCAACCTTAACCAATCAGCCTCCAAGAAACAGCCTCTAACAAACACCCTCAAACAACCTTTCTCAAAAAAACCCTAAAACCACCTAAACAACCTGAACCAAGATACCTCAACCAAAAATCTAAACCAGACTCAGGCAACCTACCCCAAAGAACCTTTCTGAAAAAACATCAACCAAACAGCCTCACAGAAACGAGGAAAACCAACTCACCTAAAACAAATAACGCAAATCAACCTTCACAAAATGACGTCACACAACCTACAACAACCAACTTGAAATAACCAACCTAAACCAAGCTAAAACAGAAACCTATAACAAGTAACGTTAGACCACCAATCTAAACCAAACTTAGCCAGCCTTCAACAGCCTAAACCAACAAGGTTTAAATGCCTTACGAACACACAACCTACAAAGAACCTACAAAGAACCTAGAAACAACCTCATACAGCATCAAACAACCAGCCACAAAAATGAATCAGAAAACAACTAATGGAAAGACCTCATGGAAACCCAGCCAAAGCAACCAACTTCAACCAACCTTCAAAACAAGCTTCAAACAAGGTAGAAAGAAAGAATCTACCAACAACCTCATTAGAACCTAATCCAGTGTAAAAAAAGCAACCAAATACAACCAGCTGTAAACAACCAGCCTCAACCAGCCAACCGACCTCAACCAACCAACCGGCCTCAACCAACCTAAACCAAATGACCTTAGCCAGCCTAGGACAAACAACATCAACCTAAACCAAAATAGCCTCCACCAACCAGCCTAAACTAAACAACCTGAAACAACCAATCCCAACCAAACAAGCCTGAAACAAGAAACCCTAAGCAAACAACCTCGAATCACAAACCTTCAGCAACCTGCAAACCGCCTACAAACCATCGGAATGGCAAAGGATTAAGTTCCAAGTGCACCTGATGGATAGAAATCCTACTTCGCTGTTCAGCGAACAGATGCATAGCCCTCAGGAGATCAGAAGAACCACCAAGCCCTAGAAGTGCCCAAGGCTATCAGGTCTTTTCAGCTGGACAGAAGTGGTAAGACCAAGGGAATGACGTCTGGAGGAGCACTGCGGAGCTCGCTGTCTTCATCCCCTGCAGAGCCAGGGGCAGCAGTGGTAAGCAATAGGATACACAGACGTTGCCAGGGCTCCCAGTGCTTTGGAGCAGCCCCTGCTGTCCTCGCAAGCACAGGAAGGGTTCTTGCCCTCCAGTTCAATCTGGCCAGAGGCATCTGGGCACTCTCAGAAGCCCATGAGATGACTCCCGCTTTAGTGATCATAGGGCTTGGGCAGCTCCTGGGAGGCATGACCGGCCTATGGGACGAGGAGCCAGGTCTGGCTCACATGCTCAGGGAACAGCCGATCGCCAGCTTTGGGGTCAGGAAGGAATTTTCCCCCGGGGCAGATTGGCACTGGTCCTCGGGGGTTTTTTGCCTTCCTCTGTAGCATTGAGCATGACTGCTTTGCAGAGCTCCTCCCAGACCTTTTGGCTTGGTTCCTGCCTGCTGCTCAAGCACCAGGAAGACGGCCTCTCGTGCCCTGCGGCCGGGAGGAGGAAGCTTCCTGGAGTCCCAGGGTGGGTCCCAAGTCTTCTCCTAGGAGTTCCTTCTTGTCCTCCGTAGCACTGAGCACAGCCCCTGGCTCTCTCAGGCTTTCTTGCCCAGAGCAACTTTGCAGTAGGAGCCAGCTCTTCTCTGCCCTGGATTCCGTTTCCCCAGGGCTTCTGGCTGCTGCCAAACAGCCTGTGCTTGGAAGGGCTCCCAGCTTGCTGCACCGTCTGGATCTCCCACTTTTCAGCTCTCCCTGCATGCAACTCAAGCACCGGGCAGGAACAAGAGCGCTTTTCATGCAGCCCTAACCAAGTAGCATAGGAACCAAGGAAGTTTTCAAAGGGGAAAATCTCTGCTTGTCGTCACTATCTGCCATACTTTGGAAAATACCTCAGACTATCACACAGCTCTTCTTCTTCTTCCTTCCCTTCTTCTTCTTGTTTTTCTTCTTCTTCTTCCTCGTCTTCCTCTTCTTCTTCCTCCTCATCTTCTTCTCCTTCCTCATCTTCTTCTTTTGTATGTGGTCTGTCCTGATCCTCATTCCTCACCTTCTCCCTCTTCAGGACACAGGGACAGCTTGGCCTAGATTGCTGCTGCTGTTCTTGCAGTTCTGTCACTTGCCTTTGCCAGCCTGCAAGGGATGTTTCTTCAGGGTAAACTGAAGAATGCATCAGCCTGCTCCTGGCTGCACATGGGCATTGTGTTAATGCTCATGAGCATCGGCTCTGTAAACAGAGTCAGTAAATGACATACAATAACCTAAAATAAAATCATGTTTCCACTCGTATCCTTTGTGTTCTGTGTCCTTGAAAGTGTTTCTGGAGCTGAAAACCCCCTGACATTTCATGTAAATAATATTCCCATCCTTATTGGACTCACGGTGAGCACACGGAATAGAATACAATACATAGGAGAGAATCGAAAAGAATGTAATAGTTCTGCTGTGTTATGCCTTGAGTGCTGCATGACGAGTTCTTACAGAGCCCTGAGGGCTCCATCCATCCAGGAGAGCCTCTCTCTGCAGGGCAGGGCCCAGGCCCAGCCAGGGACAGAGGCCGAGCCGAGCCGGGCACACACACCTACAACACGGCTCAGGCAGGGAGCCAAGGTCCCAGGCTGAGCTGAGACACGTCCCCTGGGCCCTTGGCAGGAGACGGTGGCGGTGGGCGGGGGTCCCAGGGGAGGCCAGTGCCAGACACCGAGCCCTAGGAGCAGCCCTATGGACCTTCTCTCTGTGGGAGCACTGTTGTTCTCAGGCTCTTTTGTTTTAGTCATGAAAAACTGAGAGGGTAACTCTAAACATGAGTACAAGAAGGAAAAAAGAATCCACAGGAAATGAGCAGGTATTGTTCACCTCAGAAAGATTCGCAAGCCCTTGGGTGAGGAGCATGGCCTGCTTCAGACTGAGGGCTTGATCTCTGAGACTCACCAGTGTCAGAGGGATGAGGTTTTGCCACCCTGTGGAAACCCAACTCAACCGGATGGACAGAGAAGAGTTTCAAAAACTCTACTTCATACTTGCTTTTTGCCACTTTGTCCAGATGGTCCAACCACCTTGAGACGATCCCCAGCTCTCACCCCATCACAAGGTACGTGTCTCCTTCCCACACCGCGACAGAGGCAATGCCTATGCTGGGGTATGGTTATGGGTATTCAGTGCCTTCTGCACCGAAATGTCATCACAGATTTCCTCAGCATCTACTTCTGGGAAAGCAGGAGATAGGAAGACGAATGGCGTAGAATAGAACAGGATAGAACAATTCAGATGGAAGGGCCCTGTAACCATCACCTAGTGCAACTGCCTGACTAGTTCAGCACTCACCAGAAGTTCAAGCGTGGTACTAAGGATGTTGCCCAAACGCCTCTTCAGCACTGACAGACGTGGGGTATCCACCACCTCTCCAGGAAGACTCTTCCAGGGTTCGACCACCTCTCCGTAAAGAAGTGTTTCCTCATGTCGAGGCTGAACCGCCCCTGATGGACACAGCTGAGAGCCATTCCCATGTTTCCTGGCACTGGGTAGCAGGCAGAAGAGCTCAGCACCTCCCTCTCCACTTCCCCTCCTCAGGAACCTGGAGACAGCAGTGATGTTGCCCCTCCGCCTCCTTCTCTCCAAAGCAGACAGACCCAGGGTCCTCAGCGGCTCCCCAGAGGACATGCCTTCCAGCCCCTGCCCCAGCTTTGCTGCCCTCCTCGGCAGGCATGAAAGTCATGGAAGAAACTGCCATTTCAAACATCTAAACAGTAGCAACAGCAACTGGAGATGGGCAGCAACAAGCCAGGGCAATACACTACTGTGTAAAAACATTACAATTCCACAGGAAAAACAAAATCTGGGCACCATTTTAATTTACTGCTGCTAAGATCCACCTGCGCTTTTACATGGAGAGAAATTTGAAAACTAAAGTCAGTAAAAACATTAGAAAACACACTGTCTAGAACAACCTTTGCTATTCAGAAGACAGAAAGATTTTTCTGTTATATGAGATGATACCTCTAGCATCTAGATTCTGCGACTACACAAAAGCATATGTCACGGAGGTACCCCGAGGTTAGTTTAAGGGACAACAGGGTCCAAAACAACTTTTATTAAACTGGTGAGAAACAGGGTTTTAGCACTCCAAAGTGACTTAAATAGAGGTTCAGATATCAGTTGAGGAAAATTATTAAGGGGCAGCAACTAATACAACAGGCGGTCCACAGTGTGCATGCACGTGGCTTCACCCAAAACAATGCCGGAGCCACCGCTGAGTCCCGGAGAAGTACACACTTGCCTAAAGACGGTGCGGGATTATTTTTAAAGAGATACACGTACTCGTAGTGAGTACGGGAAGTGTACACTCGCGATTCTGCGAGGGTAAATTTATAATACACTCGCAATCCTGCCAGGGTTAATTTACTTACACGTGCAAATGTGCACGGAATATTACACATGCTTATGTGGAAGCACGGGAGGAAAATACACTCACGATTGTGCGAGGAAATAATTTATACACGTGCTCGTATTGAGCACGGACAGTTACACGTGCAAATGTGCACGGAAAGTACACGTGCTTGTATTAAGCACGGAAAGTTACACGTGCAAATGCGCACGGAAGGAAAATACACCCGCGATTCTGCGAGGATTAATTTTACACGTGCTTATATTGAGCACGGAAAGTTACACGTGCATATGTGCACTGAATAGTATAAATACACTCGCAATCCTGCGAGGGTTAATTTTACTCACACCCGTGGCGGCAAGGCAAGCGGAGTCTCCATCCCGGGGAAGGGGGCTTTTGGTGGCAGCATCTCGCTCGTGCTCCGAGAGACCCGCGACAATGGGCGGAGTCTCGACGAGAATCCCGTTTTGATACTGGCTGATCAGATCTGACTGTAGGCATTCCAGCAGCTGCTCTGCACCCCCACACTGGCTGTGGGTGCCCCTGAAGCCTCCAAACATCCCCCACACTGGCTGCAGGTGCCCAGCAGCTCCCTGGCGCCTCGGCACTCCCTTCTCCTAATGGCCCTGGCCAGGGTGCTCTGGGGCCAAACAACAGAAGCTGTTAGCCTCAAACAGCAGAGAGAGAGGGAGATGTGCCTACTCCTTCCATACTGAAGGAGGGAGGGGGACAGAGGGGAGTGTGCAATCTGCCACAGCATAATACCACAGTGTTTCCTGTGAGGATCAGATCATGTCAGAGACCTATTGAAAACCTATTGCCATCAAGCTTCTAGCTTCACTTACACATAAATATCTAGAAATTGGCTTCACAGAATCATAGAATGCCCTGAGTTGGAAGGGACCCACAAAGATTGAGTCCAACTCCTAGCCCTGCATAGGAGAACCCCAAAATTCACACTGTCACTGGTCAGCAGAGAGAAGAGCTCAGTGCCTGCCCCTCCTCCTCCCCTTGTGAGGAAGCTGGAGCCACCATGAGCTCCAGGTGAGGCCGTACCAGTGCAGAGCAGAGCGGGACAATCACCTCCCTCGCCCGGCTGGCAATGCTGTGCTTGGTGCACCCAGCACACCGTTGCCCCTCTTGGCTGCCAGGGCACACTGCTGGCTCACGTTCAACTTGCTGTTGACCAAAGCCCCCCGATCTCTTTCTGCAGAGCTGCTCTCCAGCATTTCGTCCCCCAGTCTGCATGTACAGCCAGGGTCGCCATGTCCCAGGCACAAAATCTGGTGCTTGCTCTTGGGGAACTTCATGCGACTGGTGACTGCCCAGTTCTCAAACTGTTCAGATCCCTCTGCAGGAGAATCATCCCTTACCACTTCAGTCTCCAAAACTGGAAAGGTACTGCTCCTGCACTGGTGTACCTCACACTCAGAGAACTAGGTAGCAAAAGGTAACCCTCTAGTGCACACGGGGCAGAGCTAATATCGTTAGTCTCTGGCCTGCAGGACTTCTTTCTGCCAAAACCCGAGACAAGGGTAAATGCATGAGATTTGTCCTGGGAAACTCAATGCAAAAGGAGGCGTCAGCAAAATGCAGCAGCTCTGGCCACTGCACGGCCAACAAACAGCAGAGACAGCCACCTAGGCTTCCTAAAACAGAAATCAACCTGAAAATGACACCAAACAACCAACCTCAACCAAGCTAAACCAACAAACCTAAAACAACCAGCCCAAGACAACCAAGAGCAACCCAACTTCAACAGCCCCAAACCCATCAGGCTTCAATGGCCTGCAAACACACAACCTGCAAAAAACCTGCCTCAAACAACCAACCAGCCTCAACAAAACACTCTAAAACCACTCACAGAAACCTGGCTAAAGCAACCAACTGAAACCACCCCTCCAAACAACAACAAGCTCCTAGCAAGGTAGAAACAAACAACCTACAAACAAAGAATCTACAAACAACCTAATTAGAACCTAGTTCAGTGTAAAAAAAGCAAGCGAAAACAACCAGCTGTAAACAACCAGCCTCAACCAACCAAGCAACCAACCTTGAACAACAGGCCTCAGCCTGGAACAAACAACCTCACCCATCCCAAAGCAAAACAGCCTCCACAAAGCAACCTAAACCAAATCACTTGAAACAGCCTACCTCAAACAAACAAGCCTGAACTAAGAAAACCTAAACAAACAACCTCCAACACTGAACATTCAACAGCAAACCTCCAACTCCCTACAATCAGTGCACAAACAAGTGGAACGGAAAAGGAGGTGTCAGGGCCACCCAGCAGCTGTGCCCAGTGCAGGGCCACCAAACGGCAGGGACAGCCCCTGGACCTCCTGGGCACAGGAACTGCCTGGGGGCAGCACCCTAAAGGCTTCCTCCATAGGGTGCTGGGCGGAGGGCTGGCAGGCAGGGCTGCTGCGGGTGGGGCTGCGGGCGGGGCTGCACACAGGGGCCCCGTCACCACCACCTCACAATGCCAGCACCCGGCAACGCAGCGGTCACAATGCCCCGAGCAGGATAAGAAGGAGCAGCCTCCCGTGGCCACTGCCAGAGCTGGCCCAGGGGCAGCCCGCACACATCCCAGAGGAAGCCCTTGAAGAGCTGGTGCAGTTCCTTGCCGGGGGCTGAGGGAGGAGAAGACTGGAGGCTGGACCAGGCTGCTGGAGGTTCTCTGCTGCAAGGCTTGTCTTTTGGATGGAAACCCTTGTCAGCCGGACAGCGGTGGTAAGACCAAGGGAATGACGTCTGGAGGAGCACTGCGGAGCTCGCTGTGCTCATCCTCTGCGGAGTCAGAGGCAGCAATGGTAAGAAATAGGATGCAGAGCTGCTGCCAGGGGTCCCAGTGCTTTGGAGCAGCCACTGTGGTCCTGGCAGGGATGGGAAGGATTCTTGCCCCCAAGGTGCACTCTCGCAACCGAGGCCCCTCACCACAACTTCTCTGGCACGTTTGGCCAACCTACTTCGACAAATGTACCCAAAACCACATTCATACCCTAACCTACTGAAACCACCAACCAAAAAGAACCAATTTAAAGCATGCAACCTAAAATAATCTAATTAACCTATATACAGTGACCTAAACCACGATAAAGCAAACAAGCTCAACCAAATGACCTAAACCAACCTAAAACAACGGCAAAAAAGAAGAAAACATCCTAAACGAAAAACAGCACAGAGCATCCCACCTAAAACAATCAACCTAAAATACCAGCCAGAGCCAACCAACTAAATAACCTCACCCCAAAATCACCTCAACCAACCAACCCAAACCAGCCAACCCTAACCACTCAGCCTTCAAGAACCAGCCTCTAACAAACACCCTCAAAACAACCTTCCTCAAAAAACCTAAAACCACCTAAACCCCCTGAACCAAGATACCTCAACCAAAAATCTAAACCAGACTAAGACAACCTACCCCAAAAAACTTCTCTGAAAAATCATCAACCAAGCAGCTTAACAGAAACGAGAAAAACCAACCCACCTAAAACAAACAACACAAGTCAACCTTCACAAAATGACATCAAACAACCTAAACCAAGCTAAAACAGAAACCTAAACCAAGTAATTTAAGACCACCAACCTATACCAAACTCAACCAACCTTAAAACAACCTAAACCATAAGGTTTAAATGCCTTACAAACACACAACCTACAAAGAACCTAGAAATAACCTAGACACAACCTCACACAGCATCAAACCACCAACCGCATCAATCAACCCTAAAACAACTAATGGAAACAGAGCTAAAACAACCAACTTAAACCAACATTCAAACAAACAAGATTCAAAAAACAAGGTAAAAAAAACAAGCTACAGAAAAAAAAAAAAAAAAAAAAAAAAAAAAGAAGGGAGGAACTTAGAAGATAGAAACAAGCTACAAAGAACTACACAGAACCTCATCAAGGGTAAAAAAAGCAACCAAACCCAAGCAACTGTAAACAACCAAACCCAGACAACCAACAAATCTCAAGCAACCAGCCTCAGCCAACCAGCCTCAAACAGCCAGTCTCAAACCACCTAAGCCAACCTAAACAACCTTAGACCAAAAACCTAACCAAACCTAACTAGATAGCTAGACCAAAAACCTAAACCAAACTCTAGTAGCCAACCGTCAGCCTGTTGTTTCAGCCTTCCTGAAACAACATCCACCAAACAGCCTCATAAAAGCAAGAACTACCAAAACACCTCAACCAAACAATAGAACTCAGCCTTAAAATGACACCAAACCACCTCAAGCCACCAATTAACCAACCTCAACCAAGCTAAACCAATAAACCTAAATCCAGCAGCATAAGACAACCAACCAAAACCCAACTTCAATAACCCCACAACAAACAAGCTTCAATGGCCTACAAAGAGGCAGCCTGCAAACACCCTCCCTCAAACAACCAGCCTCAAAAAAACACCCTCAACCAACTAAGAGAAACCCAGCTAAAGCAACCAACTCGAACCAACTGACCTAAAAACAACTCAAACAACCTAATCCAACCAACCTAAACCTAGCTCAACAGAAACACACCCACCCAAATGGCATAAAGCCGACTTCCTTCTAAAACATCCAACCTAAAATAATCTAAACAACCTTAATCCAACGACCTAAACCACACCAAAGCAAAGAAGCTCAAGCAAATGACCTAAACCAACCTAAAACAAACAAACAACACCCATCCTGAACAAAAAGAGCTTAAAACATCTCACCTCCAAGAACCAACCTTAACCAATCAGCCTCCAAGAAACAGCCTCTAACAAACACCCTCAAACAACCTTTCTCAAAAAAAACCTAAAACCACCTAAACAACCTGAACCAAGATACCTCAACCAAAAATCTAAACCAGACTCAGGCAACCTACCCCAAAGAACCTTTCTGAAAAAACATCAACCAAACAGCCTCACAGAAACGAGGAAAACCAACTCACCTAAAACAAACAACGCAAATCAACCTTCACAAAATGACGTCACACAACCTACAACAACCAACTTGAAATAACCAACCTAAACCAAGCTAAAACAGAAACCTATAACAAGTAACGTTAGACCACCAATCTAAACCAAACTTAGCCAGCCTTCAACAGCCTAAACCAACAAGGTTTAAATGCCTTACGAACACACAACCTACAAAGAACCTACAAAGAACCTAGAAACAACCTCATACAGCATCAAACAACCAGCCACAAAAATGAATCAGAAAACAACTAATGGAAAGACCTTATGGAAACCCAGCCAAAGCAACCAACTTCAACCAACCTTCAAAACAAGCTTCAAACAAGGTAGAAAGAAAGAATCTACCAACAACCTCATTAGAACCTAATCCAGTGTAAAAAAAGCAACCAAATACAACCAGCTGTAAACAACCAGCCTCAACCAGCCAACCGACCTCAACCAACCAACCGGCCTCAACCAACCTAAACCAAATGACCTTAGCCAGCCTAGGACAAACAACATCAACCTAAACCAAAATAGCCTCCACCAACCAGCCTAAACTAAACAACCTGAAACAACCAATCCCAACCAAACAAGCCTGAAACAAGAAACCCTAAGCAAACAACCTCGAATCACAAACCTTCAGCAACCTGCAAACCGCCTACAAACCATCGGAATGGCAAAGGATTAAGTTCCAAGTGCACCTGATGGATAGAAATCCTACTTCGCTGTTCAGCGAACAGATGCATACCCCTCAGGAGATCAGAAGAACCACCAAGCCCTAGAAGTGCCCAAGGCTATCAGGTCTTTTCAGCTGGACAGAAGTGGTAAGACCAAGGGAATGACGTCTGGAGGAGCACTGCGGAGCTCGCTGTCTTCATCCCCTGCAGAGCCAGGGGCAGCAGTGGTAAGCAATAGGATACACAGACGTTGCCAGGGCTCCCAGTGCTTTGGAGCAGCCCCTGCTGTCCTCGCAAGCACAGGAAGGGTTCTTGCCCTCCAGTTCAATCTGGCCAGAGGCATCTGGGCACTCTCAGAAGCCCATGAGATGACTCCCGCTTTAGTGATCATAGGGCTTGGGCAGCTCCTGGGAGGCATGACCGGCCTATGGGACGAGGAGCCAGGTCTGGCTCACATGCTCAGGGAACAGCCGATCGCCAGCTTTGGGGTCAGGAAGGAATTTTCCCCCGGGGCAGATTGGCACTGGTCCTCGGGGGTTTTTTGCCTTCCTCTGTAGCATTGAGCATGACTGCTTTGCAGAGCTCCTCCCAGACCTTTTGGCTTGGTTCCTGCCTGCTGCTCAAGCACCAGGAAGACGGCCTCTCGTGCCCTGCGGCCGGGAGGAGGAAGCTTCCTGGAGTCCCAGGGTGGGTCCCAAGTCTTCTCCTAGGAGTTCCTTCTTGTCCTCCGTAGCACTGAGCACAGCCCCTGGCTCTCTCAGGCTTTCTTGCCCAGAGCAACTTTGCAGTAGGAGCCAGCTCTTCTCTGCCCTGGATTCCGTTTCCCCAGGGCTTCTGGCTGCTGCCAAACAGCCTGTGCTTGGAAGGGCTCCCAGCTTGCTGCACCGTCTGGATCTCCCACTTTTCAGCTCTCCCTGCATGCAACTCAAGCACCGGGCAGGAACAAGAGCGCTTTTCATGCAGCCCTAACCAAGTAGCATAGGAACCAAGGAAGTTTTCAAAGGGGAAAATCTCTGCTTGTCGTCACTATCTGCCATACTTTGGAAAATACCTCAGACTATCACACAGCTCTTCTTCTTCTTCCTTCCCTTCTTCTTCTTGTTTTTCTTCTTCTTCTTCCTCGTCTTCCTCTTCTTCTTCCTCCTCATCTTCTTCTCCTTCCTCATCTTCTTCTTTTGTATGTGGTCTGTCCTGATCCTCATTCCTCACCTTCTCCCTCTTCAGGACACAGGGACAGCTTGGCCTAGATTGCTGCTGCTGTTCTTGCAGTTCTGTCACTTGCCTTTGCCAGCCTGCAAGGGATGTTTCTTCAGGGTAAACTGAAGAATGCATCAGCCTGCTCCTGGCTGCACATGGGCATTGTGTTAATGCTCATGAGCATCGGCTCTGTAAACAGAGTCAGTAAATGACATACAATAACCTAAAATAAAATCATGTTTCCACTCGTATCCTTTGTGTTCTGTGTCCTTGAAAGTGTTTCTGGAGCTGAAAACCCCCTGACATTTCATGTAAATAATATTCCCATCCTTATTGGACTCACGGTGAGCACACGGAATAGAATACAATACATAGGAGAGAATCGAAAAGAATGTAATAGTTCTGCTGTGTTATGCCTTGAGTGCTGCATGACGAGTTCTTACAGAGCCCTGAGGGCTCCATCCATCCAGGAGAGCCTCTCTCTGCAGGGCAGGGCCCAGGCCCAGCCAGGGACAGAGGCCGAGCCGAGCCGGGCACACACACCTACAACACGGCTCAGGCAGGGAGCCAAGGTCCCAGGCTGAGCTGAGACACGTCCCCTGGGCCCTTGGCAGGAGACGGTGGCGGTGGGCGGGGGTCCCAGGGGAGGCCAGTGCCAGACACCGAGCCCTAGGAGCAGCCCTATGGACCTTCTCTCTGTGGGAGCACTGTTGTTCTCAGGCTCTTTTGTTTTAGTCATGAAAAACTGAGAGGGTAACTCTAAACATGAGTACAAGAAGGAAAAAAGAATCCACAGGAAATGAGCAGGTATTGTTCACCTCAGAAAGATTCGCAAGCCCTTGGGTGAGGAGCATGGCCTGCTTCAGACTGAGGGCTTGATCTCTGAGACTCACCAGTGTCAGAGGGATGAGGTTTTGCCACCCTGTGGAAACCCAACTCAACCGGATGGACAGAGGAGAGTTTCAAAAACTCTACTTCATACTTGCTTTTTGCCACTTTGTCCAGATGGTCCAACCACCTTGAGACGATCCCCAGCTCTCACCCCATCACAAGGTACGTGTCTCCTTCCCACACCGCGACAGAGGCAATGCCTATGCTGGGGTATGGTTATGGGTATTCAGTGCCTTCTGCACCGAAATGTCATCACAGATTTCCTCAGCATCTACTTCTGGGAAAGCAGGAGATAGGAAGACGAATGGCGTAGAATAGAACAGGATAGAACAATTCAGATGGAAGGGCCCTGTAACCATCACCTAGTGCAACTGCCTGACTAGTTCAGCACTCACCAGAAGTTCAAGCGTGGTACTAAGGATGTTGCCCAAACGCCTCTTCAGCACTGACAGACGTGGGGTATCCACCACCTCTCCAGGAAGACTCTTCCAGGGTTCGACCACCTCTCCATAAAGAAGTGTTTCCTCATGTCGAGGCTGAACCGCCCCTGATGGACACAGCTGAGAGCCATTCCCATGTTTCCTGGCACTGGGTAGCAGGCAGAAGAGCTCAGCACCTCCCTCTCCACTTCCCCTCCTCAGGAACCTGGAGACAGCAGTGATGTTGCCCCTCCGCCTCCTTCTCTCCAAAGCAGACAGACCCAGGGTCCTCAGCGGCTCCCCAGAGGACATGCCTTCCAGCCCCTGCCCCAGCTTTGCTGCCCTCCTCGGCAGGCATGAAAGTCATGGAAGAAACTGCCATTTCAAACATCTAAACAGTAGCAACAGCAACTGGAGATGGGCAGCAACAAGCCAGGGCAATACACTACTGTGTAAAAACATTACAATTCCACAGGAAAAACAAAATCTGGGCACCATTTTAATTTACTGCTGCTAAGATCCACCTGCGCTTTTACGTGGAGAGAAATTTGAAAACTAAAGTCAGTAAAAACATTAGAAAACACACTGTCTAGAACAACCTTTGCTATTCAGAAGACAGAAAGATTTTTCTGTTATATGAGATGATACCTCTAGCATCTAGATTCTGCGACTACACAAAAGCATATGTCACGGAGGTACCCCGAGGTTAGTTTAAGGGACAACAGGGTCCAAAACAACTTTTATTAAACTGGTGAGAAACAGGGTTTTAGCACTCCAAAGTGACTTAAATAGAGGTTCAGATATCAGTTGAGGAAAATTATTAAGGGGCAGCAACTAATACAACAGGCGGTCCACAGTGTGCATGCACGTGGCTTCACCCAAAACAATGCCGGAGCCACCGCTGAGTCCCGGAGAAGTACACACTTGCCTAAAGACGGTGCGGGATTATTTTTAAAGAGATACACGTACTCGTAGTGAGTACGGGAAGTGTACACTCGCGATTCTGCGAGGGTAAATTTATAATACACTCGCAATCCTGCCAGGGTTAATTTACTTACACGTGCAAATGTGCACGGAATATTACACATGCTTATGTGGAAGCACGGGAGGAAAATACACTCACGATTGTGCGAGGAAATAATTTATACACGTGCTCGTATTGAGCACGGACAGTTACACGTGCAAATGTGCACGGAAAGTACACGTGCTTGTATTAAGCACGGAAAGTTACACGTGCAAATGCGCACGGAAGGAAAATACACCCGCGATTCTGCGAGGATTAATTTTACACGTGCTTATATTGAGCACGGAAAGTTACACGTGCATATGTGCACTGAATAGTATAAATACACTCGCAATCCTGCGAGGGTTAATTTTACTCACACCCGTGGCGGCAAGGCAAGCGGAGTCTCCATCCCGGGGAAGGGGGCTTTTGGTGGCAGCATCTCGCTCGTGCTCCGAGAGACCCGCGACAATGGGCGGAGTCTCGACGAGAATCCCGTTTTGATACTGGCTGATCAGATCTGACTGTAGGCATTCCAGCAGCTGCTCTGCACCCCCACACTGGCTGTGGGTGCCCCTGAAGCCTCCAAACATCCCCCACACTGGCTGCAGGTGCTCAGCAGCTCCCTGGCGCCTCGGCACTCCCTTCTCCTAATGGCCCTGGCCAGGGTGCTCTGGGGCCAAACAACAGAAGCTGTTAGCCTCAAACAGCAGAGAGAGAGGGAGATGTGCCTACTCCTTCCATACTGAAGGAGGGAGGGGGACAGAGGGGAGTGTGCAATCTGCCACAGCATAATACCACAGTGTTTCCTGTGAGGATCAGATCATGTCAGAGACCTATTGAAAACCTATTGCCATCAAGCTTCTAGCTTCACTTACACATAAATATCTAGAAATTGGCTTCACAGAATCATAGAATGCCCTGAGTTGGAAGGGACCCACAAAGATTGAGTCCAACTCCTAGCCCTGCATAGGAGAACCCCAAAATTCACACTGTCACTGGTCAGCAGAGAGAAGAGCTCAGTGCCTGCCCCTCCTCCTCCCCTTGTGAGGAAGCTGGAGCCACCATGAGCTCCAGGTGAGGCCGTACCAGTGCAGAGCAGAGCGGGACAATCACCTCCCTCGCCCGGCTGGCAATGCTGTGCTTGGTGCACCCAGCACACCGTTGCCCCTCTTGGCTGCCAGGGCACACTGCTGGCTCACGTTCAACTTGCTGTTGACCAAAGCCCCCCGATCTCTTTCTGCAGAGCTGCTCTCCAGCATTTCGTCCCCCAGTCTGCATGTACAGCCAGGGTCGCCATGTCCCAGGCACAAAATCTGGTGCTTGCTCTTGGGGAACTTCATGCGACTGGTGACTGCCCAGTTCTCAAACTGTTCAGATCCCTCTGCAGGAGAATCATCCCTTACCACTTCAGTCTCCAAAACTGGAAAGGTACTGCTCCTGCACTGGTGTACCTCACACTCAGAGAACTAGGTAGCAAAAGGTAACCCTCTAGTGCACACGGGGCAGAGCTAATATCGTTAGTCTCTGGCCTGCAGGACTTCTTTCTGCCAAAACCCGAGACAAGGGTAAATGCATGAGATTTGTCCTGGGAAACTCAATGCAAAAGGAGGCGTCAGCAAAATGCAGCAGCTCTGGCCACTGCACGGCCAACAAACAGCAGAGACAGCCACCTAGGCTTCCTAAAACAGAAATCAACCTGAAAATGACACCAAACAACCAACCTCAACCAAGCTAAACCAACAAACCTAAAACAACCAGCCCAAGACAACCAAGAGCAACCCAACTTCAACAGCCCCAAACCCATCAGGCTTCAATGGCCTGCAAACACACAACCTGCAAAAAACCTGCCTCAAACAACCAACCAGCCTCAACAAAACACTCTAAAACCACTCACAGAAACCTGGCTAAAGCAACCAACTGAAACCACCCCTCCAAACAACAACAAGCTCCTAGCAAGGTAGAAACAAACAACCTACAAACAAAGAATCTACAAACAACCTAATTAGAACCTAGTTCAGTGTAAAAAAAGCAAGCGAAAACAACCAGCTGTAAACAACCAGCCTCAACCAACCAAGCAACCAACCTTGAACAACAGGCCTCAGCCTGGAACAAACAACCTCACCCATCCCAAAGCAAAACAGCCTCCACAAAGCAACCTAAACCAAATCACTTGAAACAGCCTACCTCAAACAAACAAGCCTGAACTAAGAAAACCTAAACAAACAACCTCCAACACTGAACATTCAACAGCAAACCTCCAACTCCCTACAATCAGTGCACAAACAAGTGGAACGGAAAAGGAGGTGTCAGGGCCACCCAGCAGCTGTGCCCAGTGCAGGGCCACCAAACGGCAGGGACAGCCCCTGGACCTCCTGGGCACAGGAACTGCCTGGGGGCAGCACCCTAAAGGCTTCCTCCATAGGGTGCTGGGCGGAGGGCTGGCAGGCAGGGCTGCTGCGGGTGGGGCTGCGGGCGGGGCTGCACACAGGGGCCCCGTCACCACCACCTCACAATGCCAGCACCCGGCAACGCAGCGGTCACAATGCCCCGAGCAGGATAAGAAGGAGCAGCCTCCCGTGGCCACTGCCAGAGCTGGCCCAGGGGCAGCCCGCACACATCCCAGAGGAAGCCCTTGAAGAGCTGGTGCAGTTCCTTGCCGGGGGCTGAGGGAGGAGAAGACTGGAGGCTGGACCAGGCTGCTGGAGGTTCTCTGCTGCAAGGCTTGTCTTTTGGATGGAAACCCTTGTCAGCCGGACAGCGGTGGTAAGACCAAGGGAATGACGTCTGGAGGAGCACTGCGGAGCTCGCTGTGCTCATCCTCTGCGGAGTCAGAGGCAGCAATGGTAAGAAATAGGATGCAGAGCTGCTGCCAGGGGTCCCAGTGCTTTGGAGCAGCCACTGTGGTCCTGGCAGGGATGGGAAGGATTCTTGCCCCCAAGGTGCACTCTCGCAACCGAGGCCCCTCACCACAACTTCTCTGGCACGTTTGGCCAACCTACTTCGACAAATGTACCCAAAACCACATTCATACCCTAACCTACTGAAACCACCAACCAAAAAGAACCAATTTAAAGCATGCAACCTAAAATAATCTAATTAACCTATATACAGTGACCTAAACCACGATAAAGCAAACAAGCTCAACCAAATGACCTAAACCAACCTAAAACAACGGCAAAAAAGAAGAAAACATCCTAAACGAAAAACAGCACAGAGCATCCCACCTAAAACAATCAACCTAAAATACCAGCCAGAGCCAACCAACTAAATAACCTCACCCCAAAATCACCTCAACCAACCAACCCAAACCAGCCAACCCTAACCACTCAGCCTTCAAGAACCAGCCTCTAACAAACACCCTCAAAACAACCTTCCTCAAAAAACCTAAAACCACCTAAACCCCCTGAACCAAGATACCTCAACCAAAAATCTAAACCAGACTAAGACAACCTACCCCAAAAAACTTCTCTGAAAAATCATCAACCAAGCAGCTTAACAGAAACGAGAAAAACCAACCCACCTAAAACAAACAACACAAGTCAACCTTCACAAAATGACATCAAACAACCTAAACCAAGCTAAAACAGAAACCTAAACCAAGTAATTTAAGACCACCAACCTATACCAAACTCAACCAACCTTAAAACAACCTAAACCATAAGGTTTAAATGCCTTACAAACACACAACCTACAAAGAACCTAGAAATAACCTAGACACAACCTCACACAGCATCAAACCACCAACCGCATCAATCAACCCTAAAACAACTAATGGAAACAGAGCTAAAACAACCAACTTAAACCAACATTCAAACAAACAAGATTCAAAAAACAAGGTAAAAAAAACAAGCTACAGAAAAAAAAAAAAAAAAAAAAAAAAAAAAGAAGGGAGGAACTTAGAAGATAGAAACAAGCTACAAAGAACTACACAGAACCTCATCAAGGGTAAAAAAAGCAACCAAACCCAAGCAACTGTAAACAACCAAACCCAGACAACCAACAAATCTCAAGCAACCAGCCTCAGCCAACCAGCCTCAAACAGCCAGTCTCAAACCACCTAAGCCAACCTAAACAACCTTAGACCAAAAACCTAACCAAACCTAACTAGATAGCTAGACCAAAAACCTAAACCAAACTCTAGTAGCCAACCGTCAGCCTGTTGTTTCAGCCTTCCTGAAACAACATCCACCAAACAGCCTCATAAAAGCAAGAACTACCAAAACACCTCAACCAAACAATAGAACTCAGCCTTAAAATGACACCAAACCACCTCAAGCCACCAATTAACCAACCTCAACCAAGCTAAACCAATAAACCTAAATCCAGCAGCATAAGACAACCAACCAAACGCCAACTTCAATAACCCCACAACAAACAAGCTTCAATGGCCTACAAAGAGGCAGCCTGCAAACACCCTCCCTCAAACAACCAGCCTCAAAAAAACACCCTCAACCAACTAAGAGAAACCCAGCTAAAGCAACCAACTCGAACCAACTGACCTAAAAACAACTCAAACAACCTAATCCAACCAACCTAAACCTAGCTCAACAGAAACACACCCACCCAAATGGCATAAAGCCGACTTCCTTCTAAAACATCCAACCTAAAATAATCTAAACAACCTTAATCCAACGACCTAAACCACACCAAAGCAAAGAAGCTCAAGCAAATGACCTAAACCAACCTAAAACAAACAAACAACACCCATCCTGAACAAAAAGAGCTTAAAACATCTCACCTCCAAGAACCAACCTTAACCAATCAGCCTCCAAGAAACAGCCTCTAACAAACACCCTCAAACAACCTTTCTCAAAAAAAACCTAAAACCACCTAAACAACCTGAACCAAGATACCTCAACCAAAAATCTAAACCAGACTCAGGCAACCTACCCCAAAGAACCTTTCTGAAAAAACATCAACCAAACAGCCTCACAGAAACGAGGAAAACCAACTCACCTAAAACAAACAACGCAAATCAACCTTCACAAAATGACGTCACACAACCTACAACAACCAACTTGAAATAACCAACCTAAACCAAGCTAAAACAGAAACCTATAACAAGTAACGTTAGACCACCAATCTAAACCAAACTTAGCCAGCCTTCAACAGCCTAAACCAACAAGGTTTAAATGCCTTACGAACACACAACCTACAAAGAACCTACAAAGAACCTAGAAACAACCTCATACAGCATCAAACAACCAACCACAAAAATGAATCAGAAAACAACTAATGGAAAGACCTCATGGAAACCCAGCCAAAGCAACCAACTTCAACCAACCTTCAAAACAAGCTTCAAACAAGGTAGAAAGAAAGAATCTACCAACAACCTCGTTAGAACCTAATCCAGTGTAAAAAAAGCAACCAAATACAACCAGCTGTAAACAACCAGCCTCAACCAGCCAACCGACCTCAACCAACCAACCGGCCTCAACCAACCTAAACCAAATGACCTTAGCCAGCCTAGGACAAACAACATCAACCTAAACCAAAATAGCCTCCACCAACCAGCCTAAACTAAACAACCTGAAACAACCAACCCCAACCAAACAAGCCTGAAACAAGAAACCCTAAGCAAACAACCTCGAATCACAAACCTTCAGCAACCTGCAAACCGCCTACAAACCATCGGAATGGCAAAGGATTAAGTTCCAAGCGCACCTGATGGATAGAAATCCTACTTCGCTGTTCAGCGAACAGATGCATAGCCCTCAGGAGATCAGAAGAACCACCAAGCCCTAGAAGTGCCCAAGGCTATCAGGTCTTTTCAGCTGGACAGAAGTGGTAAGACCAAGGGAATGACGTCTGGAGGAGCACTGCGGAGCTCGCTGTCTTCATCCCCTGCAGAGCCAGGGGCAGCAGTGGTAAGCAATAGGATACACAGACGTTGCCAGGGCTCCCAGTGCTTTGGAGCAGCCCCTGCTGTCCTCGCAAGCACAGGAAGGGTTCTTGCCCTCCAGTTCAATCTGGCCAGAGGCATCTGGGCACTCTCAGAAGCCCATGAGATGACTCCCGCTTTAGTGATCATAGGGCTTGGGCAGCTCCTGGGAGGCATGACCGGCCTATGGGACGAGGAGCCAGGTCTGGCTCACATGCTCAGGGAACAGCCGATCGCCAGCTTTGGGGTCAGGAAGGAATTTTCCCCCGGGGCAGATTGGCACTGGTCCCCGGGGGTTTTTTGCCTTCCTCTGTAGCATTGAGCATGACCGCTTTGCAGAGCTCCTCCCAGCCCTTTTGGCTTGGTTCCTGCCTGCTGCTCAAGCACCAGGAAGACGGCCTCTCGTGCCCTGCGGCCGGGAGGAGGAAGCTTCCTGGAGTCCCAGGGTGGGTCCCAAGTCTTCTCCTAGGAGTTCCTTCTTGTCCTCCGTAGCACTGAGCACAGCCCCTGGCTCTCTCAGGCTTTCTTGCCCAGAGCAACTTTGCAGCAGGAGCCAGCTCTTCTCTGCCCTGGATTCCGTTTCCCCAGGGCTTCTGGCTGCTGCCAAACAGCCTGTGCTTGGAAGGGCTCCCAGCTTGCTGCACCGTCTGGATCTCCCACTTTTCAGCTCTTCCTGCATGCAACTCAAGCACCGGGCAGGAACAAGAGCGCTTTTCATGCAGCCCTAGCCAAGTAGCATAGGAACCAAGGAAGTTTTCAAAGGGGAAAATCTCTGCTTGTCGTCACTATCTGCCATACTTTGGAAAATACCTCAGACTATCACACAGCTCTTCTTCTTCTTCCTTCCCTTCTTCTTCTTGTTTTTCTTCTTCTTCTTCCTCGTCTTCCTCTTCTTCTTCCTCCTCATCTTCTTCTCCTTCCTCATCTTCTTCTTTTGTATGTGGTCTGTCCTGATCCTCATTCCTCACCTTCTCCCTCTTCAGGACACAGGGACAGCTTGGCCTAGATTGCTGCTGCTGTTCTTGCAGTTCTGTCACTTGCCTTTGCCAACCTGCAAGGGATGTTTCTTCAGGGTAAACTGAAGAATGCATCAGCCTGCTCCTGGCTGCACATGGGCATTGTGTTAATGCTCATGAGCATCGGCTCTGTAAACAGAGTCAGTAAATGACATACAATAACCTAAAATAAAATAAAATCATGTTTCCACTCGTATCCTTTGTGTTCTGTGTCCTTGAAAGTGTTTCTGGAGCTGAAAACCCCCCGGCATTTCATGTAAATAATATTCCCATCCTTATTGGACTCACGGTGAGCACACGGAATAGAATACAATACATAGGAGAGAATCAAAAAGAATGTAATAGTTCTGCTGTGTTATGCCTTGAGTGCTGTATGACGAGTTCTTACAGAGCCCTGAGGGCTCCATCCATCCAGGAGAGCCTCTCTCTGCAGGGCAGGGCCCAGGCCCAGCCAGGGACAGAGGCCGAGCCGAGCCGGGCACACACACCTACAACACGGCTCAGGCAGGGAGCCAAGGTCCCAGGCTGAGCTGAGACACGTCCCCTGGGCCCTTGGCAGGAGACGGTGGCGGTGGGCGGGGGTCCCAGGGGAGGCCAGTGCCAGACACCGAGCCCTAGGAGCAGCCCTATGGACCTTCTCTCTGTGGGAGCACTGTTGTTCTCAGGCTCTTTTGTTTTAGTCATGAAAAACTGAGAGGGTAACTCTAAACATGAGTACAAGAAGGAAAAAAGAATCCACAGGAAATGAGCAGGTATTGTTCACCTCAGAAAGACTCGCAAGCCCTTGGGTGAGGAGCATGGCCTGCTTCAGACTGAGGGCTTGATCTCTGAGACTCACCAGTGTCAGAGGGATGAGGTTTTGCCACCCTGTGGAAACCCAACTCAACCGGATGGACAGAGAAGAGTTTCAAAAACTCTACTTCATACTTGCTTTTTGCCACTTTGTCCAGATGGTCCAACCACCTTGAGACGATCCCCAGCTCTCACCCCATCACAAGGTACGTGTCTCCTTCCCACACCGCGACAGAGGCAATGCCTATGCTGGGGTATGGTTATGGGTATTCAGTGCCTTCTGCACCGAAATGTCATCACAGATTTCCTCAGCATCTACTTCTGGGAAAGCAGGAGATAGGAAGACGAATGGCGTAGAATAGAACAGGATAGAACAATTCAGATGGAAGGGCCCTGTAACCATCACCTAGTGCAACTGCCTGACTGCTTCAGCACTCACCAGAAGTTCAAGCGTGGTACTAAGGATGTTGCCCAAACGCCTCTTCAGCACTGACAGACGTGGGGCATCCACCACCTCTCCAGGAAGACTCTTCCAGGGTTCGACCACCTCTCCGTAAAGAAGTGTTTCCTCATGTCGAGGCTGAACCGCCCCTGATGGACACAGCTGAGAGCCATTCCCATGTTTCCTGGCACTGGGTAGCAGGCAGAAGAGCTCAGCACCTCCCTCTCCACTTCCCCTCCTCAGGAACCTGGAGACAGCAGTGATGTTGCCCCTCCGCCTCCTTCTCTCCAAAGCAGACAGACCCAGGGTCCTCAGCGGCTCCCCAGAGGACATGCCTTCCAGCCCCTGCCCCAGCTTTGCTGCCCTCCTCGGCAGGCATGAAAGTCATGGAAGAAACTGCCATTTCAAACATCTAAACAGTAGCAACAGCAACTGGAGATGGGCAGCAACAAGCCAGGGCAATACACTACTGTGTAAAAACATTACAATTCCACAGGAAAAACAAAATCTGGGCACCATTTTAATTTACTGCTGCTAAGATCCACCTGCACTTTTACGTGGAGAGAAATTTGAAAACTAAATTCAGTAAAAACATTAGAAAACACACTGTCTAGAACAACCTTTGCTATTCAGAAGACAGAAAGATTTTTCTGTTATATGAGATGATACCTCTAGCATCTAGATTCTGCGACTACACAAAAGCATATGTCACGGAGGTACCCCGAGGTTAGTTTAAGGGACAACAGGGTCCAAAACAACTTTTATTAAACTGGTGAGAAACAGGGTTTTAGCACTCCAAAGTGACTTAAATAGAGGTTCAGATATCAGTTGAGGAAAATTATTAAGGGGCAGCAACTAATACAACAGGCGGTCCACAGTGTGCATGCACGTGGCTTCACCCAAAACAATGCCGGAGCCACCGCTGAGTCCCGGAGAAGTACACACTTGCCTAAAGACGGTGCGGGATTATTTTTAAAGAGATACACGTACTCGTAGTGAGTACGGGAAGTGTACACTCGCGATTCTGCGAGGGTAAATTTATAATACACTCGCAATCCTGCCAGGGTTAATTTACTTACACGTGCAAATGTGCACGGAATATTACACATGCTTATGTGGAAGCACGGGAGGAAAATACACTCACGATTGTGCGAGGAAATAATTTATACACGTGCTCGTATTGAGCACGGACAGTTACACGTGCAAATGTGCACGGAAAGTACACGTGCTTGTATTAAGCACGGAAAGTTACACGTGCAAATGCGCACGGAAGGAAAATACACCCGCGATTCTGCGAGGATTAATTTTACACGTGCTTATATTGAGCACGGAAAGTTACACGTGCATATGTGCACTGAATAGTATAAATACACTCGCAATCCTGCGAGGGTTAATTTTACTCACACCCGTGGCGGCAAGGCAAGCGGAGTCTCCATCCCGGGGAAGGGGGCTTTTGGTGGCAGCATCTCGCTCGTGCTCCGAGAGACCCGCGACAATGGGCGGAGTCTCGACGAGAATCCCGTTTTGATACTGGCTGATCAGATCTGACTGTAGGCATTCCAGCAGCTGCTCTGCACCCCCACACTGGCTGTGGGTGCCCCTGAAGCCTCCAAACATCCCCCACACTGGCTGCAGGTGCTCAGCAGCTCCCTGGCGCCTCGGCACTCCCTTCTCCTAATGGCCCTGGCCAGGGTGCTCTGGGGCCAAACAACAGAAGCTGTTAGCCTCAAACAGCAGAGAGAGAGGGAGATGTGCCTACTCCTTCCATACTGAAGGAGGGAGGGGGACAGAGGGGAGTGTGCAATCTGCCACAGCATAATACCACAGTGTTTCCTGTGAGGATCAGATCATGTCAGAGACCTATTGAAAACCTATTGCCATCAAGCTTCTAGCTTCACTTACACATAAATATCTAGAAATTGGCTTCACAGAATCATAGAATGCCCTGAGTTGGAAGGGACCCACAAAGATTGAGTCCAACTCCTAGCCCTGCATAGGAGAACCCCAAAATTCACACTGTCACTGGTCAGCAGAGAGAAGAGCTCAGTGCCTGCCCCTCCTCCTCCCCTTGTGAGGAAGCTGGAGCCACCATGAGCTCCAGGTGAGGCCGTACCAGTGCAGAGCAGAGCGGGACAATCACCTCCCTCGCCCGGCTGGCAATGCTGTGCTTGGTGCACCCAGCACACCGTTGCCCCTCTTGGCTGCCAGGGCACACTGCTGGCTCACGTTCAACTTGCTGTTGACCAAAGCCCCCCGATCTCTTTCTGCAGAGCTGCTCTCCAGCATTTCGTCCCCCAGTCTGCATGTACAGCCAGGGTCGCCATGTCCCAGGCACAAAATCTGGTGCTTGCTCTTGGGGAACTTCATGCGACTGGTGACTGCCCAGTTCTCAAACTGTTCAGATCCCTCTGCAGGAGAATCATCCCTTACCACTTCAGTCTCCAAAACTGGAAAGGTACTGCTCCTGCACTGGTGTACCTCACACTCAGAGAACTAGGTAGCAAAAGGTAACCCTCTAGTGCACACGGGGCAGAGCTAATATCGTTAGTCTCTGGCCTGCAGGACTTCTTTCTGCCAAAACCCGAGACAAGGGTAAATGCATGAGATTTGTCCTGGGAAACTCAATGCAAAAGGAGGCGTCAGCAAAATGCAGCAGCTCTGGCCACTGCACGGCCAACAAACAGCAGAGACAGCCACCTAGGCTTCCTAAAACAGAAATCAACCTGAAAATGACACCAAACAACCAACCTCAACCAAGCTAAACCAACAAACCTAAAACAACCAGCCCAAGACAACCAAGAGCAACCCAACTTCAACAGCCCCAAACCCATCAGGCTTCAATGGCCTGCAAACACACAACCTGCAAAAAACCTGCCTCAAACAACCAACCAGCCTCAACAAAACACTCTAAAACCACTCACAGAAACCTGGCTAAAGCAACCAACTGAAACCACCCCTCCAAACAACAACAAGCTCCTAGCAAGGTAGAAACAAACAACCTACAAACAAAGAATCTACAAACAACCTAATTAGAACCTAGTTCAGTGTAAAAAAAGCAAGCGAAAACAACCAGCTGTAAACAACCAGCCTCAACCAACCAACCAACCAAGCAACCAACCTTGAACAACAGGCCTCAGCCTGGAACAAACAACCTCACCCATCCCAAAGCAAAACAGCCTCCACAAAGCAACCTAAACCAAATCACTTGAAACAGCCTACCTCAAACAAACAAGCCTGAACTAAGAAAACCTAAACAAACAACCTCCAACACTGAACATTCAACAGCAAACCTCCAACTCCCTACAATCAGTGCACAAACAAGTGGAACGGAAAAGGAGGTGTCAGGGCCACCCAGCAGCTGTGCCCAGTGCAGGGCCACCAAACGGCAGGGACAGCCCCTGGACCTCCTGGGCACAGGAACTGCCTGGGGGCAGCACCCTAAAGGCTTCCTCCATAGGGTGCTGGGCGGAGGGCTGGCAGGCAGGGCTGCTGCGGGTGGGGCTGCGGGCGGGGCTGCACACAGGGGCCCCGTCACCACCACCTCACAATGCCAGCACCCGGCAACGCAGCGGCCCACTCCTCAGAAAACTGGCCTCTGCCATGTCCTGACACAATGGATATATCACCAAGATCTGCTCATTAGGGACACAGCATTGCACATAATACCAGGTGATAAGCAGGAGATGATATCAAGCAGTTGCTTAGTTATCTTTGCTTGCTGGAAGTCTGTAAAAGAACAATGACGAAGCAAATTAACTGGAGGCAATTAATTGCAGGTATATGTACAAAGAAAAAGCGTACAAAATGGAACAGTGACTTTGGGTGTGGTCATTTGTTTTTCTACTTTGTCTTGATAATTCATATGGAGTTATTACACATTCAACATTGTGGGATTCAGTTTGGTGTGAAGACATTTACATTGAGGCATTCGTATGTAAATGCCTAAACTCTATTTTTAGTTAGTGGATGCTAAAGAACCCATTTGGACACCTGCCTGGGATTGAGATGTCTAAACACAGGCAACTCCTGTTGTTCGGGTGCCAAGGAGCTCCCAGGCAATGCAGAAAACCTCCTGGCCCCTTCTAACACTGGCCAGCCCCAGGTAGACATCTGGGGGACCTTTGGGCATCTCAGAGGACCCTCAGAGCCCTCTGTGGGCAACTGATGACTGTCCTTAATGGCTTTGCAGATGCCCTTGCCCTTAGGCTGGGGAAGGAAGGAGATCTTAAGACTCTCATGTGTTTGCTCACACACAGACACTGAAGCTCAGGTGTCTTAATCCCACCCTTGGGAGAGGCCTGGTGATGAAAGATGGGGTACACAGGCAGTGTTTGTACTATATCTCATTTTTTTATCTCTAATCTTTCATCAGTTTTGATACAATAATAATTACTGATACTGTTCCTCAGTAACACAATTTTGAAATTATCTATTTATTAAATTACTAAGTTAGCGTTTAATTGCTACAGTTACATGCTGCCTTCCCCTTACATTTCTTTTTGTTTTAAACAGCTACTGAATAAACTACATAAGAAAAAGAAAGAAAGAAACAGAAATTAACAGCTTACTGTATCTGTTTTCCATTAATATATTGCCTGGTTTTGTGCTTAAATGTGCATAAAAATAATGCTTTGGAAGGTAGACGTTCTCTGTCAGATGAAGTTCCAGTTACGTAAACGAGGTTATGTACTGGATCTTTATCAAATCCTTTAACTTATACTTTGATTAAAACAAACAAACCAACCAACCAACCAACCAAATAACAACAACAAAACCACGAGGAAATCCATCTTTGCACACAATTTATTTGTATTTATGAGTACATTTGTTTTATAAAAGAGCTCTCCACTGAGGTTTTTTTTCAGATTGGGAATGCATTTCTGAAGCCAAATATCTCAGTTTTTCCTGATTACCATGCCTTGGTTTGCACTGGGGATCAGTCTCAGGGTACATGTATTGGACTGCCTCCAAATGAAACTAAACTGGAAGATGAGCTTCAGGAATGCACCCTCTGCTCTCCAACCCCTAATATGTCTTCAGTTCCTGGGATCGGAGTACAGCTAGTCTAAGGTTAAATTAATCTGGAATCAGGTACAATGTGCACATCAGATCCCCAGCACCAAATAGATCCTCTCAGAGATCCACTCCTGTTGAGCTACAGCATTTGCTAAAATAGATGCAGGGTCAGAAAGCGAGAGCATTAGAAACTTAAAGCAGAAGAAACTTCTTCGTGTTTTAGTAGCATCCAACAATGCAAACAGAATTTCCCAAAATAGTGTATCTATACAGACTGCCGGTCTGAAATAATTCTACGGCATCTTTTAATATGAGGCCCTCCTTAATAATAAATAAATATTTTTCTGTCAAAACACACAGTAAGTTGGAAAGTGTTCTTGTTCCTGTTCTTCATTTAGGGAAGCCTGAGGATGCTTTCCCAATCCTTCCTAAAAGCAGACACACGAGTCCCACACAACAAACAGCTGTCCAACGCACAGGATTGCTTTTCTTGATTATTTATGTATGTAAAAGCTTAACCTTTTTTTATTTTTTTTTTTAAACTGTGTGAAGGACAATATATGATGCTGATTAACTGGTAGAGATGGCACAAAGCACCATGGTGAGCAGAATATGTGGTGAATACTACTATGGAATTTCAGCTGCTCTTCCAATATATCTTATCCTAGACCCTGTCACAGACAAGATACTAGACAAGATGAATCACTGCTCTAATCTAGTATGACGATTCCTGCCTTTTTAAGGGAGCAATGCTAGTAGTTTTAAAAATGCTCCCTAATGAACTCTTACTTTCTGAAACTCACGTGTTAGTGGCATCTGTGTTATAGTACCTTAGCTGAATGTATGCTGATTTCCCAGTCTTGATCTTCTGTTGATGTCTTCTGATTTCAGTTTTATTCCAGGTTTCCTTCAGCATACCTTAATTTCCTCATGTCATTATTTCTTTATGTGTGCACTGTGTATCCCCACATGCATGAATATATGTGATTCTGACTTACCACCTTTCTTCTTCAAGTAATATGGTCATATTCAGTGCTGATACATACTGCCTTCTTTTCAGAGGATTAATTTGACCTCCAAAGTGCCCACCACTTTGTCACTCAAAGATATTTGATACTCATTTTTCTTCTGGATTCTCCTTTACTACTTATAAATCTAAAGATGTAGACATATACCATATGTATGTATGTGTGTGTGTGCACACTTACATAGAAACATAGAATGTCCTGAGTTGGAAGGGACCCACAAGCATCACTGAGTCCAACTCCTGTCCCTGCATATGACAACCCCACAGTTCACACCATGTGTCTGAGGGTGTTGTCCAGTCTCTTCTTGAACACTGTCAGGCTTGGGGCCGTGACACCTCCCTGGGGAGCCTGTTCCAGTGCTGCACCACCCTCTGGGGGAAGAACCTTTTCCTAATGTCCAATCTAAACCTCCCCTGGCACATCTTCCTGCCATTCCCTCGGGTTATGTCACTGGTCAGCAGAGAGAAGAGCTCAGTGCCTGCTCCTCCTCCTCCCCTTGTGAGGAAGTTATAGCCGCCATGAGCTCCAGGTGAGGCCGCACCAGTGCAGAGCAGAGCGGGACAATCACCTCCCTCGCCCGGCTGGCAATGCTGTGCTTGGTGCACCCAGGACACCGTTGCCCCTCTTGGCTGCCAGGGCACTGCTGGCTCATGTTCAACTTGCTGTTGACCAAAGCCCCCCGGTCTCTTTCTGCAGAGCTGCTCTCCAGCATTTCGTCCCCCAGTCTGCATGTACAGCCAGGGTCGCCATGTCCCAGGCACAAAATCTGGTGCTTGCTCTTGGGGAACTTCATGCGACTGGTGACTGCCCAGTTCTCAAACTGTTCAGATCCCTCTGCAGGAGAATCATCCCTTACCACTTCAGTCTCCAAAACTGGAAAGGTACTGCTCCTGCACTGGTGTACCTCACACTCAGAGAACTAGGTAGCAAAAGGTAACCCTCTAGTGCACACGGGGCAGAGCTAATATCGTTAGTCTCTGGCCTGCAGGACTTCTTTCTGCCAAAACCCGAGACAAGGGTAAATGCATGAGATTTGTCCTGGGAAACTCAATGCAAAAGGAGGCGTCAGCAAAATGCAGCAGCTCTGGCCACTGCACGGCCAACAAACAGCAGAGACAGCCACCTAGGCTTCCTAAAACAGAAATCAACCTGAAAATGACACCAAACAACCAACCTCAACCAAGCTAAACCAACAAACCTAAAACAACCAGCCCAAGACAACCAAGAGCAACCCAACTTCAACAGCCCCAAACCCATCAGGCTTCAATGGCCTGCAAACACACAACCTGCAAAAAACCTGCCTCAAACAACCAACCAGCCTCAACAAAACACTCTAAAACCACTCACAGAAACCTGGCTAAAGCAACCAACTGAAACCACCCCTCCAAACAACAACAAGCTCCTAGCAAGGTAGAAACAAACAACCTACAAACAAAGAATCTACAAACAACCTAATTAGAACCTAGTTCAGTGTAAAAAAAGCAAGCGAAAACAACCAGCTGTAAACAAACAGCTGTAAACAATCAGCCTCAACCAACCAACCAACCAAGCAACCAACCTTGAACAACAGGCCTCAGTCTGGAACAAACAACCTCACCCATCCCAAAGCAAAACAGCCTCCACAAAGCAACCTAAACCAAATCACTTGAAACAGCCTACCTCAAACAAACAAGCCTGAACTAAGAAAACCTAAACAAACAACCTCCAACACTGAACATTCAACAGCAAACCTCCAACTCCCTACAATCAGTGCACAAACAAGTGGAACGGAAAAGGAGGTGTCAGGGCCACCCAGCAGCTGTGCCCAGTGCAGGGCCACCAAACGGCAGGGACAGCCCCTGGACCTCCTGGGCACAGGAACTGCCTAGGGGCAGCACCCTAAAGGCTTCCTCCATAGGGTGCTGGGCGGAGGGCTGGCAGGCGGGGCTGCTGCGGGTGGGGCTGCGGGCGGGGCTGCACACAGGGGCCCCGTCACCACCACCTCACAATGCCAGCACCCGGCAACGCAGCGGTCACAATGCCCCGAGCAGGATAAGAAGGAGCAGCCTCCCGTGGCCACTGCCAGAGCTGGCCCAGGGGCAGCCCGCACACATCCCAGAGGAGGCCCTTGAAGAGCTGGTGCAGTTCCTTGCCGGGGGCTGAGGGAGGAGAAGACTGGAGGCTGGACCAGGCTGCTGGAGGTTCTCTGCTGCAAGGCCTGTTGTTTGGATGGAAACCCTTGTCAGCCGGACAGCGGTGGTAAGACCAAGGGAATGACGTCTGGAGGAGCACTGCGGAGCTCGCTGTGCTCATCCTCTGCGGAGCCAGAGGCAGCAATGGTAAGAAATAGGATGCAGAGCTGCTGCCAGGGGTCCCAGTGCTTTGGAGCAGCCACTGTGGTCCTGGCAGGGATGGGAAGGATTCTTGCCCCCAAGGTGCACTCTCGCAACCGAGGCCCCTCACCACAACTTCTCTGGCACGTTTGGCCAACCTACTTCGACAAATGTACCCAAAACCACATTCATACCCTAACCTACTGAAACCACCAACCAAAAAGAACCAATTTAAAGCATGCAACCTAAAATAATCTAATTAACCTATATACAGTGACCTAAACCACGATAAAGCAAACAAGCTCAACCAAATGACCTAAACCAACCTAAAACAACGGCAAAAAAGAAGAAAACATCCTAAACGAAAAACAGCACAGAGCATCCCACCTAAAACAATCAACCTAAAATACCAGCCAGAGCCAACCAACTAAATAACCTCACCCCAAAATCACCTCAACCAACCAACCCAAACCAGCCAACCCTAACCACTCAGCCTTCAAGAACCAGCCTCTAACAAACACCCTCAAAACAACCTTCCTCAAAAAACCTAAAACCACCTAAACCCCCTGAACCAAGATACCTCAACCAAAAATCTAAACCAGACTAAGACAACCTACCCCAAAAAACTTCTCTGAAAAATCATCAACCAAGCAGCTTAACAGAAACGAGAAAAACCAACCCACCTAAAACAAACAACACAAGTCAACTTTCACAAAATGACATCAAACAACCTAAACCAAGCTAAAACAGAAACCTAAACCAAGTAATTTAAGACCACCAACCTATACCAAACTCAACCAACCTTAAAACAACCTAAACCATAAGGTTTAAATGCCTTACAAACACACAACCTACAAAGAACCTAGAAATAACCTAGACACAACCTCACACAGCATCAAACCACCAACCGCATCAATCAACCCTAAAACAACTAATGGAAACAGAGCTAAAACAACCAACTTAAACCAACATTCAAACAAACAAGATTCAAAAAACAAGGTAAAAAAAACAAGCTACAGAAAAAAAAAAAAAAAAAAAAAAAAAAAGAAGGGAGGAACTTAGAAGATAGAAACAAGCTACAAAGAACTACACAGAACCTCATCAAGGGTAAAAAAAGCAACCAAACCCAAGCAACTGTAAACAACCAAACCCAGACAACCAACAAATCTCAAGCAACCAGCCTCAGCCAACCAGCCTCAAACAGCCAGTCTCAAACCACCTAAGCCAACCTAAACAACCTTAGACCAAAAACCTAACCAAACCTAACTAGACAGCTAGACCAAAAACCTAAATCAAACTCTAGTAGCCAACCGTAAAGAACCTTCCTGAAACAACATCCACCAAACAGCCTCATAAAAGCAAGAACTACCAAAACACCTCAACCAAACAATAGAACTCAGCCTTAAAATGACACCAAACCACCTCAAGCCACCAATTAACCAACCTCAACCAAGCTAAACCAATAAACCTAAATCCAGCAGCATAAGACAACCAACCAAAACCCAACTTCAATAACCCCACAACAAACAAGCCTTAATGGCCTACAAAGAGGCAGCCTGCAAACACCCTCCCTCAAACAACCAGCCTCAAAAAAACACCCTCAACCAACTAAGAGAAACCCAGCTAAAGCAACCAACTTGAACCAACTGACCTAAAAACAACTCAAACAACCTAATCCAACCAACCTAAATCTAGCTCAACAGAAACACACCCACCCAAATGGCATAAAGCCGACTTCCTTCTAAAACATCCAACCTAAAATAATCTAAACAACCTTAATCCAATGACCTAAACCACACCAAAGCAAAGAAGCTCAAGCAAATGACCTAAACCAACCTAAAACAAACAAACAACACCCATCCTGAACAAAAAGAGCTTAAAACATCTCACCTCCAAGAACCAACCTTAACCAATCAGCCTCCAAGAAACAGCCTCTAACAAACACCCTCAAAACAACCTTTCTCAAAAAAAACTTAAAACCACCTAAACAACCTGAACCAAGATACCTCAACCAAAAATCTAAACCAGACTCAGGCAACCTACCCCAAAGAACCTTTCTGAAAAAACATCAACCAAACAGCCTCACAGAAACGAGGAAAACCAACTCACCTAAAACAAACAACGCAAATCAACCTTCACAAAATGACGTCACACAACCTACAACAACCAACTTGAAATAACCAACCTAAACCAAGCTAAAACAGAAACCTATAACAAGTAACGTTAGACCACCAATCTAAACCAAACTTAGCCAGCCTTCAACAGCCTAAACCAACAAGGTTTAAATGCCTTACGAACACACAACCTACAAAGAACCTACAAAGAACCTAGAAACAACCTCATACAGCATCAAACAACCAACCACAAAAATGAATCAGAAAACAACTAATGGAAAGACCTCATGGAAACCCAGCCAAAGCAACCAACTTCAACCAACCTTCAAAACAAGCTTCAAACAAGGTAGAAAGAAAGAATCTACCAACAACCTCGTTAGAACCTAATCCAGTGTAAAAAAAGCAACCAAATACAACCAGCTGTAAACAACCAGCCTCAACCAGCCAACCGACCTCAACCAACCAACCGGCCTCAACCAACCTAAACCAAATGACCTTAGCCAGCCTAGGACAAACAACATCAACCTAAACCAAAATAGCCTCCACCAACCAGCCTAAACTAAACAACCTGAAACAACCAACCCCAACCAAACAAGCCTGAAACAAGAAACCCTAAGCAAACAACCTCGAATCACAAACCTTCAGCAACCTGCAAACCGCCTACAAACCATCGGAATGGCAAAGGATTAAGTTCCAAGTGCACCTGATGGATAGAAATCCTACTTCGCTGTTCAGCGAACAGATGCATAGCCCTCAGGAGATCAGAAGAACCACCAAGCCCTAGAAGTGCCCAAGGCTATCAGGTCTTTTCAGCTGGACAGAAGTGGTAAGACCAAGGGAATGACGTCTGGAGGAGCACTGCGGAGCTCGCTGTCTTCATCCCCTGCAGAGCCAGGGGCAGCAGTGGTAAGCAATAGGATACACAGACGTTGCCAGGGCTCCCAGTGCTTTGGAGCAGCCCCTGCTGTCCTCGCAAGCACAGGAAGGGTTCTTGCCCTCCAGTTCAATCTGGCCAGAGGCATCTGGGCACTCTCAGAAGCCCATGAGATGACTCCCGCTTTAGTGATCATAGGGCTTGGGCAGCTCCTGGGAGGCATGACCGGCCTATGGGACGAGGAGCCAGGTCTGGCTCACATGCTCAGGGAACAGCCGATCGCCAGCTTTGGGGTCAGGAAGGAATTTTCCCCCGCGGCAGATTGGCACTGGTCCCCGGGGGTTTTTTGCCTTCCTCTGTAGCATTGAGCATGACCGCTCTGCAGAGCTCCTCCCAGCCCTTTTGGCTTGGTTCCTGCCTGCTGCTCAAGCACCAGGAAGACGGCCTCTCGTGCCCTGCGGCCGGGAGGAGGAAGCTTCCTGGAGTCCCAGGGTGGGTCCCAAGTCTTCTCCTAGGAGTTCCTTCTTGTCCTCCGTAGCACTGAGCACAGCCCCTGGCTCTCTCAGGCTTTCTTGCCCAGAGCAACTTTGCAGCAGGAGCCAGCTCTTCTCTGCCCTGGATTCCGTTTCCCCAGGGCTTCTGGCTGCTGCCAAACAGTCTGTGCTTGGAAGGGCTCCCAGCTTGCTGCACCGTCTGGATCTCCCACTTTTCAGCTCTCCCTGCATGCAACTCAAGCACCGGGCAGGAACAAGAGCGCTTTTCATGCAGCCCTAGCCAAGTAGCATAGGAACCAAGGAAGTTTTCAAAGGGGAAAATCTCTGCTTGTCGTCACTATCTGCCATACTTTGGAAAATACCTCAGACTATCACACAGCTCTTCTTCTTCTTCCTTCCCTTCTTCTTCTTGTTTTTCTTCTTCTTCTTCCTCGTCTTCCTCTTCTTCTTCCTCCTCATCTTCTTCTCCTTCCTCATCTTCTTCTTTTGTATGTGGTCTGTCCTGATCCTCATTCCTCACCTTCTCCCTCTTCAGGACACAGGGACAGCTTGGCCTAGATTGCTGCTGCTGTTCTTGCAGTTCTGTCACTTGCCTTTGCCAGCCTGCAAGGGATGTTTCTTCAGGGTAAACTGAAGAATGCATCAGCCTGCTCCTGGCTGCACATGGGCATTGTGTTAATGCTCATGAGCATCGGCTCTGTAAACAGAGTCAGTAAATGACATACAATAACCTAAAATAAAATAAAATCATGTTTCCACTCGTATCCTTTGTGTTCTGTGTCCTTGAAAGTGTTTCTGGAGCTGAAAACCCCCCGGCATTTCATGTAAATAATATTCCCATCCTTATTGGACTCACGGTGAGCACACGGAATAGAATACAATACATAGGAGAGAATCAAAAAGAATGTAATAGTTCTGCTGTGTTATGCCTTGAGTGCTGCATGACGAGTTCTTACAGAGCCCTGAGGGCTCCATCCATCCAGGAGAGCCTCTCTCTGCAGGGCAGGGCCCAGGCCCAGCCAGGGACAGAGGCCGAGCCGAGCCGGACACACACACCTACAACACGGCTCAGGCAGGGAGCCAAGGTCCCAGGCTGAGCTGAGACACGTCCCCTGGGCCCTTGGCAGGAGACGGTGGCGGTGGGCGGGGGTCCCAGGGGAGGCCAGTGCCAGACACCGAGCCCTAGGAGCAGCCCTATGGACCTTCTCTCTGTGGGAGCACTGTTGTTCTCAGGCTCTTTTGTTTTAGTCATGAAAAACTGAGAGGGTAACTCTAAACATGAGTACAAGAAGGAAAAAAGAATCCACAGGAAATGAGCAGGTATTGTTCACCTCAGAAAGATTCGCAAGCCCTTGGGTGAGGAGCATGGCCTGCTTCAGACTGAGGGCTTGATCTCTGAGACTCACCAGTGTCAGAGGGATGAGGTTTTGCCACCCTGTGGAAACCCAACTCAACCGGATGGACAGAGAAGAGTTTCAAAAACTCTACTTCATACTTGCTTTTTGCCACTTTGTCCAGATGGTCCAACCACCTTGAGACGATCCCCAGCTCTCACCCCATCACAAGGTACGTGTCTCCTTCCCACACCGCGACAGAGGCAATGCCTATGCTGGGGTATGGTTATGGGTATTCAGTGCCTTCTGCACCGAAATGTCATCACAGATTTCCTCAGCATCTACTTCTGGGAAAGCAGGAGATAGGAAGACGAATGGCGTAGAATAGAACAGGATAGAACAATTCAGATGGAAGGGCCCTGTAACCATCACCTAGTGCAACTGCCTGACTGCTTCAGCACTCACCAGAAGTTCAAGCGTGGTACTAAGGATGTTGCCCAAACGCCTCTTCAGCACTGACAGACGTGGGGCATCCACCACCTCTCCAGGAAGACTCTTCCAGGGTTTGACCACCTCTCCGTAAAGAAGCGTTTCCTCATGTCGAGGCTGAACCGCCCCTGATGGACACAGCTGAGAGCCATTCCCATGTTTCCTGGCACTGGGTAGCAGGCAGAAGAGCTCAGCACCTCCCTCTCCACTTCCCCTCCTCAGGAACCTGGAGACAGCAGTGATGTTGCCCCTCCGCCTCCTTCTCTCCAAAGCAGACAGACCCAGGGTCCTCAGCGGCTCCCCAGAGGACATGCCTTCCAGCCCCTGCCCCAGCTCTGCTGCCCTCCTCGGCAGGCATGAAAGTCATGGAAGAAACTGCCATTTCAAACATCTAAACAGTAGCAACAGCAACTGGAGATGGGCAGCAACAAGCCAGGGCAATACACTACTGTGTAAAAACATTACAATTCAACAGGAAAAACAAAACCTGGGCACCATTGTAATTTACTGCTGCTAAGATCCACCTGCGCTTTTACATGGAGAGAAATTTGAAAACTAAATTCAGTAAAAACATTAGAAAACACACTGTCTAGAACAACCTTTGCTATTCAGAAGACAGAAAGATTTTTCTGTTATATGAGATGATACCTCTAGGATCTGATCTAGATTCTGCGACTACACAAAAGCATAATACCATAGTGTTTCCTGTGAGGACCAGAGCATGCCAGAGAGCTATTGAAAACCTATTCCCATCAAGCTTCTAGCTTCACTTACACATAAATATCTAGAAATTGGCTTCACAGAATCATAGAATGCCCTGAGTTGGAAGGGACCCACAAAGACTGAGTCCAACTCCTGGCCCTGCATAGGAGAACCCCAAAATTCACACCACGTGCCTGAGTGCACTGTCCAGTCTCTTCTGGAACACTGTAAGGCTTGGGGCCGTGACACCTCCCTGGGGAGCCTGTTCCAGTGCTGCACCACCCTCGGGGTAAAGAACCGTCTCCTCATGTCCAACTTGAATCTCCCTGGCACATCTTCCTTCCATTCCCTCGGGTTCTGTCACTGGTCACCAGAGAGAAGAGATCAGTGCCTGCCCCTCCTCCTCCCCTTATGAGGAAGCTGTAGCCACCATGAGGTCTCCCCTCAGTCTCCTCTTCTCCAGGCTGAATAAACCAGGTGACTTTAGCTGCTCCTCATACAGCTTCCTCTCCAAACCCTTCACCAACTTCATAGCCCTCTTCTAGACACACTCTAGCAGGTTAATATCTTTTTTATCCTGTGTTGCCCAGAACTGCACACAGAGCTCCAGGTGAGGCCGCACCAGTGCAGAGCAGAGCGGGACAATCACCTCCCTCGCCCGGCTGGCAATGCTGTGCTGGATGCACCCAGGACACAGGTGGCCCTCTTGGTTGCCAGGGCACATTGCTGGCTCATGTTCTACTTGCCGTTGATCAGAACCCTAGGTCCTTCTCCGCAGAGCCACTTTCCAGCTTATACGCACACACACATCCCCTTTCTTTCTACACATTGATCTACTGACATCTGCAAAAGACTGCTTTGTATCTATCCAACTGGGTGTCCATCTCTTTACTGAAAATTCTCCCTCTACCGCTCACCTAAATTATTTTTTTTAAGCTTTTCACATCTCTATATCAAATGATTTTCTAGTCAGAGCTTTACCACTCTTTTGGCTGTCCATGGACACCATTAATCCTGATGGCTCTTCCTCCTGATCTACACTCGCATTGAATGTTTCTGAATCAGTAGACTGAGATTATACATATGACAGGAGATTACAAAATTAGCATTTGGAGAACCATTTAACTGCTATTTTTCAAAAGCTGTGGTGAATAAAAAGGAACTACAAAAGCAGAAAGCTTGGACACCTTCCAAAGTAGCAAGAATCTTCAGAACAAAACACAGGTTTAGCCAAGTGTTACTGTACGGGAAATCAGTTGCATGCACAGTAAAGAATCAAGCAAATAAACATCCAGATGAATACCTTGTATGACTCATGAAATATTACAGAATAAATAATGCATAGCATCCTGATAGCTTTTTTGGCAGAACTATGAACTACACGGTTGATAGAACAAGATATAAACAGGATATAAATACAAGACTTGGAATTTAATAAGGCATTTGAAATATTTTGAAATATTCTTACATTCATTGGTTTGGACATACTTAGGGTGCCACGGTTTATTTACTTGTAATATCACACTGGGACACCTGAGAAGGTATTTCCACTACCCTTCCCTTGGACACTGTCTTTACATTTGGGTAAATGAAGAGGAGATGTGTTAGTTTCATAAAGAATAATAATATTTTTGCTCTGGGATGGGACAGCAATCTCTTCTTTTAAAAACTGACCCAAGATATTTCCATTATTTACAGTCCCACTTTCAAGGCTGCAGAACCCATTGTACAAGCATTGCTGAAGGTCAACAAGTGCTGAAGGTTAACAAGTGTTAATTAACTTCAATTCTAAACAAGGAGCATGCCACATTGAGAAACCACATAGCCTGTCTTCCTGACTAAGGCTCTGGAGAGGGACCTGGGAATGTGAAAAACAGCAGCAAACTGAGCCAAAATCTGCTGTTTGTAATGGGGGGACCATTAGGTGACTTGACCTCATCTAGAAAATAATCAGTTTCTTAATTCATGGGAATAGCCCTCCAAGATGAAACACAAATACCTAAGGCAGTGCACTAAGAAGCCTGGTGCTACTGCCTAGAAACATTGAAGGAGACACATACTGGAAAAATGCAGAGGAGCGTATCTGATGAATCATCTACTGCAGCACAGCTATTTAGTAGGAGAAAGAAAACAGAAAAATAGCAACGCTGAAAAAGACCTAAGGAATATACACAAGAAGAAGGATCAGAACTGGGATTATGGTATTCAGTAACAACAAAAAAAAACCCCAAACTAACAGCCAGTGCCATTTGCAGCTCTTTTATTAGCTGCTCCACAGTGTGCCATCTGTAAAATAGTTAGGGAGCAGGGAGGCACCAGGGACACCAGTGATCCCATGAGCTTACTAAAGTGACCTGGGAGATGGAAAGGGCTGAGTGGTCCTTCCTGACAGCACATTCCTGAAAGCAGGCCCCAAATAGCCCAATCTGGCTACCTTCATGCCAGGATGAATTGGAAAGAGTTCAGACAAAAGCAAGACAAATGACAAAGCTGGAGGGAATGACTTCAAAGGAAAGATTAAATTAACTAAAAAATGCGTAGCATGGCTAACGAACAACTACATGTCAGGAGACGGGGAATACAGTAACTGCCAGCCATTCTTAGAGGTGTAAACAAAGAGGTCTTTCATTGACAGTAAACAGGGAGAAGAATTCATCATCTTTTATTATTTTGCTTCAATTTTTCTTGGTGCTTGCTAGCTTTACCACATCACCACGGACTGCCAGCAGCAGAAAAGAGACAAGCACTGAAAATAAGCCTTCTCCCTTACCAGTGCACTTTGAATTCTGTTTTATAATTCATTTAAGTGCCTCCTCTTCTCTCTTACTGCTCTAGGCCAGGCTCATCATTACACAGGGCTAAGGAACCAATTCTCTCTGAAACCAAGAACATTTCAACAGGGCATGTTCAAAATAATTTCCAGTATTGCTACCAGATTGTTCCTTCTTCTATGCCTTGTTACTGCAGGACCAAACAGCCTCCTAATTCCTTGGACTCATATCACTTCAATATCACAAGTTTTTGGCAGAAGAATTCCTCCTCCCATTTGTGTGGATTTTTGGTTTTGTTGTTGTGGTGGGTTTTTTAGGTGTTTTTGTTTGGTTGGTTGGTTGGTTTGGTTTTCTGTTGTTTTTTGGTTGGTTGGTTGGGGCTTTTGTGAGTGTGTGTGTGTGTGTTTGTTGTTGTTGTTGTGTTGTGTTGTTTTTCATTTGGTTTGGTTTGGTTATGGTTTTGTTTTCTCTTGTGTCTTCAGGTGCCATGCAGAGAGATCTGAAAACAATCAGACAAGTCTTACCTGTCAGGAGGAATATACCTTGCCTTGGCATCATTCTCCTGTTTAGGTAGATAGCAGCTAATCGGGGAGGGGAGAGGCTCCAGCTGTGCTCTCCAGCAGCACAGGATTTGTGCCTAAGACAGTTCTTTCTATATTATTCTCCTCTATCTTCAAATGCTAATTTTTCAACAGCCACCTTTGTACTGTTTTCTTTTTGTTAGATTCTTTGTTGACTGCTAATGAGGGCGAGCTTTTCCCAGTAGGGATTTTTTTTAGTAAAACTTTTGAGATGTCACTCCCATTATACTTTTTCTTCTGTCTTTACTCACTAGTGTAATTTATTTAGCTCCTTCTGTGTTATCTTTAACATCAGAAGGTCAGTACCCAGACTGCCTTTAATCATACAAGGAATGTTTAGTACTGGGGAAACTCTTCTTGGAGAATGAGACTGATATTCTTTCAAGGAATAACATTAACTCCTATTGATATGGAAGAGAAAGATTAGTTTTGCTAACAAGTGTTTTAAAAGTATGAGTTAAGAGCATCTCATCCTTTATGTTCAGTAGCCATTTGACCAAGAACTGGAAGAAATTAAAGAAATATCACTGAGTGACAGAAGCTACAGCCGTGGAAAACTCACATACTGGGAGTTGCTTCATCTGCTTTACTCTCTACTCTTTTCATTATAGAAAAGCTCCCTATGCTACCATTTGCTTTCTTTTTCAGGTCATAAATTCATTTCCATTTACAATGCAAAACAGGGGTAACATAAACCAGGATGTGAAAAAATGACATTTTAAACCAACATCAGCCTGTGGAACCTATTGCAGGTTGACAATTTTCAAACTGAACAGCTTTCACTGGAGTTAGCAGCTTGAGTGGTATGAGAAAATTAATGGGAATGTGTTGACTTTTATGAAACTTCCCCATGTAGAATGGGTTTTGAGTAAGCTGTTGTGAGAGTGGAATGTTGCATTTTGGCAAAGTAAAACATTCTGATTTTCTTTTTTTTTTTTAAATAGAAATATCTGTGTGGTATGTATTTATACTTGTATGCAATACCATGCATATATAATAATCAAAATTAAATTTCACATTGCAATTTTTTATATTGCCAAAACTGGAGGATTCAAAGATATTAAAGGTTTAGTGGTAATTTCTGATTTTTTAAATTGTATTTAGAAGCAAAAATAGATGGAATTTCATTCCTATACAGGATACAGTAATTTTTTTTTTCCTTCTTGTTGCTTTCCTGGTGAGCAAGCAATTAAATTTTAAAAGGATAATATTTTTCCAACTTTTGGCTATAGCTAACAATACTACTTACAGACAGCAGTTTGAAAAGTTACAGTATAATTGATGTAGCATGAAGTGAATCAAGAAGGCAAAGTTGATATGCAGATATTAACATAATCCACTGCTCACATTCCAGAGAAGTTTACATTCTTTCCAAGTATGTCATTTTCTTACAGAAAAATACTTCTACCTTCATAGCAGAGTCCTCTCTTGGATGCACAAACGACAGGTTTCACATCCTGACAGTCTATAGTCCTCCCTGCTGTCATAGCCTGGCCATTTGCAGAAAAAGACAAATGCTCAAGTCATTTTTTCTTTTTTTCCACAGAGAGCAGCCAGCTAACAGCAGCCTCTACATGCAGCTGTTTCTACAGACATAGTACATATTTTTACATCAACTCAGAACCAAAGGCATGAGTAAACCTTTTAGCTTCCTAATAACATGTAAACATGCTCAAATCAGTTTCGCATTACATTACTGATTCTCATTTATTTTACTGCCTCAAAACATTTGAGAGTGGCTCAGAGCAGAACATCTTCTTGTTTTTAATTTATCTAATTGTTTGAATAAGCAGACATAAAAAGAAAAGGGCAAATGAGTTTGTTCTCTGAAGGGATGAATGCACTAGTAGCTTTCCACTGAGGCACTCTATTTTCTCTCCACAGCACGCATGCTTGTGCGATTACAAAATTGCAGAATAAAGTCAAAGGTTTAGAAACCACCTTATTTGGGCTAACTATTAAGCTTTCAGGTGCTCTTAATTAACACAACCATTTGCCAAATCTGACCACACACTTGTGAGATGAGACACTTTCAAAACACCTAGCTTGCCTGTGTGGCACCCAGAAGTAAGCAGTCACATCTGTGACATCCCCCTCTCAAAACTAATACTGCAGGAGTTTCTTCTGCTGGTTCAGACAGCCTCTACATTCAGCATGGGCACCAGTGTGTGAAGGAGAAGGGACAGAGGGATATGAAAAAGGGGTAAAGAAGTCAAAGCAGAAAAATACTTAATTAGTGTGTGCTGGAGTTTCTCCCTCAGCATCTCTGCTGGATTCCTCCCTGAAGATCACACAGCCAGTCAGAAAGCTCAGCAGCACTTTTCCATATCTCCAGCCGTATTCCTATGGCACGGAGATACTGCAGTCACGCTTGCCTATCTGCTAGCTATACACGTCAGAGGAGACCCTACAGGATGTCCTTCCTGACAGCTGCCTTTCAGAAACAGAAACAGTCTGAATAACAGAAGCCAGCAGATGCAGCAGTTGCTCAGCACATCTGAAATGAAGCCACTTGCATTTAAGAGCTTATAAATGGATTTAGTTTTCTAATTTCAGGACCTAAATTTTGGGGAAAAAATTCTAGTTGATTATACGGTTTTCATTTTTAGCCTCTCTGTAGGTGTGCGTATCTTTTATTTTCAGTGCTGTATATACACACTATAATGTCTTAATGTATAAATCAGTGAAATGGTCTTATATATAAATTCAGTATTTCCTGATTAGTGTATGCACATAGATATGCATGAAAAAACTACCCCACATGTCAGTGCAGTCCCATACATTTCCTCGTCCTTTTATTCAGAAGTGCTGGGGTTTTATTTTTCTTTTATGCAGTCATACTCCTTTGACAGTATGTAGCTGTCATGGTTCTATCTCACAGGTTTCTATACATCAGAGACCAGCTTTAAAACTGTTTTGACAGGTTAAAAGCTGAGATTCTTCCAGGGACAGGTTGGAGAGAAGCAGAAATGTGAGAAGTGGAAAAGCATATTCCTTGACACACTCTAATCTCCTCAGTGCAGATGGCATTGTCTTTTTCAAGAAGTTTCTGTGCACACCAGCCACTGCAAAAGAGTGAAAGCCTGAATGCTTTATGGGACATACATATGTTATCTGTATGTACATCTATCCAATATGCACAGCCGTGCATGCACAAGCAGACAAATGTGCAAAGCTTACCTTCCTTCTTCTTCCTCCCCCATCCATTCACTAAAATTAATTGCTCCCCAAGATGCTGTAGGCCACATTGTTAATTATTGTCTCTCTTCTGCACCTGAGGCATCACACTGGTTTAGAAAACAGCCTGCAAACAGATGGAGAGCTGCTGGAGATGAATCTGCAGGTATGTGAAAAAAACTGATACATATTTTATGATACCGCAGACTCAGATGGTCTATTAATTTTCAATAATATTCTGGAAAAGAAAGACACCTCTACATGTTTTTAGGTGCAATTTGTTTCCAAAAAAGAAGTTACAAGAGCCAATTACTTTTATGATTTCATCACCATCATTTCTGTTCAAGGAGTATTTGTGGAAAATGTCCCAATCATTGCTGCACCAGCCTCGCAGCGTCTTAGATAACCCTGTCCCTTGGCAGCCAGCTGTATGTGTGCCACACCTGGTGGCACCAAGGCTGGGCAACTTGCAGCCCAGACCAAGACTTCAGCTTGAGTTGGACGCCACATGCAGCCTCATATCTGCTGCCTTAATGCTACTGGCTTGTCCCCAACACCTACCCTAACAGCCTGCTTCTGCCATCGTGTTGTCACACAGAGCCACAGCAAACCGCGGCAAAGCCATTCCTTACATCCGCAGCCTGCCTCCAGCCCACACGCACGAGACAACGTCCTGGTGTGACCCCCAGGAAAATGCTCTGCTCTTTGATCCAGCCTGGCAATTAGCGAAAAGTCACTGCAGTAGTTGACACCAACCAGTTTTTCATCTTCAGAGGCTGAGGATCAAAGCTAGCACAGCCAAGACGACGAGGCAGGTATGCTTCTAATGGTGCTCAAGGCTGTCCTGTCCTACAGAGGAGGGCACCGCAAAGGCAGAGCACACACACACATCCAGACCTACCTAACACGCAGTGTACCTGCTTCAAACCAGATAGAAGCCTTTCTCTTTCCTAAGTACTTCAATGTGACCATTTTCTGTGCAAATGTACCCAAGAGAGGCATCTGAAAACTCGAAGCTATTCTAATAGGGTCGTTTTACGCTCTTCTAAGGTAAAACTATTGCTGCACATAGGAAGTGGTGGCATCTTCTAAACTGGGAAAAAAAGCCTTTCAGACTTCACTGGAAGTTCAGCTCTGCACACAAGCCAAATTACTTTAGAAAGGCAATGCAAAAGTTACCAACAGATTTAACATATGACTATCCAAAAGGATCCAGATATTTTAGCCAAGAAGCAAGAAAAAGCGAGTTAATTTTACCATGACCAGATCTCTGATCCATATAGGAGTGAGGAAGGGCAGGTGATGATACACACAATAAAAAGGCCACCCCTTCTTTTCCAGTATTGGTATCCAGCGTATGTTGTGGAGTAGAGTCTATTTGGTAAAGATTCGTACACAATTTGTCATGTGCTATACACAGCTTGTCATGCTGCTATATGTGTTAAGGGAACTATGGAAGTTAAACATGGTCTAATCTTCTCCAGTACATAAATGCTGCATATTAGTATTTTGCAATCCAGTAGAGATTTTCAACATCTGCCATCACTTTATTAAATGCTTGATGTATGCAGAAACAACTAAATGTATAATGTATTGTATACCCTACTACACATTTATCTTAGAATACTAAATCTACTGTTTCTCGCTCTTTTAAAAACACACCATATATAATACTTATGACACTAGGGTCCGTCTACATCCTTGTTACCTGCCCAGGTTAATAAACAGTATATTGCTGCATGACCTTGGGAGTGCTATTCAAGGACTGGAAGTGAAGGATTCTTAATTTGCTTCTCCTCCTGTTCTGCAGATGGTGCAAAATGTGAAATTTTAAAGCCAAGAGGGTTAGATACTTCTCCAGTTCTCTTTCTCCCTAAAACTGATTCTGCAGGAGCGGTATCAAGGCCCCAGACACTCCATCTTTCCCATGGGTAAGAGGTGGAGATGAAGATGGTCCTTGGGGAACTGGCTTCCCTGCAGTGCTGCAGAGGACGAGATGTGTAACCAGCCAGCAGTGGTGCTTAGCCAGACCACTGCAGAGTTCCTAGAAGCAGTGCTACAAATAATATTAACATTTGATCTGAAAAAGGCAATCTATTTCAACCCTATTTTAGATTCTTTTCTTTCTGCACTGAATCTTCTGTTTTATTTCAGACAGCAGTTCTTCAGTATAATGCAATTGTCTTTAATGAATTGCTTTTCCCAGCTGTCACTCTCATTGTACCAAAAATTCAGGGTGATTTGTTCAACCCATAGCAGAGGAATCAGACTAATACTTTAGCTCTTTTCCATTCTAACAGGAGTGTTTCCTCTTGTAGAAGTGGTTCATTGATGGGGACTATTGACTATGGATACGTAAGAAAGAAAAATGCTGGTATTTGGCTACCTACCAGACAATTCAAGGTTTATAGACTGGGCTCGGAGCAAACTTGTCCAATGGTGATGATATATCATAGACTCCTCCCTGGCCGTCACAGGCCCTAAGAAGCTTCTTCCATTGCTGGCTTTTATGAGGGAAAATGAGAAAAGCTCTATGAAACCAATTCACACTCTCAAAATGGTGCTTTAGTTGGGCTCACACAACTAGCCACATCTGCAAAGCAGCACATTTGCTGATTAGTAAATTCTCTTCTTCAAGAACCTATGTTAAATTTTCATTTAAGCACTTTGGTACACAGGAAAGGCATTGCCATTGCAAGCTAAAGTGCCAGGTGCTGCAATGGCCATCTGAGTAAAGGAAGGTTTTTCCTCTGGTTAAAAAAAAAGGTATGTGGATTTCAGTTTGTGGGTGGAAGTTCTGATCTGTTTTGTATTTCCCACCTCATTTGTGTCCCTTCTTGCTGTTCCAAGATCTTTCCAGCCTTTTGCGCCATATGATATCTTTGATGAGAAGTACATCTTAGTCAGACTTTAATTTGTTAGCTTTTAAGTCACACTTGGTAGAAAAACTATTTACATTCCCACAAAATAAACACACATGACCCATGCTGCTACAAGAGAAAGATATTTTTCTATAAGCATTTTCTGTTAATAGGGATTAGCACCACTGTAACTGCAAATTATCTAAGACCATATTAAATGTATATATTTATAATAGACAGACTGGTTTATAATAGACAGACAAACATTTCTGAGAAATAATGTAAGAATAGTGGGGAAAAATGGTCGTACTAAGGACATTTCAGGAACTCTTTTGGTACCATTTTCTATGTTTCTTACTTTCCTACGAACATCAGATAGATTCATGCACCTCAATAGGCATGAAACCTACACTAGAGAAGAACAAGTTTCTAGAGGAATAATTCTGCTGCTCATTATGTCTGTATAAAATACCAGCTTAATTTACATCCAGCTAAGATGGCTGTCATAATAAATACATATGACTAAATTTTAATGTAGAAATATATGCTGCAATAATAGTTATACCCTAGTATAATAATACATAACTACATATAGTTTAAAAATTCATCGCAAATTAATCTCTTCAAAATAATTGATCACTAAGAGATTTAGCTTGGATTGCTCTTCTAATCTCACCCCTCTCAAGATACAGGCAATAATTTTGATTACTGAGGAACTGTGATGACAAAGTTTAGTAAACCAAATCACTATGATTAATATAGAAAACTTTATAAAGAAAAGCATATAGAATACGGTCACTGCTTTTAGACTCACTAATTCTCACTGCAGGGTATTAATACAGCCTGAATTCAAAGGTTTACTTCCCCTGGCTCCCTGTATAGTTAAGGACTAGAGAGAGGCTCCTAGAGAGCTTTATTCAGAGTGAGAACCTCACCTGGAATCATCTTCTCCAAAATCATTGGGGGAACCCAACCACTACACAAGTAGCACTTGAGTCTGGAGTTTACCGCTGGGCAACATATAAACTGTGATTTTGCCTCTACCATCAATTATCATTCCTCTGGGTGCTGAAGAAGCTGACAGATTTGTACTCCCCTTGCTCTTCTTTTTCCTGCATCTTAAGAGATAGTTGCCCTTCTTTCAACTGGTGGCACTTTACCGTCCTCCTCATTTCTCAAAGATATCTGCTAACAAGGCTTTCAGACATCATCACCTCACTGTTAAAAATCCAGCAGTGACATCCGTACAGGCCACTTGATTTCAAATAGTCTTACTTGGCTGAGCTACCTCCCATAAGCTCCTATTCAAGCCTGACCCCTTAGCCTCACGTTGCTAAGTAATATTATGATCTATCCAAGGACTACTTCTGTATGCATGTAAGCCCTGGTACAATTACATAGGTAAAATATGGTAGGCATTTTGTTGTATGCCTCATATGAATCATAGACGATACATTGCTATACAAGCCCCTCAATGACTCCAGAGGCTGTGCTGAACTCAACAGAGAATGATAAGCCCAATGCAGAACAGGCAAAATGGAAAGAGAATGAAAACAAACAAAGAAAAAAAAAAAAGTTCTGTGTCATAGGAATTAGCAAAGCAACCTACTACATTTCTCGGGGTGGAGGATGCCAGCACTAGCTGGCACTCACTCCCAGGAGGGGGAAAGAACAAAGTGAATGGCAGAAGGGAGTGAAATGTTTCAAAAGAGAGGGAAGACTTGCTCTAAACTTCAAACTGGAGACACTGCTAAAAGAAAAGGAGAAAGGAATAGTATGAGAAAAGGCCACAAGGGATGAAAGAAAACTAGCATGAAGGAAAGAGAAAGCAAGCAGGAAGGATAAAGAGAGCTTCATGAAGAAGCAGTTCTGCTGAGGGACCGTGCCAAAAGCCAAAACCGGTGCAGCTTTGGCCTTGGCACCTTAGTAACAGAGAAGAGAAATCCGACCCAGTGGTAGCCAGGAGAGGGCCCAGAGGTACATAAAACCTTCACTGAATGGGTGCACCATAAGCAAAAATGTAAAGATGAAAATTTACACTAATATCTCATGCATTCTCTCATAAAAACTGAACTTTTCACAAAGCGGCACTGCCAACATAACTAAGCTATGTATAACACTTCCATGCAGTGCCTACACCTGTCAATTAGAGTGATTATTATTTTTTGTGTTCATAGGTCATGTAAAAAGTCACATTGTTTCTCTATGATTTAGTTCTCCATCTGTGAAGCTACTACCTCTGCTTCACTAAAGGCAGAGGCAATAAATTGACAAGGAACAATATAGTAATAAAGAAGCACAAAGCAGATGAATTAATGGCAACACCAGGCTCAATTCTGGATCAGAAAAATGCATATAAAACAGTGAAGCAGCTGACTGATGTATTTTATAATAAAAATAAAAGCATCTTCCAAAACAAATCTGAAAAAGGAACAGGACAGTTCAAAATATCCATATAAAATTCATGTGGACTCTTTCCTGTATGCAGTCACAGGCTCTGCCTCCCTGTTAGCTGCATCCAGTAAGAATTTTCTCCCTTTTTTATTCTTGCTAATTGTAATGGTTTAAAGGACACTGAAGAGCACAGGATGGGTTCATGAGAATTGCGAAGTATCACTGCCTACCATTTGCAGCAGGGCATCATTCATCTCTGTTGCAACACCATACTGTGAGGTGGTACCAAAAACCAAATGCTGTAATCCAGAGCTAGGGAATGCTAATTATCCCACATCAGACCCCAATCTATGCAGCATTCAAGGTTCACTGTGGTTGAGAAGATCTGTTGAAGGCCATAAATGGTTCAAAGGCAATATGGGGTGGGCTTTGTGGTTTTGACATGTCCATCCCCTTTTTGTTGACCTAGAAGACCTGCATCAAATTCTTGACCTTTTCTTTTGACCTCTTGCGTCTACATAACCACCTCTTCTGTCCCTTTCCTTCAATGAAGGACACAACCACCTCTCCTCAGACCCTTTGAATACCAGGATGCCACCCACAGTAAATAATGAATATGATCATCTCTTTCTTTAACTGCTGATCGGTGAAGTAACAATATAAATTGCAACTACAATGCAGAGCTCAGCACAGTGGTCTGTGCATAAATAGCATCACAGAGCTTAGCTGAAGCTGTCTAGCCAGTTGCACAGATTCACCTCAAAGTCACGCCCAGGCTGCCATGTGAGTTTAGTCAACTTTAGAAACGTCTGCCTTTGCCTGAATTTTACTTTAAAAGTGTTTATATTTTACTGTTTTTCATATTGCATTCTGCCCTATCGCAAAAAGGAGGCAGAACTGGAAAAGGTACTCAGCACTACACTGTGGTGCCAAAGCCTGACTAAAGAAGAAACTATGAGGTTGCCAGATTAGAGACTGAGTGCTGAGTTACTTTGCACTTAGTATAGGTCCATAGTCCTGCTCGAATTGAAGGCAATAGCAAGCCTGCAGTTAATTGCAACAGAAGATGCGTTTTAGGGAGAAACCATAAAGAGGTAGGCAGGATTATCTAATGACATATACATATTTTACTAAATGTGTTACTTGTCAAGCTAATTAGTTACCCTGTAAATGAAAAGGTCAACCCTGCATAACATTTGCATCTAATCTTTCAGAGTCAAATTTCATAAGCATGGTAGGTGGAAAGAAATAAATTCTACTAAAGTTGTGAACAACAGACAGGAACACTTTAGCAGGCAGAGAAAAATGAGGAAAAAAAAGCTGCCTAAAGCTGATCTGTAGCTAAGAATATAGAAAAAGTCCGTAAGGAAGATACCACTCACATGGCCACCAGCTCCACATATACAATTTGTTTTGAATAGCTCTGCAGCCATGCAATGTGTTGAACCTGTCAGTCACACTTTTTGGACTGCTTTTGCTGTCTTTTACTAATCCACATAAGCAAGCCAAGAGTCAAGGCTCATAAAACCACCCCACTGCATCAAGACCATACTTCTGGCCCCAAAGTGCCATTTTCTAGAGGACATTTACCTGACATCTCACACTACTGTGTACACACTCCAGCTGTGCACATTTCCCCCAATTTCCACAGCTGGAGGCACAATCCAGCACAGTATAACAATTCCACACCTGCAGCTCACTAGTTTTGCAGCTCTCAGAGCCTTGCACATCTACAGCAGCGTGAATCCCCTTTTCTCTTCCAACACCCTTGTCATTTATATACATCTGAAGTATGCAAACTTGACACAAAAACAAATGCTTGAAAGGTATTCACAAAGCCACTATTAAGAGGTTAAAGAAGAAGATGCAGAAGCAGCAGCTTTCTTGGAAAATATCAAAGAGAGACAAAGAGAACATTTCAGTACGTGTAGCTGTGGAAAAAATCAACAGGGCAATCAGCAGATTAACTGGTAACTTTCGGATTTTTTCTTTTTCTTTTTTAATGAAACAGCAGGTTTTGTGTTTCAGCCTGTAAACACTCTATGCCAGGAGAGGATCTACAGAGGCTCTTTGTCCTTGCTAAAGGGCTTTACTTAATGGGGTGTTACATGAAAAAGCTTATCTGTTTTACAGGAAAATGTGCCCTCAGGGCTCACTGAAACAGTAGCAACAGCTAGAGGAAAAAAAAAAACCATGATATGACATATATCCTGGCTAATACAGGTTTAAATAAACAGTAAGTCACCCTGACAGAACTGAAAACTCTGGCATAATAAATCTCCCAGCAGCCTGTGCACACCAAGTAGGTGGCAGGGGACCCCACTCACTCCTCTTTAGTGAAAAACCACGTTTTCCAGGCTGCATATCCCACTGCCAAAGGCTCGAGTCCTGCTTGCAGAAGCCACTCAAGCCAGCTCTTGATCTCCCTCTCTGGCCAGGCTCCCCATCGCGGGGCAGCCACAGCAGCACGGGGCTGGGAGCGCGTCCCCCTGCCCCTGGCCTGACCCTCTGCAACACAACAGAGACTGATACGTGAGCTGGGAATTTAAAACCACCACAGGTATATTGCAGAGTTGTGTCATTCTTCAAAGGACAGATGGTTTGAAATATCTGAGTTATGGCAGACTATTTCCTTTGTGAGCTGGGAGAAGAATTTTTCACCCCATTTTGCTGGCATATATAAGAGGAGCAAACAGATTGCTCAAGATGCAATATAAAGAAAGTTTAGCTAATGGTTTGTATTTTGAGACCCTTCATTCCCCAAATGTTTGAACCAAAGCTTTAAATTCAGATGTACTTAAAGAAGACTTTTTTGTTCCCTGTTGCACATATGAACTTAATGCCAGGAAGCAGTAGGAATCAGCAAGTCAATTATAACTGAAGTGAACACATATTCAAATATAGGCCTCAGAGGAGACATCTGCATCTTTCATCAGAATGGATTTTCCTGAATCCAAATAGCAATGAATACGGCACTCATGTTCACACTTCTCTGCTCATGGTACATCTAAGAACTGCTTTCTTCTGGCACTGAGTCACCCATCCTACCTGTCAGAGGGGATAATTACTCACCTATATTACCTCAACTCGATTATCAAGAAAGGAAAAAACCAAATTTCCTGGTTTTACTCATAACACTCACACAAAAGAGAATTAGCAGGCAGCAGGAAACTTTTAAATTTCCTGTATGATCCTGGCTAAAAGCTCTACCTCCTTTCTCATTTGATTTTTGACTTGGTTCAAGAGCATCTGTCTGGTAACTGTAGAAAAAATTTAGGAGCTTTCAAAAACCCTACACTATGTACAATTGTGGAATTAATCTGAAAAGGTTTTGGTGTTTGGAGGGAAAACATTCTGGGTCACTTTTAGCATTTTACGAGCAATGTGGAAATTTCAAGTGTTTACCTTGAGGGTCCAAGTACCTTTAAACCCAAACTACTGTTGAAGCCAGAAGCCAACGTTTCCATTTTGTACCTCTTCCACAGGGCAGAGGAGTGTTAGCTCTGTACTGTTCTACTTCCACCACATCAGTCCCAACTGTCCTAATCTTGGGTTGCTTTTTGCTCTGCTCTCTAACATACAACTTCATGTAGAAGGGGAAAGTCTGAACAGCAATGAAGACTTATTCTTGAAGTAAATGTTCCCTTAATCAAAATTGGATGACTAACAAGCATAAAATTATGGCTCTAATACCACATATAGTCTTTTATCTCGTTGCACAGAGGCATACATCATTTGCATTGTGTTCCAGTAGTGTTTCATACCCACTTTACCATAATCTAAATGAGCATGCACAGCACAGACAAATGGAGATTCTAACCCATCTTTTATGCATTGGCCTGGGGAGCATGATGTTGTTTGTTGTGGGTGCTTTTAAATATTGTGTTTCTATAAATAAAAATGTTAAAATGTAAAAAAAGAAAAAAATAATGTGGTGGGCAAGCACACTGCCTGAGCAGTTGTAATTGTGAGATAAATTTTCCACAAAGAAGGGATGTTTTCAATATTTTTTTTCTGGACAGCAATTTTAATAAAGTACATTTGAAACTTATATGAGCTATGGAATAAGTTCAATGAAGAGAATTTAAACCTGTGGATACATAAGCTCAGCATGTGGCTATTGCCAACCACATTTCCAGCTCAAAATAGACATTATTTTCTTATGCCCACTTCTCATTATCTGGGATTTTCTTAACAGTCCAAGCCAGAGACTCAACTTTAAAAAATCTTTAAAACTTACAAAAATGGCAACCACCAAAATATGTATTTCTTTCCTTGAAATTACTTCTGCACAAAGGCTATAAGAACCTTTCACTTCTCCATCTGCAGCACCCCTCCTATACCCCAAGCCACCACAGCTGTGAGGTTCAATAATACATAGTCCTTCAGGGAGATCAAGTTTGGCTTCACATGACAATATTCACAAGAGCTGATTCCCAGCTCCCATGTAGGAACTTCACATCTTTCTCTGACTTTGCAGATCAGTGAGAAACTGGTGCTTAAAACTCTGAGAATTTTATGAGAGAGAAGCTGGTCTTCTACTTCATTTTAGAGAGCTTTATGTCTTTTTCCCTCTTCATGGGGGTAACTTGTCGCAACCGATCTTACGATACAGAAATAAGAGACTTTACAAGCAGAAAGAAACGCATGCTAAAATGCACAGTAAAATTCTCTTGTATATTCTTAAAAACATTTATCTGTGACATAAGTGGCATGAAGATGAAAATACGATGTGGTCTAAAGGTTTTATTGTTACTTCACTTGGACTGACCTGCATTACTCACTGCTTGATTCACCATTTGTGCAACACACTTTTCTCATTCTGCCCACAACCTAAAGATACCATCCAAAAACCAAAGGAGCAGCACAAGCTTGACAGAGATTAACCTCAGAAATAACCTACAGCTACATTAAAGAACTGTCAGCTTCTACCCGAAGATTATTTGCTCGACGAATGGGAACATGACAGAGATGCTAAGAGGATGAATGGTCCTCCGCAAAATAAAACAGATAGACAGATGGATACTCTGCAGACCACATTAAAACCTTTAGAGCTCAGCACAGTATTGTTCATCTTTTGCCGCCAATCTATGTTGTATGTGTTTAGCACTTATGACAATAACTGTATTACATGCAGGTATATGGTATAAGTATATTTATATGTAGAAATTAAATATTCTATTTATTAACCTTGGTTAGCATTGCACAGATAGTTTATTATCTGTATGTCCAGTTCTTATTATTGATTGATATTCAGTGTTGTGCTGCTGGGGATGGGGTTAATTGCATTCCTCTACTACTTTAAATTAAATGAAGCAGTCTCACTTTCCTAGAAGCATACTATTAAAACCATTATTTTGTCTTTACAGAGCCGTATTTTTGCATTTGTTCCATTCATTTTCTTGCAAAATCAGCTCTCTTTCCAGCAACTCCCACTTGTATACCAAAGACTGGTGCGCAGCTTTGACCACTAGTTCTGCCTCATTTGTTTCATCTCTTTTTATGAAGCATTTCCCTTTAGCTTATATGCTGTATTTTTTATTCCTAAATTCATTTAAAATTCATTTCACCAGCCCTCTGTGTTTATCTCAGCCTAGCGTTTTTTGTTTTTTTTTTTTTTGTGCATGTCTACATATGACATAGTTTCAAGAGGCTGTTATGTGCAGGCAAAATATATCTTTTAGTTTACTTTTCTCTAGCTATTCAGGGCTGTCTGCACAGAAATCTTACTCATTCATCACATTTGATCACCTGGTCTTTAAAAGCAGTGGCTGTTCTTTCCATATTACTCATTCCATAGACTTCTTTCTTCAACCTTCTCCCAAAAATACGGAAATACCGCTACTCTCTCTTTTTTCTTCTGATGTTGCCCTAGCTGTTAAAAAGATGTTAAAAAAAAAAAAAAAAACCCAAACCATTCTAAAGGCTTTTCTTACTTTACCTTAATGATTCCTCTGGAATTTGGAAATGTTATTCATCTAGATCAGGTGCCTTGTCAAACTTTAATGGTTCCATATACTTAAATGTGTGCTCTGGCATAATCATAAAGCCTTAATATCTCTATGGGAAAATATATTTTCATCTTCCAGATGTGACCTTCAGCGTCTTTTCAGATTAGTCTATACTACGGAAGAGAAAACACAATGAGTTCTCTGAAATAAATTCTTTACTAACAATAGCTCCCATTCATGTTGCTTTATGGCCTTGCAAGCTAGATTTGACAGATAACTCTGTACACATTATATGCTTTTAAGACCATTTCTTTTACCATATTAGTGTCATCAATTAGAAATATTATTACCAACATTATTATTACCAACATTAAGGTCTAAATTTTGCTTATCATCAATTTATCATCAATATCATCAGCTTTCCTTGCAGCTACAAGATCTCTCCCTTTTCCATGTGAAGCATTTTCTCCCTCCATAAGTAATTTTATTGAACCTGAGGTAAACTCTGGGTTATCTGATCCAACCAATCTAGCTTACATTTGACATTCACGTGCTTTTCACATATGTAAGCATACACATTCATGCCTCTTACCTTCTGCAACAGACCATTGCACAGAACAGAACCATCTGTAGCCATTCACAATGACACATACAGAAAGGGGGAAATTCTAAATTTGCTTTCACACTATCAGACTTGTGTCTGTGATACTGGGTTTCATAAGGTGGAAGCAACAGTTTGCAAGTCTAGCAGCACTTCCAAGCAGTGGTGCAGAGCACTGGAGTAAGAGGACTAATACCATACATGCCCTGCTCAGCTCATTCATTCACATAGTACAACTGATGACTGTGGAACTCTTTACTGTAGACAGAGGTTGATGATGCTGCCAGGGCCAATCCTTGCATATATCTGTATGGTATTACACATATGAGAAAAACTCAAGGTTTCAATTCAGATTTCTTCCACACTGCCCAGGTACAAAGCACTGGTCTGGTGCTCTCTAACAGAGGTTACAGCCTGTTGATAGACCCTGTATTATTCTGTATCATTTCCCTAAATGTTGCCTGACAAATGTTTTCTGCATATGCAGAAAAAGAGAGAAAGTGAGTGTACGTATGTATTTGTGTGGTGTGGAGGGGCTGGAGAAACTAACTACACCAACAATGATAATTAGATACTGTCCAAATACCCAAGGAGGCAGTCACTGTTGCGAAAGTCTTACAACATGACACAACACAGCACAAGGCAAGCATTTCACTATTTAAATTAAAATACATACACATTTATATATTTATATATATGCTAGATAAGTAGCCTTGCATGGCTTTCACAAAGCAGTAGCAGGTCCTTGTTTGACTGCTGTAATGCAAGCTTTTTCTTTCCAAGCAGTGCCATTCAATGAGTCTATGCCAGTTTGTGCTGATCCCACCTGCACTCCCCACCAGTTCACACTATCACCCTCCCTGTGTGTCCTTCACTGCGCTTGTGCCTTTCACCTACAAGACACTTCCCTTTCATATACTGTCATCTCCAACTTCTTCCTTAGAGGAGTATTCCACGTTATTGCTTCTGTATTTCAAGCTTGCAGCTCTCTTTGCTTGCTTTGTCTAATTGGCTCCCCAAACCTTTATCACAATGAGGTAATTAACCAAATTATTTTGATTAATTTCCAAAACTTTCTAAAGGAAATGCATAATGCATAAGTTCGTGTTATGATTTTCTTGGGTATTTCATTTAGGTCATCTTGGAGCTTTTTTTCATTTATTGGGATAGAGATAAAGAGGCAAACTTGACTCTGTAGAGTGGCTGGCTAGGGAAACTGTTTCCAAAGGGAAAGTCTTTACTATCAGTCTCTGCTACAACTGTTGCCATACGTTATCCAAAACCTCTGTAATAGAAAATATCTAAATTGTCCCTGAAGCATAGATTAGCCTTCAATGCTCATGGAAGTGGCCTACCCACTACATTGCCAATCAGGATTACTCTTACTTCTACTCTCTAGCTCAATGAATCTTTAAATCTTCTATACAATCAGCAACATCTTCTGGGGCAGAGTTTGAAAGTACTTATCCTTTCCAGTAGCCTGTATACTGGGGAACTTTCCAGGTCAGACTGAGTGTGTGCCAGCAGAAAATAAGGACTGAAACGAGATGTCCTTTTGAAAAGAAGCTGAGGAGGAGGTGTGAGGAATCACCACCTACTTCTCCTCTGGTTCCCTTTTAAAAGGAAAGATTGATTCTTGTTCTAGCTGTTTTTCCATGAAGAGGATTAAGTGCCTACTTTTATGGCTATAAATCATGCGTGGAGGGAAATGCATAGTTAAGTACCTAAGCCTCTGAGAGGGTGGGGATTTAAAACATGAGTAAGTCCTCAGGGCTTTGCTATTGCTACCCCAGATGGCTCACTGCTTAGGGCTGTGCATACCGTTATGAATCACACAGTCTTTCTTTTACATTGTATAGGAAAACTAAGACCCAAACTCAAGGCTACAGATTCTGCCATGAGTCTCCAAATACTAAGCAGTATCAAAGTCTTTGACCAAAGTTAAATATCCATGATTTATAAATAACTTATTTATTTCTCTTACACATGTAACACTGTATGCTTTTGATCATCAGGACATGACATGTTTCAGCACCTGGAACAGATCAGGATATACATGCAGGTATAGCCATACCAGCATCATAAGGCAATATATTGATGCAGTGTATCAAAATCCTTAATGTACCAAAAGGCACAAAACTTAGTAGGTGCTGACACCATTGATGTGTGCCTTACCTTACAGTTCCCGTGCCTTACCATCAATGTACGACATGTCCTAAGTCATGCCTCAGCCTGTTCTGTGTTTGGTGGCCTTGCTATGGCTCTGAGTTTGAAGCCCTCACCAGAGCCAGGCTCGTGCTATTTCCATGATCCCACTCCTCTAGCAGGGGCCAGGGAAAAGGAGCAGAGCAGAGCTGCTGGATGCCCAGGGATGGTTGGAAGTTGTAGGTCCTACAAGAAGAGCAGATTGTACAGGGTCTGTATTTCAGAAGCAGTAGAGGGAACAGGAAGGTTTCAAGGTTCCTGGCATCCTTATGCCACAACTTGCAATACGATTTCAAGGTCTCTTTCTCCTGTCTTTAGCCAAATACACCGTCAGCTCCACAGTCAACAAGACAGACTGAGGTGATAACTCTCTCACTTCCACAGCCCCTCAAAAACCCAGATAAGCTTTGTCTTAAGGACCTAACAGTTTCTACACACCTTTTGCTTTCATTGTATCAGCACCATGAAAGATTCAAATGGTATTACCAGCTCTGAACGCAAACAGGCGCTGCCATCATCTGATTCAGCATTTATCTGTCCAGTAGCCTGGCCTTATGCAAGCAGTTGAGAGGCTGAATCTTAATGAAGCCTTAATCCTAGAGACAATAAAGCAATCAACTGATGGAAATAAAAATAAGATATCTTTTAAGAGGATACATATATATACAAATGACCAAAATATTTAATCAAAATTTGCTTGTCATAAAGTCATTGCCTCGAAATGATAGCGATTATTCAGATTTCTGAAGGTAGCACTTCTTTCAAACACACATTTTAAATAAAGACACGAAGAGTAAAGATATACTGAAATTACAGTTATACTTTGTTCCCAGGGCAATGAAAATGAAGACCAAATGAAGAAATAATAGAGAAAATGGTGTGCCTAACAGAAAGAGAAACTGTCAGCTGGGGTGACACTCCTACACTGAAAAAGTCAGTCACACTGAGGGCTGGAGACTGGTCCTGAAACGGCTGTGATGAAACCACCTAGCTCTGATCTTTGACAACCTGTGCTAATAAAGTTCTGTACTGAGCATTTCCATTTTCTGTTAGCTTTTGTCTGCATGTTTCATTTGCTAAAAAGGTAATTTTAGCTCCTCAAACAGGCATTCTAAGTGAAACTGTGACTCGTAACGTTCATTTAAATGGGATTTTTCTCTGTCATCTCTTTATGCTTTTGATTATTCTTGACACTGTATAATGTTAAGTTATAAATAGAAAGCGTTTTGAAAATGTCATCATATCCTGAGTCTAATAAGAGAAAACCAGAGCTGGAAAATATGCTTAAGAAATCAAGTTTATATGGCAAACTCAGAAGAAAAAATTTAACTGGGCTTCACTGCAAAGGAGCTTAACTCTTTTACAGAAATCGTGAATTGTGAGCTCAAGCTGGAAACTACAATTGAAATGTAAACTTTTGTTACTGAAAGCAAGATGCGACGGTAATAACAACAATCACAAATGCTGAAGATTTGTGGCATTACTGTAGAGAGTAGCGATGTTTTTTCACCCTTTCAAGGGGATCTAATTCAGATGATGTCCCCCCAGCTAACCCAAACATTCAAAGTTCTTGTTCTTCCAGCAGAGCATGAATTTGTTTTGGAATATTCTAGCTGTACTGATTTCTTTTTTTTATCTCCTTTCTACCCCATGTATGTTCTCCCCATCTGTTTTTAGGTTTCCTATGTCTAGTCTCTGGACAGGTCAAAGGATTGGTACTGCTGAATACATGACAAGCTCCCCACATTCTCATAAATTAAATCAGAATGCCTGCCAACAATCAAAATGAATTCTTTCTTTTTCTGTGCTTGGACCTAAAGCAAAGAAAAAATTCTGCTTTAATTTGTACAGTTACCTCTCCTAACTATAACAATAACAACAAATTCACCCCAGACTATGTGGAACATATTTTGGCCCCTAGAATATGCCTAAGAGTATTTCACAGGCTCAGCATCACTGTGCACCACCCCTCCAGGAGGCCTTGGTGGTGGCCACCACTGACTCCTCCAGAGCCTGGGGATGGCCAAGGGGAGTCACAAACCCAAGGGAATTGCAGTTCCAAGGCTCCCTTTACAGTTAAGGGGAAAACAACTGTTCCTCCAGAAATGGATTCAGAGCAACTGCATTACACTCCTCCTCTTAATATTCTTTCCAAAGAACTCCACTGGCAAGAATTTTATTAAGTTATAATATTTCTTGTCTGGCTAGAATCTTTTTTGACTAGTAATGAAGCATAACATAAGTTATAATAATAATAAAACCATGGCAATAAGATGATACATGCTGATGTAACTCTGGTGAAAATTTCAACGAATGATCTGTGAGATCAATAAAAATTACTCTCATGACATAGTATATAAAATGGTTTGGAAGTATTTCAGAAATTGACATGTGAAGCAGAAAAAATTAAATATAAATAAGGACATTTCTGTGGATAATTGCCTGACCTGACATTTTTTCCCATTGCACCATCCCATTCAAACAGTTCCTGGTTTAGATAAACAAGATGACCGGTGAAAACTCGATGAAAAATCACTCTTTTCACTCTGGAAACTTAGCTTATAGAGTTGCAATGAAGTGAGGCTAAGACTTTGAGTAATTAAAAGTGATTGGTCATAAAATAAAATAATAACAAACAGTAACTAGGATCAATGTAGTCTGAAAGTTAAAGCTGCAGAAGGGCAAGATCTGTCAGGCTGCCACTGCCCCACTGTGGAATTAACATCTATACTAGTAATCATGATAACTGGGGTCTTAAAAACTGGACATCAAAGAACACAGATTTTTCTTTTCACCTGGTCCAAGCAAAAATATTTGTCTATAATTGCATGACTGGAGACAGAACACTCTTGGAAGTTTAAGAGTTACCTGGCTACTTACAAGCAAAAATATTTGGCTATAATTGCATGACTGGAGACAGAACACTCTTGGAAGTTTAAGAGCTACCTGGCTACTTACAAGTTATCTAAGACAGTTCCTTTTTCTTTCAAATGTGGCTGATCTGTCACAGATGCACACAAATTCTCCTCATTTCTGTTTTGTCACTTGATGTAAAAACAGAAAATTGCCCCTCCCTTCAATCAAGAAAATGGCAATCAATATTATTGTAATCCAACTCTTATATGTAGTGATGAATCTTTCATTTGTCTCAACGAAAATTTGAACTGAACCTGAGGTCAGCGTTTTCTGAGTTTCTAAAAAGGATGCAGGACTTTCCTTTTCACTTCAAAGTTGTGAATTATGGATCATGTAATTGCTGGGCAGCAACTGAAGGTCTTAAATTACAGAGTGAATTATTGTTGCAGTTTCATTACACAAAACAAAACAAGACAATATTTAGAGATAATAAAAAAATAACATAATCAGTAAGAAGTCTACATAAATTGACATTCATATTTTCTTTTCTTTCCTTTGTCAGCTTTTAAATTAATATTTCCCAGACTTGGTTGCATTAAGTCAGTTTTAGAAAAACGGTCATGTTGAACTTGCCTCCATACTTATGTACCAAACTTCTATATTAATACTAATTGCACTCATCAGAAGTTATGGGAAAGCTTTGCGTACCTACCTACAGAGAAGGCAAATTCCTGCAACCCCCAAGTCCTTAAATGCATACAAAGGTCACTTTGTTAATTTTTTAGAAAAACATAAATAAATGTCCTGTTGTGATCCACATTACTGTTTTGACTGCACTCCAAGTGACATTCCTCTTTGGAAGAGTTTTAGCAGCTGTAACAAGTAATATTTATAACAAGTGAAAAGTAGGTCTTGAGAAAATCAGTTTGGCATTTAGAGAGCAACATTTGGTGCAACTCAAATTTACTGCAGCTGCAGTATAAATAATCTGAGCACTGCCAAAGATGAGCTACTTATGTCTGTATACACACAGAACAATTTAAACTTCTCCACATTTAATTTCAAATAAAGGATAGTTTTATGGCTGATCAGTCCAGTACACGCAATTTAAAGCGTGACAAAGCCATGAAATCTGAAGGAACTTGCATCACAAAGAGCCCAAGAACACATAGATTTCTGCAAAACTACTCCACAGTCCTCTCCACTGAATCCAGCTGTAATGTGGGAATTTGGTGTGATTCTTACTTAATTACATTGAATGCCATTTGAAGATAAAATTTATCCAAAGGCAGAGATTCAGGGCTCTCCACAGGACTTCACTTTTTTGACAGTGCTGGATAGATGGGGCTGAGGGAATACAGGCAAAGAGATGACTGGAATTTTTCTACCAACAGCTACTACAGAAAATATCTGTGTGCCAGATTTTCACCAGATACTGCACAGTAAGGTATCTGTACTGATCCAGACAGAAAAGCATGGCGTACAAGAACCCAGAGATGCTCAGCTCCTCTGTGTGTTTGGAAGGGTTGTGGCCACCCCAGGTATGGCATGGGAGCCATGTCACTCACAGGGACTAGGAGGCTTCATCCAGTTGTTTTTGCTCGATGAGACATGGGAAGGTGAGAAACGAGACATTTAAGATCCAGTTGGGCCAGTATTGGAACACTTTCACAGTTAGGACATACTGGATTTAAAGAGGGATCTCATCTTCGGCTTTCCTTTTGAGTTCAGTTTTTTACTTTCTCAAAGTACATTTTTACAAGAAGTTTTTTGGAGTATGGAGTTTAAGGAAACATTTGTGTTACTACAAGGTAAGGTATGAGGGAAATAATGGTGTGCTGATTCTTTTAAAAAATTGCATTGAGTATATTGGTGCTTGTCTTATCCACACTTCAGTGTTGTGTCACAAACACCTGCAAGTATAGGGCTGTGGTAAAATGCAACAGCAATAGGCTATACAATAGTGGTGGAAATGAAAAGAAAGAACTCTGCTGACAATTCTTTATTCATCATAAAAACCACAGTTCCTATTTCCAAGCTTAATTCAGATGGCATTTTCAGGTGTCTTTGTCCTTCCTTTTTTTTTTTTATTTTGCATATTGACTCTTAATCTCCTAGAGTTGCCTTAGGATTTTAATGGCATATGAATAACATTCAGATTGCTGTAACGTATTGGATTTCATTGTCAGTAATTCTCAATATTTAAAGAAATGATGGGCATGTTTGAAAGTACTCCTGAACTAAAAAATAGTATTAGGTATGTGTTAATGTTAAAGAATATTTTTCTTAAAATCTGTAAATTGTAGTCAGTTAACTCTCTTGGAAATGTTTGAATCATCTCATGAAAGAATAGAAAGTCTATGTTAGATTTAGGAGAGTAACCATGCACTCAAAGAACAATTTAATCCATATTCAGGATGATCTCTACAGAAGCAAAGTCAGACTTTAAAGTGTTCATTACAACCATTTCATGAACATTTTTTCTTCCCAAGATAAGTGACTCAGTCACCCAGCAACATCATAGGTTTTGCAGGGATGTCATCATGTAAAACCAGGCCACTCCAAACCTTGCAAATTTATAGATGAAGCTACAATTAAGAGTAGCGTCTGATAGACTTCGGGAAAAATATGAAGCTACATTACACAAATGCCCTTAACCTTGCCCTGCAGAGAAGATATTTAATAACTATATTTAAATATCCTATCCTATTAGAATCAATTGGACTTTTAAAAAATGTGTTCCTTCTTTTTGGCATCCTACAGAGAAGAGATAAAGTTGCTAAAGTACCACACCTATGCATTCCTTCTGCTTGCTCAGAACAACAGCTGCACATACCTGTGGGCATAATTTTGCAGATAGAACATTAACCAACATATCTGTCAGTCAGGAAGACATATAAATGAGTTAAGTTGCACCTGTAATGAACGTGCCTACAAAGTGGGGGCCAAAAAATCCACAGGCTGCAATTAAAAAATCTATCCCTTCTGGCCAGTCCAACGTGACTCTGATCTTGTGCTATATGACAATCCTGTCACTACTGCAACAGTTCTGAATTTGAAGGGCTGTTCTTCACTAACACCACTGAGGAAGTCAGAATCAGGCCCAGAGATACTCACATGATCAGGTGGATTCCACAAGTCTGATTGCTCACCCAATCTTATGTCCAACAGCATCTGTTGCACCCTCTGCCAATGGCAGTGTCTTTGGAAAATGAGCTTCACTCTTCACACCCAGCTTATCAAGAGCAACAAAGCAGCCAACATCAATGCGTAGCTGTCCCCCCATGGCCTGTCCCATAGTTTTATGACTTCTCACAATGGAGTCATGGTATGGGCGAGCATGTGGGAGTGATTCAAGGCAAGTGCCCTATTCTGAGCCCTGTCTGAACTGGAAAGGGGAGGGTATCACAGTCAACATAAACTTGTTGGCACAAATGCAAAGTTTGTACCTGTCTGAACTCACACAGGAAAAAGTCTGTGACTCCCTCCTGAGGGTGGTTACATGCTGGTATAGCACAAGAAGGAGCAGCATCTATTCTACCTGGAAATGAAGGGAAAAAGCAATTCAGGGTCTGAATAGGGCCTGCAGCTTCAGGGCTGTTTCTGTATGTGGGTGGTCCATCAGATTTGCTCCTCTTTTGAGAGGGCTGCAGATGCCAACATTCATCTTGCTCAGAAGAACACGGACTGAAATATGCACAGTGGAGAGAGATCTCCTGTGTGCTTTGCTTTTGTTCATTTGTTTATGGGACAGTTATTCCCTCATTCTCTTTCTACACATTTGAGAAAATACATAGTGGTTTGAAATGTATACAGCTCTGTAACATCTTGAAATAATGCATTCACCTGCTACAATTTGAGCCAAAGGGACGCAAAAAAAGAGGCTGATACTATATGGTACTCATTCTTCTTAAGACAGAGACTGCCAGATGACTGAAGCAAACACTCCTGAGCTGCTCTGCCTTGCTGGTCTTAGAAAATGTCAAACTGTTTTCTGCTGCAGTATGGTAAGCAGCATAATTAAAGGAGCCCTCTTCTGTCATCCTGTAAGTGTGCTCATTTCTTCTCTGTTATACAGGTGTGAGATAGGGGTATCTCTGAGGTGCAGGAAATGCTATAAGCCATATAGCTATAAGCTATAAGATGGGATAATCTTTAATGTTGAGGGCAGAGAATGACTTGCTCAAGGAAGAAAATAATATCTGCATCGAAGTCACAGCTGCTAATTGACTTCCCTCTGCACATTGACTACGTGCTGATAGGGCAGAAGAGGAATCATAGAATGGTTCAAATTGGAAGAGACTTTAAAGATCATCTAGCTACTACCCTCCTGCCATGTGCAAGGACACCTTTCACTAGACAATGTCACTCAAAGTCTCATCCTACCTGGCCAAGGGAACTTTTATGCTCCTGACACCAGCAATGCAGATACACCATCCAAATAAGCACACCTTCTAATGCAGCACAGTTGGTGAGGAGCTGGGCATGTATCAGCTCAGCTTCTGCATCCTTATCATCATTACTAAACAACTTTCTTATAACTACTTCTTCATATCACTTCTGGTTGCTGCAACATTATGGCCCACAGGCAAACAACTTGAATTTTCTAGCTCATAATTTCATGCATTTCTAATTTATTGTCTCACTTTAAATCTCCATTAAAATGAGAACAGGAGTGGGGAAAAACAAAACACCAAAAACAAGCCTTTTGTATGCTTATTCAACAAGCAGTTTTCTTAGGTTCTTAGAGGTCTAATTATGATATTAAAACATGATTTCCAACTTTGCAGATGATACTAAATTGGAAGAGAATAAAAACAAATGAGGAATAATTAGGTAGTGCAGCCAGATATAAAAGAATTTAGATCATTTTATATTTCAGGAATAATAGATGGCAAATGCAGGGCTGTGCAAATAAATTGAGAATAATTAGCCTCACAGCGTGGCATAAAAATTGGGGTCCTGTTTAGAAAGATGAGAGGCTACAATCCACTGAGTGAAATGAACCCTGAACTTAGAGTGCAAAATTCACATCTAAGCCTCCCTCACTTATATGACTTGATAGTGACCTCAGTGGTACTCTGCTAGAAATCTGATAGCACTCAGTGTCAGCAAGAAAATCACCATCTGCCCTCTCGGAAAGGCTACATGGTATTGCCTAAGAAGGACAATTTCTTCCATGGTTATTATACAGAACTGTATTACCCAAATGTTGCACCACAGGCTGGATTCAGCCTGCAGGACATGTCTGCCCAAGCCAGTGTCTTTCTCCAGGAGCAAAAAGAAAAAGAGCAGGGAGAACATCCCAGGGAAGCATCAGCTTTGGTTTGCTTTGCTCTAGTGCTCCTGCAGACGAGGCACCTGCCACTGACTGCAGCAGAGACAAACTGCTTGGCTAGAAAGAGCTCTAGGCTGATCAGGAACAGCTATTTTTTATATTTTCACATTATGTCATGTTCCTTAATGTATTCAGGCCTCAAGTTAGAAGGTTTCCAACAGTCAAGCTGGGGAGGTTCTAGGAGAGCTGTCAGTGGGAACAATGGTAGGAAGACACCTTGCTGGTTTTAAAACGTTGCTTCATGAACCGTGACAGATTACATGCTGAGATAGCAAGGATGGCAAGGGACATCACCCTCAGAGATCACCGGGGTTTCCTATGCTGCTGTGAGCTGCTTTCTGCCCTACATACTGCTGCCTACTTCTCTGCTCTTGACTGAACCACAACCTGCCAAAAATCCACTCCCTCTTCTGCATATATCAGCACATTAATTTTCAGCTATTTGATAGAGGAGGTTCTTCTATATCAACCCAAGAAAAAATATGGGTTTTTTTTCACAGCAGATGTAGGCAAGAGCCTATTTTTTCCTGAAGAAATGAAATTTTGTTCAGGAAACTGATTTTTTTTATTTTATTGGGAGTTGTCTGTTCACATGGAAGGTAGGAGGAAGAAGGGAAATGGATAAACGCGTGAGGGAATTAAGGTCACGGCTGGTGAATCAGTCCTGCAAGGAATTACCAATTACATAATATTTCCACTGAAAACAAAATTAAATAGACTTCTTGAAATAATGAGGTCTAAAATCCATCATTAGTCCATGGAATTTGAAAAGCATTAGGTCGATCTGTTTGCCTATCTAGAGATGCCTTTATGGGGGGTGAAGATTTACCTGCATAGGTCTTCTTATGGTAAATTTTAGCTTAGCAACAGTAAAATAGTGACAAAAGCTGCCATGTTAGGGGATTTATATATTTCTTTCTAGCCATGTTTTTCAATGAATAGGTCTGAATTATTAGCAATCTTTCAAAGAATGTAAATTAAAGGAGTTTCAAATCTTCCAAATTCAATTAATTGCATTTCAGTATTTCACATAAAGAGTCTGTGTAATTTATGGAAGAGTGCACATCATTTCTATGTATGGCTATACCTAATATGGGTAGCTCATTTCACATTTGAAATTCAATTCTGCTAGCTGACTAATTGATTCATTTTCATAAACACTCTAAAATTTGTAATAAGAACAATGCTTTGCTGTAAGATACTGTTTTGGGGCTGTACCAAAATTAACTATGAATATTTACTTTCAACGGAAGCCAGTGGGACCAACAAGAAATAATGAAAACATAGTGATTTATCATTTCTTTTCACAGTCTTTATTGTTCCATGAGACTCAGCAAAATTTGAAATATTTTAAATCATCCCCTTAAAATGCTGGTACTTTTATTCAGTCTCAGTTTTATCTTCTCTGTCTCCTTCCCCCCACCTCTCCAAACAGCCCTCCTTCCACTGACATCCCTCCAGTTCTGTCTCAGGATGGGAGGCACTGAACAAGCTACAGAACTTTGATGGTCACTGTGTCCATGACCCTTCACCAGAAGAGTTGAATCAGGATGTTTTTCAGGGAACATGGGACATAATTTGTTTCCAGAAAGAAAGATAAGTCATTCCCAAAACCTCGAACATCTATTCTGAGGTCAAGTCACACTGGTTTCCAGAGCAAAGACATGGCTTAAAACACACAAGCTGAGGCTGTGGTAGTGTCCTCAGGAAGTGCTGCTGAGGACTGCAGTTCAGTTCCCACCAGTCTCAGTGGGTAAAGTCAGGCAGCTGCTTTAGCAGCTGCATCTCCTGATCTCAGACAAAAGTATCCTTCCTGGGAACAAATATCCAACCAAAGAGCAAGTTATCTGACACAAAGAATATAGGAAAGTATGTACCACAGGAAAATGAAGCTGAACACATTCCAAGCTGTATGACAGAGGTACAGCCACACAGATGACAAGAAACCTCACAGCAGAAGTGGCAGATGCTTTGCATCCACCCTTTCCCATCCTTCCTTTCTTTATTCCCATGTACAGACAGTGGTGAAAAAAAAGTACCAGACCTATCATGGGAGAAGAAGCTACATTAAGAGACAAATATGACAGTTAGGGTGCTCTAAACAGGGGACTGATAGGTAGATATTAGGACATATCTTTCAGAACAAAATCGATGGATCCGGGACAAAATAATTTTTAGATGGCTCATCCTCTGACAGCAGTGTACAAAGCATTTATTTATAGAAGCTGGAGCCCAGTTCATGAATACAAGGAAGCGCATGCTTTTGGCATGTGTTTACATTTCGGAGAAGCAACAGGAAGCTTGGGCTTAACATTAAGCATGGGGGTGATTCATTAGTCCACTGCAGCTCTTGCATGGTTAGGCTTGGAGAGCAGCACTTGGACTGGTGATGGTAGCAGTCCTACCACCTCTAGCTTTTGGGGAGTGTGGCCCAGCCTTGTCATATCATCCTTCTTCCCACTTGTGATACAGCAGCTCTCCCTCCTGCTTCATCATTATTAGTCTGCTGGGCTGACGTCTGGCATTTGGGGAAACAGGCAAGATGGGACCCGCGTAGGCTTGAGGCCAAAGATATTCATTAATAAATAACATTAGTTTTAGATTAACAGGATTTTAAATGTATCAGAGGCAAGTTAAAAGCTGTGACTCTCATTGAGCTTTCCATGTCCCAGAGCTCTTTAACACATTTCAGGGACGAGCATATCTGACCCTCAAGCCCAGCAGCCTCCCACTCTTCTTAGCTCTGTGCTATTGCCTTGCATCATTGTAGCCTCAGATGAGGTAGGAACAGGCAGCAGAGCCAGACCTGCCCTCCAGAAGGAGTCTATAGCCTACCATAGCCACAAGGAGAGCCTGTCGCAGAAAATGTCCTGTCAAACTCATCAGCTCTGCATAAAATGAGTCCTGACTTTGTCTCCCAGCTATTTGGAGACCTGTCACTAGGAATCACAGCTACTGCAAGTAGCCCCGCACGGGTCAGAAGTCAACTCGCACCACAACCAGCATGTCGCTCCTGGCTGAGCTGTGCCCCTGTGGCCACCATGACCATTAAACATTTAGACGTGGCAATGGCCAGATGCCAACAGCCCCAGGCCACACAACCCACACCAGGGACCCAGGGCCTTGGCCCAGCAGCTGAGTTTCACACTGGCCCTCCAGCACAACCCAGCTGTGCCCTCCCTTGTGCCTTCGCTGTGTTCTTGCTCTTCTTTTCCAGCAGAACAAATGCAAAGTTTGAGTTTGTTTATTTATTTTTTTTTTTTTTTTAACCTCCATGTGGATTTCTTGGCCCAAGAATTAATCCTGACATTTAATTCAAATGTAATTTTGTTAGTGATAGATACATACGTCCTTAATTTTGTTTGTTTGTTTGAGAAAAGCATCTATAGATAAATAAAAATAAAAACTATTAAAAGGTTAAAACCAGCCTGACTTACTCTGCAGACTTTTCAGTCCTACAGGACTCGGCAAAAATAGAGTAAAGTACTTACATCTTCAAAAAGCATTTAGCAAAGCACTTCAAAGGTTAAAGTGCAGAAACATGAAATAAGTGAAAAGTTGGCTCACTGGGCTGCAAATTGGCCAAAGAGAGGAAGTGAATTTCAAGAGGAAAAGAATTTATAAGGGGTTGTGATAGAGATCAGCAGTAGATCTTCAGCCTCTCAATATTATATTAACGATGGCACCAAAAGTAAGCTTCTGCTGTCTGCTCATGATAGTAAATTCCGGCTAACAATAAGCAAAGAACAATACAATCACAAACAGAAAAATGTAAAATATTTATGCAGTGCAGTACTAATAAATAACAACCTATGTGAAAGAGAGCAAAGAGTCAAGAAAGAGATCACTACGTAATGGAAAATGTTGGAGAATAAGAAGGAAAATAATACTTTTCCAGAAAAAAATTGTCAATAGCCATTCAACTTAACGTGCAGCTCCAGTAAATAAGACAAGCCGAATTGTCTTAGAATTAGGCTGAGCTCTCCAGAAAGCATTTCTTCAAGATGATAGATAGATGATAGATAGATAGGTAGATAGATAGATAGATAGATAGACAGATAGATAGATATCAGGCATCGGTAAAATATAATCTAGATTAAATTTAATTCAGTAGTTTGATAAAGAGTGAAACTACAGAGTGTTTCAAAAAGGGGACCCAATTTCAAAGCAGCAATGGGTCCACCATTTTTAAATACCTTGTATAGGTATGTGCAGGCACACATTTACACAGTACAACTTGTATCTAATCTGCAGTATCCTGTTGGACAGCCTTACAGTGTTTGTGGTTTGTCTAAAACCACATTTCCAAGTGGTTTCCTCTCTTATTAATTTCATAATCATCACAGATGCATCAGTAGAGATTGCACCACTAGAGAGGCAACCAAACAGCACTGTTACTAGCCAAAGTTTAAAAGATTCAACATTTTTTTCCCTCAAGTCCTGTGGTTTGCTACAGAACCCACAGATGTCTGAAAGCACACAAACTCACACCTTCCTCTAACTAAAGGCTTAGGCTGACCTTCCACTTGTTGCCTCTCTGTCAATGCCCTAGTGAAGTCTGAAATAAAGAATATTTTAAAATACTTCCTCACTTCCTTAAAGAAGAAAAGAAACACAAACAAAAGAAACCTTGTAGTTTATATTTTTACACTGTATTATATTTGCTTTACATGTGCCATTCGAATACTACCTATGGTGCTGTGTCTCCAACTAGACACTCTTTAAAATTTTCCTTTGCAAAGTTCCTGAGGAGTAAAATAGTCAATGTACGTATAAATGTGATAAATTTCCCACATACTTTCTGAGGATGTTGTTTCTTTCCTAGTCAGATTCCGTCACTATTTATAGGAATTTCCACAGCTCTTTTTGTCTTCCTGAACTTCAAAAATTAAAGAAAAAAAATCTAACCTGTTTAAGAACAGTCTCTTACTTTTCCACACTTTGATATTGAATAAATTTGGCTAGGAATGCAGACAAACCAAAAAGCCATGAAGGTAAGAATCGACATGTGAGATTTCATGTTGGCATTGAACTAGTGGGCTCAGAGAAATTATTAGTTGATAAAACTTCAGTGTGACCCCTGAGGACATGACCAAAGTATTTGGAGAACCCCAGAGAGAAGATGACTGATGAATACTAGACTAAAGATAATAGGGGAGAAAATCTATATTGGAATGGCTAAGTCTTTGGACAGAATCTGATTAATTTCTTCATTGCTAAAGGAATCTAAGCAAAAAGTCATGAGATATCTTTCTGGGAATGGGTTTTAATGATACATGTTACAAAGAAGGCAGTGCTGTGTTTTCAAAAGACAGCCTCCTTCCTTGCTCTTTGCAATAAAGTCATAGCTATTTTATCCCATAAAATATGATTAATGTCAGAATAATGGCAGATTTTTTAAAAATCTATGATGCAGCCCCTGTATTAAACGTCTAGGCTTGTAAACAAGAGAACAAGATGGCAAATATAATTTGTTAGAGACATCAACTGTTTAACAAAATATACAATGGAATAATAACCATAAATAATATCTCCACAATAAGTGTTCAAAAGGAAAGACTTTTGATTGCTCTTGCTTCTGAAAATGGCGTTTATCTGAGTAAACATAATTCTCTTTAAAGAGCAGACTATCCTTTGGCAAGCATTATTTTCCTGTCAATTAACACTTTGCACGGGCATGCAATTGCAGTGTGGTCAGAGTTCTCTGGACATTTCATTACCAGTGGCTTCCAGTTATCCCAGTTCCACTCTGTTTTTTAAATAAATATGATCTCTAGGGATCAGCGGTTTTCATAACTGAATATATTAATATGAAAAAATCAGGGGGGGGAAAGATTGTCTCCCCGGGTAGCTTCATGAAGGGCACCACCAGAGGGATATAATACAAAGATAATGCAAAAGCTGAAGATAAATATTCTTGTTTCAGTTTGCACATTCATTTTCCAGGCAACAGTCTAAGAACATTCATGCTAAAAGCAGTGGGAAATGGCCTGGAGACATTAAATGACTTCATCTTAATAGACAGTGTTTTGTAAGGGTGAACTTTACCAAAATCTTTGATATTACCTCTATTATCTTTTATAATACCTCTGTGCCTTATAATGACAGTTTTCAATTTGCCTAGCTAATGACAAGTCCCCAAACAATTAAATGTGAAATTCCACTGAACTGTGGATTCTGGTGGAAATGTGCAAGATGTTTTGAACACAAGCAAGTAAAATGGACGATTCGTAATTGTAGCAGTGGTATGGAGGTATGGAAGGCACAGGCTCTGGCGCAGTGATTTGAAAGACAACACTAGGCTCCCAGTGTGTAAAACAATAATAGTTTTGAAAAGCAGCGATGAAAACAAAAGCTATTATAGGTCTTTTGGTTCAGAGATTACCACACAGGACTATTCCTTCAATGGCAGTTTTCTAAATCCTATCTCAAAGCTAGGTCTACATCTTTCCAATGAAGGGCTTATAATTTTTCGTTTATTAGATTCATGGTCATCTATGTTCAAATAATGACTGATAGCTGACTTTCTAGCATTTCAAGTAAACACCAAAAGCAAAGAAGAGAGATAATGGGTTCGATATCAGCCTTATTTTGGACAGAACTAGATTCCTCCTACTTTCCACTGAATACCTTGAATCCTTTATTACAAGCTTTATTTCAAGCAAGACCTATATAAAAATAAAGATGTAAATTTCAAGTGAATAGGTAAAATTGAAAAGTAGGAAACTGTGAAGATGAACATGAGGCAATACATCACTAAGAGCCCTTGTTTCTTTTTGATGTGTCATAACATCTCCCATAATGCCATGGCTGACTGCAATATGTAGGCTTAAAAAAATGGTTTCAATGGACCAGGCCTTTAATTATTAAGAATGGAAAACACATTAATCTACTGCACGAAATAGATCCCCATTTTTCTTCCATTTTCAGACCCTCCAAATACTGTAATTTTTAACTACATCTCCAAAATCAGTGTTTTTTGCCAAGCTGCACATCACCTTCTGTGGTTCTTATCTCATAAGAAAAAGTGAATTTTATTTTGTAAGGAAATTTAATAAAACAAAAATAATTGGATAAGCTAAAATGTTCCACTTCAGAAAATGAATACTTTTTATTCAAATTTTGATTTAATATTATATTCAGTTAGACTACAGATTGTGAAAATGAGAAGTATTTTTAAATGGGAAACTGCAACATTTCATTATGGATAAGAGTGAAAAAGACATTTTCAACATTTTTCCCTAATTCAATTTTATTGAAAGTGATGTTTTAAACAAAGTTTTACTATTTATAAATAGAAATGCTTTTTCCAATTGAAACTTTTATTTCAGAAGACTCTCCAGTTCTTACTTCCACAACTGAGAAAATAATATGACTGGGTCATCAGTCCATAGTACAACTTTTAAAGGGCTGAGAATTTCAACAGAACCAAATCAACCCAAAATCCATATAGGCGATAGTTTGTTAAAGTATAGATACAAGACACAAGCCAGAAATTAAGCACAAACCATGTGTCCTGCACACTGTATACATTGAAAACCCAGTAAGCAGATAATATTACGGAATGAAGAGCATCAAATGTCAAGGGTAGAAGATATTGAAAGAGGAAGGCAGTGAATGCACTTAAGAAATCGCCAAGAAATGGAAGCAATGAAGGAGCATTCACGCAAGTACGCTACAAGGTGAACAGAAAAGATGCTCTTAGAGACTATCGCAGCAGTACATTATGGGAAGGAAAAGGTCAGAGTATGCACCAAGAATTTAAGTGTGACCATTACAAAACAGACAAAACAGGAAGAAAAAACAGTCAAGATATTTTATATCTTGCATACAAGTCTTTACTCAGAAATCAGTTTGGGGAACTACAAGTCTGCAGACTCTCTGGCCATGCTCAGTTTTGTATCAACCAGCAAAAATAGGGGAAAAAATCACTTTCAGCAAGGGATTAAAGCAAGCCATGGCTCAAAAAATAAAGACTATCCACTTAGCCTTTTTTGATACATGCAGAATTAGTCCAAACACTAAAAAATGAATGACAGAGCTAACAGATCTCAAAATTAGAATATTTATTATGTGCTATATTATATGCACTTACCCAATATTAAAAATTGCAATCCAGTGAAATGAAGAGATTAGTTGTACCTTGGACTGTCTTAAAACACTGCTCGGGGCAGTCAGAGCTGTCAGGCAATGAATTGTTTAACATCATGATAAAGGAGATCACAGGTGAGGAAGCTAAAGAGAAAGGACTGAGGCTTTCTGCAGGGGATGAGGGGACAAAGGGCTCAGCTCCAAAAGATTCACTATGAGTAAGTTTTTCTTTGGCAGCTATGGGACAAACCCTGAGAGACTTGCTGCTTTATTGGAAGGATATAAAGCAAGCTTGATGTCTACTGGTCAGTAGGATGCCTCCTTTTGGAAGCAAAGAAATGTTAAGACAGGAGACAAAGTTTTCCCAATCCAAATTTGAGTGTGGGACAGCAAAATCGGAGGCACTCAGCCCCTGAGACCTGGTGTGCTCAGGCGAAGAAACACTCTTACCTCAGCTTTAATTTTTATTTGATTTATATCAGAAAGAACATTTAATAGCTCCCCTATTCACCTACGTGCCCTGTAACACTCACACACACAGAGTATGCAGATTACGAGACAGACTAATGCTTCTCTCCACTGAAATTACTGTAATAGCAAAGCCATTGTGCAAATGACAGTGTAAGTATCAGCTCAGATAATTCCAGAAAATTAATGCCCCAAATTAAATGCAGCCTCAGAGCTGGGGGAATACATTTTATACTTAAGTCTTTTTATTCTTACTTTAGATATATAAATATAATTTACTATGCCATTACTATATATACATACATTTTCAGATATGCAAGACTTTTGCAGTACAAGGGGTATCATTTCTTTGGGTTTTTCCCCCCGTTTTTCAGCATGATCATGATGCAATCATTTGGCAGCCTTTAAAAGCGAAAAGGTTTTGGCTCCCAAGCTTTGGATCTCAGAATCAGCTGACATGAAAGCTGAGAGCTACTGAACAGAGAAAGGTGAAGAGTTTTGCAGGCTGATGTGGAGATCAGAGCTTTGCAGCAAGGACAGACTCAGTCTTTCCTAACCTGGAGAAGGGGCTGAGAAAGCCACACGCACCTCCAGGCAGCAACTCATTAATCTTACGTGCCTTTAAATTGCCTTGCAGAGGTGCCACTCTCTTTCCACAGTGACAGATGGAGGCGAAATCATAGCATGGACCAAAGCACCTGATTTTTTGAAGGCTCAGACTGCTTTAGAGACATCCTGCCCCCAAAACTATTTGACTCTGCAGGAGAGGGACAAGGAAGAAAAGCTTCACAGGACATTACCAGAAAAATTATAACGGTGGAAGGACAAGGTGTGACTGGAACAGAAACACAAGTTTCCTAGCTGTTTGCTTTTCAATTTATTTATATATTTACAGTTTTGAGACATACAGAACCGCCTCATCCTATTTATCCTGTTAATAAATTGATATTATTTACTATTAGTAACAATTATTTTTAAACTGAGTTTTCATATGCCTCTCATTGTTTCACACTGTACAATCATCCAACAGAAACATCAAGTTCTTTCCTTGGCCAGATTCTTGGAGGTTCCCCAGCCCACAGGGAGCCAGGCACAGGCTTTAGCCATTAAGAGGAAAACATCCATAATACATTAAACAAACTACAAGAATCCTCTGAAGGGTTTAGATCTAAAGTAAAATCAAGCTGGGGAAAGTAGGGAGCCTATATACCTTAAAGATGTTCCGAACTGCAGCACATTTTGATCTGTGACTTACACAATGCAGATAAAGAAAATTCACCCTTTGTTCATATACTACTTAGTATACCCAGCTCTTCCAGGCAATTACATAAATTTTAATTTATTATGTGCTTTCTGAGCAATTTTATCTTTTCCCTGCTTCAAGGCTGTGGTAGCTTCTTTTGATACTACATGCTTAAGTCATCATAGGGTTTTAATTCTTATACTAATTGTGGTAATTCATGTCTCCTGTTGTCCTTTTACTGAATTCTGGCTGCAAGTCAATCTCATAAATGGATGAAATGAGGTCTCTTATTGCATTTACCTGGTTGCAGGACATCAAAAAATACTTTGCAAAAACTCAAGTTCCTAATATGCAAAGGTCCTCATGATCATTTGAAGATCTGAAGATCCTATTCAGGGCTCATCAATTATTAGTTGAAAGAGCTAGGAAACAGATTTTGTTATAGAATCTCTAAGTCTACTAGTTCATTCTGACTGAACTGCTTAATAGGAAACATGGAATATTATAGTCAAAAGGAATTATACAGACAAAAATTAAAAGCAAATGAAGAAAAAATAGGAGTCACAAGCTCTTTTTTTCTGCTAATACTACTGGAAAGCAAAATTACATCCTACCACTTAGACAATAATTTCCAATTTCTTCTTATCTCCTACCCCTTCTTACAATCTTCTTTACATGCAATTACATTATTGCACTAGTTAAGATCAAAAGTGAATCTTCTTTTTCTCCTGTTAGGTTTATTCTGTTTCACATCACAGAGAGAGGTCTCAGAGCAACCAAAATAGATTCCATGCAGGGTTTCTCACCGCTTGGTACTACTTGATCCTTGTACATTCGACATTTATTGAAAACCCAAACATTGTAACAGAGCTCATGCTTTGATAGATGACAACATGATGTACAGGACTGCAAACAGTGGGAGACATTAAAATGCAAGACGTTCTTGACAAACTGAAGAAATAGTCTGAAAAAAATGCAATTCAATAAGCATAAATTCGAGCTCTAGATTAGCATACACAAATACAACATGGGAAACAACAAACCATGGCAGCAGCCATGCTGGAAAAGATCTGGGGGATGAAAACAGAAAACAACTCAGCAATGGTCTATCACTGTGGAAATTAGTGTTCCTTATACTGGCATATACAAACTGGAATATAATCTCTAAGAGGGAAGAAATAATCCTCTTTCCCACTTCTTTCACCAGCCAAGGAGTCTCAGCAGGTCTGATGTGTCAGGTGTGGGGCACCACCTTCCAAGAAAGACGTAGACCAGCAAAAGCGAACCCAGAGAATGCTGAGTAAGGTCAAAGAGATTTGATCTCCAATGAAAAATTGAAAAGCCCGGAATTGTTTTATCTGGAGAAGAATGCTTTCAAGGCAGAAAAGAAAATGCATTCTCTATGAATCAGATTAAACACTAAAAGTTTAGATTGCAGCAAAGGGCTTTGAGAAGTTTTTGGTGCTGGTCAAGCCAGTAGCATAAATTTTTCTGGAGAGTGATGAAAGCTCCATCAGTACAGTTTTAAGCACTGTTTGATTTAACTGTTTGATTGAAACCATCAGAAACGTCATAGGCAGAAGGATCTTTGCTTGGAGTAAAGAACCCCCAGTCCAGATGTCAGACACAGCTCAACTGAATAACCTGCAGTCTGCCTGTTATGTCCCATATTTTTGCTCAGCAGATAACAAAAAGACATACTAGGATTTAATACTTTGCAAATTCTACTAGAAGACACACATAGGCTTGGTAGCTCAAAACTTCCACAAGGCATCATACCTACCGTGTATGCACAGTTAATCTTAGATGGGACAGACACTTTCTGTACAGGCTGTGTGATCATCAGACAGTCCTGTCAGCACTACCGCTCAGACACATTGCTGCATTAACATCACTGCACAGGATGGTGCTAATGAGGGAGAGCAATGTCCTGATAACTTCATTTGATGACCCCTCAGTGTCACCTCCATGTAACTTTCATGTTGCTTTTGAGGGATGGTCAATCAGATCACTGCTCAGATGGTCAGATCTTCCTCACTGTTCCACCTAACCCTCTCTCTGCTTCATTCTTCTTTTGTTTTTCTGTCCCATACGCCACCTTCATTCCTTCTATTTGTAAAATTTCTCAGGGCCATGTCTCATTTTTTCAACACAGTTTGCATCCACTTAAAATGTGTACATGTGCTACTAGCTTTCTCTTCAGCTCTTGCAGCTGTGGTTTCATTTGCCCCTGAGGCAGAGATCATCACTTTAAATGCCAAACATTGAAGGGTTTTACAATCAACATGGACATGCCAACAATCTCACTTACAAAAACAACCCCACTTATTTTTCTGTCACCTGATTTTGGTAGGCTACGACCAAGCATCTCCAGACAGACATGTGGCCCCACTTCTTGGCACTTGACAGAAGTGATGGTGATAAAATAAGAGCAAATCACACACGATGTAATTCAATATTGTTGAAAGAGGTGAGACTGGGTCTTTTGACTGCTAGTGGTTTATGAAAGAGCATTTCTTAAATATTATTGTACTTGAAAGACACCAGTTAATACCGTATAATATAGCCTATTAGCTATTGATACACTTGCTTTGTTTAGGGAAATCTGAAGAATAAAACAGATTGCTGTTTCCATCAAAACACTTCAAGCTGGATTTAATAGTGCTGAAATGCTAATTATGAATTGTACTTCACGTCATATAGTGCAGACTAATTTAAGAAGAGGAAAACATATTATGTTAAATACCACAATGTATGCACTATGAGTCATCTAAGCATATGATGAACCAGAACAATACCAGCAGCACAACATAAAGCAGCTGAATTTAAGCTAGAGGGAGTACAATACCTTTTGATCAGGCCTAGTATATGACTGAGAATATATACAGCTGCACACACAGACCATTAGATTTCTGGCAAAGAAAACAATGTGAACATTTTTTCCCTCTCCCTCTTCTTTCCCCCGGTGCAACCCTTCCAAATATATTTGCATTAAGTCACTAAGAAGCTAAATAAATACAGTCTTGTTTGTATGAAGAACAGACAGCTTCACCACCAGTTCCCCATGCTCTGCTGTGAAGCTGACCATGCTCATTACACAGATGCTTGCTTTTAGCATCCTAATGAGAACTTCCAAGAATTCAATGACTATTAAATTAGCTTTACTGAATGTTATCAGAATGCTTCTGAGGGTTTCATTTTATCCTATCTGCACAGGAATGAAGGAGTACCACACTGTCAATCCAATTATTTTTTTGTATACTTTTTGCACGGAGGGGAAAGGTCAAGCACATGATTTCACAGTATCACAGTATCACAGTATGTTTGGGATTGGAAGGGACCTCAAAAGATCATCTAGTCCAATCCCCCTGCTGGAGCAGGAACGCCTAGGTGAGGTTGCACAGGAACATGTCCAGGTGGGTCTTGAATGTCTCCAGAGAAGGAGACTCCACAACCCCCCTGGGCAGCCTGTTCCAGTGCTCTGGCACCCTTACTGAGAAGAAGTTTTTTCTCAAATTTAAGTGGAACCTCTTGTGTTCCAGCTTGATCCCATTGCCCCTTGTCCTATCATTGTTTGCCAACGAGAAGAGCCTGGCTCCATCCTCATGGCACTCACCCTTTATATATTTATAAACATTAATAAGGTCACCCCTCAGTCTCCTCCAAACTAAAGAGACCCAGCTCCCTCAGCCTTTCCTCATAAGGGAGGTGCTCCACTCCCTTAATCATCTTGGTTGCCCTACGCTGGACCCTCTCCAGCAGTTCCCTGTCCTTGAACTGAGGGGCCCAGAACTGGACACAATATTCCAGATGGGGTCTCACCAGGGCAGAGTAGAGGGGAAGGAGGACCTCTCTTGATCTACTAACCACCCCGCTTCTAATACATCCCAGGATGCCATTGGCCTTCCTGGCCACAAGGGCACAGTGCTGGCTCATGGTCATCCTGTTGTCCACCAGGATCCCCAGGTCCCTTTCCCCTACACTGCTCTCTAATATGTAATTTCCCAATCGATACTGGAACCTGGGGTTGTTCCTGCCCAGATGCAGGACTCTACACTTTTCCTTGTTAAATTTCATTAGGTTATTCCCCGCCCAACTCTCCAGCCTGTCCAGGTCTCGCTGGATGGCAGCACAGCCTTCTGGCGTGTCAGCCACTCCTCCCAGCTTAGTGTCATCAGCAAACTTGCTGATAGTACACTCTATTCCCTCGTCTAAGTCGTTAATGAATATATTGAATAATACTGGCCCCAGTACTGACCCCTGAGGTACTCCACTAGATACTGGTCTCCAACTAGACTCCGCACCATTGACTACCACTCTCTGGCTTCTCTCCTTAAGCCAGTTTGTAACCCACCTCACTACTCTATTGTCTAGACCACACCTCCGCAACTTAGCAACTAGGATGCTGTGGGAGACTGTGTCAAAGGCTTCCTCGAGGACAGAAGAACAAGAAGGGAACTGTCATCTTTGGGAATTCAGTACCAGTTCTCTGGAACTTGAAAAAAGACACTTTTGTCAAAGCCTCTCAGCCCTTCCAATAACCAGCTTTTGGCAGTCCCTGCAGCATTTCCAGAGGCACTGGCTCCCTCTGAAACAGCTGTTGACTGGACACACAGCCACACAGGATACTCCTGGGTACCCAAAACACAGAGCTGGAATTTAAACTAGTTAATTCAGCCCCTGCCTCACGTAACAGCAAATCTTCTCCAAGGTCTCCTTGGAAGAAGCTCTGGAAAAGACAAGTTGGCTTCCTCAGTCAGCTGGGATCTGAAGCCCCTGCAGAAGTGAGATACCTGGATGTGGAGCTGTGGTTGCTCACAGGGAGCCTTCTGCTTTCAGCAGAAAGGCCAGAACACTGGTCCCTAGTTCTTCTGTCCAACAATTTTCCATGTTTGCCCCGGTACCCTGGAGTGATGTCCAAAGCAGTATTACAGAGGGTAGTGTGCTTAATTTTTAGTTCCATGGTTACTTTATGTGAATGCCAGACATTTTTAAACAGACATTACATGGACATGTGTCCTTTCAGTATTCCTCCTCCACATTCCTGGATACTCCCATTTTCCTCTAAAATATGCACTAGGAAGGTTTTTGGTACTTCACTTTCCTGATTTTAATTCTGGTAGTTGTGTTTCCTCATCTCTTTTCTGAGACTTAAGCATTAACAGGCCTCCATTGGTTCAAAATTATATTCTGTTTCTGAGATATGTAACAACCCTGTCAAGAACTGAGTCAGCAACTAGACTAGGGAATTTTATATATAAATCCTCAGATGTTCCACTGTGCCCATCATTCATCAATAGCTCAGTCAACTGCCCTGCTATTAGAAATGGATTATGCCAGCAGGGATCAAAGCACAAGAGACTCTGGGTGCATATTAACGGAATTAAACTGTAAATGTATTAAACTTCCATGAATTCATAGGTTGATTTTAATATGTTTAGCAACTAAACTTCTACTGGGTGAATATAACAATACACACATACAAATATATACCCATAAAAAGAAGGAATCAATACTCTCAATGCATTCCAAATTTTAAAGAACCAAACACAATTAAAACCTGTTTAGCGTAGCAGTAACACAGAAGAATATAATTATTTCTCACAGTGCTTAAGATTACCTCCTCTGTTAAAACCTTTTCTTCTGGAAAAACTTAGCTGTTCAGACAGCATAAAGAACAGTAAATAAATATGTGGCAATAGTAATTTAGTTATTCATACTGCTGGAAAAATGGTTATATTTAATGCTTCAGCATACACAGTGCCATAAGACTGCCTTTTCTAATTTTTCAAACTATGCCTGGCAGAAGTTACTGCCCAAACATGCCAAATCTCTATGTATGCATGTACCCAGCTAACCCACGTTGTGACTTTGCAGTGCACTGCTGTGTACTACTGTGCTGTCCAGCCACAGGGGATCCCAGTGACACTGGTAGGTGACAAAACCCAGCACTGTGCTGGTGTAAGATCAGCACTGCATGTTTCATGCAGGAGGCAGCTGCCAGAGGGTGCAACCTTCTTTCAGCATCTGTCACTTTTGTGCCAGGCAGGTACCATCCCTGGCACAGAGCAAGGGGGAAGGCAACAGATTTGCTCCCATCTCCCATCCTCCTGAGGCAAAGCAGGATATTGCCTGCTCCTTGCACTCCAAGATGGAGATTTCCATGAGCCACCAGCGCTCACAGCACCAGGAGCTTCTGTTGATGGAGGGCAACCTACAGCAGAGGGATGTCAGTCACTAGCAGCTTGTGAGAGCCTGGCAGGGTTTTCCATTCAGTGTTGCACAGAGGCGATGAGAGACCACAAAGGTGAGAAGGAGTAGACACAACTCCAGCCTGGCTGGCCCTACAGCTGCATCTATCTGCTCAGTCAGCAGCAGGAGGAGAGCATCTCCCTGTCTTGAACTCATGTCCTCACAGCCCACCTGCTCCCTGTACAAGCACATAGCTTGAAGAGCCACAGAAAAGGTTCCTGTGGACACGTGATTCGGATTGTACTCTTGGTGGCTGAAGAAAAGTGCTTTCTTATTTCAAGTGAGCCAAGTGGTGTTGACTACTGTGGACCACAGAAACCATGCAGCAGTGGGCTTCATAATGCCATCTTCTGCATCCACTGCAGAGAAGTCTCCCCACTGCTAGTAAATTGGAGAATAAGACAGACACCACGTCTTTTAAGCTGTGCAAAAACAGGACAGTTACCCGGCTACTTTCCCTCATACTTCTTTTACATTCATTGTTATACATGGCAGAGCGGGATTTCAGGCTAAACTCTGAAGGCTTTTTCAAAGTCAACCCTACAGCTTTTTCCTGTGTTTATTTTTATTCAGCTGAGCTTCCACTGACTTTGATTTGAAGCCAGTAAGCTGGACTGGGCAGAGCTTTGGGGGGACCCTGGTATATGTCTCAGAACAGGGGCTTCTCAGAACAGGAGGCTTTTCCTCCTCCTCTGCTCCTCCAGGGAAACCGGCAGCAGCACCACACAGACACTTTACCTCCTGTCACCCCACAGCAATGATCAGTACAAGCTAAAAACAGCAAACAGTGAGGCTATTATGTGAGAAAAGAAACTGCAAAGATGCCCATGGTCTACAGTCTGTGGAGATGACTCATTCTTCAGCACAGCGCCATCTAATTCCAAAACAATTACAGCAAAATCAAAATCCTCACACAAAGGGGAGATGAAGCACAAAGTCTGGACCTCTGCTGAGCACAAGCCTCTATAAAGCTGACATTTGTGTGTGTGTGTGTGTGTGTGATTACTGCAGAGATCACACTGCCATTTAACCAAAAAGCACAACTACCCATTTGCCTTAAACCCCTCCATGGAAAATTAAAGGTAAAGAAAAAGGAAAACAGGACAGCAGGGGTTCAAATGTGATTGTCTGTGCACTGAATTGCCACAGCAGTTTAATTCAAAAAGAGAATTAGCACCCTTTTCCTCCACTGCAATTTAAAATAAATGACTCACTGACCAAAACCAATAGATTATCATATTAATTGGTAACTTTTATGTTCATTATACAGTAAGAGAAGATCACAGTTTCTCTAAATATGTTCATTACTCAGATAATTATCCAAAACAATTATGCAACACAATTATCCAAACAATTATTTAGAAGGGAGATTATCTCCAGATGCACCACAAGTTATTCTATGAAGTGTTCAATATTTAATGTTTCAGTTGTATTGGCTAGCTGTGATTGATCAAATGAGTCATATATTGTTCTGTCAATTCTTCATTGGGAACTACTTCTAGAGTAAATATCCACTAATTCTAACTTCAGGTGGTGTAAATATCACACATGTGAGCTCACACTTCACATTCATACTTTGTGGCAAAAAAAGTCTGAACTAACTAAAATCTAATCCAGCCAAAATGCCACTTGACTATGTATGGCACAGCCTGTACTTTCTCTTTAAGCAACAATTGCTAACAGTAAAAAATTAAACAAGGCCAATTTATGTGAAACATTCAGATTAATAGTCAGATTCCTTCTCTTGATCTGAAATTAGTCACTAATTTGGTAGAAAAGCTAGTAAAAAACCACAGGTTTTCCATGTCACTGCAATAAATTAAGTGGTAACTAGCATGATCTGGTGTAATATTGCAAACTGTCACTCATGCAAAAAACCTTAAGCATTTATATTAGATCTGACTTGATGGGGTTCTTGTCTTGAGTTTCAACTAAAGTTTCCACTTTTCTTGTGGTTTGGAATGAGCCTGAGAATTCAAAGCAAAACCACAGTCAAAGCAGTCAAATTTTACCTGTGCTTGTGGGCAAAAGGAAAGGAAAAGCTAAACTGGGCTTTAGCATCTATTAACTCTGAGTAAAAATATTAACAATAGCTGTTCTGAGTCCATATTGGTTCCAATATCATGTTTTATAATTAAAATTTCAGGACAGGCTATAAAAGCCCTAAGAAAGCATATGCCCTGAATAGTGAAATTCCTGAGCAAATTCACCATCAGCTCACTAGTATTTCTATATCATCCTATTCCTAACATTTTTTGGAAGTTTCAAGGGTCATTATGCCAAAGATCCTTGAGGTCCAGTATGTTCTTCGAATTACCTTAAGCAACAAAGTTTAAAAAGCCCATTTTATTGTTTTAAAACATCATATATTAAGAGGTTCCAGTCTGATCATTACGAAGACTTGCCATGGCTTACCCTGATAATACTTTCTTCAAAATATTCTTGGGCATTATTTTCTCTTAGTGGGCAGATTAGACAGAACAGGTAGACAACTAAGCCCTAGGGCTGGGCATGAGTTTGACTTCTTAACAATACTGTATCTACAAAGAACAGCATATGAAAAAACAAGTTGCTCTGTGCTCTGCAGCTTCTATTGACTTGAAACCACAAACTCATATTTCCTCCTCTGCTTTCATAGGAGAATTTAATTGGTGCCAAAGTGAAAGATCCCAGCATGACCTGTCTCCACCGTAAGTCACTCCAGCTGTGACTGTGAGCAAATTTGTACATTCAGACACTGCTGCAAGAGAAACCTTCCTAATAAGCTGAGGTTTTGCACTGATGGAGAAAAGAAGTGCTTGGTTGGAAGCAGGGAGAGCTGAGACTGCCCTTACCCCACCCTTAGAGTCAAGCAAAGCTTTAAAGGCACCAGTAAGAACCAAATGAAAACAGAATGAGGATTTGCCAATTTACTCCCTGTAAAAGAGATAGTACAGGTATAAGCACTAACAACTTGTGTAGGATAGGTGTTAACCTGTAGTTTATTAACCTGTATTACATGAGCATTAGGATTGCAGTTTCTCACGTATTTTTTCCACCTTTTGGCCCAGAATCCCGCTAGGGGTATGGCTACTTTGCAGTCTCTAGCTTTTTGGCTGTGTCATGAACAAATCTGAGGTAGCTTTAAATTACCTGCTGCTGCTCGTAATGAAAAGCAAGTCACGCAGCCTCGGCATAATGTGTTCGTTACCCATCAGTGCAGGGTGAGCACACTTCTATGAACTGTGGTGCTGCTGGAGGGACATCCCTGGTCTTCAGACACTGGCCTCTTTTCTCTGAGTGTTGCTATGGGGGTGGTCCGCTTCAAATGTATGACATGTGCCCATCAGTGACAATATCCACAGTCGCCTCACACATGGCAACCTGCTCCTCTTTCTGATTTTGGCTTTACAAAGCTCAATCCTTGCATGTTAAAAAAAGAATTTAATGACAAAAACAAAACAAAACAAAACAAAACAAAACACAAAAAAACAAACAAACCAAAAGTAGTAGTTTCTCTGAGTATTTTGAGACAAATATTAGGGAAAGAGGTTGACTGTTTTTCAGTACTGCTAACAGAGTGCCACAGCATGCAGGTAAAGAGCAAGAGTGAAGAAATTTTTGGAAAGACAACGCCAGGCCTTAAAACATTATTTCAGATGGAGCTAAATGTGAACATATGCAAAATGCCCCCAGGGTTCCAATAGTTTTCGAAGGAAAAATTAAAGCCTACTGAAAATAGTCTAGCTAGGAGAATTTTCCCAAACTGAGGTACTATCGTATTTATCTTTAGAGTAGCACACACACATAAAAGTATGTCACATGCACATCCGGCCAGAGTAATGATTCCATCCAACTAAATGTATTATTTTGAAGCTAGGAAAATTACCACCAAGCAGAAACATATAAGTAATAGAAATAACTTTAAAACTATGTGTCTTCATAATTAAAACACAGAACCAAATGGTTTCCCATAACTTCAGTTTGAAACAATCAAGTATCATTTCTGCATGCTCAGGAAACTGCTTTCTGCAAGCAGTGGAACTAGAAAGGACAGCCAAAGCCCAAGGTGAAAGGCAGAGCTGGCACATGGGTATTATTTTTTTTTTGCTTTTTTTGTGAAACTGAATAGTTCCAGATCCTCAGTTTGCTCACTTGTCACTCAAAGCTCCTGTCCTGCTCACTCCTTTCCATCTCAGTAATAAGCAGAGTACCTGAAAAAGTCTCCCTTCCAGTAATGATACTGCAAGAATAGATAAATCAAAATGTTAACTCTTATGTAGTGGTTCTTCCTCCAGGTAGTTTGTCTGAAAGCAAGAAGTTTCAGCTTGGCACACTGGGAAGTAGTTCATTACTAAGAAAGATACGAGGTCTCATTGAGCTGCTAAGCTATAATAGAAGGCAAGGTAAAATCATCTCCAGGATGAGTTCAGAACATCAATCAGATAAAAATAATCAACCAAAGATTTAACACCACACAGCCCAAGTCACAGAAGGCAAAGGCAGGGACTGGGAGAATGAAGAACTGCCTGCTTCAGGAGAAGATCAGGTTCAAGACCATCTAGGAAACATGAAGGTGCACAAGTCCATGGGACTTGATAAGATGCGTCCACAGGTCTGAGGGAACTGATGGATGAAGGTGATAAATCAGTATCCATTAGATCTGAGAAGTTGTGGCAGTCTGGTGAAGTTTCCACCAATTGGACTAGGGCAAACATAGCTCTCATTTTCAAAACAGGAAAAAGGAAGACCCAAGGAACTACTGGCCAGTCAGTCTCACCTCTGTGCCCAGCAAGATCATAGAGCTGATCCTCCTAGAAACTGTGCTAAGGCACATGGAAAATAAGGAAGTGATTTGTGGCAACACACAGTTTAACTAAGGGCAAATCATGCCTGGGAAATTTGGTGACCTTCTACGACGGGGTTCCAGCATTGGTGGATAAGGGAAGACCAACTGACGTCATCTACCTGGACTTGTGCAAAGCATTTGATGCTGTCTTGCACAACACAGAACCATAGAACCATTTTGGTTGGAAGACATTGTTGCATTAAGAGGGTTAATTCAGCAGAAGTTAAGCTCCCTTGCTTTCCAGCTTGTCCTCAGTCTCTGCTGGCTGAGGGCAGCTGAGTGTAACATCTGAGTGAAGCCCAATTCAATCAAACGACCGCAAGTCAGCACTGTAAGTTCAGTCGTGTTCAACAGCCAGTTTGGTGGTATGTTGAATTCACATGATTACGGATTCACTCATAAAGCAGGACAGGGTCATGGCCACTGAATGTATGTACTTGCACAGATTTACTGGAAAAATTTTGGCACATCTGCTAGCTCAGTAACAAAGGGAACATTTATCTTTTTAAACTGACAGCAGCTCTGTGCATGGTACCATCTGGTTCCTGTAGCTGCTTTGTACACTGGGCCTGGCCACAGTATCTCCACACCGCTCCACTCCCCTGTACTCCTTAGTGCCAGCACACTGGGCTCCCCCCATGCACAACCATCCAAGAATGCAGGCCAGGTTGCAAGGAGGAGGGAAGGAACCGTGCAGAGCAGATTCCTTACTCACCCAGTAGCTGCCTTATATACTGAAGATGTGGAGATTACTTTATTCTCAATAAGTGTATCCTCAATAACTAGTTTCAATAATTTGCGCCCACAGTAATTATTCCACAGAAACCCTCAAGGTCATGCAGTCCAATGATTAACCTAACTCTAGCACTAAACCATCTCCCTAAGAACCTCATCTATACATCTTTTAAACACATCCAGGGATGGTGACTCGGCCACTTCCCTGGGCCACCTGTTCCAGTACTTGACAACCCTTTCTGTGAATAAATTTTTCTTGACTCTAAATTGGAGAGGGATGACTGACTCAATGGATAAGGAATTGGCCGGATGGTTGCACTCGAAGACTTGTGGTCAATAGTTTGATGTTCAAGGGGAGATCAGTGACAAGGGGCATTCCTCAGGGGTCTGTAAGGACACCAGTGCTGTTTGATATTTTTGTTGGTGACATGGACAGTGGGACTGAGTACATCCTCAGCAAGTTTACCAACAACACCAAGATGTGTGGTGAGATTGACATGTTGGAAGGAAGGGACAACATCCAGAAGGACCTTGACAGGCTTGAGATGTGGGCTCCTGCATTCTCATAAAATTCAACAAGGACAAGTGTAAGGTCCTGTACATGGGTCGGGGCAATCCTGAGCACAAATACAAGCTGGGCAGATAACGGATTGAGAGCAAACCTGAGGAGAAGGACTTGAGGGTGTTGGCTGATGAGAAGCTCAACACAACCTGGCAGTGAAAGCCAACCATATCCTGGGCTGCATCAAAAGAAGCGTGACCAGCATGTCAAGGGAGGTGATTTTCCCCCTCTACTCCACTCTTGTGAGAACCCACCTGGAGTGCTGTGTCCAGCTCTGGGGCCCCCAATGTAAGAAGGATAAGGATCTGTTGAGAAAGTCCAGAGGAGGTCCACGAAGATGATCAGAGGTCTGGAGCACCTCTCCTATGGGGATAGGCTGAGAGAGTTGAGATTGTTCAGCCTTGAGAAGAGGAGGCTCCAGGGAGACCTTACAGTAGCTTTCCAGTACCTGAAGGAGTCCCACAAGAAAGCTGGAAAGGGACTTTCTACAAGCGCATGTAGTGATAGGACAAGGCATAACGGCTTTAATCTGAAAGAGGATAGATTTAGATGAGATATAAGGAAGAAATTCTTCACCATGAGAGTGGTGAGGCACTGGCACAGGCTGCCCAGAGAAGCTGTGGATGTCCCTTCCCTGGGAGTGTTCAAGGTCAGGCTGGATAGGACTTTGAGTAACCTGGTCTGGTGGAAGGTGCCCACGGCAAAAGGGTTGGAACTAGATTATCTTTAAGGTCCCTTCCAACCTAAACCATTCTATGATTCTTTGAAACTTGTTATCCAATGAACTATGGATATGCCACTGACTGCAATGGAACTATGATTTCATTGTGTGTTTGTGTTACTCACAAAGTGCAGAGGACTCAATTTCTGAAAGTTCAGGCACAAATCCGGGAAGAGTGAGGGGGAAAAAAAAATAATAACAAATCAGAAAATGTAAATAGTGATTGCAGAATGAGCCTCTTCCTTATCAGGATTTTTGAACAGAGAAATAGCCATGTAGGTTAAAGTTGGTTAGACTACTTTTTTATTAAGTCTAAAATGTTCTGCAGAGAAGCTTTCATTTCAATGACATATTAAAGAGGGTCCATTCCAATTCAGAAGGAAAGCAAGGAAGTAAAAAAAGGAATCAAAACACTCCCTTTCTCAATTTGAAAACTGACATTTTGATTCAAACATTCAAACATTTTCACATAACAGAATTATAAGGGTGTGACTTTGTCCCAGTAAGGACAAAAAATGCATGTATAAAACTTCAAAAACTCATCATAAACCCATTCTTCTTCCTTTGATCAGCTCTCTAACTGTATGAAATTATATATTATATAGCTTAAGAAGATAACAAGAAATGTCCACAATCCACAGAAAGTAGGCAAAAATAAGGTGTTTTTTTTTTTAATGTAACCTGACTGGTTTTGTAAAAGCCTTAATTTGATGGCCACTTTAAATTTCCATTTTCCTCCATATGTGGAACTATAAATCCCTTCTTTATACTAGATGTTTGTGAATCACTAGTGATGTCAGTTCCCACTTCCTTATTTTTAATCAGAAAAAATAAAAAATATGTTGTTATATACCACCAAAATCTGGTATTTTCACCAACTACTATTCTGCAGGTGAGAACAGAGCTGCAACTGCTGTTGGTCAAGGTTTAATTGGTAGTTCGCTTTTGTTTTCAAAAATACATGTTAATTGTGGGACAGGTACAGAGGAGGCAAATCCCCTTCTTCCTGAGAGACAAAATTTGTAATGATGGCAAATAGGAAATGTATGTTTCTTTGGTCTAGAAACCAATAACATTAAACTTTTGATGGGCCTGAGTGTTTCACTGCCTTTACAGAGGCAAAGCTCAGCTTAAGAACCCAAAGAGTCCATTTTCAGAGCCATGTTGTTACTCCATAATGCTGTGCTACCTTTGCCTGCATGTCTAGAAATCCAATGGAGGCAATCACAGAATCATGGAACCATTTTGATTGGAAGAGACTCTCAAGATCATCAAGTCCAACCTTTAACCTAACACTGGCACTAAATGATGTCTCCAAGAACTTCATCTACACATCTTTATACGCACCTCCAGGGATGGTGACTCCACCACTTCCCCGGGCAGCCTGTTCCAATGCCTGACAACCCTTTCTGCGAAGAAATTTTTCCTAATATCCAATCTAAACCTCCCCTAGTGCAACTTGAGGCCACTGGCTCAACTTGAAAAGGTGTGGCGAGAAACAACCTACTGAAGCAGCCTGTCACTAGAGGGCAACGCAACACCGTAGCTGTCCCATTCCTGCCACCTCTTTCCTCCTGCAGCCTGTCCATGCTGCGCCCTCCATGAGCCCCCTGCTCCCGGTGCTCCATCCAGCTGCCCTGGGCAGCATCTCACTCCTGCCCGCAGCCTGCGAGATGAACCAGCAACACCTCCCTTTGGACACCTTTAGCACCTCTGGTTTTGCGCATCATCGGCAAAACGGATGAGGTGTAAATGAGACCAACCTCATTCTCAACCTAGGATAAGAAACTGCTTAAAAATAATCCGTTTAATTAAAGAGAGACGCAGGATTTTGCAAAATACATGTAATGTTCGGTGTGTAATGTTCCTGTGCAATCTACTCTAGGTCTACCTGCTTTAGCAGGTGTGTTGGACTAGATAATCTCCAGAGCCCTTCCAATCCCAACCATTCTGTGATTCTGTATAATTAGAAGACTGCTAACTAGGTCATGGGACATCTGTATATAACTGGACCTCCTGGCAAGGTGATGTTGTAGGAGAGACATGGCAATAACTGAAGATAAACAAGAGCTTGAGGAAAAATTGAGTTTTTATATAAGCAAGCAAGAATCCCATTTAAGACCAAAAAACAGAGTGGTTGTTAGACGTCTGAAACTGCATATATTCACACTCAGTTTTGTCCTCAGAGAGAACAAACAAGCAAGTTTTGAACAGCTAGAGTCCAGAGGATACATCAAATCCTGAACTCAGTGCTGAGGTAGAATAGGTTTGGTGCTACTATGTCACTTTACAAGAATTTCATCTAAGATTCTCAGTATTTAAAGAAAACACTTATCTTCACAGAAACAGAAAAAATTCTCTTTTTAATGCAGATTAAAATTCTGTACCAAGTTATAAATCAAAAATTAACAACTTTATCTAGGTCAGGGCATTGAAGCTACATTAAAGTTTTATCCTTATTCATCAAATTTTAATTTTAATGTGGCATGTCTGACAAGTCTTGTGAGACTAGTTAGAATTCATTGACATCCTTCTGTCAATGGTATCAAAGCCTCATCTTTCAGACTGTTGTTTCCAGATACCTAGCTGTTGCTGTATGATATTGTCTCTGTAATGGTGTCACCATTGGTGGGTGTATAGGCTTTCACACGCAGCCACCCCATTTGTGATCTGAAGTTCACACACCACAGAAATCATCCCCATTTGTTGTAGGAACATAGACGTCTACGTACATCACTTAAAGGTGAAGCAATAACTCTTCCAGCCTTTTCAAAGTTACTGGAATTGCTTTCCTGTAAATTAAAACTCCCAAACAACTCTATAGTTTAATTTCCGAATAATATTTTATTCCAGGAATGTCTACCAGAAGAAAAAATATTTTGCATGTCCCTGCCATCACTTTTTTTTTGACTATTTATGGCAGAAACGTTGAGGCACCAATTAGTAAAACTTTCTGTAGACCTGGAAGACATCTAATCCTGGAGTAGAAATAGTATCACGCAATTTATCTAGTTAATCAGTCCTAAATAATGGAAGAAATAATTGTGGCCTTTAGCCCTTGAGCAATTAACAGGCTTAAATACAAGCCTCTTATTGAATAATAGTTATGACACATTCATGGAATGTCAAAGCATATTCACTGATCATTCACTAGCTAAAATTCACTATCATTTTCTCAAAAATACAAATGGTAAAGTGTGTATCTATTGGGTAGATGCAAATGGGTTCATATCAACTTGTTGGAAATTAGTTTGACCCAGGAAAATAACAACCAACCAAACAAAAACTTTATTCTGTTAATATTGCCATGCAGCAGCAAAAGTTTGTCCTCAGATCTGCTGTTAGCATGGCTATTACTCAATAAAAGAAATACTCTGTCAGTCTGGGCGGCTAACTTAGGGATATGATTTAGTGCTAGAGTTAGGTTACGGTTGGACTCGACAATCTTAAGGGTCTCTTCCAACCACACTGATTCTATGATTCTATAATTCTATGCACTCCATTCTGTTCCAGTCAACTTTTTAACCTGAATTTATACAAAATCTTAAAAGCATTTCTTGTCATGCCGTTACCTGAAGCTTCCTGCACTGTGTCCTCACTTCTGTCCTTCAGAATCATCGCCTAGGATTGGGAAACTGGGTGTTTCATTTACCACCTTCTGTAGGGAATAAAAATGTGATGATGAAACTCCAAGAGTGCCTAGTAATGTTTCTGCTCTTTAGAAATACTATCCTGGTTCTGTTTAAAATAGCCAGGTGGAAAGACTAAGTGTATGTACCTCACAGCCACAAGGCACAGGGTAATTTGTCTTAAAAGTCTGATCTTATTTACAGGTGCTTGGTATTGACAATCTACCTTCCAGTTGAGTGTTTAGATGCTACTTCAGAACTTAGCTGCAATGAAGCCCAGAGTATTTGTTCTTGATGTGTTAGGATTACACTTATTGAATTCCAGTTTTGTTTGTTTTTTTTTTAATTTGAATGCTGACGCAAAATCTTACAAGTTTGTAATAATGGTCTTATTTCACTTTCTTGTTGCAGGTCCTTAAGTGCTCCAAGTACCACTCCTCCTTAAAAATAAAGCTCTTTCTTGTTTGCTTTTTCATTTCCTTAGGCAGATTTCAGATTGCTTTTTCCTCAATACCACAGCTATTCATCCAGAGGAAGGGCTAAAGGACAGAATCCTTCTGACATTCTCAGCATGCTTCTGTGAAGACTTCTGGCTTCAAGGACCCATAATGATGGAAGATGAAAACGTTTTAAGGGTTCAGCGTCTTGAGTAAATTACCAACACATAAAGTTCAAAATGGGTTCAAAATTCATATTCCTCTCCTCAGGAAATGACACCAATGAAAGCAAAGTAAATCTGTCAGGGCCACTGAATTCACACATACGCATTTACATACAGAAAAGAAAAATGCCTTTATATAGACCCTCATTTCAAGGACATTCCAGGATCCATTCTCCATTATTTGTGTTTTGAATAACATCTTCAGGCAGGTAAACCAGCCAATTCTGCAAGTTGGCTTCATTTAATTACTTTCTACAAAATTCAAGATGGAAGTAAATTGTTTCTCCTTACACCTTATAGCAGTGGTAAATCACTTCCTCTTTACACCTGCAGTCAGTCATACTACTACATTTTGGCAGGTAGAGTGGAAAACTTTTCTACATTTGCCCATGCAGAAGGGTGTTAGATTTAATTATTCAAGGTATTTAAGGAGACAGCCACCTCAGGCATAGGCCATGTCACTGTGGCTACAGTACTCCAGAGGTTGTTCATATACACATGCCTTGAGTCCTTTGCCACCCAGGAAGCCCCTTGTGTCATGACAGAAATCCAAGCCACCCAAATCATGAGCTAGCTCCCCAGCCATCTTTCTCTTGACCTGTCATGGGAATGCCATCTTTGTTGAAAAGGCAGGAAAGGAAAATCCAAGCTTAATAATCTTCGTCTCAGCTATGTTCCTCATTGAATAGCTACAAAAGTTGTTGAGTACATGGGTTCAGCTTTGCAAGGAGGGGCTAGGTGGCAGCAGGGAGGCTTTTAAACCTCCTGACTGTAGCAAACTGAGAAACACTTTTTAAGTATGGCCCCGTTCCTAAGGCTGTGAGCTTCAAAACAAACCATCCAAACTACCATCGGCAAACCATCCATGGGCCACTGTTAAGAGGATGAATTTAGCAGAAGTTAAGCCCCCTTGTGTTCTAGCTTGTCCTCAGTGTGCACTGTGACAGTAGGTGTGGCTGGGCTGAACCCCTGCGTGATGCCCAATTATATCAAATGACCGCAAATCAGCACTGTAAGTCCAATCGTGCTCAACAGCCAGTCTGGTGTTATGTTGAATTCGCACAATTTATAGATTCACTGACAGTGCAGGGCAGTCACAACCACTGAATTTACACACTTGCACAGATTCACAAATAGTACAATATATGCTATAAGTCTGAGTGCACCCAGTGACAAATTCTCTTGTACCACAGTAGGCCCTGAAGCCATGAAACCATGCAAAGCAAACAGAGTAGCTCAGGACACCACTTCGTTCCACTGACCCACACTCAACACCGCTGCATATACTCCCCTAAGTCCCTGTATCAGTTGATGCTTGTCACTGGGAAGCATTCTGGCATCTCAAATACCAAGAATATTTCCTAATTCCAAATACATAAGGACCTCAGATGCTGCAGCAAGGGAATGCTTTGACTAATGTTGACCAATATATGCAATAAAGTTAAGAAAAAAATCACCACTTTCTTTTAGGCATGAGATATGGCATTTTGTGCCAAGAAAAATGCTCCACTGAGTTTCTAATTGCCTAGTAGAGAGGAAAATTTAAAAGGAACTCAAAGAAATAATGTACAACTTTGCTGATCTCTGATATTATTATCAACAGTTTTCCAACTTTAAAAAGGCCCCGTATAGTATAAAGTAGGCCTAAAAGCAAAAATAGAAATAAAACCTCCCCAAACTCCCTCATCTTCACATTAAGATGGATTTTTGCAATGAATGAATAAGCTCTTTCACTTTTAATTTAGGTCTACCCATCAACATGGCTGTTGTTATTCACAGCAGCAAAGCCCTTGCCACACTACAGCAGAAATAATAGCTGCATTTCTGGTTCCTTTTTTACCCAAGAATTCACAGTGTTATTTAAATAAGTCTAATATGCCATAGGTACAGCAGACAAGGTTATAACGAAGGGTTATTTTTATTTCTGTTCCAGCTTTATATAACATGACTGGAATTTGCTTCTGGAAGAAAGGATCATTAATAGCATGCCACCTCTCCCTGTGCAAGGACTCATGACATCCTTGGACATTTTCAATATGCATGTTGACATCTATATTCTACAAAGAAGCACTATGCCATTTACTAAACAGCAGAGGCAAGACAGTATCCTTGATGTTTCCATAATACACGATGTGGTGTTTGCCTGAAAAAAAGAAAAAAAGGAAATAGATCTGTCACCAAGCAAGTTACAAACTGTGGAAGAGGCATCAGCATCTTCATTTATGCTTGTCCAAAACCTAGCATGATGGGATGTTACTGCCTGGTTGTGACTGAGACTCTGATCCTGCCACCACACAGCAAATGCTGATTGAGGTATATCATTGGGTCTTCTCTCCTGCATGGCAGGGAAGTGACTATAGCATTGAGTAAACCTTTTTCCAATCTAATTTCACAGTCTTTCAAAGGGACTTCAGTGAGGTGCTCATGTGCTGTTATGATAGGAACTGGGTGTTCGTCTCCCCAAGTCCCACCTGATTGCTCTCTCCTCGCTTTCCATAGGGACGATTTCTGCAGAGTCCAGAGGAGGTTCATCTGCAAAACTATCTGAAACAAAGTTGGGTGTGCTTCTCAAGCTACTTTTTGAAAATGATGTAGAAAGAAACAAATGCAAACATTTGCAGTCTTATTATTCAAACCTACACATATAACTAATCATAGAATGTCCTGAGTTGGAAGGGACCCACAAGGATCATTGAGTCCAACTCCTGTCCCTGCATATGACAACCCCACAGATCACACCATGTGTCTGAGGGCTTTGTCCAGTCTCTTCTTGAACACTGTTTGGCTTGGGGTCGTGACACCTCCCTGGGGAGCCTGTTCCAGTGCTGCACCACCCTCTGGGGGAAGAACCTTTTCCTCATGTCCAGCCTAAACCTCCCCTGGCACATCTTCCTGCTTGGGTTCTGTCACTGGTCACCAGAGAGAAGAGATCAGCGCCTGCCCCTCCTCCTCCCCTTGTGAGGAAGCTGTAGCCACCATGAGGTCTCCCCTCAGTCTCCTCTTCTCCAGGCTGAACAAATCCAGTGACTTTAGCTGCTCCTCATACAGCTTCCCCTCCAAACCCTTCATCAACTTCACAGCCCTCTTCTGGACACTCTCCAGTAGCTTTATATCCTTTTTATCCTGTGTTGCCCAGAACTGCTCAGGGTGCTCCAGGTGAGGCCGCACCAGTGCAGAACAGAGCAGGACAATCACCTCCTTTGCCCGGCTGGCAATGCTGTGCTTGGTGCACCCAGGACACGGGTGGCCCTCTTGGCTGCCAGGGCACTGCTGGCTCATGTTCAACTTGCCGTCGAGCATAGAACAGCATAGAAAATGTAATGGCAAGTGATGCAAGTAGCTAGGTTACTATACTGTACTTACTATTTTTACCTTTGTTGTGGACAGCATCTAAATGTATTCAGATCTCTTCAGCTGAACCTCTGTAGCCTATTCAGTATTTCTACCACACAAATTATTTGGCATGTATCAATAATGCAATTATTAACATACAGTCTACCTTCCCAGACAGTTGCCAAACAGCTGTGATGTTCGGATCTGCTGAAAGACAAACAGGAAATTAAGGATTGACCTGAAGAAGCACCTTCATGTGAAAAATCTCTGCTTAACCATCTCGGAAATACCCGTCTCCCTGGTTTCTGGCAAGCTATTGGGTTATTTTTCCAAGATCTACAGGGTTTGCATTGAAGCTATCAATTACAGCTGCTGCATTTAAAGATAAGTGACTACTGGATCAGAGAGGAAGGAGGAAAATGCCCTGTTTCCCTGAAAATAAGACCTACCCCAAAAATAAGCACTTGCATGATTTTTCAGGATTTTTGAGAGTGCTTGAAATATAAGCCCTATTCCAAAAATAAGCCCTAGCTACAGTTCATTTAAAAAGTCAATTTAAATAGTGTCCAGGCAGCTATACATGTAAAAAAGTAATAAGTTTTGGAGCAAAAATTAATATAAGACCCTGTCTTATTTTCAGGGACACCGCGTGTTAGAAAGACATAACTCAGGGAAGGAAAATCTACCGCAGGGCTCTTTGCCCCTTCCCTCTTACCCACCAACCAGGAGAAATTCCAAAACTAGCCAAGACTGGCAAAGAAAGGCTAAAATGCAAATAACACTTAGATGGATAGGCTTTCATTGGTACCGCTATTTTCTCTTTTAGCTATATATTTTGGGAAGAGCTAAAAAACACACCAGGTTCTGAAAAAAAGGGCTATCTTGAAGCATGTAATGAGGCCTGATCACATTACCAGGAGGCAACAAGTTTCTTTCAAGAGCTGTGTCCCACCAGTGGAGCAATGTGCATAAACCTTAAGGCTGCGACCCATGGAACCAGTGCAGGAGAGGCTCTGCCCCAGGTGCATTGCAGAGGTAAAAAAAGCTAAATACCTCAACAAAGAGGCTGGGTGCCTGGAAGACTCTGAAGCTTTTTGCTCATAACTTGATGAGAGATGACCTTTCTGAGAAACAAGAAGGCTGTGTAGACTGACTCATATTCTATGTACAGGTATTGTATATAGCCAAAATGAAGAGCCTGTTCTGAAGACATACCAACCTCAAAATAATGCTCAAGATAAAAGATACACAACTAAGTTCTACAGAAGTATACATTGTACTGTTTTGATGGGGTTTTTTTCAGATTGACCTTCTATGAACTTTTATGATTGCTGAACTCAGTTTAATACTGAGCCAATTAGGTATTCCATGTAGAAAAGGTTTCAGCCTGCAGTACTGTGAACTTGGGATCCCCATTGAGCAATAAACTGTTTCAAAATAAAAATGCATGCACAAAAATCTCACAATATTACAAGAAATCCAAATCTAAAATTCTTTTAAAAATTAAGCATGTGTTTCAAATTGTGCTACTTACATAAGATTTAGGGCTCAAAAATACAATAGTCATATAACAAAAAGAAAGTTTATGACATGGTTTTGGCTGTCTTTTAGTTTATTCAGAGTAACCACAAATGATTTTTTGGTCATTTTTCTATCAGTATAATTATAATGTTATGCTTTACTTACATGAATGTATAACAGCAGTTTCCAAACTCTGATAATTTTATTCATTCCTACTTCAATGCAGAGGTAAAGTAGGTAGTAAGAATATTTCACCAAGCAAAGAGATGTGAAAGGTATGTTGCTAATAAAAAATATGTGGGTGCCATGAATGAATTGCAAGTATTTTAATATTTGATATTAACAAGATGAGATAAAGAAATTACTGACACAGCTTTCCAGCTGCTCATTCTGGCACCATACTGATAGGTAAGCTGCTCAAGACTTAGGTATGAGAGACTTAATCCAGTTAATAATAAATTATAATGAAGTCCAAACAAGTATATGTGTAAAATGACTGCGTACACATGACATTTCTTACTGCAGGAGGAAAGGCCTGAATCAGCAGGAGGCTAGAGAGCTATAGCAATTAAAGGAAAATGAGCTGTTCAACTTGAGGGACATGAGAGAAATCATGGTTGTAAACCCCAGTGAAAGCCAGCAGGCAGAACCTATAACCCACCTGGCCCTATACGGAGTCATCTTGAAAGAGAGATGCAAGCCTTCTCCCAGCACCATATCTGGACTGGAACGATGTGCAGAAAACATATTTATTCTAGCTTTGGGCAGCATTATCTCCAGTGCTTCAAGCCTCTACTGCAGGGTAGGATAGTCTACTAAAAATGGCAGGATAGGCCTGAAAGCTGAAGCTGAAGAGATTTTTCTTTTTAATGAAACTTCAGTGGGTTTTACATTTCAGTGGTATACTACGACCTAAAAGCATTTGAAACAAAAACTTGGACTCTACTGTAGAATTCAAAATATAGACCTTCTGTTCCAGCTCAAGCAAATGAATGATGAAGCAGTCTATCACTGTTGAGAAATACTGTTTTCTGGGTGTCTGAAAACAACTCTTGGGGCAACTAATTCTCTTTATCTCAGTTTGAAATTCCCAGCTTCAACAGATGCATCTCCTCTAGTATTTTAGCCGGGGTCAGGAGTGTGCTTTTGAAGAGCCTCTCCCGAGCATTCCTCTTTACTTCATTTTGCTTTTCACTGCAGGGCAACCTGAGAGCACAGAGGCTGCCTTCATTTGAGATGAAACTAACCTGGAGTGCACTGAGTGCGCTTCATCTGCTCATGGGCATTCATTCAGTAGAACAGAAGTGTATCTCTAAGAAGATGTTAGTGTGGATATTGGGTCTCCCATATCCTCTGCTTACCTCTGCAGGATGATCCCCAACCTGCTCATTCAGACATACACCAGAACACACCACACATACCTAGCTAGTGCCAACCTGTACATCACAACTGGTAAGCTGGGAAAACAAACCTTTGAGATGGAAACTGCTTTAACTGCAGTGAACATTTGAACAGGCAGGTGTTTGCAGATTTTCCAATATTACTCCTCTGCACAGTTTTACAGAAATGTAACAGGGAGAAGGAATATAAAAGTAGCTATGACATATAGACAGACAATTCAACCATATTGTACCCATACAAATGCTCCTGATCATTATTGCAAGCACTAGTCCCTGCATACTAGACATGTAATTCTTGTCATGTTTTCCGTAGCACAAAGGTGACACTTTCAGGAGGGATCACAGTTGGAGGTGAATTAGTTTAAGATACATTCAGATATTTCCACAGATTCTCACATACAGAAGAGACAAAAAAAATAACAGGCAGCTTTCCAGGAAAAATATTTCAGTGCTAAACTTTCTTTCCTAAAATTAAGTATATTGTTTGGAACAGTATTTTAGTTATCCTTAAAATAAAGCTGGAATGATGAGTAATAATTAAAAATACGTATTTCTTAAATATTTCCTAAAAAAAAAGAAATATTAAGTATTAGACTACTGTATCAATTACTTTCCCTTTTTTATTGCTATTACTTTGACTTTCCATTTCAGTGAAAATGTGTGATACTTGAAACCAACAAAGAGGCATATATCTGTTGAATATTGATGATTTATATTCAAGCCATGGTACCTAATTACAATGCATTTTTCATGGTACCATCACAGATTACCATGACTGATTCTTGGTCAGTCACAACCTACTTAATTAGCAGGAACTTAACTATCACATTTCTCGACTTTTCATGTATTGCATAGGATATGCCTTTCAGCTCTTATGATCAAAATACTCCCTCCAGAAAGTATAACATTACAGTCAAGTTATATTGATCAAACTATAAGCAGGCAGCTTTTTGTAATGCTCCACAAATGCAAAAATGAAAGCAGTACTCACAAACTGAATGTCTTACAGCATTTGAAAAACTGACTCATTCCTCTAAAAGCAAAACACAATGTATCACCATTAAAAGCTTCACTCCTGTATAATTTTATGAGTATTTTTAGTGTGGGGGAAAAGCCCTCATTGCTTTAAAGTCTGCCTTTTGTTTAAGCCACCATTTCAAGACACGATGTTACACAATAAGAACCAAGAAAGGAAAATAGTTTAAAACTAAGGGATTCAACCAAGTTACAGTAATAGAAATTCACCCAGAATGTACAAGGTTCCATCTTAGAAAGCTTTAGAAACATTTAGGTACAGAGTTTAGTAGATCATTGAGGCTTATGTTTATATTAGTTGAAAATATCAACATAATTATTTATTTCCAAACAGGTTTACATCAAATTATTGTCTCTTTACCTGTATGTCTCAATTCCTACACTGTTATTACTCTGTCTTAAAAACCAAGTCCTGAAATACAGGGATGTAGACTAGATGTTCTTACTACCTGCTTTAGATTAACTGCAGTCCTTTGTGTCATGCAGTGCACACTATATCAAAGAAAAATTCCATTTGTGTCCAGAAAAGTGTCTGGGCTGGTACCTGAGATTTAGGTTACTATCTGTGAAAGAGGAATAATACAGCAAAGGAAAGCCAACATTTTTCCATAAACCTCAAAGCCAGGGACAGCTTCTAAGTGAGAAAAGACTATTTAGTGTCAGTGCTGTTTGCACTCCTGAGCCCTCTGCTTAAGACTGCCAAAAAGCTTAGACACACTGGTTTGCATCAATGGGAATTTCCAAACCAAGGGCTTGTTTCTGAGGACAGCCATTAGCACATACTGTGTGGGAGTGTAAGGACAGAGAAAGTACACAATCATGCTTCCCTCTCACATGCTCTCCTCAATTCTGGCAGTTTGGAGGCCACGAAACTAGGGTGTTACATCCATATCATCATGTTTAATAGGTTGTCAGCCACCTTCTTCCCATAACTCTCTTGAACTGCCTTTTAATCCACTGACATTTTGCACACTGACAAACTCAGGCTTCAGTTTATGGATGAATGCTTGCTGTGCTTTATTTTAAACAGCTTTCACTGGGTATCTCCTCATTCTACACTTGTGGGAGGATGGGATTGAAGCAGATCAAATCACTATCTCCAGGGGGCTTCAAATCACAGAGGCTTTCCGATCATATCAGAAAACTCGTCCACTCTTCTGTGTGTACTTAGATATCAAATCTTATACACCTACACATGTGTTATTTTAAGTCTGTGTTGAACAAGGCTTAAATTGCTTGCCCTGGCTCCCAGCTCGAACCTCTATTGCAATACATCATCCCCAAAACAAGACCCTTGTCTCTCAGGAAGGAGTGATTTCATATATCTGAAACATAGGTGTGGCAAGAATAGGAAAATCCACAACAAACTAGGAATTACTGGAGAAGGTACTCCATGGGGAGTTTGAGGCTGCTCACTAAGTGTGGCAAACAGGCTACAAGTCTCCCAATTTGTTCCAGTGGAGACTGCATAACTTGATGTCACTGGCTGGGTGGAAGGTTGAACGCCATTTCCTGTACCAAGCCAGAAATCTTCACAAGGGAAATCTCAGTTCACCACAGATACCATCAGCCCCTAAGAAGGTGGTCTCTTAGGACAGCAGAAACTTAACATGAGAAAAATAAAATTTTTGAGTGGTCGTGTTCTTCTGTAAATCTGGCTGGGGAAGTTCAGTGCTTGTCTTTCATTCTCATTCCTCTGAAAAACTGAAGTAGGGATCATAGAAGTGGCAGGGTGGCATCCAGGTAGGTTAACTGCACTAGTTCACATCCTAAAGAAACATCAAAGGTCATTTATTTTAGCAATTTACACACTGGAAGGCCACTTCAGTGGCTGGCACATTTCTACTAAAGTCCAGAGTGCCACCCCAAAAGACTACTTCACCTCTAAGGATACAACTGATCCCAAACTCAAATTAAAGACTCAACTACCTTAGGCAGTGACAACATAAATATTTAGACTTGTGTTCCAAAGGCAATAGGGTAAATATTTATCTACAAAGTTCTGGGGTCAGATGTTTTTTTGCCAGGAATACTGGTAATTGCAGGAAGATGCCCAAGTGTTTTAATGTTACCTCTATTCACCTGTCAGGTGCTGCACCATATTTAGCATCTGCTGTCACTGCCACGACGTTTGTCATCAGCTTGCCATTTTTGCGTACTCCTGAATACCCTGCAGCTGCTTCTCTGAACAAGTGAGTCATCCAAAGCTGTTAAATCTGGAAGCCAGTCTCAGTTCAGCTCCCAGCAAAATCAACCCATATGATGAACCATCAACAGTTGTGTAAAGGAGTTCAAGGGACTTGCAGTTAGGCCCTCAAGTGCTGTGGGGAGGAAAAGAGCAAAACAGCTGCACACACTTTGCATGGCATGGGAGCTCAGTAAGTCCCCTGTCAACTCCTAGGGGCTAAGACAGAGGGCCAGTCAGGACCATGTCATGAGCTGCAATTCAGGTTTGCTGAGGCACCCACCCCTTAAAGTAGGCTTGAGGGGCAAGAAGCATCCTGTTCCCCCATCCACTATTAAGCCTGATTGACAGTCAAGCTATGCACTCTGCTGTACCCAGCCACGTATTATTAGTTAAATTACATCAGAATCAAAACCAAATTTAATATCAAATTTTACCACACTAGGACAAAACACTAAACAGATATTAATATTATATACTTAAAATACTATATACAAACACAAACATTAAATTATATGATTGTGCATATGAAGTTTCTCTTTAAGGAAGGTGCCTTCAGATCAATAAGCATATTAAGAATCACCTAAATTCATTTCTAGTTGATCAATCTTTATACCATTGGGAAAATAGAAAATTGACTTTAGCTGGACATCAATCGCTCCCATTTGGGATCCTTTAAACTCCAACAGCAAAGAAGTTGATATTTGGCTGCAGAAATTCTTTCAAACAGAAATAGCAAATAAACAGTAGCAACACATTTGGTTACACACATACGAGAGCGAAACAACAAAGTTATATGCTTCTGTTTCCTCATTTGTTTGCTGTAAATGATGCATTTTTAAGATTGCCAATAGTTGTCTTCTACTGACTTGTGTTCAGTGGCTTCACCTACAACTATGTTCTCAGAGACTATTTGAATTTTGCCTGGGGAGGTCCCAGGAGATAGTTTTATTTAGTTTTAAACTTTTCTCTCCTGTAGAAAATCTGATTTGCATAGTGTACTCTTTTGAGTGGTAAATGTGAATGTCCGATAATTACTTAATGTATTTCAGGTTTATAACTGAACTACTGAGTAATGTTAGAATATTTAGTATGTTCCAATTCTTTGCTTCATAAACTTCTGAAAATAATAAAATATTGTTTTGATGGAGTAGTTTCTAAACATGACCATGAGGTAAAATACCAAAAGCAAATATTTAGGCTGCTCGTGGAAGCAGTAGGGGAGTGATTGCAAAATAAAACCAAGTTGTCTCAGGAGTAAATCAATTAGTGGCAACTTTATATATTTATCTATTTTTTAAAAAATATTATATTTTATTACATTTATAATGTACATTTCATGCAACCTACTGGACACCACACCTTTCTTTCTCCTTCACAGAACTCGTCTCCTCCTCTTCCCAATCACAACTCTGATTTCAAACTTATTTTGTCATCTAGGTCTTTTTTTATTGTAGAGAAATGAGGCTAGGCAGCCAAAGATTAGTTGAACTACATTTATGTATTCAAATCTGCATTTTACAGGAGCTTCTGGTGTTTTGGCATTGTTACTGTTCCTCAGATCCTATTCTTCCTAAAATATCCCTTAGAGTCTTCCTGCTGCCTGGCACTGGTCTGGCCTGACGTAAATCCTCTTGGGGTCTAGAAGTGGTCAGGGGAGACAGATTATCTCCTGTGAGATTCTTGTTGTAGAATGGGGGAATATAATTCACCAAAGTCTTGAAAAACTAGAAGTGTCAAACTTGGGAAGCGGAGTGATTTGATTACTTGAAGGAGGCATTGCTGAGAGCTTCATTTTATTGAATTTACTTATCTATAGCCCTGCAGTTCTTAAGAGCTTGGAAAAGCTGTACACTATCGTTTATGCAGAGGCTGTTCTCTGCCAGAATTTGCATTATTCAAGGTGATTTTAAGGCACATGTGCACACAGATTCTCACACACTGTGGAGGAAACAATGCAAGTGACCAAACGAGGACCTTAAACGTTTCAGTGAAATGATGTTTTAGAGCAAATGCGAACTTTTCTGTACACATTTAATCCACCAGCTCTTTCTTAAACCAGAGGAACATTAAATCAGAAATCTATTGTTTATCATCATAAAAATAATTCTGTATCAGATATGAAGATGGTCCTGCTTGAATGATGAAAAAACCAACAATTTGGAATATTAGAATATTAGAAGAATATTAGAATATTAGAAGAAAAAGCAAAATTCATCACACAAACTATTCTGAATAGGGAATGTGAACAGTTATTGTTTCAAAGCAAGCATTTCTCGTAAGTTTTACAAGTATCTTGAATTATTTAAGCCACCAATTGCTGGCATACCTGTTTGAAATACATCACCTACCAAGAAACAAACAATGGGCTACAACAACCCCTACACAGGATTCTACATCATGGAGAAAACTGTCTGAGTTTATCTGTCTTCCCACTGGTGTAAATTAGACAGCATTTCCCTCTTGCCAAGCATACAGCTTGCTCAACACCTTTACTCTGACACCTAGAAAGCATGTACTTCCCATTCTCACTACCTCAGGTCACACCCTGAGAAGTCGTAAGTTGCACCATAAACCTCAATGATCATGAGGGTCATACAACCATAGTAATACAAAAGTTGAAAATATACTTTCTGCTGATAATGGTGCCTTCTGTAGTATTTTCTTAACCTGGGAAACCTCATGCACTTTCAAGGGATCTGATGCTGCAGGTACTGCAGACACTTGAGGAGCAACTGTCATTGATCATCCCCCTGCAGGGCTGAGGGTCCCTGTGTTAAAAGGTCACTCCTGCTGGAAGTGTCTGTGACCAAGTGCACATGCTGCACTGCAGTGCCATGTGGCTACCTTTAGGCTACCTTGGAAGCTGAAATTTGCATTGTATCAGCAGCACAGAGCTCCTCTCAGGTTAATTTAACCTGTCAATGTCATTGCACTGTTTTTGATAGCTCAGTGACTCCATTTCAGTCTGGTTACCTCTAAGCACCATCCACTTGTACACCACCGCTCTGTGAAGGCACAAACTGTGATAAACCAAACCTATCTCTAGAAACATCTCACTAGACAGATACAGTGCTCCGCAGACATCATGCCACAGGCTGCTAAGAAAACCCAAAAAAGAATGATGAGTCCCTGTTTTGTCATTTCTCAATGGCCAGATCACCAGAAACATAAGGCAGAGCCTGACAGAGCAAAATTTCTGTAGTCTTTACTGACTACCCTAGAAAGAGAGATCTCTTGTCTTGGAGATGTCCTGACATGTGGTGGCTCTTTGGTGGATTTGTTCAGGCAAAAATAATGATAAACTGATACTGAGATATTTGGAAAACACAGCAATTTAAAGAGGGAAACATCAGGCTGAAAACAAAACCCAATGGAAGCGAATAGGCAGGGAGTGAAAGAGAAACCCTGGATGTATGGAGGAAAATCACTGGCCTTAGTTTCTATGATTGCTCGCGTTGGCACTGGAAAATGACTCCCAACACTTTCAAGAAAAGATGGCACGGGCACTGTCCAGGACCAGCAGCAGGAGCCTGGGAGATCAGAAGCACCACAAGCTTTCTGAGCACACTTCAGCTGGGAAAGCTGTATAGTATTTGCCTCATTTGGAGATACCCATCTACACCTCTCCCCAAAGCTTGACAAATACTGGAGGGCGATCTTTTGGTTCTGGGGAGAAAGGCTTTGCCTTCTTTGTTTGGTTGTTTTGGTTTTCTAAGCAAACCTTTGGCCCACCTCTGACTTCATCTCACTCAAATTTAACTTCCTTCCCTCTAATACAAGTAGGCTCAAGGCATTTAACTTTGTGTCTGTAAGAAACACGGTATAAAATCTCATAGTGTCTCAATGTTTACTTGTGGGAGATCTCTATCAATTGCATGTGTCAGGGCACCATGGGCACCAGAGGCTCCCAGTGGGCCAGAACCATGGCAGGATCCCAATGTTGGGGACAGCAGGACAGGGCCTGGCAGTCAGGGCTTCTCCCAGCCAGAAGCAAGGCAGCCATGGGGACATAGGGGCAGCCCCAGCCCCAGGCATTGGGCACGTCCCTGGGCCTGGGAACAGGGACGGTCTGAGGCTGTGCTGGGATGTGCACCTGCAGGTGGGCCTGGCTTGGGCAGAGGCCATGGGGAGGTAGAGACCAGCCCTGCTATGGCCTCAGTGAGGCAGGGGATGATGGTCCCAAGGGCTGACATGGGGTCCTGGAACCTGGGCAGGGTTGGGGGAACACTGAGTGTCTAGGCAGGCACAGGCAAGCCTAGCGGTGCCCTCAAGGGCCTTGAAAACATGGGAGATTATTTATGTAGCTCTAGGCCAAGGATTAGATAGTAAAACATAATATGGCTTTCTCCACAGTTGAGTGTTTGCTGCTTTGATGCTAATCGACCTCAAGCAGTATCTGCAAATAAGATTTGCTGGTGAACATCTGTGCTGTTTTGAAGAGTGCTGGTACTGAGAAAGGCTGACTTAATGTTTTCTCTTTTTCACAGACTTCCTTTCTAACTACTGTGCCGATGACAGGCCCAGCTCCAGGCAGAAGAACAGTGTTTCTCGTGTTTAATGTGTCTGAGGGAGCAGATTGCTACAGCCAGGAGAACAACATGGCCTTGTAGGCTGGCTGTTGAGTCTGAGGAAGATACATGTAGGAAGGCAGCTATTGCTGGGGAAGGGTAGGCAGAGGAGATCCTCCCAAGAGCAGCCCTCCTAAGACCTCCAGGAATATTCTTTCCCTGACAGCATGGCAGCAAAGTCCAGCATGGCAGGGCTTTCCCTTTTTGCTGCCCAACCAAGATCATAGAATCAGAGAATCACAGAATCACAGAATGTTTTCACTTGGAAGGGACCTTTGAAGGTCACCTTGTCCAACCTCCCTGACATGGGCAGGGATTATCTTTCACTAGATCAGATTACTCAACCTGACTTTGAACACTTCCAATGATGGGTCTCCGTACGTCGGGGTATCAAACTCATTTTCCTGGGGGCCAGATCAGCCTCGCGGTTGCCTTCAAAGGGCTGAACGTAATTTTATGACTGTATAAATGTAACTACTCCTACATTTCTAGAGTCCTAAAATTACGTTCAGCCCTTTGAAGGCAACCGCGAGGCTGATGTGGCCCCCAGGGAAAATGAGTTTGACACCCCTGCTGTAGCCAGTAGATGCTGTGTGGCACAGATTAATTTCTGGCTCTAGCCTGGTCTCTTTGGGCAGCAAAGTCTACTTTTTAACTCAGTTTCCTAGAGAACTGTGAAACCATTGGAATTGTCTCAGACTTAAGTTGTTCTACAGATTATTAAAATGTCCACCTTCGTAAACAGTGCGATGAAAGCAGTGGATCTACAGAGAGAAACAGGCTATATGTGTGTGGGGATTTTATTTCAGACTAACTATAGGCTGGTGCCAGGGACTCATTTGTGGCTGACACACATTAAACACGCTCCTGGAGCCCACTGTTCAGTGAGCTTTATCTGAAGGGAACCCAGTCTGTGCACTGTAACATCACGCAGTAATACGCATTAGTGAGCAGTAAGTGGGGACATGCTTCAAAAGGTCACTCTTGAGCCAAAGGAAAATGCTAATGGAAATGCACCCCTAAACGTAACCCATTAGTATTCTCTATTTTTTTCACAGAGGAAAAACAAAAACAACAAGAAAGACATACCACAACATTACAGTTGTAGACGAAAGAAAAGATTTCCTGACACCCTCCTACTGTCCTTATTCAGCACTAGCCCAAATCCTCCTATCTCAAATGCAATATTGTACTGCAATAAATTCAGTGACCTTGTATAGAGGATGGACTAAAGTCTGAGTATTATTTATACCCAAGGTGGTAATTTGCAAGGTGTTATTCTCTCCAAACAAGGCCAACTCAGTATTAGTCACACAAATTAATTTTGCAGAGAAAATACTCCCCAAGATAGATAAGATTTCTAGTCATTTGGAGAATAAAGGGAAATTTAAACTGTGAAAATATCTTCTGAAAATCTACGTTAAGCAATTGCATTCTGCTATCCTAAATGCTTCCTCCAGGAGGTTAATGTTACTCTTTTCTTCATCAGTAGTATGAAAAAGCTCTCTTTTAGCTTGAACGCCAAGCATTAGAGTGTCTTTAAACCTCTAAGAGCTTTTACCCTCTAGGATTTTGTTGTACAGTAAAATGACAAAACAGTACTACTCTTGCTAACAATAAGAAGGCAATTTACTGAAGCTGTAAAAATCCACTTTTTTCAGATAAATGGCTCTGTTTTACTGTGTATATGAAAAAAGTAAAAATCAATATGCTGCATTTATTTTTATCTCTTTTTTATTTATATATGTGAAACTTGTTGAGACTACTTGTTGTTCAGTGGCAATGTAAACTTAGCAACCACTTTTGTCTGAATTCCAGTCTGGTACTACCTTTCCATTACCTTCCCAGGCCGCATGTAAAATGAATTAATACTGAAGTAAGAGACAGAGTAAAATGAGAATTCTTAAACCGCCTTAACCATAAAGAGAAACGAAAATGATTTGCTATGCCACGTGGAACTAGAAAATCGCATAAATTGTTTGCATCTTAGAAGGCAAGGGAAAAAAAATGTCAAAAAAAGAGCTGAAAGAGGATTCTTAAAGATTTTTAAAGTATTTTAATGTTTTGGATTAATACATTCACTGGCACATTTATATATTCGATGTGGTAGGGAGAAAAATTTAACAAAAATCTGTCATAAATTCATGCAATAAGAGCATTAGAAAGAAATTACATGTCAAATATTTCATAGACATTAAAAAAATGCCATTTTTTCCTAAACAGAGGACAGCTGCAGCTTTCCTCAGAGAAATTATGCCTCCAAGTATATTATATTATGGTTAAAATGTGTTTTCAATGAACAGTGTTGCTTTTTATCTCATTGAATTTGTACCTTTGTACTGTTTGTAGTGTCTATATATTAAAAATTTTTCCTGAATTTGTTGTTACGTCATATTTGAATCATTTGACTATACCATATTGGAATCTCAAGTAATATGAAATTTTCACAATGTTTGCAGCTTGAAGATAACTATTTCCTAGTTTGTGGTCCTTTATTCAGAAGTTCAAATATGAAGCAGGTTGGGTCCACCACAAGACAGAAAATTATCCAGCTGGGTAGCTTCTGAAGAAGCAACTGACATTTGACTTTCATAGGAGGAGTAAGAAGATAATAGACAGGAAAATCAAAGAAATATTGATGTCTTAAGGAACATAATGCTAATTTTGCGTTCATTTTTCAGCAAGGTTCCTACTGGGTCTTGAACATATCCTCTATCTTCATGTCCTTTGACATCAAGTTCGTAAGCATGAAATGTAATACCAGTATTGGTGGCAAGAAAGGGAGGCAGTGGGCACATTTTATCAGGTAGCTGTGACACTGGGTTACGTTTAGGGGTGCATTTCCATTAGCATTTTCCTTTGGCTCAAGAGTGACCTTTTGAAGCATGTCCCCACTTACTGCTCACTAATGCGTATTACTGCGTGATGTTACAGTGCATAGACTGGGTTCCCTTCAGATAAAGCTCACTGAACAGTGGGCTCCAGGAGCGTGTTTAATGCGTATCAGCCACAAATGAGTCCCTGGCACTCGTCTATAGTTAGTCTGAAATAAAATCCCCACACACATATAGCCTGTTTCTCTCTGTAGATCCACTGCTTTCATCGCACTGTTTACAAAGGTGGACATTTTAATAATCTGTAGAACAACTTAAGTCTGAGGCAATTCCAATGGTTTCACAGTTCTCTAGGAAACTGAGTTAAAAAGTAGACTTTGCTGCCCTGAAGAGACCAGGCTAGAGCCAGAAATTAATCTGTGCCACACAGCACCTTGTGATTCTGCTAAACACTAGCGCTGTAGAATAATGTGTATCAATGCCAATACAGAAATCAGAAGTGGAGCAGGACAGCGGTTTTTCAGTTTGGTTTGTTTTGTTATACTCATTTTATATTAAACCCACCAAATGAGAAACAAAGAAAGTGGCTATTTTAAGAACCTTTTCTGATTGCTGAAGATCTGCATGAATTTTCCAAAACCAAAAGGTTCTCCACAGATAACTACCTCACCTTTTATATACTTTTGCCTTACTACAGTATAGCTGTGGACCACGATAGACTTCCACAGATCTCTCTCCTACTGTTATCTAACAGGAAAGTTCACAGACACATCATTTCACAAGAATGTGAACACTTCAAAAGGATATTCAGAACTAACCAGAACTTGTGTCTTTTCAAAGCCCTTGGGCAAAAGACATAGTTTCTGTATATTTTACGTAGATATGAGAAGCAAAAGGAGTTCCAGTGTGAGAAGTGAGTCTGGTGAGATGATGGGGCAGGTTGTTTTCAGATGGCTTGAATATGAACAAACTCATGGGCAGGATTTGAACCTTACCTTACCATTGGTGTCGATATAAGAAGAGTGACCGTGTGCAAGAAATTAAAATGATGCCCCTGTCCCTGAGACATGCACTTCAAACCTGACAGAGAGAAATTTTTCCCTTGGTACAATCATTTCTACTTTAGTGAAACCCAAGCATAACGAGCATTTCATTTGCACTGTAGAGGAACTGGAATACTAATTTCTAAATGGAAAACGATAAACATCTTCCTATATTTAGGCTTGTGGCTGTGATAAGGAAGGCAGGCATGGCTGGAACTCCAAATAGAAACGCCTCTGCAGAGAGGAAGATATTCAATATCCAGTAAAGACAGAAGTTCTTTATGACAAATAAATCACAAACAACAAAATTTTCCTGGTACTGGAACACTCATTTACAGAAAGAACCTTTAAAAGTCATCATTTTTTATTTTGCTTTTGGAAATTAAAAAAAAAAAAAAATCCTAAACGGCAGAACATATTTGAATAATAAACTCCTTAATATAACGATATGATTATGTATAAATATTTGCCTACCACAACAGCGTGCTTGAACTATTGCATCTTTAAAATTGTATTACCCATCCACATATGGCAAACTTGAAGTAAGATTAATGTAAGGAAGTCTCTTATTAACTTCCCTTCCTGCATGGGGAAAATGAGCCATGAATAGATTTCAGAAGGTATGAGGGTTAATTTGGATAAGCAGCCAAAGTGTTGCTGTTTGCCTGATTCATCTCTTGAGTCTGAAATATAAGCCTCATAAGCCTGAAACTTTGCTTAATTTAGCAAGGTTTTCCTGATTTGTTAGCTTGCACAGAAATTAATGAGTTCATGACATCCTCACGCTCCAGGCAGGGAACGCACAGGCCTTGCAAAACTGGATTTTTGGTCAAAGATATCTTTATCAGCAGAAGTCATCATTCTTCTGCCATGCAGGGTTCAGGACAGAAACCCATATTTCTAATGAGGTGTTGTTGGGGTTTTTTTAATTTTTGGAACTGGATTTCATTAATTACGTATCTTCTGCCTGCCTGTTTTGAAAGCTGCCATCTAGAGATGCACAAAGAAGATGAACTGCTAACCTCACCTGTTGAATGTTTTATAATGAATGTTCCCCATTGTGTCAAAAAGTTACTTGCACACAGCTCAGGTTATTGATAGACAAAAGTTTCTCTTCCTTCTCTCAACCAACATATGGATACTGGCCATAAGATATATCGGTAATTTTATAATGAACCTGGTGTCCTTGCTGTTATATAGATCGAGGTGTCACAGGAGGGGTGGGCAGGGCACAGCGGGAAATGATTCCTTCAGCCTCAGGAGGGCAACGATGAGTTTTAAGTCTGGTCCTGAGAGACAGAAGAAGGGAGACCATCCTTCTGCGACACACGTTCAAGGAAGGGATGACAGCAACAGCAGGGAGCTGTGTGAGCAAAACTCTGAAGGCAAAAATTATTACACAAGAGTCAGAACTGCAGCAAAACTACAGCATCCTGGGGGCAACACACAACACATGGTTCAGGGGCCAGGCTGTCGTTTCAGGCTGTGGTTTTACCAGACTTGTCTGAACCACCCTCAGTGTTCCTGCAATAATGATCATTTTTCTCCATGTTTACTCCCACAGACATTCAAGACTGTTTCCATTAGAATATACAAGTATGATCCTCACAGACAGTGAACAGTTCTGAACTGAAATACACTAATAAAGTCACTGCTGACAATTTAAAGACACATAAGTTTAATAGCTGCAGTAAAAACAAATCTAGACACATAAGTCTATAGGGATTGATGTTAGTGCTAAAATAGATTGGAAACTTACAGACTACTAGAGAAAACAGGATTGCTGTCAAGATACTATTTTTTCCTCAGAAGGACCTCTTCATCATACAGCCACATCCACTGGTGAAGGACAACTGGGAAGTGGTTACTTCTGATGGATTTACCTAAACTTTATACAAATGAAAACAGTGTCTCAGTCAAAGAGCTTTACATGTGTCTTTCACTTCTGCCCTGATAGCACCCTGCACCCTCACCTCTGTTCTAGGTGTGGTAACTTTTCTGAACATGATGCAAAATGTATTTGACAGAAACCTCTACTTGTATTTAAAACCTACAGCAGTCCATCCACTTCATGCCCACAGATACAAGGAACGTCAGCACTTAAGTGGCAGAGAAAATAAAATTGTCCTGTAAAATGAAGTCCTAAGTGGATGATAGTTATTCAAGACATCCCACAGCACTTTGTGGGCAATAAGCAAGAAAGGAAAACATCTTTGCTTCTTGATGCATATATTGAAATTCCAGTATCTTGCCTTAAAACAAACAAACTAACCAACTAACCAGCCAGAGAGCAAGTCTGCTGAAGGGCACACACAAATTCCTTTGCTCTCCTTACCAGGCTGACAGCAAGTCTTAAATAAAGAAGGTTCATCTTTTTTGACAGGAACTTAGTGTTTTCCTACCAGGCTATACATATAACCTAGCGCATGAATGAAGATACACTTTCCATCTTCATTATAAACTATTTAGAAAGAAAAGACAAATTGTGCATATATACTTCCTTCCTTAAGAAAAGCTCACATTTCCATGAATTTGTTCATGGCTTAAGCTATTTCTCTCATGTGCTTTCAGCTAAACGGTCCTGTTGTCTCTTCATTTCTTTTGCAAATTAGACTGTCACTAGGTCATGCCTTGCTATTCAGTTATTTTTAGCCTTCTCATTACACCTGGAAATGTTTGCAGTTAAAGTGCTGCCATCTGGAGTTGTTAATGGCATGCTGGTGGAAGTGTAATCATTGCATGACTTTGTTCTGCACTTCCCTAGGGTGCAGAAAAATGTGATACACATTTAATTTATGTTAGTTTGTGCTTACAGCTGCTCATCATCAAATGTGATAATATATACAATTTGGTGCTCTCCTTCAATATCTCGCTATCAAAAATTACCTTTGACATATCAACAGTTGCTACCATCACCAAAATACACCTGTAGACACTAAAAATAGCTTTAAGTGAAACCTGTTGTTTATTTTTATAGGAATTACAAATTTAGGAGCCTTTGAAATCAAGATGCAATTATATTTGTCTTAGTAGGAGGTTCCTGTCTAGTTTGCATTGCGACTAAGAATTATTTTGGGATTCCAGTTTATCTCTGCTTTTCACCCACTTTAAGCTGCAGAAAGATTTTAGCTGCATTATCTGATTTGTCTCTGCTATGTGATAGCACAGAATGAAGTATTATTGTCTTAGCTATAGCAATTTATAAACCAGGACCCTAAATTCTGCTCTCAAGCCAGGGGCTGTTTAGGCTTTGCAAAGGAAACTATAACGTAGGTGCTCTGCTGTTTGAGTTTCATTTGTTGTTGGTTTGGGTTTGGTTTGTTTGTTGTGTGTTTTTTTTTTTAACCACACTACTTTTACCATGCTTATATTTTTATCATGCTTATATTCATAACAAATGAAGTGCGTTTTTTGTTTGTTTGCTTGTTTGTTTTCCCCCATTTAAACAAGCTGTTCTGACTCAAAGGAGACTTGGGCTCCTGACTGGGGAGGGGAGGGGAGGGGAGGGAGGTGGAAAAGTCTGAAATACAGAAGAGTAAATAAGAAGAGCTTCGATATGCATGTAACAAAACATGGAGCATGCAGCCTGTGGTACAGAAGACTGATACTTCAAGGTGCTGAGCAACATTTTTAGTCACAGCCCTCATCACTGCTCAGATGCATTCTGCCTAAGTTGCTCACTTTGGGGAAAAATCATCAGTTTTCACACAGAGGCTTGATTTCATCCCATAGACTACACTCAGCTAAGAAATGTACCCCTAGCTTGGCCTACGTCATGACAAGCTCTCTTCTTGGTCATTAAGCACCTCGAAATGCTAGACAACCCATAGACAAGACTCCCTCGCTCTCAGCTACCGAGGAGGTCCGGAGTGACTTTTCTCTCCTGATAGTCTTGTGAAAAGTCCAGAGACAGTAGGATTTGCTTGAGTGTAAATGAATATTTGGTATAGGGAAAGCTGGTGTTTTACAGAATGGAAGGAGCCTCCACATTCCAGGTAGGGAGAAGGAGGTTTTCTGAGCTGCAGAGTTCACACAGATCCTCCTCTTCCTCTCCCACATCAGTGCTGCCCAAGGAGGGGGCACTCTCCAGGCCTTCTGGCACAGCAGCATCCTTGATGGGCCTCAGCTGTTCCTTTCAGTGCCACAGAGGCATCCAGCTCTCCATAAAGGTCAGTCTCTACACTTAGGAGGCAATGCCACCTGTGGAATTAGCAGTCCTCTCTCCCACCTCACACAAAATATATTCAGTTTGAAAAACACTGTGAGGGAAAGGCAACAGCGAAGAGAAATCCCACTGAAGTCTGAAGAGTCTCAGGGGGAACCATAGGAAGCTGGGCTGAAATTAAACACTTTTGAAAAGCAGGGCATCTTGTTAGGCGGCCAACCTGGAAAATTTTGCCCTTACATTTAGACTAAATGTACACATTTGACAAATAACAATTCAAGAATTCTACTTCATACACCACCTATATATTTGAGTCCCGCCTTCAAAAGTTCAGACCTCACTTATAACTCTAAATATCAGCCAATCTGAGGCACTATTAGTCAACATGGATGGATGAAGTGGTATGTAATTTTTTTCTAGGCACGATGTTGATGCAGTTGCAAATTTCCATATTGTATTGCAGCAAAAAGCCTATCATCTGTCACACTCACACAAAAAGAACTAGGAAAGATGTCTTTGCAGTATCTTTCCTAAACCAACTTTTAGCATCTCTCAAATCCCCCCTGTTAAAAAGCATTATGATAGTTCAAAAGAAGTACCCCTGAGCTATATATTCCATATTTGCTCAAATGATTTAATGATTTGTTGCTAGTGCTAGGTTGCTTACATATTCTTTTTTGGTCTCAAACAGCATGCCATACACAAGCAAAAAGAGAATACACTTGTAGAAACTGAAAAAAAAATAATTTTCTGGAGCAGAGATTGCTTCATTCAGACTGGTGGGAGGAAAAAGGCTACTCTGCAGATGTCATCAATCCTTGAGATGAAGGTGTTGCAAATGCAAGCCAAAACGGCAAGTGTTAATATTCTACCAAAAGATGAACAAAGGAACCAATATTTAGATTAGAGGATATGTACACGAGGAGAATTCTGGATGTGTGGAGAAAGCCTCTATATTTGTTTAGGTATTTACATACCCTAGAACAAAAAAAAATAGAAGGGAAACTGGGAGGCTCTTCCTGTTACTAAAGTAGCAAGTTCTAAAGTAATGGAAGAAATATCTTTGGCTGAACTTCTTTTTCCACATTTGCAAAACACACATCCATAATTCTACTATCTTTGGACTGCAGCTGCTGTGCTTTGCACTCCGGGCTTAGCCAAAAGAAAAGAAATTAAATGCTTCTTTCTGAGAAAAAGGCAGGTACACCATCTTAACAGGATACGATAGGATAAGAAGATTGTGTTACATGACCAGCAGGAAACTTTGGCTTTATAATTTCAATATGAAAAATTCCACTGTATTCTGTGGCTTGTTTTCTTCAAGAAGGGAAACATACAGTTTTCTTTCTGGCCATGATTTTGGGCCAGGTATAAAATTTGTCATAGCTGAATAGTCAGCAGGGTTATTCTTGAGTATGATCACATTGTTCAGATGGCCACGTGGGCAGTGTGACCACTATGATTTTATTAAAGATATTTAACTGGATTTTTTTTTTTTAATCTAAGTGCAAGAACACAATGTAATACTTTGATTTCCTACTATCATTGTTTCACAAAACAGGAAAAAGTTTTGTATGCCAGGTGGAACCAATGACCTTGCAAGAACTATTTACTAATATAAGAAGCCATCTGAGGATAGAATATTTATAATAATTGGGAACTTAATTAGATATCTGGCAGTGCTTAAGCAACTAATTTTTTTAAAAACGTCAGATTGACTAGGGTCACCTCTCCAATGAAATGAGAAAAGTAGTAGCAGTGTTTTCGCTAATGAGTATTCAAAACTACAGTCTTTAAGAATCATTTAACTTTTAAAAACAATGTTTTGACAGAGAAAAGGATTTCCTTTTGGGTTAATTCACATCAAAATTTCAACTATGACTGAATCCCAAAACATTCCTTTATTTAGGAATGTCTCAGAAAATAGACTGCTTAAAAAAAAAACCCTAAAATCGTCAAAAACACTTTGGAAGCTTCCTCTACAAAACCAAAGACAGTGGGAACACAGCCATGTGAACATTAGCCTGTAGCACATCCAGGAGATTAAAATGCTGTTGAGTCTTTGGACCACAACAGACTGGGAATAGATGGGCCACCCTCTTCCTCCAATGATCCTATGGAAGGCTAATATATCTAATATATCTCAGGGTATGAGGCCCAGGTGCCCAGGGCCTGGCAGGGGCTGCAGGGCACCTCTGTGAGGAGAGGCTAGAGTTGGCACATCTGGACACAGCTGGTTCCAACCAGCTCCAACCAGCCAAGTTGGTGGCACCTCTGGGGAAAAAGTATTTAAGAAAGGGTAAAATGCCACATGGCAATGTGGGGAGTGAGGAAGAAGTGAGAGAAGCAGCCCTGCAGACACCCAGGCCACAGACTGACAACAACCCCCATTCCCCAGCCCCCTGCACTGCTCAGGGTGGGGAGGTGGGCAGAGGAGTCAGGAATGAAGGAGTCAAACTGAGCCCAGAAAAGGACAGGGAAGGGGCAGGGGTTATTTCAATTTTTGTATTTGTTTCTCGCTACACGAATCTATCTTAATTGCAAATAAATCAAATTTATTTTCCTCCAGTCAAGTCTGTTTTGTCCATGACAGTAAGTGGTAAGTGATCTCCCTGTCTTTATGTCCACCCATGAGTTTTTTCATATAATTTTCTCCCCCACACCATCCTGTTGAGCAGGGAGAGGGTGGGCATCCAGCTGCTGGCCAAGGAATTATAACCCGCCACACTCAGAGTGGAGGAACCAAAGAAACCTCTTGCTGCCACATCCCAGCTTCCATCCTATGACACCGCAGGTACCTCCTACCCTGCTCAGGCAGGTCAAGGTAACAGCATCACAGGATCACAGAATGGTTGGGGTTGGAAGGGACCTCTGGAGATCATCTAGGCCAACCCACCTGCTAAAGCAGGTTCACCAGAGCAGATTGCACAGGAATGTGTCCAGGCAGGTTTTGAATGTCTCCAGAGAAAGAGACTCCACAACCTCTCTGTCTGCCTCTCAGGGCAGCCTGTTCCAGTGCTCCAGCACCCTCAAAGTAAAGACGTTTCTCCTCATATTCAGATGGAACCTCCTGTGCTTCAGTCTGTGCCCGTTGTCCCTCATCCTTTCGCTGCATGACTGGAAAGTCTGGCCCCATCCTCTTGACACCCACCCTTGAGATATTTATAAACATTGATAAGATCCCCCCTCAGCCTTCTCTTCTCCAGGCTGAACAGACCCAGCTCTCTCAGTCTCTCCTCAAAAAAAAGGTGCTCTAGGCCCCTCATCATCTTCACAGCACACTGCTGGACCCCTTTCAGTAATTCCTCGTCCTTCTTAAACTGGGGAGCCCAGAACTGGACTTGGTACTCTAGGTGCAGCCTCACCAGGGCAGAGTAGAGGGGGAGGAGAACTTCCCTCGAACAGCAAGCAGGATAAGCCATTCCAATAGCCAGACACCTCTGAGGAAAGAAAATGCCACTTTATTATCAAGAAGCAGCTGCTTTTTAGTTCTGCACCATGAGTACTACTGATGAGATGAACTTTATGAAACCACACAGAGATCAATGCAGTGGGAGGTTAAGACTCAATGGTTGTTTTAACAAAGTTAGTGGAATACAGAAAAACTATTGCATTATAATAAAGCAACTTTTTCTACAAATAACCATAATTTGAAATTCTATAAAGTACCATATGGGGAAGATGAAGCCTTTTTCTTGCAGATATGTAAGCCAACCTTAGTAAACAGGCAAAAGGGTACAGTTTAATTTGGGTCTAAGGTGTGTGTATGTGCTACTTCTGCATAGTAGTAAATTAAAAATAAAAATACTTCAAAAACCTTTCTAACCCACAGTTCTTTTGAGTTACTTTACATACCTTGGGGGAATTCAGCACTTTAACAGCAGAAAGCACATTCAAATTTATTGGAACTTGAACAGAAACTGTACAGGGTCAGCAAGGCAAGGTGGGAGGGAGATATCTCTTAATTATTGGGAAAGAGAAAGTATTTTCTCTAAGAGAGACTCAGTTTATATCTAGGTTATTTTATCCCAGTCCTTTCACCCTTCTTCACCTGAAACGGTGTATTTATTTCCCTTTTTCAGTTTGTTAAATCCAATTTCCACTTGAAACATTTTCTATTTACTGCTGATGCAATTATTTGAACACAAATGACTCACTTCAATGGCCTGTCTACTAGTTTCCAAGTCTACGTGTCAGCCTTGTGGTATGTGACCTCACATTTTTGAAGCAACTAGTTTTAAACCACGGAGAGGTATCAATCTATGGCATTCCTTCAGTATATTTCATCCCACTGTGAGATGCCCTCTTCGCCTCAATTTATCTATGCTGTCTAATATACTACAGCCTGTAGCTAGGTCTGTCTAATCTGTCTTCATAACTCATATCCTCACAGTCCTAAGCACTTATACAGTTTTTCACTGCAGCCTCTTCAATCTTGACAGCAGGTTTTGCAATATGGGAAAGGAATTGCTCACAGCATTTAGAAGCTGGGTGAACCTCAAATTACATGATTATAGGTTTTATCATAAACTAGAGACTCATTGGAAATAGTTTGAATGGCTCTTTTTACATATTCTTACAGAATTTACTAAAGATAAAACTATTAGAGTTCAGTTGATAGTAGTATCTTTTGAACATTTTAAAGGATAGTATGGAACTTAATGCCATTGCAGATGAAAATTTTTTCAGTAAGCACTATCAACTTTTCAAGTGGATTTGAGTCTATGTGGCACATGGGAATTTGCACCAAAGGTCTTGCAAACTATACACGAGTTCAATGGCAATATGAAACTTTTAGAAAATGGGTCCATTTAGATTTGCAAGGCAAGAAATGTCAGTTTTCCTACACAATTACAACCATTACACTATTTCTATTTCATACAACCATATACTTGTAAGGACAGGCCTGGAAAAGTTCCTTTTTTGTTTGTGGAGATTATATAGCACTGAAAGTTACACTCTGCATCTGATTAGGCAGCAAAGCACTGGACTGGTATTGATATGGCATTCACATGTGGGGCGATCCAGTAAGGCAGAATCCCAGACCCAGGGGCTGACTACACTAAAGGAATCCAATACCACTTGCTTTGAAGTCATTAGAAGAAACACCTGCTCTAACAGATTGGTATTGGAAGATTTCTGGAGACTAGGAAATCTGAGCTGCGGGTAAAGCAAAGCTGTCTTTTCTTGCATTCGTCAACCAGTAGCTCATTTGCATTGACAGAATCACATCTCATAACTGTCTGGGCTAGAAACATATAAGATCAGATGAAGAATTATAACTTTCATATTACATTTTTCAGTGAATTATGTTTGTCCTATGTGTTTTTTCCACTTTGCACTTAAACTGTCTTCCCTACTGAGGTCATTTTGGCACATACACTGCCATTTATGGCACATACAGAACATATTGTGCCTTTATATGAAAAAATCTTTCCCCTTCTAAGTGAAAACATGGGGTCAAACATAATCCACCGCATCCCAACTCTACAGCTGCTCTATTCAGTGGAGGCCTGAGGGTGCCTCTGCTTGTACAAGATAAGTCACTGTCAGCTGAAATTTTCCTAACATTCTTGCAAGGACTTGAACAGATGCTTTTCCCTAGGAGGCAAAGGGACACATTGCTGACATTTTTTTCCATTTAATTCCAAATGTGCCATCCGTACATTGTCTCTGACAACATGCAAAAGGTGACAGACACTGCAATACTCAAATATCGGGCTGCAACTTTTTTTCTGTGTAGTTTTCCAAGCGTAAAGTACATTTAGGGCCAAGAACTCCCATCTTTCATATGTATTGTATCTTTTCACAGATTCTGAGCCACGCTGGTTGAATGGGATAAAAGCAAACATCTGCAAGGATCCTGCACTTCCCCAGCTCTTCTAATAAAACCTAAATTTTGGGCAGTGGTAGGCTTTAAGTCAGAAGACCAACATGGGCAGCATGAGAAAGTCTAACACAACTTTATGAAATGCCTTCTCCACTTGGCCTTCAGTATTACTCAGTCTGATAAAAAATCCTATTTTTTTAAATACATGATATGATTATACGGTGCTCACAGCCTCATCACCACCGATTTCTTTAATTGTTTTATGAATTCATGACTTAATGTTCAGAATACCCTAAGCCTGTGCTGCAGCTGGTTGGCACAATATTCTCCCCTTCTTGGTGGCAGCACTGGCCAGATGAATCAAGACCTAAGCCATAAATACTTAAGCACTGTATGTGCTTTATACATTTTATCTTTTACAGAACATCAAGTATGATATGACTTTGTAAACAAACAAACCTGCTGACCACACATGCTCCCAAGGAAACATTTATGAAAACTATGAAGATGCTCCTTTCTTTGCTCTGCAGCTGTTGGCAATAATCTACCCCAAACAGTGGTGTAGCTTCTGTTTCTGGAAACACCCTCTCCAAATCAGTCCTCCAATAATTCCTCCATTGGGATGCATCCACTTCATTCTGGGCAAGTCATTAACATGTAAGAAGAGGTGACTCACAGTAGCCAGAATCTAGGTCCTTATCTGTAAGACACTTGACGTAATCCTCCTACTGCAAGTCAGGAGCCCAAAACTCTTCTTACCTTCTGATGTATCACAGGCTTAGGCAATTAACCTTGGTCAGACTTCCACATTTAAAAAATCTTCTAGGCAAAAGCCTTTTTTCCAGGAAACAGACTACACACAAGGTACCATACTTGACCAAGAATTGTGTTAGGTTTCTCCAGAGCTATAAGCCCTGACTGTTTCACTGAAAGCCAAATGTAGTATCTGCAACACAGGCGGTTGTTCATGCCTGACATTTCAGTCCTATTACCACACTAAATATCAGACCCTCCCATCCTTACATTTGTCTCACCAAATAAGTGCAGGTGGAAAAACCTCAAGCACCATCCCCTTGTAGTACCTATTTCCAGCATCTCTCAGATGTTTTTGCACATACCATTTCACACACATATAATCACCTTTCAAAGATTTGTGTGCAAGAAAATAATTCAGAATGCTAAAGCAAATGAGAAGACTCAAAATTGCATTTTGCAGGTTATAAAAACATTTTGGGGTAAAATATCTGTTGTCACCCTCCTTTGGCACTTTGGAGCCTGTTACACTAAGACAGAAAAAAGACTAGGAATTTCTGCAAAATGCAGTAACTGCAAAGCAAATTTATAAAAGCACTTCATTAATATAAAATATTTTTAATATTTATTCATATTTCAATACTGCTGAAGTCATTCTTCTATAGGAAGTCCCAGAAGAATGGGATGTGAACTCAATCCTTCACTGGATTCCCAGCAAAGATGAAAACATAATCAAAAAGAGATTAGTTAAGGGAGTAAAATCAGAAATGGAAAGAAATGGAGTGAGGAAGATTTTGAACATCGTTTGCACGCACAAAACTGATGTAACCTGAGGCACCACTGAACAGCCCAACATATCACAGAAACCTTACATCTATTTCAGACAGTGGGCTATTATTCCTACAGAACAGAATGCTGTCTTGTCTGTGTTTTGTAGGCTTGTGGATGTTAGTTTCAATGACAATGAAATTGCATGTAATCTCCTCTGATAACACCAAAATTACTAGGATTTACAAAGAACATATTTGAATTCATACATCAAAAAGTAAATCAAGCTTATAATTTAGGCACCATAACTTTTGCAGATCTGACATCAGACCATTCTGACTGAAAGGGTTCGGGAGGCTATTTTCGGATTCATCAATAAAAGACCATTTCCCAAGAAACTGTGATATTTATGCGGAGGAAGAAAATCAGTTCTGCCTGCAAAGATAGGAATGTTCACTCTTTATCTGCAAATGTGACATTTTCTACAATACATTTTGAAATAAAGATTGCTCCTTTATGCTAATGTTATTCAACTGTGTCAGACTTCCATAGCCACGCTGTGTTGTATGAAAGTAATTAAACAAGGGACTCTATGCACTTCAGTCACAGCTTCGTTGAACTACACCAGTACAGCACTGGGATAATTTCCCAATAGTTCAGAAAGAGACCTAAATAGCTATTTACCATAATCACAGAAAGGGAAGTAGATAATGAAGAGATCACAGTGGCAAATTTACTACTTGCATTTTTAACATAACGCTGTTTTTCAGTGCTGAATTGTCACCTGAGAAAATGGAGAACTGACTGCCTTGCTTGCTTTCTGTATAGGGTCAGCTTCCAAAATGCTTCAGATTGACTGCAAAGGTGATTCAATAGGGTTCCCAAACCTGTAACAAAAAAGTTCAGATCTAGCCTTGCAGTGATGGGAGGAGAAGAGGCTTTTAGGATTCAAATAGAAATATAAATTCTCATGGAAGTCAATGAGATTTGTGTTCCTAGCTCCCCACGAGAGTGTTTGAAGTTAAATTTATGCCTTCTTGTCATCAGGGCATCCTTTTAAATTCCTGACCTTTAAATGAAAGGTGAGATCAGTGGCAATAAGTAAAAACAACTAATATCCAGCTAGAGAGAACCAAACAACCAGGGCCAAAAATCACTTTGCAGAAAGTTGGCGGACAGGAAAATAACCATACATCTCTCCTGATGTTTCTGATTTAAACTCTATGCCAATGTATCACACATTAAGTCCTGCAGCAGCTGACTTCACTAGTCTCCCTGTACTCCTCAGAGCACTGGGGACCAACAACATGGTTGTCTTCACATTGAAAAGACCTCACGTTAGTCTGTCCTCATTGGAGTTTATACCCAGGGGAGTGGAGCAGCTCCCTCCCTTCCCTTCTGGACAGGAGCTGGGTTCCTGCTGCAGGGCTGAGCTGAGCATGGGGCTATAGGAGTGGCGGAGATGAGGGGCAGGTGCTCAGGCTCTGTCTTGCTGTCTCCTTCTCCACGATGCTCAGCTAGAAGCAAGTGAGGATTACAGTGGAAGGAAGGCATGAGAGACAGGTGTTGTCAGATCTGAGTGGCTCCTCCTCAGCTCAGTGAGACAGGAGAGCAGTAGTTTGTCAATGTGCTTCCCTTGTGTTTGCCCTCTCCTGCTTTCCCATTCAGAGCAATAGTGATGGCAGAGAACACTGCATAGTATACAGAGTAATTTCAGTCCAATCCTTTCTGGCTATGAAGAATTTTGCTTTATCAGGATGCATTTGCCCATTGCTCATTCAGTCATATCAATGACAAAAACCTTCAAAAGAGAAATTCCACATTGTCTATTACCTGCTGCAGCATCCTTTCCAGCTGCATGCTCAAACTTGAAGCCTGAGATTTTCTACATAATCACTTGTTAATGAGATCTTAATCACTGTACATGATTAAGATCTGGGCTTAGGTTTCATCCCAAAACTAGCAGAGCAGCTCCTGCCTCCTCATACCAATGCTCCACTTATAGTCCATGACCTGGATCCTCTTCTCATCCTAGAATAACAAAGATCTTAGTGTTCTTCATCGCAAGAGAAAGAAGAAAATAAATGAATGAAACAATTCTACTAGCTTCTTAACCTTTAATGCAGTTTAAGCATCACCTAATTAGTAAGTTGTAGCATGGCCTCTTTGATCTTTAATGTATAAATCTTAAAAACTTACATATTGTTATTTTCAATTCTTTATTCTTTCAGGGGTTTTCTTTGCTGTCTTTCTTTCTGACACCCCCTCTTCCTTTCCAACATAATTCTTTAAATATTCTCACAAGGTTTTTTTCTCATATTTACTATGTATTTATATTATCTAGGACAAAGACCCATAAACATACAACTTGCCATAGAAATCAGCAAGCAACAGGCACCTAAATGTGTCTCCCAGGGCTTAGAGGCTCCACCTACAAATTGGGTCCTGAACACACTTATTATTTTAAGTGACAGTCTTGTTCTCAGAGCTTATCTGAATACGTAAGACAGCAGGAGGATAAGGTAAGGTTTATTCCCATTAGTAAACTGGAGTAGAGACACAGAGACTTTCATTATCCAAGGTGATCCAAAAAAGTCTGTGTAAGGAGCAAAAGTCAAAGTAATTTCTTCAGAATCAACATCTAAGCAATGTCCAACCTTCATATAAGATGTTCTCCTTAGCTGCAGTAATTCTTACTCTGTAGGTCACTTTTTGTTTATCTAAGTCGGCACACCAAAACAAGTCATACTGATCACATGAATCAAGTTACAACCACTTCTAAGCTGGACCAACTCATGCAAATATTGAGCAAGGAGAGGAGCACCAGTCCTTCGCTTGGACATACCTCTTTTCTTGTAGTGGGCCACACGCGGTCAGAAGGACAAACATCCATCATGCATGAGAACACCACTCTTAATGCCAATGGCTGGAGCTGTTCATCAAAGCTCGCATGTCTAGCAGATGTTTATGAGCTACATCAAAGCATATCACAAGTCCTGTGTGAAGGATTTGCAAGTTGGCATTTTCTCCCTTAATGGCTGCTGAAGTCCTGAAAGATCCTCCTAGCATGACAGTTTCAAGCTGAAACAGGAGTTATTTCTGGAAGCTCTTACTACCTCTTGGCTTTTCTTTACTGCCTCCCTTTGCACAGAAGACTTTGCAAGTGCCACTATCCCAGATTTGGACAATCATTGGGAAGGAGCTGAGCTCCAGAAAGTTTTTTATTAGGTATTTTTTTAATGAACTGTAATGACTACTATGTCTCCTATGACCTACAACTACCATTTTTTTAAGCCAAGCTGTGAAAAGATGTGTCACCTGGCCAGTCTTGTGGCAGTAGAAGCACCTGGGATACAGTTACATACAGCAACTTTTCTACCAATGTAAATATTTTTATTTTTTTGAGAGAAAAATATTTTATACTAATTTACAGTATAGTTTTGCCACTGAATCTGAATTGGGAGCATTGTAGTTACAATATATTTCTATTTTTACACTAGTGTATACATGACAATTCTGGAAGCATTAATTACGTTTAAACAATCAGCTAGGACCCTTGCTTCTTCAGCACACCGGCAAACTCCCAATGATAGAACAGTGGAACAGCATATTTACGTATGGATTACTTCCTCCCAGTAGCTGTAAGATGTGTTTTTGACCAGACAACAGTGATATTACTCTGAAATATGCACAGAACCTTATTAGCCTGGCTGAGAAGATAAAAGGAAAAGCGATACCACAGTTAATGAATTTTAATAGAAAGTCTATACATATACTTAATCTTTTAGAAATGAAGGGAAAGGGAAAGATTCCCCCCCCCCTGCCCCGATTAGCCAAAAGACAATGAGAGGAGTTGTTCCAAAACCAGACACATTTTTCTCAACCGAGTGTCACATTTTGGCCTGTTGATAGACCTTTACTTCACTGTTTCTCCTTTTGCCCCAGATGCAGTGCAGATTCCAGTGCCCTAGAATCACCTTATAACTGATTCAAGTGAAACAACAAAGAAACCTCACTACTACAGAGTCATTTTGCCCTCTGTACTGAGACCACAACCTGCATTCCTGTGTCAACAGCTCCCCCAGATCCTATTTATAATATCCTGTTAACACAGAAGTGTTTCTTCTTTCTCCTCTGTGTTTGCTCTTCCTTAAACAGCATTTGCCTGACTTGGTTGAATAAGACTTTGCTACTGAAGGTAAAAGAAGTCAAAGTCTACATACATTGATATGACTCAGGCTAAGAGTATATACTGAAAACAAAGAGGGAGAATAATTGTTATTACGGGGAGATAACACATTAAAATTCTGTCTGAGGAGCTCAGTATCAGCACATGACTATTTGGGAAGAGGGGACAAGAAGCACCATCTTTCAGGTCATAATTGTAAGTAAAGAAGACCCTGTGCTCAGCCCATCAATAAATATTTGGCCCCAAATAATTTTGAATATTGGCTCATTTTCAGCCTCAGCTCCTATTTTGTCACTCTGAGCTGACGTGAGCATTCACTTTAGTCCTTCTTCATTTACTTGCAGTTCAACTTGTAGTGCTGATACAAACCTCTCACCTTCTTTTGCCCCTTCAGACTGCACTCAACTCCTTTTGTTCTTCTCATGCCATATCCTTAAGAGCTTATGATTCATAGGATGTTTCTCCTATGACCTTCTAGACAACACTTTTCCTGTGAAATATTTACACAACCTGACTGACCATGGGAACAACCATAGAGGCACTTTCCCAAATGTCACCTATTCATTGCTTGGAATTATGGTCTAATTTTACTTCCATTAAAAAACAGCTATCACCTATAAGCAACCAATTTCAGAAGGCAAAAATTCTAATACATTGGGTTCACTTACAGAAAAATATGTACCTGTGGCACAGCAGTTAATCAAAGTAGGATTTACAGTAATTTAAATAATGTTCTGTAGCAGAAATTTTGTTTGCATTTGTTACAATACTTAATCATCTCTCAGGAATGCTCATTTCATCCAAGCCTTCTAGATTTTCAGGTTCATGAGCTCCAACCTGAAATAAATAGTATTTGTTGATCAGAAAAAGGAAGCCAAACAATACAGAAGCCTAGCCTTGAAAACTATTCATGCCATGCCAAGAGGTGTTACATCCTCTATATTAAAAACAAACATAACACCGAGTTGCTAGAGCAGTAAGAAATGTTTCAATTGCAGTGAAAGCTTAGGCAGGCCAAGGTAACTGATACTAAAAATGCAAAAAGTGGTTCAAGCACCCCTAAGATTTAATTTCTATTTAGCGAGAGTATTAAATGAAGTTTCCCGGAGAGTAAACAAAAGTTTCAAAATTTGAGAACTAAATCAAGAAGCTGCCTGCTTGTTACTAGAACTCTAGGAACTAAAAAAAGAGATCTTAGATCTACAGTCAACCATCCATGCTACACGTTTTGGGGCAGGACAGGTTTTGAACCTGGTAGCAGAAAGGAAGGCTGGAGAAGGGGCTGGTGTTCTATTTTTGAGACTATAAAAAAAGGGAGCCTGGAGCAGTAATGTGCAGCTGAATTACTCCTACACTGCTTTCACATAGCGATCATGCAATAATTAAATGAACAATACGTGCCAAACAGATTAAACTAAGACCTTCTGTTTTCTTATAATGGGTGATCAGTTCTTATTTCTCATCATAAACAGAAAGAAAACACAAAGAGGTAAAGTCACATCAGATGTCTTCCCTCAAAATCTCTTGAGAGAAAGAGAGAAAACTGCCATCTGAAGTAGGAAAGATCTAAACCAAAAGAGACCCTTGGAGAGGGGCATATAATCAGCCACCAGCAATGCTGAGCATTCCTTCGGAGATGAAAAATGAAAAGCCACCCATTTCTGCCTCAGGCCCATGTTTACCACAAGCCTCATGATAATATAAAGCAGTGACAGAAAATGCCACCTGGAAAAAGAATAAACATGGACAACTAATGTTCTAGTGAGGCCTGAAATGAGACTGCAGAGTGACTGCAAAGATCCCTTTTGGAGCCCCTGTTGGGAAATGGCCTTCCATGGCCAGGCACTTTTCTCAGCAAGGTGCAAATAGCCTTCAGACCGAACAAAATAAAACAAAACAAAACAGCTTATGAAAACCTGAGTTTTCATTAGAGAAGCAGGAGATGTAACATTAATGTCAGTGACCAATAAAATACAAATGGAATTGAGCACCTTCACCTTGCGCAGGGGTGCAGAAATGGTCTAGGAAGCCCTTTGAGGAGCACCCAGGGGCCATCATGGCACCAGCTTTCCAGAGAGAAGGGAATATGTCAGGCATGTCCCCCCAAATCCCCACGTTGGGAGATAGCTACTAGGTCATCATCCCTAGAGTTGCAACACACCTGAATACCGGAAGGGGTGCAGTATCAGTACTGACTCTGGATCCTGAGGAACTTCAACGCTCTTCTGTAGCTGTAGGCTGACAGCCCCATCAAAGGATTTGCAAAGGCATTTTAGCATCTGCAGCATCTACTGATCGTAGTTCGCCTTTTGGCTAAAGAACTGAGAAAACTGAGACCAAAGAACAGTTTGTGAACAACATAGATATACCTCCAAATGAAGGAGACAGATGTCCAGTCTGACAACTGCTACCTTGTAAAATTTCCTTTTACAGGACACTCTGTCTTTACTGGTTACAAAGGCTCTTAGAGTTTTTCCGTTCTTTTTTTTTATTTGTTTGTTTTGGGTGGGTGTTAAATTACAGTTTCATAGATCAATAAGAAGCAATTTTGCTATGTATCATTCCATGTGAAGGGTTGGTACAAAAATGAAACCAACAAAGAAAAGAAATATGCTACTTAAAGACATCTTCTTAAAGTAATGAAGTTGAGAAGCTGCTGCAGTTACCAGTTGACAGATGCATAGCTCTGAAGAGGAGCTAATTAATATAGTCAAATAGCTGCACCTTCTGTTCCTTATTATATCCAGTTGTGGACAACACTTCTAGGAATATCTCATTTCCCTTGTCGTCCTGGCTGAAGGGGAAAAATGAGCCCTGATTTAAGATCCTATTTCCCTACAGCAACTTCGCAAACTAGCTGCTACACTTAATCAACAATGAGGCTATAAATACACACACCTTGTTATTTCAATGTTTCACTTGATGAAACATAAGAGGCCACTAGTGGACAGGTAGAATAAGAATGAAGGATTACTGCAGTAGCTCCTGGATGACCCGATATAATGCAAACTTGATGATAGAGTCAAAACTGGGGGGAGGGCAATATTTCACTCTGCCAGCTTTCAGTGACATAGACCACATCAGGGCCATTATCCATGATGGAAATGTAGATATGTGGCAATTTATTAGGTGAAGACAGGCTGTTTAATAAGGAAACAAAAGAAATGACAGATTGAAACAGCAGGGTCCACTGCTTCTGACTAGGCAGACTATCCCAGAAAAGAACGGCTGACAGGCTCTTATGAAACATGCGGCACCACGTTTCCTCAGCCAAATGTGTGACGTATTCCAATCCAAAGGGACCTTTTGCACCTGAAATATTAATGAGAGGCATCTGAAAACACAAGATGAGAGCTGGCTGCACGTGCATGAAAATATTATGATAAACATGCCACCTACAGGTAAGATCTGTAGATAAAATGTAACTTCATGAGCAGGTTACAAAAGTATTTACAGGTACCAATCCATTTTCTACAGGAAATGAAGACGGATTGAACCAAAGTTCATGTCCAGAACATCTCTTCAACATGCTATGGCATCAACACTCAGCACCATTGCTATAGTAGAAGAGAGGGTGACAACAAAATAAAAAGAGACAAAAAGATCAGTGAAAATGATCCACCTCCTCCCACACATGCCTTTCTTATGGGATTTCACTTCAGAATGTGCCTGCCCTTCTGTATATACTCACATGAACCAAGGAGACAGGGTTTCAAGGGACAGAGCAAATAATCAGGCTCTATGAAAACAACTCACACAGCCTTAAATCTGTTTTAGCTAGAATGGACTGGAATTTCTTCTATGAAAAAATGGCAGCTGCTTAAAAATCCCCGCTTTCAAGAGGGAAACATCAGGTTCAGTGAAGTGTTTTTTCCCCAAATAATACATTATTTTCTTGTGAACCTAAAGAAAGAGAGAAAAAGATTTTACAGTAGCCATTCGCACAGGGACATGATTCAGAAGAGGGACTGGAACACAGATCTCTTCAAACACTCCCAAGTGTGATAACCACTGAGTAACAGGCAGCTCTCTTCTGATCCATGCTGGGAAGAAAATAGAGTCTGAACTATTTCAAAAATTCAGGTTATTTCAAAGTACAGGAGTGCTATCATCTACCAAACCCTACTCTCCAGTCCCAGAGATACAGAAAAAGGATCGAAGCTATTCCAAAATCTGCTGTTGGCTGTGTAGCATCATATTACATATTTGTAACGCTTACTTGGGCATTCTCTAGAAAATCAGCAGTAACCCCTTTGGAAATTAATTCTTTCCCCTTTGTACCACAAAAAAGCACAACATATTTTAATCCCTTTCTGGTGTATTAAAACCCTTCCCTGTTGGGATTTAAAAGAGAAATTAATCCCAAAATAGTGATTCCAGTACGATTCACAACCCTCCCATAAACTCCCCAGCACAGTTTCAGGAGTAACTGACAATGCAATTACATTGTTGGTGATATAAAAAGGGCTCTACTGCAGTATTTCTTCAGTGTATTATGACTTAAATGCAGCAGGTATTTGCTGAAGCAAATAAAACTACCCAGTAAATCCTCCGTAACATTTTGGGATGAGGAAAAAAAAGATAATATTTTCAAATAGCTGCTACTCTAAAGCTGTTTTCATGACCCACCTGGGAAAAAAAAGGCCATAGCTAAACTGGGTAAGACGACTTCACTTAGTTTCCCTGCAATAAAGACAAAATCATCACTGGGCAACAGCACACTGAATTTTAAATTCAAGCGCATGGAAGGGATATTTCGAGGGACAGACATATTTTTGCTTTCATGCTGACCAACAAGTCAAGCACTCCATCATCAGAGTTCATGACCATAAATGTAAAGTGATTTAAACCCCAGAATTCACAAGAAGTCACAGGAAATTTTGCTTCCTTACCACTACATTTTTAACAGGTTGGCAGTGTGGCAGAGCCTCGATGCTCAGCTGCAAATATCACATTTAAAACTTCCTGCCTGTGCAGCACAGGAGCAGGATGCAGAGAACTGGGCAGGGGCTGCTATGCAGTGCTCTGGCATCTGGGCCAATACCTACTTCATCTGCAGACTTTTTCATCTATTAAGAATAATCAATATTTAAGAGCTCCACCACCACCTCCAAAGGGAAAGAACACAGAGATCTGATGTTCTGATTTGGCTTCTCATATATCCAATCTTGTGTAACACCATGGCAGCTGCTGCCAACTGCATTGATATTACTAGCCGTTGAATTAGCAAATAACGTTCATTCTGATCATCATTAACAGAAAATGCATAACACTGTATGGGTACTCCTATTGAGCATAAGGCTAAAATGTTTGCTTTAATGGATGCAGTAGTGTTGTCCTCAATGGGCTCAGGATATCCTTAAGTAATTACCTTTTTAAATTTAGGTATGAAGAGTCCTGCAAACACGTATCCTGCAGAACCTGCCCTTAACAGATTCAATACGAAAAGCCTTTGTATTTGTTGTGCTTCTTCTGGTGCTTAAAATAGAAGCAAAAAAGGGTCCTTTTGTCCAGGCTTGGCCATACTTAATTTAATTTTCCTTGCATCCTGCTGAGACCATCCCACAGCCCTGCAGACAGGATGCAGTTAACTATTAGCATCTGCCAGAGTGAATCAGCAGGATCTGTGCAACTTCTCACTGCAGATTTCCAAGCACTGCAAATCAAGGACAGCAAGAGAAAAATCCCTGGTTATATCCCTGATTTAGACAAAGTCTGAGTGCCTAACGAGAAGCCGGGTCAGTTTTTCTGAAAAAAGAGAGTAATTAGCATATGTCAGCTATCGCAAAAGTATATTGTGTCCTTCTAATACATCACAGGGATACCAGCAAAGCCCAGTAACAATGGTGAAGAATTATACAAGCAATATTTCAAAACTGTTAGGTTATATAGTTGCTTTCCGCTCAAGTATATAATAGCCATTATTAATAATTAAATTAAATGTGTTACGCATAAAGGCATTGATTTTTAGTTAGGAATAAACATTCCTATAAACTCTTTGGAAGGGTTTTTTTTCCTTGTTTAGTTGGTTTGTATGTGCATGTTTTTCCAGAGGAAGTTTTATATGCACAGAATTAGAGATGACTCAGAATTTTTTTGAAGAGAATTGGGATAAATATTTGTGATAAGACAGAAGGGACAAGTTTATTGCAGAGTGCCACAGTTTTATAAAAAATGCTAATGCTGGAGCTTGTGGAACTCTCAGCGTTGTATTCGTGAGCAGAAGCTGGGAATACTAATCACAGAAAACTTGCAGTAAATCTGAGAGATAAACAACAGGGTCAGGGACCGAAAATTGCTGGCAGATAAGCTCTGTGCCAAAAATGTTTTAAGGACGGTAGACAAAAAGTTGCAAAACTGCGATGAATTAATGGAAGAAGGCACCCCTTTCTTCCCTGAGAAATCTCATCTGGGTATGAATCACTGCATACTTGAATGTGAGACCCTCTTCTCCCAAGCTGTAAACTACACAAGCACAGTATCACTCTCGCAAAGCACAGGGATCCAACCAGCAGCCACAGCTGCCAACAAGGCCTCCATGGATTTGCTTCTTACTCTGTTCATACAGCAAAAGGTGGAAACGTGCTGAAATTATGTACGCCCCTAGTGGGCATAAAGGAGAAGCTGTCACACATATACAAGCTTTTCCTTAAGATACATACCCACCACGTTGCTGGAAAAACATAGCAGAATACAAAGGCAAGGAAACACCACAAAGCCTACAGTGCATCTGAGCAGTTTGAAAATAGAAACACCATGGTAATTACACTTACAACGAAAACCATGGTAATTAAATCACTTTGGTGAACACAAATTAATTATTGTAATTTTCTGCACTGAGTCACTATGTTGAAAACAAATAAGAAAAGTTTAGATTTGCAATCAACAGAGGAAAAGAAACGATGTAACTTTTTTTAGTCGTAAATTACTTCTGTTGTTGGACAGATGAGTTACACAAGATAAAAGAATAAATAATTTGTATAATTTCTAAAAAAAAAAAAAACAACATGTGAAATCATCACAAACCAAGAAAAGTGTGTGAGTTTTTTACATCCTTTCAACGTAAAAGCAGGAAAATAGGAACGGCAGGCTTTACTCTTAGAGCCTCGTGGAAAAAAAATCTCAGGATGAGAACTGTTGAACTGTTGGATGATTATGATTTTGCAATTAAAGCTGAAGTCCTAAAGTCTTTACTATGAAGACGCATAATTTTTGAAAGGATCAATAAAGTTGGTGCCCTCACTGCTGGAAACTTGCACTTCAGTCTGCAGTTCCCGAGCTTCAGCTTCCAATTCTCCGTTCCCAGTGCATCTCCTAACTTCATCAGACTTTTACCGTGAGACAGCTTCTTGCTACATAGGCACCATGTCTACTTTTAAACATCCTCTGCAGTGAAACAGATTTCTTTTTTGTCTCTCCTTGCAAGACAGAATATGATGAAGTGGTAGAAAAGAGCCTTGTAGTTTTCTTCTGAATTCTTCCCAGCCAGTCAACATATTTGTTAAAGTGTGTGGACAACACAATCGCATGGAGTATTCTGGCAGTACTTTCATTAATGCCAAACCAGCAATAGCATTGCTATATTTTCATTCAATATGTAGCCCACTGAAATTTTCTTGGGCCCCACTGGTTATGTCTGGCAACACCCCACCATGGGAGCTCAGTTCAAGCTCTCAGTCACTGCGACTGCCCCCACAAACCTGAGCAAAGCGATTGTCCCCAAGACTGCCCGGCCATATCGGGCAAGCTGGTGCTGCTTGCTGGGGCGTGTCCCCCATCTCTGGCTGTGGTTCACAAGTCTTTTGGGGGAGCTCAGCTTCTCCCATGATGATTCTACTACTTCCAAATAACTCTTCTGCCTTTGTGTGACTCTTCATTAATTTCTCATTCTCTGAAACTTCATCAGCAATTATTTTGTTCAACGCTGACAATAATTAAAAAAAAAATTGCAGACAAGAATGTGGGCTTCCTCACCCTACTTTCTTCATCTCCCACCTCCACTAAGGACAAGCATCACCATTTCAAACTGAGCATCAGAACTTGCTCATTGAAACTTATTAATTATTACATTTTAATTCATTTAATATATGCTATATTGATTTCACTTGGCAGTAATTATTTTTCTAATCAGAATGTTATTCTGCCAAAAGTCAGATGTTTTACTGGAGTCTGTGACAACAATGTTCCCTTTATCAAACAGATTTGTAATTTAATTAAAACTGATATCAAAGAAATAAATGAACTGTTTGTTGTAAAAAACATGTTGAATAGCATTCATTAGAATGAAGGGATTATGGCTTACATTGATTGTTATCATTCTTTCCATGATTTGTTGAGAACTGATAACAGGCTAAACAATTTAAAGCTACCTAGCGCAGCCTGTTCATTTGTAAACATACAGGAAGAACATTAGCTTTTATTGTGTCCCCCATATCTTCTGTAACGCTGCTGAACTCGAGTGGTTTGGAAGGCTCCTCAGCCAGTTCTTTCAATACTCCTGGCTGCATTGCAAAATTGCTGTGTTCAATGAGAGCAGCAGCTGCTTACCAACGATGCTACTCACATACACCGCCACATTGCCAGGCACTCTCTCTTCCCTCTGGGTACTGACATTTGAATTTGTGCGTTCGCTGACTAGGTGAAGGAATGAGAGAATGATACAACGCTTCTGTTCATATGAGGGAAACAAAACACAATATATTTTGAATTCTTCCAGTAGAACTCAATGACCAACATTCAAATCAGTAAGCATTTTCTTCCTTTTCTTGAAAGTACTTGAGGAGCAGGACGTTGTTTTGAAAAAAGAAAAAAGGTAGAAAATAAAAAGAAAAGGAATCCCCCAGCAAATCCAAGAGGAGAGAGCAGGTAGCACAGGACGAGACAGGGCAGTAGCAAACAGGAGCTGTGCAGCCCCCTGGGAAATCCCCCCGATTAAACTGGCCCAGCTATTGACCTCCTCCTAGTCAGTGCTGGGGCACAGGGCAGCGCATCCTCTGAGAAACAGGAGCTTCTGCTGTGCTGCTGGCCTGAAACCCTCCTGATCGCCCCCTCTTAGACCTCTACAGCAGCAATACACAGCTCCATATTTCACTCTCATGGAGGAGTGTGACACTTATCCAAACACTTTCCAAGAATGACGGCATGCAAATACACACTCCTGTGAGCACAAATGCCACTCTGAAGAGTAAATGTGAATAATATGCCTCCTCTGATCTTGGGATTACGGATCCTGGCCAAGAACTGGAGTTCCAATCAGCACTGATGAAAGATGCACATTTTACAGCATGAGCAAGACATGAGGCAAGGGGATGCCAAATAAATCACGATGTTCACCAGCAAAGGTCAAAGAAACCAAAAATCTAGTAAGAAACACGCAAATAAATGACCTGAGTATCTTTACTGAATCAGTAGTAACTTAAGCTTATAGCAGGTTGTTATACTGTACCATTTTAAGGACCTTGATTGATTATCACCTCTCCAGCTTGAGAGAGAATAGTGACACCTGAGAATGACAACAAAACTTTTAGAAGAAGGCTCCAAGGTACTTTAAACAAATATTTAAAGATAACGCTGCAAATCTAAAGTGTAAAACTGAATCGTGGTCAGCAGGCATCACCTGCCCATCCCAGTTCCTACCAAGCAATGACTCAGATTGCTGTGGCAACTCTTTTCCTCATAGTCACAGCCTAGTGTTTCAGAACTTCACGTTGTTGCAGGTCATGCATGTAACAGGACCTTTACCACAGTCACACATGTGGCTTCACCTATGTGCCATGCGCTGTCAAAACAGCACAGTGAGGCTGAGGCTGGGAACGGGGACACTGGAGGATAAACCTGCTGAGAGATGAGTGCCAGACCAAAGCAACAGCAGCACTGCGGGGTGGCGAGAGAGAAGGTGGAAACGTAAATCTGCAATCCAGATCAGCAGGAACAGGTGGGATTCCAGTCAGTTGTTCCAACTTGCGGGTGACTGCACCTGCAAATGAGAGGGATGATGAAGCACCTACTGAAGCTCAGTGAAGGCACCACTATAGTTGAGGAATAATAGAAAAATAGCGTTATCTGTGCCCTTTGCATTCCTCGCTGTCATCCTTCCAGCTTTCATGCTAGACAAAGGTGCTTCTTCCTTTTATTCCCAATGCCTGAACACCAGACTGAATTCACCCACAGCTATGTATAGACTAATGTCTATATAATTAATCCAAATTGGAACCTGCAGTTACCAACATTATTGCTGCTTTTGAGTAGTGTGGATATTTTTCTAACCAAATGTTCCCTTAGCATGGTCAAAGTTAGCGATAAATATTTAAAACACATTTCTTTCTCTCTCCTCTGCCCATATTACTTTTAAGAAACAAACAAACAAGCAATCAAGTGCTATTAAAACAGCTTTGAGAAACTAAAGTGGTTTTCACTTTATTCTTCAAAGAAATACTTCTGTCAATATTGATTAATAATACTACCATTTTAAGAACTACTGTGGAACTTACCAAGCATAGAGGAAAATAAAAGAAAATTTCAGCTTCTCATTATTTCTGATCGCAGAGGTTATTGGTTGCAGTTGTCTCATAAGAAGGACTTCAAAAACAACCTGTAGTCACATGGATATTTACTGACTATTCAGATAAAACCTTGAGTGGGTTATCCACCGTATTAAACTAAAGTGGATATTGTCTCCATAATATTCAGGTGGGCTTTCCCTGTTGTACAGACATTATTGTGTTAAAACATTTGTGAAGTAATTTCATGATAAATCATACAATTAGGAGAAGAAGAGTCTGTAAGGTAATTATCTGCAGACAGACAGCTGGTTGGTAGCAGACTGTATTTTTCCATTTAATCCGTAAATCAGATCTCAGGTCCAGTATTCTGCTCCATTCTAATAAGCACCACAGATTACCAAGGGTACAGCGCAGATCCAAGGGCTCTGCAGAAATTAATCCAGTGAAATATTGCTGGACCAGGGAGGGACGCAAGCAAAACCCAGCCTTCCTCCCAAAGCCATGTGCAATTCAACACAGCATCTTTGCTATATTGGGTTTGCATGGGAAGGTTTTGGTAGCAGGGGGGTGCTACAGGGGTGGCTCTTGTGAGAAGCTGCTAGAAGCTTCCCCCATGTCTGATAGAGCAAGTGCCAAACAGCTCCAAGATGGACCACATCTGTCTTGGAGCCAGCTGGCATAGGCTCTATCAGACATGGGGGAAGCTTCTAGCAGCTTCTCACAAGAGCCACTGCCACATCAGCGACAGTGGTAGCACCTCTGGGATAACTTTGGTAAGAAGGGAAAAAAGTTGCTGTGCAAGAGCTATTGCAGGTAGGAGAGAGGAGTGAGAATGTGTGAGAGAAACAACTCTGCAGACACCAAGGTCAGTGAAGGAGGGCAGGAGGTGCTCCAGGTGCCAGAGCAGAGATTCTCCTACAGCCCGTGGTGCAGACTGTGGTGAGACCGGCTGTCCCCCTGCAGCCCACGGAGGTCCATGGTGGAGCAGATCTCCACCTGCAGCCTGTGGAGGACCCCACATCACACCAGGCAGACACCTGAAGGAGGCTGTCGCCTCCTGGGAAGCCCATGCTGGAGCAGGATCCTGACAGGAACTGTGACCCCATGGAGAAAGAAGCCCAGGCTGGAGCAGGTTTGCTGCCAGGACTTGTGACCCCATGGGGGACCCACGCTGGAGCAATCTGTTCCTAAAGGACTGCACCCCATGGAAGGGACGCACACTGGAGCAGTTTGTGAAGAACTGCAGCCCATGGGAGGGACTCACATTGGAGAAGTTCATGAAGGACTATCTCCTGTGGGAGGGACCCTACACTGCAGCAGGGGATGAGTGTGAGGAGTCTCCCCTGAGGAGGAAGGAGCAGCAGAGACAACATGTGATGAACTGACCACAACCTGCATTCCCCACCCCCCTGCGCCACTAAGGGGGAGAAGGTGGAGAAATTGTGAGTAAAGTTAAAGGGAGAAAAAGGGAGGGGTGGAGGGAGGCATTTTAAGGTTGTTTTATTTCTTATTATCCTACTCTGATTTGATGGATAATAAGTTAAACTAACTTCCCAAAGTCAAGTCTATTATGCCTGTGATGGTAATTGGTGAGTGATCTCTCCCCATCTTTGTCTTGACCCACAAGCCTTTCATTATGTTTTTTCTGTCCTGTCCAGCTGAGGAAGGGGAGGGATAGAGCCCAGCCTGGGTCAACCCACCACATCTGCTATTATTTTCTTCCAGTTTCATGTATAATGGAGTGAAATGGAGTTATCCCCTTGTGTGGCAAAACCATGCTAGAGAAGTAATCTTGTATCTGTTCATACTCTATTTTTGTATTTCCTTATTTACCATGGCAATTCATTGTGTTCTGTAGGGCTCCATCCGTATGATGAATTTTTATTGCATTAAAGTTTCATGACAAATATAGCACCTAGTAGACCTAATTATTACAGCCTGTATTCTATACCATAGGAATCTACATTCCAAAATTGTTCAGGGTAGACAACTCGCGCAGTCCCAGGTCCTTCCTCATTAAGCCACAATTAGTATGATAAATGGGGATGATTATTTGGTTACAGGCAATAATGGCAATGCTTGCTCATCACAAAATGGGGAGAAATAATTAAATATTACAAGAAATGGTTTAATAATTAATAATAATACCTCAATCACCTGCAAGTAAAGCAGAACTCCATCCAGGTGTTCATTACCAGCCGCAGTTCAAAGCCAACGTGGCTTTAACCTCAAAATAGCTATCTGCATTAATGTAGTAGGCAGAAGGATGAAATCATGTTTGTCCTTGACAGGAGTGCTGCAAGGTGCTTGGGACCGAGGATGTACAGTCAAGCTGAGGCTGGAGCCGCTAATCATTCTGGCTAAAGCAGCTGCAGCCTGAGGAGCCTGTGAGTGCATCCACAATGGCTCCCTGATTCTTAAGTACCATCCAGGCCAGCACCTCCCTGCCCACAGAGTGATCTAAATGGCACTCAAGGCTCCAATTTTTTAATATACATTGAATTAAAGAAGACTGTTCTGAGATGCGTGGCCAGTGCTAGGTCAAATGAAAAAAGATTCACTTTTATGTCAACTTAATTACAAATACAGTATTATACAATCATCTCATTTAATTGCACCCTTCACCTCTTTAACATCCTCAGCCTTCCATCCCAAGCCATCTCTCTGCAGAAAACACCTCCCACTGACTTAAACTGCCTCCCAATAATTAAGCTCGATATCCTCTTTTCTCCCAGGGGTACACAAGACCATGCTGGTGTCATAGAAATCAAAGGCAACAGGGCTCAGCAGCACCTCAGGAGGGTCATCTAATTTGCCTCTTCATCCCAAAGGCAGGATCAACTTATTCTAAATTGTTCTTGACAGAAGTTCATTTAATCTGCTCTTAAATCCTCCAGTGGCTCCACAGCCTCCCTCAACAATTCGGCCTGTGATCAACCTCCTTTACCATTAGAAAACTTCTCCAAATGCTCAGGCTACATTTCCCTTACTGCAGTTTAGCCCATCACTTCTGGTATCAGTCTGTTGAAGTTACAGCAGCACCGAGCTGGGGAATTTTACTTAATTTACTACTGACTAACACAAACCTACAATCACTGATTCAGGTAGTGAGGGAAAAAAACGGCAGAAACAAGTGTGCAAAAACAACTGCCCTTCCCATTCCTGCTCTCAAATATCCTTGTTTTTTTCTTTTTTTAAAGCTCAGTGCACCAAAATTTCTCCAGTGAGGGAATGGATGCATAGGAGGCTGTAGTAGTGTGAATTACAGTTTCTTTCTAACACTCCACGATTAATGGCTTCCTGCCACGCTGTTCCTTAGCTTCCCTTTCCCAGTGTGGGTCACCCATGAGCGACAGTCCCTCAGGGATGTCCCTGTCCCATCATGGGTCAGTCATGGTGACAGTCCCTCAGGTGCGTCCTTGCCCCAGCATGGGTCACTCACAGCTGTGGTCCATCAGACATGTTCAAGCACGCAGGTTTGTTAACTTCTCCAAGCAAACTGGTGCCCACATGTAGACACAGCATTCCCCCTGTAGGCTCACAGCACTGAGCTACCTGCAAGCAGGCAGCCACACACTTTGAATGTGAGAGTCCCAGGCAATTGAGGGAGGAGGGGTTGGCAACAGTGCAATGCAACATGGTCAGCTTCCCTTCGGCCTGAGGGTTCTCACCTCTAGGTCTCTTCATCCAGCTCTGCAGCTGGTGGTTGATACATACAGACAGGTCCCTGCCTCTCCCCATACTGTTTTTGGCCTCTGCTTTTCCTTCCTGCCATTCCCAGTTCTGCTCCTTCAGAACAACCGAAGTGCGGCAGTACTGATCTGGGGCTGCATGGGCGGAGTGTGACTTTTGGGCAGGTATCTCTGGAGACTGCAATTTACAGCTCATTTCCACCCCCGCCAGAGCCTTGAGCTGATCAGCTGCTCAGAACTGATGTTCTTATCAGCTCTGTTACTTTTGAAGCCATGCTTTCTCCTTTCATATTTCAGTTTCATTACTCCATCACTGAAAGGTACTTACACATCCTTTAAGTACTTTCCTTTGCTTAATCAAAGACTGTGTATGTGTATGCAAACACACAAATTGCAGACAAAATTGCTTTCATGTGAGCCACTACCCAATGTTTTCCATGGAGTTGAAAATGCACAACAAAAACCTTTGCGCCCATTAAACATTTTAGGAAAAGCTTTTAACTTTAGGTGAGGAAATGTGTCGTGGGGAATTTGAGTATGCTATCATCAGTATCATCAGAACAGAAGAATAATTTATTTCTGACAGTTGTCTTTTACAGCATGTCATTAGAATGATCCCTTTATAGCACCCATTCATATACATGACATCTTAAGTCATACCCATCCATCTTCTTCAGCAGATAAAAAACCATCATCCTTCTAATATCTCATTTTTTCATTTGAAAGGCTGTGTCAAAAAACATTTCACAAGTATTAACAAGTCCAGCGTACCAATTTCCTGGAATCTTCAAGCACTTTCTAGGGGCAACTTCCTTCCTTTCTGCCCCATCCCGCTCCCCACCTCCCCATCTCGTAAAAAAATAAATACAAGACGCTTCCTGAATGAAGGACTAATGGAAATAGATCGTTTTTACCAACATAGATCACTGATAAGCATGTGATTTTGTCATCAAGAAGCTTGTCTGATCAGGTGGAATGTACACCTCGTCTGTTTGGTTTTCAAATCCCACACACAGAAATAATCTCCAAGTTAGAGAAAACTAGCAGACCACATGAGGACAGCTGTCTGAGATGGTTGGAACAGGCAACAACAAACCAGTTGTGAGTTGGTGACCAGCCTAGCAGAGGGTCTTTGTTCTGGTGCTATATTAAATTCTAATCATAGTTAATATCTGATCTCAAGTTCTCTGCAGTCCCATCTTAGATCACTACAGTTCATTTTCTGTTCATATCATTCTTATCTCTCACTAGAGAAGTAAATTTGCACATCACACATCTTGTATTCCTCACTTAAAGCAGTCAGGGAAACCCAGGGTACTTCCACCCAGATTTACATCTTTATAACCTGGAACCATCTTCCTGCAGGTGACCAGCTTCTTCCAAATTCAGCTCCTTTCACATTTTTGTGAGACTGCTCAGTAAACAGATGTGCCTCCCTTCCTTTGAAAGAAAGTTTTTTTTTCATATATGAGTTCTTGACACAACTCTCACTGGTTCATCATCTTTACATGTATAATACACCTGCCTTCCTCAAGGACCATAACAGTGAGACTTACCATTCCATACACTGCATTTAGGTAGTTTGGGTCTGATCTAACATTACCTGAAAACAATCGTGTGGTATTACATCAGACTTACAGGGTGTATTCCCTTCATATGAAGACTATTTCATATAGTAATTGTGTTCAGTCTATGAAAAACTCCATGTACTAACTCACAAAGTGCTTCTTTACATATTGTGAGGCGCAGTATCCCAGCCTGATGTTAATTGTTTGCATTGCTGACACTGGATGTCAGCATGCTGTCACTGTAGGAACACATTATCATGATAGGGCTTTTTAGTACAAATATTACTTATCAACAGAAGGCATAAAAAGTAAGAGAACTCATTCAAGATCTTGTAATGTAATTAGCACAGTGAAATAGATAAGAGTTTTAATGCACAAATCACCTCCTTGATGGTGGAAGAAAACATTAACATTTTTCTATTCTGCTGCAATATTAAAGAACTGAAGTTTATTTCTCGTGCAGCAGAAGGGATCTGAGTAAGCATCACCCTGCCAAGAGACAAAGAAGACTTAGATGCTTCAGGAAAAGCAAACCATCAGATTGGTAGCTTGTTAGATGATGGATAATGAAATGCATTATTATTTCTTGCTACCTCCTGCTCAAATAGGAAAATGGTTATGCAACCCACAGTCCTCTCAGTCCAAACAGACAAATAATAAAACAAATAAATGCAGAATTCACCTTAGTGTGTCTAGTACATGGCATTGAATCTAAACTTCCAGTCATTGCACAAGCAATGGAAATTCTCTCCCTGAATACACAGCGAAATCCTCTCCCTGCATTTTGTGTATGCAGAGGTCAGGTTTTCTAGGAGGCTATGATAGATATTTCGGAACTCCGTGATTCAGTGGTGAGTTGGATTTTAAGTATTTAAAACTAGGTAGAACTCCTTGGAGTTTTGTGGTATGGAGGAGGTTTTCTCAACAATAAAAGATTGAGAGTTTATCCAAAGCAGAGACATTTGCTCTTGTGGGTTAGTAGTTGGAGCAAGTAAACCCAACTATTCGAGCAAATCCATGTCCAAACAATGCAGAGAGTACAATTTACTGCTACAGTTTCAGTCTCTCTGAAAAGGTGAAAATACAGCCCTTTGACTGATTGAAGACCATGGGTCATTACACATTTTTTACAAGAAGACCCTTCCTGCTACCCTCCCTATTTTACCCAAATTCCACTTTGAGTAGATACATTTTCCAGTCTGCATGCTCTCTAGTTTGAATGAGATTCTTTGAGTGGGACTCAGCTAGCGATTAAAACGTAAGAATCTAAGTGTGGCAGGTATCTGTGCTCCTGCTGCACGCCGTGAAATCTGCAGAGGGATTCAGCTCACTGCTTCACAGTCTTCTTCTCTAGGGGGGCCTAAATCACTTCTGACATGCTAACAACCAACACTGTTGACTTTATGTTGACCGTGCTGACCAGAGCTTAGACATCTTCTTCACATACACATGTAGGCTTCTTAATCTGGAACTAAATCTCACTATACGTGGCTGAGCAATCTTTCCAGCTTCCTTTCTAGAAACTGGCAAACAGTGTTGCTGACATCGAACTTCCACACTACAAACACCCACACATTTCCAAATTTAGTTCGAAGTGGAAAAAAAAGCAACAAAGATTCAACAACCTCCCTGGGCAACCTGTGCCAGTGCTTGGCCACCCTCACAGTGAAACGTTTTTTTCCTGTGGTTCCATATGCAGACCGAGGCAAGCAGCTTTTAATGAGATTATTTAATGGCAAGAACATTTCCTGATCAAGCACGTATCAATGAGCACAACACTGACATTTGTGACTTAAAATTAAGAACTACAGACCAGTACTGCACTGCTACTCTTGCCCTTTGTGACTTCAAGAATAAGGCTGACTTCACTCATAAATTCCCTCACATCTCTGAAGCAATGATCATCGTAGATCTTTGTAAATCTATTAAGGGATTTGAGTAAACCATGGGAAAGACTAATGTCTGTAGGATAAAAGCAGTACCGGCTTATATAACCAGCTTCATGTGTATTTTAGTATAATTTCTTTTAAATCTAGCAGTCAATAGAATAAGTGAATCTGCAAAGTCATTTAACAAAAGTAGAAAAAAATGCAATCTTCTGATCTGTTGTAATTCTATTATATGGTAAGAAGATAGAAGACCAGAAATTTAAAAATGAAACAAACAAAAAAACCCCAACACAACAACAAACAATAATTCAGAGGGTTGACAGAGTGCCTTTAATGGCCTTATAATGTCTGTTAAGGCAATTTAGACATTCAAATAACAATACCTGTTCCTGATGCCTAACATGTGCTGCAACAAATATTCTGGACAGCCCCAGTTATTTACATTTTGATTGTTTAAGACCTTTGTTTCTCCCCAGCCTACTGTAATTAGCTTGCAGAGAGAGGAACAACACAAGTGACATGGCTTCCATTTGATGTACCCTTTCACAAAACACAGTTATCAGTGAAAATCAATCCAGAGAGGATATGCTGTGATAAATGTACTCTACAGCAAAGCAAATCTTGTAACTTTATACAGCAAAGATGCTGTATATGTTGGAACAGAGAAGGATACATCTGAAAGCAGTAGCCATATTTCTCAGCCAAAACAATACCAGGGTACACCTTCAGAACTGTTTTCGTGGTCATTTGTTATTATTAAGCAAATAACTATGGCCCTGTCACAAACACCTAGAAAACAAGATGTTTTGCCAGCACATTTCTAAATTGATAGATCATGACTCTAAATTCCCAGCAAGGATTTGATCCTCGCATGTCCTTTTCTTTATGGCTACTAAAGGCACTGAGCAGGATCTCACATAAACCTCAGTGTATTCTCTGGGTTACAAAAAATAGTTTAAAAATGCAAGAGAGGATACCAGTGGCTTTTGCAGTAATTGAGGAGTGTGGTTGAGAGGTACCCAATATGACCCATGGCATCCACGAACCTTACAACATTTCTACTTCACTAGCACTTGACTCTCAGTTTTCTTTTGACATTCATGGTACTTCCGTGCCACAATTGAAATTTAACTGTTGCTTGCCAAATGTATGATTTTAATATACTGTTATAAAAATTAAAAGAATGGTGAAGGAGAGACATCTTTACTTCCTGATCCCCCCCAATCTCCAGTCCCTCTTCACACACCATAGGGAGGAAAGGAATATAAGCACAGATCACTTACAACCAGAAGCTACAGCTTTTCCGGGAGGGTGAGTAACAGAAGTGGGCCACACTATCTTTCAAACCTCTTGTTGAGAAGTAGGTAGCAACCTTTTACATAGTGCCTGCATGCCTAAAGAAGCAAGTAAATTCTGGTACGCACATAGTCACTTAATCCCCTGCTGCTCCACAGGAGAACCTTCCAGGCTCTGCTGACTTCTTGGAAAAACACTTGAGGGAGGAACAATGCCAGAAGTCTTGCAAAGGCAACAGCTCTTGTACCCTGTGTGTCAGTGCCACCAAAATTCACAAGTAGAAGAGTATTATTCTAGAATTCCAGTGTTTTATCCACATCAGAGAATGAAAAACAGCATTAGTAGTCTGTTTCCATTATTGGATAGTCCATGATCAGTGGTCTGCAATGGCTGAACAGGGAAAGCATTTAAGAAGCCAGACAAGTACAGAATTAACTTTCCCCTGTTAGGCTTTCCCACCTCTACCACTGAGTATGATTTCCTGAGGTGGGCCTATGGATCCTTCTTTTATTTTTGTAACCTTTCTGAAGCTACTTATATTTTTGTTTTCCAGTGCATCCTGTGACAAAGACTTACAAATGCAGTTTTGAAAAGCAGTCACTGAAGGACTAACCAGTAATGGAAGCCAGCAAGAAAAATCAAGGACTGTCTAAGCAAGCCAGAAGTAAAGTAACATTTATTTGATCTTTGCAGCATTTTTCAAAGGACAGGGTCTCTGATTTTCCTCCTCTGCTTTTCAGCCTTAAAAAGAGCACTATCAATGAGCTCCTCTCAGACAATGAGAATTCTGGTATCTGTCAGCCTCACTTACGGGGTTTCAGAGGGAAGTGTTTCCGTAATTGTGTCCTATCTGAACGTGCCACAGTGCTCTCTGGTCCTGCATGTCAGGAAGCAGAAAGAGTGAGCAGGGAGCGAAGCATGGTGACAAGGCTGGCAAAGGCAATGGAATCACTAGCAAGAGGCCAGTCCCACCATACTGTGTGAGGTGAGAGTTCAGACCACCAGGCAAGTCCTTAGTAAGGTTTCAGGCATGAGGTCAAGAAATCAGTCCACAGGTCATGGCCAGGATCTGCTGTTTGGCCAGGCACAAGCACAGCAGCAACACCACTGTCGTGTAGCCCAGGGGTGGAGATGAAGCTCATTTCCAAGCAGCAGTGGGAAGCTTTTGCAGACCTTTCTTCCAGCTTTTGCTCAAAAAGCTCCAAAACCAGCCAAGGCTTCTCAATGAGCTCTTTCTGACTGGAAACCTGGGCTTGAGTGCAGAGGGACAAACTTCTGGGGTGGGTATGGGATCGTGCTCCAGGCTCTGACACTGCTGTCCTACAAGCAGCAGAGGCTTTCTCCACCATCTGCATTGCTCCATACATTGCAGTTGCTTCTGTACAAAATGTGTTACAGCCTGGGTGACTGATATACCTTGCTTCCTTAAGTCTCTCATCTCTGACTTCGCCCTTCATTTGCTCTTTAAAAAAGCTATTGAGTAAATTCCAGTGTGGATTATTTGAAAAAACAAGAAGATTTTAAAAGCAATTCAAGTACATGAAATCACTGTTGAAGGCCACAGCTGAACTAGTATTTTCATCTTTAGAATGGATTTATATTCCATTATTTCAAGACTCCCATAGAAAAAAAGCCTCAGCCCACAAGAGCTGAGATTAGGTCAACAGTATAATGTCTTCTTAAGCATCACATTGACGGTACGTTTTCAATGACAGTTTAGCCAATGAAAAATTTCCCTTTTCATCTGTTGCCATAATTCAAAACCTAGCTGAAAGTTACACAAATACCTCAACACTTCTCATCATTTATAACATATCTTTCTGAGTTAAGGGCATGTAATTTCAAGGCAAAATACGTGCATCAAAACTAGCTTAAGGGACTGGTACAGGCAATAACAAACTCTCAGAGGATTAAGCACTAAATCTGGGAACCACCAATTTTAACCTCAGTTCCTGTGAGTAACCTCAGTTCACTAATTCAAATAATTTGCACAAACAATCATTATTCCTTTATTACCAGCACAATTTTAATATAAAAGGTGTAAAACTGGGGGGACATCATTAATCTTTAAAAAAAAAGTTGCTACAGAATATTTGCTAGATTTTCCTTCAGTACTATAAATTCATTCTGCCTGCAAGTTGAGTTTGTAAAAACACTCTTAAAGCTATGATCATTCAAAATTTGTATGTTGCTTTAAAACAATTAGTTCATTAATAGCTGAAAAACAAGGGGATAGAGGAGGAAGTTCCAGAAAATCTCTTGGAAACTCAGTAGAGATTAGGAGGGGGAAGGGAATGTGAAAGGATTCCTTTGAAGGACACACTGAAGAAGAAATCAAACACAGAATGAAGAAGAGAAGCAAAGCAACACAGTCACAGGTGAAAGCAGCACAGGAGTCAAGAAGATCCCTTCTTTCCCTGCAGCACTGAAGGAACCTGGCCTCTCAAATCTGAAGTCAAATGCTGATTTTGAGCTTAGGTACATAAGTGAGGCTTTGAGAATATTTTTAATAGAACAGAATGAGACAAAGAACTTGCTTCGGTTTTAGTGCAAAAACAAAGTTTGCATGAGTTGATTCATTATAATTATTCCATATGTTGGTTTTTTTCCTTCTTTCTACAGCTGTGTAATGTATGATAGTGAGAAAACTGTTCCCATTAGACTTATTCACTCCATAACAATAATACGTATGGTTAATATGAATGAGCTACAAAATAATGAACTTGTAAAATCTATGGAGGCAAGAAGTCAATTGTTTTTAAGTTGCTGATGAATAGACTACAGAAGTGTTTAACCAGTTTCCTGTAGATTCTGCCCTTTTCTCAGCATGTCTGGAAGCACAGTCTCTTCCCTGACACCCCAGGGGAGCGAAGCTGCAGAACATGACTCTGCCTCCACTGCTGCAGCTACACCCACTTGTGTCATCTATGGTAGCACCAGGGAGCAGCAGTCTCCCTCTTTTCCTCCCTGTGAATGTGTGTGTACGTCTGCCAGTCCTGTGACTGAGCCATCTCAAACATGTTGCTGCCAGCGGCTAACTTTACCTCCACCACCCTGAAATCTGGAGGAGACACCATTAATTCCTCCAGAAGTTATGCCCACCTTTGTTGATAGCCCCAGTTGTGGAGTCTCCTCTTAGCACAATGCTCTCAAAGAAACTGTCAATGTTGTTTCACACCACTTGTGTGTATATGTACGTAATTTTTCTGAACTGCCTTTCTTTCTAGAGGCAGTAAGTTATAATATCTGCCACTGATGCCTTTAACACCGGTGGTTTGGATTCTTAATGATGTTCCCATAGAGGAGCTCTGTTCACCTCCCCATAAGTGCCAGTCTGGATTGATTTCCTTTCCTTGGCAAATTCCCGTTGCTCCCTCTAGAATGATCTCCAAATCTTCCTGTGATCTCTCTCTGGCAGCTGGCTGCAGTCCAGGACCTTCTGGAAGCTGATGTCTCATTAAGGACACTTTCTTAAGTGTAGGTTTGTGACTAAGCGATGGCAAAAGGGGAAAGTATTTTACTTTCTGTTTTCACTCTTTACTTAGCAACATGCTATATATATATATATATATATATATTTGTCTCTATACCAACTCCTGAAATGTTTTAGTGCTCTTTCACATTTAGCAGTTGCGCAGTTCAGTCCTCCAACAGTATTTCTATTACTTCCCATATCTGATCCAGCTATTCTAAAGTTCATCTGTGGATCTCAACATTGTGCCTCTGCCCGCTTTTAGACTACAGGCTTCTCAGTGGCTGCTGTATTTATACAGTCCCTGGCCAAAAATCCTCACCCACCACAACTGTTCTGAGACACAGTGGTAACTTCTGCAATAAATCCAAACATGGGGTTTCTCCTATGTCACACAGAGCATGTCAGGCTTAGAAATGTTTATTATGCCGTCCTAGGAGAGAAATTTAATGTGTCTAGCTACTCCTGAGTTTTGCAGGGTCATTTCCCAAACCCAGGGAGGCATATGCACAACACGGCGACTCAGACACAGCAACCAGTGCTCAAAATTTTGGCTTCACTTCATCTCATTACAAAAAGCAGCTCGTGTCCTGCTGTGGCGGAGGTGCAGGATTATGCAGGAGGTCAGACTCCATCGTTCTGCTGATCCCTTCTGTCCTTTACCATCTAAAAATAAGTTTTCAAAGCCCTTCTTAGGTCTAATGAAGGATTCATGCAAGCAGCTGAGTGGACCCATTTGCAAGTCAAGGCTCTGATCCAGTAGGGATATACATCCTTATGCACTTTACTAGCAGGTTTTTAAATTGTAAATGTTGATGCTTGATTCTGCACTTCCTGCAATTTCTTTTAAGTGACTTTCACAAAGGACAGATTCAGCTAATATTCAGTACGCAGCTTTGTAGAGGAGCTGGTGGTCACAAAAGGTGCAAAACAATATTTCAGCAAATTACCTTGTCTTCCTGCACTTCAGTGAGGTTATTGGCTGTTGCTCTTCAACACTTGATTTCCATCAGCAGCACAGGTGATACTACCAGTTTCTCTTTATACCCTCAAATTAATCACAGAATCATATAATAGGAAGGCAGCATAAGATGCAAAATCAGAAAGGAAAAAACAATTCTGGGAAATATCTAATTCCTGAGATGACAGACATTGGATTAACCTTTTTTTTTAAATCAAATTTAACGTATTTATATTTTTACATTATTTTCGTAGCTGCTGCTGAACACACTTATGACAATTTCCATTTAAAAGAATAACCACGATTTTTGGAGACCTGGCCTGTACTAAAATGCTTTTGCCTAGCAATATCTACCATCTGAGCAATACAATATTACATAAAATTCTTGGGATTTTAATAACATTTTGGGATATGGATCAGTTAATAAACTTTGTTTCACCAACCACCTAGCAGATATCTGACTATGACTGCTTAATGAATGTTTCCCCGAAATGAAATCTGGAACATTTCAGACTATCAGACTAAGGGAGAAAATAATTCTCTACAAGAAAATTCTCATGTTGCAGACCCAGTTCACTTTATTTCCATTGGCAGCATTTTCACCTTGGAAAATCTCCTCCTCCAGCACTGTGGTAGCCTTTTATGATCCCAGTGATCACTGCAGGATCTGCTAAAGCAGACTGATGGAAGTTGAAGGCAAACAATTCCATGCAGCCCAGCTTCATAAGTACAATGTCCCTCTGGCCTTGTAGGTTTTGCAGGCAGCAGTGGGCAGGCAGCCTGTTCAGGGGGAGGCTTGAAATGCTTCAAAATTACCATTTAGGACTAAAAGGTATCAGTTGTGCATCAGCTTGAAGGTGTGCAACATGCCCTGGAGAAGACTGGGACACCTTGGGCTGCCACGATTCCATCTTTCCTTCTTAGGCAGCAGCTTCTGGAAGGGGAAGCCTGGAGGCCTGTAGCCTGTGGCTGTGCTCCACTGGCATTCCATGTAGAGGAGCAAGCTCCCGTGCTTGAGATTCCACTACAAACCTGACACAGAGAGATGCCAGCCAGTCCTGGTAAGAATCCAAGGCGGACCAGCACAGGCTTGCTTTGCAGTCCCGTTGTACAGCCCTGAGCTCAAGCCAATAAATCATCTTCCTCTTTCCCATCTTAACACTTTTATAGCCCCTGCTACAGACGCTGCCTCATAATATTATCACAAAAAAATAATATTTGTGATGACAGTGGAGTTGAATCAGCAGTGAGTGCAACCCGGGGAGTGAGCTGATGAACATCACCAACTGTGGAGAGGCGGCCACAGCTACAGCAACGTAACGTCGGGGATGGTGGTTCCCATGATAAACAACACGTTGCTTCCACCGAAGCATTGCGTAAGAGCACTACTGATCATCTGCAAATAAATGACATAATAGTCGCCATCCTGCTAATTTATTTGGGTTTATCAATAAAATAGCAGCAGCAGCTGTGGAAGAACTATTAGCAAATGTGCAAATGGATTTTGCATTATTATTGCCAGGATATCCTAATGCATTGGTAATGGGACAGCAGCAGATAGCCGCACTGTTTTTCCAAAATGATGAATCAGAACAGTTCAGCAAAGCCAATGATATACATTTCTCTGGAGTTCATGAACTGCCTTTTGACAGAAAAACACACAGACAGGGAAAAGGGGGAAAAAGACACAGATACATAGACAAAGTTGGAGCTAAGACATCCTAGTTAGCGATTGGCTTTATTTTTATGGCACAAGTGAAAAGATACCAAAAATGACCTTTTCAGAAAGCAGATACCTTTCAGTCTTGTCAGTTCAACATGAGTGTGGATATTGCAGCTGCGGGACTGAAATACAAAATGTCAAAAACATCAACCGCAGATGAACCCTCACTGGTGTATATGCTTGGGTTACGGCGTCATTTTTGCAAAGGAAACAAAACAAACCTGAGTTTACTATTTTGTCACAGAATCACATATAGCTGAGGCAGGAAGGCAGCTCGGAGATCATCTAGTCCAACCCCCTGCTCAGAGCAGGGTCAGTGAAAGCAGGTTGCCCCAGGACATTTTCAGTATGTCCATGGATGGAGACTTCACAACCTGCCTGGGCAACCTGTTTAAGTGGAATTTCCTGTATTTCAAATTGTACCCTTTGCCTCTTCTACTGTCACTAGGCACTAGAGTCTGGCTTTGTCATCTTTACTCCCCCATGATCCCAAACCAATCAGATATTTTTGCAATCGGGTAAGATCCTCCTGAGTCTCCTCTTCTCCAGGCTGAACAGTCCCAGCTCTCTCAGTGTCTCCTCATATGACAAATGCTTCAGTTCCTTACTCTTCATTGTGGCCCTTCACCAGACTTGCTGCAGTACAATAGTGTGTCTCTTGTGCTGGAGAGCCTAGCACTGGACTCAGCACTCCAAATGTATCACACCAGTGCTGAGTGGAGGGGAGTGATCACCTCCTTCAATCTGGTGACACCCTGTCAGCCACAGCCCATGGTGCTGTTGGCCTTGTTTGCTGCAAGGATTCATTGCTCACTCATGTTCCAAGTTGTGTTCACCAGAAGCCCAGGTGTTCCTGCATAGCTGCTTTCCAGTTGGTCTGCCCCAGCCTGTACTGGTGCAAAGGGTTATTCCTACTCAGATGCAGGACTTAGCATTTACTTTTGCTGAATTTCAGAAGATTCATTTAGGCCCATTTCTCCAGCCTGTCAAGGTCCTCCTAAATGATAGTACACCTATCTGGTGTATCAGCCATTCCTCTCTATATGGTATCATATGCAAACTTGTTGAGGGTGGACTCTGTCCCATCATCCAGGTCATAAATGAAGATGTTAAGCAATACCAACCCTTGGGTCATTCCACTAGTGTTAGGCTTCCAGCTGGACCTCCTGCCACTGATCACAACCCTTCAAACCTGGCAGTTCAGCCAGTTTTTACTCTATGTCACTGTCCATTTATGCAGTCCATATTTCACCAGTTTTGTCTATGAAGATGTTATAGGAGACAGTGTCAAAAGCCTCACTCAGGTCAAGATAAACTATATCCACTGCTCTCCACTCATCCACCTAGCCAGTCATTTCATTATAGACGTCTACCAGATGGGTCAGGCATGATCTCCAGTGGATTTGTAAATCTCACAAATCCATGCTGACGACTTGCAATCACCTTGTCCTTAACATTTTTTGAAACAGTTTTGAGGTCTATTTGTTCCATCACCTTCCTCACTATTAAGATGATGGTGACCAGGCTGAAGTTCTCAGAACTTCTTTCTTGAAAATAAGGGTGGCATTTGCTTTGTTCCAGTCCTCAGGAACCTCCCCCAGCTTGCCATGACCTTTCATAGACAACCAAGAGCAGCTTCACAATGATATCATCCAGCTCCCTTAGTACTCACGGTCACAACCCATCAAGTTCCATGTGCCAAAAGAGAATCCCAAACTTCTTGTTCCTTGATGAAAACTTTACTAAGTTCAGGAAGGCATCCAGTAGGAAAAACTGCTCTTAAATGGGGAACAACACAATCTGGATGAGAAACTTCATACTGGGATACACACCACAGGTCTTATCTTCCAGGATGTGGTTCATCTCATCACTTTTGCTCAGTACTGACCACAACAATATCTGTGTACAAAGACACAGAAAGTTTTTCCTCCACTAATGGCCAGCATTTCTAGAAGTTGGAAACTATTCAGCTACCCAGCTAGGAGTGTGAAGGCAGGATCAGAAAGATGGATGGGAGAAGAGAGCTTTTTCAAATCTGGGGCACTTTGCTGAGGGTTTTCTTTCATTTCTGTACCTAATCTTTTCTCATTCTCAGCTAAGACTAGCAAACTTTTACACAAGTAAACTATTCAGATGGAAGTCACATGTGGAAGCCATTCTCTAGCCATTCTCACTGTGCAGAGACGACTGCTCTTAAATGCTGACCCTTTTTATTTTTTTGCGTGTTTAAGATACAAGCAATTTATTGAAAAATTTCACAAGTTTTAGTTTCGCTTTAGAAGTCTTTTCAGTTTAGCTTTGGGATTGAAACACTTCAAGCACTTCACACAAGTATCCCGTGGCTTCCTGAAGCCTGCTACAGAAATCACAATAAAATGCCTATTGTAGAAGCAGCATAGCTAAACACAATAGGAAACCATGATTCATTGGGATTGGGACAATTCAATGTCTTCTGAAGACAAGTATTTACTTCTCCCTGATTCACCACTACCTGAAGTATTTCTCTAAGCAGAACCAAAGTGTCAAAGTCAAGAAGAATTTTAATAGCTCAGCATAAGAATTACAGCCCTACACTGAGACACAGCTAACTGAAGATGGGACAGAAGGGTTTGCTCGTGGATTGATGGCTATAAGCAACTCAGCAGCACTTGCTGCAGATGTGCCCGGCAAAAAGCCCATCAAAATATCTGTGGTGGAAATGTAATAAGTGTGATCTTAAGTATAAGAGAAACTTTTACAGGAGTAGAGCAGGCTGGAAAGAGGTGTGGAACTATAAGCAAAACTAGACTCCTACTCTGTTCAGAGAAATGGGATTTTGTAGGTGTTTGAAATAACAGATTTGCAGTGAAGAAAATGCATGCTCTGTATCAATTCCTTCTCCTAATGAAAAAGCTTGTAAGACCCTGAATAACAATTAAACCCTCAGGTCAAGGGCACACCTATCTGGACAGGAGAGAAATTGAAATGTTATTCTTGCTGAGCCAAGGTGGAAAAAAACTATTCATTGAGCTTAATCAAAAAGTTAATCGAAAGTATTTAACCAAACCTGGCACAAGAGCTAGAGGCTTTACTGAAGGAGTCTGGGAAACCTGAGGATGCCTTCAAAGGGCTCGACACCTACAGCTGCATTTTTTGCTAGGGAAAAATATTTGAGGTGAGGTTGAAACCTGGCCTCAGAATTGCTTTTGGTGGTTTTAGGAGGTTTGTTTGTGCATTCGTTATTTATAAGAAGGGGATCAGAGTAAATTCTTACATTTTCTGGGCAATCTCTGTAATTTTTTTTTTATTTTTTTTTTTTTTTAAAAAAAGGGATAACTTTAAATATCCATTTTAAGTATCAAGTAGGTGGCCACAGGGAAGGCATTCAACTATCAATTTACACAACAAACTTTTGTTCTGTTGGCAAAATCCTTGCTATTTCACACAAAATGACCCTCAGAGGATACGGATTAGCTGCACTTTTCTTTAGAAGCCTCTAAATGCCTCAGATTTCACGGGTGACGGATAGCTGTCTGTATTTCAGAGGAACAGCTGCCATGCAATAAGGTACCTTGCTGACAAGAATCACAGAATAGCTGTGAGAGTGGTTCCAGTACACTTGCAGCACACATGAAGTCTGTTCAGAACCAAAAGTTAAATTTTATAAAAAGATACAACCAGAACAGAATTTTGGGATAATCAGGCAAGAATTCCATTTGATTACAGAAGAGGCGTAAATCAGGCAAAGGTCTGACCAGCAGCGTGAGCCACTTGCCAGCAGACACAGTCATCTGCAACATTCAAGTCTCTGGCAGCAATTTTAACTAATGAATCCACCGTAATTAACTCATTAGCAGTTGTTCCAATGACTTTACCACTCTAAGTCTCTGAGGCTCCAGAAAGCTAGCTATTTTAGAGGCTGTAAATTTTGCTGAAATGTGGCAGACATTTGCACAAGGCTTTCCTCAGTCAACAGAAGTGTGTTCAACTGTCTTCCACTTCTTGGAAAAACATAACCTTTGTGGCAACCCTTCCTGGCAGAACACATCCTGCAGTACTATTCCATGGCTACTCAGACTACATAGCAAGGCTGGCAATGAACATACATCCTTTTGTGCTTAACACTCAGGTTTTTCTTTTCTTTGGGGGCTAAAACAAAACCTCGGCTACAGTTGTAAGACTACAGCAGCTGGCAGTGCTGACTTTGTGCAGCAAAGAATACCCGTTGTATAACACACAAAGGTCAGTACTGTGAGAGAGCAGGACCTGCTCTAACAAGTTATGAATATGTAACACAAAATGGCGTGTGACAGGTGTTTTCTGTTCTCCAGAATGTAGTCCTGTAGGATGTGGAAAATTGTACTCTCGTGAAAGCTACCTAAACCCACTGCTGTGCTACACCAAGCCTCATGTCAGTTGATGCTCCTCCTTGGCCAGGAGTGCATCACCCAAAGGCTTCCCTGTGGAGGGTTGCAAGCAGGAGCACCTTGTCCAAGTCCACATCACACGCCTTCAGGCACTGAGTCACAACCAGCCGCTGTGTGGCCAACTATATAGCACCCACTGACACTCTCACTTAGACCTCACCTGAATTCTCCGTGTATGTCATGGACAACCCCAGAATGCTGGCCAGACAACGCTCATCTCAATGCACGAGTGAGATACTCCGGTGGGACCAGAGGGAGTCCTTCCAACTGGGGCAGCCCTTGAAGTTCCTCGCCCCTCTTCATCGGGATACAGTAAAAATATATGGTGGGAAAAGAGGGAAAAACCCCACTCCAAATCGAGAACCAGCTATGCTTTGCATCCTTATCTGTTCAGAAAACATTCTTTCCAGTATGCCTCAAGGACAACACATGCAAGTCTCAGGCCTCCCAAGGCTGGACTTCCTGCTCTGTTGCAAGCCTCCCTAGCACACACACGTGTTACACCACCATCCCTGTCGGCTCTGCTTCTACCAGTTGTCCCACAGCCCTCAGCATGGAGGAGCTAGAGGTCACAGAGACACTGTGACATGTTTTCCTGTGTGATTGATTCTAACATGCACAACAAATCCAGAAAAGCCTGGCACTCCCTTAGTACATATGCCTAGTACAATCCTTTGCACTCTAAGGGAGAGATCTGTATAGACTTGTTGTTTTGAGAATAACACCACACATTTCAGCAATTAATATGTTTTTTCTTGTCTCAGATGCTCAATGCAGAATAATCTGTGTTTTATTTTTAAATATTGAGAGAAACAGAATACATTTTATAAATGATCTGTCATCATCTTCCAGTTTGGCAGATAACACATACAGCTTGATCACGGTTTCAAGAGTTTCATCACAGTTCAGTAGTAGTTAATCATTTTCCAATGAAAGCTAGGATTCCTAGGCACAACACACCAGGCATCAGAACTGCAGGGGGGTAGAAAAACACAAAAACAACTCATTCTGAAAGACTTCAGTGAAGATCATGAGAAGTCCGGAAACAAAGCCCGGACAGTGCCTGCCCAAGTCTGGGTACAGCTAAAAACAAGCACCCTGGGGTGCTGCTCCATTTCTTCTAAATCTGAACCCCGCTGATGCTAAAAGAGAAGTGAGGGAGGAAAGGACAGGTCTGTTACACAGGCTGGGAGGAATGGGACAGTCCAGTCAAAACACACCTGGGGTGTTGCTCTGCCTTTGTTTAGCTGTGCGTATGGCCACATGCTGGCTGCAGTAGTGATCACAATTCCTAGTGCACCAGAATCTGGCTCCCCCATGCTGAGAGGATGTAAGATCTGTTGAGCCAAACACTGCACCAGACAGCGTCCAGGACAGCAGGGAGCTCAGCCGTGGCCCGAATGCACTTGGATGATCCTGAGCTGCCAAATCTCCTGTGACATGCCAGCAGAGAAGCATCTCCGTGCTGGCAGACACAGCCCTTCAGAAAGATAACCTTCCGCCACTGGTGTGGCCCTGGCACTACCTGACTGTCTGCATCACGGAGAACAGGACAGGTGATCCCAGAACAAAGTAAAAAGCAGCAGCAAGTGACAAGCAAGACAGGGCCCCACCGCAGCTCTGTCAAAGCGTGACAGACAGGTGAAGATACAGCTCTGAAACAGCAATTTCAAACCTTTGGTGTAACTGATAGCTGAGGTAGCTCTCCTCACCTCCTCAGCTTATTTTCATATGCAAATCTGGCCTGCTCTTGCATGTTTGATGAATAACCTTTGCTACTGGTATTGATGCCCTCTTCAGCACATACAGACTATGCACTTGCCACAGTCAGCTGGTACAAACCTGGTCTTCCTCAGACTGATGCATTCCAGTTTTAAGGGGAGGGAAAGACTAAATTGGAAGCTAAATAATTTAAAATAAATTAGTTTCCTTGGTTAAGAGTTAGGAATGCACTTTAACAAGTTGGGGACTGACATTTAAAAGTGTAGCACTGAGTCAGATTGAAATCCAGGCTGTGCCAAAAGGGTGCTGTTGAGAAGAGACTGAAATGTAAATGTAAACTCTCTGGAGTTTTAATCTGGTTGCAATATTACTGACAAAACTCAGACCAGAACTGACCTAGTTTCATCTTCCTTAGCTTTTTAAACGTAGACATGACACCCATTTAGAAGTTGTTGTCCTACACACCATCTGTAGTTTATGGAGAAAAATCAAGACTTCGGGGGAAAATCAGCCTGATCTGAACCCCAGATCTCAATTGCCTGCTAGCACTTCATGTCTCCAGTATCCCTTCCCTTTTAAAATAAATCTCCTGATTACATCACCCCTTACATCTGTGAGCTGTAGGAGTCATACTGCTCACAAAAATCTGCTTTACACACCAAAACTTGCCAGAGTTTACCCTCTCTACTCAGCTTTCATAGCTTGCTGTCTTGTCTGCTCTTTCGTTCTCCTATAATGACCACTGAGGATTTCTGTGGTTTGTGAGCACACCCCAGTAGGTGTGATTCTGCACACATAGCAGGTGTCATAGAATTGTTCCGGTTGGAAAAGATCTTTAAGATAATTGAGTCCAACCATTAACCTAGCACCGCAGAGTCCACCACTAAACCATGTCCCTAAGAACCTCATCTACATGTCTTTTAAACACCTCCACGGATAGTGATTCAACCTCTTCCCTGGGCAGCCTATTCCAATGCCTTTAAGGTAGCTGTAGCTCTCATATTCCTGCTGCTGTGTTAAAGCATGAATTTTATAGAGCTATCTGGAACATAACTCCAGCTGCTTTTGAGCACTCACATGCTCAGGACTCCAAATGAAGCCGCAAGAGCTTTGTATTAATACCTCCCAGTTTGTGGTGACCTCCATGAGGACGTACAAACCTCTTCTGAAAAGCTTCTCCAGTCTGTAGTGCCATACGGGGTTATCTTATCCCAGGTGCTGGACTTTGCCCTTTTGGCTAACCTGCCAGGGTGCCTCTGAATAGCAGGTCTGTCCTCCAGCCTATCAACCACCCACCCCATGGGTCTGGTATCATCCAAGGAGGGCTTTGGCTCCCTTTACCATCCTATTATACATCCTTCCAAACATTTCAAAAGGAAAAGAAGTCCCCTCTCTGCTTCTTTTTGTCTCTTTCTGAAGACTGAATGATCCCATACGAGGGGGATCATTACAAAGTGAAATAAGAAAGTATGTGTGACAGAGACAGATTACTGTGAGACTGAACTGATGAAGCTCAGAAAAATGAATTGAAGAGGAAAACTTTCAGTATTCTTGTGTTTTAAGCACGCACAAATAATGCAAAATTCCTATTTGCCTTTAAGGTACATAAATTTTTACTGGTTTTATTTGCTGGAAACAAAGCATAATATTCAGTACCACAGCATAATGCTAGGGATCTGCAAGTTATACAGTCACTGGGTAGATCAATAAAATAAAAAATGCAGTTTAAAATCTACCAAATATAAAACAACTTATCTGAGGGCAAAGAACCAGAACAGCCTGCAAGGTTGATGGACCGTTGAAGAAAATGACTCAAGAGTTCTTTCAGTAAAGTTCTCCAATCCTTCAAGCTGTAATAAATTGGTATTTAAGAATATACATTGTACTATGCTTAGCCTGGAAATCAAGAGAGACGATACCACTATTATAACAAAATAAACAAATAACTTGATTCTACTATCAAAAAGCTGTCTTCATTTTACAATCTTTTCAACAGAAAAAAATATCATTTCCTGGAGTGAACTCAAGGTGAAGAAGGACTAAAGCGATAATATTCAAAAGAAGCAGCAATTGTTTACGTCATCTAAAATAGGCTGGGATTAATGAGACAGAAGAAAATATCAAGATGACTTAATGCCAGCCATGGAAGATTTTAAGGTGCCCTTTCATGCTGAAGAGAAATGCTAAAATAGCAACTTTCAGTTCCATATTTCTCACCTTTCACTAATTTTTCCCCAAATTTACAAGTAGCTACTGTTTCAAAATGGCCAATCTTGCAAAGCAGCTAATTTTTTTTAAAGGGGTATTGTCTAGTTCCAGTATCCCAACAGGAAACTAAGAGTCTGCAATCACAGTTTGCATTTAGAGCTAAGAAAGCATTAGCTGTCCCCACCATATACACCAGCTTTTCAGCTGGGGAAAACTGAGGGCCTCAGATGATCTTTAAGTACTATTTGTTTCTGATTTTTCCCCAGAAAAGAAAACAGACCAATCATTAAAGCACACCCACATTACATACAGGAAAACTAATTTCAGGTGACTCGCTGGTGTTGAGCACAGCAGGAATTTGAACCCAGATGTCACAGGGCAGTGCCCGAAGTGCAACAATATACTGGTATTAGGAGCAATTTGTAAGTGGTCCATGAACTGGGAACAGCAGCAGGGTACTGCCATATGGCACAGATGCTTTGTTGGGACCTGCTGCAGCCACCTGTCTACAGTACACAGTGGTAGTAGCCCAGCAGGACTGGCAACAGGAGACTGGGATCAGGCCCCAGATTTTGAGGGTATAGCTGCATAGAAGAGATCTGTTTCCTTGAAGTGTAGAAAGTCACAGGGATGCTGGCTGGAAGGCACCTCTAATGGTCACAGAGACTTGTCTCCTGCCCAAAGCAGCAGTGCGGCCAACACCAGAACAGCTCTGCAGTGGCTTTGTCTGGCTCAGTCTTGAACACTCCAAAGGGCAGAGATTCCACCACTGCTCTGGGAAACCTGTCCCAGTGCCACACCACTCTCCCAGTGACACGGCTTCTCCTAACATCTAGGCTGGGCTCTTCAAGTCTCCATGTGGCCATTTATCCCTTGCCATATTATTTGCCTCCACCAAAATACCTTGGCTCTGTCATCTCTGTAACTGCTCGTTAAGTAGGTATACACTACTACATACTATACCCGCCCTTTGATGTCTTCACAGTTTCCCTCAGCCTCTCACTGTAGTTCAGGTGTTTTCAGCCCCTGAACATCTTGATGACCCACTGCTGGACCCTCTCTTCTGTATCTAAAGGGCTGCAGCTGCTGCTGTGAGGGATATCCAAACAAATAGGGAAACACTACATGAGGTCACTTCAAGGTTTTGCTCCTTTTCTTTCCCTTCCCTGAACTACTCCTTTTCTAAAACAAGCATATTAACACAAAGAGTTGCAATGATACAAATCAACCTTATCTTATAATAATTAAGATGACCTGAAAGCTGTTCCATTGATCCATGACAAAATATGGGTTTATCCTCTTTAGTTGAAGTGCCTAACAAAGACAAAAAGAGAAACAAAGAAAGATCTAAGCTTAGGCTAGTCCTTTTTTTTATAGCTGGTAATCAAAAAAAGCACCTGTAAAGAGCAATTAATCTCCCTTATCTGAGCTGACTTAGTGTGAGACATATCACCTTCTGGAGTTGTCTATTCAGTTCATTGCCTACAAATGGAGCCTGGGGGCTTGACTTAGGCTTAGACATCAAACTTGGGGTAGATGACTCCCATATTACTAACAATGTTTGCTGATTATGTGCAAGCTAAACAGACGAGTTTAGTTCCTCTCCTAAACTCAAACTGGTTCTATAAAGCAAGCAGGAGAAAAAATACAGCTATGTTTTGATAGAACAAATAGTTACAAATCTAAATACAAAGATGGTGTTTAATGGTGCAATTTGCATCACGCTCCAAAGCTAATGTGTAGCCATTAAACTTTTTTTAGTACAGTGTGAAATGTACAGTATATGTTTAATTCAAGAGTTTAAAACCTACAGACTCTAGAAGTTTAACTGCTTTCGTATCACAGTGAGTGCCTTAACTCTAACGTCTTACTTCATGCGTACCCCCTAAGAAATTCCTATATATGATTAAAAAAGGAACGCATGACATCTCATTATTTTCTTCTCAATTGCACATCGCTATTTTAAATGATTTCTCAATATTATACTCATGAAATTTAGAAATGTAAGCCCTTCTCTGCTAGAAAACCACTCCAAAGCCCAGGCTCTAACGTTATTTATACCACAGCAACATCACAGCAGATTTCAGTTATTAGCATCACTGTCCTTTTCAAAGCTGACAGCAAGGACTAAGAGCATTGTGAGGGTTCATGCACATTTCATGAATGTTTTGGCTGGGAGACCTAGATCAAAAAGTATTTTGGTAAGGAAAAAGAGGACCCCTAGGAACAGAAACTATAAGAAAAGGACCTTAGTTAAGAATTTATCCGCCTCCTTGCTCCTGAGTAGGAGCAGGAAGGAAGTGAACTGAAACCTTGGCTTGCCCTCAAGCAGCCAGGAGGTGTGATAGACAGGACCAGACCAAGACAACCAGGAACACACAGAGCGACTGGGCTGGAAAGAGGAAGAGTGGTACCTTTACTCCAGCGCAGAAGTAGTCCTTCCCAAAGACAGAGCTGTAAGATGCAGTGTCATCTGAAAGCCTGTATGCACAAGGTCTGATTTCTAGATGAGATGTTTTTCAGACCTCTCAGTCGTGCAGACTGGAGTGCTGCTACAGCATTGGATGACTGACGCTGCCATTCTGTCAAAGAGAAATGGATGAGATCAGTGAAAAAATTTAGATCTTAACTATGACAGGTTTTATTCTTCTATAAAATGCATCATTGCTTTAAGCTGCTTCTCCTTTTAGTGAAGCTGCTTTTATTTAATTACAGAGTAGAAAATCCAGTTGTGCAAAAACCAAAAGATATTTCCACTGTAAAGTAAACTGCAGTTTCAGAAACCAGTTCATACAATCAGTGCTTTCACGTTTCTCTAGGGGCTGAGCACTTTGGCTGCAATACATCTTCCAAGATGTATTCCATCCTTTTAGCCTCTTGGTAAAGGTGGGGCAAAACATTATAGGAACCTTTCACAATTCATCTTGGATGTGTGCCCTGCATGCTTTGACCAGAGAAGGGAAGAGAACATAACCCAAGCAAGAACATCTACAGAAAAAAAGCAGATCGTATGTAATCGTAATTCTATGCTTTTAACAGAAACACTATAGTTCTGCCATAGAATACTATAGTTCAGGTGTGGCCAAGTAAGAGACGCAAAAAGAGACAAACTCACATTAGCACTGGCACTGAAGACAGCAGAGGTAAGCTTTGGGAAAGGCAGGTGGAGAGATGCACCTATCATTTAATAACAAAGTTCTGGCAGAGATTCATGTCCTACAATTTTAACTATCAACATGGCATCCTCCAGAGAGTGTTGCAAAGCAAAAATTCAAATTTCTTCCACGATGAGAAGTGAAGACAGACTAGATTGCTAACACATGGACCTGTATTTGTCACTTGGAGTTAAAAAGAGGTAATCACTTTCTTTTGTCAAAATTAAATGGGAGATTTATATTTGGCCTACAAAAAGTATTCTGGTACATAACAGTGAAAAAAATCCAGAAGACAATTAGTAGTAAAATACCTCAAACCTAAGCCCGGGATGTAGAACCTCCCTGTGACATACCTCTCAGTCATGACCTTCAGCTCCAGTATACTCTGCTTCTACAGCCTCCTTATCTGTGTTTCTATATAACGAGTCCAGGTCACAGAAAGATAGTTCCCTAAGCCCATTTTCAGATGAAAAACCTTATTAAAGAAACAGAATGTGAAGAAGACAGCACCAAGTGATTGACAGTGATTGTACTGGAAATAGGAAAAGGCTGCACAGCCCTTTCTGAAATGCAGATTTCCCAGGACTGTGAGATGTTGAGATCCAATGCTGCATTTGGCCCATTAAACAGCTTTTTAGGCCAGAAGGGAAATCTTCAGAGTCTCACATCACAGGCCACCACATTTCACTGTTTAATTCCTTCATTAAAGTAGGAAGAGTTCATTGTGCTGTATCATATCTAGATTAGAAAGGGTTTTCAAGGAAAAGAAGCATCTGTCAAACTCCTAGATAAAGTTATTCCAGCAGTTACTTAGCCTTGCTGTAAAAAATATGCTCTTTTTTGTAGTGTGAATTAACCTGGTTTTACTTTAGAGATTGAGTAGCATTGTGCTTTCATGCAGTAGATTAAATTGTCATCCTGTATCAGAAATGTCACTGTGTGGCAACTCTTACACCACGATAATGTGCTAACCCTCTCTTTGGCAAAATGAAAAGATTGAGCTTCTTCACTTCTACTGACAGGCAGCATGTCCAGACCTCTGACTGTGCTGGAAGGATTTCAGAGGCATTTAAAGTATCAGCACCACAACTGGACTTAGACCTCAACACCACCTTCACCCATATGGAAGCCATATCATCCCCGAACTGCACTGGGTATTTCTTCACCATACATATATAGGTATCCCCTGGTGTCCTTAGTCCCACACTGCACATGGGGTGGTTTCCAGAGTTTCCTGACTGTGTGATGGCTATGGACCATGATGCTCAGTTAGAGATGGCAGCCACAGAAAACAACGGCCTGAACACCTGAGTTATAAGTACTCTGAGGCACTCTGATACCTCAGGTGGACACTACCTTGTAGAAAACTATGTTGTAGAGTCAGAAGTACCTGAGATAGCTTTTAAAGACGCCGCTGTGACAGGACTGAGCTCGATGCAGCTAAATTTATCTTGTTTCTTGGCAGTCTGCAGCATAGGCATACTGGGTAAGATTCATCTGGCCAAGTGTAGACATACACATCTGAGCTAGACACCCTTGGCTCCTTTATGGACATTTTATCTTAGAGTAGGTGTTTGAAATAGATTACATGAGTCATGCCTTAAAAGAGCCTACTTTTCTCTGTGGATCACACAGGGAACCCAGAATAGCTCCAAGGTAGGCACCTCCAGGCTGTAGTAAAGTTTGCCAAAATGAATCCCACCCACTCTGAGGAGAGATGAGAGACTATCAAAAAAACAAGGCAGAAATTTTCAGAAGTCCTGTTTTTGCCTTTTTGTCTCTCTCTCCTTCCACCAGGCCTGGTATAAAAACAACAGAGTGTTTGAGGAAAAACTGAAAATAAGTTTTGGAAAACTTTTTCACTCAAGATGAACCTTTCTGACTACTGCATGAGACTATTGGCACTGCTGCACTTCAGACCTTCATGTATTTAGAACTCCAGATGAACTTGTTTTTTTAAAAAAAAATCTCTAGTGGAAAGTCACACTTTCACAAATAACTTTCCTTCTTGTTTAAAACTAGCAGACCTTTCCAGTATTTAAGTAGTTTCTTCCCTTCTTTCTGCATAACATAGAGATAGGAATGGAAAAACAGGAGAGAACACTTCAGTGTTTGCATTATTCAAGTCAGGGGTACTGCACTCAAGCTGCCTCCAGTTCTGGGCTCCCCAGTTTAAGAAGGACAAGGAATTACTGGAGGGAGTCCAGCAGTGGGCTGTGAAGATGATGAGGGGCCTAGAGCACCTTTTTTATGAGGAGAGACTGAGAGAGGTGGGTCTGTTCAGCCTGGAGAAGAGAAGGCTGAGAGGGGATCTTATCAATGCTTATAAATATCTCAAGAGGATGGGGCCAGACTCTTCTCAGTCATGCCCAGCAAAAGGATGAGGGGCAACAGGCACACACTGAAGCACAGGAGGTTCCATATGAATATGAGGAGAAACTTCTTTACTTTGGGGGTGCCAGAGCACTGGAACAGGCTGCCCAGAGAGGTTGTAGAGTCTCCTTCTCTGGAGACATTCAAAACCCGCCTGGACACATTCCTGTGTGATCTGCTCCGGTGAACCTGCTTTAGCAGGTGGGTTGGACTGGATGATCTCCAGAGGTCCCTTCCAACCCAAACCATTCTGTGATCCTGTGATTCTGTGAAAGTAAATGCATTTCTTTATTCTTACAGTTGTTATCATGAAAGTCTTACATACACACAGAGGCAAAAATATTTAAATGGTCTTTTTATTTGTTTATATAAGGCTCAAGGTATGTAAAGTAACTTACTATTTCCCATTGTGGCAACATTTGCACAACAGACTTAAATCTCATCTACCTTTATGTTCACTAGATAAACCAACCAAGAGGCCAATTTCTCCTCTATTGGAGACCGATCAGAAGTATTGTGAACAATTTCAATAGGAACAGCAGTACAAGCATCTGTTCCTTGTTACTATCCCTACCAATTTCACCCTGGCTATTTCAGAGACTTTCCTGTTTATCATTTGATCTCAGCAAGTAAGAATAGTTATGCCCAAACTGTTCCATAGGAACTACGTAATAGATACTGGGTGAACTCAATAACAATTACTGCAGTTGATCTTTATTTCTCTGCAGACATCAGTAATTACAGTACATATTGCCATGAGAATTTGGAAAAAAAAAAAAAAAAGAAAACAAAGTAACAAAACACTTCTTTCTGCTTACAGCCTGTCCATCACACTGATGAAATGGGCACAATGTGTAAATGGTACTCACAGCCCAATATCCCAACGGGTCTGTGCATCTTCATTTCAGTGATCTCTATTGTAAGAACAAAGTAATTGGGCAGGTAGAGCCCATGGTACCTGAAGGTAAGGTATTTAGAGATCTACTTCAAGAGATCTCAAATCAGATTCTCTGCTACATATTACTTCAATAAAAATAGAGGAAATTAGGTCCTCATTTCTATTTTTTCTTCCCTTTAGATAATGAAAAAGGATATTTTATATAAAAACCTGGTCATTTTAACCCCTTCCCATGTTGTTCTCCTAGCCCTCCTGGGATATAATAGTTTGAGAGAATCAAGATATAGGCACAGAAATGCCATTCACTTGCCAATACCAATTATCCAATGTGCTACTGATCCTGCACTAGATCAGTAAGTTGGAAGAGACTCAGGGGTACAACATTCCTGTTGTGCTCCTTTTGGTTCTTCAGATCGACTAGATCTCCACGTACAGTATTTTCTCTTAATGGCCTATATAGCACCTAAACCTGAGAGAAGAAATACTTTACCCTGTACTACAACACTATTTCTCTTTTCCACTCTTTGAAGAAGACAATTGAAGATGTTCCTGCTTTAAATGGTGACAAGAAAATACATTAAATTCTGAATACTGCTCTAAAGGAAGTGAAACTGAAGTTTTGCCTTTGAATTGGGATGGAACATTATTGGTCAAATTTTCATTTACTTTAGAGAATATTTAATCTGAAGTCTGGGTGGAGTTCTTTTGGTCTTTCTCAGCAGCTTTTTCAAGTTTCAGCAATGGAAAAGGTTAATATGCAAAAGCTTGAAAGTGTAGTATTTCTGAGTACACTAAGTGAAATGCATCTTTTGCATCTTACCATAAAAATTAATTATGCCAGAAAGAAAGGAAGCTTGTGTTATACAAGCTCTCAAAGATTTTTCCATGAAAATATCCATCCTCACAATCAAGAAAGACATGGTATGAAATCACATTGTTACAAAGGTTTTCTCCTCAGAATTTCTGATGAATGTAAATTTGAATTTGACACTGTAAGATATGCTGAATGCATAAAACATAAATTATGGCAAGGTAGATTTCAAATAGGAGCACCTATGAAGTATTTAAGAAACAAGACTTCACAAATAATGCTGCATTATAAGCATCCGACCTGTGTGGTAGAGTACATTTTTATTTAATAACATTGTGATCCAGGATCATTTTCTGAGAAAGGAGCAAGAATTCCATTTTCAGACACAAACCAAACAGATCTTTGAGTGAGACGTGTATCCTCATGTATTTATGTGAGTTAAGAAATATGTAAAATCTTATCTAAAGACACTACTGAGGGACTATGAAATTTTATCTTTTACTTGTCAAGTTATCAACGTTTTTATGGGTTATGGCTGAGTTTCCTCAGTCATTCTATGATTCTTTAATTAGTATGTAAGCACAGAGTAGGACTTAACTTTGTGACCACGTAACTGCACTTGCTGGCTGACATTATGGTTATTTCTGTTGTGGGATAGGTAAAATTCCACAGCAATGGGCTTTGTTAAGATACTGTTTAATCCCTATTCTTGTCTTTATTTAACTCTTATTTTTCAGTAGGCTCATACCGTAGCTACATTAATTATAATGAAAATGATTAATGATAGTAATAATACTCATTATGTAGTGCATATATTAATAGCACAAGCAGCACTTCCATCCTGGCCTACAGCTCACTGGAAATTCAGCTTAATTTTTGTGGGTTTTACTGCATTACAGCACTCCTCTTCCCCAAGACAGATGAGGTCTGAGAGTTACCACACGAGTTTGTTTCAGAATCAGCACAAACTTGTACATTGGTTTTATAAATTATGAAGCTTAAGCATTTTTTTCTTCACTTCCAGAATTTTCACTCCCCTTGACACTGGTTAACTCCTCAAAGCACTGCCTGATGATGAGACAGAACAGTGGCCTGAACAGAGGCATCCTTCTGGGAAACAGCAGCACCTCCCAAGACATGTATCTGTCACAAGTTTGTTCTAGCACATCGCCATGGAAGGAGACCAGTAGTCATAGACCAAGATTGTTGTAAAAAATCTGATTCGATTTTCCATAACAATCTTCCAGCTATTGGATGAGTTCAGCAGGCTTAGTGTCATCATTTGGGAGTGTGCTTTTATAATGTACATTTTCCCAGGGTGTGAATCGTGCCATTTCTTTTATGGTTCAACATCTAGAAGGCAGCCTCCAGAAGTCAAGAAAACATTCCAGGGTCTTATGTTCCCACCCTGGAAAAAACAAACAAACAAACCAACCAAACCAAACCAACCCAACCCAACCCAACAAACAAAAACACAAAACAGTTGAATAATTGCATCTTCAGTGAAGATTTCCCCCCAGGATCAAATTTGAGAGTTTGTACTGATGACGCAGAATAGCCTAGTGCCATGTGCACTGTCATACATGCTGTGTCCCTCTCCAGGCCCAGTTCTGCAGCTCAGAGCCCACAGAGAGGGTTAGGCAAGCAAGTGGGGAACAGGAGTTGCTGCAAAAACTGAAAGAAAGACAAACCAGCAGGACAAGGCATCAAGCTGAGCAGAGGAGGGCTTCACATAATAGACTGCTCTAGTCATCATAAATATTTCTTTATGAAGTCACAGTTTCTCTAAACTACCAATAGCTCTGTGTAAGGAAAATAAAATAAAAAAAAAAGACAAAAATGTATCTGTAGAAAAAGAAAAGTCGAATACCAGCCTCCCGTTTAATGATCCTGAATATTCAGTAGCTCATATGAGCAATGGCTGTAAAGGGACTGATTGAAACCCCTAAGTAATAAATAAATGACGATTATATGAGCAGAGATCTGCCTCACATGATCTACAGGCTATATATGAACATATTTCCACAAGTTAATTTCGTACAGATTCTCTTCTATCTCAACAGGGCCAGGGCAAAGGAAGAGAAGTTTAATGCAAGAAGTTAGGACTGCCTGTTCAGAGCAGTCCTGCTATTTGCTTTGCCCGCAGCCCCACCTGAAGCACGGGGCTCTTGCAGACCCTGGGCAGTGTGAGCCATGTGGGGTGCCCACTGCTGCGGGGCTGCCAAGGTCCTTCGCTAAGCTGCAGCATTTGGCATCGCTGTTGCAGCAATCCTGCACGATGCCCGAGTCTTTCTCAAAGCCCTTTTCCAAGTCTCTCCGTGATTTAACTGAGAGCCAATATTCTACTTCCGCAACATTTTAAGTTGACGGCAAAACTTTCTGGACATATCTTATTACTCTGCTTGTCTCTTCCCCCGGGGCTTTTCTGCTGCCTCTGACAGCTTTCTGATTGAAGCCTCTCCTCACTCAGCAATGCCTCAAGTTTCATCATCCAAATTACTGTACTTTAAGCCTCCCGCAGTAACCGTGTTTATTTCCAATATCCCAACAGGAAGACCCCCATCAAGATGAGTCATTCTCATTTCCAAGGGTGTTGTGCTGAGGCCACTCGCAGGAAAATGCAGCAGCAGCAGCTCTGTATTAGCCTAGTGGGGGGAAATAAAAGCACAGGGCTCTGCTTTCAGCTAGCTTTCTTTCCAGCAATACAGATTTTTATTTTTTTTTTCCAGAAATGATGAAAATTACACATACTTACCCTGACAAAAACCCTGTTGGAAGAACTAGAGCCCTAAAAACCTTGGGACTTGTGCCATGATGTGTGGAAATGGGAACCGACTACTTGCTGCTGTCTGGACAGAAAACGATGCTTTGCTGTGAACTGCTGGGCCTCTGAACTGTTCATTCATGCGCTATTTTTTGGCAGCCTTCACTATTTCCACAGAATCATTGGCAGCAGCCTCACTAGAGAGCAGGTAAGTCTGACCCTGCAACTTATCTACCACTATTAATCACAAATTGGTTTTTAACTGCTTCATAATAGTGATTATTCAGACGTATTCTAGGACGGTGTAACTCTGCTATGCAATCTCACACCTACAGATTCTCAAAAGATTCAGGATAATCCTTGCTTTCCACTCAAAACAGCATAAGAAAAGTCTTTCACCACATTAGGGCTGTAGCACAGCTGAAGCCAGCTCACGCAGACCTTCAAACAATAGGGCTAGAATTGGGTCAAGATGTAGCAGAAGCCTGAAGAGTTTTGGTTTTAAACCAAACACAGCTTCCCAGCTGTAATTCTGCTATCTTCGAACAAAATCCTTGCATATTACACAGATAATACAGGCTAGTCACTGGACTGTAGGATCAAGCATTATTCACTTTTCAGCTTCAGAGAGGTAGTCAAAAATAAATAAACCTGTATGTGTCACCATACAAACCTCATATTCCCCAGATTTTGAACCTCAATGGAAAACTTGTCCCTACATGTATGAATGCTTAGGTATGATGTGATGTGGCTTTCTGGAGCCACTAGAGTTTGTCAGTGATATATGAAACGAGGAATCATAGCTCAGTGCATGGAAAATGCAATCAAGTCCACCCAACAAGTAGGCTTAAACTCCTGTACAGTTGGTTCTACGAACAGTGGGACAGCTGAGATAAGAGAGCACAGGATACAATTTCAGAGACACAGAAGGAAAAAGTCTTCTGTCAGAGTCCATCTCACATATATAACTTTGAAAGCTGACATTTTAATCGCAGGTATTTGTTCTTCCTAGCTACTTTTCTTTTCCCCATTGGAAAGAAAGCAGTACCCGACAGGCTGTTTGGAAGATCAGGGTTTTCTTTGGTTTTTTGTTCTTAATGTTCTCGCTGAATTTATTTCTATCATCTTGGCTGGTTATTAGAACTTGTTCCATATGGTAATCTGGCAATGCCAAGCCAAGGATTTAAAATTTTAAAATAGATTATTTTGGCAAGAATACACAATTACATGACTTGGAAATTCACTCAAAAGTATTAGGACACAATTCAACCCAGCTTTTCAGGGGAGAAGCGGGGAGGAAAGTAGCCAGAGGGTAAAGAGGAGACTATATGAAAGACCAAAGTAGAAATTTTTTTCATGTTGTTGGAAAGTGGCCCAAAAGCTCATTGTGTTGAAGACTCTTCATTAAAATCCTATTTCAACAAGAGAAAATAAGACAGCTTTTCTGAGTTAGAGAGCTTTCCAGTTTTCTGCTTCTGTCTGAAATGCAGCTACAAACCCCTCAGAGAAGAGCAAAAAGAAAACAGTCCGGGAAGGAAGCAAGTTGGACCCAACCTAGGAGACAGATACATGCTTGTATAACTGGAACAGAAAATACAAATAAATCACATGTTTTGTTTTTTAATCGGAAGTACAAAAAAGGCTGTTCTGCAGTGCCAAGGGGACAGTGAGAAAAGAGAAATTATATACATGTAGGCTACCTTGAAAACTATGATTTAATGTGTCAAAGGAGGTAGCAATACCACCTTGCAGATTTTTGACCCATGCTTCAAAGGTGTCTGGATCAGAGACGACCAAAAGTCTCAGACTCCCACTGGATGAGCGGGTTTTGGCTAGAAAATATAACTTCTTGCTGTGGAAGTGGCCTGGATACAGATTTTGGGTTGCAACTCACATTCAGCATAAATTTGAAAGGAGGAACTACACAAACAAAACATAACAAAACAGAAAACGGATTTGCAAGTCCCACAGGCTTCTGAACAAGTATGTCACAATTTCCCCAGGGTATTCAGAACAGGATGGCAGCAGCACTGTAAAAGTATACTGTATAGACAGCATTAGCAAAGGAAAATTGCATTTTTATTACCAATGAAGTTAAAAGTCTGAATTTACAGAAAAAGTGCTTTTTCCACAGAAAAACAATATAAAAACCGATTACAGTGAAGACAACATTCTCTATTCCTCCAGTTCCAAACAATGGAGACTTATATGTAGGAGAACAGGAAAGACTAAGCAGTACAATCTTTGCCAAATTCTGACCAAAACTGTGCATGATTCAATATTATCACTAACAGTAAGGTAAATTTGACATTTAAGCGAGACTGATTTCAGCCACTAGGTTTGCTTTTTTGGTTTTAGGGTCTTTTGTGCATCAAAATTAAAAAACAAACAAACAAACAAACCCAACCAAACAAGCAAACAACAACAAACAAACAAGCAAACAGTAAATAACAAAAAAAAAAAAAAGGAAAGGGAAATCAGGTGTGCTGATGATATTTCTATCTTGGCCACTGTGCAAAATATATAGCCAGTACCATCAGCCAAAAAATACAAGTATTAGTGTACTCATGAAGTTAAATCAAACTTCGGGGTTTTTTTCCTCTCCTTACACTTAGCAAACAAAGGAATTTGTTACAAAACGAGCCCTAAGAGCACAGCTGACACACATTGCCCTCAGTTTCAAGACTTCTAAAAGACATTCAGCTATTGTTTTAGTCTGAGTTTTGAACAAAGGACAAGATTTGTGATCTTTTACAGAAGTCTGTGAGAGCTAGTCAGCTTTTGGAGCCCAAGAAGCAAACAGAACTCCTCCAGGGAAGGAGGCCTGACATGCAGCAATGGGACATCATCTGTCTTGGCTACTGGGTTGCTGCTATCAATCACACCCAGCCAAGGGTCCCCAGATCCACCAGAGAAGTGGGGATCTGCCCCAAGCCCTGCAGACACCCTTTGAGCCATGCAGCAAGGGGGTGCTGGTCTTCCCCACGCAGCAGACAGAGGAACTGGTGTACCATGCACTGAGGAAGAGCATTATGGTGGGTCAAATCATCATGTCCCACCACCTGTCTGCACTTACACAATGACAGAGCCCTGAGGCATATTCCCCCAGTAGCCAGTCCACCAGGAGCATGTCCATCACTCTCCAGTGAACCAAAGAGATGACTGCAGGGAGGTACAGAAGGCATACACTGTTCTTGGACAGTGAGAAGTCCTGCTGTAGGGAATGGCACAATCTTGAGTGGTGGTTTAAAAGCAGATCAATACACCTGAAGAGAAAGCAGACAACACATCGATAAAACCATGCTGGACAAGGGCAGCATGATGAGACTTCCCTGACTGCTGGGACCAGTCTCTTACCAGTGCTGAGGCAAATTTTATACAACATATTTAAGGGGAGAAGATGTTCTCTGCTCTTCTCCTGCGCCAGCAAAACCCAAGTGATATTCATGTCATGCTAACTCATTCAATAGTTTGTTTTTCAATGCATCTCAACTGCCATTAATGTTACACCAATTAAAGGAAAAATCCCTTACTAGTATGAAAACGTACCTTTATATTTACAATAGTTTTCACTTTAGGACTGCACTGTAAACCAAGACATGAGTTTAAAAGTTACAGGTTTGCTTCTTGCAGTAATTGAAGGGAAACAGGTGAATAATCTTTTCCTGTTCAGTTTTTCACACTGAGACCAAACTGAGAAGAGCTCAAGGCAGGTGGGATCACAAACCCCCAGAGAAGATTCCTCTTTTCTCTGCCCTTATCAATGGGAAAGTCAGTGCCAAAGGCTACTGCAACAGGGAAGGGACTGCAAACCAACTTCTAATACTTTCTTTTTTCCCTACATGAAATTTCTTTCTGAGACATACTTTCATTCAACTGTTTTATAAAAATGTAACAGTAAAACACATTACATTGTAAGGTCATGACAGGGAATAATAGCACATCTGCGAAATTTCAAGTTTTGTGGAAGTCTATGCTTCATGTTACAGTTTCTTTCCTCATCCACTGTAGAAGTTACTGTCTAGTGCTTGCCATCTCACATATGGATCAGTTTCCCATTTACCACGTCCCTTTACAGTGAATGCAATACTAATAGTGCCCTTATCCTTTCCAGTAGAGCTCATTGAGGCAGTAACAACACTTCAGGCAAAATAGGATTATCATAGCCTACATGCACAGCACAGGATATGTAAGGTCAAAAGTCTCCCCTGATTAAAGATATCCCAGTTGAGATACCATCCACCTCATTTTTTGAGACTACTCAGCATTCTCTCCACTAGTGTGCTGACTGCAAAAACTTTATGCACTGTAGTTATGGCCATGAGCACTCTGTATTTTCTAAAATCAAATCCCAAGAACATTAAGTTAGTCCAACAAAAAATGAATGCCCAGATTGAATTAGCGAGAGTGTGGTTAGTGGCTGTACTAGCATTATACAAGAACTCAGAAGTACCAGAAGAGATTGCCCAGCTCTCCTCAAGGGTGCTCATCTCTCCCCAGAAGGAAAGCACTGCTTCCCTCCTCCTCCGGTCCCCTGTCACAATCACACTATCCAGATCCCCAAATGATACACTTTGGCATCAGGGCTACCCCTCCAACCAACCATTCCTTGACGTAATTCACGTATAAGCACAGTTTACCTACTGACTGTTATGCCATGATGCTTAGCTGCACATTGCTGAAGACGGATTTACGCATTCCTATTTGGCACCACTGAGCAGGGAGGTCTCCTGCCACCACAGATGCGATGCCAGGATGAGCTTTGCAGTACGTATTGTGGAGCTTGCTCAAGCACCTGCATGATTCTCCCAAGTAGGAGCATGCAGCTATTTCCCACCAGCTGAGAGAAGGTGATGAAGAAGGAAGAAAAGCAGCTCCTTCCAACTCCTCTGCACATAGCCTGTCAAAGCCACGAGCAAGTGGGTCTGTGGGACAGCAGTGCTCTCCTCCCTGCCACAGAAAAACAAGCAGGACCTTGGAACTTTATGGAGAATCATTGAAGAAAAGGAAAGATGACACAAAGCAATCACTGCCCATAGCTGTGTGCTATCTGGGGAAAAGGACTGAGAGGAATTCGTTTTATTACCCCATGACTTAGCTGAGCGCAAGGAAAGACAGAGACACTTCTGATGCTGACTTCATTACCAGGGAAACTGCACAGCTCCTATCGTGACATGTTCATAGCACATCCCTGAGAGACACAACTCTGCCTCTCCACAGCCTGTGTATGTATAATGTGAATTACAGCAAAAACTATATGCTGCTCAGTCTTGGTCACTACACCACAGGTACTTGCTGCCCGGTTTGGAAAGAGAACTGCAGTGCAGCACCCCTCTGTGCCTGCCCCACTGCCCCTCACTACTGTGGGGGAAAGGCCCTGCCAGGAGGCACCCAGAGGAAACACCTTCAAAAACACCGTCAGGAAGCATCTAGATGCCACTTACAACCCGCAGCCTGACTATGGCTTTTGTCATGACTCTTCTGCTCTGGAAGGGCTTAGCCTTCCCACACTGCAGAAACTGGGTGGTGAGGGGGGAGGATATAGAGAAAGTATAGAGAAAGTGCTGTATGGACAAGATGGACACATAACTGCTAAAAGCTGTAGCTTCCATATGCTAAAAAAAAAAAAAAAAAAAAAAAAAAAAAAAAAAAAAGATAAATAGAAAAGAAAAAGGAAGAAAGAAGAAAGAAGAAAGAAGAAAGAAAAAAAGAAAAAAAAAAGAAAAAAAGGAAAAAAAGAAAAAGGGGAAAGCTATTAGAAGGAGGGTGGTTAGTAGGTCCAGAGAGGTTCTCCTCCCCATCTACTCTGCCCTGGTGAGACCACACCTGGAATATTGTGTCCAGTTCTGGGCCCCTCAGTTCCAGAAGGACAGGGAACTGCTGGAGAGAGTCCAGCGCAGGGCAACAAAGATGATGAAGGGAGTGGAGCATCTCCCTTATGAGGAAAGGCTGAGGGAGCTGGGTCTCTTTAGCTTGGAGAAGAGGAGACTGAGGGGTGATCTCATTAATGTTTATAAATATGTAAAGGGACAGTGTCACGAAGATGGAGCCAGGCTCTTCTCGGTGACAACCAATGATAGGACAAGGGGTAATGGGTACAAATTGGAACACAAGAGGTTCCATTTAAATTTGAGAAGAAACTTCTCAGTAAGGGTGACGGTGCACTGGAACAGGCTGCCCAGGGGGGTTGTGGAGTCTCCTACTCTGGAGACATTCAAAACCCGCCCAGACACCTTCCTGTGTAACCTCATCTATGTGTTCCTGCTCCGGCAGGGGGATTGGACTAGATGATCTTTCAAAGTCCCTTCCAATCCCTAACATTCTGTGATTCTGTGACATAAACCTGATGACAGAACATTACACTGAATGCTGCACACAGTTCCTTCCAGGAAGAGAAATAAAGGTGACAGGAGTAGCAACTCCCTGCCCCAAGACTGCAGAAAAACCTCAGAGAGTATTTCATTATTCATGGCAAGGTTTCAAAGACAGTGTCTATAGGCCCTGGTACAGCTAGTATATGCAGACACACACAAGCACCCGCAACAGATCCAGCCCTTCTGTGCTGTAGTATCAAAATGTCTGCGTTAGCCTAGAAAACATGTCCCACAGGGGACACTTGGACATATCATAAAACTTCGCATTTTTCTGTGCTGCTCAGTATTCTTCTTGAGTCTACCCCAGATCAACAAGTCCATACATACATTCTCTGGAGACATGAAAAACACCTTGCCCTCTCCAAGCAAGCATAAAACCCCATGGTTTCAAACTTCTGAAGATATTACAGCTTTAAATGTTGGAGCAAAAAGGAATGAATAGGGGCCACTGTCTGGATGGCCTGCATCCCAAGCATGCAATGGAAGGGAGGTCTCAATATGAAATGAAACTCAGTCCTCACCTCACCTTTCAGTTCATTCAAAACCTTCACCACTTCTCGATCAGCGAAGTTTCAAAAAGCCACCCTGTATGTGAGGTACAGTGGCTGTTTCAGACACAGATACACACACGTGGCAGAACACATTGCAGCATGGGGGATGCAATCACAGTGAGAATGAGTAACATTCACAGGGGTCACAGAGCTGCAGCACGAAGCAGTTGAGCAGTGACCTTACAAATCTCAGTAATACCTAAAGGGCTGCAGTTTTCTCCGGTGAGCACCACTTCGAGAAGTCTGGAACCAATCACTGTCTTCAAGGAAAAATATTTGCAGCATAACATGTCTTGTCTTCAGTAAAAACACTACTGTATCATCATTAGGATTTGGAAAAAAAAATCCCATAATAAGAAATATTTTAGGTTCACAATGTAGGTGTGATTACAGCTATCTATTGACAAATTTATTTCTCAAATATTTTCTCCTGGTTCCTAGAAGATGCTCAAGCTGTTTGGGAGAGTGTCACTTGGCACAAGTCACAGCTGTACTTAGTACAATGCTAAGAAGTGAAGAATATACATGGCCACATTGCAGTGCACATTTTTAGGTGAGCCTAGAGAGACAACATGAATGACAGATATGTTGCAACCCTTGCCTGTGGCACCAATCAATACCAACAGCCTAGCTGCTGTTAATGCTTTGTAGGTGTCCTGGGACTGGTCTCAAGTCTCCATTTTGTACTCAACAAGGCTTCTATCTCCAACCCAGAACTGTCTTCTAGTGCTGTCATCGTGCTTTCTTCCTCAGTGTAGATGAGTCTGCTACTCCCCTGATTAGTCTGCACTAGTATTCTTTCCCAAACATAGACTAATTTAGATTGGAAAGGAGGTCATCTGGTCCACACATGACACCACCACCAACCCCTGCTTAACTACTGTCCCTGGGAAAGAAGTCCCAAGTAGAGACAGTCCATTTAAGACAAAAATAAAGAGGTGAAGGAACTATGAACTATTTAAAAATTAGCTACCTACCTCGCAGGCTGGGAGAATCAGGAAATCAGGCACTTGCCACAACAGCATCAGGACACAGTCCCCAGAAAGAAAAGTTGAGTTTGATGCCAAGCCCTGTGTGACTGATCCTTTGCCGCAGATGAACCCACAGGACCCCTGCCATGCCCTGCGAGGGAAGTGGTAGCTGCTGCTCCCCAGGACTGCCTGGTGTTGAAAATCCTGCAAGAATCCACTTAGCTGCAACTTCATGTTCTCACAACCAGGCACTCTGTCGAAACACTGTTTTTGGTTTAATTTGTTTGTTTGTTTATTTGTAAAAGATTAGCACCTCGTGGGAAAGACAGGCAGGCAAAACACAAAACTACGTCCTTTCTCCATTTATTAAGAATAATGAAAAGCAAATAAATGCTTTTCTGGGAAAAGTAAATGCTCTGGCAGGCTAACATGATCTTATTCTGGTGCTGTGTTTGTAGTCTGGTTGAGTCTCAAAATGCAGTCTCAGACACCTGCATGTTGTGTGCATCTGTATTTTTCTCTTCTTCCATATTTATGAGTAACATATTTAAAATATGGACAATGCAGTCACAGGAGAAAGCCAAAATTGCTCTTGTAAACACATCAGTAGTCGTGGAATTTCTAGGCCCAAAAGAGAGAGCTGATCAATTCAATACCATAAACCAGCACATTCCCCGGAGGCAATGTATTTCTAGCATCACTGAGATACTACATGTTCTTCCCACAGTTATTTTCTTCTGCATCTGTACACCCTGTTTTCTGTAGCCATTTCATTGTGAATGGAAAGACAGTCAAGTGCCAGCTGTACACCACTGAGAAGGAAACAATCCACAAAAGTCTTGTGTCACCTTCTGGTCTTGTTGCTGCAATTTTAGGAAGAGGAGGTGGCCAGTTTGTTTGCTTTATAATATGCAGGAAAAGACTACAGCTATTAGTATGAGCTACAGCCTGCCAGATTTTCTACAACATCCCAAGGCCAGAAGGAAGTTAATAATGCAAAGAAATAGATAGAATATCTTCTTCATTATAGATGGGAGGCATGCTGAGGACTATATGCTGGTCAGTAATCAATAACCTGAAAAAGTGGTTGACTAAGACATTTATTTGCAAATTTTGCAGAAGTTCCAGGGCTTCTTAGAGAGCACTGCAATGGAAGGTTTGTATCAGCTCTGGCATTAGAGGAAAACACCATCCATTGTTTGTAAATGTACAACCAAAAGCCCATTCAAGTTTCTGTAATATCTGGTGCAGTTCTGATATTTTACACTAGGTAGCTGACAACCACATTGCTTCTGAAGTCATTACCAGGAGTTATCCGTACAGCTGGAGAGGGAAACTTCTATTATGTGTCTTCAGAGGACAGTTACAACAACCAGATGCAAATATGCCTGCCCTTCTTTCTTCTCTTTATAAGACCATCCTCTGCAACACTCATTTTTCTCCCCCTATCATTTTCCAGTGAAAGATGTCCCTAAAGCCTCTTTTGTTTGTTCCAATAATCTCAGATGCATCTTTATCTTGATCTGAGAGCTGCCTCTCTTCATGAACTGTTCCAACTGAACAACCCATTAAACTAGTCCATTAGTCCTTCTCAAAGCACATATCATCTGTACACACAATTTTGTCATAGCTGAGCAAAGAGGCCACAGCCTCAGCCCAGCAGCTAAGGGAAGCTGGCTGACTTTCTCACCATAAGCATGTGTTAACAACACCACTAAATTCTTCACATCATCCATAATATGCACAGTATTAGGGGGTTCCCAGCATAATTTCTCACTGCGACTTCTGGCAGTAACTGCCTATCTCTTGAAGATGACTACTACTGCACTATTTGCTTTCTGGATAGGAAATAAGCCTACTTGAATCATAAGGAGAAAGAATTTAAGTACAGCAAAGAAAATTATTTTTCTTTAAGTAAGTAACACCAATTGTGTGACTTTCTATGCATACATAACAGTCTAATATACACATGCAGAGGGAAGGTTTGGTAGTTTGAAGAAAAGAGGGTCACTGTTCTAGGAACTGCAGAAAATTCCTAAAAACTACAGAATTTCACTGTTTTTTTTCCTCTCCTGATTTCAGTCACAGGACCTATAATACTGTTTTTGTCCCTAGACTTCCAGTTGCTGTAGATGACAGGTGACTAAGATTTCATTCACAACCATTTACGGTAGCATTTGTAAAGGTAAATTGATTGCATTCATTTACGTCTCAAACATCAAAGAAGCTAAGATTAGCCTTAAGCATACTGCTTTTAAAGAACTAATTTTAAAGTCAGTCTCTTATTTTTGATCATTCTGAGCTGGAGGTAACCCAGATAGTTCTCTCTTTGTCTGTTCTTCAGCCTTGCTCGCTATCCTTCCTATGCACTGAATGAGAAAGGAGACTGGCAGATCAATTACCTAAAGTCTGCTGTAAAATGGCTGCATGCATTTTATAAGATTCATATTTGTTATGGAGAATGATCAGTACACATACATATCATGTCGTGGGGATGTAGCAGAAAGATTAATACTTGGAAGTAATTCAGCCTGACGGATAAGTTATGTATGCAGATATTGCCAGTATATCAAACAGTATCCTGCACAGTAAGATAGACAAGGCTGTTTGCACACGCATGAGCAACACCTCGTCCTGACCTGGCTGAAGAAGCAAAGATGACACCATATCCAAATAATGCTGTAATTGCTGTCTCCAGTCCCATCTTTCTTCAAAGAGATAAGCAGAGCACAGTTCATAGACTGTCTGAACAGTTTTGACCTCTTCCAGCTCAGCTCTTGCCAGTTACACTTTGTCAAAGATCTCTCTTCAAAATGTGCTCTTCTGTACTGATATAGTCCAGTTCCCGTGCTCCCCACAAACCAGGCAAGTTTGAGAATCTTTTTAAATTTATAAATCCCACAATGCAAATGTCACTTCAATTTTTTGAAGTTTTATTATTTTTTCCTTGGGATTCTTAGTGTCTTTGCACTGCCATTCATTTCACGCTGTCCTAACAGGTAGGTAGTTAAAATGAATGTGTTGTTTTGGTTTTTTTTTTTTAAAAAAAGGAGGGGTGAAACCCATACAACAAAGTAACTACAAATGGGGTATTGCTGTAGAATTCAGTTTTCAAGACTCAGGAGCAAGGGAATAAATCAAATAACTCAGACTGTCCAAGGTAATATGACGGAGTGTGGAATTTTTGGCACGTACCAGTGTCATGATGAATGAAAACACAAACAAAAATCAATGGCCGAGTTGCTCAAAGAACAAATTTTCCCTAGCAGTAAAAAGACTTGAATACTGGCTGCCAGCCTAATTTCATTAGGAAATGCATTCTAATTAATGGAAGCTCTGCGAACAAGAGATAATTACTAAGGCAAGACAGAGGAAAGGCCCTACAGCCTTGTAGCTTCTCTTTGGTTGCAGTTTGCCCTTATTTCCTTCCAGTTCATTTAAGGTGTGGATTGCTGGGTTTCTGCAAGTGCATTTCCCAAAACCCCCACCATTCGGGCTGCACAAGACTCTCCTTGCTTGCTCCTGACATTGGCTTCATCCCGTCCCACACACACACTAAACACCGCTTCCTATGCTGAGGAGAGATGTGTTTGTTCTCACATCTCGGTGTCTGAATGCTAGTTGTGCCATTATTCTCATGCTATTTGTTTATATTCATTTTGATGCTACATTTCCTGTGCCAAATTAAATACTGGCACAGACAGGTGCCTGAAATCAAAGTTGTGCCTGCTTATGCTCCGGTGGATTTAGTTCTTCATTTCCATGATTTCATTTCCCAGGAAAACAGCAATTATGTAACCTTGGTAGAAACAGACGCCAACAATATTACACCCTCACCACTGCGCTGCTTTCACCCAAGGGCTTCTACCAATGGGAGGATGGAAAGTTTCTTAAAACCAAACAAGCAGCATGAACCTTTTGTTTTAACAGACGTGCTTCCTTATTCTATCTGCACGTAGGCAGAAACTTGAGACATTTTGCCTCCATCACATCATCCCCTTGAACTCTCTGCACTTACCAAGTTGCTTTGCCACATCTCTCTCTAGATCAGCATCGGCCTCGACCCAGAGGACACTGGGCAGCCCATGGTGATGGCTTGCAAAGTAGCACCTTCTGCAGAGCCCAGTGGCTCTGGAGGATGTGTTATCCCCAAAGTCCCACTGCTGCACACCAGAGGATGCTGCTGCCAGAGACAGAGATGCTTCGCAGGAGCTGCACACTGCTCTGTGGAAAAATGTTCAGGTACATCCGTACATACAACAAATAAATCCCAAGTGACTGCAGCTCCATTCTCTTGCTCGTTCTTTGATGTCCAGCACAAGATGCGTGTCTACAGCCCCAGTGACTGCAGTGCCAGCTCACACAGGCCAGCGCCAGGGCCACCACTCAGCTCTGACAACCAGCCACAGCAGCCAAGGGCTCAGCACTGACAGTCCTGTCCAGCGAGGATGCTGCCATCGCCGGGTTCCCTGCTATCTTCTGGGCTGCCACTAGCTAGCTTGGGTATGGAAACACACGGGCAAAGTCTATATAAACCAAACAAACAGCAACAAAAGCACAGAGGCAACCCTATTGCTTTCTGGAGACCTAAATCTCAGTGGGTCACCCACTGACTCATCTGTTTACATTAAACTTACTCCTTCAAAAACTTTGTCTGTATGCAGCCACCACATGGCATTGCATACTTACAACAGCTTCACTAACAGGCAAAAAAGTAAGAGTAAGCAGAAAGAGCACTGGGTTTGTGGCAAGGGATAAGAGCCTAATTTACCAATGCTAATATCTTGAGTCACTGATTTTTAATTTATTTTTTTTTAAAGACCAAAAAATAAGAGATATCACTAAACGCAGTAGTACTATAATAACTCGCGTGAAGCCAGACAATGCCTGTTTCCAGAGACTGATCAACTCACTCTGTGTGTTTTAGACATGGCGTGGTATTTCCAGCTCTGCAGTTCTGAAGTGTTGGATCAGACCTGTAATGTATCTTTCTCTCCCATTGTGGCGATACAAGATCATCATTTTAAAGGTCTTCCCTGGCATGGCTGCCAAGCTGTTTGTCTGAGCTGCAGTGGTATTTTTGGAGACAAAGACTTGGCCGCAGCACGGGACAGGTGGACTGGCAGCAGTGGTAGGAAGCTATCAAACCGCGCAGCGTACATTTCAAAACACAAACCAGAGGGAGAGGAGATAAATCATTTACTGTATTTAACTTAGCATATTGCTACTTTTTGTGAGTCATATAGTCTTGCGGAAGACTCCCCAGCCAGGATAAGCCAACTTTGAAGGCAAAAACAATGTAAAGTTTATGGACTGCTGTGCACTTAGGAAGTTAGTGTGCATAAACACATAGAAGCAGCAGTGAAAATGACAAAATTAAGGATAGGAGAGAACCTGTATTACTCGATCTCCCTTCACTCTCTCTGAGTTTCAAGGACCTTCTTGTGCTTCACTGGTCAAAACCAAACCCGAGCCATCCTCTGAAGGCCAGCATCAAGTGGCAGTAGCCAGGAAAAAACATCTGTACCTTGCTGAAGTGTGTGTCCATAGCACCGGCCCTGGCCCTCCTGGGCCAAGAAAGCCCCCTCTGCTTCCAGTGGCAGGGCAGGACACCTGTCACTGTGTCACCAGGTTGCTGGGCCCGAGCTTGTGTGCACCCAAAGCACAGTCAAGCTGTGGACAGCCCTGAGCAGCAGCCAGGAACACAGAGGAGCCACTCACAGTACACTGATGGCAGGACCAAGATTGTGGTGGAAAATATCTCACATGGCACCTCTGACCATTTCTGGCCCAGCTCTGAGCACCACAGCTGGCCACCTTATCACTGAAGGTTTCCTCAGCAGCAGATGGAGAAAGGGCTTCTGACCAGATTTAAAAAGTGGCTATGACTGCCCTGCAGAAGGGATCCTACTGCTTCTGGGATACTTATGGTCTCCAGCTCAGCCTGTCACTAGGTATGTACCTGTCGTGTGCCAAGGGCTGTCAGGCACATCTGGCTGGACCACATGTGCCTGCAAATTGCAGGCACAGTGCACCTGGTTTTCCCTCCCATCACAAGTCAAAGAATTCCTAAATGGGGGCCTCCCTGGGAAGACTGCACTGCGCAGCAATTCTTTTGAAGGTAGTTTTAATTCAGCTCCTAAGAGCTACACTAATTCTGTCCTCTTCATTTTAGGCTGGCTTCCTTGAGAAACAGGATTGTCTGAACACTGGCACTTCTGTCCCCATGTTTTTAAACATGCAGGCTGGTTTCAGCTAAATTTGACGAAGGGGCAGGTGTCACCAACCTACCAAAAACCAGCAAGCTCTGTGACAGAAGCAGACAGGCAGACAAGGGAAGCCCAAACCAGCACAAGAAAAATAACCCCATTAAAACAATCACAATGTCAGATACTGGAGTACTCATAGGGCAGAGATTTCATTGCAGCTCAGCAGTGCACTAGTTAGTCCCAGGGTAATGCCAACGCAAGGCACAACACTATGAAAACAATTTTGTGCTGAACTGTCCCCACCTCACAGAACAATTTACAAAAAAAATAGGATGTCACACAATGCTGCATGCCCTACAGCAATAGAAATTATCTTCGCCAGCCAAACTTACAAAAAAAGTCGTCAGCTATACTTGGTTAGACATATTCCCCACATCCCTCCCTAATTTATATTGTATTCATACACTTACTGATTGTGCTCTGCCTCCTTTTCCCCCACCCATCACAACCTGGCCCAGAACAGAAACCAGAATAACCTGCTGTCATTTCCAGGGTCATCACAACAAGTGTGCCCTTTCGTCTCTCATTCTTGTATTGCAAAAATACACTTTTCCCATGCCTGGTTCTCTCTGCCATTTGAGTCAGGAGAATGAATCATCAAAAATGCTATTGTCAAATGCTTTCTTCGAATTATGCTCTGCACTGCAGTGGCTTCCTGTGCTCAGGATTCTCTGCTTACATTATTATTGGTATTTCTCCTTCAGATTGCTTTTAAAAACCATTGAAACAAAGTATTATTGTCTCCAAAAGGGGGCAGCCCATTTTAAGGCTTGTTTTTAATGGGCACAGAAATGAAAGTATGAGCCAGTTTGTTAGAAGACTGAATGTGGAAAAGTAACATCTCTGTAGGTGAGAATGCATTCTGTCCCGAAAACCTTCTGATATGAATGGGAGATATATTATATGTAGATACTATATAACTCAGCAACCTCTAATCAGTGGGATACCAGCAAGCTCCAGGAACATACATGTACCAAAACACAATTTTAATACCATTCCAATCAGCTATATATCTACTGCTGTATTTCTTACAGTCTAGCTTCATTTCAAGGGCAATAAGGGCACAATCTTTAGAATTTTATATCACCAGGTACCTGAGGTACAGAAAAAAAGCAAGTGTTGCTGTTCTTTGGTGTAGAACTTTTCTTATAAAAGACAAAAAAATTGGAAAAAATGCAGAATCTAGAAACTAAAACTAGATAGTTTCAATCTAGAAATAAGTCATATGGTTTGAACAGTGAGAGCTTATGAAATGAGAAGTCCAGTACAGCTGAAGCGAAAGGAAATCTGTCAAACATCCCTTGAAGCTACTATCCTTTTGTAAAGATTTTAGATTTGAAAAAAAAAAAACAAAAATAAGGTTGCATGCCTTTGACAGACAATTCATTGCACAAATAGAAAGTTACTCCAGCTACTTTCAATTTCATTCGTTTTCACCAGAATAAGTACTCAACAGAATGGTCTCCAAAAGCTGTATTAGATCCTCCATCATTTGCCACTGGTAGATCAAAGCTAGACTTTTTAGCAATATAGAGAGTCATGCAAGAACCCCTGGATCTCTTTCATGCTGGAAGTCAGACTAGAGAAATACAGCATCTTCACTTCTCAGCATCTAGAGAAAATCCTCATTGCCACTTTTTCTTATGCTTATCCAGCTATTAAAACTAGGTCTTAATGAAAATGGCTTCCTGGGATAATTAATTATTCCTTTAAACAATCCCATCTTTAGCTTATCAGGGAAGAATATAATTTCGTATCAAACTCCACCAATCCTAATTTTTTTATAAAGACACTGCAAAAAAGAATAAATTATGAGAAAATTATTATATTGGGCATTAGGAATGTAAAAATTGGAGAAATTAAAAGCGATAACATTTCCAGTGTAATGACTGCAAGGAGAACAGAAAATGGCATAAAGTGTATCCATTTTCATGACAAAGGCTGTAATGAGAAAAAAGAGAAGTGCAAAACTAGTCTGATCCAGAAGTCTGCACTATCTGTTCTTCCATCAGTTATCTACTCCAATCACGTAGACAAGAGTTTGTCTACAGAGAGAATCCACTCTGATAGTTAATCCTGTTGTCTTCTAGTTCTCCCCGGAGACTTGAGTATATGAAGTATTATGTATTATGTCCCTGCGTAGCACTGCTCAGATTTGGTCTAACGATTCCATCCTTGCCATGTGCGTATCTCCTCGAGGAACGCGGAGGACAAAAATCCCGTCTCATCCACATATCAAGCTCATTCCAAGCCAATGTAGCAGGAATCCGACTTGCAGATCTGCCTCGCTCTTTTGCAGCTGCTTCTACCAACATACTCTCGTAACAGCAGGAGGCTGAACCAAAAGCTTTAGCTCTTCCTCACACTATCAGCTGCTTAGTGAAATGTTCTAGGTCATGAACACTTGAAAATTAAACATGGAAATGAGTTGTCTGAATTACCAGATAATCAGATTATATCTCATTTTCTGAAAACAATGTACCTCAACTGATATAGAAATTAAAATGCAATAAGTAGGATACAATCTTTCCCACCTGTGTAATACTGTTGGACTACGGAATTCCCTCCCCTGTTTAAAGTATCTAGTTTCTAATTCTTCACTGCATTGCATTTTGGTTGTATTTGTAGTTTGGCAAGAGCCTCTTTTTTTCTTGCAAAAATACCTCTTCTGTGATCTCATCTTTTCTTTCACCTGCTTTTTCTCACACAGACCTTCTGGATGCAACAGTGGTTGCAATTTCTTTCCATCTTTTGTAGTTTCGTCTTTGTAATTAGCGTTCCAGGTTGTAGAAATAAAAAGCACCTCATATACTAACTTCAGAGTTTCCATTTATTTATAGCTTATGCATTTTATTCCTTCCCTACTAGGCATCTGCTTGATTTGGGCTTTCAATTACACAAAATTCCATCACAAGCAGAACTCTTCATTACACGGTGTTCAGATCAAACAGTAAGCCACAAAAGATCTTTAGAGTACACTGCACTTAATATATGTGAGATATGAAAGAATTTGTATATAAACAGATTTTTAGACATAAGTAATTTATTTCCAAAAATGTTTTTTTACAGATCTAATATATTCTCAATGTTCTATAGATCAATACACTATATCCTTTAAAATTATACATGTGTAATTTAATATTATAATAATCTTTGACCTTAAAGCATTTTCAATGCAATTAACTATTTAGCTTGTCCCATCTTGTAAAGAAATCTATCTGATGTGATTCCAAAATACAGATTTCAGACTACAGTATTCCTTTGTGCAGAATAGATCTTCATGTACTCACAGAAACACCACTTAAAGAGTTTAGGAGAGATGAGGAAAAATTTTCTACCCAAAGGCAATTGCATTTAAAAGAAAGAAGCAAAGTGTTTTACTGATTCTGATTCAGTTATAAGGAATTACAAAACAGCAGTAGATTTTCAGTTGGTTACAGATGGAAAAGGGCCTCTGTCGTATCAGGTTGTGCAGAATAGCTCTTTCTTTCCATCTGCAATTTGTAAGTGGGCAATAAATTACAAGCAACTTCTCACTGTTATCAGTCTATCCTCAATTACCACAATCAACAAGCTCACCACTTTGCTTTTTTTATGTCCTGCTTCTCCATTTCTGTATCTTCTCTTCATCTTTTAAGTAAGGTCTAGACATCAAGAAAATTCATCCCTTTGTAAGCTTTTCTCCCCTTGGCCACATAAGGCTTTCAGTCCTAGACAACTTCTCCAAGAATTATCTTTTCCTCAGTTAATTATATTCATGTTAATACAACATTTAGCTATAAACACATATATGAACACACATACACATGCACCCATCTGTATTTATCTCTCTCTGAGCCAGCCTTGAGCTGGCAACATATGCCTTCTCGAACTAAGAGAGTGGGCTGGGGTTAAAGCTGTGACAGCCAGCATGTTCATAGATGTAAATTCGCACCATGAGAAGACACACTCTTAAAAAAAAAAAAAAAAACACCACACACAAATGCACTTTATTTAACACATATTTTCAGACAGAGTGTTTGAGTAGCTGAGGAATGGCTGGAACTGAAGCTCAATGTGTCGCAGTGTGACTGCCTGAGCTCCCAGGGCTTTGCCCTGACATCGCCTACCTGCCACACAAGATTTTGTCAGCGCAGATACACTGATGGTGGGGCCCACCCATGTCCCACGGCTATCGCTGGCCTATTGTTTTCATTTAGCTGCTTACAATCCGTCATAAGTCTGTCAAGTTTCATGAGCACTTCTTAAATACAATTGTGGGAACAGAAGTTCAACTTCCAAGCCATTTTGCTCCATGACAAATAGTGCTGATCTTTAAAGCATGAGAAAAAAATAATATTTTTATGACCTCATTGCAATTCTTTAGTGCTGTGACCCTGATGTTTGTGGAAAGGGCACATCTTGCTAATCCTTCCAGTGCTTGTATTGAGGAGTCACCCATAAATAGCTACTGGTCATACAAAATACTCATGCACCTCTGGCTGGGTGCTAGACTGCAAGCAGAAAGCTCCTAATTAGTACCAGTCTCTTGGCATGTACGTCCATGCCATTGGCATGTATTCCTTTTCAATCGAGGCTGGTCATTCAGCAGTGAAATCTGCAGCAGGCACACTGCAAGCAGATGGGGCTGCCAGACAGGGACACCCAGCCAGTTTCTCCAAAATTCCTACCCCTCTGCTGCACCCAGGGGCAGTGGGAAAGGGGTGCACCAGCAGGGGAAAACAGGATGGTTTACACCACTGCATAGAAATAATGTACACTACTGGTACAATGTAGTTACTACAACACCACACAGCGCAGTTTACAGGGTATGCTCCTGTTCCAACATTTAAAAATACAAGCCGTGCTTGCGTTTGATCAACATTTAACAAAACAGAAGATAACTCGGGAACAGTTTCGTGTTTTTCACAGTATTGGTTATAAGCTTCAAAATAAATCTCATGTTTTTTTAACTTCTAAGTTTAAACATAAAGTAATATTTCTAAGTTTACATTGTGTGTATTCCTGGGCACATGCAATTCAGAGTAATAAGTGAAAGACATCATTCTTTGGGCTATTTTGTTTGTTTTATTTTCAGAAAGTATCACACTTTTCCCTGGAACCTTGAAGCAGACAGAGTCTTGCCAACCACAGTATGCCACAGAAACAGGACTTCAAGCTATTAGTCACTGATAGTCAACAGCTTCAATTCCTAGCTATTGGATGAGCTGCAAGTGTAAGACAAAATGTGTTTCTCTCTTCAACACAGCAGATGTTTAATCATTTAACTAACAAGGCAAGGTTGTTGAATTACCCTGCTAAAACCTTGATTTACATTGTGGCAGGTTAGTGCAGTTATTCAAACAGAAATTAGACTGTCCTTTCTGGGGTTCTAATTAAGCTTGGTGTTAATGAAACGGGGAAATGTTTAACAGAACAGTTAATAGTAAATATTCATTGAATACTTCTGTCTTTGGGAAGATACCAGCGATTGTGCAGACCAAACTGATTCAACAACTAAATTTACAAGCCTTAGCAAACAAACATAAGGCTAACCTAGGCCAGTATCTTTCATACAGATGCTTTAATAACCAAAATCTTCAGAGCAGAGGTGTCAGACAGGTGAACAGATGTCCTCTCTGATGAGTTTGCAATGTCTGCCCTAGGGCAAGTCACCGGACTATAGACACGTACAACAGAAACCCTCTTGCCTTTTCAGCAAGGAAACTGATGGTCCTGGCTACAACAGAGACAGCCACACTCATTCTTTCAGTAAGATCGAGTAAGACAAAAAGATATAAGAACAGTAATTTGTAGACTGTAACCCTTAAAGACCTGGACACAAGGCTAAGAGACCATTACACCAAGGCCCATTTGAACAACAGACAGCCCTTTATCCAATCCAGCTGCAAAGCAGGAGGGCACAGCCCAGCACAAATTGGGCAGGGGACAAAAGAAACTGGATGTTCTTTTTAAGCCTGCTGGGAAATGTTCAGCTCTTACAAGAAACTCAATTGGTGCCAAAAATTGCGGGGAAAGGATCATTTTAAGATAGAACTTCAAAGAGGAGAGATACTTCTACTGATGTTACAAACAGCTCCTGTTTGTTGCTACAGCTGGTGAAGAATATAGATTATGTGTGCTGTAGGCTGCTATCACAGGTAAACTGAAGACAGGCATTGAACCTGAACAAAGGGTAAGCTTTCAATGCAGAAACTGGAATAGGAAAAAGCTAAAAAAATACCCACACAAATATAGTTATGGTCATAGGAAAAAAAATGTAAATTTGTTCTTGAGAACAAGCTTGGAGGGTTACACTTTCTGTTTATAGTTTTATACATTAAAAAACAAACAAACAAACAAAACCCGCCACTACATGAAAAGGAACTTACCATCACAGTTTTAGAAAAAGATTCTTAGTATATTCCTAAAGGAAGACCTGAAATTTGGTTATGCATTTGCACTTGGGTACTTCCCAAATTCTGTATTTAGTGGTGTCATCAACATGGTCCAGTGGATACAAAGGCAGCTTGAGATTCACAGATATTTGTTCTCGCTCTGTTTCTAGGTGATCTAGCCATGCAATTTCAAAGCCCTCTGCAAAGCCAGTCAGATTCATTATTTTCAAGTTTAGTAGGACAGAAGGATACGTTTTTCCAGTGGACAAAAGGGACACAGAAAAAAGTACATATAATTACTAACTTTACTAATTTCATACGAAATACCTTGATTCAACTGAATAGCATTTTTGCTGTGTTTTAATTAGCAAAAAGGTGAAAAGCATGAAGGTGAACATTAACTGTTCCAGATGGAAGACTTTTTCATGCATTATTTCCAGAATCCTGTGAGCAGGAAACAGTATAAGCAGAAAATGGACAGATAGTAACGGCTGTGCTTAAACACGGTGGAATTTATAGAGATCAGATTTCTAAATTTTACTGATTCTTGAGAACATGGACAAAAGTAGAACCTGTCTCTGTACATCTGAGATCCCTCTGGCTAACCAAGACGTCTACCCTGTAATACTGCAGTTGCTTTTGCTTTCTGTCACACACCACTCCAATACTAAGAAAATTCAGTATAATCTCAAGCAATCACTACCCTGCAGAGAGCCACAAAACTCCCTCAAGGGGCAATAATATGAACACAGCCACAGGCAAACTCTCTACTAGGGTTTTGGTGAAATCTCTGTCAAGAGCAGTCCAGAATTTCATTCAGCTCAAAGTAAAAATTTCATCTTAGCCCCTTACTGCATTTGGCCAGTTCAGAAAAGTTGCTTGAGTTGAGCACTACATTCAGCTGCTCTAGTTACAGGCCAAAAACAGCTGCATCAGAGAACAGAAGGAATCTGTAAGTTAAAATCCCATTCTCTTTGTGCTGGTGATTGAGGAAGTCTTTAAGCAACAGGGTAAGAGAGCAACAGGTGAAAGGAGTGTGGCAAATAGACATCTGCCAGGTTCTAAAATAGACACAGGACTTCCCCTGTTCCCATTCCTAACAATCAAAAATTTAACATAAAGCAAATTCTTTCATATAAATTCTGAACAGACCAAGAGACTAAATTAAGTTTCATCCATGTTCAGAGGCCTGAACACAGCTTCAAAGGTCACTCAACAATTAAGCCCTCGGAGAGAGCAAGACACATGCTTCTCTTGGAAATGTCCGTATTAAGCACAAAAAAGATTGAATTTCAGTAATATTTCTTATGTGACAGAAGCCTTCTTCAAGTTGAGATCTGAAAAACACAAGACTTCCCAGAATCGCAGCCCTTTTTTAACCAGAATGTCCTTTTAAATAATATCAGTACTGACATTAACATTCCAATGATCAGTTTACCTGTCTGATACACTTGTGAACCTTCCTCGGGTCCAGTTTTGCCTTCCAGACACCACATTTTGTTACGCCTTCGCTGGCTACACTGAAGAACGCCTTTACCAACACGGTGAACCAGAACAGGTACATAAACAGAGCAAGTGACACTGAATCACCCCTCCTTGGTAAATCTAGTAGATAGTTACCTTGGAGTTCATTTTTTCCTAGTCTTCCATTGTCAAGACATTACTGAACCTCCTTTCTCCTTCCTAAAATCATGTTTATTTGCCAGAACACTATTTGCATATGCAAAATATTTCTTTACCCTTACCCAGTCATGTGTCCAAGAGCCAAAGAAGCTCACTGAAACCTCATTCATGATATACTGCAGCTTGCACCTGCTTTACTAACACTGACAGACCTCTTTGCACCAGATAGCTACCCTCTTTCTTAAACTTCCCTTAGTCCTGTGGAAAACTGATATTGTTACCATCTAGGCCGCCAATAAAAGTGCTAAGTAGTTACTGACAATAACCAGTTCTTATAGGATCCAACAGAAAGGCACATACTCAGTGAGGATTCCCCATTTACAGTCATGTTCCATAGCCTGTCTGCCAGCTTTTAGTCCATTTAAGAAGCATCACATTGATTTCATTTCAGTCTAGTTACTTCATCAAAAAATCATGCCTCACAGAAGCATATTATATATTACTTCAACACGATGGCATTGATCAAACTGTTTTTGTTATCTCTCAAATAAGAGAATAAAGAAAGGAATAAAGAGTCAGGCTGATAAAATCTATTTTCCAAAAATCACGGGTGACTAGTCTTAAAGAATGATAGGAAGTTTAAATGCAGTCCAGTAGTAGAATTTCTTTTACTTTTTCCATATCCAGAGCCAAATTGATAGGCTTGCAATTATCCAGAAGATACCCTTTTAAAGCACTGATTACAAATTCCCAAGTTCTCTATAATTTCTCTGTGTTCCAAAGCATATTGAAAAATTCAAGCTTCATAACCCACAGAACTCTCCAGTGAATTCCTGAAAAACTTCTGGGTATTAGTTGTCAGGTCCAGATGTTTAAATGAGCCTAATGGTAACAGCTCACACAGTAGCACGGCAGTAGTTCACACAGCAGCACAGCAAAGGTGGAGGAAGGTGTTACGCACCTTACAATCAGCATCAGCAGAGGCAAAGTGGCCTGTCCTTCACTGACATGTGAAGAAAAGAAGTAACTCAGTGAATACTTTGCTCTAAATCCAACAGACATTTTCACCCAGCAATGGCCCATTCTTTTACACAAACTACCTTTGTTCTTACTATGCTAAGAAAGAAGGAAAGAGAGAAAGGGAGAGAGAAAGGGAGAAGGAAAGAGAGAAGAAAAGAGAGAGAGAGAAAGAGATAGAAAGAGAGAGAGAGATAAGAAAGAAAGAAAGAAAGAGAAAGAAAGAAAGAAAGAAAGAAAAAGAAATTTAATCCATAATTCTATTCACCATTGAGATTTTTCTGTGCCTTTATCAATTTACTAAAGTTCTTAGCTTTTATTTTATAGAACCTCCACATTTGTACCTTCTCATGGGAATTTCCATAGTAATAATTTTTCTTTGTTGGGTTTTCTTTGTCATTTTGGTCACCAAGTTTAACATTCTTAGACAGCAAGAAAATTTTCAACCATTTTTTTGTCTTGAAACTTGTTATCCCTACTACAAAATCGGCCATTTTCATAAACAAGTGAGAATAGGGGCTTGCATATGTTTATTACAGGAAAACAGAATACAATCATGATCACTTGCACCTAATTAGCTACTCATTAGTGATTCATGTGTCACAGGGAGCTACACTGTAGGAGAGGAAAAAGTGTGGTATTGCTAACTGCAGCTCCCATGACATTCGATACAGAAGTACACTGGCAAGGAAAATCCTGAGAATCATAGAATCATTTAGGTTGGAAGGGACCCTCAGAATCATTGAGTCCAACCATAACCTAACTATGGCACTAAACCATGTCCGTAAGAACTTCATTTAAACAACTTTTAAGCACCTCCAGGGATGGTGACTCCACCGCTTCCCCAGGAAGCCTCTTCCACTGCTTCACCACCATTCGCGTGACAATCTTTTCCTTACATACATCCCCCAGAACCCCCTACGCTGCTGTTGAAAAACTCACCTGCAAGACGCTGCTGACCAAAGGCTCACGGCACAGACAGCCCCTTCTTGCTGGCCACACTACTCAGCTCCTCAAAGAGCAGCAGCATGGACCAGATGAACTCCTGGCTCACCCTGTAGCATCCCTGCACAGCAGGTCTCTACGAAATGTGGTTTTTAATGGCCCTCCACACACACGGCATTGCAATTCGGCCTGCAGCCCCCTGTCCAAGGAAAGTTAAGTAGATCCCTGCTAAATCTAAGCATATTTTCTTGGCTCTGGCCAGCTGAGGCACACACTAGAAAGCACCTTGAACAGTATTTTCCAGACAAGATCCCAAAACATGAATTGAAGATCAGGACGAGGAATTAAATTAATATCATATGCAGATCAAGTGAAGAAAAGATTCCTAACGAGAATGCACAAGGTTCTAGAGTGGAAGGGTTATATTTATTAGTGGTAGTTTATTATTTATACAATTAATAATTATACTATCATTTATATATTTATTAGTGGTAGATTATTATTTATACTCTATTTATACTTATATATCCTGTGTTCCAGGACTACTCTTTCTGCTGCGCAAAGATCCAACAAGCCTTTTTGCTTTAGCAAAGAAAAGAGACATTTGCTAGATGTCAGTGGACTGTGTTTACCGTTCTTCTGCAATAGCTATTCTCTGAAGGCTTAAACTGATTGTTCTTTAACCATAATGTCATTAAAGAAATGCCAGGAAGTTTATTCATGGTTTATTAATACTGCAGAGGCCCCAAAGCAGCAAGATAATGTCCAGACTTCCAAAAAACAGGCTTGCCAACCGTCCACATGGCCACCTTCCAATTAAAAGAAGCACATGACAGCCAAGCTGCAGCTACAATGACTTCAGAAAGTGCTGAAAAAAAAGTACAACTACCCAAGCCACAGAGCCCTACTCCAACTTTATACAAATAAAATAAAGAACTATAACTTTTAAAAAGCCACTTGCACCTCATTTGTAACATCACACGAAGTCCAGACTTGACTATTTTTTTCCCAAATGCTTTGTCGGAGTTCCAAGTTAGTGTTCTGAGACCAAAAGACAAAGCCACTAACCCACAGCAGTGCCCTGCCTCATCTTACTATAAGCTTTTTCCTCTGCAAAATATTGATAATTCTGTCATCTGGGTTTCTCTTATCTTTTTGATAAATGAGGCTACTGCCTTCCTAACTTATTAAGGCATTTATGCTCTCCTTTACATTTGAAACACTAGGAAACACATATCTGATTTACCTAAAAATATTTCTGAAGCCCTTCACCATAAAATTATTTTGGCAAGACAAGGTGGACTCAGGTTTGTAGCTTCTGAGATCTCTCAGGACTGCTCTCTGACACAAGAACACCTCCATTTCCCCATTCAGGGCCAAGAACCAGTTTCCTTTTCAAGGTTAACACTTGCAGATTTCCATTGATCTCTGGAATGTTACAAGATGAAAAAGCAGTTCTAAAGTGTTAGTTTTCCCATGAAAAGTAGCTCAGCATCTTCTGAAGGCACATCTTAGTGAGCAGTTACTTTGCCTTCTATGACAATGAACGACGACACGATACATCAAAGCTCACTATTGTATTCCTAAACAGGTAGAGGCTAACGCCACAAGATTTAGGCAGATTTCAAAGGCATTGAAAGGCGCCCCCTCGCCATGGTCTGAGGAGGCAGGAAACAAGGCACAAGGACCTTCGAAAGGACCGATGTGCCCACTTCTGAGCACGCAAGACCAAGCCTCTCCAGCTGCTCCTGCCACCAGGCAATGTCCCCTCTATGCTGACTCCTCCGTATTCCAGAGGTGAACACAGAAACATTCCAACTGTGATTGCCTGTCCCGTCTGTCTCAGAGCTTCAGAAAGGAAGGAAATTCCTTTAATATAAAAGTTGCCTATAAAATGGTGGCTGCACGGTATTACCATTGGATGCACATATTTGACACTATTTGACATTCAGACAGCCTTTCTCCTTTTTCATAATATATGCAATGTTAGGAATAATGAGTTTACTGTGGCTCCAAGTCCTGCAAACACGACGTTCTGATTTTTTTAGAGCATCCTAAAACGTGGAACTGCTTCACTAATGTCATATTATTTAAATCGACGAATTAGGTATCAGTGTTTCACTTGTGATTTCTTTTCTTCAAAGAAACAAAATTGACTCTATCAACTGCACAATCACAGGCAAAATCTGGGAGCCTGACAGGCAGAAGACACCCACTTTCCACGATGCACTGTTCCTCACCATCCCAGCATCAGAACATTTCCACAGACCTGTCACAGGGGAACCTGAGGCAAGGATCCCTAAGATTTATACTAAACAGGAGCTTGGATTTCAGGAGACAGTTATTCTTGGGTCTTCCTAATGAGGTCATGAAGAATTTTGTTTTCAAACACAGTATTTCTGAGCTGTAAGTTTAATATTCCAAAATTATAACTGTGAAGAATCTGATGTTTTCTGGAATGTGTTATCTTTGTAGTTATTAATCCAAAATATTTACCTACCAGTGTCTGAAGTTAAGCACTTAAAATCTATGGTCAGTTACATAAGACTGCAGGATGGCAAGTACTGGAAGATCTGTAGATATTTGCTATAATCCTGAAAAAATGGTTTATTCATTTAGAAGGGTACTTTAATATTTGGGTTTCATCCCTGCCACCTAGAATTTCACAAAACACATTTTAATACATATTTCTAGATATTTTTAAGGTTCATTTAATGTGGTATGTGGCTCTGAATATGTATTCAGTTCTCCTAACATCCAAGATTAAACAATTATTCAGTGAATTTTGTTACTTAGTTTACTGGAATTGGGATTTCACTTCAAGCCTTGGCTTAATAAAACCAGGGATGACATCCTGAGAGAGGTCCTAGCACTTACAAAGTGGACAGCAATCTTGAGAATTAAGGTCTGGTTTATTTATTCAGTGTTGACCGAGGAGGCACCTGGAACAGTCCTTCCACATTCCTCTTATAATGCACAGGGGCTTTTTTCTTTTAAAGTATTAGTAAATAGCAGTCCTAAACACTGGAATATTACCTCACAGTGCTAAACACCAATTCACATGCTATGTATTGTGTTTTCTCCATTGTACTCTAGGCTGTTATGAAAACATAAGCAAACTCAAATCAATAGTTGCTGTGCTATGTATAGCTCTGCTCAGAGTCCTGTCCTCATTTTCATTATTTCTATCTGGAACTGGGAAGCTTTTCTTGAAGCAGTATTGTTTCTCCCTTGGAAAAAAAAAAAAAATAAATAAATAAAAAGGCAAGAGAAGATGAAGTATTTAAAAGCCTTGCATCCTACAGAGTACCTCCAGTTACAATAACGCTATAATCAGCACACTGATCATTTCATGTAGAAAGAACCATATGATGGTGGAATTCAATCAGTGCTAAGAAAGCAGGCACAGGGTTTACAAGAATGCTTATATCTATCCTTAATTTGCTTGCAAATAAACCCACGGTAATCTGCTTTATTGCCAAAGTCATATAAAGAAATTGGGCACCAAGCGGCATAGGTAATCCGAACTGGAGGCCCTCCAGCCTAATTAGACACAAATGCCCAGAAGGCCCGAGACTGAAATATGGCACGTAGAGGTTGAAATGTATGAAGAGACAGAACAGTCTCATTAGCAGCCGTCCGAGTGTATGGTTAAGCCTCTGAAGTTCCATTTTTGACTGAGAGAAGGCGTAAGCCATGTCTGTGCCTGAGGCTAAGTACAAGGAAAAGCATTTTGCTCCTTCTGGAATGGCCCCGACCCCCCAGCTCCCGCCCCAGCATGCTCCTCCTGGGCTTTGCGCAATTCCTGGCCACTCTGTTTGCAAAGACATCCATCCTCACAGTCAGAAGGCTGATTTAATAGCAACAATGCTGGGAAAGCCAAAATAATATAAGTCATTGAAAAATAAGACAAAGAAAAGATTTTGTGGAGAGCTTAAAGAGATACTGGTTCATTATTCATTATTTGGTAGATACATTTCTTAAGGAAGTTAGTCATGGAGTTTTGCCAGAAGCCATAAAAAGTGATAATTTCCCTTATTTCAAACTCTGAACATTTTTTTTTAATTTTTTTCTGATGCCAAACAACTACTGTTGGCTGCTTTCTGATTACAAGCTTGTCTCTGTTTACAAGCATGCATCTACTTTGTAGAACAATGCAAAACTATGAGTGAATTAAAGAAACAAACACAGGAGAAGTCCATGACAATTTTAAGGCAAAATGGCTGTGGCAGAAAAGGCTACGCATGACATGGAACTGACCTCCATGTTACACATTTCAGGCACACTTGGGGACTATCTATTTTTGGAAACATAACAACTACATTTAAGTAACCAGAGGGTGTGATAGAAATGATTTTTTATCGAGTTATCGCCTTCTAAGTTATTTTGGGGAACAATGCAAGGTAACACATTATTTCCTTTTTGAATTGAGTTTTTATATTATCAGGAAATATCACACTGGCCACAGAATTATAATCAACTTCTCGTTTTAATAAAATAAAGGGAGCTTTGTGCTCCTTTTCTTTTTCTGCAAACATAACACACAGGAAACACAGCGACACAGCAAAGTCCAGAGATCTTGCGTGCAATAAGAAAATGTGGATAAAGCCTCCTGTTAATTGACATTCAAGGTCAGTTGGTATCTTTGTGATGCTGTGGCCTATTTGCTATTGTTATATTAGTGGCTGAGGTCAGCAATTAGCCCCATTTTCTTGATAGGCTTTATGGGAAGACTTTCACATTTACCTTCAGCAGCACACACTACTCCAGCATAACTGTTACAAAACAAATAAGCAAAGGCTAAGTGGGGATAATTTCTTTAAAGAGCTTTTCTTAATTTTTTAAATCTTTTTAGTTTTTGTAAACATTTGAGTTGGTTTTTTTTAAGAGTATGTACTAGAACATCCATTGTTCTCTTTTGCCCTTCCCTGTGCTTTAGATTTGATTTAAGGGAGAGAAGAAAATAAAGTGGTAGGAGTTACTTAGCCACAACATGGCAAGCCTTTACAGTACTGCCCATCTCCAGCTGACCTCACCCAGCAGCAAATTTTGGAGGTTATGCCTGGCACAGAGAGGCTGTTTCCTTTCGTGCATCCCCTCTAGTAGGGGACCCGTAACCTGCCGAGGGAACAGAGCTTTGGACTGCGGGCCTGTCTGTCTACAGGGGCACACGCAGACAGACATGAGCTCACCACCCACGCAGGAGGCAGCTCTGGTCCAGGAGCCACACAGCCTCATTACAGCAAAACTGTGCCCAACTTGATGCGTCCGTGCCCAGCAAAAGACGGCGAGATTCACTGTCAGGCATCCATACGTACATGCCTGGGATACCGGGCAGAAAGGCTGGTGGGTGCTGAGATGGAGCATGCGGACCAGCACCCCAGCGTGGGATGCTGGGCACGCCCGTGTTGGTGATGAGGGGAAAAGGCAGCAGTGACCTGCCAGCCTTCACTGAGGATAAATGTAAACAAGAAGGAAATTAAGTGGGAGGCAGGCAAGCCTTGGGCGGTTGATGCAGATGGAAGGGGAGACAGCACCTTGCTGGGCCCAGGCGGGCTCCATGGGCCCAAGCGGGCGGCTGGGCGGTGCTGGGAGCCAGCGGGCACACTTGCCCGGCAGACAAAAGCCACCCAGGCGCAAGAAGGCTGGTGGCGAGGCCACGTCGGGTGGCAGCACCCGGGAGGGAAGAAGCCCACGTCGGGCAAAGTGGGACGGTAGAGGCGGAGGGCGGTACGGGGGAAGCCTGCGAGCCCCGGGGAAACCGGGACCTTCCTGGGCTGGGGAGCTGCACCCTCACCGCCACTCTCGGGCCAGGGTAAGGCGGGGCACGCCATGGCCCGGGGTAAACCCGTGTAGCTGACCCCCAGCGCTGTCCCAGCTGCCCGCCTGCCACCGCCAGGACCCTCTTACCTTCTCGTTGCGGCCGGGGGCCGCTCCTCGCCTGGCGACCCAGCTCCTCCTGCGAGGGGGCGGCGGGCCTGGCCCGGGGCTGCCCCGTGGCGGCCGGTGCCAGGCCCGATCCTGCCCGGCCGCCCTCGGCCGCCGAGGCGCTGGCGGGGCCCACCGGCTGCGCGGCAGAGCGCGTAGCGGGGAAACCCCGGCTCCCCCGACCGCGGCGGCGGGCGCCTACCTGTTGCCAGGGAAACCCAGGTGTCTCCTCAGCCGAGGCCTTCCCCGGCGGGCGGCCTTCCCAGGCCCGCCCAACTCCCGCTCCGCTCCCGCAGCCGCGGCGGGACGGCGGAGGCGGGAGCGGCGGTGGGGACGCGGCGGAGCGGAGCGTGTGGGGGCCCGCGGGGGTAGCGGCGCTGGCAGCTCCCGCTGGGGTGGGGAGGGGGTGGGAATTTAACAAGCAGCTTTTTCTATGAGGGGGTTGCGAAGGGGGTGTCTTTGGGCAGATTTCTTCCAGTTTGGGGCACAATGAGCCCTACTGGTTTATTAAGCTGAGGACTGTTTCAAGAAGAGTAATTGTGACTGGGGTAGGAGCCACCAGCCCCTTCAGCCCACCACCGTGTCTCGCATTGCTATCTGAGTCCCTGCGAAACAGGTGGAAAAATCATGAGCAGCTTTTACCCAGAAAATGGATAACACAACCTCACTTTATGTAGCAGTTTTCTTTCTTTGGTAATAAAGGCTTTCAGGCAACAGAGAGCCATGGCATGGTATTGACTAATTCCACTGGAGTTCTCCTATCCGTAGCGTACAGACACACCGTTGTCCGGGAACGTTTGCAGGAGAAATTGTGATACCACTCAAGAGTTGCCTCCATTGCCTTCAGCTACATGACTATTCCCACTCTGCTCTGCACTGGTGCGGCCTCACCTGGAGCACTGTGTGCAGTTCTGGGCAACACAGGATAGAAAAGCTATTAAGCTACTGGAGAGTGTCCAGAAGGGCTATGAAGTTCCTGAAGGGTTTGGAGAGGAAGCCTTATGGGAAGTGGCTAAAATCACTTGGTTTGTTCAGCCTGGAGAAGAGGAGACTGAGGGGAGACCTCATGGTGGCTACAGCTTCCTCATAAGGGGAGGAGGAGCCGCAGGCACTGATCTCTTCTCTCTGGTGACCAATGACAGAACCCGAGGGAATGGCAGGAAGATGTGCCAGGGAAGGTTTAGATTGGACATGAGGAAAAGGTTCTTCCCCCAGAGGGTGGTGCAGCACTGGAACAGGCTCCCCAGGGAGGTGTCACGGCCCCAAGCCTGACAGTGTTCAAGAAGAGACTGGACAACACCCTCAGACACATGATGTGAACTGTGGGGTTGTCCTGTGCAGGGACAGGAGTTGGACTCAATGATCCTTGTGAGTCCCTTCCAACTCAGGACATTCAATCATTCTATTTTCCCTGGAGTTAAGTAATCAATTCCAGGAATTTGATGGAGGCTCTGTATTAAAGTAACCATGTGGCTAGCCAGGCTTGACAGCACCCACTCAGTGCTGATGCCCTTTGTGCAGGTCATGGCTGGTTTTCACTGAAGTCTTCTTGTTTGCAGCAAAAAGAATGGGTGTCTAAGTCTGGATCCTTCTGGGGCTGCTTTATTTCCCAAATCCTGTAGTACTCAGGCTGTAAACTAAAATAGTGTCTTATGACAAAAGTAAAAATTAATTTGACAATTTCTGATCATATATTTGTTATAATTAACTTTCTTTTAAACATTGGAAATCAGCTTTTTCTGCTCAAGGAGAGATTTGAAGTTGTTTTGTGTATTTCCTGCTCCAACAAGCAAAAAATAGGGCATGACCATATGTATTTTGAAGGTGTTGGTAAACAAGAAATGTGTTTGACTGTTATTGAACCTAATGTATCAAGACCTGCTGACAACAATGACTTACAAACCATCATTTGCGCCACTTACAACTGAAGCAGTTGCAAAATGACAGAGCAGCTATTTTCCTCCCTCAGAAAGGCCAGCTCTGCTAAACCAATGATTTCCGTGGAAGCACACCAGTTTCCAAGATAATTTTAATCAGAAAGACCCCTTAAATCTGACTCCAACTTTTGTTCAAGGCAGACAAACTGACGTAGCCCCCGCACAGGCCACTGTCCTGGCGCTGGGGCACCAAAGGAGGCATCACTACCGTGTCCCCTTCTGCTGGCAGTACTGGGGAGCAGCTGGCAGAGCCTGGGCCACAGTGGTTTCGGACCCACAGACTCTTTAATCCAATAAATAATCAACAGACTCCGGGTAGCACTCTGTTAACCCAGCAAAATCGCTTCAGGTTTCAGCACATGTGCACTCCAGCATATTGCTGGGCTCAAGTCTTTTTTGCAACTCTAACCCAATCCCAACACAAAACCCACTCATGGAAGGACAATCTTCATTTGCTTAGAGGAGAAGAAATGCAGTAAAATTAGAATAGATGAGGGCAATGTGTCTCCAGATAAATCCTTCTGCAGCAGTTGCTATGGTTTTGGACATTCTAAGGTTGTTTTGCCTGATCAGCATTTAAAACTGTCATAAAACATCAAAGCCATCCGCTGAAGAATAGGGAGCTCGATACATGTGCTCAATGTTTGCCCCAGGGTTTCTGTGTCAAGATATGCCACAGGTAGCATTTTTCAGAGTCTATTAGATCTTCAGGCTCTTTACACACTGACCTACAAGGCAAGTTCTTATATTTTTCCCTTGTTTCAGCAGAACTAAAGGCGGTCTGATGAATGAGAAAGATGTGTGCTATGTGTTGCATGTGTACTGGTAAAGTATTGGTAATTCCTTTTCCTTCACTTTTTTGCTTAATTATCTCACTTCGGTCACATACAATGTGAGTGCCGAACCTACAGTTTAATAAGCAACCCTGAGAAAGTGAAATGTCTTGCACTGAGTTTGAGGGTAGCTACAACCCATCCTCTTCAAGAATTTGAGTTACTATCCCAAAAAGGGGAGCTTTTTATACTGTTGTCATCATTCCAGAATATCAGACTGCCTGTCCTGTCTTCCCATTTACTACCAGTTGTTGTTTCTTCACAGGGTTAAAAAAATGCAACAGGGCAAAAAAAGCAGAGCTCAAGATTTTGTCTTTTCTCTCAATGGAATTGCAAGGGGTGGTGTCCATTTGCAGAAATACCTGACAGTTAAATTCTGAAGGATGCAAAGGACACAGGGAACTTTGGGGATTTTTTAAAAGCTTTTTGATCATGACTCTTGTAAAGTTCATGAAACTTAAGGTGTTCATGAAATGCCAGGGAGATGGTGTCACCTTGCATGAACTCAGAGTATAAGGCCAGGAGTAAAATGGAGATTGAAAGGGGTATGAAAAGAATTAATGAGAGTTTTTTAAGATGCTAATTTTTTGTGACTGGTGTTCAGATGACAGGTGACCTTATCAAATCTACCCAGTGGTAAAGATTTGTACCTGCCATTTTGGCTCACATACAACAAAAGCACCAAGTCTGAAGTATTTTTAATCAAGGTACCTACAGAACGTCACAAGGTTTAGATATGTCAGCCATTCATCTCCTGCACTCTTTCATCTTTCTCCTACAAAAAGGATTCAATTTACTGAGTCACAGCAAAGAAACCATGCAGAATTTTGTCAGAAGGGCTATATGCAAAAACTATGTGCTACTTCACTGGAAACCAATGGCATGGGTCCAGTAACTAACATATGCTATGGCGATGGTAACAGCACATGGGAGTGATGGGCTGGGCTGCAGGGTGAAAGGAAATGCTAAGCAAAGTACACAGTAGACAGAGAGAGCTATTCCAGGTTTATCTTCACAGTGCTATTTTTAAGTACTTAGATGCAATTTGAGCAGCTCGCTTCAATACAGCCCTTAGAAATCAGTGCAGCACAAGCACATGGAAAATACTTCCCAGGTACAGTGTGAACAAACTAAGCAGGAGGGATTCGCTGCAAGATCATCATCCAAATTGCCATCTGCCCAAGGGAAGGGACAGCATGTAGTTGCACTATTCCTGGACCAAAGAAAGGATGGGGTAGTTACCAAGTCTTCCGTGCTCTCTGCAGAAGATTATTACAGCCCATTTCAGAAGGTTTGCTCCTGCACTGGCTTTAGAAGAGACACAGGCAAATTTCTGCTTGTATCTCTGCCTCGAAGCTTCTTTATTGCCATCCCACCAGTTTTGGGAAGGAATGGGGGATGACACACCAGCAAAAACAGGGCCAAAAATTCAGCAACCTGAAACAAAGGGAGAAAGTAAGAAAGGTTGTATTTCCCCTTGTACACCTGTGACATTGTCCTAACCTCCACCCTCTGAAGACAGCCACAGGCCAGCCCATTGTATTTGGTGTTGCCTACATTGAAAGCAAGTCTTTCAAGTAACAGGGTAGTTAGGATGAATGTCAGGCCTGAATTATGGTCAAAGTAGCCTGAATATCTATTCTTTACATAAACAAAGGCTTTTGTGAAAATTATTCAGCAACTTAAGAGTGGAACCGGAGCATCAGAGAAAAGTAAGCTCCTGCAGCCTCTTCTCTCAAATGAGTGATCCATCTACAAAAAACAGTTCACAGAATAAATGCATAAGATGGCAAAAGGGAAAGGTTGTTCAGTTACTCAGTGCAATCTCTACCATAAGCTCTGTCCCAGACCACAGGTGTAAAATAACAGAGCATCTAGTTTGAAACAGTACATAAGGCCATTTGTAAACAGAGAAAAAGCTAAATCTGTAGTGAAAACTGGTGCCGTTTGTTGGCTGTTCCCAGGTCAGGTGAAGGGGTAGGGAAAATTGAGAAAGGGTGGTTTTATCCCTCACTTTGCCTCCTGCAGGCTCTGAGCTACTTTTATTCCAGAAGTGGTCAGATCCTAGAGGCTGTCCAGTTTCTTAGCACATTAAAAACCTGGCCCAGCAGGCATGGACAGCAAAATTACTCTAGTGAAGCCCCTTCCTCTCCATCACATTGCTCCTATTAGCTTGTTTTCATGGAGACAGAGAACTGCTCCTGCAGACCCATTTGATCAGGATTCCACTTTGCCATGGAGCAGAAACTGCGAGACAGCCAGTTACACCAGCATTGCTCTCATTCCATGCTGTCAGAGAGGCATGAAGAGCTCAGGGGGAAGCTGAGCACTGGGTCTGACACTTACAAACTAAGAGCAAGGCTAGCTGCAATGTCTACAAGCATAAAACTTTCGTTCACAGTTTCTAAATTTTCTGCTTCACAGAAGTCGGAAGCTCCCAGTAGTCCCTCAGGAGCTTACCTGGGATCAGAAAATAATTTTATCTAGCACAGGAGACAGATGGACGTTACCATGCTCAGGTTCAGCAAGTTCCCGAGATGGATAGCCCACTGGGCAATATTACCCTTGTGTTGGGTTTGCTGCTGTGCTATATGGATGTATAATTTAAGACAGTGAGATGAAACTTAGCACACAGCATTCTAGTTATTTTATTCCTAGCTGAACAATTACAGTCAGTCAGACATTTTATATCTGTATATAACACTTAATCCATATTGCAATAATTCATGCACCGTGTTATACTGCTGCACTGACTCTCTGCCAGTTTCAGATCAGTCACCTCTGTCAAATCCCATAGGATACAGGGGCCAATAAGACCTATCTGAAATAATTTTCCACCCTGTATGGCCACCTATGATGTAGCTTCCATCACCAGACAGATGCTGGGGGAAGAGCAACTGATCTGGAGAAACAGTATTCCTCTCTGCGTCATACCAGCTGCTGAGCTTATGCTCTATTGTTATCTGAATCTGGACTCGCAGTGGCTGCCTGGGCAGCCACTTATTTTAATTGCAATTACTTTCAGTGACACTAAGCTGAGGGAGGGGACTTAGAGTTAAAGTAGCATATTTTATGTTTATAGAAATTATAATCATGTTCAGCAAGCAGATTAGCAGGGCTCTTATAATGATGGCAGTGAATGCAGAAGACAGAGCTTTAATTTCCATAAAGCACCAAGCAAACCTTTCTTTACTGCCATGACAATCTGCTGCTGGCTCTAACTACTTATGTTTATTTTTATGTATTTATTATGAGTTTGTCCCCCGCTGTCAAGGAGACAGGCTCCTTACCTTTCAGGAATGCATTAATCCTGGTGATCAGTTAATGTACAGAGAGGGAACAGAGCAAGGGGAATACAAGCTGCAGCAACTTTGGGCAGTGTAAATCCTGGGAACAAATTGGAGCAGGGAAAGAAGCAGGAATCTGGGAACCGCTCTTAATCCCGACAATTACAAGCAATGAGGTAGCACAGAACCCAAAATTACACTCCTAGGTAATAACAGGCATTTTTTTTCCCTCCAAGTGGAAATGTAATTAATGCATCCCAAGTTGGGATTTCAAAACAACAATATCCAAGTTGTTGCAGAGTTAATTCTCATTTCTGGTGCTGGCCCCAAAAAGCAGGTGTCGTCATGGGCTGTTGGCTGCCTCCTCTTGTACACAGGGGACAATGATTAGAACAGCATGAAAAGCCCAGTGAAGCCACCAAGTGCTGGCATGTGGCAGTCTGCCCAAGAGTGGAGAGAAATAGTCTCTTGATGGGTGATATCACTGCAAATAAGCTTTAGCTTAGTATGAAGAGAAATTTATCTGTTAAAACTTTACTTTTTTCCTATTTGCTTGGTTGCCAAATTTCCGGTAACTCCGCAGGCTATATGACTAATCATCCCTGTCAGCATTTTTCCCCCATATGATGAACCTAAGTAAAGTTACATTCAGCTCACTCATTACAAACCCAAAAGCAGTGAAGTTGAAGACAAAGGGAATCCTAAATTCTAAAATCTCCTGGCCAGTCTGACTTTTATCTTCTTCTAAGCCTCATGAATGCTGTAGCCTTATAACAATTTGTAGCCTTATAACAATGTGATAGTTTAATCCTTGCCTTGCTCATTTGTCATGGGGGCATCAGTGATCAAATCAGCAGTTTTGGAAAGTGAATGGATCAGGTACACAAACAATCTCTAGTAACTGCAATCAAAACATCTTCCCCACTCCATTACTCCTCTCCACAGCCTCCATAGCAACCACGTTTGCAAAGGTTCTCAAAAATTCAGTCTTCAGGGGAAAGGAAGCTCCTAAAATCACGGTAAAAATTTGAAACAGGAAAATCAGCAAATTCCTGCACAGGACACAACAGGAAACTTCACAAAATCTGAACTTCCAAGTCGCCTATCAATTCCAGTTTTACAGCTGATAACCAGTTTTCAGCATCAGTATAGCCTTGTGATGCCTTTAAAAACTAGGAGGGAGGGAGAGGTTTTCAGTGCAGCTCCACTGAATCCTGTGTCTAATGATAATTTAAAGTAATTTATAACCCATAAAGCACTCACAGCAAGGCCAGTATCACAACATCTACTGATATTTATGAGTTTGCAGGGCCCAGTTGTATTAATATGAATAATATGTAGATTATGAATGAGATAAAAGAGTCTTTATTGTTCACCCTTCATTAAAAATACTAAGGGAGTGATCTGCATCCTACTGACATCTGGAATTATGGTTTGTGTTATCTGCAGATTTGGCTTTGTTTGCACAGAATGGGTCAAATCATAAGTGGTTTATGATGCTTGTTAACATACAGATATGACATAAATAGGCTGAAAAGACAGAAGCTAGGCAAGTCAGCAGTTTACCAATTTGACCATCATTGCATTTGCAAGGTTAACACAACTTCTGTCTGGAACAAAAAGAAACTGGGGGCTTCCATGTTCCCACTGAACCAGGTGAGTGCTTGTGTCTGAAAACAGAAAGGGCACTGCTGTGACACAAGAACCTGCATTATAGCAGAGAAAATGCGCAGAGGGTAAATATAAAATTCTCTGCTTTCTGAGGCAGTATTTATGCAAAATGTATATGTAAAAGTACTTCCCAAACATTGCTTTGTTGCCTTTCATTTAAGGAAAAATGTAGTGGTTACAGAAAAGCAATCTTCAAACTTTCTTTAAAAATAAACTGTAGTATCAAGCTGAAATTAGTAAATCTGCAAGTGCTCTGTAATGTCCTCCTGAACCTAAATGTGTGTTATAGGAGGTCTTTTATACAGAAGGTGCAATATGAATTAATACAAGAAGTGAGGAACCTGATTTGGAGTAAGGCCCTTACACCACACAAAGAGGAGATGCCTTTAAAACCAGGTCTATCCATATCAGGTAAATAATAACAAATACATCACTAAAGCATCAGGCAAAGCCAATGTGAAGGCACACTTCCTGCAATCACTGTCTCTCTTTTTAAAAGTACAGCAGCGACACTTTGACTGTATTACGCTGGTTGTCGTTCATGGCATTGTACATTGTCCAATTCCCCTGCTGGCATTTTGGTTCGGATCTCTCTAGATCCACAGCACAGTGGCAGCAGCACTACCCTCATGATATAGTGCTGCAATCCCTACAAGTGTGTATCATTAGCGGGAAATCATTTTAATGCTCTTGTAAACACCATCAGAGAGCCAGGAGACTATTTATATTTGTTTTACTGTCATAGACTAAATTGCTTTATTCCAACCCTGTCCATCAAATTAAGTGTTGGATCAGGTTCAAAGTACACAACCTGCCAGCTCCAGGCTGGTTTGAACTTTAATGGAACCAGGCAACCACTTTCTAGTGCAGACACTGCAAGCATATCTGTTGCAAATAGGTGTATTGATAAGGTGCCCTTTCTCCATCATACAGAGGGCTACAATCCTCATGTTGGAGGCATGGCACTTTGCTCCAAAGTCTTTGTCACAGGTTGTCTAATTCACATTGGCAGAATGTTTCAGGTAGCTCATTTCCCCCACATAGAGAAAATGTAGGTGTATAAAATATTGGATAATCTTCTTACATAAAAATCTCACATTTTTATGTAAAAATACTGAATGTATTTAGTAAAAAATTTCCTCCCCTAAGGTAGCTCTTGTTTGTGACACAGAAAGAGTGAGAAATCTTGGCAGAGTGTTGAAAGAGAGATTTTCTAGCCTAATCATTGGAAGAGCGGGTATGATTTTTAGGAAAAAGTCATCCTTTTATTTCAGAAAGGCAAAACATTTAGTTCAGCCCACCACAACCAGCCGTAAAACACAAAGTCAACTAGAACATGGTTGCTGAGGGGGATGTTCCAGAGTCCCTCATTCCCCCTTCACCAGCAAAGCAAAGTCCTGCATAACTCCAGTTCCCTGCTGGAGACCTGCTGAGGAGGCAGCAGGTGCTGGGGAGGAGATGAGGAGCCACCACCCTCTCCTGGACTGGGTGACACAGGTCACACCAGCTCACACAGGGGTTCCCTCAGGCTACTCTGAGCAACTGGAGAATGCAGGTCAGCCAGCAGCTGCAGCCAGCTCTTGCGAAGGGTAGCAAGGCAGAACCCAGCCAAATTTCTCCCACAGCCTTATCTGGGTGGGAGGAGGAGAAGGCGACCTGGGAGCACAGCAGCTAACACCAGCCTACAGAGTCACCAGGCTGAAGTTCCTTCTGCACAGCAGGGTGGCACTGGTGGCCACAGAGCACCCAGCAGGACATCACGCAGTGGGGGTGTATCTGTCCCCATTGACACTGACAGCTCTGCCTTTTGGCACTGCTGCTGGAAACCGAGAAGGAAGCTTTGTTTGCGCAAAGGACAGGTCTGTATTAAAAATATTTGCCAGAAAATATGGCAGTCACAGGGAACTGGAAGGCACAGAATTAATGCATTTTCTCAATGCTGAAAAAAATGCCTTTGGGCAGTTTCCAGTTTCCATGTCAGTAACAAGAGAAATTGTCAATAACTGCACACTCAAGCACATTTCTTTTAGCCTTCACTCTTGATCTTTTGTGTTTGATTTCTGTAAACAGCAAAGTGTTCAAAGCTAAGCTCTGGTGCTCATGGAAAGCAAGATGTCATCTTGCCTCTCAGCTGCAATAGAAATTTGAATTGTATGTTTAATAAATTGGGGTTGCGATGGTTAATTACAAGAGCGAACGAAAGTACCTCCTAGGATTTGCATAGCAATCCTATACAGGAGGAGCTTCAAAGCACAACCATCAAATATTCACAAGTGGTTGCAACCTATTCACTGGCATCCAGATGCTCTCTCCCAAACCATGTTGTGCAGGAACTTCCACTAAAATCACCACGATTCCCCACAGAAAATGTTATTCAACTTGAGTAAAGGTGACAGAATTGAACCTATGTGAAAGGATGAGAAAACCCAGTATTATTTTGAATAATGGATGTATCTGAGAATATCCTAATCTCCTTATGAAGAGACAGGCGAAATCTAAATACATTATTCATGATGAATTATTCAGTCAGCTGTGTGTGAATTATCCTGGGAATATTTCCCTGGCTTTTAAAACTTCTCCCTTAAAACAGATAAATCTAGCTTGAGAAAAACATCCCCTTCAGTGTCCAACCACATTTTCAAACTGTTCTGTCAGCCCAAGATTAATTTAAAACATTTTTTTAGCATTTATTTCTGCTGTAGGAACATCTAGGAATCCCAACAATATATTCACATTATTGTAGCAGCATGTAGGAATCCCAATAATAGCTTCTCATTATCTTCAGTGCAGTATAAAGATGTGACTATAGTGCTGTTAGGCTCAAATTTAAGTGTAAACATACCCTAACAACTTGAGGTTTTATAAGCCTGCATCTAAAACTCTGGGAAGAAGAACTAATGGTTGACTAAGCATATGAATATATATGTATACCTTCAAGAACATCTCCATGAGAAGCAGTCTATTTTCAATGTCGCACCTGCCACATGAAGTGAGACAGAATTGTTCCTTGGACTCCTTCAGTGAGCCCTACTGCCAAAACCTGAGAAGCTCAAGGGAAGGATGCATCTATGAATAAACAAGATAGCTGGATTTCACTTTCTGAGTTCCGAAGTCCCTTGAGTATGATATACTTACTAAAACTTTATTTTTTTTCATAGATTTTTACAGTTAAGCTTATTGGAGTGGGAGAGGTTTAATGCATGCATAAAGAAACAAGTGTGCTCCCAAGTCATCACAGAAGACAGATATTGTCAGACCAGGCAACTTAAGTTTCTCCATTCTTTACTTCCCTCCACTTTTTGCTTTGGTATGGCAGTTTACAGAAAATATTTGTGTCCCTTTCAGAACACAGAAGGGTAACATGGCAGCAGTGGCAGCTTCTTCTTCACTTATTCTAATGCAACAAAAGTGATATAAGAATGACTAGTGGGAATGGCAGGTGTTTAAAACTCTTACAGAAAATACCCAAGAGCAAAACCTTAGCACTACAATACCACAAGAAAGGAAAGAAAATGCACTCAGTACAAAGAAGAGACAAACTGGGGGGAAAAAAAAAGTCTTATAAGCCAAGACAGAAGAAGGGAAAACTGTGGATAAGAATTGCCATCACAGCTGGAAAATGGAAAACAGCTATGGCAGATCTTATCTCAAGCATCAGTGGGAAACTCTGCTCTGTCTGTGCGTGGGAACCTTTTGAATCACACTTGTGATTCTTACTTCACTTACGTGAGATCTATTTTGCTTTAAATCCTGTGCTCATTCCTGGTTATTTTCTCTCTCTTAATTAATCCTTCATATCAGACTTTTATTAAGTTAGAGGCAAATCATATACCTTTCTCATTCTCTCAAGGTTATCTTCTGAAATAAGATTGAATTATTTTAATGGACAAAGAGGGTACAGAGTACTGCTAAAACTACAGGAAAGTTGTAATTCCATAATTATTTCTAAGAATACAAAAGACTGTTGTATCTTGCATCTGGACAATCCAATTAGCTCAATGTCTGGGAATTAAGCAGGATGCTGATCATGTTGGAGAACCAACCTATTTCAATGGAAAACTGTTGTCTTGCATAGCAGTCTCACTGCGGCTTGGTAGCTGAGGCTCCAGAATCAGGCTGAAATTAAGCATGGGCCCATCACTGCTTGAACGAGGGACGGCAACTGGTTCTTGAAAAGCACAGCTGGTGCAGCTCTCAGCACAGGACTGGTCAGCATGACACAGAGTCTTGTCACAGGGCTTGTCAGCAGGGTTTATGTTTTAAGCAGGAGCAAAAATAACATTGTCATTAATATTTCACACACATTTAAGGTGGCATAAAAGTCAATATTTGAAGTTTCAAAACCAGCTGGCCCATGCAAATATTTCCATTTGCGAAGTACAGGGTTGGGGACCCAGGCATGTGTGGAGAGCACATCTGTGTCAGGACTGGGATACAGACACTGGGCCATCATGTACAGCTATGGAAAGCCAGTCTAGATCAGCTGAGAAGTAGGTCTGTACCTCCTTACCATTGACTTTTGTTCCTGGGGAAATGTAAGGGGAGAAGGGTAGAAATGACTGTACAATACCTGTTCACTGACTGGTATGCAACACAAATGTCAATATGGCCATATTGTCACATGGGTATTACCATTTGCTGAGTTCACAGATTTGTTTCATAAACAAGAAATTAGCTAAACAGAGACTCAGATCCATGAAATGTTTAGAAAGGTTTTCCATTTCAGAGTTTGAAAAGAAGTCTTGCTCATTTGAAAGTTTTCACTAAATGCATATCTCAAAAGGAAATTTCCCTTCCCTTTCCCCCTCCTTTTTTCATCTTTGAATGACATAGAGTGACGGAGTGTTATCACAGCTTAGGGACTGTGTTTTGGGGGGGTTTCTTGATCCTATGATTTGTTCACTAGTCCTCTCCCCACTTTGGAGTGTTCCCAGCTGCCTGGAGAGCAGAACCACACAGAGCTGCTTTGTGAGGGACGGTGCCAGGCCTCTAGGGTCCCCAAGGGTGACATGTACCTCTGTGGCCACCTGCCTCAGCCATCAAAACTTAGAGAAGGAAGAAAGAGGCAAACAGAAGGGTAATGGGAAATGTTATTGGCTATGCTGGGAGGGCACCATACTCAGCACAGGGACTCTCTCATGGAGGCACATCACTCTCTCCACCCTGTCTTAGACGTGGTTTGTGATGCTTAAAACATTACCATTTGCCTCCACAAGCTCTCCTGATACTATTTTAATCAGTAATAACACAAGTGTGATTTATAGAGAAGTAAATCATCAGTCAACAAGAATATGTTAAATGTTTGGTAGAGGTTAGGTCCACAGTTTCAGAGTTGTGAATGTTTTGGGGCCTTCACGTTTTATTTTCATTGAATTTCCATTCTCAAACTTTGTCTTGATTTCCTTCTAGCCAGGAGAATTACCTTATTCCACAGAGGACCTTCCTAAGTTTCAGAGTTCTGCATGTTTTAAAGGAAAAATAAAAAGAAAAAAAAAAAAAAAAAAAAAAAGAAAGAAAATGAAAAAAATTTGGAAGAGAACAACAAAAGTAAGAAATGTTTGGAAAACAAGTCCTATAGCAATATATTAAGGGCCTTAGTGATTCAATCTAAAGGTAATAAAAGACATGTAACTGCCAGAAATACATAAAGTTAATAAATAAAAATCAATATCAGTTTCTTATGTGACACTCTTCATAAACAGACTTCAAAGAGCTATGTGTAGGAGGTCACTATCATTAGATGAAGACAAAGACCAGTTATTTTCAGTAGCACAACAAAAAACATTTAGAAGTTCAATCCAGAGGATGATACATATCTCCTAAAAGGACTTATTTTCTCTACAGCACTGTAGAAAGCTTCTATTAAAAATAGCAATTCTGTTAATTAAGAACAGTAATGGAGTTTTTTTCTAGCAGTGTTTTCTTCCTTTTGATCTTATATCTATATAGAGAGATATATATTCACACATGTTCTACTCATTTGTTAGGAAGCAACAAGGAAAAGCTGGATGAAAAACAGGCAAGGAAACAAATTGGCTACTGGCCTCGTATGAGGCACCACACATATTTCTCTTCCTTGACCATTCTAGCAGGCCTGAGCAAAAGGCAGTCTAGTTGATCATGTCTTCCTTGATGTTAAATATCATAGAGGATAGAAGGTGATCTCTCATTTCCTCCATAAAATAGTGGACTCCAATGTAGAGTTTTTGCAGAGGTTAGTATACCAGAGGATTACTGGTTATTTGGATTCCTCATCAGATATTGTACTATGTTTAAAAGAACTATGAGGAATTAAAAACTAACGTCCAGATTCATTAGCAAGAAAAAAGGTTGGGACTTTAAAATGTGATGTTTCCCTGTAGTGTGTGCTCACAAAAAGGTCCCCGAACTCTTTCATTCATCCAGTGGAAACTGCTCAGCACTCGAGCCCTCGTGTGCAGTGGTAAGCAATAAAACTCTCACAGGTGGAGAATTACCTCTGCCATTCAGAGCGCTACACTTCTTATTTATGTCCGTTAGCTCTATCTCTGCTTTGAACAGTTCACTTGATGGATAGTTCAGCAAATCAGCATGTTACCTCTTAAGTGATTTTATTCGCACTAAGTCAGAACTATACTGCAGGATGAAAACAAACCCTAGGGAAGCCACCTGATCCAGCCGGGCACTGCCAGCTCCTGCGTTGCTCTGCTGCCAGCCATCATTGCAGAGCTTGATGCGATCAATACCACATCCCTCCAAATGCCAGCATTTGTCATCTTAATGCAAAGTGCCACTTTTCAGAAATTACAGCTTTAGAAGAAAATTCGTAAAGTAACCAATGAATACCGGTCAGTGAAAATAAAATCATATTGCAACCAGTGGCTTAACTAGCCCAGTGCTCACACATTCCGGGCTTGAAGGAAACATTATAATTAGATGACCAATATTTGCTGAGGATAACCGCATTGTCCTGGATACTGCATGAGTATCTAGGAAGGCTTGAGTTCTTTGTAAGCTTTTGATCATTTTGAATTTTGTTGTAGGCTAAGCTTACTGCCTCTGCCTTCTGTTTTGCTTTTCTCCTCAAGTTCAAGAGCAGGTTGGAAGGGAATTGGAGCAACCTGGTCTAGCGGAAGGTGTCTCTGCCCATGGCAGAGGGGGTTGGAACCAGACAGTCTTTAAGGCTCCTTCCAACCCAAACTGTTCTGTGATTCTATGATTAAAGCAAACCACTTCTGCTCCAGGTGAAGTCAATAGGAGTTTCAGCTTTGATTTCTTGACGCCCTGGCTTTGACAATATAAAGGAATTAGCCTTTTCTGATGAGGGTAGTTAGCTGTTAATGGGTATAAGACAAGGGACAGGCAAAGGTCATGGAAAGGATGACTTGTATCTCCTGCACAAAGATTAGATAAAGCAGAACGGAAAGGGAGAATGAGCAGACACTGATAAATGCCAACACTACAAAGCCGTCGGGTAAGGCTAGATAATGAGTGGGAAAAAGATAGGCTCTGAATCAAGGAAAAACATTTCAGGGCAGCACCATCACAAGAGGCATTACACTGCTACATGTTCATGGGCTCTGGTAGTGATGGGAGTGCTGCTGCCCAAACTTGGATCCCCCTATATCTCCTGGAAGGGGAGACACTGCCTGCATCTTTGAATCTGTTGCTTTCGTGCCACAATCCATGGACCCTATGTGCTTATACTACTGCCCTGTGTACAGTATATGTCACAACTACAAGCAGCTCTGTTTTCAGCTACTCATGAGTCCAGCCACCTGCATAAGCCATAAGTTTTTATCCTAGAGCCTGTGTTTGCCACTGGGGTTCTCTCTGTTCATCTGCTTATTTTGCAGATGTGTCCAACAAGTGGGAGCAGCCCTCAGAAGGGCAGCCTCACTTTAGCAGCCTGTCTGCATCCCCATTCTCTCGCCACAGTGCCTGCCACAGATGCTGGGAAGGATGTCCGAAAAGAGAGAGATGATTTGCAGAATGGAAAAGGATTTTTTTATTGATAAACAATGAGTCATTCATATTCCCTCCGAGACAGAGACAAATCTCAGCAGCAGTAGAAAGGAACATAAATGCCAGTGGAGGGGCGGTTGGAGGGAACTGTGACATGCATGTTTGAGCCTCCAGACATGATCCTTTGGGGTAGTTACCTGGCTACCAAGGATTTTAGGTCCCAAAACTTAAGCTCATAGTCAAAAAAAAGTAGGAAATGGGCATGCACAGTCGTAAAGGCAGAAAGGAGAGCTGCACAGAATGCATTTTACTTTTAGCAATGAAACTCAGTTTCATATTATATTAAAACTTCATTATTTTCTGGTAAGTGTTTTCTGATAAGTTTTGTAGGGAAATGATGATACTGTTTGCCAAGGTTTTATTGCAAGGCGACAATAAACATTGGCAGATGCTCTCTGTTAATCACCCCACCACCCTCTCCTTAGATAGGAAAAAGTGATAAGAGGGATAAGGAAGAGAGGCTTCAAGTTGGAAAAGTTTTAAAGGCTTTACTAATGCTACTAATAAATAGAGAAAATATAATATAAAACATACAAAACCCAATCTTGAATATCCCAGGGTAGCAGCTTTGCTCCTCCCTTGGTGGAGGATGGAGCTGTCATGGCTCCAGCAGCTGCAAGGCAGGCACCCGGAAGTCCTGGTTGGAAATTCACAGCAAACTGGAAACTGGATTCAGGGATACAGGGCCTGGATTCAGGGATGCAGGTACGACAGGCAGGGTCCTCTTCAGATGCCGGCCATGGTTGAAGAGAGCAAGACCCTCGTGATCTCCCTCTTTCATAGGGTGTATGATGCATGTGGGATGGAATACTCAGCTGGCCAGTTTTAGTCACCAGTTCTGTCCACCCCTCCTTGCAAATATGCCCCTCTCGCGACAGGACATGCAAAATCTTATCAGTCTTCTTGGTTGTTATAGCAATAAACCTAAACATACGGCTGCTTCTGCATTCCACTGGTCACCCTTATCGGCTTTGGAGTGCAGCGTCTGAAAAACATGTAGCTAAATTCAGAAAAGTGCAGTTACTTAGAAGAACTTAGCTGAAAGGAAAAATCACTAAAAGAGAACTGGTCTTGTTTTTAACAAAACCAGGACACTGTTGCAAGTAGGTAGCTCACATTCTTGCTGTGCACTTGGACCTCCATTGGGGAATGAAGTCCCTTTTGTGGGGTATTAATTGTCACAGGTGGATACAGATCGTGAGGTATGAGACCATTTATTTGTCTGATAGCCTGTAAAAGCATCAAGTCAATTTTTCCTAGTGTTTTAATGCTGAGAGATACAAAAAGCAGAAGACACAAGGAAAAGGGAGAAGGAGAAGTACAAGAGTTTGAGACAGGGAACACAGAGGGTATCTTCCCATCCTTAAACTGACCCACGGTGGTGAGACCTATGTATGAGATTCATACATACGCTCAGAGATTGCCTCTGTTTGGAATACAAAACAAATCTATGTGTGCCTGCAGTTTCATCCGTATCTCACAATATAGGGGAAAAAAAAGCCAAACCAACAAACAAACAAACACACCAAACAAACAACCAACAACAAAGACACCACTCCTAAGAGGCAGAAGCATTTACTTAACAGTTTCTCAGACAAAGCTTCGCTTTGCGTGATGACAGATCCCCTTGTAACAACAGTCTAGAGATCTGTTTGGTTGACTTATTGATTATTGAAAACTGTTTTACTGCTGACTTTCCCAGAAGACTGTGCAGCATGTTTGACTTTAATTCTCCCTTGATATTAGTAAGTGCAAATATTCATTTTCAGAACTTAAGCTTGTTAGACATGTATCTACAAAAGAATAATGGTTCATGCGAGACTGAAGTAACTGGGGATTTTGTCAGATGAGATACAATAAGAAAATTAACGATATAAGCTGTTTGTCTCCATCTGCCATCAAGCTAAATTAGGTTAAAATATCTGCATAGATTAGCCTGGGACCATTTGGGCAATACATTCTCCATGGAACAAGGTTAATTTCCTGCAAAGATAGGCAGATATATCTATATGCACATACATATACACGTGGATATTCTTACATCCATGCAATTGGATCACTTGTATGATATGCAGACATGTAAGTATTTATAAAATCAAGCCTTAAATGTACCATGGACCCATAGAACTGCTGCCATGCCAGTGATTAAACTAATCATTACGGATACATTTTTTCTCTTGCTCTCTGAGAATTATTTTTACAGTGAAAAAGGGAATAAAATTAATTACAAGGGCTTTTTATACAGCTGTTGTGAATGCCTCTTCATGCTAGCAGTGGCTTAGCTATGGGAAGAAAGGGCAGCAGTGGGGCAGGTCAGGGCAGGGACCTCTCCCCATGGCCCCATCCCGCTGCCCCACAGGTGGCAAACAGAGCCGAGCTGGGGATTGTGACCACAGCCGTGGGGATGGAGCAGCTCCGAGGCCAAGCTGGGGTTCAGGATCAGCGCAAGATGTGGGCAGGCAGGGGCAGACTCACAACATAATAGCATAACTCAGTCAGGGACCAGGGGCAAGGGCTGGAGCTGAGATGCAGCTCAAGTCTGTGGAGGCATCCCTGCCCCAACAAGGTTTCGTGCAGCTCTTTCTTACACAGCTTTGCCCCTGAGCCAGGGCAGGGTTATTCTTCTGCACCCTGCAGTACTGGCCTTGGGCACGCATCTCAAAGTCCACTTGGGCTGTGTGGTTTATTCAGGTCCCTATCAGAAAATCACAACATTTTCTATATTTTAGAAGGCACTTTTCCTGGATGTTTAAAAAAAGAAAAAAAAAAAAAAGCAGTGATCGTGAACAATAATTCATGTTTTTGTGATCATGAATGATATTTTTCTTTCTGGGTTTTTGTTGTTTTGGGGTTTTTTTTGTTTTGGTTTCTGGGGATTTTGTGTGTGTGTTGTTTTGTTGGGGTTTTTTGTGTGTTTTGGGGTGGGGTTTTTTTGTTTTTTTTTTTCTGAATTGAGGAGGTGATTTCTGGTATGCTTTTTGCCTGGTTTGTAGAAGAGGCCTTTAAAATCTTCAACTCTTGTATTTCTTTTAACTCCAAATAGTGAGCAGTATTGAATTGCTGCCATAAAATACAAGTCCCCTAAGGAGACAGATATGATTACAATATTAATATTCCATGTAGCAACAAATATATGAAGTGGTAACTCACTGCTATGGGAAGAAATGCACTCCGATGATTAAAGAAACACATCTGGGAGCAAGACTGCTGTTCCCACCTCTGTGAGTGACTTGACATACGGCATGCAACAAATCACCTGAGGGTGGAATTTGCAAAAGTTGTCTGAATGGGCGGAGACCACAAGTGTGAAATTAGGCAACCCCCATCCTCCTAGTGTATTCAGTAGTGAGAATGACCATAAATGCCCTTCATCTGATATTTGTATTCACACTAGCTATGAAAAGCATAAGGTAATGCCTCAAGCAGAAATAAATTTTTAAAAATCTTTCTCCTTGAGAACAGGCGTCATGAACAACCATATATTCCTTTTCATGAATGATGGGATTTTGTGGATGGATATCTCACATTTTGTCCTTCTTGGCTCTTTGCCCATAGACTTGCATCTGTTCCTCCCGTTCTTGGTACACCTTTACCCATCCTATACAAGCATTCAGTGACCCCTTATTGCAGTATTAGAGCTATTTATTGACAGCGATTTTGATCCTGCTCCGCCAGGTTGCTCTTGTGCAGCCAGCAAAAGCACATCTCCCATCTCTCACCCCACAGCAGAACTGCCTAAGCCCACCTTCCCACGCTGGCACTGCCCTTTTCCACTCCTGTCAGGCTCCCACAACCCACTCTGAGATCAGAGAAACTCCAACACATCCCCTCTGCCACCACACTGCTCTGGACCAAGCCTCAACCCTGCTGACCGTGCCACCTGCAAGCAGCACAGCTGGTGCACTCGCTACAAAGGGAGCACCATTGAGGCACTTCTTACCTTTTAGCGATTTAAGGAGCACTTTTCAAAAGGCTTTAGATTCAAAAATCATAGGCACTAAACACCTGTAGCACCCCTCAATGGAGAGATGTTTGTGTGTGGTGGCCCTCCATCTCCTATCTCAGTAGTCTAAACATAGCCAGGAATATCTCACATCAGGCATCTCTTAATAAATTTGGTGCTCACAAAGGGAATTGCTAGGCTGAAATCCCTAGAAGCTATTATGGTGAAGGAACTATCCTTCTCACTGTCTGTCCCTTGACAGTATGGAATATATATATGGAATATATATGAAATGTTTTTCAAAATGGATATAAGCCAGCATCCAGGAAGCATCTGATAAGGCTTTGAGTTGTGTAGTGACACACTTTGTAGAAAGAAGGTCTATATGTGTGTTTTTACCTGCTACATTTCTAGAGTGACAATTTAAAAATTCTAAAAGGTTGAAGGCACTTGAAAAGGACCACCATCTCCCAGCATAATGGTATCTTAGCTAACAATACTTACACTTTTCTTTTAAAGTTGTGAGTGTTATTCTGTTGACTTCAGAGCTTTTCACCACTTCTGCCACACTAAGTAGCAGTTTGCTTTGTTGTGAAGAGGGTGAATTCACCTATTCCCCACAGTCATCATGCCTAGGGAAAGTCACATAGGCCTAAATTACAGCAAGAAAGATTTGGACTGGATAATAGTGGGGAAACTCCTCTAACAGTAGAACTCAGAAGTCACTGCAGTGGTATTTCACAAGGCTATGGACCATCTCTTACAGAGATTTTGGAGAACTAAGTAAACATTTATCAAGAACCATGTAAGTATGTGTTGGGAGGGAACAGACTAAGGGCAGCTTCTCAAGGTTCTGGTTGCCTGAAACAAAATATGTCTTTAAGTATTAGGACAAAATAGAAGAGCAGTTTTCCTTTTTGGCCAATCCCAGAAGAAAAGCAATATTCTTGTGCTGCATTGTGCTGTACTGTACTGCACTGAATTCGACTGTGAAATCTGTCATAACAACAGTCATCCAATCGCGCATACAAAATGCACACTCAGTTACCGTAACCATCGTATGACTAAATGTGTGTTTACCCACAGCCATTACTTTCCTAGCCTTGCAGTTTTCTGCAGGCATTGACTGATACGTGCAATTACGGTGGCTCCATGCATAATTCAACACACAAAGACTGGGCCAGGTTCATAATTTTTTTTCCAAAGAAGCATCAATCTTCTCCTTAAGAACAGAAAAACAGAGAAAGACTGGTTTATAAAAATAGCAAGCAAGAAAGCTAGCACCACTAGTGCAAGTGTGTCAATTATAATTTATTCTATTTCAACCGCAACATTCAAAACATAACAGAAGCATCATGCATGGATGCATATATCCCTACACCAGTCGATCATGCAGCAATATACCATATACTACTGTCACTACCTTGATTTTGACTCTACATTCCTTCCTAAAGACATAACAATTTCACCAAATTCTGTGGAGTTAATCTAGATTTACTTTGGCAGAAAAGTAAAGGAATGTACTGCAGAGACGTCTGTTTCACTCAGAAGTCATTTAGTGAGAAGTTCTTAGAGAGAAAAGTTTGGATAAAAACAGCATAGCAATCCAAGGATTTAAAGTGTTTTGGAAAACAAACAAACAAACAAACAACAGAGTGACCCATCATAATCAAGCAAGAGATTTTCGATGACTAATGCCATAACTTGTTTTTAGTCATGATTTTACCAGGGAGCTTGGGAGTGTATCTGAATGAGAGGCTTGATTCACAAATAAACTTCTTAAAGCAATGCCCTATTCATAGGCCAAGATGCATAACCTGAATTTATTAATGATAAATGCCAGGCAGTTGGTGAGTTAAAAAAAGAATAGGCATTTCCTGCTGAGCCATTACAAACAGGTCTGCTTAGTCCAAGTGGAAATATCCACTATCAATATTTGAATTACAAATTTTGCTATTTTTTTTAATTAGGTGTCTGGACTGCCCAATCATGCCATATTGTGGAGTATTGAAAGCCTGTTTCACTGATTTGCCCTTCCCATGATGCTTCTGAAAAAAAGTCATTTTTCTATTCTTATTTAAATGGAAAGCTTTCTAGTAAATGGGGAGCTTATTCTGAAACAATTGTTCCTGGATGGTTTTATTTACATTACAGAATCCTAGCTGGAAGTTTTCATCAGTCTTCTCCAGAGATCATGCATAATCAGCTTACAATAAAAAGAACACAGATAAGACTAAATCACCCTTCCCAGTGTTAGTGGATTTATCACTTAGTGCAAAAGCAAACTATTTTTGGTCTTGTATTTCCTTAAATATGAACTCTTCAGAACTAGTCATAACTCGGCTGCTTCTTGGATTTTATATGTATTTTAACTGCCTTTTTGGACTTAATCAAAATACTGATCCGTTGTGAACTAGGACAAATTTCACATTGTCCAGGAATATATCACTTCCTATCGTGCCTTAGAGACTCTCTGATTCTGATACATCTCTCCGAAAAAAACAGTAAGAAGCAGAGAGGGAGGCCCTCAGCAGAAGTGATTTGAACTGAACACAGAAAGGGCTGACCTTAAATAGGCTCAGCCCAACCCAATACCTCAGAGGACTTTTCCTTCCTAGTAAAGCTGTGAGCATCAAAGTAGGCTGATGGCAGCAGACTAGTGAGACACGGGGTGACACGAAAGGTTCCCACTCACATGCTCTGGATTTAGCGTTGAGTCCCTCATTGTGCAATATCACGTCTTGACCCTTGACAGAGTGAACAGCGGTGATCCTACAGAGCATACCATTGGTAATCTCCTTGTTGTTGCTGCAAATGCCAACCATAGCTCTACTGCTTGTACAGTTTGGTCCCAAGGCCATCACACTCTTGAACTTGTCTTTAAAGGCTGTGCTTACAGGAGTGCTTGGCTGAATGGCTCAGGGGCTGTTGTCCAGCCTCTTGACCCCTGCAGATGTCTTCATCAGCTGCTATTACTGTAAGCCTCCATCTAGCTGAACTTTTTGACTGATTACTGGATGAATGCAGGCTTGGGGAGATGGGTAATGCAACATTTGAAAAGGAAAATTTATTTTTCCTGGAGTAATGCTGTCTAATTTGGTAAGACTTACTTCAACAACATGCATTTTCCAGAGTCAGCAAAAATTAAGCTTCTGCGTGTGTGTGTGTGTATGTATGTACCCAATGTATTGAATTTGTCAGCTATGCTGCCCGTACATGATTGATGTATTGAATGCATCAGGATTCCCAGCTATATTGCATCTGATTTTCACAGCTGATACTTTTGGGGCTAAATTTTCCTCTCCATAAAGACTTTCTAGCAGGATTCATGGGTTGCAGAATCTTTAGTATTGTGTTCACCTCTCCTTGTCATGTTGCGACATGAACGTTAGTTGCAGACTTTTGTCAGCTCTATCAAGAAGCAGCTTTGAAAACTGAAGACTATTTTAAGGCATACTGGGGTTTTTAACTAGCATCCAGTGACAACAGCACAATGAATACCGGTTGGTAATTGATATCCAGTGGCTGTCATTCCTCTATATATCCTACCCTTTATCCCAGCTAAGATTCAAGTAACTATTTTTCATCTCCCAGAGGCGAGAGAGGGCAGACCAGATCCCAGCAGCATTTGGCTGAGGGATATTGAGGACTGAAGGACCCAGTAGCAAGAGCCCAGCACACTCACACTGAGTATTTTCTCTCAGCCAAAGTTGCCAAAATAGTGGTGAAGGAGAATGTTTGAGAGGACAAAGTCTGCATATGAAGAGTATCAAACAGAGCTCCACATGATTCTCAGGGCCAAATTAAACCTAAGGGTTACCATTTCTTACTGTACATCATGGCATTATGTTGCACAAACATACATGCATATACAGAAATACTACATATGCTTGCAAATGCAGCCCCACACATACACGCAGCTAGTCTCAAAATCCAAAATCAATTGCTAGTAAGGGAAAAGGAGTAAAAAATTAATTCCCAGGTATGACTACAACTGTTTAAACCCTCAAATAAAAACTTTCATTAGCATACAATACTCCTTATATTGCACATAGCTCTACCAAATATTTCAATTCAAAAATAATCCACATAATTTATTACATACATCTCCCACAGTCTGCGTTTGGGCTCACCCCACGAGGCACTTCCCTGAAGCTTGAAAGCTGTTTAATCTTCTTTTCTGGCCCCTCAGAGATAACTTCTGAATGGACTCTCTAAGCTCTTTATAATAAAAGGTGATCGTAGTGCAAGGCCAGAAGTTCCCAAGTTCCCTTCAGAGGGAGGATGCATGCTGGGCTTGACCAGTTATCAGTAAACACCAGCAGATTTCAGCCTCTTTTACAAAAGGCTCTGTGTATACTGGAGCAAATACATACATAGTAGAAATTTCCTCATGACAATAAGAAATCACTAGGAAATTACCAGGCAGGAGAAACAGACAAATATTTTTAAACTAATGGTCTGAACCTTTCCCTTTGTGACTGATTGAAATGAGAGTTATGAGGGCTGGATACAGCCTTTTATTATGAGACATTGAGGTTCTGTGGTGTATTTTTTCCTTTCTTTAGTTTAGATCCATGAAAAAAATTGGCATGAAATACAAATAAATGACAAAGCAGTGAGAATTAGGCCATTTGTCTATAAAACTAGATATAATCCCCAAAATAGGAAAACACAGAAAAATGCATCAAAATGTATTAGAGATGACAGACCATATATTACACAGGCTATTTATGCAGCTGTAGATCACATATCAGTACTAGTGAGTCACAGAAGCCTAACATTAAATGTCAGAGGCATCATACAGATTAATATTAATTAAAATAACAATTACTGTTAAGTACAGCATTCTGCTATGTACAGTGATAGATGAAAGACTGGTGAGGTGTTCACAATAGTGGGCAAAATAAACATTTCCACTCTGGAGTATGTACATATATACACACATATGTATATATTGCTAGTAGGAAAGACCTGTGGAAAGATATAAATCTCCATGAATACATCATTTTAAATGCTACAGTTATCTTCCTCATTGCAAAATCTCTCTACTGGGACTGTAAGTTTATTTAAAACCCGATAGCTATTGCCTTACACAGACATATAGGTTTTAAGAGCAAGTGTTCAGCCTTTGGATTTGCCTGGTTCATTTGGGTTTTTATTTACTGTGTTTCAGCATAATTTTGTCTGGCTTCAATTAGCCCTAAATACCTATTGTCAGGGTACAGTGTGGCTGGGGTGGGCAGCAGTGGGGCAACCTGGGGCAGGGACCTCTGCCAGCATCCCCATCTCCCCACACCCAGAGGTGACCAGCAGAGCCAGGTTGGGGATGGCAATGGGGACAGGACATCTCTGGGGCCAAGTCAAGGAGGCAAGGGTGGGGTCAGCAAGGGATATGAATGGGGATGAGTACAGCTGCAACAGAGCTCGGGCAGGATGCAGCATGAGGGCTGGAGCTGAAATGTGGTCCCCAAGCCCAGGGACAAGTTTTCCCACAGATCCTCCTGGCTGTATCACTGCTTTCCCAGCAGTGGCCTTCTGCACAGCAGCCAAACCACCGGAGTCACAGAGGACATGGCAGAGCCTGCCCCTGCCATCAGGGCACCTAATGTTTCCTGCTAGAAGTCTCCAGCTCTTGAATTTTACCTGGACAATAAAAAACACAAAGTGTGGTAATATAGGACTGATGGGTGTGGTCCCCAGCCTCAGTTTCAGAGGGCCGCGAAAGAAAGAAGCCATGCCACAGACTTAATGCAGTGATAGTTTTCTTTCCAGTGCCCCTCTGGCATCTTTTGATGAAGCACCATTTGTTTTAGACAGAGATTTACAACATTGCGTCCTCTCCACCATTAAATGCATATGTAGGATACTGGCACTCTCTCATTAATTCTGCACTGAGTTCCTATTAATGCACCTGAGCATGAAAGGTGAGTCAGACCCACTCTGCTGATCGCTTTCATCTGGAAAACAGTGAACATGCTTGTGTGCAGGCCAAAATCTTGGGTCTTACTGGTGCAACTCTGCTACAGTGCCTGGAAGCCTGCAGAAAAGCTTTATAGACAGGAAATGAAGAATTGCTAGATGTGCCACTTCTATTGGCAAGGATGTGACATAAGGTATTTCCTAATGTGGATTTGAGGGGCTTTTTATATCACTTGAGTTTTGTGATAGATCACCGGAGTTTTCACCTGATGATACATTTAGACGGGGCCATGGATCAGAGCACAGATCTGGCAGGGAAAGCACGTGTAGCCCCTTGTGTCACAAGGGAAGGTCTGTGGAGTCACCTAGAATGAGTCAAGAATGAGCTTTAAAAATAAAGAAAGAAAGAAAGAAAAATCACTATCCGCTGTCACCCAAAGACAGGCCATCCACTTGACCTATAACATTTCAGATCAATACAGTAGTTGTTTCAGTAATTATGGTATTGTTTGCTGAGGTGGCATTCATTTCCCATTACAAGATTTCTGCCCTGATAGATTAAAGGTACTCTGGTCTATCTTGGAGCTGAAAGGGTTGTACCCTTTCTGGCTAACATTTGTAGTTAGAAGAAAAAAGGTCACTCATAATTATTTTTCTGGTATACTGGCTTAGCTACTCATTTGATTTATCACATGTCTTTTCTGACACAACATGAAATAATAAAAGAGTTAGATTGTCTTTAGGGAAAACAGGCATCCAGCTCACAGAATACATCAGTTTCAATAACATACTTCAAAGGAATCCAGCTCTTTTCAATATATTCAGAGATTTGTTCACCAGTTTGGGTTGAGCTGCTTGCAAAATAGATAGAAGAAACCTCTTTGTGTGATATAACCAGATGCCATTTGCAGAGCCTGTGACATATGGTCCTTCAGACGTGGAGATAATCACAGAGGATAATTCTTGAGAGCCCGTTAGGATTCCAGAGTAGCTGTCTCTGCCATGTGGTGCTTGCTGATGTCTAAATATGATAAATTCACTCACTTTATTTTCAAAAACACAGCTGAAAGACTTTTAAAAGGAGTAGCATGAAAGCAAGAAGGTATCAACCTTAACTACTCAATCAAAGTGAGAAATATATTCCTGATTCCATCCAACTTCAAGGCAAATTAATGAACTAAATAGAAATCTGCAGCTGAAACTCACTGATACGAGAATGATCTAATTTTCCACAATGAACGCAATGAAGGTTTCAAGGGAATCTACACAAGCTTTGTTCAATACAGGGTTTGGGCAGGCAGTGGGTACATCTCAGTATTTAACGCTATCCCCTTAAAAAAAAAAAACAAACAACTTCAACCCTTGCATTCAGGATAAGAAGCAAAAAACCCATAAAGCTTATGTTGTCATCACTAAAAGTATTTCAAAACTCTCTCTTAACACAGAAGCCCTAAAGTACTGGCTTCCCAGCTGTGCACATGGGTTCCAGGCTGGTATTTGCTCATATGCCATTCCTACTCTGGTGCTGGCCTTCCAGCACTGACAAAAATAGTTCTCCTGGAGGAGAAATCATAGCAGATGGTTGGGAGTGTCTAAAACACCAGTAATGCATACACTGCTCACCTTCACTCTACACAAAAGAGGACCAGACCTTAAGCATTGAACCTTTCCTCGCTTGTGTGGATCTTTCCACTGGATCCTGTCGCCATGCCTGGGAAAGATACTGGCGCTATGTATGCCAAGGACCGGTCTGAAAGGGAGAGTGGACAAGGCTACATCAGCATTGGCTTGACACACTCTTAGCATCTACAGGGGCCACCACATGCCTTCATGCACTGTGCATGCCATCAGATACATGCAGCCACATTTTCTGATGTGAAACTACTGCTCACCTGGCCTGCAGCACAAACCTTCCAGAGGAGATCAGATCTCAGACATTTTGAAAAGAAACACATGGAATAACACCAATATTTTAAGGCTATAGGCTAACCTGAAGGCCAGAGGCTGTGCAATGCAAATGCGGCCAGTTGGCTCTGGAGAGAACTTGCCTTAAACAGCATGGATGCAAGGCAGGTTGTGCCCCTTGATCCTGAGGCCAGAGTTTGATTCCCTGCCATGTTAGCACTAAAGGCATAGCCTGTAAATCCCTACACTGGTCTGAGATACATAATGAAAAAAGCAGCTCCACGGTCAAGGATCCATGGAGCTAGAAGTTTCATTGGACAGCACACTACTCCCAAAACAATCTAGAAGGTATGAAGGGACATGGTGTCATCACTTGAAACAGCAGTAGCTGAGGGATGTGAAAGTCAGTCCTACAGACTTCCTACAAAGTATGTAGGAAGATGTAGCACCTTGTATTGAGTCACTTGATGAATCTGTATCTCCCATGATATATTTGCTCATCTTTTGACTGGTCTTTGTTCTGACACAACGAATCTTTCCTGAGGTTTTTTTCAGTGCAATGCAAGATACACTGGATCAGACAGGATCTTTTACTGTGCAGAGGATGAAAGTCCTTCTGGCCCATGAAAGCAACATGTGTGAAAGTGGTACCAAAGTTTCCCGTAGATATTTTTAAACTGATACAGTTTGAAAACTGCTTCATACCTTGGTAATACTGGATAAAGGAGACTAAAATACCCTTTCTGGAGCTAGAATGGGGTCATCTGTTGGCAAACATTCCTTATCTCTAGGGCACACTCCATTTGTAGCACGTGGCTACACATTTGCTATGGAGCATAATTGCCTAGCTTAGCTGCACATATAGCATCTGGCAGACCTCTTCATGTCTTTTAGGTCCAACATATCAGAGACCTCTCTACCCAGTCAAGAGTCCAAGAAAATCAGTTGACTCTTCTATCTCTTATACATGGATTGCCTGAGAAGACAATCAGTTATTTTGTGTAGTTTGTATAAAGCTTCGTGTGCAGGTTCTGGAAACCTGTGCCTGAAGACTTCAGCAGGTAAATCGGGGAGAAAAGACTGTTTTGGATTAACTTGTAAAGTTTCAACTGCTCCATAGCTCATCTATGACACAAGGCAGCAGCAAATTTGCATTATCAGCCTTTGGAATGTGAATTTTGTGCACCCCAGAGTAACAGAGCATCCTCTGACTTGAGAAAGAATATAATATGAACTGTTAACTTTTCATATTTGTCAGACCTTCCATCTTAAGAAATGAATCTTAAGAGGGTGCTCCAAGAGTTTTCATTAACGTAATTTAATAACAGAGGAGCTAGAACCAAGACATGGAACTTCCATGCTGCAGGAGATGCTGATCATCCTGGATTTGTTTCCTACAAAAATGACACATAAAAGTAGAATGGAAGGAACAGAAGTTTTGCACAACCGTGATTCAGGCATTTTAGAACTTTTGGATTAAAAGAAAGCATTTCGTGGCATTCCAAAACCAAAGCTTTTCTCTTAGTCAGCATTTTTGTTCTTAGTCAACATTAATCTCTGTGTCCGCTCCAGCTGCCAAAAAGCTTCTTGGGAGTTGTCTCCCCTCATCTTCTTGTTCTCCCAGATTGGTACTGCTCACTGGCCCAGTTGTCTTTCCCATGGCCTCTCTGCAGAGTGGAGGTTGAGGAGCATCCCATCATGTATCACATTGACTCAGCCACAAGCAAAAACAGCCATTGTTTTTCATTTTTCATGGGCACAATTTCATCAAAGTCTTTTTTTCCTGTGGCAAATTTCTATTCTGATGAAACTACCATTTCTCAGAAAAATACGTGAATTATTTCTATGTGCTTTTAAACATCCCTGAGGAAACAGATCTGAAGAAAGAATGAGTGAAGAAGTATACCACTGAAGGCAGAGTTTTCCCTGTGGAGAAAACAAAAAAATAATATTTGAATTAATTTGGTAGCTAATTCTTCTTCTAAAACGATGGAAGTTCATCATGCACTTATTTGTACATGTAACACTCAAAGACAGGGTAACACAGTCTGAATTTAATAAACCTGTATATTCACATAACACCAATGGCTTATTCAGCTTCATAGGGCATGGTTTGATGTTTTTAGAATGGGTATATATTTAATAAGGTAGGAAAAAATGGACTACATGAATACAAAAATTTGGAATCAGTTCTGTTGCGGTTCTTGTTTCTAAAGGGAAAATTCAATTCACCTTTTTTCCTATTTAGACATATGGGAAGAAAAACACTTTTAATACCCATGGCAAAATTAATTATTTAAAACTTCACATTCCCCACAAATTCCAGTCCTGTTTTTATCTAGTAATTATACACTCATGAATCTCAATTATCATGAAATATTGTGTTATTGATAACTTGCTGTCCAAAAAGTCAACAACAATATTCAGAGCTTCTCTTAATTTGCTCATTTCCCCTAGTTATTGATAATTCTGTTGGATTGTAACTGGCCTTCTGAGTCAGATGAGATTGATTTTATTACCCGGTTGGATGACATCCAATTTGAATGAGAAGAAGAACAGGTAGCAAATGATGGAGAATTAGAAATGCCAGATGTATTTACTTTTGATAGTCACAGACAATTTCAATGACTCCCTCCAGCAATTCTGGTATGAGAACAGATCTGATAATGTGACCTCCGAATCACAACTAATTTTGTCAGAGCTATGCATGGGCATCCCAGGGTATTCCTGTCTTCTGTAAGCTCCTGTGCTTAGGCATTGTGTTAGAGGTTGGAAATTGGAGCTTGTATTTCCCTGATAGACTGTAGAAATAAACCCTAGAGACAGTATAGACTTGGGTATGGGTATAGGTATAGGTATAGTTGTAGGTGTAGGTGTAGGTATAGGTATAGGTATTGGTATAGGTATAGGTATTAGGTAGGTATATATACTGTCCCAGACAAACAAGACCAGTTTAGAAATCAAGATTTTCTTGGTGCCCTCCCAGAGAAGAGATGTCTGATGGAAAGAAAGACAAGGAAGATAAATTCTCCTCCTTGCTAGCCACAGCAGTTCTCCAGCACTGCACTGTCAAGGCAGTAGGAAGGAAGAGCTAGATTTTGAAACACAGAGCTGTAAAGTAAAAGAAGATGGAGCATGGACAAAGGGAAAAAAAAAACATACTGCAGGTTCCCCTTGCTGTCAGGGTGGACTCCTGTGGACTCTGGCTGCATGGCTGTGGGGACTCTTTAGGTCAGAGACCCAGCAAACGTGTCTTCCCAGCTGGATGCATTGCTCCAGGGAGCAGGAGCATGCAGCAAGGAGCAGCGGGCTGCAGCCAGCACCAGCACCAGCACCCTCTCCTCGGCACGGCAGGGGATCTCAGAAAGCAAAGGAAGAATCTCCTCCCTCCAGCTTTAGCAGCTGAATTCCCTCGCCACCCTGCTGGGAGCTGGTGAGGAGGACGGCCTGCACAAGGGCTGTCATTACCGATGTAAATTAAACAGTTACCACCGCAGGGTGACTCTCTGCTCTTTTCCCTGGGCAGACAGCTGCTCCACAAAACACATGCTCAGGCTGCTCAGGCTGAAAGGAAGAACCACTGAGATTTTATTTATAGATGCAATAGGCAGGTGTTCAGCACTTAATGTCTGCCCAGTAAGAGCTGGAATTGTCTCTTTGCCCACAATGACTACGTACTTGATTACTTTCTGTGTATATAATGCATTATATATGCTCTATATCTCTCCCTTCCCATTTGGACTCAGTGCATAATATCCATACAGCTGCGTTGCCCTCTCTCCTGTAGCAAAACATTCACTGATCTTATCAAAACAGAAACAAAAAGTACCAAACAAAAAGTACTGAACTTTAATAGAGGAGTTCACACTGCAGTGTGCTTCTGGGTGTCCAGAGAGTGTCAAACAATGAGCTTGTGTCCATCACTTAAGTATGAAATGTTTCATTGCATCATAGAATCACAGAATGTCCTGATTTGGAAGGGACCCACAAGGATCATCAAGTCCAACTCCTGTCCCTGCACAGGACAACCCCACAGTTCACACCATGTGTCTGAGGGTGTTGTCCAGTCTCTTCTTGAACACTGTCAGGCTTGGGGCCGTGACACCTCCCTGGGGAGCCTGTTCCAGTGCTGCACCACCCTCTGGGGGAAGAACCTTTTCCTCATGTCCAACCTAAACCTCCCCTGGCTCATCTTTCTGCCATTCCCTCGGGTTCTGTCACTGGTCACCAGAGAGAAGAGATCGGCGCCTGCACCTCCTCCTCCCCTTGTAAGGAAACTGTAGACTTTTTTTCATCAAGGTTTGGAAAACCATGCATGAAATATTAATTAATTACCGCTAAGTCTCGCTATACTCTTTTGAAACTGGCACAGTGCAGTTTTGTGCAACTTGTTTTCAGGAATTGTTGCCTTTTATTTCAGCTACATGATTGTAGCACTCTGCATAATTTATATGTCTAAGAGCCTTTTGTAGGGCACATCATTGGTAGAAAAGCTCATAAGTACCACAGAAGCTGGGATCTTGTAGAGATTAACAAGGATTTGGGGGCATTGGTAAGCAAACACAACAAAAGCAGTTCTGTTCTTGTGCCATCCATTATTTTGGTAGTGGCAGGTTTGCTACAATGACTTGTCACAAAGTAGTAAGAGAACAAAAATAAGCTCTCCAAAACCCCAAGTGAAACAAAAAGGACACCTTGCTGTTAATGCGAGATGCCAGCTGTACCATGACACAAATGTATTTTGAAAGTATATGAAAATTAACTTTAAAATTTGAACTGAGAAGGCAGATCCTTTTGGGACTGCAGTGCTGTGCACCAGTCACCAGCAATGCAGAGCACAGGAGCACAGGCAACTCCACTATGGACTGTCACTGTCAAAACTGAGAAACATTTCTTGCTTGGAATAAATATGCTAGCATGCCATTCTTATATTAGTGAAATGCATCAGAGTGAGGATAATTTTAAAACTCTTCCTCTCCTTGGAAATACCTCTTTTGTCTTTGGAGAAATATCCATGGGACAGAATGCAGAGTGCTTTGGGCTTCCTCAGAGGCTACTTGAGAGGACATTAGTGTCAATGAGACTTTAGGTCCATCGCCTAGAGAGTGGACCTCAGCTGAGATACGTCAGCAAGCACCACCACAATGTACAAGCAGGTGAGGAGCAGTGATGCACAAGTCAGGCACAGCAGTATTGTTCCTGACCCCCAGGTGTAAGGGCAACATAAATCCCACCTGATCTGCCTACCTAAAACCTCAGCACCCAGCCCAAGCCAGGCATCCAGAGCACCTAGACCCATGGTGCAGAGGGGACCTGGCTCTCCACCTGGGCTAGGAGTGAGCCTCAGTGGCAAGCTTGGGTTGGACCCCTTGCCTTTGCACAGACACAGAAGGGTGAGAGGGATGCGAGGGACGTGTCAGGACTAAGAATAAAGCTCACAACTCTTTGCTTTCCAGCTCTACAATTAAACTGCTAAAATATGTTGACAATATGTCTGAACCTTGTTGGAACATCTATGGCAGAAAAACAGCTTATGCCTGAGCCTGGTATTACTTATAATTAGAACGTGTAATTAGGATGTGGACAAACAGCCAGGCTCAAATGCATACAGAGCACTGTTCCTGCAATGGCAAAATTTACAGAATGCCCAAACAACAATAATCACAGTTTGTAGGCACTAATTCTCATAGCCTGGTGAAGAAACATACACAATAACATACAAAAGAATTCTGTCCTGTTTACTCTTCTGCGCTCCTCAAAGGCAATCCATAATCAAGACATTTTGAGAAAGCCTTTGTGTTGTTTCACTTGCTCCACAAGGTCTATGCAGAGCAGAGCATCACCCTGGTCTGCACGGTTCACAGGGCTGTGCCCTTCTGTTCCCCTTTCCCTGAAAAAGTGATGGCAACCTCAATAAACAACATCCTCCAGAGGCATAACACAGATCAAGCAAAAAAAGGCTCTAGCCCCAGCTATCCCTAGAGATGAGTGCAAAGAGGAGTGCTGGATGTGGTCGTCCACTGGTGTGGTAGCCCGAGGAAAGAGACACAGCAGCAGAGGTCAGAGGGAGCCCAGGGACATCAGCAGAGGACAGGCCTGAGGTATCACAGCATCTCGCCTTTCACCTGACTACCCTTCCCCAATACTCCAGGCCCTTGCTCCTTGGCATGTGTGGGCAGAGAGACAGCTGTATTTAAGATCAGAGGCACAGGGCAAGATGGTCTAGATGAGCACATGGAGGACCAAGCCATCTGGGGGCACGTGCTACGGACCATGCTGAGACAGCCCATCCAGACTCTGCTAGACCCCTCCACCTCGCTGCCATCTGTGTTCTCCCTCATTCCTCCAAGCATGGATGGTGAATCCAAACACAGTGCTCAACTGATACCTGTCAAAGAGAAGATTTAAATGGAAGTGAGATTCTTTGCCACTTCTCCTCTCTCATTTTACTGGTGAGAGAGCAGTTCTCCAGAGGATGGAAAGTGTCCAAGGAGTTATTCATGAACATGGCACTGGCACAGCATCTCCAATGTCCCATCAAAGAGGTAATGCTGGGGGAACAAAACAGAACAGGCAACAAGGCAACTCTTTTGTCCTAACCCTTATGGCACAGATGAAGCCTGAGGACTGAAAATAAACATATAAAAAATGGCCCTGTGGAAGGAATTCAGTGGATATTTCTAGCTGGTATATAACAAAGCTACTTCTCTATCGCTGAAGGGTTTTGCTCTCCGCAGGTTCCCTACAGAAATGTAGGCAGGTACCAAGCCTGCTCAGCCTACAGGAAAAAACAACTCGTGTCTATGAAGTACAGCCAAAGCCTCAGTTAAAAATAGTCTGGATCTCAGGATTCACTCCAATGGGAAGAGGTGGCACAGGTCTGTCACTTGCAGGTGGGCTCCTAGGGAACTGGAAATGCATCTGAGAAAGTGCAGCTCACCTGAGAGGCAGCATTCAAGAGAGGGAGCCCCTGATTTTCTCCATGCATTCTGCATCAAAAGCTTTGCAGGGAGGCTAAAGCGAAGTGAGAGGAGGAGGCAAACTTCAGCAAGCAACATACCCTGCTCTGCAAGAGACTTGAGGCTAAGCAAATATTTCCAATTAAAAATCTAAACTGCAGCCCAAAATCCAACTATGTGCTCAGTGGCACATGTTTCCCCCTGATTTTTACTTTCCAGAAGTAAATTTTCAGACGGAGAATGAAAATTATTTAAAACCTCTGAAAGCACGTAGGCACCTTTACGTTGACAGGAGCACAGCAGACGAGCTAATTGTTTAACTTCCACAGTTTTCAGTCGAAGCAGGCTGTCTCGGTCCGATGCCCTCCAGCTGCAGAGCTGAGGATTTGTTCCTACTCTGCCTATTTACTTTGCCATAATTAGTTCCTACATCGCAACAGACTTGGCCTCCCACCTGCCAGTGTAGCATTTTATCAGTGGCTACTCCAAAGTTCATATGTGCCGTCTCGCCATTACCCACCATGTCATCAATTCCCCAAAGTAATTTGGAAGAAGACAGATTTTGCCTGTGGCGATCATTTAAGCATCATACATATCCCTAATTATTTTCCTTACTAATTTAACTAGTAAAGAGGTAAAATTACTTTTTCTGTTTTAATAAGGGAACTATGACTTTGGCAACATTCCAGTCCTCCTTTATGGTAGCTGGCTTTAATGATAGTTCATGTACTTTTGCTGACAGATGAACCACTCTTAAATTCTTCCAAAACTCCTGGATGAATACCATCTGGCCCTAGTGATTAATTGCATTTTTAAATTGTTCCTCATCTTTATTACCTAAAAAGAAAAAAAGCTCTAGAGCAGGTATTTCCCCCTTGTCCTCTGTGATGAAGATAAATGCAAGGAATTTGTTTCTTTTTACTGCCATTTCCTGATTATCCCCAACAGTTATTTTTTCAAAACAGGCAATGTCATCTGACGGACACATTGGGTGGAATGGATTTGCTTCTCTCGCTGTAGAATTTATGCAACTACGAACTCTTTTTACTTTTCCAACCAGCTCTGTGGTTGGCCAGCTATCTTTTGGCTGTGTAAACAGCAAAGAGTACTACTGATTTCTTTTTTTCCCCATTGGTGCTTTTTTGCTTTTTCCAGACGGCTGCAACTGCTAGACTGGTGAAACTGCTACCCCCTTCACAGACACCTAATTCTGAGTTTCTGAGGAAGACTTTGGCTTTCTTCCCCCTCCTTCCTTATTACAGCCCTCCATACAGTGCATGTTCCTTCCCACTGACTTCACACAATCTCAGCATTTACTTTTTTGTTTCTTTACTTGCTCAAGAATATGCATCACTCTTTAAAAGCATACAATCTATCACCTTGAAAATGTTTTAGCACACCTTTATAGCAGAACTTCAAAAAAATTACTATTGCAGGGAGTTTACATGCTGAAAATCACAGTTGTTTCTTTTGACGTAAAAGCTAAGCCTGCGGGTCTCAGGCAGTTCACAATATGATATAAAGACACAGATGAGAAAGGCAACCCTGGCCCCAGCCAGCAATGAAAATACAAGTATACACTATGCAGCACCTTTTCAAGAGTTTAACACTTACCAGACTGTGTCATACTTCACAGAGCACAAGGTAATCTAATGTATAATAATACTGTGACAAACTAAACTGATAAGTATATCTTTAATCTCTGCAAAGCCACATTTGGAGAAATGTCATTGTGGGCACAGTAGGAGTAACATGTAATAAATATTTCATTGGCTCCCACAGGTAATATTTTGGCCAGGGCAGCTGGAGAAACTATGCAAGTTTACTGTCTGTCATATTCAAGCTCAGTGGCTATTTGGGGAAAACAGCTGAGGACTAAGTACAAATTTACATCATTAAAACAATAAAAAGCCTCACTCTCAGTCTTATACTTAGCTCTGACAGTATAACTTTATTATCGTTGTTGCTATTACTAATAATAACATCAGTGTTACAACATCCAAAGCATGGTAGGCTTCAAAATTATGTGTATAGAAAAAAGCAATTGCCCAGAACCATGATTGGGTGTAAGAATTGAGCAGAGCTGGAAATATCAGCCATTGCATCCAATCAAAATTCATTCAAAAAATTTATTTTATTACAGGCTTTTTTCCAAGCACGGTAGATCGGGATGCACATAACACTGGAACGAAAGAAGGTAGTAAAAGACAGAATATCCATCAAGAGTAGGCATCTAACTGTAATGTTGGCTTCTAGATAAGTTGAACTGGCTTTTCAGTACTGAAAGCACTGAACAGCATTATTTCCAATTACTCCAAAGATTGCTCAGGATTTCTGAAAAAAATCAGGCTGCTTTATTGCCACCTACTGCTCTCATCCATGCCTGCCCACACTCTCACCTACAAGAGACATTTGATGGAGAGATAAGTGTCCATGACACTGCCCTGTCCTTGGTCTTGCATTTGCTAAAGGGAACAGGCCTAAGTAGGCCAATCAAACATACTTGGAGGACATTCATTGTTAATATCAGCGTAGGCAGGAAAAAATGCAGACATCAATTCTTCCAGGAGCCCATCAACATTTCCAGGAGTCTGACTTTGTTGACATCTTCCATCTTCATCAAGAAATGAAAAACAGAGCTAGAGCTGAAAGCCTGGTGTTTCTCCTGTGAGCTTTTCATAGAACTCAGTGCCAAACTCATTCCCAGAGCATCACACTGTCTCTGGTAACATACACAGGGAAGATGCCTGAGGAGTCAGGAGGCTGTGGCATATTCTCCCACTTGCGCTTTCGCATGGAGGAAGAACCGTCTAGTCAGAAAAATATTTCAGCCCTTTCGTCGCAGGCACCTAACACTATGGGCACTTATCTTTAAAAAATTATTGTCCACAGCTCCCAGGAGACACAAAAGGAAAACCTGTATCGAACAACATTCACCCCTTCCATCTTCAATGCACATATAAACAAGAATGATATATATCAAGACTGGACTATTTGTGTTTGTCTTGTTCTTGCATTAAAAATATTAATAAGGAGGATATTAAGCTATAATGTTCCCTTTTCCTGCATTGGTAATTCTGATGGAAAGCAATATGGACAGCTTATACTGTCCCTGGGCAGACATTAAATAAACAAAAGGCTCAAATACAATAAGCATTAATATTTCATGAAGTTGGGAAGAGCATCAAGAAAGCTTTTCTTGGTCACTTTACCTAGCACTCTCCCAGTGGGATTGAAAAGAGCATTAATGAGAAGCAGAAAGAAATATCTCAAGTAGCAAAAGCACACAAATGAACTCCTTTTTGGATCTCTCAGAGGAGTAGGGCTGTGCAAGAGACAATATTTCAGATGTCCTAGCAGGATATTTTGAAAAGTCAGGCAGTCGAGTTCTGTTCTGCTTGTTATTTTATTTGCTGTTGCTCAGAGAGATTCCGAAAGCCTGCTCAGTCACACCACTTTACAGATACTGCTTGAGAATGGTGACAGCTACTCAGGAGGGGACCATTTGGGCCAGCAGATAGATCTTACTGTTGTGGCAACCCAAAAGTACTGTGCAGTACCCACAATGGTTTAACCATCACCTGAAGAGGTGCAGAAAGCCCTTTTCTCTTTTGCTGCAGGTTGGAAGGGGTCCTGAGAACCTCAGGAGCAGGCTGGACCTCCTCAAGCTAGGAATCTTATGGTCATGGGTGCCCATAGGGGTTTGCATTTCAAACCTACCGTGGAAAGTGAGGAAACTTTGCCACTAGTGCTAGGGCAAGGGGAATCCCAGCTGACCATAAAGCATATGTGCTAGATCTGCAGAGCAAGAGGCTTTTGGAAGTGTGCCATGGCAAGGGTGCACACAGTGTTAATTTGTGTCACCTCACAAGGGATTCATTTTGCTTTATCTTAGACAATTATAGCACAGACATCTTCATCTGAGCTAGCTGTCTAACTCTCTTTATAGTCAAGGAGAAATAGGTGATCCTGGGGCATAATTCATCTCCTTCTCGGATAGGTGTCTGAAATAGAGCTGATGAATCATTCTCTAGAAGCATCTCCAGACTCTCTGTTGTCTCCACAGTCATAAAGGAGGCCAGACAACCAGTTCAGATGTAGACTTCTGCTTTGTGGACATATAAAATTGAGACAAGTCTCACCTTTTGTTACTGAAATGCATTAGACTTGTATATGATTCAATGTGAATGCAATGAAGGATACAATCACCTTCATATAAAACAAAGGAAATAAAATATAATTTTCATCAGCCTGCTTTTTATTGAGCTGTGCCACAAATAGTTCCAAGTCCATTTACAAGAAAAATGCCAGATACCCACTCCTCCTGAACAATTCATAGGATAATGTATAACTTCTTGGAGCACCCCTTTATGCATTTGCTGGCATTTGTGGTTTCCCAGAGCATGCGTTGTTCCCTCTTTGCAGTTTCTCATGGCTCAGCTTGGAGCTCTAATGGTCAGAGCGCATGTGTGCCTGTAGCCAGTTTGTTTCTTTTTCTTTCTGAAAATCAGTCCTTTAACAGATTCAGAGGGCCTATTCTAGCCACAGCCATTTGTAATTCTAATAAAATCGCAGTTTTATTGTGACCCTGTCTTCTTTAACTACATGTACTCCCTACAGATCTTTCTCATTTCTAGCACACAAAATGTGCTGTATGTGTCCAAATGTTGGTTGATGACTACTGCCCTGTTCCAGTAGCATGCCACACCATAAAAATGTCTTCAGTCCACAGCAGAAATGATATTGTGTAGTGCTCTTTTATTTTAATTCAGTTCAGCATTCTTCAGGGATTCTATTCCAGGAAAAGGAAGCGTTGGCAATCAATATGTTTAGACTATCTGTAGACTTTACCCTGAGTTAATTACCAATTAACTCAATGTACTTAGCACACTTGTAAAGCCTATAATGGACACACTAGATATTTCTGGTTATGAATTTCTGTTTCTTATCCAAAGCTGACCTCCTAATCTTTTTTGTAAATAACCATTTCTTTGTTGTTTTGGTGAAATGGAAAAGGGTCCACAGTAGCCTTTGTTGAATGTGTTGAATACTTGCTGCTAATTGTCTATGAATTACCTAGAGCACTAACAGTTTACAATAGATCTATCTGCTCTGATTTCTCTGGCAAAAGCATTTTTTCATCAATCATCAAAAAGAACTGTGATTAGCTCCAGACACTGCTCTTCAAACAAGATCATGGCATGGAAGTATAGAGCTCTTATTCTTGTACATCAGGATTTAAGTGACACAGACCAGAAGTTGTTCACTGTGCTCTAGTGACCGAAGTCACGTAACTTCAGAGGTGTCCCAGCTTTCCTGCATTTTTCAGGGCCACTCTTAATCACTTAGAAACGCAGCACATTTGAAGACTACTGCGAAGCAAAATGGAAATATTTCAAAAAGTGAAATCAAAGTTAAAGTGCTCTGACATACATAGTAATTCATAAAGCTTCCAGGTAATTCAGAAAGCAATTGCAAGAACACGCTTCCCACATGCTACTCACATACATCAGCTCCCAGTGAAGACTTTTTTGTTCACCTTTCACCACTGAAACATTTTCAAACTAATTAAATTTCCTCTGTGTTTTATACTGGAAATAGAATTTCACTTAGAACAGAGTATTGAATAAGCATTAATATACTCATTATACTATAACTACTATAACTTGGGTTTTCCTTGATTTTAGCATTTTAAATTCACATCCTACTGTAAGAACACTTTACCCAAGGAAAGAAAGAAAGAGAGAGAGAGAGAGAAAGAAAGAAAGAAAGAGAAAGAAAGAAAAATAAAGAAAGAAAGAAGGAAAGAGAATTTTAGAGAAAGTATCTGAGTTTAATTAAATAGCCATTTGCAGGTCTTTGTGGTTTATATTTGAGGAGCGGATTATTTCCTAAGTGCTAAAACTGCACATTGTTACATTAATTCAACTAATAGGTGTTAGTTATGACAGCCTGCCTGGTAAAGGTTCTGAGCCAGTGTCATTCCTATAGATTTATACACTTGGAAATGCGCACTTTAAATGAGAATCTTGCCAGTGTCAAAATTAAATTAAACTGAATTAAATCATGTGCCTAATCACAAAGACCTGGGATTCTTTTCAGAATCAGGTCCAAATTACAATCGTAACTCTAGCCCAACTACTGAAGACAATGAAAAGGCAGTTCCAGCTTCATTATCCCTTACTGAAGTTGCTGCCTATACAAACACAGAGCTAAGTCCTTAGCTGAGCAAAGTGACTGGTACTAGAGCAGTTCTGGGACAACTACGCCCACCCTCACAACCTGAAAAGCTCCCACAGCCACAACGCCCTGTTAAAAATGGCTCATCCAGAGACTATGATCATCATGAGGTCAAGTGCTCACGAGATGAGCATCCAAGATCAAACTTCAGGTCCAACAAGACCCCACTCTCAGGGGTCAAACTCCAGACCCGGCAGGATCTAGTAGTGAAGCACTCTCAGGATTCATCTGTCAATGTTGACAAAAATGTCTTGATGCATTGACGTATACCTTGTCTGAATTACTATAGTTGATCATAGGTGGTCCTGTCTTGCCTCGGAGCACACCAGTCAGAGTGGTCTTCACAGAAAGTGGAGTAAGTGGTGGCTCTGCCTTGTTTAATCCAGTAGTCCAGTGGTTTTCAGCATTTACGTGTGTCACAGCCTTGGTGAATATAAAATGCAAGCTAAGAAAGGTTTTTCTGCAAAGAGGGAAGGTGCTACTGCTAACTCAGTGATGCTATGTTGCCTCAGAGTAAGCAGGCGTCCATCAGTCCCGCTGAATTTGGATTCCTGTAGGAGTCCAGAGCCAGGAACCAGGAACCAGTGCCTCCCAAAGACTGTCCTTTTGCATTTATGCAGCTCCCATATGTGCTGGCTAAGAGTGGCCCACCTGCTACTTGCTGATCTATGTCAAGGGCCATTACCCTACCTTAAGCTACTGGAAACAGCAAGGCAAGAGCAAACAAATGCAACATCTCAAGACAATGTGTACTGGGAGTTTTGCCAGCAAGCACCCGCTATCAGCTGTGCCACACAGAATCACAGACCCTTCTGCATACAGGAAAATTCTCCAAGAACTCTAAACATCTAGCACAAGTCATAGCAAACATACTAGTCTCATAAAATCAAAATGCTAACACCATTGCCTTATACAAGTTGCAAATGTAGGCTTAGGCCCCAGCTCTGTCAAGCTCGCATCAGTCAGGAATAGAACCATGTCAAGAAAATTTTCATTCTCATTATTGGCCACAATCAATATAGCATCTGTTAAGCAGGGGATGGGGCTGCTGAAAAACATGAGCGTCAAAGTTGCACCATGTAGCATCAATTCAGCTGTGTCTGTCTTCACTGGTTAGACCAAACACGCTGCTGCAACAACCATGGACTTGTAAGAAATGGTATTGGAAGTTAATATGAATGAGCTGAGGGCTCGGCTTTGGTGAAAAGAAATCCCGTCACATGTATCTCTGCATTGCAGATGTGTGCCTCATCTAGGGGTGAGATTTAGGGACTTTCTCCTCATACAGCTGGGGCAGAGTCATCACAAATAATCTGCAAACCTGACAAGTATCTGGCGTTAATAGGTTTCAGTAATCAAGGGAAGAGCCCTGACCTGTCATTTTGATGTCACAATATTAAAGAAAAACAGGACACAAATGAAAGGAGACAATGCACAAATCCCCAGATGACACTGAACTACCATACCCTGTCCCCTTCCATCCACATGGGCTGTGGGACCAGGGATGGTTGACATGCTGTGCTGGTGGCAGACCGCCCTCCACCAACCGACAGGCGCCCTGGGAGTGGGAGCGGTACTCTGCAGCTATTGCAGGGTACAATGATGAGAGGTACTCAAAATGTACCAGACACCAAGCTTACCCCTGTCTTCTTCCAGCTTCCTGAACCCTGCATAGCTCAGTACTCCCAACGACCAGCCCACTGGTTTTCCACTCCTCTCTCTTGCCTGCAGAGAAAGCAAAGTACCTATTTCCAACAGATACCTGCTACAATCAGAAGCCAGCTTTGTTCAGATACTGTGGCCAAGGGCAACCTCTGGTCAGCCAGGCTCAGAAGTCTCTCTGGCTTATTGGCTGCCTAGAAACAGATTGAGGCAGAGCAGGTTTTTCCTTTTCTTTGTATTTTCTTTTAAAGAACTTCTCTTTTTAAGTGACACTCAAAGGAATGCCTACTCCTCTGTACAATGTTCTCCATGGAAGGGGAAAATATTGCAGTTCAGTGCACTGTAGAGAAATGTCAATTATTTTAACAGGATGCAACTTGCATTACTGTGCTTCCAAAACATGTAGAACAAATACTTGTACATATAGCACACCTTTATTTGGAAATGAAGTCTAATATTCCAGTTTTCCCAGATGCTGAGGGTTTCCTCACCCATTATACTGCAACCAAGATATGTCAGTATAGCTTTTAATTTTCCTGGATAACTTTGAAAATTATTTTCCCTGGCCATCCTTCCATGCACATCTGCATTCAAAACAAGTTCATCCATGCCTTTCTTCAGGGAAGGGACGGGGTGAAGAGAACGAGAGGTGATGCAATAGCTTTCCTGCCAGCAGTCAGAAGAGTGGCACAAACAAAATCAGCCAGCCCACTTAGTTCTCTGAAAAGAAGTATGCTCACGGAATCACAGAATGTCAGGGATTAGAAGGGACCTCGAAAGATCATCTAGTCCAATCCCCCTGCCGGAGCAGGAACACCTAGATGAGGTTACACAGGAATGTGTCCAGGTGGATTTTGAATGTCTTCAGAGAAGGAGACTCCACAACCCCCCAGGGCAGCCTGTTCCTGTGACAGAGCATCTTACAGGTACTATCAGCAGGAATCTCTCCCATTTGTGCACACTAAAGGGCCACAGCCTGAGTAACAGGAGTATTACAATGATGATTTAATGGTGTGAGCTCTCTACCTGTGCAGTACAAGGCAGAATTAAGCCACAGAAGTAGCTGCAGCGACTTGCTAAAGTAATCTGGATTGCTCAGACAACCCCTGATAATATGATTGCATCATCTATGTAGAAAGTGGGAGTAGCCATGGACGTAGCCATGGGCCTCACACCCTCACCCTAAAATTCCTTACCTGAGATAAACTCCGCATGTTCCAAAATAAAATCTTGCTATTCTCACCAGGATGCTGCTGAAAAGAGAAAACTCTTCTACTTCTGCCAACAGTAACTGAACCATCCCACAAGCTTCCTTTGCGCCTAATGAGTGATCATTAATCACTGGGTGTTTTCTAAGCACAGTTTAGAGTTTTAATAAATGCCAAATAAAGAATTAACAAGGCTATAATCAAGAAAATATGTTCTTGATTTGGGAACACTGCAACAGAAAAGCTTTGAGACAGATAAACAAGGGGCTGTAGTTCACAGCCTCTTCTGTATCCCTGCAACTTTCTGCCACTGGGAGGGAAGCAGACTCACATTTTCACATCTGTGTTAAAGAAGAAACCTGACTTCTCATTGCTCCCCCAGAGAGAGAAGGGTGATGAGCAGGAGAGGGGTTCCTGATCCAATTTGAACAGTGTGTCCAAGACCCTCAGCTCACCCAGGTACAATTGTGGGTGTCAGCAAGAGACTGTTTTAGTGGAACAAAGACAAAGCAGAGAGATGGTTAGGATTAAAGCCACAAAGAACTTAGCTTTTTCAAAACTCAGATGAAACGGTCCCTTTTCCACCTCAACTTGCAGGTAATTCTTCCTCTCCCAGTCATCTCCTGCCTGCTCCAGCTTGAAGCAGGAGTCCCTGCTCTCCCGGGAGAGGGCAGTACACCAAATCCAGTACTTGCTCTCTGTTCTGTCTCTCTCACTATGACTTCCTGCCTGTACCTTTGCTTTATGGCCAAACAGGCAGTAGACGGAAATGGAGCTCAGTTTCAATGAACCATTACATGTGCAGAGGGAAAATCTCTAAGAAGTGTACAGTTTAACTTGAGACTAAACATAACCACCACCCATGCCAAGCAGAAGATAGTGACAGTAACTTTGCCCAGTCATGACAGTTGGCTGCCGCATGGGCTGATGGCATTATAAATGCACGCTAGGAAAAAACATCAAACTGAGCTGGAAACATCTGGACCCAGTCAAGCAACAGTGGCTGGTTGAGGAGTGTGATTTGGAGTGGAATAATGCAATCACTGGTTTCTTTCTTGATGGCAATTCTTCAAACCACTCTACCCCCTCTTCCCACCAGCAGTCAGTGCCAGCTTATCATACCCAGGGCAAAGTGCAGTTGAAGAAGGCGGCTTTTGCTATGCAGCCTGTACCTTGCCTAGGAAATCAGAGAATAATGACTGAATCTACTAAATCAATGGAAGAAGGGGAGCACATGCAAGAGCATGGCACAAAATGTGGTAGCAGAGGCAGTTACCACCCAGCCAGTGCCCAAGAAGTACCCTCAGTGTAGTAATGGGGCTTCAAAGCTTTGAGTACGTACAATCTGCTGGGTCCTTAGTGATCCCAAAAGGTAAGATGAGCTTCCTCCTCACTGTGGACCTCACTGACCCAAATACAGTTGAGTGCATATGAGCGTGGCCAGAGAGGAACTGAGTTTGTCAGCACTTGCTTACTTGGCAGCATTTTGGCACAGTATCGAGCAAGTCACTTAAACTGGATTGCATTCTCCCTAATGGTGAGGTCTTTTCACCCCTTGCTGGTGTGACGTGACACCTCTAGGCCTGACACATGCACATGTCACAGTGGAAGCCAGTGGCACTGACCCACAGAGCACGTGCTGGCAGCTGGGTGTTTGTAGCACTCATGCATTTGTCACACCAAGTTCATGGAGATCTGTGTTTTCTCCAGCCAGGCTCCAACTCTGTCCCTCCATGCCAGCCTGCCTGATCAGCAGTCCCAGTCTTACCAGGCTCCCATTGAATCTCAACCCCCCTTTCACATCTTTGCCTTTGTCCCCCACCCCATCCCAGCCTGCATTTCCCATCAGTTGCTGTATGCCAGGCAGCCCAGGCCCTGATGGGAGCCCTCCTCCTTCCCTTTCCAGAGCCCGGTCCCTTCCTGAGCCCTACCAAAGCCCCATGCCCACCTGAAGCCTCACCAAAGCTACCTGAAGCTGAAGCCCCTCTCCATGCCCAGTGGGTCTCTGCCTCCTCTCTTCTAGCTCGTGCCCCAGCTCCAGCTGCAGCTTCCAGTTGCTGGATATTGTTTTTTTTAACCTTTTTTTTTTTAGCTGAGCTCCTCAGGTGTTTTTTCTTTTCCCTTTCTTCCCCATTTTTCTGTTCCCAATCTCTTTCCCTCCCTCCTTGCTGGCTTCCATCATCTAGAGACACAAACTGAAGAGACCTCATTTTGCCCTCCTCAGATGGAGCACTGGGAGATGGTCCCCACTTATTACATCAGGAGCCTGTCTACGTCCTCTTTTAGGGGACTGTGGCTTCACAACAGCCTTACATACTAGACTATATATTTGATTGCACAAACTCCCTTTGTTTACTGTACAAAGTCTTACCGACTGATATACCTGTCCATTTACAAATTACTCGGTCCAGCCCTGCAATTAGTTGCAGTAGAAAATGGAGAAAAACTTCAGAAGTGTAAAATTGCATTAGCATTTTTTAAACAAAACTGTTTGCTTCAGAAAATTTCATGGTCAACCTGAAAGGGTTTCCTTTAATACATGTTGCCAAAAAGAAAAATAAATGTATTTTGGGTCAGACCACAATAACTTCTCAATTTTTTGGGAGCTGGTTATGAAAGAAAAAAAAACTTCAACATTTTTCTGATGAAGTGCACCTTTTCAAGTAATGCAGGTATGTAATTTTTTTTCTCATACATGAGTAGAGATCTTATTTTTAGATATGATCTAATGTGCAAAAGGCTGCACCTACATTTTATTCCACGAAGTAGTTTTAAAATGGAATCAGTCCAAAATACATCATTGGTATAGTATGTGTTTATGTATGACTGTCCCTCGACTATATGTCATGCCAAGGCTGCAAAGTCTTTAAAATGGATTTTGAAAGTGCAGAAGGCTCAGAAAATAATTGCGAAAATTATTCCAGGGTTGGAGATAACACTGCACCACAAGGCATTTTAAAAGCTTGCCAGGAAGAAGACTCAGACCTCACTGGATTACAGTATCTAAGGTCCTCTGGGGGAAGCTTTTCCAGGTGGGAGGGGACTGTTTAATCTTGCAGAGGGAAGCAGGTCAAGAAATAATGGTTGGAAGCTGAGGCTGATCAGGAATCAGGTGCATCGTTTTAATAGTAAAGGTATTAACCAGTGGGACAAGGTGGGGAGAAAGGAGGGAATGTGAAAGATTTTCCATTTCTAGAGGTTTTTAAATCAAGACTGGATGCTTTCCTGCAGACATGGTTTATCCAAACACACATTATTGGGACCACTAGAGGAGTATCAAGGTGAGATACATAGACCTGTAAGCCCCAGTCATCTTAACAGATTATGACTAGGACCCTTCTAAATACAGAACATTCATGTATTTCTTCTTCCTCGGAATCAAAAACACTGTAGACAGATTTAGTTTCCCAGGATGTACCAATGTATGTTGAAATGCGGCAAGGATTATGAGATATTCCATGGTTTACAAAACGAGCCACGGGATCTCTTATACCTACAGATGGTCTGAGCAGCAGCTTTACACCTTGTTCAGCAGCACTGTATCCTGATATCATGCTGAGGTACAAGTATTACACTGTCTCTGACCAGAATATCATCGACTGAATTCTTAGTATCGTTTACTGCAGCACCAAAGACATGAATGGAACAGTTTGGTCTAGCAACACGCCAGTTATATCAGGCATCATGGACAAGGTGCCATGGATGTTACTTCATCGTTTTTATTATTCAATTCATATTTGCGGAAAAGGAGATATCCCCCTCCTAAGCAGAGGGCAGAAGGAAAAGAGGTACTAAGAAGAAAAATCCCGGGATGGAGCTGGATTTTCCATCACCACCCACAGTATTGCAACACCTTTGTGCCCCATCCAGATTGTCAGCAACAAACCTCACCAAGTGTGCATATATGGCATTTCCACATCAAGGCTGTCGTTAGGCAAGGAAGACAGAAGCCACCGCCCAGCACAGCTCCATGGCAGCTGGCAGAGCCATCTCGATTTGACCCCCTGGCCCCAATATTCAGGGGAAGAGAGCTGGCTGACATCTCTGAATTTGATACGAGGAGAGACCTCAACCTCCAAGGGCTTCCCTCCCTGAAGAGCCCATGTTCTAAGAAGTTATTTAAATAAAGGGGCTGATAAAGTTAAAAAAAAAAAACCAACATATTTGTTTGTTTGATGCTGCCAGTTCTTCCTGGTTGCTCCTGATGTGGAATTCCTAAATGTTTCCCCCCTTTTTTTCACAGTATCACAGTATGTTTGGGACTGGAAGGGACCTCAAAAGATCATCTAGTCCAATCCCCCTGCTGGAGCAGGAACGCCTAGGTGAGGTCACACAGGAACATGTCCAGGCGGGTTTTGAATGTCTTCAGAGAAGGAGACTCCACAATCCCCCTGGGCAGCCTGTTCCAGTGCTCTGGCACCCTCACTGAGAAGAAGTTTTTTGTCAATTTTAAGTGGAACCTCTCGTGTTCCAGCTTGATCCCATTACCCCTTGTCCTATCATTGTTTGCCACCAAGAAGAGCCTGGCTCCATCCTCATGGCACTCACCCTTTATATATTTATAAACATTAATAAGGTCACCCCTCAGTCTCCTCTTCTCCACACTAAAGAGACCCAGCTCCCTCAGCCTTTCCTCATAAGGGAGATGCTCCACTCCCTTAATCATCTTTGTTGCCCTGCGCTGGACTCTCTCCAGCAGTTCCCTGCCACAAGGGCACAGTGCTGTGTCACGGTCATCCTGTTGTCCACCAGAACCCCCAGGTCCCTTTCCCCTACACTGCTCTCTAATATGTAATTTCCCAACCTATGAGTTGGCACCCAAGCTGGTGGTACTATTTTTGTGAGCTGTTTTATTTAAGAAAAGATTCTCATTGTTTTATTGAAGTGCTGTTAATTTTCTGAAAATACAGTTTTATACAGGAGATATTCCCTCCTCTGATTCTATAACACAGAAATGTCCAGAGAAAAACTGGCTCCTAGAATTGAACTTTCCCACAGGCAGTTGATAGATTAATACTAAACCAATTAAAACCAATATACAGCTACATGAATAGGATATTAATTTCCTTGCCAGAAGTGGAAATGAGTGGATGCTTTGATTCCCACAGGGAAGGCAACTCCACCAACCAGCAGCATAATCTACAAACGCTGCAGCACCAAATGAGGGATTCACCATCCACAACTGGATCGTTACGCTCTATGGATATAAACATTACAACCAAAGTCTCATCCACACTGCAGTAGCCCCAGGTTATATTGAGAAAATAAAGCAAGGTGATCTCCTTAAAAAAAAAAAAAAAAAAAAAGCAGCAGCACACTTACTTTTTTCCTTGTGGCTTATGAGATTGGTATGAATGTGAACATTACTGTGCCAAAATCTCTCTTGCTTAAATTGTCATTCCAAATCAATTCTGAGTATAAAAGAAGCCCTTCCACTGAACTCATCTGTTCAAACCCCCATTTCCTATTGCAGCCACCAGTGAAAAAAGAACATTTCATCCACTTGCAGCAACTTTTTTGATTGAGGATTAGTCACAGGAAAGTGAGATAATGATATTAGGTCTCTCTCTATGCACTGGGATGGCTCGTGATGCTGCCCATGCAGGGGCAAAATCATATCCAGCTAAAGTCAGCTGAAAAAGTTCCTGCAGTCTGAAATGAGACTGGACCTTCTATGGATGCAAGCTAGTGGGACAGAAGCTGTTTCCTACCCACCACTGATGTGGTGGCCCGGCCAAGAAGAGAAGGATGGAGCAGAGTCATTGGCACGTCAGCCCTCCAGCAGGTACACTAATGAATACTTCCACGCCAAGAACTAAACTTAGTTTAATTAGTGTGAGAAACAGATCCACAACAGGTAAAGCAAGAGGAATGATGCAAAATACAAGGTAACAAAGTGAAGAAGCAATAATGCTGATGGGAAACTTTGCCAGAGTTTTATAATTTTAATTGGTTCTTTAAATGCTGCACATTCCAGGCAGCCAAGACTCCGATTTAGAGCGTTGTATATCAAAATTGAGCAGGACACCCAGAGAGAGGCTATAATTTATTTTTAAGTTGCAATCATCTAGCCCTCATAAAACAATTTATCATATGTCACCAAATAAGCAACACTTCAGGGCATTTAAGTTTCTTAAAACCACAGCAGCAGCTTTCCCAAGTGTTCCTAGATGTCTGCACATTACTGCAGTGGTCTTCAATAGGTTCAAGGGTTCCAAATGAGTTTTCGTGTAATTTTTGTATTCATATAATATGAAATATTATCAACAGACATTGTCAACGGCAATATGACAACAATTTACTCTAGCACCACTGAAGCAAGAGGAGACCAGATGAGGGGTTCAAGAGATTTGAAAAGGGGAAAGAGAGGGAGGTATTCCACTCAGCTGAGGATCCTCAAGCTTTCCCAGCCCCATCATGTCCCCACTTTCCCCTAGAACTCACCACAAAATTCAGTTTTGCCAAAGCAACAGTACATTACTTTGTTCCTCATGGGTTAAATACTATCCTCAATTTTTGCCTCAAACACCTTGAGCCACCTCTGTCCTCCTGGTGAAAGCTCACTGCTACAGGGTGAAAGAATGGGAAAAATGGCTTTCATTTCAACTGTAAACCTAAGGAGTTTCTCCTTTGGCTTCTTAGAGGTTCCCTATCTTCATAGGTCTACCAGCTGTTTCTTTCAATACCCAGTCAAGCCAAAAGCATCATTTCTATCACTTATAAGACCAGCTAAACAGCTCATCACAAACATACCTGCTATTTTCTCTTTTCAAATTGTCCAGGAGCATACCGCAATATCTGCAGTGTAAACTAGTCACAGTAGCCTCTGTGGATAATTTTTATCTCTAGCCAATCAGCAAAATATATCTTGTGAGTTTTGAGCATCTTGAACTGAAAGCATTTCTGTTTACAGAATAATCAAACAATATGTTTTTGTTCTGTGACTATGAATGTAATTCATGGCTCTCCTTGCAAGCCCTTCTATTTTAAATACTACTCTGAGATGGACGTTGATTCAAAATAGTGCACTTTCACATTGTCATTTTGTTATATTAGCTGGTGAAATCTCACTCATCATGATGGGGGAAGAAAGGAGAGGAAATCCAAAGTAGATAGAAGCATCCTTAAAGGGTTTATCAGTAAGGATTTAACCTAACCTCCTCCTCCTCCCCACCACAGACACACACACACACACACACACACACACACATTTTCTAGGTTAATTTTCCCTGTAGGTTTCCACTCCATAGAGCAAATCCTGTCCCGTCAAAAGCCAATGTCTAACCATCTCAGTATAGGAGCCTCTAGAATGCCAAGTGTTTTTTAGCTCCCTCCAACATCCTGCAATAGTTCACATTGTTGCCCATCTGCCTGCCATGGAAAATACACTCAGCATCATTTCCCACAACTAAACCGTGAAGACAGGGTCTTGCCTAACTATCTTAATTAATGAAAAGCTATTAGTTTGATTGTAGGTTGGTAATTGTTCTGGCCCTGCAGTAAATGCCATTAAAATCATTTTTACAGAACTCTCCTAATAACTAGCTATTCTTGTAGTGCAATTGCTTTTAAATCTCACGAGGCCAATGTGTAATACGTGACTGTTCCAGTTCACAGCTCTCAGCACTCCGAGGACATATATCACGTTTCAAGTTTTTAATTTGTTGTGGTAATCAATACCTTATTCCTTTTAACCACAGAGACAAACTCATTTGTTCTTTTGAGTTCAATACTGGATTATGAATGATTTGCATCCATAACTCCTGTAAATGCCACATGACACTTAACAGCATCAGCTAGGGATTTATAAACTGCTTTTCAGTGGGTTTTTAACAGAATTCACCTGCAAGTTGGGAGATGACAGAGGTGGAACATCAGCAATATTTGATGGTTTGTGACTGTTGTTCAAAGACAATCTCAGAGATGATGATATATTCATAAATATGCACACTTAAAAAAATATATTCAAACAATCAGTCATTTACATTATTAAGTCAATCAGTCATTTACATTTTAGCAGCTAGCGTTCATGCACACTACAAGAGCAACAAGCATCTGTTTGGATCTTATCGGCCCTATCAGCAGCTTTCAGTTGTGCAGGAACAGAAGTAAATCTGATAAACATGCCTGCTAAATAGATTTGTGTCAGCTATAAACAGGCTTTTCAGAATATAATTTCTTGAAGGATGTCCTGGATGTTATCCTAGGTTGTAAATTGCATGCAATCCAAAGTATAATGCAGCAGGAAAAGAGGATCAGGAAATCTCAGTGTTGTTCTACCTGTGGTTGCAACTTGATCTGACATCATCATTTAGGTCCTCATTAGGCCACCAGATCAATGCTTTGCACACTTAAAGAGCCCTCTGAAGACAGACATGAAGGCCCATGAAAATAGATCTGTTTACAGGACTGGGTTTTGATCATATTTCAGATATATTACTTTTTTAATATTTTAAAAGGTTAGAATGACATTTCTTCTTTCAATTATTTCCTTGAGTTTCTCTGTCATTCCTTGGAACCTTACTTCTTTCTTTATTCTATTCCTCTTTTATATGTAGGTTTTAATTGATTTTTATTTCCTCAGCACCACAGGTTTCCCCACCCATTCTTTTTAAATGATAGTTTATTACCAAGTGCCATGGTCACACTTCAATATTTCATCTGGGTGACACTAAACTGAAGTGGCTTAGTTTATAGGCCATGAAATTTTGATGAGTCTTAGTTAATTTTGCATGAAGATCAAGAAGCCAGGGCAGCAAAAGTCATTCATGGAAAGTGCTTTCTCTGTGGAAGAACATTTGTAAGATGAACTTGTTCTTTGATTGAAACTCTTTTTAATTACATTAACCATATTGTCCCTCTAAGCTCCCATCATTACTAAGCTTGTTATTTCATTTCCTGAGTCCCATGCACTTTCTGACTGATGGATCCCATGTGGAAATACTATGGCTATATCTAACTCCAGCATATTTCAGCCTGATGTCTTTGACTTGACCACAGATATTGAAACATATGAACCTTTTATTTTGCTAATAGTCCAAAAGAGAGTGCTTTGGAATGAGATCAGTCATTGCTTCTCTAATGTAAATGGCCCTCATAAAGCACTGATTCAGTCATTTATTTTAAAAATTCTCATTGCTGTTTGGTTTGTGATAACTATGTACTCTGAGCATTTCCAGAACAACTTGACATAGACCAAAATATGGAAAGCGTTTGCAAGAATTCAATCAGCCTACACTTGGAGCATGAAAAACCTCAAAGGAGCAGACTTTGCCTTATGCCTTAAGAGTGAGACTTTAGCTCTGTCAGAGCACAGCAAGAGCTTCCTACAGTAAGAGCTGTATGCTACTGACAATTAAAACCCTGAATCCCAGCCTTCAAACCTGAGCTGAAATGTCCTTTATTTCATCTGTTAAACTGGGAAAAAGGGAGGGAGACCTCCTCTACAGATATCAATACTTTAATCATGTTCAGGATCAAATCACTACATTGAATTCTCTCTCATGGTTATCTGGAAAGGAGGTCTCTCTAAGCAGAATCAATGCAAAAATTCATAAATGTGTTTGCAGACTTAGCCCCTGAATTCAGCTAGCTACTATTTCTAGGTCTTGCTAAATAGCAGCCTTCTCAAATCCAACAGAAATTCAAAACCCTTTGCAGCTTCTTCCTTTCCTACTATCTCTGCATCAATAGCCATATCTTACTAGCACCCAGTCCAAGAGAGTATCTTAATTTTCCACTCTAATTTTCAAGTAAGCACTGTCAATGCTTTCTATTGCTGCTGGGGAAAGAAAAGAAAAACAAAAAAGAAAAAAAAAGTCAGCAAAAACCATCCCTCCTTGAAGTCCTTTCTTGCCTGATGTCTACAAAATATGTCAACAGTTGAGCTCTGGGTGAGCTGAGATCACTGCCTCATGCTGAGCTACTTTGTCTCTCTGTTTCCTGGTGCTCCTCTGCATGCATGACATGGGCATCAGCTGTCTCCTGTCTCAGCCTTGGATTGCAAACTCCTTCTTCCAAATTGCAAGCTTTTTCTTACAAGTTTGTGCAATACCTAGTAAATTTGGCTTGTGACTGAGTGTCAGTAGCAGCATCAGTAACTAAAACTCTAGGGTTTTCACAGGCTTTGCTACAAATTAATATTTAACTAAAAATTCATACAGACAATTCAGTGTTCACCAGAGAAAAACTATGCTTAGGAATAGAAGCAAATGCATCATGCCAGTCTTATTCTGAAGGGCAGATCTTCAGATTACGTAGAATAGCATAATGGCATTGGAGTCTGTAGGACTATTATGACTGATACCAAGGAGAGATCTGTCAGTCTTTGAGTAAAATTTACATGATACATAGCTCTTTATCATAAGGATTTACAGAGCTCACTATGTTGTCAACAGTTTCACAGGACTTCCATGTCATAGCTTTTCAGCCTGCAAGATCTCAGTAATCCCATGAGGGAAATAAAAAGATGTCATATGGCCAAAACACCCAGTGCAATTTTTAAAAATCAAGTGTTCTTAAACAACCACACAAGTCAAAGGTATTAATCCCAACTAATCTGTGAGGAAATGCAGATGCCAAATCTGTTATGAACCAGTACTCATACACTATCAGTACTACCACCCACATCGTTCTTAGTCAAATTTTCTAAGCTTTATTCAGTGCTAACAATGGTGTTGTCCAAACAAACAAAAAACAGTTGTGAGTCCATGTATAAACAGGGAGACTTACAAGACTTACAACTACCTCTGACTGTGTCTGGGAGCAGAAAACAGTCCCACAGGCGAAGGAGGGCTCCAAACCACATCAACAGAAAGACCAGAAATCTTCTGTCCTTTCTATGTCCCTTACTGCTTCTAGAATCTATCAGCATCCCTAATGATTTGATGAACTTCTACCCATTGCAGAGTGTCACACAGACCCTTCCCAAGTCAGGAAAGGTAAGAAATACACCTGTCAGACAGAGCACAGAGAAATTAGCCGTTTCTAACAGCCTTCAAATATTTGGGAATGGCAAATAAAAAAAATCAGGTCAAAGAACTCATTTGCTTCAGATTATTTCTACAAGGTTTCAAGGAAGCAATGGAGTAATTGAAGCACAGAAATATCTACCCCTATCAGAGCCACTGGGAACCCAGGATGGATTTGTGGTCCATCATATTTAATGTTGTTGAGTGATCCAAATGAATTAGCATTGATTTTTCCATATATTTGTCCCTTGCCAAGATGTAATCACTTATTAATAATACCAGAACTGCTACTTTAAGAAGTATCTTGTGTCTCTTTTTTTTTTTTTTTTTTTACATTTCATACTTGTTTCTTGTTTAATATGTTATTATCAGGGTCAAAGTTCTGAGAGCACATATGTACTAAAACTTGCTTAGTAATTTCTGCAGCAACGAATTATACCCATGCCTACCTAATCAGATAGCCTGTTTCTCCACCTTTTCCCAAATCATGTCTTCATAAGCCAATGTAGAGGATTATTTCTGACAGATAAGTAACAGCTAATTCGTACAGAATGGTCGGCATGGCACATCAGACTCTGTTTCTACTAACATTCACTTTTTGACCACTCAGGAACATATTATTTTTGTAGCATTTCCTCATGCAACACTATTTCTTTAAAATTAGTTATTTGTTAAGGAAAATACTGCTACTATTGCAGAGGTTTTGCAAAGTCTTATAACAGTAATGCAAAATGCAAAGTTTGTGCATTGACACCAGCTGTCAGCTCAGCATTTTGTGAAAATGTTAAGCGACAGAGCCAAGGATGATTTGAAAGTGTAATCTCATATGTATCGTAATGAATCATATATTGAAACTTCTCACCTTAACTAGCCGGGAAGGGTGGCTATGAGTTGTGAGATGTCTCTCCAGTTTTGGAAAGTGTTTACGTAGCATGTGGCAGATTTATGTGCTGGAAGAGTCAAAATTTACTAGCAGCTCTTAAAGACAGTGTGAATATGTATTAATTAGCAAAGTGATAGTGGTATCATTGGTAAATTTCTATTTACAGAACTAGGGATATAGTAGGGATATAGTACTGTAGGAAGCCATGCAGACATAGGCAAGAAAACCAGATAAAAGCTCTGCTGGTGATCAAGATTTCTGGTTTAAATTCTGAACAATATTTTTCCAGGTCCAGAGTTAAATCCTAAACATGCTTTTTTGATCATAAATGTCAGTAATACCAGGATAACGCCTTAAAGGCACTAGGATCCAGCATTGTTATAAAGCATAAGACTTACTTGCAAGCTACAATTGACATCAAGGCATGCATACATATGACTGGCCCACTTTAGATTTGAAGAAAATATATCCCCTAAAATTAACATAATTGGAGAGAAGTAATTTTTCGATGTCCCGTCCTGCTTGCATCTGTGTTACAACTAGTATTCACAAAAGGTTAACAAACCCAATAGCAACCTAAAGGTTTTTCCCAGAAAAAAGCCTTTATGACAAGCCTTATGGCAAATGTTACATTATGGCAAATGTATTGCCGCATTGCAACTGAGGAAGAAGAAAGTATGGAAAATAAACACTGCCAAGATTCTCTTTATATCTATCAGATTAAACTAAAAGGTAGGTCAAAAAAAAAAAAAAAAAGGTGGATGAGAATTAGAAGTTTTAGGACATTATTTGCCCCTAAATTTGCCCCTAAACCTGCATTCAGCAGGAGAGACAAACTACTTCACCTGCAGTGTAGAGGGGAAGGGACACAGAGAAGCCTCATGTGAGGCGCAGTTCTGAAACAGGGCTATGGGACAGAAATGTCTCCTTGGCTTCCACAAAGAAAATCTGTGCGACAAATGGAGCAACCTGTAGCTGTGAGGTATATTTGAAGTTTGCACTTATGTATTTTTTCCTATTTCTTCATTGTAACTTTGTTGCCAGTAAAAATAATCAAGAACTTAGCCCTCTGCTTTACTAATTTTTCTCTGAAAGTATGTCCAGCACTCAAAGTGATCCAGATGATTCTAAAAAAAAAAAAAAAGAAAAAAAAAGAAAAAAAAAAGAAAAAGGGGGTGTTTTTACTTCCATGGGGATAACACACCTAAGCAAATTGGCCTTCCAGATAGCTAGGAGCCAAGACAAATCTTGGACTTCCAGGAATTAGTCTGTTCCCAACCACTTTGCAAGTTGATATTGTGAAATAGCAGGATGGAAGGACAGGTCTCCCTTAGCGGTACTATCCTGAGCCCCCCTCGTAAAGAAGCAGGTGGTAAAAAGACAAGGCACGCTTTCAAGAAATTCCATATCATCTCCTGGTAATTATGTGAGTGAGAGGCATCCTGTCCTTATCATATCTTAGGCCATATGTCGCCTTTTCAAATCTCTTTTAACTTCATGTCAACAAGCTCATTAACAATTTAGTGTCAAGCCTAAATGATCTCAGGAGTGGTTTATTCTTTAGATAAGAATGAAATAGTCAGCAAGCACTTGCTCTGCACATCTCAGCCCTGCCAGACACTCCTTTCTTTCCATCTCACTTCGGATAAAACTACACGAGTCTTTACTCCCACCTCTGCTTTCTTATCCCTTGATGAGGAGGTGAGCAATGCAATAGGTTTGGACGCTTCTGGGCCCGCAGCTCTATGTAGCAGCAGTAAAGCAGTATTGTTAATTCTCCATCACATTCAGGAGAATTCAGTGCAGAGACTGTACCTGATGTTAATAATGTATTTATGGCATACTGAGACAGAAAGCCTTAAAATCTACTGCAGAGAAAAAAACAAAACAAAACAAAAACAAACAAACAAAAAACCCCACCACCCTACCATGAACAAACACATGGGCAGGTGCATTAAAGGCAGCAAGAATTCCTCCTGTTAAACAGTGAGTGTCTACAACCTCCTCCCTTCTCTACAAGATTAAGACAACCAGAATTTTGCACACCCAGGTTCTAAAAGACTTGGTTGCCCCTGTTAGAATTCACGTCCAATGCACAGCATAAGTTTGTTGCACAATGACAAAAACTGACTTGTGTGGGAAATGAAAGTTTCTTTCAGTTTGGTTTGATGTGCAAGTCAGAACTCTGAGACCTTTGACCTTTGCAGACCTCAGTAAGATTAGGCTCCTCCTGCAAGGTGCAGTTCTGTAATCATCATTTTCCATTTCCCTAAATAAACACCAAGTGACAGGTACATTTAGAATGGAAGGAGAAAAAGCCTACTCTAATACTGAAACTGGACAGCTCGAACAATTGTCCCTGTGGAGAGAAAGCATAAAGAGCAAGAAGAAACTTCCAGTAAGAGGTTTTAGTTCAGTGTTTGCAGAGTGCATTCAACATACTTCTGGAAAACACTCTGTTATTATGTCCTGACACTAGGAAACAGGGTAGGAGACTGTAGGGTAGGGATAGGATAGGATAGGATAGGATAGGATAGGATAGGATAGGATAATTTCCTGTTGAAAAAGCAGATGAGTCTTTCCTTCCAAAGTTTTAGATTATTAACATTATCTGAAACTTGGGAAAGTCTACTAGAAAGTTCACTCAAGTTCAAAAAATATAGGATGAGTAATTTGTCTCAACTACACATATCTGAAAGATCTTCTTTGGGTTTACAGATAAATCTGAGCTCATGTTCATTTAAGAATATTAATTACACAGCACATCTAATAGCCATATTGTAAAACTATATTGAAAATGGTGAGTATCTTAGTTCAATATTAAGGGTTAAATTTACAGTTTTCACAGCTGAAAGATAACCATGAGGTTTAAATAAGTATACTAATATAATATTGTTTCTAATTAGAGAGAATAATTATTTTTAAAAAACTGATTAACAGTCATTAAATGAACTCTTAAATTAACTAATAAAATTACAAAACTTAGCATAACTTTGAGATTTCTGATTTCAATGCTTTTTTCCATAGCTAAACCAATTCTTTCTACTTTTCTTCATCCATCTGGCCCCTGCTGGGAAATGTCATTAATGTTTCAGACCCCACTGAGTAGCAATAGAGCTACTTGCTGAATGGAGATAATTGAAATAGGGATAGGTATTTCTAAAAGTGTTTTCAGAATTCCTTAGAGACACATGTACAAGTCTGGTAAATATTATTTAGCTTCCTGCAGAAACTGCTGTAGTAGGAGGAAAGATACCAGCACTGATGCTGCTTTGTTTCTGGAGTACAATGCAATACTTGGTTCTGTTTTCTACCAGGTCTCCAAGGCTTAGTCAAAGGCCAAGGCTTTTCTGGTCTGCACCCTGAAAGACACTCAACCTCCCAAAGCAGGAAAACAATTTTATTAAAAAAAAAAAAAAAAAAAAAAGAAAAAAAAAGAAACATAAGTAATTTATTCAGCTACTCTCTCTTTCCAAAGAGAGTGTCCTTGATTCCTCTGATGTGTATGAGCTGTCTAGTGTAACAATCTCCTGGTGGGAACCTCCAAAAGTGATAACTCAATAACTGGTGTCTGAAAGACCACGATGTGGGAGAACGCTGACATGCTGTCGTCGGAGCAGCTGCCATGGCTGGGCTCACCATCCCTTTGCCACTGCAAGTTGATCACAGAGCCTCGCTTCTTCACCACGGCAAGTGAACATCAGCTGCTTCCAGGTAGGCTGCAGTATGATTTTAGAGCATTTTTGAGGGCTTTAGGGTAACTGCCCATGCAAACAGTCTTCCCCTGTGGCAAAGGTGGGATATGCCTCAACATCCGAAAGAGGTAAGTTAGTTTACAAGGGTAAGAGCATGCATATTGCTTATCACTTGTGGGATCCTGCTCACATGCCAATTCCACAAAGGTAACAGGAAATGTATTGAAAAGCAGAGTGCAAATGGAAGAGTGGTGTATGAAGATAATTTATTCTGTCACAGGTCTATTTAGAAGGACCACACTTGTCATTTTCACAAGGCTCTGAAGAACCAGCAAAAGCAGGTGGAAGAGCCATGGAGATTTCCAGGGACTAATGAAGCCCTTAGTTGTGCTGCAGTGTATATACTTCTTGAGAGCTTGCTCCTGCAAACAGTCAGCATGCCCAGATGTGGACACCAGGCCTTTATAGCAGATCCCCTTCAACAGGAGGCTACTTCTGAGACACACAGGTAGAGCGATAGGTGCAACCAAGCTCCTATCTCTCTGAGCCCTAGCCTCATCTGCTCCGTCAGGGACTATATTCCTATTTTGCGGACACACAGCAGTATCCTCAGTCTGTGAGTCATTATAAGCTGCAAATTACTTGCAAAGTGTATGCACGCACCTGCACTCCAACCACATAGTACAGCAAGGCACAAATAACTTCTAATTGACTGAAGTAGATGCTGGCTAAAGGGGTGAGAAGATCTGCGCTACAGCGTAGAGGGGCTAGGGAATGGTGCTGTCTAACTGTCTCATGACAGCAGCGGTGAAAGGTTTGCAGAGAAAGCCTAAGTAGAAGGGATATTTTTTTGCACTGCAGGTGGTTTTCAAATTACTAATTCCAACACTAGAAACAGCTCAGGCGTGGTAGCACAGAGCTGTGAAGCCCAGTTTGTCCTGCTTCACAGCAGCTTCCTGCATAAACAAGCTCTTTCTTTCACACATCTTTTTACTCTTTCCAAATCCCATCACATTGCAATGCAAAAAGGGCTGAGTGCTGGATATTTATTTTTGCCAAAACTATTCTCCTTTCTCCTTAGGTATTTCCACTGAAAATACTCCAGCCGGGTGTAGCAACAGCATCTGAAATGTAATAAGACATCAGAGACATGAAAGAGATCAGCACTTAGCCTACTTGGAGGAGGTGGAAAGCGGGTTGGTTTATCTATTCCCTGACATCATGTTGCTGGGTGGATTGAGAAGATTTCCAGGGGGGTCTCAGCTTTCAGGAGTGAGAACCACAGGCTCTCCCTGCAGCCTTGGGCATTTTGAGGCTGGGGCTCTGCACCCATGGGCACCAGCCAGAGCACCTTCAGCCCTCTGAAAGCCATGGCCAGCCCCAGCACATGGCGTGAAGGCAGAGACTGACAATAGCTCCCAGGGCTTCCAGCTCCTCTTCTCCTGCCAGGGGCTTGAAATGCCACCGCTCCGCCCAGGCAAGTGACTCAATCTGGTAATCAAACCCCTGCTCAAGTGGTGTGGGGTCAAGCTGCTGGAAAAATATCAGAGAGGGAAATGTCTTCAGCTGGGCAGGGGACATGACTGCATGCTGGATTCTTTAAACTTAATTGGGGATCTTTGAGACATCAAAGAATTGCAGTACTTAATTTGTCCAAAGAAGCAATGCACAGCCCTTGCAAAACAAAAAGCTACAGAAATGCTTCACTGGATTTCACTTGGATTTAATCCAAAGCTGGCCCTACCATGACAAAATCCACTCCTGTCTCTCCTCTTCATACCTTCAAACACAGCTAATTTTAGTAACAAAGTCTTACTCCTTAGTCTCAGCAAGGCTCTCTGAAGTTTTCTTTAATGATTATTCGTTCAGCTAGTCCCAAAGAAAAGCACAGGTTTGCAGACCTAAATGTGATATGACATCATATGCTCCTGTGTTCCTACTTCGAGTGAACAGCTATATCCTACAGCTGAACCACAGTATTCGTCAAGTCCATCACCCTTGACAACCTGAAGTTTACTTTACAACCTGAATGTGAGCTACCCTAACTTCATATAGGCACAGAAGTCAGGATACATTTCTTGGCAACAAATAGGATGGCTGCATTTCCACAACAAATAATTTTGGAATTCTCATCCCATCACGGTAACCACATGTTAAAATAATCAGCTTGTTTTAGTAGTGGTACATGTCAGGAATTGGCTCAAGGAGCATGGACATGAGTCCACCCAGCAACTGTACAAGCAGAGCCCGTTCTAGTTGACATAGTAGGCCTTAGATTGCTTTACTAGTAGGCCGTGGGAAAAGGAGAAATGGAAAAGTACTGATTAAAGCAGGGTCAGCATGTCCTTTGAAGAGGTGATAAACAACTTGAGAAAGTAGGAGTCAGAAGAGTACGGAATGTGCATAGTTAGCTAACTGCAAGTAGGTGGAGTAAGTGAATGTAACCTTTTAGTGCTTAGCCTATTAGATAGAGACAAGTATGCATAATTATGGTATTTGGTACAAATACACGCTATCTCGGGCAATAAAGTTCAATCATGCTTTATCACTCACATTGAGCCGGCCTGCATGTTTTCCTCAGCCGCGAACTAGCAGGTACAGAGCTAAGTAAAGGGTATATAGACACCTGTATTGTGGGAGTTGCCTGGAAAAAGCCAGGCAAATCTTTGCTCAAAATAGAAGTGCATTATCTCCACTTATCTGCCCTTTTCTTTGGCCACGTAAGTGATCTCAGTGAAACTGAGAAGTGTCTAGAACAAAAGAAACCTATCAAATTGTAAAGTAACAGAAGACTTTCCTATGTCTTTGAACTGCGGCTTTTAAAAAGAGTCCAAGGAGGTAAGCTTGAGTCCAAGGAGGTAAGCTTCACCAAAATTTCAGATTGCAACATTTTCTGGTCACAGATGGCATTGTTTTAAGATTGACATTACATAAAATATGTTCGTTTTTATTTGTATTCTTATGCAATATTTTAAAATTAAACATTTCAAATTGTGGTTGAAAAGTTTATTATACATTCAGTCCCACATAGCCACCCCTGCAGTAAATTATGCCCAAGCAAAAAGTAAACAGAATAGAATATTTCTATTACATTACAATAAATTAATGGGATCAGTAAAAATTACTTGATTACCACTATTGGAAGATCACAAAACAGTGAAAAATATCAAAACAAAATAGAAGGGAAAGTACAAAATAGAAAATCACATTTCTGGGCTTTGAAATTAAAATTTTAGAAACTTTGTCCCACTCAAAATTTTTTGAAATGAGACATTTTGAAAATCCTGGATTTTATTCTGAAGCCAAACAAAAACAAAATTAAAAGTGTGCATAATCTGAAAGTTGGTAACAAGGTCTTTCCCTGAAAGCAGTTGCTTTTTCAACATTGCCAGTGTGAACTAAAGTGAGATTCAGAGAACATAAGGTCTCATAGACCAACAGGAGAAAGGCGAGTTTCATCAAGATGACTTCTTCAGCTTAAAGGGAAATTCTGAGACTTTTTGACAGACTTCAGACACTGACAGATGACAAAGGCAAGGGAATCCATATTCTCTTTTTCAGCGACATAATTTGCACTTGTCTTGCAAAACAAGGGTGAAATGGCTTCACATCTTATGAGACTCATTTCCCACACAGAGAAGCCAAAAAACCTCTTATCTACAGGCAGAAGAATCCCAGAGAGCAGGAATAAAGGGAACAGGCTACAGATTTCTGTTGTATTCCCAGAGGAACTGGATCTGAGGGCACCAAAGAGCATGCAGAATTTTTTGAAATACATTTGAATATTGTCTTTGAAATAGGAAGAATGGGAAGACATGAAAAGCAACATGAGAACTGGAGATCTACATCTCTCTGCTCACCATCTGTGTGGGTAGCATGTCATGGCCCTGAAACTTCAAGTCTTAGTGCCTACCACCCAACTCTGAGAAGGCACCAGAATAACTGCCACTGTTTCTAATGGCTTATGACAGGGAGCAGCAGCTCAGTCACCCTTCAGATTGGGCCAGATACTTGCAGGTTCCCCACTCCTATTCCGTTACAGCTGTAAGTGCTTCAGGTCTGGTGGATCTCCTTGACTTCAGAGCTCCTCTTCAAGTCATCTTCATCTAGAGAGTCAAAGCTGACTGATACAAATGAAAAGAGGAGAAATTAAAAACTTTGGTGTATTCTGTTTATCAGCTGTGTCCAGTGAATTCATTCCCTTCCAGTGAAGAAACAATCACCCTAGCCATTTCAAACTTCTTTTTTTTTTTTTGACAAAGTTGAGATTCTCCCTGAACTGTTTCCCCAGACTTGACTTGAAGAACACATGGTACAACCTGACCAAAGTAAACCTTTCTTGGCTATAAGGTTCACAGTGAGATTTCACAAGATATCTCTTCCCTCTCACATAAATCCAGCAGAAAATGTCTTTTTCTTTTTTTCTTTTTATAAGCCAGAAGAGGAAGCCAATTCACTAACAGGCTAGGTGACAGTCAGAGCCAAGGCAGGTGAAGCAGGAAGGCTGCTTGTTCGGGAAACTACAAAAGAGGTCCTATATCTTTTGCTACTTGCAAACCTTTTCTCAGATCAAACCTCATCCCCAAGAAGAGCAATACCTAGATAAAAACTATGGGCATTCATGCCATCCTTACATCTGTTTAGACCACTGTAAAGAAAAGGCCTTATGCACCTTTGTCATTTGGGGTCAGCTTCTTCAAGGGTAGAGCAAAAGCAAGAAGTTAGCTGTGAAGCAGCCACCACATGGCCCATGAAGGCGCCGACCCAGCAGGCTTTTCCAGCTCTGCTTATCTGGCCATCCATACTAGCACCAAGACTGGGATTTAAGCTGGCCATAGCACAAGGTTAGTGATGGAATTGCACGTGTTTACACAGAAGGAAGGGCCAGCAGTAATCCGGTCTGCATGGATAGGTGGTTTATAGGGAGATAAAACCTCTAAAATGCAGAAAGCAAGAAACTGAAACCAAGTGCAGCCCAAAGTTGTTTTGTTATAGACCAAATGAAACACACACAGTTTTTGAACCATAGAATTTATGTGCTTTCTTAGTGATTAATATTTAAAAATATTGCTTGGCACCGGACATTCAGTACATGTCTTGCAAGGACTTGGCACAGAGAAGAGGTAAGTAATCAGAAATGTGCCAAAGACTTGTCAAGGAAAAACTTACGCTCAATACTAATCAAGCTCAACTCTGTGCCAGTCCTCCCACTCATCCTTTCATAGGAGAGCTAAGTCTTTCAGCGTGAGTCTGCCCATGCTGCTTCAGAGACAACCAACACCTTTCACAGTCAGTTCACAAAAATGAAGTTTGCTGCTTTCAGCCTCCCTTCAAAAAAAAGAAAATACAATTCACCTTCTGCTCTGCAGCAAGGATTGCTGCTGCATGCAAAGTCCTGGCTGTCCTGCTCAGGGGACTTCAAAGAGTAAAAGACTTCATTTACAAGTCTATGGCACTAAGAGATGAATTTCAGCATGTCCCACACACCCACCATGTTTCGGTCCCCAGTGTCCATGCCGCTACTGCTCAACAGCGGCCACCATCTTTTTCTGCTGAGGACAAATTCACGCTAGAGGCTGTAGCAGAGATGCTAAACACATTAGTGTTGTCCCTGTGCGGATGAGAGACGCAGCTGCAGAGCAAAGTCATCTCTTCCTTTGGCACCTCTCACCTGTGGCGTGCTTAGGGTCCCCCCAGCATACAGCCCATGCCCAGCAGCGGTGTGGGGCAGGGACCCACAGACAGGTTTTGTCTGGCTTGCCAGGGCAATGTGCTGTGCCCAAGCTGTGTTTTCCCACTCTTTTAGAGGAAAGGCCTTGCACGGGACAGCCACAAGCACCACCTCCCGGAGTTAAGGTTCTGCCTGCTGGCAGGGAGGTGAGTGCCTGCTGAGCTTATGCACATCCCTCCTCCTGCCCAGTGCTCACAAACTGAGCTTATCACACTCCAAAACAGGGCAGAAATCAAGCAGCTGTCTGCTATAAAAATATTTTGTCTGGTCTTCCACCTTTCCTCTCAGGGTCTGAGGGTGCGCTGGCAATATTAACGAGCATGGCTAACGAAAGCCCTGCAGAGCCCAGCATGCTCATCTTGCAGGAAGGAGACAGGGAGGTTAATTAGCTTACCAAGGGGCATGCGAAGTCGTCAGAGCCACCGGTGCTGTTAGTACTCCTGTTATTTATTTACCAGGCAACAACCATTTTCTGGATGACTTGCATCCAGGAATTAAAACAGGGAGGGCTATACACACCTCCTGATTTGTTGCACCTAAATTAGAAGACTAGTCTCTCAAAGTGCTTAAATCAAGTAAGTGCTTTTGATCATCCCTGGAGTAATACCTCTGTCTCCAATGACTATAGAGAGACCCTAGAGACACAATTTGCTGTCTGAATATAGGTGATTATAGTTAGCTAGTATGTACCCCTATTTCCTGTACAGTTTATGTAGCCTTCTTTCATTTAGGCTTAAAAATAGAATGCATCAAAAATCTTATGAGAATCAAAACAAATTTACCCAACTGAAATTGCTTGTGTACAGAAAGTTTCACTGACTTCAGGAGCATGAAGCATAGTCTGAAAATATTTTTAAAGATCCCAAAATGTTTGTTAGTGTCACACACACTGTACATACACAGGGTACACATGTGTTTAAAAATCTCGGTGGTCAGAGCCTCATTTGGCTGGGAATCTGAACCAAATCCATTTTTAAAATTTTGCCATTTAAAAAACATACATATATTTAACACTACACTGAAATAAGAGCTTTTCCAAAAAAATAAAAACAAAGCAGCAGTCAGGTTCTCCCAGAAGACATGTGCTCTTCTACTTGTTGCAGTTAAATAGTATTGCAGAGTTGCACACATCACTCTTAATATTATCAAAGATGCTGCATGCACAGCAAATGCTAGGAAACTGGGCTACACTGGCTCCTGTGCCACTGAAACACAGGAGAAAAGACAGGCACAATTTGCATCATTCTGGCAAACAGCATTAGAAAAAGAAAATGAACCTCCCAGCTTTCAAAGCACATCGCAAACATTACAAGAGAAAAAGAGATGTATTTTGAGCATGGTCATTTTCTTTCCTTTTTTTTTTTTTTTTCCTGGTTGCAATTCTTCTATTTTTTTCTCTCTAGTCCATATTTTGAAATGCTTAAAAAAGTAACACTTCTGCATCGTTTTGACAATGTTCATTTCCTGCCAGGGAAAGTCAAAGTTTCGATCAGCAAACATGATTGTCACAGTGCCAGTCATCAGCCCAAAGTCAATTATTTTTCCAAACTAACTAGCACAGGTTCCTCACCCCACCAGCCGGAGATAACACACAGCCTGAAAGCCCATATGCACCAAGGGGAGGTGGGTGGGAAGGGGCCGGTGTAGCGGAGGTGCACGCCCTATTTCCTTTGGAGAGGCACAGCTCAGAAACAATAGAAATCTTCTGGCTCTAATCCTCAGCTTGAAAAACACGAAAGTTTCAAAAAACCCTGAAGGAGCCACTAACATTTAAATATTGCAATTGTTCAGGGACATTAGGAGGAAAAGGAAACGCAGTTGCTGTTGCTGGCACATCTGATTTTATCTCTCCCTCCTCTCGTAGCAAGGGTTCCCACACTACTAAGAGAAAACTGTGTCAGAAACCATTTCAAGATCCCTTGATCCCAGGATTGACAGGGGCGAGACCAGACCCCTGAGCTCTGGTGATGCTATTTGCTTTCTCAGTCCACTACAGAAACAAAGAAAGCTGGACCCCAGCCTGCAGTGCTGTAGTACTTGGTCTCTCGTTCTGCTCCAGTAAGGAAATTCTGCAAGATGCAAAGTCATATTCAAAACTGTTCTCTTGCCCTTTGCTAGACGAATCAGCCAGTGGGTGGCCATGAGAATAGTCCTCGGGTGGCTGTGGCTTCAGGTGTAAACCATGACCTCAGAAACAAGCATTTGTTCAAAGGCAAAGACAGAACAATGCAGAATTTAAAACTTTTCAACACAACTTTCTTCAGCCTTATGATCTGAACAATAACTTTTATCAGTTGTAGATTCTCTCTGCTCTTTCCCCTTAAAATAAAAATACTTGTAAATTATTATTGTTGTTATTAATCATGCTTTCTACAGTGGGACCTACAGCACCAAGGATTAATGAGAATGTAGCCAAGCACTAATGTAGATAAATAGGATCTAACTATCTCGTCTTCAAGCACTTACTTCCTCATGGTCCATGCTGGAACAAACAGGTTAGATAATGCATATTTTTGTCTGTCCCTATGACAGTAACCTAAAGGCCAACCCTACCAAGTACCTACTGAGTAGCAGGACCACAGAGAGCTTACAGTCTAGGTAGATAAGACAGAAACAGGAGAGGGGAAGTAGTGGGGTATGTGAGCAGGTTGTGATACTGGGGGAAGAGAATGGCATATCAGTTGAGAGAGTGGGGCAATTTAGGAGAGAACGGGAAAACAGTAAGGCAAAAAGGCACTGACAGGGACAGATGAAGTGGGGGCAGTAAGAAGGTCAGGTGGAAATGAAGACAGGTGACACAACTTCTCAGACACAGAGGGAGTCAGCTCATCCACACAGGGCAGAAGAAGGCCAGGCACAGCTACACAAAGTCCTTTGGGTCTTCCCTGGCCCAAGAGCCTGCAGTGGTCTCTACAACAGCTGGGCATAGTCCCTCCATGCACCAAGAGACTTCAGTGGCACTGCCCCCCCGGTGCACTGCCAAGCATTGGTGGCATTATGCCAGCAAAGTGATGCTCCAGACACAGGACAAGATACACCTCCCTAGAGACTCTTCTTGATCTTGGATCTCAGGGGCAGAGGAGGCTCTTGGAGAAATCTCATTCAGTCTGTTCATAATGCAAGACACAGTGCCACCCAGTTACCCCTGCACAAAAGCAACCAACCTATCTTTGATTACCATTTGGAAAGGCACCCAAACTGGCTATGAAGATGTCAAGGGATAGCGAGTCCACCATTCCATTTGGTCATTGATTCTTCTAGCTAATCCTCTTTACTGGGAAAAAAAAAAAAAATAGGCTTCACATCTGAGTTTCTTATAATCTGTCACCTTCAGAAATACAAAATTGCACTGCTAGAAGCTAGACTTTCAGGATGGTTCTAAGACAAAAAGACAAAAAGTCTTGCAAGAAAAGACGCATTCACTGGGACAAGCAGCTAGCATTTTCAGAGCTGACCAACTAGCCACATCTGGATGAGAACATTAATTTGAATGATATGGGCATATTCTTTTGGGCTAACACTTCTGCCAAGATTGTGCTACTGTATCACGTACCTCACATTCAAAAAGAGACAGTGCTGTTTCATCACAGAACTTCGCAGGAAGAGACAGGAAGCCCACCCAGAGTCAAAGCTATGTCCTCACACACAAAAAGGCAGAGGTTTATTTCAAGTCTTTATTTTGTAGGAATTTCAAGAGAAAAATAAAGGATTTTTTCCATGTAGAGCCAAGAACACCATTTTCTGCACAGTTGTCTTCTTTCATGGAATATCAAGTAAATCTACCCATTTAGTAGGCAGTCTCAGGCAATAATCATGAGTATGTGAACAGAAAAGGACTGCTTATTTTGCTTTAAAGGATCATAAAGCAAATTTGTCCTTATGCATATAAGCTTACAAGAGTTTGGGCCAGCAGGAATTTCAAGGAAATAATTGTCTTTTTAAAAGTCAACCACAGTGCTTGAATATGACAGCAATGAAAACTCATGCAAAAATAACTACCCAAACACAGAAAAGTGTTTTATTGTTAATTGCCTAGTAAAGATATCTTGGAGCATCAGAAGTTGCTCAAGTTTTTAGAAACATTAATACTTTCATTCCAAATATTATAAGAATAACCACATACCTAATGCTTTGCTAAGACTCCTTGGTGTTTGCTTTTCAATAGCCTTGAGATGCCAGCAAGGGCAGTTCACTGGTTGGTGTAAATAGATAGTAGCTTAGCAAGAGCATACAACAGCCATTTTTTCCATAATTGTCTGATAGGTTTTCATTCACTTCCAACCAAATCATTTTTCCCACTGAAGCATTCATTTTGCTTAAGTTGAACTTTAAAATTCCCTTGTAGCAATTAGACTCGAGGTCTTTCTGAATATCATTAACAGCCAACAAACAAACAAACAAAAATTATGGCAATAATCTAACCTTTTAGAAGAGTTTCCTTCTGTTGCCAGTACTGGAGGGAGGATCAGAATTAAGCTATCAGCTAAAAAACACGATTCCATAAGGGAGATGAGAGCTCAGACATGAGCTGCAGACCAGAGGATGCAAGATTTGTGGCTTGAAAAAATAAGTGCAACGTGTGTGTTTTTCAAACGCATTTCACTGGAGGGAGTTTATTAAAAGTCTTAATGATAGTCAGAACTCGAAACTTATCCCCCCAAAGGGCAACAACTCATCTATACAGAAGACATACTTTCAGCTTAATCACAGAGTTCAGTAAATAACTATAGTTTTGGCCAGGTAGAAGACCAAAGATTTGCAAGAATTTGAATGATATTTGAAATTATCTTTGACTTTAAATGAAGATGTCTGTAGAAATAATGCTGGGTATTATCTTTCACTTGGAACTGAAAGTGAAATTGGCTTCTCTACACAGAAGGTCCCCTCCACAGTACAATAAATTATAATAATCCATTAGCAGAAATGTCAAGCTCAGCTGATAATTATCAACTGGCTTTGCAAAAACACTGGCCATTCCTCATTAAATTTATATAAGAGATCTAACTAGTGAAGTCCATTCTGAGATGTCTTTCACGCCAGGCAGAGCAGGCTCAGGGCATCACACCACCCCAGGGAAGAAGGATACACCATGAGTTTACCCCTACCAAGGAAAATCTAGGAGGTAAGATGCAGCTGTAAGCCAGGCAAAGGGCTCTGCAAGCTGCAGTTTGCAGTTCACGGGGAAGCATTGGTGTTTGGGATCAATACAGATGAGGCAAGACTAGGCTAGGTAGCAACTGCCTTTGCACACCCATACAATCATAGAATAATTTTGGTTGGAAGAGACCCTCAAGATCATTGAATCCAAACATTAACCTAACTCTGGTGCTAAACCATGTCCCTAAGAACTTCATGTACGTGTCTTTTAAACACCCCCAAGGATTATGACTCTACCACTTCCCTGGGCAGCCTGTTCCAGTGCTTTGCAACCCTTACCAAGAAGCAGTTTTTCCTAATATCCAATCGAAATCTCACCTGGCATGACTTGAGGCCATTTCCTCTTGTACTATCACTTGCTACGTGGTAGAAGAGACTGACCCCCTCCATGCTACAACCTCCTTTCAAGTAGTTCTAGACAGCGATCAGGTCTCCCCTCAGCCTCCTTTTCTCCAGGCTGAACAGCCCCAGTTCCCTCAGCTGATCCTCATCAGACTTGTGCTCCAGATCCCTCACCAGCTTCGCTGACCTTCTCTGAACTCTCTCCAGCACCTCAATGACTTTTCTGTAGCGAGGGGTCCAAAACCAAACACAGAACATGAGATGCAGCCTCACTAGTGCAAAGTACAGAGGGATGATCACTTCCCCAGTCCTGCTGGCTACATGATTTCTGATACATGGCCCCTGTCCACAGCAGCAAAGGCAGCCAGGTTGACCAGCAGGCAACCCCAAGTCATGGGCTTCCTGGCATGCAGAGCAGTCTACTGAAGTCAGCTTTCGAGACTTCTATCTGGGTTTGGTAGTAAAGCTGGAACAGAGGGACATGGGGCAGACTCTTCTTCAGTTCTGTCATGCCAGCACATCTGCATCTTCAGAAGTGGGTTCAAAGTACCTGAGGTGTGTTCCTGGCTCTGCTGAACACGGTGGTGGATTTCCCAATCACTCCAGCTGTGCTGGTATTTAGAAAAACGTGTGGCAAAGCACTGTAGAAAACAACATTGGCTTGCTGGTGAAAGAGGGATGAGCAAAGAAAATTGTTTTGGTTTTCTCCAACCCACTCTGCTTTGTTCTTAATAGCTAAATTTATGCAAACAAGCCAGAGAAATACATATCAAACCACTCACATAAAGGGATATTTTTAAAATAAAATGCCATTTAGACAAAATTTTGCCAGTTCTGTTGGTGGGGGGGAGGGGGGTGCGGAAATAGCCTGTTCTAATTCTGCATGATCCTAACACTGAATTTACGGTAAGGGCTCTGCAGATATCCAGATAAATTTTCAGGGTTTGTATATTGGGGTGACACTATTCATGGCACACTCTCAGTGAACACAAGGAGGGAGAAGCCTAAAGGCTTAATCTGTTCCCTCTGGAAACCAGAGCACTGCCCTGATGAGGCAAGACTAGGCTGCCTGTTCTATAACAGTATGTATAATGGATGAGACTTTCAGGGGGTGGATGTTCAGGTGCCAAAAACTGATGCACACAGAATCATTAGTCACTTCTGAAAAGTCTTTGGCAGGATCCCTAACTATATGGAACCAATCCATAGCTATACAGCTCACAAGCGGGATGCTACAGACTTAATGGTCTGTTCTCAAACAGATATATGGTTTGTTTTTGTTGAGTTATTGAGTTTGTTGATGGCTTCTTGGAGCAGAATGGGACTGAATGAAAAAGGGAAGGTGATTCACAGAAAAATGGCTCAGTTGACCAAAATACACCTCCTCTCCTCTATGTTGCTGGCTGCCACTGTCAGCTCCCACTACAGACAGCTTGGAAAGGTATTTCTGTCTTTTCTTTTTATCTCTCACAACAGCATGAGTGTGCCCTTCTTCACAATGACCGATGAAGGCCTGAAAGCATTTTAGGAGCAATAGGGTAAGAAGAGAGGATGAGAAATAAGTCTGGTCCTATTTCTGCCAGAGCAGTTCAGGGTGAGAACTACTGCAGATACATCACTCCAGAAGGGAAGAGGTGGCAGCACTGAGCCTTTAAACAATTTCTTCTCTGTCACTACCAGACATTGGTAACCAGGATGAAATGGGTATGCTATGAATGAAGAGTTTGAAATGGCCACTGCTAACATTTCCTCCTCAGTTACTGGCAGTCTCTTCATTCCTATAAGTCAACAACTTATTAGCTGTAGTCAATATCACCTCTTCTCTTTTACACTATTACCAGAAAAGATGAAAAAAGGACATGCCTGTTTTTCTTTCCTGCCACTTGGTTTTAGAGCCATCTATGAGGCTAACCTGCAAAAAATATATTTAAAAAAAAAAAAAAGCCCAAACTTAATGGGCAACAGAGAGCAAGGATTGAGAGCAAAGACGCAAACAACAACAGCTCCTTTAACCACTCAGCATTTTGGCTCCATTAAACAAGACACCCTCCTGGCAGTCAGGCCAGAGGGACTGTGGCAATAATATCATCTCAAAACGGAGACACCACCATGCATCATGGCAGACACCTTGCTGAGCCAAGAGGAGACACTGGATGCACGCTGATAGGAATTCATAAAGTAAAATGGTGAGCTCGAAGCCAAAAACCTGCTGCGGGGATTACCTGCTGCGCGAAGCTCACAAGAGGGTGCATCAGGCGAGCAGAAAGGTGCCTATGACAGCAGTGACGTGCCTCAGCTGAGCTGACAGCAATGTCCCTGCACACTAGAGAGCAAGGCAGAGGAAGTGCTTTAAGGGACTCAAGTCATGCTTGACCACCATAACACCATTACTGTCACAATCAGCTTTTTCAGTGTAAACACATCTTCCCTTGAGATGACTCTGCTGTGCCTTCATCCAGCTCTGAGGTGTCCAGCAGCAAACTTAAGCAGTCCAAATACCTATATTCTGCAGTTGGGTCTCAACCCCAAACATCTCCTCTAGCACATACTCAGACCTCTGATCTTTGAAGTGCTTGACCCTGTGCTGTGCACTGGTGGATCTGAGCAAAAAAGGAAGCTTGACATGCTATAGAGAGCAGGGGCAAAGAGGCAAACTGTGGAAATATCCGTAAAGAGAAATATCCTAAATCCTTACTTTTTGTTCATCATGGACTTCACAGTGCCATTTAGCAATCTGTTTCCCCAGACACAAACACCATTTTCTAGATTAACCCAAAACTACGTTTAACATCTCTCTATGTGCATCTGAACGTGTATAGACAAAGCCACTTCATCACAGCACACAAGATGTGCTGTGTTTGCATGGCCCAGTTTGCAGTCACACAAAGATCAGTTCAGTTGAACTCTGACAAAAAGACCAGCCTGTGCATCTGATTCTCGCTTACCACATGTAAAGGAGATCCAAGGGGATTTGCAGAAAACAGCTATGTGCCATACAGTGACACTAAGACATGATGTTAACGAACTACAGAAGGGCCCTGGCCAAACACCCCCAGGGGCCCCTACTCCCTCACCCCAGGTTGAATTTGACTCTGACATAGGTGATCAGCCCCCGGTTCTCTAGCGGTGCAGACCTTGCAGGGCTGTCAAACTTCACTTACCTTTCATGATTTGTGCATTTGACAGGCGTGTCACCTCACCACAAGCCTCAGATACAATATCAGGCACTGACAAGGGAATGAAAACCATTTGGCTTAGGTACCAAATTGCCATTCAGGAGAACACGACTTTAGTATTCACCTCTTCCCCAGGCAGCCCTTGATATTTTTCAATTTGCAAGCATTACCAGAGGGCTTTTCACACCTGCCTGGGAACAGAAGTCAAGGCTTCATCATGGCAGGTCGAATCTGATGCCCTCTGTCACAATGACTTTCAAAGCAGAAGTATCCAGCCTGTGGTTGGCTCTGCTACACAAAATCAATGCTTCACCCACAGCCTGCTCGACAAATCAAGAGAAATTGGGCCAATATCTAATGCTCTTTTAAAAGTCCTCTGGAACTCACTGGTACAGCAAGTAATAGGTCAATCGGTAGCGGCTGCTTCTGCCTACAGGGTACTTATTCCTGCAAAATAGAGCTGTGCTAGTGATCCACTTCTAAAGTAGCACTTACTAGAAGGCTGGATACCTCAGCTTAAAAAAAAAAAAAAAAAAGAAAACAAACAAACAAAAAACCCACACAACTCAAAAGCAAGTATTTACAAGCAGAACTAAGCACCTCTGACATCAGAACACTGCAAGTAGGTTAACCAGCTTAACAGTCACAAATCACTGATTTAAATCTCTCTGTTTTCCAAATAGTGTTTTGTTTAGCCCCCCAATATGAAATGAGTTTTACCAACCTAAGTCTGTGCATTTCTTTCCTATTTCCATCAAGGCACTTGGCACCAACCATTAAACTAGAAGCAACAAGATGTGACAGGGGAAGGGATGGATAAAGCATTACTTGCCTTACTTGAAGCACAGCAGCCATTGGGATCAGGGCACATCAAGCAACAGAAAACGGGACTGACCCAACTGTAGAAAGACATTCAGTGAGGCTGACAGCTTTCTACCTGTACTAAAGCACACAGGTTTCTCACCTGGAGCTCATCAATCTGTGCTAATTACTTGTGAAATGTGAGCTAACTCAGGCATAATTTCCATAATCAGTGACATGAAGCTGAGGGTAACACAGCAGCCACATATCTGCTACTCCTAGGAGTCAAAGAAGTGCTAATATCAGTGCATACCCTGTCCACTATACGTACCTCACCCAGTGACAGCTCCAAAATTGCACAGCAGTGCCACTCAGCATAGTGTGTTTTCTGCCTGAGACACATGTGTGCTCACTGCAGACCCATGGGGAGCCGGCAGCCATGCCCCCCTCACTTTGGAGCTACCGAGCTCAGGTCAAAACAGCAATAAGAATATGCAGCCTGACATGGCCATGTGCAGGCCAGGATAAACATGTGATGACTGCAGCCTGAATAAAGCCAACCTTCTTCCAGGCCATTGCTGGGCAAAGCCCAAGTGAAGAACAGTGCAAACCCATGCACCGTGATAGCATCCAGACCACCATGGCCCTATAATGTGGGGCAGCCTTCATATGGCCTAAAAGCTTCTCGTGTGCTTTAGTCAAAATGTGTTACATACAATGATCATCTGGCTCTTTTCCACTAAAGTCAAAGTCACCAAACCCTGAGCAGGCTATCACCCTACCCAAACATCTGTCAGATCAAAACAAAGGTAATTTGCATCTTCAAGTTGATGGTGTCTGCTTGAGGGCATTCAGTTATCTGGCAAGCCTGGGTGTGAAAAGGACTGATGTTCCTATTTTCCCCAATTACTCATAAATCTACCTGTCTCTCCCTATCATAGGTTTTTTTGGAGAGCATATTAAGGACCTTATCAATATTTTTCTACTGTCCAGAAAACCTTAGAGGAGGTCTTCCCCCACCCATAAGCAAACAAATGCAGTAGACAAAACATCTGCATGAATCCATCAAAGCCAGATCTGTGGCAAATGTTTTTTGTTCTGAAATAAAAAAACCATTATTTTAAAAAGTCCCCACTAAAAGCTATTCAGGGGAGTTGGGAAGGAAGCGAGGGAACAAAAGGAAATTTTCTTCATCCCCACATGGCAGAGAGAAAAACTTTGTCTCCATCTCCACAAGACTGCCCAGGTCTCTTCTGAGGAGTCCCAGGCCTTGTGCTCTGGGGTTGGGCTCCTTGATCCCAAAGGGATTGTGCAGGCACCTGGCTCCCACCCACTTGGGGAGGGATTCTGGAAACACCAAGGATCCAGGAAGGGTGTGCAGAGCTACTGCATGTATCCAAATTGCCTTGCTGGACATAATAACCCAGGAAAGAACCTCAAAAATGACTGGAGCTATTAAAAAACCCCTCTCCTTCCGGTGAAAGGCATCATCATACATGTACTTCATCTAAGAGAAGGTTAAAAGGTGGCTTGATCACAATTTACAAGGGGCTGCACCAAGACACAGATAGATTTCATGTCTTCTTTTCCTCCCAGAAATGAGGTGTGAATTTTTAACAGAGCTGGTAATTAATCATTGAAACAGCTTACTCGGGGATGTGGAGCATTCTTCACCACTTGCAGTCTTTAAATAGATGCTGGATTTCTTTTTAAAAGAAGACATGCCAGGTCCCAAACAAGAGCTAGAGGTCTGGTGCACGATTACTACCCAAGCCCATTTGCTCTTCCCCTACTACACAACGCAGGCTTAATAACCATGATGCACTACCTTGGCTTAAACATCTCTGGAGGATATTGACACATCTAATCTGGGATATTCCTAGCCTCCCTCTTCAGCCAAAGTGGGCAGTGAATCTTCTCCAGAGGCAGAAGGAGAAGCCAAACTTACGTGCTCTGAACATCCACTTTGCACAGCTAAGGCCATTTGTAATCGAGTTTAAACTACAGCACACTGAAGATAAGCTCTTAATTAGAAAAATGGCTAGCCACCTGGACATCACAGCCTTTCCCTCCCAACCCCACTCCCTCCTTGGAGGTGCTGAGAGGTGTAGCAGCAGCCCCCCTCTACTCACCCTCCCTCCAGACTCACGCCAACTCACGTAGCACTGGAACACCAGACAAGTCACACCAAACCTGTACACTGCTCCTCCCTCAGCTTTCAGCCAGGTTCTCCTCACTGGTGGTGAAGTACATCCATTTTAGTGGACTAGTTCAACAAGACATTACTATTTTCTAATTGCTTCTGCTTTTTGAGAGAGGAGTTTGTTTCATACAAAGAACAGCAAGACCCAACTAGACCCCAGATAAGCTTAGAAAAAGGAACAGATGGCCTCTTTCAGGTACCACTGTGGAAAGCAGCCTCACGTGTCTTCAGTGTTACAACTTCCTACAAATCCTTCATATTTTTAAAAGAACAGTAATTCTTTATACATCTTTACAAATATTTGCCTTTTTCTGTGCTGTTAACGCTTGCTGTTGCCAACAGATGTTGCCAATTTCTGTTTGAAATGCAAGGAATGAACTGTCATAATTTTGGATGCATTTTCAGGGGAAAAAAAGAATTAAAAATTTTACCAAAAAGCAATTCATAGCCAGATTCACAACCATGACTCTGTGAAATCTGATTATCTGATCTAGCAAATCACATCCTGAAGTAAGAGCCAATGTTTCCTGGAAGAAACACAAAACATTTTAGGTATCAAATCTGTCATGGATAGTTCTATAAAAAAGATCACTGTGATTGGTAGCAGACTAGTCACCTTGCACATACACAAAGGTTAGAGCAGACTGATTTTTATAATTGCACATGAAGTGTTGAAAAAATAGGTTCCTGGCAATTACAAGATATGAAAAAAAACCCACCTTATTCTACAGGAGCTAACTCCAAGAAGCATGCATGTTCATTCAATGATTCTTTCTTCTACACAGTTTTGGAAAATTGCATCACTGTTTGCTTCATCAGAATTTCCATAATATTTCTGATTTCATTTTGGTAGCTGCAACATCCACCCTTGCCATGAATGATTATGATTGATGCACCCAGGACATCAGTTTATCATAACAACAACAACAAAATATATATACACACACATAAATGTGTTTATGTATACACACATATATGTATTTTTATGTATAGGTATATATTTCTAGGTAAAAATATTTTCACTAACAGTTTGACAGGGATGTGACCTTTCCTGTTACTGAATGCTTTTACATTTTGACTGCTAATCAGTAGCAGAACTTTGCTGTTAACACACAGAATGGGCAGGCATTACTTATGTTCTTCCCATCTGCGATACTTATTTATGGATCTTGACATTTCTCTGAAGTCAGCCACTCAAGGAAGCAGCTATGGCCACTTGGAGGGCTTAGACAAAATGCAGCCTAACCTACCAAAAAATCAGACAAAATTGTGATGACTCACTGTCTGACACATCGGTGGTACCCATTGCAAGATCAGCTGGGAAGGACTTGCCGACATCTTCATCAAGCACACGTATGAACTGGAATTGCAGAGTAATGTTAATTGATACAGGGAGCTATAGTGGCTTTAGAAGGATACCCAGGAAAATAACTATATGTGATGCAACATTCGGTGACACTTTCCAATCCGCTTGGCAACAGGATGCTAAAGGAGCACAGAAACAGCCAGCGTTCAACTGTGCCCTTTAAGCAGTTTGCCTGTAGAAACAGTGGATGACTCAGAAAGCAGAGTATTCTCAGCTGAGACAGCAGCTTCTGAGTCAGCAGCAAGCAGCCAAGTGTCTGCTAGTAAAGGTGATAAAAAGGTCAGATTGGTAACTTCAATTGAAGGAGGAGCTGGTAACAAGTTGAGCTCACTACTTTGGGTAGCATACTTTGGGTGGAGATGCTCGAAGATGTCCTCCTGGTGCTGCAACTAATCAGTGGAGCATTAGGTATATTTTGAACTGGTTTAGTAGTCCTTGTGGATACATCTTTGCAAAAAGAAGCTGTTCTTTGGAAGGAGAGAATGACACATGTGGCACTGCCACACAGAAACTATCCTATGAGCTCTTCCTAAAGAAAAGGAATCAAATAGCAAATCTGTTCTTGCCATTTATGGACTTAAAGCAAAACATGTCTCTGATAAAACTCATCTGTCCCTTCACAATAAATTATACTTACAAGTCAGAGTATATCTCAGCATAAAAGGAAATTCATTAGTCAGATGTTGAATCAGGCCTTCAGATCCAGCAGGGAGGGAGCCACACAGGGTGCCTACTGCTGTCACCACATAAGGATGAGTCCCTTGCAGATACAGCAGGACACAGCAGTAGCTGTCAGGCACGGTCTTGGGACACCACATGTTTCTTTACAGCACTGCCAGCTAAAGAGGACAAAAGTTTCACAAGTAAACATAGTATCTGGCCATTGAGAAAGGTCCCCTTTTTCTTGCATTGCTCTGTAAGCCAGGAAAGATGACAAAAGGAAATAAAGACACTAAATGTTAAACTAAATTTAAAGAAACCACACTCAAGAGGATACTTGCATTTTTGAGTTCCCCTGTACTTGGTGAGCAGTTCAGAGTGTGACCTCTGAAAGAAGTGGCCATAAAAACCCATCACCACTTTATGTGCTGTGGTTATATCCTGCAATGGCATTTGACTTACCTGTAATAGCACCAGAAAGAACAGTCCAATAAGGTCTTTGGTGTAAATGTGAGAAGAAGTACTGCACACTTCTCTCAGAGTGAGAAGTACTGCAAGGATGCCATGAATTGTACAATAGCTGAAGTTTCCTTTTCTTTGCCCAGGTTATAGATTCAGTAATGGGCACTGTGCTTTCTTGACACTGGTAGGGAAAAAGTAAATGTTTCGTTTGCTCCGGTAAAGGTGGAGTGAAATCTCTCTAGGATGAAAAGACTCAGGTATGAGAGGACTATTATTCATCAATTCAAAACAGCTCCACTTTTTGCAGTCTCTAAGAACAGGTCTGTCAGAAAGCAAACAACTGAATTGGACCATCATGACTCTGGAAACAGAGAAGGTTCAGATGTACTGTGGTATGTTAAGAAAATTTCTTTTCTCTAGGTTTCCCAAAGCAGACACTCAGACATGGATTCTAGAAATTCTTCTTAAATAAATAATTTGTAAAGTACAGCGTAGAGAGCAACTCAAGCTGGGTGCCTCTGAAGAAGGCAATAAAAGAGAAGGCAGCAAAGAAATCTAAGAAAGCAAAGCAAGCAGAGAAAACTCTGGGCAATTATACCCTTACAATCTAAACTTCTCAACCCTCATGCATCAATTCAGGTCAATTATAAAATTTGAGTCTGGGGTCTCCCCATTCTTCTTTGAATCTCTTCATTTTTGTCAGGTGCGAGGTTTCTTATCTTCATGGGTAGCTGTTTGTCTTTTACCAACCAGACTGGAAGTCAATTCTAGGTCCTGTCTGTCAGTTGCTATTTTGCAGCTGCAGCTGGGGAGAGAAATAAGTCCTTGGCTATAACCAAAACATTCTTCTGTTTCTTGTTTTCTTTTGGATGTGATGTTCCATGCCTTTACTTTTCTCTAGGGATGCTGCTGCTGACAATCAAAAGCTCCCTTATCTTCTTGCTTGAATAGTCTCTGAGGCCCTTCTAGGCACAAAGTTCAAAAGTTCATAGCTTGTGGCCTAAGCAAACTTCGTTACTTATGCTGAGTTATGCTAAGCAAGTTCTATATAAGCAGTTTCTAAGCAAGCTCTATAAGAAGTACCCCAAATAATTCAATACACTAAGGCAGTCTATTCCATAACAGGTCAGAAGAATTAAAGCCAGAGAAGGGCACTGTGAACACAGAGAGACTGGTGCCCAACCCGTGGGTGTTAAGCTTAGTGTGAAATTTGAGGGCCCCTCCTATGCAATAAAGCCAGAAGCACTCCCTGCATGCCTGGGGGACAGTGCAAGGGCATAGCAGGGTGTCTGAAGGTGCAAAGTTCTCTGGAATAGCAGTGGAGGGCTGCTTAAAATGCAGAGAGGTAACTCCGGTGCAATCATAACCCTGCTGCTTTTGGGGCATGGCCACTGCTACCAGCTGTCTCACAAACTGACTGGGCAGCATCTCAGAGAGCACTAACTGGCCCAGGCCAAACCAGCCAGGGAATGTGCTGGTATTTAAGCAGCATGGGCAATCAGAGCATCAGCACTCAAGGATGCCATGCCTTATTCTGCAGCATATTTTCAGCCAATGTAGCTAGGTTTCCACCATCCCTTGGCTGAGGGATCACGTCTCACTCCTGAAACATAGCCAGTCTAGTAGGTGAAAATTAAAGGTCTCAGCTCCCCTCTTCTCCTAATTCTTCACATTTGGGTTGTACCTGTCATCACAGAAAGTTGCCTTTCCTCCTAAGTTTTTTTCCTCTCCTTGAGGTCTGGTACTTTCTATCCATGCTTACCTGCAGAGATCAAGGGTGCTACAGAAAATCAGAGCAGATGCTACAGAGCTATCAGATAGCAGCAATCCCCAGCTGATTGTAATGCAACCCTTTTAGTTCCTTGAGTCATTTTGCGGAGATTTAGGAAGGGAGTTCCCTGCAGCATAGGATATTGTCATTATGTAGCACAATGAGGTGCTGTGATGAGACACCATTTTCTCACCAAACAGGATTCCCATGAAACCCTGGGAGGACACGGAGGCTCGCAGCCTTGTGTGAGACCAACAGGGTTGGCAGATCTGGGCTGGGGTTTCTCTCAGTCAGGAACCCTGAGCTCTGTCAATAAATGTCACAGTGTAGGTGACAAGTGGACATTGTTCACTACCTCAACCAGGTGTCCTCTCCTGGCCTCCAGGGAAGTGTCCTCTCTCAGGTAGTGAGGAGGTTTGTGATTGACTCTCCCTGCCAGGGAAGGGGAACATGCAGAGCTTGAACCAAGAGACACCCACAACCCACCCCATTGCACATCACACAACCAGAGTAAAAGCAGGAGAGAAGAGGAAGCACTTTGCTGCTCAGAGATCCTTTAGGCTTCTGAACACCACAGGAGGCAGGCACAGTTGAAAGGAAAAATCTAACTGTAAGCCTGAACACACTGGTTTCCATTGGTTTTTCTGATCTTTAACAGTATTTGATCATACAGAAAACCATTTCACAGTTTCTCTTTGCCATTACTCTGGCGTGTGTAAGTTGCAACCGTCAGGAGTAATATATCCCACTTGTCCACACAGCGGGACTCCTCATGAAAGCAAAGTGAATTTGATTCTCAAGCACTCAGTCCAGATGCTGCGGCTGACTCTGGCTCTTGTTCCCCATTCAAATATAGGCCAGGGCAGAGGACTTCTTTCTGGAACATCAGCATGTCAGGTAAAATCAATAAAAGCAAGGGGAAAAAATGCCTCTGGCTCTGTAGGGCTTTTAAAGCACAGCTGCACTTCAGAGCCTGGAAAAAAAAAAAAAAAAGTGCAATGTCACCAAAAAGCCCCAGAGGAGCAGAGGGAGCAGAACATGGGAATCACCTTCAGTGAAGTCTCAGCTCTCCCCTTCTCTCTTGCCATTTTTGCTGACTTTATCCAAGGTAGGTCAAGTCATGTGTTTCAGTGGCTTTTCTGCAGCTTATCAACTGTTTCAGTGCAATGAGGATCCAACAAGTACTAGAGCAAACTGTATCACTATGTATGCCTTTGATCTGTGCCTAATGCATGAGAGATGCAGCAGAATGACAGCTCTTGCACCAGAAATCATTATTTGTATCTTCTTATTCTTACACTTAACTGTTTTTGCATGACCAAGCAGTAGAAATCAAAAGTTTTTGTTTCATACACCTTTCATGTGATGTTATTTAAACAAAAAAACCTCTGGTTTACTACAGACCTTCAAAAATCTTAAGAATGAAATAGAGTACTTCATTTGAGCTGAGGGTTGTTAGGAGTTTGAACTTTTTTGACCAAGTGCTTTGTTCACTCAGACTGACTAAGAAATTACACTTAGCCACATATCCATTTCAAAGGCCAAATAAGTCCCTGCAAACACAGATGGCCACACACTTCACGCAGTTTACTACCATCCAACTCTACTGCACACCTCTGGTTAATATTTCTTTCCTTTTCCTCCAGATCATGACCTTTGGGTTTGCTTTTCTTTGCCTTGTTGAATCTTTTGTTCAGCCCAAAACTTCACAGAATGTCTATTTCACATGCATGAGAGTGAAAAAATTCTATTGTTCTATACATCACATCAGTAGACAAAAACAATTATTCCCACTCTTCTTCTCCAGATACCTTTCTCTACTCTTTCCCACAGTCAGGCAAACTTAAGACTCAAAGGGATCCTTCTGTCAATATCTTTATTTGAGAATCAGTCTGAGAATCCTCAAAGGCACTAATACAATAAGAAAGCTGCCAGGCAAGCTGCGAGCCAGAGAGACCACGCACAGTATTTGCACTACCGTTTCAATGAGATTTTTCAAATTATAGACCTTGAAATCTACTATTTGCAAATGAAATTGTTTTTCACCTTCCTGAGAACAGGGGTCAAGAAAAAAGCTAATGATGGCCATACAGATTACGCACACAAAATAAGCATCCCTCATATGCAAAGCTGCTCTCAGGAAACCATTTCATTAAAAACTGCACAGTCAGAATATTTTGGTCCTGATACCCAGACAGGAACCCAAAAAGCCACCATGAGTCACACGGATAGCTCAGGCTTATGTTACCCTCAGTGAATCCCAGCTGCCCTAGGGGACTATTTGGAGGGCTCCTCATTGAGCTACTTTGCATCTTGTCCCTGACATTTCCAATCCCATTTCACTGTGGTTCTCCTTCAAAGGCCAGATGAACAAGGAGGCTGTCAGGTCTTACAAAGCTGTGGCTTCAGACTCAGCTGGAGTAGGAAAAAGGGCGTGCTGAAAAGAAACTTCTGGTTTAATTCACTGGGAAATAGGCTCAGCTTTGAGGTCCTGGTCTGAAAGGGCCATCACAACCACTTTGTATAAGCTGTAACACCAAAATGTGTCAGACCCACTGCTCAGGCATGACACAGGTATTTTTGGGTCTGCATTGACAGCACAACAAGACAAGCACTACTATACCCAAGAGATATGATTAGAGTACCAAGCCCAGACCCTCTAGAAAGCTAAAACCAGCTCTGCCATGGAAATGAGTAACCAGAAGCACGCTAAGAAAACGTGTTCAGTAGAAGATAAGATTTCTCAATTTAAATCAGAACCCACTTGCCCACTAAAACAACTCTTACACCCCAAAAATGCCTTGCTGCTTTACCACCAGCCTCTGTATGGCCTCTCCAGCAGCCGTGCTCGCATCCTTTTCTTCAATTAGAGTTAGCTCTACTAGACTTAGATTGCTAACTCTGAAAAGAGTAAAACTGAAGTTAAGCTATTTTAATGAGGGATTAGAAAAGACAGTCATTTTATTGTGCCGCAAATGCTAATGGCCCATTTTGTAGAAAAAGGTATACTGCTCTGTGGAGCAATAAGCTCTAGTCATTCTCAGAACTCAGCTCCTCAGCAAAACAGCAGTGATCCATACACACATCCCGCTCACCAGCACAAAAATTAGGCCAGGGAGACTTTTGTCTCTATTTCTCACTCCTCAGTTCCCAGGAGCCACACAAGCAAAGCATGCAGACACCAAATTCCTCCTTCAAGCAGCTTTACACCGTTCACCTTAACTAAGGCAGGCTTCAATTACCTCTCTGAGAGGGAAGGTATCAAGCCTACAATTTTCCTATCATACAGCCCAGCTTGCTGACCTTCTCGGATTAGCTCCTCCATGGTTCATCTGAACAATGGGGGATACAATTTAGTGGGGCAAAAGCCTCTCATTCACAGCCATGAGCCACCCACTCAGTGGCAAAGCCTGGACTTGGCAGGCCAGGCTGAGAAGAAGGAACACAGTGGGGACTGTTCTGGGATGCATTGCCTTGCCATCTCCTCAGTCTGTCCAGCCACCAGGTGTTCTGCTGCACACTCAGGGCGAGTGATGTTTATAGAAAAAACACTGCAACTGACACAACCAAAATTTCCTTTCCTCTCCTACTTACTGTTACAGCTGAGGAGACAGTTTGGTATTTGGGTGTTTGGTTTCTTCCAACCACTACTTAAACTTTTCTCAGAAGAAGTCATCATCCAACAGATGACCAGGTGCTGTTTATACTCATAATGTTAATGTATGAAATCTTGAAAATATCTACTTTCAAGGACAAGCTCTAGCAGAGCATTTATAACAACTCAACCAGGCAGTACAAGGTCTCTCTTTTCTGCACCTAATGTTCAAGAAAGCAGCTCCAAATTTCACACCAGCTTTCCAGAGGCAAGCCAGCTCCTGCCACTCTTGGCTTGTCATTGCAGGTAGTGGCAATAAATCACAGTAAGTAGATAGAAAAGTAAGAGCTGAAGGAGGAAAAGGCAGAGAACATGGTAGGAAGCAACAGCATGTTTTCACTCATGGGAATTGCATGGCTGTAAGTATTCCATGCTGCTGAATTAAGAGGTGCCTGTTACCTTCTCCATGGGAGTGTCATCAACACCATCCTGCAGCCTTTGCTGGTGTGGATTATCTCTGTGAGTCACCGTCATTTCCTGGAAGACAGAATCAGGCCCACATGCTGCACCTGTCAGTGTTCAAGCTTGATTACTCAGAATAGGAACCAAACAGGCATCTCAATTAATCACACTCATGTATTAGTAAGTAATTCATTAATTCAATAAATTGCTCCAGGCCATAGCATAATCAGTCATGTCAGAGATTATAACAAAAATCACAAACTAAAGTGTTAAACATGGGCCCATCCTTGCTGATTCATCATCTGTAGTAATTATTCATGGCAGAACAGGTATACTTTATATACTTTAAGACAGGTGGCACGGAAAATTAATCAACTTAATTGTGTAGATTTCCTCTATCAGATCTGCTGGTTGAGCAATATAAGATTTAAGCGGCAGAAAATTCAGAAGCCTCAGAAAAAATAAACATTTTCGTGATGTGCTCACTGATAGCCAGTAACTGCTCTGCTTGATAAATGTGGATTACCTGTACAGTAACATGTAATTCCTCATCCCCCAGCCCTCAGGCACGGAGCTGAGAAGGTGTCCCTGTACCTGCATATGACAACTCCACAGCTCAGAAACATGGTGTGAACTGTGGAGTTGTCCTGTGCAGGGACAGGAGTTGGGCTTGATGATCCCTGTGCGTCCCTTCCAACTCAGGACACTCTGATTCTGTGGTGCTGTAGAGACCAAGAGAAGCCGCAGCCACAGCTGGAGCTGTAAGAGCATGCACTGAGCAAACTCCTCCTGCAATGCCAACGGGCTGCTCAGCATATCTCCATCATCCTAGTTTCTATTGTCTGTTGCCAAATAGGTCACTGTACCACAAAGGGAAGTCCAATCAATAGGTTTCACTCATTTGGGCTTATCCATTTAGTAACAATTTTATGGGAAGGGTGAAGCTCTACATCACAGAACACAAAGAACTGAGCTGGAAGGGACCTCAGCCACCATGTCCAATTAACTACATCTACCTCATCATTAGCAAGTGCCCATCTAATTTCTTCTTACAGATCTCCAATAATATCATCTTCAGACAATGTATCTCAGTTTACCTATGTTTAGAAATTTTTCATACCATCTTCTTACAAGCTAAGCTCGTTACTTATCATGTCTACCACACACTCAGAAAAGAGACTACTCTCTTGCTTTCTGCAGTAGCCTTTGTACCTCTAAAGTTTGCTGCTCTATTCCCCATCCAGTTTCTCTACTCATGATTCAAGCAGCTTCATTTCCCTTACCTACGCAGGAAAAAAAAAATGCAGGCTTAGATAGAACAAGACTGCCTATAGATTAATAATAGTGTCATCAAGTTGGTTAAGATAGGCAAAATTAAGTTGAAGCTAGAAAGGAAAGAGAGAGAGCACTTTAAAGAAAATGCCCTAAATACAGCAGAAGAAAAAAACCTCATTCCTATTGACAGACCACTTACTGCTATGTTTTTTAAAATCCAGGAAAGAGAGGTCAAGCTACAATGCAAGGAGGAAAATAAGCTGATTTTTCCTCTTTCTGAAAATTAATTAAGTCATAAATTTTATAGCATAGTTACAAAAGCCCAAAAGATGTTACATTTCTGAGCAGAAATTGAAAGAGCTTGTTAAAAAAATGCAAAATTCACTTCTTTGCGCAAAATGTGGCCCATTTTCATGATTTTGTCATGTTTTCCCATTCTTTGACCAGTTGTAGTTAACCAAACAGGCTTTTGGTATTGTTGACCAAACTTGCAGATGGCATTTAGAGGTCATGTTATTTAGCTGCATAGGTGTGCATTATTGGTTTTACTCTGCTTAATTTTAAGAACACACATGCCATCTAGTAGGTAAAGCACCTGACATACAAAAAACAACTAGTACATTGTAATGGGATTCACGTTACAGAGGGTACATTCACAGTGCAAATCCATCATTGCAGTTTGCATAATCTGTCTATAACTAAATGTGCAGTTCTTTACATATCCAAAGACATTATGTTTCCAGATGGTTAGGATTAACATTTAATCGGTTAGTTTACAGCCATAACAACAGGCCTTCCTCTTGGAAGTGTGCCTACATGCTCTGCCTGCTCATACATCAATTCCAGACTTTTCTGGCCCTTCATTGCAAGAGATGCTTTGAGCTGTCATAAGCAGCATGCGGTCCTGATCCTGGAAAGAGCTGCATAGCGCCCATCGCTATATAGAAATCCCAACTGCTGCTGAAAGCATTCAACAAATGGGGAGAGCTAGCTCTCTGCAAGAGTCCTTGTCAAAAAGAAAAAGGTCATGGGGATAATTATTTTTATGTGTTAGGTTGTGGATGAGCTCAGTAGATTTTAGATGTTCTCCTGCCCCTACCTGCTGTATCACCATTTTCTTCAAGCTGAGAGCCAGTACACTAAGTGTAAGATTCATCACATAAAGCTGTCTAAGAGTCTAGTCTAAACTCAGTGGCTTTTCCCCCTCTGTAATCAACTGAGATAGATGGGCACACTCCAGAGAGCAACACCTTTTGTCCTGAAACAAATAATGGAAATACATGAAATGGCTCCCCAAATGCCTGCTTCACATTCCACATCTAGCTTTGCAATGGTTTAGATTTAGCAATAAAAATTATCTTTAAAAAAAAAAAAAGCTATTTTCAAGCGAAGACCTGTCTTTATTTGAAGTTTGACACTCTGTGCTTTGAGCAAAGGTTAAAGTAACTGACCAGCATCATGCACCACACAGGTTAGGGTGATTCTAATGTCAAGGATGTAAGGTGGTCACATTCTGATGTGGCCCATGAGATGCTACTGCTTGGAGCATAGATATATCCAGTTCATCTTCTGGTTATGGTGCACTGTTTCACTGATGACCAGGTGGATGTGAGATCCCTGATTTAGGCAAGAAGGTGCATTTCAGATCTTTGCCAGCACAACTATGACTGAGGACTTTTTCTTCACACTTCGAAAACTAAGCAATGCAGGCTTTCTCCTTTGGGGATCAAGTCCAACTGACCTGTCATTGAGATGCAATGTGCCAGATTTCTCTTCTGACTTGCCAGTCAGGTAGAAAAGGTACCTAACTCCCATCTCTTTCACCTGCTATGTGTCCATGACATGAGTTTCCCTAACACCTATGCCAGCATTGTAGGGGCAAATTTACTGATAAATTGCTGCCTGCCTTTCCCATCCTCTATCACTACTAAGTACTAGGGCTGTCCCTACAGTAAATGTCTTGTATTCTCCACTGTTCTTGCTGCTGCACAGCCACAGCTGACTATCCAGACATATGGAACCCAGTAAATTATAGGCATATTTCAAACATTCATTCTGGAGCTGGGAGATCAGAACTATCATTTTGTGGGATCATTCTGTTGATCAAAAGAGCTGTTGACTATGCAGTCACCTGAGAACAACACGTAAACACCCCTCCTAATCACTGCACTCCAGATTCAAGCTAGAAACCCTCGTCTTCAGTCATACACTGCCACAGATGTTAGACTCGTTGAGGAGAACAGACCAAGAACAGAACTGATGAAAAGCTGCCCTGGGTACATTGAGGAATGCACATCTGGCCTTCCTTTTCCCAGCCCCAGTGTTTCCCAGTGGTGTGGTTACTCAGTGACTGGGCAGCGGCTCTGCATGCAGATTGCGCTGCTGCAATCAGACCAATAAGCAGAGGCTGCTTGCATTTACTGTCAAAGCTTGCTTTCTTCTTTTTCCTAATACTGCTTATTCAGCACTTTGTCTAGATGACATCTGGCTGACACCTGTACATTGAAAAGCACAGAAATGGTGATAAATTACTCAAGACTTGCAGGAAATCCTGCTGTCAGACACCACCATTCTACAAAGAGGCCAATGACTTCTAATAGAAACCTGTGATTTTAAGACTCAGAACTTACAATAAGTAGTATTCAAGACAAATGCATGCTAAATGGTCTCAGTATGATTATCTACAAGAAATTTTATTGATGATATTTACAGCTATTAAGCTTATTGAGACAAAATGCTCATACAAGTTACTCTAGAGCACCAATTTTTTAATAGATATTACATAAGTATATTACAGCTGAAGTATCTAGTAATTCTAAATTCAGCTGGAGAAAAACAGTTTGGAAGGAGTAGATAAGTTGTGAACATTGGTATTATGATGTAGATTTTGAAAAAAATCAGAATTTTTTCAGTATCTTCAGAATGACCCTCCGTGGATCTAAAGCTATTTGATGTCAATGGGAAGGCTCCTCTAAGTAGCCTTTTGGAGGCTTAGAAAATCTTTACAGTCATCAGGATCAAAGGGAAAGTCTTGCCTTTGGACAGAAACAGCTTGGTAGAAAATAAATAAATAAATAAATGGAATAAGAATCAAATGAGAAATGGTCTTTCCTGAACAGCAGGAATTTCCTTTTAGCTTGTGTAGCCTCGGATTGGTGAGCAGAGGTAAAGTCTGACCAGCAACACAATTTTGGACTGGGTACAGATGAGCAACAGCAAGAAGTTTCAGGTATATATTGCTGGGCCACAGGAATCCTTCACTTTGTGGGTGTGTGTTTGTCTGCCAATATTTGTTGTAAATACAGGTATTTTGTGAAACACTGAGAGTTTGCATGAAATGGTGGAAATTCTCACAAATGGTCCACTGGAACTAAACTGATGGGTTTTGCACAGCTCTAGGTAAAAGCTACAGTTGTGTTGCTGAAATAGTGGGCTTACAAAATAGCAAATTTCTCAAGAGGCCAGATAGTTTCCTCTCAAATAAACTGCTTCTAGGTAATTAAAAGGACAGAATTTAAAAAAAAAAAAAAAAAGTCACCCTTTCCTAGCATAATTAGAGTTGCTCAAAATAATAGTCCAAGGAATTCCTAAATACTCAAATACCCTCTTAATTGCAGCTGAGCAGCTATCAATGGTAAAAAGCAGTTCCAGCTAACTAAAGGCTGGAGGGTAGACAAGCTGTAAAATTCAGCCTTGCTGGAAAACCTGCCAAGGCCAAGCACTGAGGGTGACAGCTGCATTCGGCACCATTTCCCCATTCTGCAATAAAGCTGACAAATTAAATGACATTTAAAACAAGAATTTTTCCTTGAATATTTGTGAAAAAATATGCCACAATTTAATTGTGAGGCTATGCCTGAGGAAATGGCCATATCAGGTGACAAAATTCCACAAATATTCAAAAGCAAAGAGCTGTCTTCTCTGTACATGTCCCTGTTCTCATTAAATATGAAAGATGAAGACCAATTCTTCCCAGAGTTTGAACACATTCCTGACTTTAAGTAGATGGCTTCAGCAGGACACCTTCCACATCAGGCCTGTGTTTAAGCATCTCAGTAAGCCCAAGGCTGATTTTTCAAACAATTTTATCACAGAAGCAAACAGCAATAAAAGGGATTTGGGAAGTAAATGTTCAAAGAAAACCTTCATTAATTAAACCCCATATTTTGGGGCTAAAAACCAGGTTATTTCCCAACACAGGATGTGGAAGAGGACTAGTCTTTCAAAAGTGCTTAGAAGGCAGCTCCTTGTTGCAACACTTAATATCATTAGCACAGGCAGCTCTGAAAAGGTGGTCTGAAAATATACCACACCCGTGCACAGATTTCGACTATTACCTTTAGGTGAGAGGACAATCTTTCCATAATATTCACATGTTCTTATGTTTAAACGGTATTCACAAATATGATCTGTGACCATCTTTCAAGCTGGTACATAAAGCGCTAAAAACAGCAGATGTCAAGGTAGAGAGGTCAAACATTTCATGACTTGCTACTGTAGATCTGTGCTCAGTAAATTTGACATTAAACACCTCTTTCAGCTTATCCTGAGGTTTTCATGGCCAGTGGCTTTGTAGGTAGGGTGGTGGGGAGGGGTATAGTTTGGGGTGGAAGAAACAGCCTGACATATGGGATGAAGTCCAGTGGAGAGCCATCAGGATGATCAGGGGGTTGCAGCACAGGACATTTGAGGGGACGCTGAAAGAACTGGGGCTGTTCAGCCTGGGAAAGAAAGGCTCTGTGAGGATGTAGTCATTGTCCACAGCTGGTGGTTACAGAGAAGACAGCTAGGCTTTTCTCGGGGATGCACAGCAAAAGGACAAGTGGCAATGGGCACAAGTTACAGCAATTAGACATATGGAGAACACTTCTCCATGGGAGTGGTCAGGTACTGGAACCACTCCAGAAATCTCATGGGATCTCCAGCCTTGGAGCTATTCAAAACTCTTCTGGACAAGGACATGAGCAATCTATTATTTAAATATGGCCTTTTTTGAGCAGGCAGGTGAGATCAGACTATCTCCGAAAGTCCCTTTCAGCCTAAATAATTCTGTGATTGCGTGATCCTCTCTATACAAGGACTGAAACGCACATAAACTCTTGGCAGACTTTGTCAAGGCATTTTCTGGTGACATTTGCATATGGATGTTCTCATTTGCACATACAGAAATTCCTAGGACTTACGCAGTATGCAGAGTTTAAAATTTCTTTTTTCTATTTTAACTGTGTTCTCTATCACCAAAATGAGAAATAAAAGCAGGCAAAACCCAATTCCTTTCACTGATGCTGAGATACAGAGTGGCATTTTCCCTTAAAATAAGAGTATCTTTTCCTCCAAAACCACTAAGTCTGAATATATCTTTGTACATGACTATACCTCTAAGATTATAGAAGAAGAGAATATAAGCAAGCATTATGCAGAACCATTCAAGAAAGCAATTAATTTTTTTTTTTTTCCACAGCTGGATTATAATAAACCCGTAACTCAGTTTCATGTATCTTGACCGAAGGATGCATTAATTTGTTCAGAACAGTGGCAGTTTTCTAAGTATCACAGGTTAAATATATCTCATTTCTCTAAGAAAACCCATTAAATGTTTTGGATTTAGCCAATACATTTGGAGATTTTTTTTTCTGTTTCCTAAGAACACTTTGTCCAAACCAAGAAGTATTTCTCAGTGGTGCAGACAGTAAACACTGTAGAGAGAGAGATATTTTTGAAAGCCTAAGAAGGTAAGAATACAGCAGTTCTGTCTCTGACTGACAGTCCAGCGATGCTGGGATTCTACCTTCAACAGCAGCCAGAAGCAGGCATCTAATGCGCAGTGTAACAGGGAAGCATATAAGCTACTTACCCTGAATTCTCCTCCAGCATCCACCAATTTGCAGTTCAGAGACTTTCTGAGCCTGAGGTGCTTTCTATGTAGTCAGTAATCCCCATAGATTGGTGAGTGCTAATGGCAAGCTCAGTCCATCATTTTTATGTATGAAGTCAGGACTGTTGATTTCCAATACACAACATTTTAGATTACAATTCCTTTCCTCCTGTTTTACTGCCCGGTTCCTCAGCCATGCAATATCTTTCTGCAGTCCTGCACAATCAGCTTTCATCTTTACTACTCTGAAGAATTTAGTATTATCAGTACAAGTTTGTCAGTAGTCTATATTCATCCAATTTTACAGAGGATTATTCATAAATGAATTCATAACTTCATAGGTTGAATTGTGTAGGTCTCAGCACAAAACATTCTGGACCTTTATTAGTAGTCTCTCTCCCCTGAGAGAACTGACTGTTTTTACCCTTTTAAACAACTGCCTTCCCTCTTATCCTTGGCTGCCTAGTTTCCTAAAGCAACTGTTTTGGGGGGAACTCAACAAAGGGAGGTGCCCTGGTGTCCAGTGACAGGATGTGTGGGAATGGTTCAAAGCTGCACCAGGGGAGGTTTAGAATGGACATTATGAAGCATTTATTTAATGAGAGGGTGGCCAAGCAGTGGAACAGGCTCCCTAGAGAGGTGGTCAATGCCCCATGAGTGTCAGTGTTGAGCATTTGGATAATGTCCTTGATAACATGCCTTAACTTCTGGTCAACTCTGAAGTGGTCCAGTAGTTGGACTGAATGATCATTGTAGGTCACTTCCAACTTAACTATTCTATTCTCATTTCTATTCTATTCCAAACTTTGTCAAAAGACTTGGAAATTTATATGGATGATATCACCCAGGTCCACTGCAGCTTCATGAAAAGACGACGAAGAGGATGCACAACTTCCTGCTACAGAAGACTGAGCAACTCTTCCTCCATAAGTAATATTCATCATTTTTCCAAAGATTCTACTCTATTACTGTTTCAACAGATCTGCTTGTTACAGATGTCTGTCTCTCATTAGATTTTCCCTCATCCCCTTAAAAATCAGTATCCTATTTACTTCCTCACAAATCATAGAAAAGAAAGAGTCCTGCAAGAGAGGCTTTACACCACAGCTAGTAGCTCACCTGCTTTAACCCCATGTTCCTGTGGGATGCTGGGGTGAACACCATCTCATCCCAGTGACTCGCTGATATTCATTTTGCCTCTTTGTTCCAAAACAGTCACTGGTACTGACCTAAATTCCACTTGCACTGAAGTCGGTGTGGATTTTAATACCGATGCCAAAAAGACTAGAGTTAGATTAATATTATTTCTGTACAGAATTTTGCATATTTTCTTTATTTTATTCAATCTATTTTGTCAAAATCAGTTACACACTTTTGGTGATTCAAAAGTTCAAAGCTTCATATTATATTAAAGTTCAAAAGTTCATATTATATTCTAAAGCTGTTTAAATACCTCACTCCTATTTGTAAGAAAGGGAACAGTTATGAATATGATGCCTTTAGATGAGCTACATCATTTTCATAGGCATAAATGTTTCCTAAATTGAAGTATCCATTCAAGCAGACCTGTTGCTATACACACACTCCATACTTAAGCAGTGATGAAGTCCCAGGTGCATGGTTCTGCCCTCATCTTAAGGCACCCCAATTGTCTGTAGTCCTATGTATGTTTAGGATTGTTCAGTCAATGCAATATAATTGAATGTCCCAGCACAGCAGAAATGCTGATGTGGGTGAACATCAGTGAATTACAGTTCATACAGTAGTGTCATCCTCTGTAAGTATTTAGCACAAAAGCACATGAAACAAAAAAAAAAAAAAAAACTGAAAAAAATATAATGTTTCATCCACTGGTACAATATTCTCTCACAGTTAGCACATGTCAGCTGTCACGCAGTAACTTATAGTGTCATGGTAACTTGTTCATGGATTCACTTTATTTAGCAGGAGCTCTGTATGGGAATTGCGCAAGAATGGCGAGGAAGCTATATGCTTCCTCGTAAATATGTAAAGTAAATATGCTCAAGCGACTGCAGCCGGGGTGTGGAAAAAACACATACATCTACACTAATTGTTTTACTGACCTGGTGTGCTGATCAAGAAGAACCTCTGTGTTACATAGCATAGGCCTATGAGAAACTCTAGGCGCCTTATTATTATGTCTGAGATTCCTGCTTTGTTGTGAGAAAGAGCGGGAGGCTGCTCCTGTCTGAAGCCTTGAAATACAGGCGAGCTCAGCAGGCCCAGGGATCTTCTACCAGGGCTCAATTCTGCAGCACCTACGTCTCTGCTTGTCCCACCTCTGCCCGGGAGCTCAGGTGCTGCTTTGGAGATCCCCCAGTGCAGAGGTAACTAAAATAGAACTTGCTCTTTGCAATTGCGTTTGTGGCCTCTGGTTGCTTCTTGTGACGTGCCTGCGGTGGCTCGTGCAAGCTCAGTTGCAGACCATGGAATACTTACCAGTAGACCAGTATAATCCTGATCTTTATTTTTCCACAGTGGGAAAAAAATAGGTTCACTGTTTCAAAGACTGAAATTTTTTGTGCAGCAATATGAAAATTTAAATAGATTCATTATATATCCCTATGGATTTAGAGAGGATACACTTGCTTGCCTCTGGAATAATTCTTGGACTCAAAAAAGGTCTCTCCCTCTAATCTGCCTTACTGGCAACAAGGCCAGCCCTTCATCATTGCCCTAATGTTGTCAATTAATTTCAGTTAACGCCAGATCCTTCTCATTAATGTCAAGAAAGTGTAAGCTCCTCTTTTTACACTGAGTTCCCCTTACAGAGGCAGTTTTTGCCTGTAGTGGATGTGTACCCAAATGCAGTCTGTGGGACTTGCTATGAGAGGCTGTACCCACAGTGGCTGCTGATTAAGATCTGAGTGGACAAGGAAAAGAAGTTTCATTGCTGTTTGCCCTTTTTCTAGCTCAAGGTAGGGGTTGAGGGAATTGTGCACTTTTTCCCATTGCAAACTAACAGGATTATTATCCTACCAGCATTTGTATTTTTGCACTGGTAAGTGCCTTCCTCAAGCACAAACCTAGACAACACACCAAAACCCAGCACTCAGCCCGTGCAGCACGTGTGGCACTGCAGGGACCTGCCCAGCCATAGCAGTCCCTGCAGATCCACCCTGGCAGCCCATAACTTCCCTCAGACCCACTCCCTTGCCCCACACTGCCACCGACATCTCTCCCAGCTGCAAGTCCTTCCCACTACTCATGAGCCTCGTGCCACATTTGTCAGAAGCTTTTCTACCTAAACATGTGATGGAGGAACCCCTGAAGTTGAGAGGGTGAGGACAACATATTTACTGCTTTTGCAGGGCAAAGGGGAAACTCACATTATTAAAGTTCAGTTTTCATCGTTGATCAGAAGGCGGGAAAATTAGGACTAAGAGAAATGCCTTTACAAAGTGTTTGAGCTGGCCACCCACAGCATGTACTCAGCATGTGTATTCAGGTCAGCAAACTATTTCCTATGAGTCATGTTCAGCTGTATGCCTTAGCTGCATATTTTAGTCAGAATGATCTTAGCTGAAGTCTGTGCTGTGAGGAGGTTGGTGGTGTCCAAATTTGTTCTAGTATCCTGGAATTTGTGCTTTTGAGTGTTCTGACTCAATATAATCCTACAGAATTAAACTGTTTCTGTGTTCCGTTCCCACTGGGCTAATGAAATAGTTAAAATCCCCGTCCGTGGTACAGAATAGCAACACGATTGTTATAGAATTAATAATACAATACCGAGGTGGGTGACACAGCTCAGATTCAGCTACACCAGCATTAACATTTTGCTGAGGGAAAAAGCCAAGGCTTCTTTTCCTAATGCAATTCTCTTGCGTGCATTGAGTTCCTCACTATGCTTATCTCAGCTAGCAGCATGACTATCATTTTTTAATATTTCCAAATGTGGGACAGCTGCCTGCCTGGAGAAACAGTCACAGAGCCGCACACAGGAGAGGGGTGACTCACCAAGGGGTGATTGCTCAACCACGCTTGCTCCAAAGCCACTGCACCTTTCAGCCTCCAGTGGTTCACTGACCAGTGGTTCACTTGGGTGCCACCACTGACCCCCCAGCAGGGTAACTAACACCTGTGTTGTTATATCTTAAAGATAAACAGAGGCTCCAACTCCAAAACCCGCCAGTGAAAACCCCATGTTCTTGCCCCACTCTCTAACCCAGCTTGTTCTGGTCCCATGAGCACTACAGAGCATGCTTTGCTGAAAATTAGGTGCTTACGTGAGTTTTCTGGGCCTCTATAGGCTTGTCCAGCCCTTTGAAAACCCATGCCTAAGGGTTTCAGTACTCCTGCTGTTGCAGCAGCATATTGCATTAACACTTGCTTGTTAAGAGTTAAAGTTAAGAGATGTCTTTTGTTATTACAGTTCCTAAGTACAGCCTGTAGTGCCTGTAGGGTGATGGGTGCTGCAGCTCCAGGGGATGAGGAAGCATCAAAATTTATTCCAAAATAAACAGAGGAGGGGAAGAGCCAGGAACAGCAGAACAGAGACAAGGGGCAGACCAGGCAGTTTGTAAAATGTGAGGTTTTGTTTTCCTTGTGCCTAGGGAGCTTACACCAGCCACCACAGGACTGAATTCCTTAACCTGGCTGCATATGCAGAGAGGAACAGCAGAATGACTCCCTGCACCAGCAACCACTTCACCAGAGGCAGCACACATTACTGAGTTTGTATTAAATGGGTAGGCTCATCACTTGGGATTACAATTAATGTTGGAAGGAGATCCAAGAAGTTGTAAAACTTTAAAGGGATGCTTGTCATGTAATATTCTCTTCAACTTAAATTATATCAAAAATCTGGAGCATATGCGTAATAAGTAAGAGCAGAATTAATCCCCTAGCTGTCAGCACAACTGCTCTGAAATGGTGACTTACATCTAATTATATTTCTTTTTAAAGCCTGGTTGCAATCAGTTAGCTTCTGCCCTAGCTCATGCTGAGAGGAACCACAGCTGTGAGGTGAGATTACAAATATAGCACTATGGGAGTATTTACATCAACTAACTCAGCTACCTAAAATGGGAGGCTAGTCTCCTTACATTGTCCATGGAGAGGGTAATTCAGAGTTTAATTTGGGCACGCTGGATTGCCCACTGAAGGAACCTGTCCTCAGTAGGGAGGCTGACCCCCTCACTTGTGTTAAAATCGTTAAAGCTGGATGGAGTCAGTACCTCCAAACTCACAGGCAGTAGTGCAAAAGGGCAGCACACAACCGATATCCACCAGCCCTTTGTGCCTGAGAAAAGGCATAGGAAAGCTTCTATCTTTAACGCAATCTTATTCCAAAGAGCACGGTTCAGCTCCATTTCCTTTTGCACCTCACTCCCAGCATCCCAGCTGCAACCACCAACTGACCAGGTGGTACGACAGCAATAAGAGCTGGTGGGTAACAGACTCCACAGGCTTGGCTTGGGGTTTTTTTCAGGGAACCCCTATAACCTCCTAATGGGGGAGGTTATGCTAGGAGGAGCCACAAGAGAACACACCTTTGTAGGGTATTTTTAATAATGTTGTGTTTCCTAAGACATTATAAGACTGAGGCAATTGAACCATCTAAGAAAAGCCTTCCTGATTTTTCCCGCCTTTTTCTTCTAGAGATAAGGAATTTATTTTTCTGGCTTCTTGTGTACTTCCATACCAAGGCCTGTGGGATATAAGTGCATTAGTTTTATTAGCTCTATTTCATCAAATGCAGGTCAGTAGCAAAATACCATATCCCTTCATGTCACTCACTTGAGTTAATATTGCAGTAAAGTAAGGGAATTTTAACCCAGGAAATACTGCCCATATCAAGCTGGTACAACATTTTAGGCCAACAATTTCAGACTCATTAGTATCTATCCTCAAAATGCAACTGAGGAAAAAAGAATAGTGTCAGACCAAAATGCAATTATTAGTCACAATCAGTCTTTGCATTAAGGTGTAGCCACTCAGCTTTGTCTTCATTCCCAGTGCTGCAAAACTACATCTCATTGCTGACTTGGCCCACCCTGTTCTTCTGACACTCAGATTAACCCAGAGAAATGCATTTTTTCCAATAATGCCTGCCAAGGTCCATGGTAACTTTTCCTTGTGGATGAAGTAAAGCTGGTGGGGGCAGCCTCTCTTCCCCTCCAGTCACACCAGGCTACATTAGATCTAACGCCTGCATGGGGGAGCCACTCAAGTGATTCATATTGAAAATCTATCTTATGACTTTTGTCAAATAAATTTTTTATTAAACACCCTCTAGACGCAGCTGATTGGTACTTTTAATAAAGTCTTCGGGTTTTCTCCCATCAAACATCAACCAAATTACTCTTTCTTTTTTCATTATTATTAAAATATCAGCTCCACCACGCAGCACTAATTGGGAGGAGGACTGAATGAAAAGGCCGCATTTCATTGAACAATCAGGATTCCCAGTTTTTGCCAGGTTAAAGCAGGCTTCTGCCATTATTTTACATAACATAGCCCTTAGAGATGGAAGCAACATCCTGCAGAGAACAGAAACTACTTGCTTAGGAATACATCTATAAACCTGACAAGAATCAGCACCCAGAGACTGCTCCAACTCCTGCCTGCAGTCTCCAAAGTTTTCAGCTGAACTTTAGTAAAAATGAGTTTCTGCAGTGCTGGATCCCAACCAGAGAGAAGAGTTGGTACTGCAGGTTTTCAGTCAGGAATCATCAACCAAAAGCAACAACAAAAAATTCCCTTGCTTTTATTTGAAGAGAGAGCTTGTAGGAGCTGTTTGTGTGAGGAGGGTAAGAAACACATTCTTTCTCCTGGCTTTGGGAGTGTAAACAAAAGCTTCCAGTGAGCAATTTTGCAAATAGGAACTGGTTTCATGGTAGAAGTGTTTTCTGTGCCATCCTGGGAATGCCATCTGGGGATGAGTCACCCACTGCAACTGACCCCACACCTAACCCAGGTGGGTGAAAAAGGATAAGCTGCAGGGCTGACAAATACCCAGCACCTTCCCTGTCCCTCAGAAGTGAGAAAGCTGAAGTATGGATGTCTAGTGAAAAACCACACACCAGCAGTATCTTTATAGCAGATTAAAGTAACCCTGAAAGAGACATGCCCACTCCTTGGTATGTGCCATTCTGCTTTTACAATATGGGTTAGGAATGGGCCCAAGATACAAAATCTTGATACCAATTTTGCCTGCCAGTGGGTCAGGACCTAGATGTACCACTCGTTTGAGAAGATGAAGTAAAACAAAATAAATTCCTGGGCTGGATTTGTGTTCCCTTCAAGGCATCTGGGCTTGGAGTTGGTTGAGAGGAAGGCTGAGGCATGAAGGAGTGATTCCCTATGAAATGGATCCTCCAAACACAGAGGTGCCCAGAGGAGCTGTACCAGCTAAAGGAGCATCCAGCAGCCTCTTCTGAAGTGGAGGCAGACTGAAAGAGCAAGAAAAAAATAGATCTTTCTGGGAAATAAGGTGACTTCATAAGGACTTCTTCCACTATTTCATAAGGACCGGGGAGCTGAAGGGGTGGCCAACTTTGACCCATAATTCCTGTCACTGCACTCAGTCCTAACAGCACTTTGAAAACCCACTCAGAGCTCTCCTCCCTTGAGTCAGTGGGTCTTCATAAAGCAAGGGAAAATACTACATACTTCTAGTAGCTTTATTCCAGGCTTTATACCAGGCACAATTGCACTGCAGTTTATTGTTGGCTCAACAGCGCAGCAGGAAATTCTCTCAGACAGAAAGCAGGTAGCTGGGATCCAGGAGTGGACTAGAGATATTCTAAATACATAGGAAAAGGGTAAATAGAAGGACCAGCAAGTTTTGGCTGAAACTAGCAGTTAAAAGGAGCAAGTATGCTGTCCTCTGTGCGTGTCTGCTGTTAAAAACAACAGAAGCCAAATTTCCAACAGGATTTGCATAACACTACCACAATACTTGACTATTAATAGAAGCAATTTGTATCTGGATTGATGGGAAAACACCACAGCAAAGATGACATCACTGATCTTGAGAAACAGTGTGAAAATTAATTTCATCAGGGTCAAGAAAGAGCAGCTTTTCAAGCCTCTCCTCATTTCTCCACTTCCTAAAAGCAAGTCTCCTCCATTGACCATACCTCCTGTATGGGTCTTCTTCCGATCTCAAATCAAAACAAACCACACAGGGCTCAGGCCACCAGAGGAGACCAGAGGGATGAAGGCACAAGCATCTCAGGGTTCACATGTCCCTGGGGATGAGCTCTGTCTGTAGGTGGTGAGGAGGACAAAAAAGCTTTATTCAGTTTTCCAGCTTTGGAAGAATTTTTAAACCTGCTGAGACCACAATTTGCCGTCAGCTGACATTGCTCCCATCATCTTCAGTGCATTCTGGTTCAGGCCTCCAGTGATTTACAGATTCTATGCCATTTCTCTCCAAACTTCAACATCTTTCCCCTGAGGCAGGTTGTGCTCCCCAAGGATGTTTCTTTCTCTTTCTCAAGGAATCCCAGCACATTAGCTCCACCTCTCTGCAAGGCTCCTGCACAAAGTTCTTCACTATAAAACATGGGCCCTGATAACTGCAAATGAAAGACAAATTCACCAGATAAATGAGCTGGATATTATTTTATTGTAATTTAAACAATCACTTTTGAAGTGTGTAAGATTATATAGAACCTGTAATCAGAGCCAAGAGATGTCACTGAATAATACATGACATGCTATAAATTAAGGAAAGAATGATTATATGTAATAAAAAGAATAAGAAATTTCTTCTTGCAGGAACGATAGGAACCACATTATTACTGAGCAGAGAGCGATAAAAATCACAACCTTATGAATAAAGCAATGGAAAAAGGAAATGCCAGAGAGAGTGGAAACGACCAAGAAAAGCTTGGCCAGAACTTAGTAAGCAAAGCCAGGGGCTTATAACTCTTCCACACAGAGCAGCGCAGTAATGCTTCCAAATAATTTATTCAACAACCAGTGTATAAACTACTGAAGAAAAATTTTTGTTTTTCAAAGGTTTTTGCTTCCTATAGCTTCTTGGCTGATAAAAAAAGAAGAAAAAAAAAAAAAAGAAAAAAAAAAAAAAAAGGCATAATGATGAACCAAGACCTGAATAGAAAGTGGAACGTTAGCCAGCAAGAGAGCAGCTTCCCCCATGCTCGTTTTATTAGCCCTGCTTTAGGGACCCTAGAACAATGTGCAATACACTTGACAAGCACAGGGACTCCCCAGGCCTTACGCTCTCATCCTGGACACCATGACTCCTCCGGCAAAGTTATCTCATTCTGAGTCTGCTAGTAGAGGTCTAAGAAGATTCATTCCATGGAAATTCAGGCCTCCACTGTCTCCACTACTAAGTGGCCATGCCATATAATAAAAGGAATTGCCTGTGTTCAACAACTCAAGATACACAAATCACTCAATATAGGATATTCATTCACCAGGGTATGATAATACCAGATGCTCCATGAAGGTGAATGTGGCTGCCCAGTAGCAATGACACTCAGAATCTTCTAACTTGTACAGAAAATCAAATCTCTTTATCAGTGTTCGTCACTAACAAGCTTGTACCACCAAAGAAAGCATGAGAGACTTTAACTCATACCTCCTAAACCAGACTTAGTGATGGTTGAACAGAAGCAGCTCAGGATGGGAGTGGGAGGCAAAAGGGCTGCAGTGCTCACTGAGGAAAAGCCAAGTCAGCAGCTGGAGCCTGGCATTGAGCTGAGCTCCCAGCTATTCTCCCTATTGGAGAAGCAAGTTCTCAAAATCCTAGAATATACATTGCGATAAGCAAAATAAGGGATACTTTTTTTTTCAGTGCTGTGCCTTCAGAAGAGGGAAAAATGCCCTGTTAATCAGGAAACAAATTATGTTATCACAGCTATTTAGCATGCAGGATTGATTTCTAAATGAAACAATACTCAGTCTTAACATCATGTCTTGAGTCATTTTATGTACAAGAGACACATCTCCAAACCTTTCTTCATTATAAAATAGTAACTCCTTCAACTGCTACGGCTAATTTCCCTGATAGCTGTGTATCCATTTCTCTTTTCTCATTATCTGCTCACAGGCTATCTGTAACTTTGCATTTTTCCTCCCCACTAATGCTGAGGTACTCTTCGTGTACAGAAAAAAATGGCATTTACACCTGCACCTTTATTTGTACTTTTGTTGTGTCTCCAGTTTCAGTCATGCTTTCTCTTAGCACCTGTAATTTTGGGGTTAGTTTTCCAGCTGCTCTCACTTCCTCCAGTGTAAACCTGGAAGAAGCCATTGCAAACCCTCCCAGTTTGTGCTGGTGTGAGGAGAGAAAAGGATAGTCTCCAGTGGATGAAACTTTGCACAGAGTTTATTATTACAGTTTATAGTCTAGACAGGAATTTTTCTGGTTAAAAATAATCATCTGCATTAGAAACTGCCTATGAAGGCAGTTTCCTTATGTCCAAGAAGAAATTTCTGACAAAAAAAAAGCTTTTCTGCCTACTTGAAGTACAGACTTACAATGTTAAACCTTACAGTCACAGCGATGCATGAACTCAGACAAGTACCTTGCAAAGTCTGCTTCTCTCTGAGGTGACCAAAACTTTAATTTAAAAGATAAGAAAACCTGGAAATTGTCTTTTTTTACTAGCTTTGTTGACAGATTATTTTTTTTTAATTTTCCTGCTTTTTCATGGTTGGTTTGCAAGCTAAAAACATTGAGAATGCTTTACTGAGTAATGCATATCAATGCAAATATTAATTTATTTAAGCTTGTTTGAAAGACTCAGCGTCATATCATGCTTAACGAGACACACTAACCACTTCTTGAAATTTTTCATCTTTTTAAATATCCATGATCTTGACAACCCTCCTCTGGTTTTCACCACCTCTACTTGCTCAATATTTTGGATCAAATTCTGTTGAAGAAACCTAGTAAATCAAAGAAGCTACAAATCAAATTTAATAGGTGAATTATCCTTCTAAACACTATTATGAACTTACCTGGTCTCTTTCAGTAGAGATTTCAATATATTTTATAAGACCATATTGAGTGATTGATAAATTAAGCCTAATAACGCCCCAGGAGATAGTGCAGTTAGATAAACAGAAACACAGAAAGGTTAATTGTCCAAGGTCAAATAGCAAGTGATTTGCAAAACCAGGGCAAGCACCTGAGGAGTCCTAACTACGGTTTCTGCAATTTACTCTGTGAAATATGTCAAGCCTGCTTTGCAATCGTCTTCATCTTTGTGTAATTATTTACTGCTGTGCAAGACAAGTGTAAAAACAGGAGTGAAATTGGTGTCAAATCAAAACAGCACAGCTATGAAAGGACAAACAAGGGAGAAGGCAATGCAGAATCCCTATATTTCTTGTCCATCATGACCAACTTGTCTCTGGTTCATTAACTCTCTTGTTTACCTATCAACTTAAATGATAAATTTAATAGTGCTCTGTTGACAAAAGGATTGGCTAGTTATCATTTTGCTGAAGGATGACTCTGCAGCAAATGAAATCATTATAGGTGTACTCTAGGTGTCATACCATTTTTTCTTTCTGGTTCTTCAGCAGCGACATGTAGGTAAAATTAGAATTCAGATTTTTTTTAGTGTGTTCTATCATGTCAGGTGGCTAAACTCTGGGTCTTAAATTTAACAGAATTACTGTGAATATAGGAGTATATCATATACATATGTATCTGAACTCTCAGGTCTTGTATATGCTTGAGAGTTGTATCAAGCCATACAATATTAAATCCAACTTAATTTGAATAAATTATAGAAGGATTAAGGTAACATATTAAAATACTTCTTACTGAAATATAAAGTTACAAATTTAGCAAAATGCTTTGCATAACATTATCCTTCCCTATTATCAGATGGCTTACATTTGAGTGTGCTTCATCTCAGTAGCAACTAACAAATATGTTAAAGCACGGAAGGTGGTAAGAAACAGTCACTATGCCTACTGTATTTTGGATTCATCCTATGTAGAATTGAACTAGATACTTTGTATTGGAAAGTTTTTTCAGTGGATAGTGCAAATCCCACAAATACTGGTGGAGAGCGGGATATCTGATGTTACTTTCTGTTTTCAATAACCCCAAAAACTTTTAAAAATGTCTTGGTTTAGGTAGTAAGTATTTCGGTTTGACATAAAAAGCTTGTGTTTCAAAGCAGGTCAGCTGTGACGGTACATTACCCTCCTGTGAGCTATAGCTCCATGCCCCAACATGGGTTGGGCCAGTTTTCCTGTCCCCTGTGATAAAATAGCCTTCTCCCACTACCTGCAAGACCTACATTTGGCTCCAAACGGGGCAAAATTATCACAGGAACATTTTCAGTAACCTCCAGAAAAACTGTAATCCAGAAACTGTTTTATATGCCTATTTCATTGTTTTCCTACCAGAATTTGTTTTTTCAAATGTTGATAATTCAATGTTTTTTTCTTGGCTGAGTAAAAATCAGTGTTAGAAAAACACCTCCAATTTTCATCCAGCTCTAATCTTAGATCTCCCAAACATGAAATTAAAAAGTTAAAAAATTTTAAAAACACAAATTATTCCTTTTATAAACAAGGGGCCAGCAAGCATAATGAAGCAGGCATTTTTTAATCATAACAACAGAAAAGACATTGCAAGCCACTTTTCAACTAACAGCAACACTAGCTCATTCTGCAGAACATAGTATTAAGAATATCTGGTTTAAAACACAAATGATAAGATACCAGGCTAAGTGTTTTTAAGATGATCCATTGACTAAAGTGCTTTTCATGGTACTGTCCATCCAAAGACCTCACAGCAAATTTCCGGCGTCGATGTGCTGACTCCCATGACATTGACAAGTACACTATTCTGTTTAGCAGTTATGGAAGCTGAGTCACAGAAAATAAAGTCTCTCATAGGAGGCTTTACAAGAAGCCAAAGTTTTCTAGATGTTGGTTCTGCAACTCAACAACCAGGTGATTTCCTCCACCCTGTGGGTGCCAAGTTCAAAATGTACCTTCAGCAACGTGGGTCCCAGACATCATGTCCTTGTCACCTCTGTGACACAGACATTTTCTGCAGCCCCCCCCACCACTGCTTTGTCAACACCTGCAACCTAAATATCTTTATTTATTTCCTCAATTAATCGTGCCTGGCCACAATCCTGGAAAGGTCTTGATTGAGGATTGTATGTGCTCTACTTGAAAGTCACCTTCAGCTGCTGACCTACCCCAGGACATCTGCCTGTGTCCCTGTACCTGGTGACTCTTCCCAAGCTCCTGTGTTCTGCTCCACATGATTCTTTATATTCAGTTCACTCCCAAAGCACTTCCCTCGCCTCACTCTAGTTCCCACACAAGTCGTCTGGAGTGGGAGTGGGAGGGTAAAGACCAGGAGGAGGAAAGGTTGCAATTAAATGGACCCTGAGATACATTCATGCTACAGTGAGAAATGGTGTCATCCTTGATTTCCCCACCTCCCTTCCTCTCCCCCCTCGCTTCTATTTGCCTGCTTATGATTTTAACTTCTATGACAAAGGTCAGATAATACTTTCTCAGGGCAAGTGTACACAGCATCACAGAATCACAGAATGGTTGGGGCTGGAAGGGACCTCTGGAGATCATCTAGTCCAACCCACCTGCTAAAGCAGGTTCATCTAGAGTAGATTGCACAGGAATGTGTCCAGGTGGGTTTTGAATGTCTCCAGAGAATGAGATGCCACAACCTCTCTGGGCAGCCTGTTCCAGTGCTCTGGCACCCTCAAAGTAAAGTTTCTCCTCATGTTTAGATGGCACCTCCTGTGTTTCATTCTGTGCCCTTTGTGCCTCATCCTATGGTTGGACACCACTGAAAAAGTCTGGTCACATCCTCCTGACACCCACCCTTGAGATACTTATAAACATTGATAAGATCCCCTCTCACCCTTCTCTTCTTCTGGATGAACAGACCCAGCTCTCAGGCACCTTCTGTGTTTGGGAGCACCTGGAAAAACACAAAATAAAGAGGAGGCGAGCCCTTCAGCTTGGCCAAGACAGGACTGCTATGACAGAAGCTTGAAAACCTCAAATGCTCTTTTCAATGTTTAACCTTTTAAACTGGCATCAGCATTGCACCACAATTAGTTTTTAATCTATCACTGCCTAAATCCATGTATCTTTGTCCCAGGCATTATATTTGCTGTAGAAAATGTCTTATAATTGCCTGCTGCTACAGCATTACGCAACTGAAATACGTTCCAGGATGAACCTATCTAACATCATAAAATATCAACATGTCAAGCAATTTTCATCTTGCCATCAACTGCATGTGTACACAAGCTAGGGAGTAAATATACCTTGTCTGGGGTGACACTGGTTTGGACAAATCACAGTTAGGCAATAATCACAGTGTATAATAACCAGAGTTCACAGTGCAGCACGTTAATCTTAGCAAAGATGAGAGTGACCAGGGTGAGAAAAAGACACTAAGGTCAAAAAATCTTGGCTTGCAATGGCAGCAAAGGCTGGCAGATGAGGAACACAATGAACTCAAAAGTTACAAGCAACTAAACTTATAGTTGGTCCTTGCAAACCATGTATGGACACTAAAAGCCCACCAAACGTGTTTGGAACATGTGGGGAAACAGGGAGAGGGAGAGCCTCACGTTAGGTGCATCTTCCAGGGTCATTCCATGTTTCCTACAAAGGCAGCTAAAAGTATTGGGAATGAACTGTAGAAGGCCAGGTCTTCACACCAAAAAAAAAAAAAAAAAAAAATTATGAAAGACCTTAAAAACAAAGCCCCTCCTCAAGGCTTCCTAGCAGGGCAGTGGGAGCTCCTCCTCTCCTGCTCAGCTTAGCAAAACCATGCAGGAAAGGGAAGTGATAATCCCCTGGCGACATTTCACTTAACACTTCTCTGGTAGGCAAAAATTCCTGCATGCCAGAGGAACTTGCATAATGGAAGCAGGTTCTGTCTCAGAGAAGAATGTTAACGTATTTGCAGCACATGAAGGCCATTATTATGAGCATAATCCAAGTTTCCATGAAAGCAATGTAAAGCACTTATAAGGCCTTGGTGACATCGGGCACTTTTACTTTGGAGCAGGTGTTGTTTAACAACCTGAACACTGAGAGACTCCAAATAAAAGGAAACACAGGCCTAACTCAGGGACCAGATGCACAAAAGGATTTCCACATGTTATGTTGCAGAGAGCTGAGCCACATCCTCCATTATTTCCATGCAAGGCAGGGACAGCAGCTGTGGCTTGAGTAAATAAGTAAACGTAAGCACATACATGCAAACCCAAAAGTAATAAATGCTCATACTGGAGCTTTTCTAAATGAGGGCCCCATGATGAGTTTCAGTTGCTAATTCACAATGGAAGGCTGGGAGCATAAAAACTGGGGAAGTGGCCCCCATCACCTCCTTTTTTAGACAACTTATTCCCTCCCCAGACATCCCTCAGCAGTTTGCATACTCACTCACCTTGTAGGCACATGTACACTTCAGCTTCTTTGTACAGCTAACACCAAGTTTTCTTACAAGCTGGTTTCTCTTCACAGTCAATAACAGCAGTACTTACTGCAGCCCACATGCCAACATATGCTTATACATTTTTAAGGGCTGCTGTGGACTAAGATGTGGTTTGTGAAGAGACAAAGAAGAAAGAGCAAGAAAATGGGGCTAACCAAGGCTGAAGGTGTTAGAATACTAATACAAAACAGTATGTGTAAATGATGGCCTTTGCTATTTTTAGCTAGTGTTATAAAAACAAGAGCAATGATGGATGCCACCTTTGTACCTCAGCTCCTTACTGGCAGCTGTATCCCTCATCCTTGTGGCTTTACCACTGCTGCATGAGTAGAAGATTCTGCCAAGCAGACAAGGAAAGCAGAGCAGCTCTGCATGGGACTGTGCCCACTGATTTAGCTGCAGAGCTGCCACTCATTTTGCCACGTTGCTGTAGAGAAGCTAATTAGCCCCATTGAGAGTCAAGCTTTATTAGCCCGAGTGCACGTTTGTTAACCTTGCCTCACCACCTGGGGACACAGCTAGGCCAGTACAGGACCATGGGTCTTTGCACCAGGCACCTGCACATCAACATGCTGCATGTTCTGGGTCTGTCCCTGATGCTGTGTGCTGCCCCAGTTCCCCCAGTGCAGTGGCCAGCTGGGGGAAATGGAGGGGGCACGATTCACTCTACTCCCCATTTCTTTCCTACTATGCTTGCCAGCAAGCATGGGAGAGAGCATGCACAGCTCAGCAGAAACAGTGTTCTGCTCTAGAGCTGCTGCTCATCAGAACCATAACTATATACGCTCCTATCACAATAGCAGTGCTAGTTCAAGTCTGAGACTAAGCCTAGGCTTACACCCAGTAAACATCGTCACCATGTATTTTGCACTTCCATTCCTGTTACTCCAACTGCAGTTTAGACCCAGAGTGCCAATGTTACTTAACACAAGTGAGACTTAGGACACCTGATGACAGACTGTGCTTTGAGGCACCTGGCCTGGAGCTTGCCTGTCTACGCCACCTGTAGGAGATGACAGGTCCATGTGAAGGCACCAAAGGTACTCAAGAGTGCTGAGTTGCTCAGGGGCTGCAATAAACAGCTCTGGAGCAAATGTGAAAGTGACTGGACAGGGTGTATGTGCATGGAGATGAGGCTGGATGATGGCCCTACGCTCCCACTTGCCGTATGCAGTGGAAAAAGAAAATAATACCCATATTCTGAAGAGAAGAAACTGAGGGAGATAATTTGGTCAGGGCTACACAGAAATGCTGGACCAGAAGGGGGAATCAAGACTGAGTTGAGTCCTTGCTTGGCTCTTGTAATACAAGGCCAGCCTTCCTGCTCTACGCAACATTTTGGTTATTATTGAATACAGGAAATGATGCTGTGCATCATCTTTAACAGAAATTGGTTTAGGCCTTGGTTCAGATAACCCAGGGCATTGGGAATGAGTTGCTTAAGCTTTTGGCTGTGCCACATGAGCTTGCTTCACCTGCTGAGGATTTCTGGAGCCTGTTGCCTTTCTACACTGAAACAGCTACACCAACCAGGACCTAGCCACAAAATCCTCTCCAGGGCACCTGAAGCCTACAGGTTGGCTTGTGGGCTGCCTTCTCCAGCTACCCCTGGGTTGGAGTGAACACATCTCAGCCGTGTCTCTAATAGGCACATGCTGTCTCTATGGCAATGAGAGATGGGAAGCGCCTGAGAACGATGCTGCAGAAAAGACTGTGTCTGGCACCAGGAGGAGACAGCAGAATGTGCAGAAGCCTGGAGAGGAATGTTCTCTGCAGGCTTCAGAAAGTGATGTGGCAATAGGGTGACATGTGACCCAAAGGAGGACAGCAACACATGTCTGTTTTCTTCAAGTTGGGCTTTTCTTCCAGCCGATGTTTTCATTATCTTTTCTTTATAATGGATTCAATGCTAAATATGAGGTACTACAAAAAGTGATTACCACACGTCACCCAGCTCAATCGTTATCAGGCTCCTGTAAACTGGAAATGCAACATTTCCATGTCTGTAGTGCAGAACTGCACAGCATGTTATGCACTTTGTTGTGGCGTGGGAAGGGATATTATGAAATAACAAGTACTGCGTAAGAGTACTTTCAGATAATCTCTGTATTTCTGACGGACTTTTCCCACTCTGGAAGAAGTTAAAAGGCATCACATTAGCATGAAAAACATATCTAACTAAAAAATACCTACCATTCAGTTTTATGAGTGATTATTCAAGACAGTAATGTAAAATCATCTAATTCACTCTTCCCTATTTACTGTTTGGTTTGATTTTAAGACTTCAGACAAAAACAATGAAATGGCCTTGTCAGGCTGAGCCTCTGTTTATGGCTGCCTTTCAGTTCTTAGGTACTAGTGCCATCCTGCCTCATATACAGGAACAAGGAAAATATGTTTAAAAATGTATATGTTTTAATTTCATGGGGATTTGACATGTCATTAGAGAAAGTGTCATAAAAGTCTCCAAGCTTCTGCTTCTGCTATAGACTAAACTATTGATAGTGATCAAGACAGTATGACAGGGATTATTAGCCATATTAATCTTTAGAATTCATATTCACAAATTAATTTTCATCCTACATGTACTTATTTGCTTTCAAAAAGCTACCAAGAACACAAAGGCCACTTTTATATTTAAATCCCTAAAAAGAAGCTATCTACAAAAGCCACTGCAGTTCACCTCTGTAATTTCAGGAGGCAGATTAAGGAACAGTGCAAATTTTTACTTACACCAAATAAAGTAAGAATTAACGCAGCATATATTTGCACACTTATCCACCTGTGCCGTATTCCTACTGCGTGCTCTTTCACAACCACCTATTTTATACAAGGGGGGAGGAGTGAGGGAGAAAGTGGGAAGGGTGAAATACTGGGATGAGAAAGAAGTATATAATCCTGAAGTCACTGGAAAAATCAATATATAGGTAAAATATTCAAGTTCCGTATGTGCTTATAAACAAAAGATCAAGACTTAGATATAAATCTGCATATGGTATATGGAACTTTTTCTGGCATGACTCCCTGAGAACATCTATTGCTGCCCTACTGCTGTGGTTTTCAAAACCCACATCTTTTCTAAAAGAGGAAATGTCTGCACCTAGCAGATTCTAACTTTGTGTGGGTGTGTAACCGACTTGGTTACCAAAGAAACTAGTTCATGTTCTACACCACTTAGAACTAATATTACTATTAGAATAAATAATTTGAAGGAGAGGAAGGGGGGATGGGAGGGGGGAAGACGGCAGACCATGACTGCACTGCAGATTTGTAACAACCAATTAATGGCCAGAGAGAGAAATGCCATCACCTCTGTCACAAAATTTTCAGTCCCCCTACACCAACCAAACAAGCCTTTGCTCTCGATGCAAATATTTCAGAACCAAGCCTACACCACTGTGTTCACGCACCACTGCACTGCCTACATGACGTGGTTTTTTTGAATAAGTGGAGGAAAGTTGCAGACATCTTAGTACTGTTGCCAAGACACTCTGACACTTGCTCAGAGACACTCGGCTGCTGCAGCTGCCGCTGCCGCTGCTCAGAAATGCTTTGACTTCCCACACTCCAGTGCCACACCAGGGCTGTCCCTGGCTGCCAACACCTTCGGTTTTGCTTCTCCATGGTATTGGATTTGCCCTTCTTCTCTGCAGGGGTATCTACCTGTGTCTGGAAGATGGGGAAAGCAAAGCAAAACAAACAAAAACCCAACACACACACAAAAAAATAGAGCCTGAACATTTCGTTCCAGTAGAAATATTGTATTGCTGCGTATTCGATATGCTGGCTGGGTACCACCCACACGCTTAATGCAGCCTCACACCAGCCCCACCAACTGCTTTCTCAGCCACGGCGCTGATTTTGACTTGTCTTCCCAAAGCGGCACAAGACGTGGCACCGCCCGCCTCCGGGGCCGCTCCTGCTCCGCTGCCCAGCGGCAGGCAGCCCCGCAGCGCCCGGCAGTCCGCGCTCCCCTGCGCTGGCTGCAGTGGAAGGAACTTCCACGCCCGGGAGTGCAAAGCGGGGGCCGAGAGCCAGAGCCCGGAGAAAGGCGCTCATGGCACCGGCCTGGACCGCAGCCCCGACCCCCGCCCGGCCCCGCGAAGCCCGCGGGAGCGCTGCGCCAACACCGCCGCCCCGTGGCCGCCGCCGCCCGGCCGTCCTCCGCTGGCGCCTTCCCTCCCCGCCACCCCCTTTTTGGGTACCCCCAGAAGGGAAAGGCGCGGGGCTCCCTGCTGCCTGCGGGGAAGGCGGGCACGGCCCGCGGCGGCCCCGAGCGGTGGGAGCCAGCGAGCTCCTTCAGAGGCTCTTTCCAAGAACGGGAGGTGAGGGGAAGCGACGACGTCGCAGTCAGCGTAAATGGAAGCACTGTTTTCTCTACTAAAACTAATAGACTTTTTTCCACCCAGGTGATCCTCTGTGTTTACAGCCTGTGGAGACCGATGCATCAATGGGCTGGTGGCATCCCCAATGACCGCTAAAAGCAGCAGAGCCATACCAGTGGCAAATGGGAAGAAACAGTGAAGATTTACCAAGAGATCATGGAACTTAGCAATCATTCTCAACCCAAATTCCACCTTCCTGAAGGTTTTCCTTTCTCATTTCTTTTTTTTTTTTTTCTTTTTTTTCTCATATCTGTGAGCTTGCTTGTGCCAGAGCCTGACCACTCTTCATACCCCGCTCCCTTTCCTCCTCTCTCAAGCTGCAGCCAGTTTCACCTCTATCCAGGCCATTCCAAGCCACCTAGCTACAGGTCAGTGACCCAGGGATTAGTGTCACTTATCTTGATTTTCTCTTTCACTCAGGGGATCTCCCAGACCTGACAAGAGGACAGATACATTTCAGCAGCCAAGGCTGAGTTCATCCACCTCACTGCAGCTCTTCCCCACTCAAGCCCTCTCCCCTCATACTATCACCCAGATAAAATCATGGTTCCCAGCTCTTTAAGTATCAGAATCCCCATACAATCAGACATAGAAATGAGAAGCAAGGGCAAAATCTCATTTGCAAGAGGGTGTACATCTACATAACTCATGAATCTTTCCTCCTGTTTTTCTCTTTGCTCTTCTTTTCCAGTCACAGTTTCCTTCCAGCACCTACAGCAAATGACGCAGGGTCTGGCCTCCAGGGAACAGACTCATTCCTTGTGCAACTCTAGCTCCGTCCCTAATTGATCCTGGACACCTCAGAAGGAAGGGCTTCATCCTAAAAAAAAGCTAATCTGTTACCATGTAAGTAAAATGTGTGTGCACACTGAGGCCAAATTAAGGTTATATTGGCATGTCAAGTCAGGTGTTGCTGAAAGTTTCTGTCCTTGACTCTGCAACCTGAATGTTTTTTGTATGTATATATATATATATGTATATAAATTCTGGAAGGGGTGGGGGAGGTGGTTTCAAAGCAAATGGCTTCCCCTCCCCCACATTAATTCCTGTGTGCAGTATCATCTCAGAGAACCCATTGACAGATATGAACTCTCAATACACAGATTTTAGCCTCACAAGCCGAGAGGGAAACTTTCCAAGGGAAGATAAAACACTCCCTTTATTGTGATTGTTGCTACTCTGGCAACAGAAGAGACCCAGGAATACAAAGAGAGGGGATGCATGGTGATGGTTACAGACACATCTCCCTCATTATTTTCCACTCCTGTAAGTAATGTGTTCCCCAAGCCTGCAATTCACTGTCTTACTGTTACATCCCACCTGCTGGTCCCAGTTCCCCTCTGCACCATTATTCCCCATCAGCTTCCTGAGATTTCTGTATCTCCATGCAGTTGTGTTCCTCTCCATTCCAGCCAGACTAATTCACCTTCCATGATATCAGAAGAGAATACATTTAAAAAGAAACTAAAAAAAGAAAAAGGAAAACAATCTCTCTGAACTTAGCAGAATTGCCAGGGACCAGAGCAGCCCCTGGCTTCCAAAAAAAGCAATTGCAAAGCCCCAAACTGAGCATGCTAAATACAGTGTGGTTTAAGAAGACATCTCTTAGGAACTATCTGAGAAGCATGTGCAAATAGTGACTTTTGAGATTATTATGATTTAGTGAATTTGGGGAGAATTTTACAGGAACAGCAAGAGGGGGATCTAAGTACTACTGTGACAGAAATATTACTGAATAATGAAATACTGGGTTTAGTCTTAGGAATAACATTCATCTCCCATGAACCAAAATATAAACTTGCAGCAGCCTTGAGGAAAAAAATACTCTTAATGATTTCCTCAAATGTACAGTATATTTCACTGAAATATAAAACAATCTTTCCTCGTATGATATTCCCATGCAGTCAAAATAAAGTGTGTGCTTTTTAGGTGCAAAGCCAAACTCATTTAGTATTATACACAAATCAGAATATACCCTGAATTCTGATCAGAGGCAAGCTGATGATTCATACTGCTATGGTGTGCACGTTCGTATTTGCTAGGAAAGCCAGTGTACAGCTTGATAAGGGCTTTTGATCCAAAAATAGGCACATATGCGATTTTAAACATTTGCCTTAGAAAATTAGGTTTTGACACTCTGCTTTAATTGTGTGTCATCTAATGCTGATGGGCACTTACCCGGGTAGAACTCCAGCTCCTCGATTAAAATGTAAAATAACATGTTACATTTACAGTAGTAATATAATTCTGTATTCGTGAGCAGAAAGCACCATTTGGAGTGCAGCTTTCACAGAAAGCAAACCCAAAAACCCTCTGAAGATCAAATGTACATTGTACAGTAGGATAATTCCCTCCTCCTGTTTTTATCTCAGGAACACCAGAAACAATTGGAAAACCAAGCCACTCCTATGAAAACCATGCAAGAGAAAAAGAAATGTGATGTTTTCTTGCTTTGAATACACACCTGCTTAAATATCTAATGCTTCTGAACTGAAAATGTACAACTTAAGAATAAGTGCTCTCTATCAAATGCTGCATGCATTCCACCTGCTCGTAAAATGTACACCTGTGACTTACTGCAGTGGGTTTCTTCCAGCACTGTACATTCCGTGCTTTGTCATGAGAGATTTTTAGTGCTTAAAAATAAAGCCAGTCAGACTGTTATCTCACCCTAAACATAGTCCTCAAAGAACTCTTCAGCTACTGTCCTGCATGTTCTTTACGTGGCAACATGGGGAAAGCAAGTAACTGGACATTTTTAAGGGCTATTCAAATATGGCTGGGCTAGGTTTTCAGTGATCACATGTAACATAAGGGATGTATGAATGCCAAATCCCCTGCATTGAAATAATGCAGCTGTTTTGTTTTGTTTGTTCATTTTGCTACTTAAAGGTCCTAATTGGTCCTCTTCCACTATTTTCTCCTGATTGTAGGCAGTCCCTGACTTCATTCATGGTTACTTACAGCAATGCAGGGGAAAGGCATGTTTGTGACAGGCAGAAAGGACAGCAGCAGCTCAAGGCACAGCAGAGAAACAGTGTGGAGGTACATCCAAACTCATACCAAGCACATACCTGGTGCACTTGCCTTATATATGCTGAGAAAGCACTGGGGCAGCGCTGTGACAATGGCCACATGGGATGCATATTTTTATGGGAAGCTGAAAATGGGCTGGTTAAAGAGCAACTAAGACTCACTTCCCCTTTATTTTTCATTGTATTGCTTGGCTCATTTTTACATTTAATAACAATTGATAGAGCATAACAAAACATAACATTAAGAATGATCTTACAAATAAGGGTTCTCTGGTCTGAATACTCTACTGTCCATGTTGGTATATCGTATTTTATCTCCTAAGTGGTGTTAAATTGTTGAATATGCTCATTCCACTCCCTCTGAGAGGCAGACAACATTTCTTATCCCAGTTTTAAAGATGGAGAAACTGAGGCAAAGGGGGATTAACAGTGAATTGACCATGACCATACAGCAGTTGTAGGACCTCATCCTACAGCTTTCAGTTCTTGTTCCATCATCTGTGCAGCATCCTGTAAATGACACAAAACCTCTGTGATTTTGTCCAAAACCTAGTCAATCTAATACAAGTTCATATAATCATTCTGAAAGACTGGAGAAAAATTAAGATGATTTTTTTTTATGTCCTTTACTGAAGGTCTCTTGCTTTATAGCCAACTACACTGTCAATATGACTCAATATCCAATCTAGATGCAGGTGGGAGAACGTGACAGAGCAGTATGAAGACGATTCTGAGTCAGAGTGTGCTGTCCCAAAGCTGTACATCTGTAATTTATATTTAGATAATTGTCTTTACTAACAGCTTTAGAGACACAAAGCCTAGCCAAAGGCTATAAAGGGGACATAAGTCAGAATGTGAAGCAGTAGGGCAGGGGAGAATTAGGCTGATCAGCCTTGTCTATACAGTTTGGCTGATGTGACAGGGACCACCACCAAGCCCACATTTTCTGTTCTTGTAGGTGAGCTGTGGAGGAGCTGTCCTCTTGCTTAGTAATTAGTGTGTCTCTGCATCTCCACATCACAGGCTGTTTTTCTTATACTTCATCAGATGTGGATGTGTAGCACCTAGCCTATTCTTTGGCCACATCCTAGAGCCACAGGAAATAGCGCTGGCTGACAGAGACCTCAAGGACACCTAGTCCATTTTTCTACTCCAAGGTAGGCTTAGCAATACTTACATCACACCTGACACATTCATCCAACTTGCTTTTAAAATCCCTCAACAGTGGAAAGCCTACACCCTTCCCAGGTGACCCTAGTGCTCCACATTGCTATTAGAAAGATGTTACTGTTGGAAGGTCTTGCTAGTATCTGACTTAAATGCCCCTTTATTTCATTTAAGCCTGACTATGTAAATATAGATAAATAAAAGTATTTCCATATGTGCCATATACATAAATATAGTGTGTGTGCATACACATGTATATGTGTATATATGTGTGCGTATGTATGTATTTACTCCTGAATTTGAAATCAGATGCTAACCCATTTCAATAGCTCCATGTGTTTTCTTCTGCTTTCACTTGCAACTATCTTGTTTTGCCCAGTTTTCTATTAAGACACATAAAGAGGGAAACAAACAAACAAACAAACAACAGCAACAACAACAACAAACTACACACACACACAAAAAAAACACAACAACACATTAAAAACATTTACACTATTCTGGGAATTACAATCTGCCAAAATCCCAGCAACTCCAGGCATATTTACTAAACTCCCAGTAATGTTTTGTTTTGTACTTGAACTTGTTTATTTCTTAAACCAGTGCTTTAGCAAAGAACCCATACATTTTATAGATTTAAGTGTGATAATTAAATTACAAATTCCTACTTTCTAAAACAGTTGATTCACAAATTATACTTCCTTTTTCTTTTGCTCCCTTGAATCCTGAATGATATAATTGTTTTTCTAGTATCACTGGGGTTATCCTAATATGAACTTTATATTATGTACACAGGGTAGCACCTCCACAGCTATGTTTCTTCTTTGGCTCACAGATTTTTTTCCAAGGAATATATTGTTTAAGTATGTCCTCTACTTATTTGGAAAAATTCATGATCTTGACAAAATTTGTGCATTTCCTGTTTTTTTAGGAAGCTGTATCATCCAGTTATCTGATACAACTGCATTCAGTTAACAACCAGACTAGGACACCAGGCAGATTTATTGTGCTGTCTTGTCTGCTTGTTTTGTTTCTTAAAATGTAGTATGAAAGCTGTAAATTGGCTCGTCTGCTTATATTAGCTGTAACATTTCAGTACATCAAGACTATTTAGGCGGCATTTCAAAATAAGAACTTAATCCATCTTTCTGCAAGGAAGGACTTTTTTCAGACCATTATTGTTTATGGCGAAGGAAAAGACCCTTCCCTAAGGCTAGTAGAAGTGTCAGCAGTCCCTGTTTTAAAATAAACAGGTGAGAAGCCATGATTACTAATCTGTTCAATCACAAATATCAGATGGCCTAGCCAAAAATATAGCCAGAGAGTGATGGTTCAAAGGCTTCAGCTTAAGAAGTAAATCTAGATCTGACATAACATGGGAGAACACTAATAAAAGCAGAGCTGTGTTTTTGCGTAGGCTATGCCAATATGCAAGGGAACAGAACCATCCTTCCCCTCTACTGAGTTTTCATACAAGCAGAGGAAAAAAAAAGCGCAGGCTCCCTGTTACATTCCAGTTTGCTTTTTCAATCTGTTCATGTTAATGGTACAATCGGGGATTTCCAGTTTTTGTGTCATCGCTGCCAGCAGCAGGCTAATGGAGCATCTCAGAGACAGACCACAGAACTGCAGTTCCAGCCACACAGGGCACTTCCCTCTTTTTATTACACTCTATGAAAGATAAGTCACACACGCTTGCTCTTAGCAGTCCTCATGAATCAGCAAAGAGCTGCTGAAGAGTGACCATCAGGGCACTCAGGAAAGAATCAGGTGCCAGCTGTCTAAGTATTCCTTGGTAATTTACATTCTTTTTATATATCTCTCTATCCAGTAAGAGGAACAGGCCAGAAAGGAGCATTTACGTATGTGCATTTTACAGGACAGGCAGCAAAAAGGAGATGTCACGCAGGAGCAGGAGGGAGGATTTCTTTCCTTTTAGCTGATGCAAAACAATATTCCAGTTCCTAGGACTTCTCCCAAGATCTGCATTAGCAAGTCCAATTAGGGCGTGTATGTCCTGTCACGGGTGGCAGAATGTCAGGGCACTGGGGAGCGAAAAGCCAAAGTGCGTGCACAGCCATAGCTTTTCTTCATCTTTACCTCTCTCTTCCATTCCATTTGGTGAACACAAGGGGCTTACACATGCTGAAGGGAAAATTTCAACACAATTTATTTTGTCAGTAGCCTGTTTCAGGAGGTAAGGAATCGGCCATCTTGAATCCTGGCAATGAAATCTGTGGATATGGATTGCAAAATGTGTGGTCATACCTCGGTAGAGTATTGCTTCACGGTTTGTACATTGGGTTAAGAAGGCAGGCATTGTTCATGTAGCCCCATTCTTCATGCCCCAAAGGACTTGTTCTGAAAGAGATCACACATGCTAAAAATTCTGCTTTCTCTGATTGCAGAGTTTAAAAAATCACCTTAGTTTTGGGGTTCTCAAACTGCGATCATGCTGTTCATGCCCATGATGCTGCACTCATTGGTGTCAGCCAAGAGAAGGTAGGACCGAGGAGATAAGAGAAAAATTAACAGTTTCGTTTATTAAATACAAACCGTTAACTTCACTGAGACCAGCCTACAATTTCCCATGGCTGCTTCTAGAAAGTCCTTCTCAGTATAAGTGAATTGCCATCCTTGTGGGAGAAGTGCTGCACGTATCAGTGAAGAAATGGATACTTTGGGGTAATCTTCCTACTGTGATGGGACTCACGCTGGAAACAAAGAGATGGCTTCCTTCTGCTTCACTTTTCTGTTAACTGCAAATGGACAAAAGCTACAAGTCATGAGGTTCTCTCACCAATCAGCAATGGGAGATTAACTTTGCCGTTAACCTTGTCTGTGCCCTCACCAATTTAATTGGCATTGGCCTAGGTCCCAGACCTAAGGCCAAGAAATATAGAGCAGGGCTCGGTTGGGTGGGCTGGCTACATGTCGTTCTCATCCCTTGGAACAAAGCATAATGTTTTTGCACGTCACCAGCCAGACTTTCAGCAGGCATAAATGGGTGTAATGCAGAGAACTTTAGTGAAAAAGGTTTTGCATCCCTTAAGAATCCAGCCATAATTATTAAACTCTCCTTGAATTTTCTTTTTTGTTCCCTTTTTTTTTAAAAAAAGGTATTTGTTGCCCATCTCCTCACCATAGGTAACCTCATTCTCTCTAAGCTCCAGCTGGAACCTGCATCACACATTGCTCAGTGCTTTGTTGCAAAAATCATTCCTCATTTGCAGCACTAAATCCCCTGCATGCACTCCTAAAATATCTTCTCTGGTTCTTCATGCCTAACTAAACAATGCAAATTCCTGATTCTCTGCATACCTCCCACAGCCATCCCAGCTGCTCCTGCCACCTTTCCTTTCCCCTTAGGCCCTCTTCACTCATCTGAAGTTACTTATCAGAAATCCCCTCCTCCAACACTTCTCTCAGCTTTTGGAAGTAGGAGGATGAGGTTATTTTAAATAAAAGCTTGTCCACTTCCTCCTCTCACATTAGTTTTAAAACTTGCTGTCATAACAAGATTCGAGCAAATGCATAGAGAGATGCTCATTTATGGATGTTCAAAGCATCCTGCTCATGCTCATTAAAGGCTAAAGCATGTTGCCTGGGCTGGGGGGTTCTCGACTCACCCAGGCCTTGAAGACCCCAGGAAGGACAGCATGGACTCATGCTAAGCCACTGGACCTGTTTGGCCTTCAGAGCTCTTGAGCATGGGTTGAGGCAGTCTCTTTGCACAGGTTTTAGAATCAACAAATGTTTCACAGTGGACAGGTCTGCTCTTCAGAGCAGTCTCAAACCCTGTGCAGATGCTGTCTTTATGAGTCACGTCTTCCCCATCTCCCTTTTAGACTCTGTCCCCAAAAGTAGCTGCCCTGAGGCATTTGCTTTGAAAGGACATAATCATATTGGCCTCCCCCTCATTAGCCCTCTTCCCTGCATCTGCACCTCATTGTATGGTCATCTCTTCCCATCGTTCTCTTCTTAATTTAGTTTGGAAACTCTCTAGAGCAATGAGACATCATTATCTATTTTCTAAAGAGCCATTGAGAGCTGTAGCAGAGTAGCACATATACATGACACAAATCCTGCCCTTCCAGCAGGTTAAGGCTTGGCAGGTTAATGCGGACAGCCCAGCACGAGTTAGCAGCAAGAGCTCCAGTTACTGGAGCTTTCCCCTACAGCAGAGGCGAGAGCTCAGCCACGCTTTGCTCCTCACAGAGTACTGTGGGAGGCCTCCAGCTGCTCCGCTCCTGACAACCATATCAACACAGAACCCATTTTGATGGCAATTTTTGGAGTTCCAGAGCAGTGACGGACAGTAACAAGCTGATTTCACCATCTGCAGAATCAGGAGTACACAGAGGTCTTCCCCTCTGGTTTCGTAGCATCCATGGGATGCTCGCAGTGTTGTAACATCACACTCGGTGTGGTTACAGCACAGACAGTTGAGCTGTGTTTCCAGCAGCACATGTCAAACTGCCTCACATCCCACCCCTATATGTCCCTCCCCTACTGGGCAACCCCACAGGCAAAGGCAAGGCAATTCCCCGGGCCAAGGGGAGCCAGAATTTTGGGGGAAGGGGGAAACCATGACTACCTTTGGAAAGATGTAATTTCCATCACAGCTAACAGTGCAGTCTGATGCTGGTTACAGTAGGCAATAAAAAAGACACTGGTCTGGGAAGACAGAGCAACATCCAGCAGAACTGCTGATACATCAGTTTCCCTATCTGCCCCTGCAAAGTGGATCTATTCTTCCCAAGCTCACCTATAGCTTACCAAATGTTACTGTGCTGGGAACTGGGCTGGATGTCATGCCCTTAAACTACTTTATACTGCCTGAGAGACTCCAGAGAATTGCGAATCAGTCACTGGATGGTTATTGAAATGATTAATAATCCCCTTTATTTTTAATAACGATAAAATATTTTTAATGGAGACCAAAAAAAAAAAAAAAATCAGCACAGATGATACTGTCAGCAGCAATGACAAAAGCTCTTTACTTGTTTACTTGTTGCTAATAACATGAGGCACTAGGCACACCCTGATGTTTCCCCCAATATACAATAATGTGACTAAGCCTATGCTGTGCTCAATGTACAGCTGGAAACAGGCAGAGAGGGGAGAGTGCTGCACTGGGAGACAAGAGACCTGGGCTCTGAGGCCTGATCTGATACCAAACTTTACCCAAACTTGGGCCCAATACTCTCCTATATCTGTGCTTCTGCTTCTATTTCCATCTTTGATGTTTTCTTCAAATTATATTCAAATTATTTTTTTTCTTACACTGATGTAGGACTGATACAAGCAGTGGGGACCCACCTCCATGGGGACAGACTTTTTAGCAGGGCTGTTAAAAAAGGACAATGGGTAATGGTTTTAAACTAATAAAGGGGAGATTCAGGCTAGACGTAAGGAAGGAATGTTTTGCAATGAGGATGGCGAAACACTGGCCCAGTTTGCCCAGAGAGGTGGTAGATGCCCCATCCTTGGAGACATTCCAGGCCAGGCTGGACAGGGCTCTGAGCAACCTGATCTAGTTGAGGATGTCCCTGCTTATTGCAGGGGGTTGGACTAGATGACCTTTGAAGGTCCCTTCCAACTCAAACTATTCTATGATTTTATGATCCTCTGGGAGCAGACCCAAACAGAGGCATGATGGTATTATGAACCCCAGTGTGCAGCCACGCTGGCCCTGCAGGCAGGGTTCTACCAGGAGCATTTCCTGGGCTTGGGCACAAACACCAGAAGAACCAGGGGATGTGAGGACCTTACCAGCTGTAATAGGCCACTGCTTAATCAAGCTGTTCACTTGCTCACTGTGTTAGAAGCAGTGAAACATGGAAAGAGTTTAGCATTCAAGCTGTGTGAGCTAGCCGTGAGTGAAGAGACAGGAATGATGTCAAGGAGGTTTTGTGCACGAAGCATCTGTGACAAAACATTAGCTTAGGTCAGACACTACCGAAATGTAAAAGGAAGGATGACTGTCAGTCTATCAGTAACCAAAACAGGGAGCTGCTGCTGTTTCACGCAGCAACAGGTGTAAGAGCTGTCAAACAGAAACTTCCTTTTTGCCCATTTGTAAAACCACCGGCCTGAGAAGTAACTGGACTCATAATACCAACACCTTTGGTTTGCCAAATAACAGCCAGGGCCAGTTGACAACGGTAGGTGCCAGTGTGCCCGAACATGCCAACAGCCAAAGCTGATGCGACCATCACGAGCACTTGTGCTCCGTTCTGTTATTGAATTGCAATTTGTGACTAAAGACGAGGCCGCCCCTCTCGATCGCGCCCCCACGGGGGGACAGGGTGACCTAAGCATAGGTGGGCAAAGCGCTGAGACACACGCTGCCGGGATTGCCGGCTTGCGGTTCGGTGAGCGGCAGCGCGCTCCCGGGCATGGCACGGCGGGCGGCCGGGACTCCCGGCGCGGGGAGGTACGGGGGCAGTCCAGGGCGTCTCCGGGGACGGTGCCGGGCGGCCGGGGACAACGAGGCTGGCACAGGCAGCTTCCCTGCCGGCGCCCGCCCTCCCTAATGGGCATGTGCGGCGCCTCTCGCACATGCCCACTCGGGCGGCGCGGAGCCGGCGGGCTGTGCCGCCGCGGTGGGCTGCGCGCCGGGACCTCGGTGTACGCCGTCGGACACCCCGTGACGCGGCCCGTGCCCGCCGCGCGGTACAGCGCACAGACGTTTCTGGTGGCGATTCCCCGAGCCAAAGCTCCCCACGAAACACACCCAACTCCCCCTCCGCGGACAGGCGGCCGCTCCGCGCCCCCGCTGCCCGCCCGTCGGGGACGCGAGCAGCCTGCGCTACCCGGCCGCCCTGGGGGCGGTGGCCCGGGCGGGCGGGGATGTGGCGGCGCGGCGGTGCCGGCGGCGGCGGGCGGAGCCGACCGGGAGCCGGGCGGGGCGGGGCGCGCCGCGGCGTCCCGAGCGCGGCCCGCGGGGCGGCCCCGGCGGGAGGCGCCGCGCTGCGCCCCGCCGCCCCGTGCTAGGCGGCGCCCGGCGTGGCCCCGCGCCCCTGGGCGGAGGGCGGCGGGGGCGCCGCGGAGGGCTTTCCGCGCCCGCCCCGCCTGCCGCGGCCGGGGGATTAGTCAGCAGTCTCCGGGCAGCCCCGCTCCCGCGCAAACTCCGCGGCGGGGGCGGGGAGCGCTGAGCCGCGGCTGCCCCTTCCCCAACCCGCGGCGAGGGGCGGCGGGGCCGCGGCGGCGGGGCTGCCCCCCGCGGCGGTCCGCGCCGCCGCTCCGCGGCCGCGGCGAGGAGCGGAGGGTTGGCAAGTCAGGCAACGAGGCGCAGGGAAACTCCGCTCGGGTACGGCGCCGTTGCGGGAGGACGAGCGCCCGAGCCGCCCCGCGCAGGCAGACCGGCGGGCAGGCGCGCACACACACACCGCACGCACACGCACACACACACGCGCGGCGGCGGCCCCCGGCCCCCCGCAGCCGCGGCCGGCGGGGAGGCGGCGCCCGGCGGGGGCTGCCCCATGGTCTTGCGGGGGCCGTGGGGGAGCTGCGGGGGCCCCGGCGCGGCGCTCGCCTTCCTGCGCGCCCTCCGCACTAGGATGTTGCGGCAGGTCTTGCACAGGGGGCTGGGGACGTCCTTCTCCCGGCTCGGCCACTTCGTCGCCAGCCACCCGGTGTTCTTCGCCTCGGCGCCCGTGCTCATCTCCATCCTGCTGGGCGCCAGCTTCAGCCGCTACCAGGTGGAGGAGAGCGTGGAGCACCTCCTGGCCCCCACGCACAGCCTGGCCAAGATCGAGAGGAACCTGGTGGACAGCCTCTTCCCGGTGAACCGCTCCAAGCACCGGCTCTACTCCGACCTGCAGACGCCGGGGAGGTACGGCAGGGTGATCATCACCTCCTTCCGCAAGGCCAACATGCTGGACCAGCACCACACCGATCTCATCCTTAAGGTAACCGCGGCGAGTCCCCGGCCCCGGGCACCACCACCCTGCCTGGTCCGGCTCCCCGCATCCCGCCCCACTGCCTGCCACCCCCGAGCCCGGTCCCCGCACCTGCTCGCCCGCACGGACCCACCCGTGCACGCCGACCTCTGCCCGCCCGCCACCGGCGCTGCCACCGCAGCCACCCAGTCACCTCCCCGCAACAGTTGGGATGGTGCCCGCCGCGGGAGCCGGCACCGCGCTCCCTGCCGTCGCCGGCGGCTCCGCTATCCCCCCCGACCCTGTTTTGGGTTTTTCATCTGTTTTTTTTCCCCCCATCTTTTGGGCTTATTTGCTTTGGGTGAGCGAGAAGGGCAGGGTACTTGCTTAAATAATTTTTCAGTGCCTCTGTACTCGCAGTCGTCCTCCCGAGTTAAGGCGACTCGGGTTGATAAACTCAAACTTCAAAAGCAGTTAGGTACCAATCTGCCAAGCTGCTGACAACGCTTTTGGGGGCTGCTGCCTTGTCTGGAATGCACTTTCTGCTTGGAGAGGGGTAGCACAAAACCTTCTTCTCACAGCTCATGAAGGCAAATGACATAACTCAGCTGATTATTTTTAGCGGGTAGTATTTTTTTTTCCTCTCCACTCCCAGCCCACCATCACAGAAAATGCTGGTTTCATAGATGAAGAAAAATCCAGCTCAGCTGCAGGCATGGTGCATGCAGCCTGTGCTGCCGGTTCAAGTTAGAGCGGGCAGCATCTTTCCCTGTCACTTGAGCGGCACAGTGTGCGAGTCACAATCTAACAGGACATCTCACTGTACTGTATGTCGTAACATGTCAGAAATCTGCATTTGTTGAAGCTGGTACTCTAGTTTGCACCCCGGTAATTTTGATCAATCTTGGAAAAACGGAGGACAGGTGCAAAAACTGTATGTTAAGAGAGTCTTGTTCACTGAAGAAAAAGGAAAGGAACATTTACAAATAACCAGAGGTGTGGCTAGCTCAACCGTGCACATTTTTGCTGTTGCCTTGTGGAAACCCCAGAGACTCAGCATTGCTTTCCCCCCTCCCCGAATGTCAAACTGTCGGCCCATACAGAAGCAAATGTTAATTTTTTTAGTAACATCAGGGAGTGTCTCTTCTAAAATGAGAAAATAGATGCAAATACCTATTGGAAGAGACTTCGGGAAGACCTCACTCTTTACTAAACATGGAAATAACTGTTACAGTGGATTTATTTGTATTTTATTTCCACTGTAGCCACATACAGAACTACAGTGCAGAGCCACTCAGTATTTTATGTTTTGCTTTTTTTTTTTTTGCTGTTGACATATTACCCAACAGTAATCAGCAAACAGATTTAATGAGCATCGACTCACTAAGTACAGTAACAGGAATGTTACTGGTGAACGAGAAAACTCCGGAGAGATGATTTTCATTTCTTCATTTTCTTGTACCATGAATTGCATTCGCATCCAGTATGTGCACATTTACTCAGTCATAGGATAATAATGATAATGAATTTTTTCTCTGTACTGCTTTCTCTGGAGATCTGTAGTTTTATCAATAGCATGGTGACACACAAATAAATGGTACTCAGAATCTTTCCACAAGCAAACTTCTGCGTAAGATTTATCACATCAGCAGAAGAGCTATAACTTAGAAAGTTCTCTCTTAACACTGCCTCATTTTTAATAGACAGAATTTGCCGACAAAATGATTTTTTTTCCATTTACTGAGATAATGAGCACCATTGCCATTTGACTATTTACTCTTACTGCTAATCTGACATTGTTGTGCATATTTGATGCATTATTTCCAATTCTTTATTTATCTAATTAATTCCAGTATGTCTTGTGTAGAATATATTACATTCTTCGTCCTAATTATTCTTCTGTTTGTGGGTAGAGCCAGGCTCGGGCAGCTGCCTGTCCAACCCTATGGATGGCCCTGCAGGTCAAAGCACAGCAAAACAGGAGGGAGAGCTCCCAGCCCCCGATATTGTTATGTCCATGGTGATGCAGGGCTACATCATTTTGCATCAACCAGACTCACTAAGGGACGAGGAAAGGGAAAGGTAGCCATCCAGGTTTTCCTGTATGTGTCCACTTGCATGGAGGGAAGAAGAGAGCAAAGGCATCTGAAGTTCATACCCCAAGCCCCAGTCCAGAGCCAACCAACTCAAACTGCCGTGCTTGTAAATAAGTGTCCTGGGTGAAACCGTGGAGTAATCTCACCTGCATTCCTGAAAACCTTGCCATTTAGGCATGGTCCGGGCAGAGAACCTATATGGCAGCATTTGCTTATCTTTCCTTTTCTGGAGAAGGATGACCTCCCCGAGGGAGAGGTGTTGCTTTAGAAGAGGCATGAGATTGGACACTGGCTCCTCCTGCATTTTTGTTGCTGCATCTCCACACACTTGCAGGAGGATGGCAGGCCCAGAAGGATGGTTGGCCCAGGCAGGTGCCGCCTGCTCTTGCATCATCTCTTCTCAGTTTCCTTACCTGCTGTATCCCACCTCACCAGCCAAGGAGGGAAGGGAATGAGCCTTGAACTGCTACAGCTACCCCAGTCACAGGGCAAGAGAGAGAGATTGCCTCAGCAAAGGAAGAAGTCAGCTTCCATTATTGTCACCTTAGTAAAGGGATACAAAGTTTTGGGGTCTGAGCAGTTGAAATTGAAACATAACTGCTGTTGTCAAAAGTTAATAGCTCTAACATCCTAATCAATTAATTAGTTAATTAAATAACTTATTTGGTGTCATCCCTAAAATACTGTGGTTGGCTTAGTGCAGTTCCTCGTGGGCACATTGTCAGCTTGAGGAACTCACCATTACCACTACTGCAGGAAACCTTGTTGGGCTGGGAAGAGATTTAGGGAAGGGCTGAGCCTCACAGCTGTCTTGGGCCCAGATCTCAAGCGTCGCTCCCAGAACAGGAGCTGCGGTAGAACTCCCTGCTGACAGTGAGCATCTGCCAGCACAACGCTGGCTGCTCACATGGCGGTGACAGGTCTTGCTGAATGTACAAGCTGCTCCACACAAGGTCCCTCTTGCTCATTAGCAGGAAGGTGTGTGACTGCCTAATAGAACAGTTTTGACTTGGAGATGATGCTGAGTACCTTTTTTAAAAACAATTTATTTTTGTATAAATCTCCATCTTTAGTTCTCATAACTCCCTATTAATGCTTAAACCATTCTGGGCCTGCCATCCCCATGTTGCGTTTACAGCTGTCATAGTCACTTGCAGAAGAAAGGGAGAAACCTAAACATATCCTGAATCTCTGGCCTTGAATAGCTGATCTAACAAAAAGCCTCAGTAGAGTCTTGGGTATGCAAGAGATGAAGACTGAGGCACTGTGAGAGGGCAATCATGACATTTTCCTCGCTGCTGTACCTACTTTATAGCTGAGCACAGGGCAGTGGCATCCCATGCTGTTGGTGTGCAGGACCTTTCTTCCTCAGGATTTCACTCTTGTGACAGAAAGAGGTAGGAAGTAAAAACACCAAACTGAAGAAAGTGTGCTTTTACCCCTGTATTTCTAAAAAGTGCTTGGAGTGTAGAAGTTCAGATGATTATGTAAAGTCTGTACAAATTGTCTAAGCCTAGAATTCCGCCTAAAAATAGTGTAAGAGCAGCCCCCTACCATTTTATGGTGGTATTTCCACTTGCAGCTAGAAACTTGATAGGTTGAAGGCGTACAGACCTAGCCAGATTTTTTTCAACCCCAGAAAATGTATTCTGATTTAGCCGAAGTTTGAGACACCCATCCTTTGGAGCCTGTTCGTTCCTTTCTACTTACAGTGAGTTAACTGCGTTATACTACAAACGCCTTTTTTTTTTTTTTTGGTGAAAGTTTTCCCTTTTTTGCAGAAGGATATCCTCTCTTCCACTTATGTTATTGTGTTTACAACAGTAACACAGTACTAAGATTTTTTGGCAAAATACCTAATGTAGCAAGACGCAAAGATGAAAAGAGAATGAAATCTAACATGCCTTACTGAAGGGGATTGTGTTTGCAGTTTGCTTCTATGCAAATCTGTAGGCAAGGGTTTATTTTTTTTAAAGAAAACTCCCCGAACTACATATTTTCAGACAGTGCTTATACATTGCCTCTCTCATATGAACTGACCAGCAATAGATCTAGATAACTGATTATATATCTATTTGAACTTGCAGGCAAATAGTAAAATCAAGTATTTCTGCTTAAGGACACAATTTTTTAAGAACTGTGTAACTTCTGATTACTGCAGAACAAAACAGTTAAACTTCAAAATTTTGTAGACCTCATACTTTTGGGGGGTTTATTTCTTCTCTTTGCTCCTTAATTATTAGGTCCCTGTTCATGTGTGTGCCTGTAGGCTCTATCTATGGTCTTCCTGGATTTCCTCACTTATTTTCTACGTGTGAGGAAGCTCGTGGAGGAAATAACCATATTTATGTTCCCGTGTCTGTGGTATTTCCAATTGCTTTGATAAACAAACACGGCACACTTAAGCCATTATTTTCAAGCTCGGTGGAAGTGGGTTCTGGTCATTCAGCAGAGCTGAAAGCTGGGTCGATCACGATCCTGGCTATTACAAGGTACCCTTTGTTTTAAAACTTCGGCTACTTCTGAATGCCTGGACACAGGCAGTTAACTGTAGATCTAGCAATGGATATAGTAGGTCTCCACCTTCTGTAGGTAGCTCCAGCACCAAAAACACTTAGAGCAACAGTTAACAGAACATATAATGGATTCTGTTAATAAAAAATCAAGGTTGAATTCATGTCTTTAGAGCAAGGCTGTAAGATGAGGGGAAGAGTCCTAATACAAGAAAAACAAGGGTGTGAAAGCAGCAGAAGTGCAAGCCTGTTGTCATAGCAGCACAATGCTGCAGGGCTAAAACGTATCTTATGCGAAAACAGATGAGAATTAAGATACGCAGGTAAGATCTGGGCACAGCCAGGGAAGGGGGAAGATAAATAGCATGCTGCAAGGACAGCATGGAAGCACACGCAGAAACCCCCCTGAGCTCCTGGTATCAGCAGCAGCAGCTCCTCGGCACGATTCCTGTGGGTGAGAGGGTTTGATCTCTCCCGCAGTGCCAGCCAGCGGCTGGAGCAGAAGTCCCGAAGTTCCCCGTGCCTGGGAGGACAACTGTGTCACAGAATTATAGAATCATAGGATCATTTTTTTTCGGAAGAGACCCTCAAGATCATTGAGTCCAACCACAACCTAACTCTGGCACTAAAGCAAGTCCCTAAAAACCTCATCTACATGTCTTTTAAACACCTCCAGGGATGGTGACTCAACCTCTTCCATGGGCAGCCTGTTCCAACGTTTGACAATCCTTTCCATGAAGAAATGTTTCCTCATATCCAATCTAAACCTTCCCTTAAGGCTGTTTCCTCTTGTCGTGTCACTTGTTACCTGGGAGAAGAGTCCAACCCCCTCCATGCTACAACCTCCTTTCAGGTAGTTGCAGAGAGCGATCAGGTCTCCCCTCAGCCTCCTTTTTTCCAGGCTGAACAGCCCCAGTTCCCTCAGCCGCTCCTCATAAGACTTGTGCTCCAGGCCCCTCACCAGCTTCGCTGCCCTTCTCTGAACTCTCTCCAGCACCTCAATGTGTTTCCTGTAGTGAGGGGCCCAAAATTGAACACAGGATATGAGGTGCAGCCTCACCAGCACAGGCACTGGTCCCACTGGTCCCCACCACACCCCTGCCCTGTTCCAGCAGCACCAGCCACCCTGGCTGGCATGGGGTCCCCCCACACTGCCTCCCACCTCACACTGTGGTGCAAGGCTCCCACAGAAACCTGCGCCCTGAGCTGCTGCCAGCCAGGCAGCCTGTGCTGGGGACACCCAGCACCTCATGTGCCATTGCCTTTCCTGCGTGAGAAGGTCGGGCCTCACCTCCTGTCTAACAAGAGCACACAGGGGATGGATTTGCTCAACACGTGACTGGACGTGTTATAATGGGGGACATCACCTCTCTGGGTGAGCTTCTGGGAGGGTGCAGCAAGCTAGCAGGGCAGGCATAGGAGGCCAGGGCCACCGGTTCCCCAGGCAGTGCCACATGGCTTGGGGAGAGCTGCCAGGACTCCCTAGTGACCACATTTAGGCCTCCTGAAAGCTATGTCTGGACCTTGTCTTTAAGTTGGGGTTTAGAGGAGGACAACCCCCTCTCTCCTGTTGGGAGACGGGAGGCGCCGACTTATTACTTAACATGATGGGCTGTGAAGTTGCAGCTATTGAGGGGTTTTTTTGTGCAGCGAGGAAGGGACAGTTGGTCACACTTCTGCTGGAGGAGCCTTTCCTAAAAGCCTGCACTGTGTTACCAGCTCGCTGAGAAGTGCTGCAAGGATGGAGAGGTGTTCATGGAGAGGTCTGGGACCCATGGAGAAGGCCACTATAGACCTGATGCAAGATCAGCTGCAGAAGCAAAGTTTTTGTCTTTTTTTCCCGTTGTGAAAAATCATTCTCAGAGCCATGTGCCAGACTGCGCAGAGAAGTCCTGTCCTCCAGCTGCAGTCAGGCCAAGAAACAGAGCGAGCTTCTCTCGATGGGACGAATTCAGGCAGAATTGCCAGAGCAGTGCTCAGAATTAAGACCGTATTGATTAGAAAAGCTTCTCCACTTCAGATTAGAAAAGAAAAATCGTATCTAGCAATTTTCTGTAGCTACTAAGAAGGCAGATGGAAATAGAAATGCATGCACATCTGCCACTTTGAGTACTAATAGTAGTCCCTCAGTTGATGACTCGTAGTTTGAACAATTTTTAGATTTTATTTACATGAAAATTGTTTGAAGAAAATATAATTCACCATATTTTGGACAGCTGAAAAAATGAGTTTCAAAAATACATAGCTTGCATAATCAGTATCTTAGTGTCTCTTCAGGAAACCTGATTGTAGGACTGCTAGAAAAAGACCCCAGCTACCCGTCACGTTCCTTGCTGCACACTCTCCAGCTGCAGCTTCTAAGGTTTTTTCCTGAGCGGGTAGGATCTGTTGCCTTCCTCCATCGGCTGTGCACGGGTTCTCCATCGGCCAGAGTGGCTTGGTCAAGAGGCTGGTGCCCACCAGCCCCCTGTGATCCTCTGCCCTGGACCCCCAGCCCTGTTTGGGGCTCCCTTGCCTTCTCTCTCCACTCCTTCTTCTGATGCAAGTACACTCTTCATGGTTTAATTCTGCCCGTGTCTGTGAAGCCCACTGTGTTTTCTTTCGTGAATTAAGCTGGGAGCTGTGCTAGTCTTTTCCCTCTCATAACCTTTTTACATTTTGACTGAGGCCATCTCTTGAAGTGAATAAAAAAGCACTCTGCAAAGATAGGAAATGCCAGAGATTACTGAGATCATAGAAAAAGTGGAGAAATCTTTAGCAATCTATTAAGGGCTTTTTCTCCTCTTAGTTTTTCTTGGCACAAGTTACCTGTAAAAGTTACCAAAAAAGTAAATCAGCTTCACATTAAAATGAAGTCTGTATTTCAAATCATTGTCTTCATCCTGCTTTCTAGTTTTCCAGTCTTGAACCCAAAACAGATTTTAAACAATAATAGACAATGAATTCATTCTTCACTTTATTGCTGAGCCTTTTCAGACTTTCCTCCATAGCCATGAGATCAGACATTTCTTTTTTTTTAATGAAAGATGAGATTTTTTTTTTTAAATATCACAATAGTTCAGGCTCCAGGGCTCAGAGGAAAAAACAGTCTTGGTGAAAATGACAGTAAAAAAATTGTAGGACTTGGCAGCATGGATTAGAGTGAAGCTCATTTTCAGTTTAAACTGTCAGATATAGACTAAAAGATTAAACGGAGTCAAATAATAGCAAAAACAAAACAAAACAAAAGTAATATGGCATTGCAAAGACCTTACTCCTGTGAGTAAAATATGTCTCTTTATGTATGTGCCGTGTCATTCGCAGTACAGGAGGACATCCATGTATCTAGCCAGTTTGGTAGGCCATCCATCGGCTATATGTAAAATAGTAAAGCATAGTCAAGTCCTTATGATGAGTAACGTCCCCTATAAAACACCGCACATCACTGTTCAGCAACAAAACCAAACACACTTTTGTGGTATATATGATAAGCAGAAGGTGGTTGCACACATGCTTAATATTAAAAATGGTGTCTGCGACTCTAATGCAGCTCCCGCCCAAGTCAGGATGTCTTTCCTGGAGCAGGAATAGGTGCTTGGTGAGACCGAATTGTCCTGTTGCATGTTGCTGTCGCTCCCACCACAGTTTCCCTGGGAGCAAAGCTGTGCTGCCAGCGAGGTGAGACCTGTGTGGGACACCAGTGGCCATTGCATGGTCCTTGTGCCTCGTCTCCTTTGCCCATGGCTTTGATGAGGGTGGCAGTTTATGTAACATAGGCTTAAAAGATTGCTGGGGCTGGACCATTTTGCAAATGAATCAGCAGTTTCTAACCCCTCCCTGCTGGGATAGGATCTGTTTGCTTCGCAGGGAGGCTGCAGACTTTTTTGTTACCTGATTAAATTCACAAAATTCTGGTAATACCTGCTCACTTTTTAATTAAATAAATGAATTTTCAACAAAGCAAAGGGGCTAGAGGTTTTCCTCACCCCTTCTTGGACTTCCTTGCATTTTTTGCATGGACTTAAGAATAAAATCGAGCTCTCCTTTCTATCCTGAGTATACATCTCTAAGTACAACTCCTTTGCCTTCAGGTTCAGCTTTGCTACCACTACTGAAAGTTGTGCCAAGCTCTGTACAGGGAAGAGCCTTCTCACAGAGCCTGGTGCAGTGCTTGGCCATCCCAGGACAGCGGAACTGAGCCTCCTGGGGGGCTCTGGTTCCCAGTGCCTGCCTTCCTGTGCCAGTGGTAGAGGCAGAAGGACCAGCAGCCAAAAAGAGCTTGAAGAAATCTTTTCAGCCATGGCACTCTGAGGCCCTGGAGGAAATGGTTTAGCCTAGGATAAATTAAGGGATTTTCTCTTTTGAGTCCTGGCATCCCCTCCCAGGCAGTGTGGTTTCGCTGTGTCTCATCTGTCAGCTGTGCCACAGGCTGAAACGTGGCTTGGTGTGGAGATGTGGGACCCAAACACCTCTCACCTCAAGGTATTTGCAGAAAGGGATTTGTCTCCCGGTTCAAGCCACCTTTAGTAAACTAAATACCTTGAGTGATCATGGGACTTAGAGTAAACAAAGACCAGGACCAAGATGTTACTGAATGCAGATGGCTGGAGGAAGAAAAAAACTGTTCTAGAAATCTCTGGTGTGGTATGGGACACACATAAACACTGTTTTTGGAAAGGAGAGGGGAATTGCAATTGATGGTCATGGTTTAAACAGTGAAAGGGGGAGGTGGAAGTTACTATTTCGTGCCTGAGAGCTTTCAGGGATGATGTGCCACCATGGCGAGGCAGCTTAGGCAACGCTGTGCTGTTCTCATGCTGCAGTGCTCTGGCATCTCAGCAGTAAACTGCTTTTTGGTTCCTTGCACTGTTAGCTAGCTGAAAAAGCTGTGAGCGATGAGCAAGCAGTGCATGTCTCCCTTCAAGAAAAAACATTCATTCAGCTTTTATTAGTCCTCTAATTCTCCCTTTCTCCTAATAGGATTGGTAAGGATGAGAAAAGAGCTGGATAAATGAGAATCTGGTGGTCAGTCATTTGTCCCAGTACTAGGTGCCAGGTTTATTCAGAATATGGTTACTTCTATTAAAATCTGCTGCAGTGAGGAGTGCGATATGCATTAGCATATAGCTCATGTTGCCCCCATCACCCAACAGCCTTTACCATCTCCTGTTAGCAAACCGAAGTTTCCTGGGGGACCTCCCGGTGTACCATAGGCAAGCCCAATTGCAGCCTGTGTAGTCCCTTGAACTTACAGGACATGCCCTTGTAACCTCTTACACCTTGTGTTTTCTGTGGCAGCCAGTCACCCAGGGCCATGGGTGTAGGCTCTGGGTGAGGGTGGAAAAACCTGAGTGGCCACAGCTGAATCCGCAGAGTGGAGAGCGCTGTGGGACTGCAGCTCTTGGCGGGGAAGAGGCAGCAGCCCCACGGCACACGGGTTGTCATGGGCAAGCGAAGGGACAGAGACAGCCTGCAGCCATGCTGCAACAGAGCTTTGTTCTCTAGGATCTGGTCTGAAAAAGCCAAGTGCAGGTAAAGCGATGTGTTTGTCCCGAGAATGAAAAGTCTGAGTCAGGCTTCCCGGAGCTGAATCATTGGGCACGCTGGGGCAATGCTCGGCATGCTTCAAAGAGACGGAGGGAATGGCAGGGTTTTTGTCCTCTTCAGCTGTTTGCCTCCAGTTTGAGACCAAATGTTGTGGCCGCTGGCAAAGCTCAGAGTACATCTTAGAGTTGCTCTAAACCACATGAGCTTGCAGCAGGCTCCAGGGGCTGCTGGGACACACCAGGACGCAGCACTGGCTGCTGCCCCCTCTCCTCCCTGGAGCCCCATGGCTGGGGCATGTGATGGGCAGGACCCCCAGCATGGCACCCAGCCCAGCACGGGCTTGGAGGAAGCGCTGGGTCACCACTGCAGAATGGGCTTCTGAGTCTGAGAGGATCGTTTCCAAGAAGAAATGAGTATTTTAGATATGACATTTAGCTCCTAGCCTTTCGCTAAAGATGAAGTAACAGCTGTGACAGATGAGGTTATTTTATAACCTAAATATTAAAAGGAAGCGCTTCAGATGTGGAAGGAAGGAAATGCAGCAGTGAGGCAGGGTAGGTAAATAGCAACGCACATCGTTTGATAAAAGTTGCAGGACAGCTTAGTTTCTTCTGCATTGTGTCACTCAGTGTATCCTCTCTGAAAGAGTTGTATTGTGAATCTAATATAGGCAGGAAAATCCTTCTATTCCTCCTAGTTGTCCTCAGCTGCACTTCTTTATATGACATCTGACTTTACAACCGCTGTAAATGAAACCATACAGTAGCTGCCATTAAAAAAAAAAAAAATCAGCTATCTGTCTTTGATTCGGTAAATCAGCGCACTTTCCCCAAACTGTAACAGCATACATTTGAATTTGTACCCCAAAACAGCTCTTGCAAAGCAGAACTTTGCAGAAACAAACTAGAAAGACAGGAATAATTCCCCATACAGGCTCATTTCTTTGACACGTTCCTGCAAATATTTTAATTTGTTTTGTTTTAGAAGAAAGTCGTACAAAAGCCCCTAACCTGTTGCACAGACAGTTGTTTGTTCTCCCACCACAATGGAGAATTTTGGTTCTCATTATGTCCAGGTATTGTGTTCTCACAGTACTGTGAAAAGATTTGTTAGTTCAGTTCATTTCTCAAATCTGTCTTTCTAATGTCAATACTGAACAGTTGTTCTATTAAAAATTAAAAACTACTAAAATGTGGAAAAGTACACCCCAAGCTGCTAGAGAAACAAGTTGAGAATCTAGGAATTTTGTAATCTTTGCCTAAATTATGTTATACCATCCTGAGGAATGGAGGTGGTATAACTAAATTTATGCCCATCACAGATTATGCAATGTAATCACAAAATAATAAAAATCACAGTATCTTATCAATGTGGGTTCTTTTTCTGAAAATAGGTCTGAAATACCACGCCAAAGTCACTGACTGTTTAACAGATGCAGGATTTTAGCACTGATTATTAGACATTTTGTCGATTGCCATCAGATGAGTATATAAGCTCTACTGCTCTTAGGTACCCAATCTTCTATTTTTTTAATCAGTGTTTGTCTTCAGAAGAAAGCAGTTCCATTAAATATCACCTAATCCCAGCCCCTTTACTGGGCATAAGAACCTCCTGCCCTCTTTGGATTGCAGTGGAAAACAGCATATGCAAGTAATAAAAAAATAAAATTTAAAAAAAAAAAAAATCATCTCCCTGTGGCCAGTTCTCTGCACCTTGCTCAAAATCTGAAGGCAGAAAATAACTATTCACCCTTTAAGGAAAGTAAATTGGAGTCACTCTTAATTTGCCTCTTCAACTCCCTGGAAGAGCTGTGGTCTCCCTGCTTTGCAGGGGAAGGAGGGCTTCTCCTTCTCTTTCATGCTGTGTTGCCACACCTTTGCAATGCTCCTACGATCGTTTCCCTCAGTTTATCCCGAAGGATAAATCCATGCAGTTACTCAGAGCGGTTCTGGTGATTTGCTCCCCCCACAGCAGCAGATGTGGCCGCCTGTACCACCAGGCCTGGGTCCTCCATGGGGTCACTGGGACTGGGCAGCACAGGGGGCACGTGTCCCTCTGCATTGTCCCTGCTAAGACCTCAGGGAATCACACCTCTCACCAAGCTGTGCACAAAGCATGTACGCAGTAGCATGCAGGGTTTCTCGGTATTTGGGATGTCAGGTACCCCCAATGCCAGCTGGAAAAAAAGCAGAGGGACCTCCTTTCTGAATTTGGTGGCTGCCCACGATGCAGGACATTACAGCCATGGGGAAAGTCCACTCAGCCTTCTGGTGGTGGGTAATATCGCCTTGGCCTTGGCAGCATCCTTATGGAAGGTCCTGGTACTCTTTGCACTAGAGCAGTACAGGAGATAAATGGTGGTGGTGGTGGGTGAGGCCTGCGTATTTTACAAGGAAAATGAGGGGAAAAAAAATTATTTGCACTTTGTTGAGGCTCCCAACATTAACAAACTCAATATTCCACTTTTGAAAAATATTGTAACCTCAGTCTCTTGGAGCTGTTCCCTTACCATCTTTTAGACTTCTTGCTTCTGCCGTGTAGACTAGAATGGATACATAGAAGGTTGCAAGAGTTTTTTACATTTTTTTCAAGAAGGGAGGGTAATTTTTATACCCCTCTGATGCTCAAAAATAACTTAATAATTAATGCCAGCTATGTTACTTCTGCTGTGCTGTCTCTGCGCTTGGGACATGCAGCTGTGGCCTGTCCTGTACTTGGAGCAAGTACCGGTCCCCTGTTGCTGCCAGTGCATCCCGCCCAGGTGGCACCCCCGGTCACATTGCTCTTCTGCCTTAGGTACCTGAAGTTTGTCTGTTGAGAGAGAGGAGTTTGGCAATTCCAAGCACAACAGCAGCCCCAGACACAATCAAGCTGTTGCTCTCCCTTTTATGTTTGCCCAGGTCGCTTGAAAGTGGAGGTGCGGGCCTTTTGAATTTGCTTAGAGATGCACATGGCACAGATGCAAATCATGACCCACCCGAGTTATCAGCAAAGGACACAGGGGAATAATACTGCTATTTTAATGCATGTTTCCTTTTTTTGCAATGTGTATGTTATTAATACTGCAGTCAACAACTTTTGTTGTTATTGCTTAGATCAAATAGGAGAGGGACAGAGGTGAGGAGCCACTGTTTTTCTGGCTGCTGCTGTGCGAGATGAACTGATGAATAACGTGTGTGATTTCTCTTTCCCTTGTAGTTGCACTCTGCTGTGACCAGGATCCAAGTTCAAAGACCTGGTTTCAATTACACGTTTGCCCATATATGTATCCTGAACAATGACAAGACATGCATAGTGGACGACATAGTGCATGTACTGGAGGAATTAAAGGCTGCTCGTTCTTCTAATCGAACTAATTTTGCAATCACTTATCCGATTACTCACTTAAAGGATGGCAGGGAAGTGTATAACGGGCATCAGCTTGGTGGGGTTACTGTGCACAGCAAAGACCGCGTGAAGTCTGCAGAAGCCATTCAGCTCACCTACTACTTGCAGGCAATCAACTCCTTGAATGACATGGTGGCAGAGAAGTGGGAATCCATTTTTTGTGACACTGTTGAACTTTTCCAGAAATCCAACAGGAAAGTCAAAATGTATCCTTTCACTTCTTCTTCGCTGAAGGAGGATTTCCAGAAGACGAGCAGGGTATCAGAACGCTACCTGATCACAAGCTTGGTCCTTGTGGTCACCTTGGCCATTCTCTGCTGCTCCATGCAGGATTGTGTCCGCAGCAAACCCTGGCTTGGCCTCCTGGGATTGCTGACTGTGACCCTTGCCACCCTGACTGCAGCTGGGATCATCAATCTCACTGGTGGGAAATACAATTCCACCTTCCTGGGAATCCCCTTCGTGATGTTAGGTAACTATCTCCTATCTCTCTCTTTTGTGTGTTTGTGCCTCCCTGACACGTTTCCCAGCAAGCGGAGAAGCATCACTGCATGGCTCCCGGTGCCTGCTCCTCCCTGCAATGCTGCCCCGTGCCAAATCCACGCAGCCTCTTTGCATAAACTGTACTGTGCCGGGATGTTAAAACCACACCTGGTGCTCTGGTGTGGTGTAGTGCCCTGCCATAGGACGCAGTGCCTGCATGGTAGTGAGGAACAAGGATGCACAAATGCCGTGCTTTGTGCAGAGCGGGAGCCCAGCTGCTGCTTTCCGGTGGATGTTTGATTCTGGTTTTGGTGGCCAGTGTTGGAGGGAAAGCTTTGCAGAGGTCCCCATGCTGCAATGACAGCGTCAGCTGTGCTGGCACATCAAAGGGACTGCACACGTTGCGCGTTTAGAGAGAGCACTGGCTCCTTGGGAGAGCAGAGCGGTGCTGTCCTGGCTTGTCAGGGGCCTGACTGTGGGATAAGGGCGGGGGTCAGTTCTGGGTTGTGTTTCTCCTGAAGCCCCTGTATTGGCTGAGAGAGCATAGGGAGGGTTACCCAGCCCTGGGGTGTAGAGCTTTGTCTCCCCAGGTCAGGGATGGACCCATCTGGGTAGTGCCAAGTGCATCCCTCGATGAAGGGCTGTGTAGGAAGCGGCACTGGATGCTCCCCAGCTCTGGTGCTGCAGAGGCATCTTCATCTCCTTGTTTTTTGTACCGCCTTCTTTCAGTGTAGGGCACAGGGTGGTTTTGTTTTGTTTTATTTTATTTTCCCTGAGGGTAGGAAGGAGGAGGAGAGAAGGGCGGTCAGCTCGCTACCGGCCCGAAATCAGTGCCCTCTCCTGTTGGCACCAGGGCGTTTGCAGGGATGCCGCGTGTTGTATTCAGACAGGCAGGAGGACTTCACGGGAGACAAAACGAGAGCTCTGGAGAGCTCACAGCCTCTTTGTGTTTGGTTCAGAACCAGTGTGAAAAGCTTTGTGCGCTGTAGGTGTTTAATGTGTCCTCGTTCATGCCGTTATTCATTTGTGGAGAATAATACATGCATTGATTTGATCACAGCTTCCCTAGCTGAAAATCAGTGCTCAGTAGTACTTCAGGTTTCAAGTGTAAGAGTGTCTCCACTGACTTAGTCACATCGTGTAGTGATACGATACGTTTCAGCACAGCTATTTTTATATCCAGCGCCAGGTTCCAGTGCCATGTCCGTACGGTAGCTGTGGTATTGTTGCACTTTAATTAAAGACTATGCTTCAATGCATCTCTCTAGCAGTTAACTTACAGAATATATTCAGTGACAAAAAGAATTTGACTACATCGGCTCTCATTTTCGGATGACATCCATGAAAATTAAACTGTGTCATAATCTAAAGGAAATGCAGCATGAGAAAGAGGCAAAAGAAATCTGGTTTTCTGACCTGAGTCTTTGGTTTCTTTTGTGGGTTTTTATGCCTGTGCATGTATTGTAAAATTAAATTCCTCAAACTAAGTAGTGTATGTTACATGTAATATTACATAGGAGGGGATTTCCATATTTATTGCAAGAGTAGTAGAAAAGCAGCCTAAAGTCCAGCCATATGAAATGAAAGTACCTGGGGAGAGCAACTCGAAAATACGAAATATTAGCTCTGTTTGGAGATCAAAGCATCTGCTCTCTGGGACAACCTTTCAGATCTTTAGTTCACTGATAGTGACTATGCTGAGACTTGAAATCCTCAAAGACTTAAAGATAACTGAAAAGTTTCGCAGTTCTATACTGCTGAGCTGTATAGCCAGCTCCACTTTTCTTTCCCTTTTTTTTTCTGGTGGTTTGTTTTTTGTTTGGTTTTGGGTGGTTTTTTTTTTGGCCTTGCTTAGTTTAAGTATTCCACTCTTAAGAGGAGTAGGTTTCAATATGCAGCTCCTATCTCACTGTGAACAAGTCAAGACAGAGCAGCCAAATTCGCATGAATCTTGCCTGCTTCCCCAGCTACATAACAACTCCCAAGGGACAGGAATATCAACAGGTGAACAGAAGGCACTAAAGACATTCTGGAGTTTTTAAGGAGAACTGTTTTAAACCAGTAGACAGCTAGAAAGGCAGGTGTTGTTTTTGTGGGGTTTTTTGTTTTGTTTGGGTTTTTGTTGTTGTTGTTGATTTTGTTTGTTTTCCCCTGCAGCACAACAACGATTCGGTGTGCATTTCAAAATTTATTTCATTCCTATGTTGTTTTGCTTATAAAGGATTCTTGAACTCAAGGTAACTGAAGGCTAGAGATACAAACCATGCTCCATTATAGCCCGCTGAACTGCTTCCACTTAATTTCAGTGAGCATCAGATTAGATCATAGATTAACTGACCTTTAGAAAGCTAAAGAATTTCTGCCTAACAGTGTAGCCCTGTGGCTATTACTCATAATCTCATGGCTAAAAGCAAAAATTAAATAGAAGAAATTATTATGCTGGACACATTTCAGACAAGGCCCCTTTACTAGTATAAATTGTTAATGAAGTTTCCGCAGTTTATAGCAGCTGAGGATTTTTAACTTTTGGTCAGCATCATCAGGCTGGAGGGAGGACGCTCTCCAGACATCATCTGCCTTCTGCCACTGGACAAGATTACATCTTTCCTAACAGATACTTCTCACCCTGTGCTTTGTCTCCTCCTTGGGCCACTTCCCCTTGTGTTTCACTGCGCTATGACATTTGCATTATGTCTATCCTCAATTCCCCTCTGCAACTCAGCTGTCCTCCTTATTTATCCACTGCATCTGGAAAACAAATTCTTTCATTTTTCTTTGCACATTTGGGACCACTCTCACTTGTCCAGTCCACTTCCCTTTCATCCCTGTTTTCCTCAGACTGTGCTTACCAGACTTCCAGCAACCTTCTTGCTCTTAGCTGTTCCACATCTTTCGTGGAGAGCGGTGCCTAAATCTGGGCGCAGGATTCAGACTGAGGCTTTCAGCAGCAAGTGGAGTAGGAGGATGATTTCACACATCTTGCATATGGCACTCCTCTTTCATACATCCCCATATGACATTAACTTTTTTCTCAGCGGTATGAAATGGTTGGCATTTGGTTGGTGGCACATGGTAGTTCACAGATCCTTCAAGTCACTTTCCACCCTGTTTGCACAACCAGTTATTCCAACCAACATGTAGAAGTTAGCCTTTGTCCTTGCTGAATTATAGCTTATTTGTCTCACACCATTGCTCCTCTTCATTAAGTTCATCTTGAGACCATCACTGCCCTTCCAAGATGCATTAACTGAAGTTGGTCAGCAGTGTTTTGCAATTATTGACTTTTTCATATTTTCAAGAATTACTTTCTGAATAGTTTTAAGTAGTTTGTTCAGTCACAAGCCCATCCTAATAATTTAGGCAACATGTCTGCAAAATCCTCCTGTCAACGTGCTCTGTAATACTTGATTTCATTCATCCTGTTTTCTGTGACATCCCTTCTGCATTATCCATTTTCAAGAACGCAAAAGCTATAGTGAAGGGTACCAACCTTTGTAGATGTTGAATCCTTAGCTTTTGCATCAATAGGACAATTCTATGTTATTAAATTGCCATGGCTTACCAAATTGCATTCCTAAGCTCAGACTGTGTAATTGTAGGCAGGAACATCTTTTGCCTGCCCCACTTGTTAAATCTGACATACTGGTTTAAACACTTGCTGCTTTGGGTTTAATCACCTTCACGGTAGTTTATGCTAATTTACTTTACTCTTTAATTAAGGCAGGTTACTGTAACTCAGCTCATGAAAGGTAACTCATTAAGCCAGAATAACTCAGACACTGACGACTGTACATAGCCTGAGTATGTCACTACTGTGACGGGTTTTGTGTTGTGGCAGGTTTCTTTGTAGCCCTCACTGGCTGCTAACTGACTGGCAAAACGTGAAGCCAGGAGAGGTTGTTGCCAGAGACCTCCTTCCCCAGCAGGGACCACAATAGCAGGGTCCCCTTTGGCCACCAGAGGCGCAGCTGTGAGGATGAGGAGGGTGAGCTGGCAGAGGGCAGGCCGGCTGCGGCCACGACTGGCTTCTCTAGGGATGTCTAGTCAAGCCAAACCAGGGACTTTTCTTCTTGACCTCTGGATTTATACAGGTGCTTCTAACGTGAAAGGGAAGCCTAAAACCTGTGAAACTTGGCGGGCTCCCACCATTCATCTGGTCAGGTTTTGAATTAGTATATGCCTCCGCGTTTTTTAAAAACTGTTGTCTGCGTTTATCAGTGTTTAAACAAGTAATTTAAGGACAAGATTACTCGCGTGCCTAGTTCATGTGGAATACTTAGCTGAATGAAGGCTATTCCTTTTTGACCCTAAGAACAAAAAAGTTAAATTCTTCAATTTGGCTGAATTTAAAATAGCTGATTTATAGTGTCAGCTAGAAAGCAGGATTAAAATTGTGATTTCCTATTGCCAGCTCTACTGAAAACTACGGATGTTTGGTCTGGCACAGATGCTAATGTATTCATCATAAGTTTCCCTTATGCATTAAATGCTGTTTAATAACTGCCAATCCTTTAAAAATATCAATTTCATTAAAAAAAAAAAAACAAACCAAAAACTGTTACCAAACAAAACCATTGGACAACAAGCTGGCTGAACAAGTTTTTGGCATGACTTTTTTTTACCTCCCAGTGGTGGTACGCAGCATTTAACTTAGAGACTCAAGAGAGAATTGCAGTATCGCCCTTTGCACTGACGAGAAAACTAGCAATCTGTTTCCTGTTCCTCTGGAAACTCCTACAGCTTATTCAGGGAGAGGCGGCTCTTCTTCAGCTGCCAAGTTCGTGAAAAGCATCGGCTCTGTGAAATTGCAGTGGAATGCCAGGCGCTGCCAGATATGGGCAGAGAGGAATGCAGAGCCGGCTCCACGGGCTTATATTTAGCCTGCGATGCTGGCAGGGGAAAACCAGTTAGCAGTTACAAGAGTGGCTTGAGCTTGCAGCACACTGTAAATGGAAATGATAACCAGCCTCGTGCAAAACTCTCCAAAACAGGGAAAAATGAAAATACATCTTCTTACTGCTTCCCTCCACCCTGCCGTCACATCCTGCTGTGTCAGTAATGCCCCTTCTGGGAAGAAAGGAGGGGAAGATGGTCAACAGAGTAGGTCCAGGGAGGGACAACTGGGAAGGAGCAGGTGGAAGAGAAGGCTGAGAGGGGATCTCATCAATGTTTATAAATATCTCAAGGGTGGGCATGTGGGCATCAAGAGGATGGGACTAGACTCTTTTCAGTGGTGCCCAACGATGGATGAGGGGCAGTGGGCACAGACTGAGGCACAGGAGGCTCCACCTGGATATGAGGAGAATCTTCTTTACTTTGAGGGTGCCAGAGCCCTGGAGAATGCTGCCCAGAGAGGTTGTGTCTCCTCTGGAGACATTCAACACCCACCTGGACACATTCCTGTGTGATCCACTCTAGTGAACCTGCTTTAGAAGGTAGGTTGGACTAGATGATCTCCAGAGTTGCCTTCCAACCCCAACCATTCTGTGATTCTATGGAAGTGTCAGGCAGTTGGGAAAGAAGGTCAGAAGGCAAACGCTAGGAAAAAAGGAGAGAGGAGATCGCTGTTTTTGATGATGGGAGTGAAAAGCACAGGAGGGCAATGAAAGGGTTGCTGAATGTTAGGGACCATGGAGGCAACAGCTAGCTGAATCAAGAAGGACAGGTAACAACCAGTGTGAAAGCCCTGAGAAGACGAGGGTGCTTGGGCCAGCACATGTAGCTCACTGGAGCTCCATCTCGGTGCCGATTAGGCACCCAGCCCGCCTCCTTCTTCAGATTTCTAGAAGAACATGCTAGTAGGGAATTGCAACATATGCCAAATTTGTATACCGTAAAAGCATTCATTATCCTCCCTATCAAGTACCCAAGTGTTTGCTATATTCAATAAACGTGAACTGTCAACAGTGGTTATAGAGAGAGAGTTTCAAAGAGAGAGAACCAGCCCCTGCACAGGTCTCCCTGGTGTCCTTTAGTCCACTCGTAAAGGTAATACACACATGAATGTTTGACTTTGTATAGTACTTTTCCACCAATTTTCCCGTTGTCAGTTAATAAAAATGTGAATCTTACTGAGTCTCTTTTGTTTTTATTCCCTGAGCTGAGCTTTCTCGCTCTCCCTGACCGTCTGCCCCTCTGCCATCTCTTCATGCCAGGAAGAAACATGTAGCTTGCCGCCCCACTGCCCCTTTCTGCCATCTCTTCCATCTTGCTTGCAACCTCCAGCAGCCTCCAGCAGGTCTCTCCCCCCTCACTGCTCCAGGCCAGGGCATCTCCTTCCTGATGCCTGCAGAGCTTTCAGCATCTTTTGGTCTCCCTGAGCTTCCTGTATCTTTCCTCCTGTTTCCCCCTCTCCTGCCAGCATGTGCCCTCTGCCATTTTGGGGGCTTTTTAAATTTCTGTTCTCTCCCATCCTCCCCTCTCCTCAACCACAGCTAGGCCCATTGCTCCTACCCTTTTCCCTGTATTCTTGAATAACTTCCTTGGCTTCCTAACAGGGATATCCCTACTATACCCTGCAGTCGTATCGCAGCTGTTCCAGATTTCCCATCCTTTGTTTTTTCACGCTGCCAAAGGGCTTTAACAGTGCCCTGAAAGTACACTTGGTTTTTTGTCACTCCATCTGTTCAGCTTTCCCAGTTCAACCCTGCAGAACTCAGCTAACACTCCTAAAACATTTTGTGTTTTGTTCCTTTCATTCCCCTTCTAAGAAATAAATACAATTATCTGGTTTTATCTACCCTGAGCAGAATCCCAGGTGCGTCATTTTCCTACTTATTTCCTTTTTCCTCTCCTTTTTCGCACCTCAGTCCCTCGGTCTCTTCCTGAGTTCTGTAAGCAGCCATGCATCTTCTGCAGTCTCTCAGGCATCACCAGCATTTCCATTCCTCAAGGGGAAGAGCAGAAGTATGTCCACAGGCAACCTCTCCTCTCTCAGTGTCCCAATGAGTTCCCTCACCAAAGCCAGTGTTTTCCATCCAAAGGCAAGGTGATTAACCATCTCCTGCATCTGCTGGTCCCCATCTCTCCAGTTTTTCTCCTAAAGGATCTGGTGCCCCAAGCCCCTTGAGGAACCCAAACACCAAGAAGCCACTAATACATGGGAAGGAGATGGACTTGAAATACAAATGGTGGCAGAGAATTTAGACACTGTTGTACCAGCTCTTTCCCATGCCATGTAAAAACAGCAAGTAGAACTTGCAGCCAGCCATGTGTGATGGTGACACAGCCAACATACGTACGTGTCCCACTTTCACCCCTACAAACCCCACTGAAATCCTTGTGCACGTATGTGCTTCTTGGCTTCAGAAGAGTGTTGATGACTCAGTAGATATTATGCTTTTTGGAAAAAAGGAGCTGTATCCATAGGAAGTCTGTCCAGAAGACAGTTTAATATTGAAATGAAGTGCTTCACAATCACAGAGTAAGATCAGGCATTGCCTCTTGACTGGTGGTGCTCCAATATACATTTATTTCATATGAAGTGCCATTTTCAGGTCATGAGACCTCTGCGTTATGGCAGAGAATACTGGCAGTGGATTAAGTTAAATTGTAATAAGCTACATCTGGATGCTTGATAGAAAACCAAAGCTGAGTTCCGAACTTGCAATGATTTTTTTTTTCCCAGTCACTAAAAATAATAGGATGTATATGCTTTAGCTGATTTTTTTCAACTTTTTGAACATTATATTTCACACACAGTTGATCTATATTTTGTAAGTAAGAGTAATGATAAACATCATTTAAACAGCAAAATTTAAGGGTATGCTTGAGATGTTTTAGTTGCAGCTTTCTCACCAGAAAAGTGGAACTTGAAGTGTGGTAAGCTAATCTATATTCCACTGGCCCATATTCCTCTAGGAAAACACTCCTAGAAGAAAAAACTCCTAGAAGCAACTGATCCTTTGGGGGTTGGTCTCAGGAATTTAAAACAGATTTTAAACATTATTTTGCCGCAGATATACTCACTTTGTCTTACTCTGTCTTCAGGAGTTGTCATGTAGTGTATGTCACTTGGCTGTTCTGTAACATGGTAAACCTTTTAGAGGTGTTTGCAGGTAGCTTTCATTTACCTTTAAGTCATTTTTTTACACAACATGCATAAAATCTGTCAGAAACTCACTTCATGGGGAAAATCAGTTTGCAATTTTATCTGCTGATATAGAATCATAGAATGGTTTGAGTTGGAAGAAACATTCAAAAGTCATCTAGTCCAACCCCCGGCAATGAGCAGGAACATCTTCAACTGCATCAGGTTGCTCAGAGCCCCGTCCAGCCTGGCCTGGAATGTCTCCAGGAATGGGGCATCTACCACCTCTCTGGGCAACCTGGGCCAGTGTTTCACCACCTTCATTGCAAAAACTTGCTTCCTCATGTCTGGCCTGAATCTCCCCTCCTTTAGTTTAAAACGACTACCCCTTGTCCTATTGCAACAGGCCCTCCTAAAAAGTCTGCCCCCCTCTTGTCATCCTCTGTGCCGCAAAACTGAGCTTTTCTCCCTCTCTCTTCAAATAACAGTTTAGGCAGGACATGGTGGTTCCTGGGGATTTTCTGATGTTTCCAAAGAGGCATTATAGGGAGGAGCAGGGCAGAAACACTCTTTGAAAGTCAGCAGGAGTTAGATGCTTCCCTGCTGTTTACCCCGGAACAGCAGCCTTGCACGTATGGTGCGGGTTTGGCTCAAATGCTTTTGGTTTGGATCTGCACAGTCTGGGTAGTCGGGAGATTATTGTGCCATGCAGACATAAATATTCCAGCAGCTAAAACCAGATTTCGCTAACGCTCTGCTCCTGTTGCACTGAACAAAATATGACTTTTAACTTTTGCCAGGTCTTTCACAAAAACAGAGGAAAGCAAGTCATTTGTCTAAACAGAGTTGACAGCCTGCTATTTAAATGCCAAAACAAGCCTTTACCAATTCTTAAGAGGAATTAAATATTCACTGTATATGTAAAAGTAGATTTTGAACCCTAACTTGCTTTGCATATCCATTTTTCTCAAAATAAAAAGCCAGTCAAGTTTTCTCTCAAATATATTTTTGTCTTTTAAAATGTGCTTATCTGACATTCTTGCTATCTGTATAACAGCAAAACCTCAAATATTACAGTGGTTCAATGATAAAAAAACAAGCAAAAAATAGCATTTTCTCAAAGCCTAAATCAGTAACTTTTACTCTATTGAAATCAATGGCACTACTCATAATTAACCCCACATACTTGCTGAATTACCCATATAATTACCCATATAATCATTATAATAAGAGGCCATCGATTTGAATTTAATTCGGTATTGCTTAAAAAAAAATTGAAAATGCAATATTAAGTGACAAGATGGCTTTTTAATAATGAATAGCTTTAAAATACACATAGTCCAAAAATACAAAGTGGTGGACCCTGTTACTGCCATTGCTGATTAGGGACTGCGGTGAAGTCTAGGACTATGGATACTGAGGCATTGTTTAATTCTGCTTATTTAAAATACATCTTCTCTTTGTTTCTATTCCACTTAGCTAGGTAGAAAAATGACAGGAATGCCAACATGTGTATGTATTTCTTCAGAGCTAGGGATTTAAATGTAGGATGATTTTCATTTCAATAGCCATATGTAAATCACGCTTTTAAAATTAGCTTGTGATTTGCCCTGTTTCCTGAAACACTGGCTCATTGTTGCTCGTTTGCCATGATGAAAGATAGCAGTGGGGAGTTTATAACTGGGATGCATCATGCACCCCAAGCATCGCTGACACTGTCCCAACCATTTAGGGTGAGACCGAGAGCATGATCATGATTTGTTTTTCTCAGTGCGTTCTGTGTGCAAATGTGTACTTTTTAGTATAACTCAGAAGGGGCTATGCTTGACCAAAACAGGCTGTTTCACATGAGAACAGAGAGTCAATCCTGTGCTGCATTTCCAAAAGTTAAGTTAAGAAATGTAGGAAAGGTAGGATATTCTGGCAGACATTTGTTGCCAGCAGACTGGGATCAAACTGACTCTGGTGCGGCAGATCCGTATCAGTCTTCTGAGCAACCTAGCCCCCTTTTACGTTGTGCTTGGTGGCGCTAGACCAGAACTAAATGAGGCATAAACCTCCTGCTGGATTTCAGGGTGCACCCTGTTTTCCTGCCTGTGCATCGAGCAATTTGAGCTCAGGCTTAACAGCCCAGAGAGTCTTTCTGCAGGATCTACGACTAAAAATAACATTGTGGTCTCATAGCATGAAGTGCTGAGCACCAGTTGAAGATTTCTCCTCTGCAGGCACCAACCAATACGGTGTGTTGTGCAGGGACACTTTCCCTTCTTCACTGTGCTTCTGTGGGCACAACCACCCACAGCTGTGAAACACAGCAGATACTGGGAGTATATTATTAAACATTTGGGTTTCTCTTATTTTGTTGCCAAGTAGATACAGCACAAAACACAACTCTCTCTCTGGAGACTGAGGCAGATTTTTCTCTGGTGTGAGTGCACCAGAGAGCTTGTAGTTTTGATTCCAGTAGTGAATTGAGGAATAAATGGGCATGCCTGGAGCTTTCTGACTGGTGCTATTGGAGAGATCAGCCTGGCAATTGAGGGTGAATCGCTTAATATTCATCATGCCTAGATGCCTAACACACTGATGTACCTAATTTCAGTATGTTCCTCTTTTGGGAAGATCCCAAGTCAGATGTTAACATCTACAGGCATAGTACACCTTATTGATATTCATGTAAAATTTAGTAGTCTTTAAAGCAGTAATTGCAACTACCGGTCCCAACAGCATTGTTGTTGTGTTTCTGAGGTATATTGTCATATCCATAATCCAATTACAATACAGACACATAGGGGTCTGTGTGACAAGAGGCAAAGGAGGCATTGCAATTAGTACAACATACACTTACATGTCATCCCGTGTCGCTCTTCAGGTGTTCTTCTTAATCCAGGTGTCACACCTGCATGTACCCTCATGCTTAGTTGCGCTTTGAACTTGTGCTTGGAGATATGAAATGGAGCCAGGCTGTGCTTGGGTGGGTGGGACTTCGCTCGCTTTACAAATGAGGACGCATTTAAGGCTACTTAACTGTCTACAACCCTCAGTCCCGTTGCCACAATTCTTCTGAGACAAACACTGCTGCCCGCAAACATGGTTGATAAGATGAACAACCTATAGCATGTTAATCTTTTGTAGGTTTTTACTCTACATCTTGAACTGTGACCCCCAGAAATACTCAGGCAAGAGTAGGAAAAGCCAGTAGGATTTGTAGTGTGTTTTGTTTGCTCAGCAGAAGTGTTTGGGACTGTCAAGTCTGCACGTGGTGGGATGTCCAGCAACAGGCACTGTCCTTGAGGTCTGACATTCATGCGGCAAAACTGTAGCATTGCAGCATTGATGGACCACAAAGGTGTACCTCAGCGAGAGTAACCCACAGTGTGTTGAAACCGCATGTTAACAATGATTTAACTGTTCGGCTCAACCCATGCCACTAAATTGTGATAAACTCAATGAGAACTGTCATATGAGTTAGGGTTGGTGCTAACTCTGTCTGCATGCTGAAGGATCTCGGTTAGCTGTAGTATTTTGTTATTTTAGTGGGAATGGAGTATGAAGCCAGATGTTTGCTTCAGCTGGATGCAAATTCTCTCGCTCTGCCTGCATATTCAGTAGCATTTTGAACCCGCTGTATGTTCCGAGTTAAAATCGTGCCTGCTGGAAGAGGCCGCATGAGGCAGCTCATTTTTTTAGTCAACAACTGGTTGATTTCAACAACTGATTGATTCCAACTCCTGTGACAAAGCAAGTCTGGATTAGCAGTTTCACTTGGCTTTTCAGGAGATGAGAGCTGATGAGCTCACTGATCTAGCTGGAAAAAATAAGTCAGCAGGGGGAAATTATCTCAGCCTCTTTGTTGACATTACTGTGGAAAGCAATCCCAGAGTTGAGCAGTGTACACTGTTATTTTTAATACTATCAGCTAGGAAAATTCATTGTACCTTCATTATATCATATGTTATTACAGGTATCATTTTGGAAGGGGCAATTCCTGCAGTATGATGCTAATCTCCTGCGTACTAATTCTGCACAAGTGCAGTTCTTGAGACCTTGCCTGCATTGGCAGCAAGCTGGGATATGAATTTATAGCATCCTAGCTATTTGATGTTAATTCACTCCGTGTTTGTCTCTGTGGATGACATTTCACCCCCACTTTGAATGTGAATCAAGCTGACCTTCACAGATTTCCACAAAGAAAGCTGGTGCAACATAACTAGCCCTCTGTAAATTCACACACTTTTTCACAGCACACTAAATTCCTCTTGCAGACAAGTGCTCCTATTCAGTGAGATTATTTCAGGCTTAAATCAACCGGAGGCAGCATTCATCCAGCTGAACCGATAGTGTTACAAGGATGCAGCCATTACAATACAAGCAAAACCTTAAATCAAAATCCAGACTTAACCTCAGTAACTCTGACAGAGTGTGATTCCACTTCAGGTTTTTGCCTACCCAGTTTAAAAGCCTCCCATGCGTCCTACCATGACTCATTCCCAATTTCAGCCAGTCTTTTGTGCCATCAGTGTCAGTAAAACATTTCAGATTAAAAAGTAACCCTCAAAATAAATGTCACTGGTGTTTCTAATCCCAACCATTCCTTTAGTCCAATTTAGACTAGAAACAGGTGAATTGTTAGCGATGAGGGAGCAGCAAACTTTGGTAGGGGAGAGGAAACGTTGCCTGAGAAGGGGGAAACCCCTCTTAACCCAGCTGTGCTGCTAGAGGAGTCTGCCCCCTTAGGAAGACAGTTTGGGGCTTTATTAGTCTTAATTCTGGCATTTAGTGGGCAACATACGTACTGGTGCAGTATTCAGCCTCACTGAGATGGAAATCAATCACTGTTAGTGTTTTGTGTGCTGGTGTATTAAAATGGGATAAATAAAATTAATTACCCCTGAAACACAACCTTCCACGCAGAAGGCTGGAACTTCACACCTTGTGAGATTTTATTAAAAGAGATTGTACTCCAGTGCACACGCACTCACATAAAACCTTCAAAACAATAAGAACAAAAAAATGAATGCCACAGTGTACTGTTATCTCTACTTTCATAGATGAGTATAACTGCAAGAAGAGAAACCAAAACTTCATTCTCAGTCATCTTCTTTACTTTCTCTTACTGAAGAAGTCTGTTTGAATACCCAAACCTCACCATGGTAAGCTCAAAACCTCACATGATTTTAGTGCAAAATTGAACATATCCCCTAATCTTTAAACACAGAAACCAGTCAGCAGCCTTTGTTTTAGAGAAGCAATTAGGCCAAGTGAATAGGGAGGTGCTCTGTGGCTCCAGTGCCTGGGAAGTCACTTCACTGCCTTCCTACAGGCTCTGGGGCTGCTTTAAATCCCTTCACTGCTCTCTGCTTCTGTCCTGCCATTTGCCAGGCCAGAGCAGAGCCAACTTTAATCCCAGGCTACTGATACCCATTTGCAAAGGCTTCTTGCTTGTACAATGACTTAGGAGGGGAAAGGTGCATTTCTCTTTGGGGATTTTAAAATGGTACTAAAAAGAACAGTTGCAGTGCCTGGACATAAGTAGCGTTTAAAATGAGGTAAATAATTTGATAATAGGAAGCAGCAGAAGATTTTGCCTTAGTTTTTACAGCTTCCTACAAGTGCTTTTTTTCTCTCATGCATGCTCTACATTGACTTTGCAGAGCATGTGTAATTCCAAGATTTGATCCTGAAGGAGGCCAATGAAACTTTTTATAGCATTTTCAGCTACTCATAAAAGCACTGTATTTAAGCTAGGCATAATTTATTGCTTTTATTGCTGGTATTGTTATTAGCTTCTAAAATTAAAGATAGCCCACCTCAGCTTGTAAAAAATTTAAACTCCTCAGAAATCATAGTGACTGTCTTCTTCATTTCCTGTGGCTACAAAAGCCAGAATTTCTGTCCTCATTCATCCAAGACATGTGGTAGGACTATCTCCTACACAATGCAAAGTAGTAGAAAAAGATAATAAGGAAAAAAATATTTTGGTCCCCGTTTTCATCTATGCCTTCCTCCTGTTCCCTTAGATTTCCCTTTGCCCCATCAGAATCTCTTTTCCTTAAAAAAATCCCCTCTTTCCATGTACTCCTTCTTCTTAGCTCATGGTTGTACAGCCTGACTGGAGGGCATGACTAGTGAATCGTAATAGCAAATGTCAACAGGAAAAGATTTCCAGTAGCCCATTAGCTGTCTGGGTTCATATTTATTATTTACTGAATGACTGTGAATAATGAACAAATTGCTCTAAATCATTACAGATTTGTGGCTAAACCTCTAGTAAAAAGGGAAAATCAGTTCAAGCAATTACAGAATTTATTTGCGAGGAAAAAATTGCCTTCTTCTCATTATTATTATATAGCGAAGACATAGCTCCAGCAATAGAAATAGAGGTAATTGCTGCAAATCAGTTAGGAATGAAAAAAAAAATGGAAACTCTGAAATGGCAGAACAGTGAAAGAAATTCTCGGAGAATGCTTCCATGGAGCTATCTGCCCTAATGTCTGTGGGTTAGACTTATACAAGCATCAGCAAGAACACTGGAGATTGTCCCCGCAAGTTGTGCTGCAGTCAGTATTTAGAGGAGTAAATTAGGTTGAGTAAATCCCATTCTAGCTAAATAGGGCTAATCTTTAGACTGCCGTGCCTAATTTGTGCATGAGTTTGGGCTTAATCTTTTTCTCAGAGGATACTGGATCAGGTCGTAGTGCCACTGATGCAAAAAGTATGCAAGTTTGCCATTTAGGCTTGTCTTCCTAAAGGTAAATGAGAATTTTGTAGTTATTATACAAATGGACAGAGGAATCACAAATTGTACAATTGAAGGAAAATACCAATTCCTTTCACACAAATTGTGTAGCAAACAACAAGAGGAACCTGTCCCAAAATAGAAGAGTATCTAAATGTTTTTCTGTTAGCTTCGTGGAACACGTGCAGTGCTACCTCTTCATGCATTTACTTGAGCAGTTCTCTGAAATAGATTCCATTTTAGGGTAGTCTTCAAGATTACATAAGAGCAAACTGTGGGTTTATGTTTCCTACACTAGAAAATATGTGGTATCAGAAGTCACGTTATCAGACAATAACCAGAATCTTATACCTATTAAAAAGTCATAGAATGATGGAATCAGAATCATTTCAGTTGGGAAAGACCTCTAAGGTCATCGAGTTCAACTGTGATCCTAACACTGTCATGCTCAGCATCGTATTTAATTAGCTCTAAATTCTTTTACTCATCACGAAGTCAAAGGCTTTCCAAATTAATGCAGCTATTTGAGTATTTTTAGGCAAGAGCCTATTAACACTGAAATGTTTTTTACAAAAACATGCTATAGCTAAAGCTCATGATGGAAGTAATTTGTAATATTCAATGACCTCATTTTATACTGTTTTGCTCACTCAAAGCTAATGCATATGATGGCATGTGAAATTCTGAGACGAGCCTGTCTGCAGGACTTATGGGAGCCATAAATGGATTAAACCTCTCACTCTCTGCTTTGGCAAGCGATCAGTTACATTTAAATAAAGGTCAGTCTGTCTTTACAAAGAACACACTGAAAGCAAGCTTAATAGCTTTTCCTACTGAGCCTAGAACATAACTATTTGAAGAATAATTAGCAACAGGGTACCAGTCACTGATTGTTCTTTTTGCTTGATTTTACATCTGGGGAGTTCCAGTATTCCCCATTAGCTTTAAGAGGGGGCACAGTGCTAGTTATCAAATTGACAGGCTTGACCTGGCCTCTGAGAGCATCTGTAAAACACTGGGAAAATGAAGATGAATGCCAAATGCTGTAACAGAACCAACAGCATAGTGTTGCTACAAATCGGACAGTGGTGGTCCACATCGTGACTCCAAATAACAACGTAGGTAAGGTATCTGATATACATAAGAGTATATCAAGTACAGCTGCCCCTGCAGGGAAAGGTATTGACCACAAAAGGGTTATTTTTTCAAGTTATTTACATGTTTAGCCTACATGAGGCATTTAAAAATGAACAGAATCATAGAATGGTTTGTGTTGGAAGGAACTGTAAAGATCATCTCACTCCAAGTCCCCTAGTAAGTTTTCTCATTCATCAGAATACCTCGTGTGTTTGGTGATTTCTTGACCACTATTCATAGCCCTTGCAGCTAAAGTGATAATCATCTATGGGGGAGAGGACAGAGCTGATACAGCAGTTTTGGTACTCTGCAGGCAGCCTGAAATTCTAACAGAGATCTCTGAATTACCTTGACCTGCCTGACTGGAGCATCAACTTCAAAATTCCCATGATTGCTCTTCAGTGTCATCAGCAACTAATTCAGCACTGATCATTTTATCTAATGTTATCAGGGAATGGGTAAGAGCAAAACACTGTGGAGAGCAAAACACTGTGGACTGACTTTAGGGAATTTCTAGAAAGAATGCAAGAGCAGACCAGAGAGGCAGACAAGGGACAGCAAAACCAGCAAAAGAATAAGGAGGAGGAGCTATAAAAAGGCAGGAAAGAGGGTGGGATTACATGGAAAGGATCTATTTAAGTAAAGATGAACATGATGCGAGTTATTATGAGAAAATATTAAAGTCTTACATTTTAGTTGTGATACAAGGACTATATTTTTATGTTCATCTCTGTGTAAAACACCAACCTACCTTTATCTCAGACACATTCATCTGGTAGCTGTTTGACGGCTGTGTTTGCAGCTCAGGTCTACTATGAGAGAGCAGAGGTCTGTGTCCTCCAAATGTGCCTTTGTTATCAATCACAAAAAAAGAAACACTAAGAGGAAGATGACCAGGCAGGGATTAAGATAAAACCATGCACTTTTCCCAGTTTACCTGCACTTGGGGGTTAAACACAGGATTTTAGGTCTGCAGGTCTTTATCTCCTTTCACTAGTACTATAACCATTTTAAGAGTTAATTAAATACATTACAAAATGTAGGAGCTGCCAAGAAAAATAGAGCCATACTTGGTTTTACAAGCCCTTAGACATATTAAAGTAAGAAGACTAATGCCTTAAACAGTTCCATATCAGTTCTAGCATTCTGCGTCTCAGATTTATTTGTGCTTTTTTTGTTTGTTCCATTTCTAGGATTTCTTTTTCCTGATGGAAAATCTTTAGGAAGTGGAGAAATCAGTGACTGATTTATCTGACAATGTTCAACTGATATGAAGGTTTCATTTTTTTTACAGATGGTCTACAAAGCAGCCAACCAATGCTCTGCTTCCAGCATAGGCACTTCAAGGTCGTATTTCTTTGTTTTTACCACAGGTCAGATCCCATCATCAGGAAAAACTAATTTCAAAGCATCTTCCATCACAGGCACTCTGAAATAATGAAACGAAACAACCAACCAGAAAGAAATCCTTTTTCTTTAACCCGTCAACCCTGCACCAGCAATGCAGAACTCTCCTCAAGCTCTGGCAATAAGGTTTGCTAGTCAGGTTGCAAATGTGCTCCTGTGCCTTAGACCTCCATAATTATTTCTCTCTTCTGCAGGACGTTTACTTCAAGCATTGGTAATGGCCAGCTGTTTCTCCTTTGAGTCTTTTAGCATGTCCGCCTTACGTTTATCCACATGTTGATTCGAGTACTTTAAACACTGGCTTTGTTCTCTATTGTAGGTCATGGGTTATATGGGACTTTTGAAATGTTGTCCTCCTGGAGAAAAACTAGAGAAGATCAACACGTTAAAGAGAGGACTGCAGCTGTATTTGCAGACTCCATGCTCTCGTTTTCTCTCACCACTGCCATGTACCTGGTCACTTTTGGAATAGGTGCCAGTCCCTTCACTAACATTGAAGCAGCCAGGATTTTCTGCTGCAATTCCTGTATTGCAATTTTCTTCAACTACCTCTATGTACTCTCCTTTTATGGTTCCAGCCTGGTGTTTACTGGCTACATTGAAAACAACTACCAGCATAGTATCTTCTGCAGAAAGGTACCAAAGCCAGAGGTATTGCAAGAGAAGCCTGCATGGTATAGGTTTCTTCTGACAGCCAAATTCAGCGAGGACACGGCGGATTCAGAGGAAACGAACACTTACGAGAGTCATCTTTTGGTTTGGTTCCTGAAACGCTATTATTGTGACTGGATAACAAACACTTATGTCAAGCCTTTTGTAGTTCTCTTTTACCTTGTTTATATTTCCTTTGCCTTAATGGGCTACCTGCAGGTCAGTGAAGGGTCGGACCTGAGCAACATCGTAGCGACCGCCACACGGACCATTGAGTATACGACTGCCCAGCAGAAGTATTTCAGTAACTACAGCCCGGTGATTGGCTTCTACATCTACGAGTCGATCGAGTACTGGAACACCAGTGTCCAGGAGGATGTGCTGGAGTATACCAAGGGCTTTGTGAGGATATCTTGGTTTGAAAGCTACTTAAATTACCTTAGGAAACTCAACATATCTACTGGATTGCCCAAGAAGAACTTCACTGATATGTTGAGGAACTCCTTCCTGAAGGCCCCTCAGTTTGCCCATTTTTCAGAGGATATAATATTTTCCAAGAAATACAACAATGAAGTTGATGTCGTGGCCTCCAGGATGTTCTTGGTGGCCAAGACAATGGAAACCAAGAGAGAAGAACTTTATGACCTCCTGGAGACCCTGAGGAAGCTCTCTCTCACCTCCAAGGTGAAATTCATCGTTTTCAATCCATCATTTGTGTACATGGATCGTTATGCCTCTTCAGTGGGAGCCCCCTTACAAAACTCCTGCATTAGTGCTTTATTTTTGCTCTTCTTCTCTGCATTCCTGGTGGCAGACTCTCTGATCAATGTCTGGCTCACTCTAACTGTTGCCTCGGTTGAGTTTGGAGTTATAGGCTTTATGACCTTGTGGAAAGTGGAACTAGATTGTATTTCTGTGTTGTGCTTAATTTACGGAATTAATTATACAATTGACAACTGTGCTCCACTGTTATCAACCTTTGTCCTGGGCAAAGAGTTCACAAGAACTAAATGGGTGAAAAATGCCCTGGAAGTGCATGGGGTAGCTATTTTGCAGAGCTATCTCTGCTATATTGTTGGTCTGATTCCTCTTGCAGCTGTGCCTTCAAATCTGACCCGTACACTGTTCAGGTGCTTGTTTTTAATAGCATTAGTCACCTTCTTTCACTGCTTTGCCATTTTACCTGTGATACTGACTTTCCTGCCACCGTCCAAGAAGAAGAGGAAAGAGAAGAAGAATCCTGAAAACCGTGAGGAAATAGAGTGTGTTGAAATGGTGGATATGGATAGCACCCGAGTGGTTGACCAAATTACAACAGTCTAACTTGTTTGTTTGTTGCTTTTTTACACTAGGTCTTACTCAGAAAAGAAAAAAAAAAAGAAAATAAACCCATATTGACTAAATATCTGGGGAGGGAAGGGGTTTAGAGGTGTTCCCTCCCCCCTCTAATCCAAATCCAGGAATATTCCAAGTGATGGGAGAAATTAAAGATAAATTTTTAAAAAGAGCTAGGGAATTGTACCTTGCTCAGCTCCTAAAACAGCTATTACAAGAGAATTTGCACACACATGGTAAGAGGGGTTGAATTTTAGACGCATGAAGTAAGATCTAATGAGAGAAGTTGGGTTCCTAAGCAGCCATCTGCATCGCCTGTACTGCAGATACTGCAATTATTGTTGCTAAACCCAATCAGATTGAAAGGTCAACTGTCAAGGCTGAAGTAGCAGTAAATGTTCGCTGGATGTAAAGGCTTTACAAACTTTCTGCAGAGCAATAACTCAAGTCAGTGAGTCAGCCCTTATAGGTCTTAGCCATCACATTTAATTTTTCTTTTCTCCCCTAATCTAAACATTTATGCAAGACTGTATAACAGCTAGCAAACTGTACTAGGAAAGAAGGCAGTACAAAGCAAACAAACGCTTTCCAAACACTTTTATGTTACAAATCACTTATTTTTTTTCTAAAAATAGCATTATTTTAAAATGTAAATCATCCCTTGTAACATTTTTAATCATGGTTTTATAGCTGTTTCTTTTTCATATAAAAACAAAACAAAACAAAAAAAATCCCAGTGACTCTGTCACTCTAGAAAATATGTAATTCTATTTTATACATGTCTTGCTACTAGTTAAACATGTAACCTGCTTTACCAACTGTAACTTTGTTAGCACTCTACTAACACGTGTGAGTGGATCTAGCAACAGACAGAAGATGGTGTACTGAATATTTCAGCACCAAAATCCATGACACAAACCTCAAATACTAAACTGTCATCAAGAAAGTGAATGTTAGGGCTCTTTCACTGAGAGCCTATTTCAGGCCATTCACTGGTAATGCACACTAAGAGGATTAGTGGGTAGTTTTACGTAATGTATAACTTAATCCCTCAATCTTCCTAGAGTACCTGTAAAGCAATAGACCTTGCAGCTATGGGCTCTTCCAAGAAACAGCAGACTGTAAGAGTTATATGGAACAAACCGAAGGTTGGGACTGTGGTTTAGCAGCAGCAAGTCTCCAAAGAGCCCATATCTAAGGGGCCTACTGAAAACATCACATCTTAGGGAGAAAAAAAAAAAAAAGAAGTTAAAAAAATTACATTACCGAGTATTTTTGGAGCTGTGAGTTCTAAATCAATAATTCTGTCAGCATCTGTGATGTGGAGTAATGCAGATAAAGCAGCCTCTCTTTCCTCTTCCACCCCCTCCACCCTTACGAGCGACAGGCTCATTACTGTAAGGTTTTATCAATGCAGCTGAACCCCGATGGGGATACGTAAGCCAATTCTGTAGGTTTTGCTGAGAGTATTCTGCCTATATGTTGCCTGCAAAACTGCAGTTGCGGGAAGCTGACTAGTGTATCGAGTGGTCTCATGAACATACGGGCTGTTGCCTTGTCATGCAAGGTAAATGTATTGCAGCCGGACTCCTTTTTGCAGCTCGTCCAGAAAATAAGAGTACTGGAGAAGTTTTCAGCAGCTGGCATGGGGTTTGCCTCAAGGACAGTCTCTGGAGGGCAAAGGGATATTGCAGGAGCCCTGGGGCTTGGGCCACTGCGAGCACTGTGGCTCGAGATGTTGCCTGTGTCACCCACATGGCAATTAGCACATCCAGGGTGTGCTTCATTGCATGAAAGTTCTCTTTAGTATCCAACCCCAGTGATCCCCAGCTGCCCTATGCAAAACCCACAAATGCTGCCTAGTGAATATTGATTTTCCAGCAAAGGGATACTTCTGGGGTTTCCTTTCTAGCAGAAAATATGTAACCAGATATTTTACCCTGAAGCAAAATGTTACATACTGACTAGCAAAACAAGTTGACAGTGCAGCTGGCAACATTTACTTTCCTCTGGATTATCCATTCTCTGACCAGAAGGACAGGAAGCTGTGTCCAGGAATGCACAGGCTCTTTGCTTGAACAAAACACATTTGCTGCGGTAGCAACTGGGAAGCTGTAACAACAACTTCAGCCTTGGCAGACATCAGGCGGATACCTTGAAGACAGCCAAATGGATGTGAAGTGAGGGGAAAGATCTGTTTCCCCTGTTTTCTTTAGACTCAGGCTTGGGGTTTTCCAGACAAAAATAATTCCTTAAATATAGTTTCACTGTAGATTTTCTGTCATGGTCGTTATGTCATTTAAATAACAACGGCCCTGTCTCCTGGCTGTTCGACAGGCAGCTGCAATAGCTTTTAAACTTCTGAGGGCATTAGCACATTAGTTGAGAGTTACAGAGGATTTGCAAACCACTTCTGGCAGCAGCAGTCTACTGGCTTACGGGACACCTGGAAATGGGAGATGTGTGAAAGGGGTTGTTTGTACACTTTGGAGAGGAATACATGGCAAACACTGATTTTACACCTCTGCTATCCCCAGTGCTGTCACTTGCAAACACCAAGCGCAAGGATGGCTGCCATGAAGCGCTACACATCTCATTGAAATGCATAGATAGGAGCACATTTAAAGAGATGTCCAAAGACAAGCTTGTAGTTTCACAGATCTCTCATTAAATCTCAGCATGTGAGGCCTTCAGAGATCTTCAAGGAAGGTGATAAAAACGGTGATAAAATTGCTCCTGTATCTCCAAACTTGTCAGAAAAGGGATGTGGAGACACTCCTGTGGCAAAGTGCCACAGGACGTGCTTGGGTGCCCACAGAAGGCAGGGTGAGAAGTTCTGCAGCAAACCCCCTTGCCCCAAGGCAGAGCCAACAACATTAAATCATTTCTGAAACATGTTTGTCCAGCCCCTCCTTAAAAATATTTTTAAGAGCAGATTCCTCCTCTAGCAGTTCCCCACCAGTGCTGTGTTACCCCATCAGCAACTGGTGTCTCCTGCTGGCTGCCCGGGACTGGGAGGGCCATTCGCCGCACAGGGAAGGATGGACCAGGCAAGAAACAGTCTCTAAAGGCTCCCCATGCCCTTGGAAGTCTGAAACAGAGCCAAAAATAATTTATGTACATCTCTCGCAGTGTTTCACCTGAAGCCGCCACTCCTCTCCCCACTTCCAGGCTTGGCGAGGTAAAGCCATGGAAATGTCCAGCCCAGATCTGTGAGATTTCTGCCTGAATCTTGATGTGTCTGAGAGATGCACCAAATACTCTTTCTCTGCAGGTAGCTCGAATACCTCAACACGAACCAGAGCAGCATGTTCTCAAGGTTTCAGACTATGCTAACCCACTTTGGCCTTCCTCCCCTTTGACTTTTTCCTCTGGAGCAATTATCTTCACCAAAGTCAATTGGTCCTGGCTGCACCAATTGATTAATAGGTGTGGATGCTGTGCTCTGCTCTCAGTCCAAAGCACTCCCAGTGGCTAACTGTGCGTAAGATTTTACCCTTATGGGTGAACCTCTGTTTTGGAAGACTACCTAGGCTTAAGCAGTTTTTTGTCATACTCTTAAGTGGCTTTTTAGCCCAGGTATCACTGTGGTTTTGTTTGCAATATAGATGACCCAATTTTTGTATAAATCCAGTGAGTAACAGAGTATTATACACTGTCAGGCACTGACTAAAATTTAACAGCAAAAATGTTGACTAAGACTAACAAGAACATATAGGACTGTAGCTCATTGAGCACATATATCTTCTACAAACATTAAAATTTCCATACGGTAAGGTATGGTGTACAGTATATTTTTACTATGGGGTAAAGCATTGGGAAAAAAGAACCAACCTAAGCGCATATGATTGTCAATATCAGTCCAGCTTTCTTGTAACATAATTCCTAATGTTGGCTTAGCACAAGTTCATTTTCAATTTACAAGTACTCCAATTGGAGGAAAAAAATAAAGAGACAAAAGTTGGTATAGCTGGAATAACTTCTCTTTAAAAAATTAATTGATGAAACCAGAATTTTCTGTCCAAAGCTTTAAATGAAAATGTTCTGTTTAGATTAAAATAAGAGCTGTGAAGGCTGAGAAAAATCTGTCTGGCAAAGAACAAGAGCTTCTTTTCCAAAGACAAGCAAACACATATATCACAGTCAACCGCATGAACCTGGAGAGAAAACAGCACCAAGGTGGCCTGAGGTTACATTGGCCATGTGAGGATTCGCATCTACTCTCAGAAGCTTTCTGAGCCAGCGCTGATTTCAGGTAATACGTATACTGTAAATTGAAAGGTGTACTTTTAAATGCTTTTCTCTAAGCCGGCTGTCCTCCTATGAGCCACCAAATCCCACCTAAACCAAGACAAAAGAAAGTGGTGGCATGACTAGGCAAAGTTCAGGAGAGTTGCAAGAAAAAACATGACTTCTCTTTAGAATAGTGAGAAAGCCAGAAACAGCTCTTTAGCAAGTGGGTTTTGTGGGACAAGAAGTGGTCATTTCACAACACAGCAAACTGATGTTTCTCCTATTTGGCAACTTTGAAAGTAGATGGTGTGTTCAAGGAGATGCGGGACCAGGAAGCAGACTCAACAGGAGTTAGCCATGGGTTGGCCGGGGACCCCCAATTACTGTGGGTACTCCTAAATGATCAGGAGCTGGTGGCAGGATGGGAGCACAGGAGGGGCAGGGGCGGCTCTGCTGTGGGGGTATTGGGGACACCAAACCAGGTGCTGTGGCAGGGACAGTCCCTGTGGCACCATCCCACAGCCCAGCCCAGCGGCTCCTGAGGACAGGCACAACCAGTTCTCACATCATGACACAGCTGCTGGGTTGTGCTGAACCAGGGCATGAGCCCCGTGAGGAGCCACTATTTGGAAGGCCCTGATCAAAAAGGAATTACTCAGAGCCTTCTCCCCACCTGCCTTCACAGGTGTTGAAATCCCAATCCATACAAATAAAATTGTATAATTAGCTACCTAGGGGTGAAGTATTTCTTCCATGTCTTTATCCCTACACTTATCACTAAAATGACTTGTCTTTTATTTTCTTATCCGTATTTTGAAATAAGTAAGCCTTCCTGGGGTACACACTGCTCTGATGAGAAGTGGGTGTGAAGTGGAGGGAGCACCTTCCCCTCCAGAAAATTGGGCAGCATCTTCTATGCACAACCAGGCTCCACACTATTGCTGCAGAGCATCTCCAGAGGACCCAGTCCAGGGCAGGGCCTGGGGAAGCTTTATTCCCCTTCACCCTCTGCCCAGTCTCACTACAGAAAAGGGAGGAGCTTTAGCTCCAAATTGTGGTGGAGCTGGGTTCCCAGGGAGCCCTTGTGAAACCCATCTGCTGCCAGGAAAGTACAAGGCAGAACTTCTTTGTTTCAGTTTGGTTTTTTTTTTGAGAAAGACATGGCAAAGAAATCCCAGGAAGGGGTTTGAAGACATATTCCCACCCATGGCACATAGTGGCATGCCCAAGCATGCCACCACTTGCCCCACTGCTGTGGTCCTGACACAGCTTCCTGCCTGAAGAGAGGGCACCTCAGCATCACCTCATGCTGATTCTCAGGCACGAATCAGTCTGATGGAGTTGGCGTTCTGCAAGTCATCACCTTTTTTTAATTTGGGAAAAGAAAAAACAAAAGCATAAAGAATTCTAGGTTGTTGAAGCTTCAAGAAGTCTTAATCTGTGTGTCAAATAAATGGCTTGCAAGATGTCAGGGGTTTTTGTTTGGGCTTTTTCTAACCTATTTTTACTATTTTTGTATTAATTTAGGGGAAAAAAATTGTATAATGATTCTCAATGTATAGCATAAGCCTAAAATAAAATGGCTGTCTCTCTCTTTGCTTCCTGTGCTCCCAAACTGCTATGGAAGTCCCATGCCATGACCAGTCTAACAAACTGATTCACCTGGCCTAACCCAAATAACCAGGCTGTGCATCCTCTCCAGTTCCCATCAGCAAGGAGTGGTGGAGCAGTTCAGAGCCACCTGCTGCAGCACAGAGCTGATGACATCCCAAAGATGAAGGGCACGCTGCTTCTCCAGTAGCCCCTCTTGTCCTAGGCTGCACGCTGCCCAGCAGCAAGCACAGGGAAAATGCACTTCACATCTACTAATTTCCATGTTATTGGGATCCCTGTCATTTTGCGGGGGGTTTCTAGCTAATCCAGCAGCAGAACCCCTGCCAGAGCAGGCAAAGCAACAGCTAAGGTAAAAATCACAAACTGATTGACCAAGAACTAGTGTTACCTGCTCAGACAAGAACTAGACCTGGTAGACAGACCTGAAGTATTACTATAGAACAAAATTATTGCTATTAAAAATTTCCTTACCAACACCTTAGCCCCATCATCACTGAGAGACCCATCTCTCCTGTTCCTCCGCAGAACCACAGCCACCGCCCCAGGGTCTTCTGATCACCATGGTCCATCATCTTCTTCCCACACCCAGGGAGACCACCTGTTTACATGTTTTCCCAATGCTTTGAGGAAGGGGAGCAGCACCCCTGCAGGCCCAACTACTTTGATGGAGAAGCAAGCCACCACACTGAGTGATAAGGGTGATAGTTACAGCTGCTGTGTCACTCCTGGTTGTAGCAAAGAGATAAAAATCAATTTGCTCTAAAAAGCAGGTGAGCCAGACCCAAGCCCGAGTCACTGCAAAGAGCAGCAGGCCTGAGAGCTGGTGGGCTTTTGGCTGCCAAATGCTTTCGGTCGCTTTAGGTTAATGGGAAGTTTGTGTCTTCCATTTAAAGGTGACTCGTGTCACCTGTTATGGCTCCTGGACTTGTCCCTTCCAGTTGTTCTTTCTTGCGTTGATTTAAATCCACGATCCACAAGCACTATTGACAAAAATTCTGGCTGAAACAGAAAACCAAATTCTATCCATTTTCTAATTGCTAATCTAATGTAAGAGAGGCTACATCTAAGCATCGCACAGGAACTAAAAAGAGCAAAACTCCCATAAGAGGCTGGTGCGCCTCATTTGTCTGAATTAGCAAGAGCTGTTCATACAATTCTCCATAGATCTAATTTACAAAAAACAGGCTTTCCAAATGTGTAATCAGTATGTTTTATTCTGAAAATTCATCTATATGTATACCTTCAGAACAGAGGCATGGTAAGTCTGATTTTTATGTTACCGAGAAATACATTTGAGTCCAACAAATGTTCATGAACAGCATGTCTGAATTCCATGTGCAATTCTCGCACAGCTGCATAGAAAACAGCATATGCCATTCCAAAATGCCACATTTCCTTCTTTGTACAACTAATTTGCACACCGAAACTAGGCAGGCTTATGGGCTAAAAAGAGTGAAGTGTGCTCACATATTAATTCTGTAAACATTAGTTAAACTTGTAATGCTTAATGGCAATATAGAACTTATTGAGGAGAACTGGATCTGTTTTGCTGATTTCACTTTATTGTCAGAGAATAACTGAAATACGTGCCAAGAATCTAGCTGGAAAGGACTGAAAAACAAGACATCTAACAGTCCATTAGCAGAAATAAAAGTTCACTTGAAAATTTATAGATACAGGAAATATAAGAATCATGATAAAGACCATAGTAGCTGGGTACTCAGAGTATATACAATAGAATATGTTATAAATGAATGCAGAATATTCTATTCTGATTCTTTTCAGCCACATTCAGTGTCCTTAAATATGTTCTGTTCTGTGAACAGACATACTTTTGAGCAAGACTGACTCTTATCTTCCTGGAAATTACTGAATTGAGCAGGTGAAGTTTGTTGGAAACAAAATTTTAAATGTATACAAACAATGCCAGAAAACACAACTTGCAAAAAAATATGCCTTCACATACTGATTATATCTCATAATAAGCAATCTGTTCACCGATGCTACAAGTAAAAATTATTTTATATTTGTCAGCTATATTCAGAAAAATGAGATATCCCACTAATATATATACAGTGCATACACCCCCATACCAATTATGTATTTTTTATACACCCTACTTACATTGTCTCCATATAAAGAGGAGGAAAGTCCAGCCCAGAAATGTAGTTAGAAGTTGGTAAGAAATGTAGGAAGAAAGAACCTAGCTGCAGAAATGCAGAGCTGTTGAGAAAGGAAAATACTCAGGTTTTATTGTGTCAGACAGATGGGAGAGAAATTATATAAAAACTGAGTTGCAAGGGAAGGAAGGTCTAAGGCAGAACAAGGGATGAGCAAAATAGGATGAGCACACATAAGATTTGCAGCTGTAACGTATATTCAGGCTGTCTAATAAAAGGCAGGGTCTTCCCATGTGCAGAAAATAAAAATTCACAGCTGCCTAATTATATGAATTCAAATATAGATTCATTACCTCATTGCTTTGGAATTAAAGGTGGATATCATTCATAATCTAATCTGGAGCCCAGAGCTGGAGACTTTAGCATGATATATACACAATATCGTACAGAAAAAGAGAACAGTCAGATAGATTCAGGCTCATAACTTACTGAAATATAACAAATGGACCCTCACTCTATTTCACCATTACTCTTTCCTAAAGAAGAGCAGCCGACTTTTGATGTTTCTGAAATATCTATACCTTCCTGATAAAATACTCCTCTGTTGGAGGGATTTTTTTTTCTTTTCTTTTGAAGATGTGATCAGTTTTCTTTCTGGATAAAGTGAGGCCTCAGGCAGATTATGTACAGCATGAAGTGGCAAATACTGGCTCTCTTAAGGTGATTCCTGAGTCAAGAACATCTGCAATCGAATTTCTCTCTTTTCTTTCCTCTCAGTATGCTATTGCAAGCTGTTCCAGACTTGCCTGTTGACGGTTTTACCAATCAGTATACTATATCCCTGCCTGTAAGAGAGGTGGTATTCTGCTGAGCCTCTCCTGGTGTTGGCTCCAGAGACAGTGGCCACATTATAATTTCAGGTTTATTCCTGCTTATTATCTCCTCTGTTGGGAGCCGTTTCTGCCGATGGTTTGGATCTTACTGGAAGAGTGGCTACAGCAGCTGTCACAGGAAAGCCAACAACAATTTTCTGCTCTGACACACCTCTGGTACATACAAGTGACACGACATATTAGATCTGGAAAGGAGAAACCTTCAAAGCTCAGTTTCAGAACATTATATTATATTTAATATCACCATCTGTGTGGATGCTATACAGTAGATTTACAAAACAAAAGTTGCAGAAATTAGGAGAGTAAAGAGAGAGGATGAGAATACCGTTTAAGCTAGTCATTAGGCACCCTCCAAACCTCTCCAACAAAGGAGGAGTTATTGCCATGCAGTCAGTGGTGACACCAAACCTGAAGGATCTAATTTACAGGAAAAGGTTAAAAGGATTGCGCTTAGGAAAGGGAAATGTGAAGCTGAGACACATGACTTCAGTGTTATAGCAAGGATTGCTTGCATCAGTGAGTTCTTTTTTCTTGCCTAGTGTGTGCTTCAAAAGCCAAGATTTCAGAATACAAAATGTTTGAAGTGAGAAGCAAATAACAAATTTATGGAGAACATTTCACAGGCAGAAATGACAAATACGTATGGGAAATGGGAAAGTCAAGGGAGGAAAAAAAGCCGACTCAGATGAGAAATGCCTAAATTTATTGTAGAGAACTCCATAAAAAACCTGCACAGGAAAAACTCCCAAATGTACTCACAGCCCTGGAGAGCTCTTCAGGTGGTCTGTTCCAGCACCAGGCTGAAAATAAGGTAAGAGTTTTAGATTATTGACAACTGCAACCAACAGAGCTTTCAACTGTGGAGCCTGGGTGAAGGAGAAATGGAAAAAATGATGGGAAAAAAGTATTTTAATGATGCATTCTTTGTGTACATCAACACCTTTCCACTGACTTCATGGGCATTACAGCTGTTATAAAACACTTGTTTAAAGCATGGCCCATCATGTCACAGACAACTGTTTTACTCCTCCCTTTGAAGCCAAAGGTTGAGTTTTGTTTTGTCAGTCCTCTTTCTGAGGCAGATGGTCCATCTGACACCACCTGAGTGACCGAGGACCGGGGACACAGAGGCAAGCGTGGGCCAGCACAGGTGTGATGGGTAACAACCCGTACCTGGGCCACTGCAGGGCAAAGCTTTATTACGCCTTCATCAGACAGCCTTGCAAAAGAGGGCATGCATATCTTTACCATTCTTTAAAAGCTTATAAGAATAATTGGCTGGTTCTCTGTAGACACTCGAAGATGTAGAACTGCTATGGATGCCATCCAGGCATACTTAAGCTTGTGCTTTTCCACTGCTTGATAGCCCTCAGCCTTTGGTTTCATGCCACACAGCCCATCTGAGATTCATATTACAGCTTTTATTGAGATAACTGTTTGGTGAAAGGCACTTTGTTTAGATCAAACAAATCTTTTTAAATATGCACTGTTTTTTTCACCTCAAATAGTTTTCCACACCTGCCATCTCTATCCTCCGTTGATACATTTGGAAATAGAGGTGGCCACAGTGGGAAGAAGAGAACTGGAAAGCAAGTGAAAGTCCCATTATTTTTGTTAAGTGACAGCTGATTTTATGAAGCTCAATTACCAGTGATTTTGTTAACCTCATTTTACACTACCAAATTTTCAAAAGGTGTTTAATATTCCACTCCTAAGCCAAGAACTATGGGTTTTCAGTGTAGCCTGAGCAGAGTATAACAGCTGGCTTCAAAACATGTTGCCCAGTGGAAGTAAGACATCAGAAAGGGGAGGAAAGGAGGCTAGAGTTGCTGGATTTGAGAATTTCAGCAGAAAATACTGGGGTTTCTTTTTTCAAAAAGGTTCATCTTTCTGCCTTTGTTCTGATAGGAAAGTCTTAGTGAGTCTGAAAAACTCAAAGTGTATAAAATAATTTACGAAAACATCTGTGCAGGAGGGGAGAGGCAGAAGGTGAGCTGAGAAAAAACGTATCTTTTCTGAGTTACCTCTGTAGTGTCTCAGCCTTGTCACGGACCCAGGTAACAGCAGTATGTCCAATATCAAAGCAGTGGGGTACCGGTGTTTGGATACAATCATTTTATGGAACAGTAAAGTGGTAAATAGTTCCTCAGGAAGGCAGATACCCACCAAGCTTATTTTAAAATGCTGCCAAAGGGAAAGAAGGTATTGAGCTCTAACTCCACTGGCCAGGGAAGATAGGACAGAGGAACCACAAGCAATCAGCCCTTCACAGAAAGGCAATAGCAAATGAAAACTGTAGCAAACGTGGTACTCACATGGAAACACAGATTTGAATGCAGAATCGGCTAAACGCTACCAAAAATCCCCTGATCCAGGAAAAATTAGGTCAGGGAAAGATCGTCAAAGTCCAAAACCTCTCAATAGTTTCTAAATTCTTGTTATGGCTTATGTATAGTGTCACCAGTTCACCATTCAAATCCATAATTGCTTCTTTAGACAAAGCTCCCATCAATATACATTAGGTCAGACAATGAGCAAATATAAACCATACATAGGTGGTCAATCATAGATCCCAAGTAGCCAAGTGTCAACTCTTACAGCTACCACTATTCCTAAAATACATATGAAAAATATGTATTTTTCAGAATAATGGGAAAAATATATACAAAATTCTAACCTACCTGAAAACAACAATTTGCTTTAAAAAGGCCAAACATTGCAAAAATTGTTTCCAGCAAATACTTTTGTAAGCTCTAAATGTGAAGATAAAATAGCTCTATTCAAGCCTTCTGAAGAGAATTAGAGAGAACTAACAGGACAAAGCACATGGAGTGTAATTTAAAGAAGTAAGCAAGAAAATCATGACCAGAGTAAGTCTATAAAACCTTGACAGTTGACCTTCACTGGCTGAGGATGGTAAGTGGTTTGGAGAATCAGCATTTCATCAAGTGCTTGAGTATATTTTTACCCCTATCAAAATATTAACCAGCTCTTCAGGTAAAAACTGATTATACAAGGTTTGTCCATTTGCCTGCTCTCAGTGAGCATGAAAAGAATCGTATTCCTAAATGAATCTGTGATCTCTGCTGACTTTGATTACTTCAAATATATCTCTGTTTATTGCCAAGGGGAAGAAAATCAGAAATAAATATGCTCCTAAGCTTTAATACTTTTTATTTTCTTGAGAATCCACTCTACCCCTCCCATTAGCTTCTTCTTTTGCTATGCCAGTCCTCTCTTATGAAATTCTCCAATTTTGGCCAATTGGCTCAAGCGCTCCCCTAATATACACTTGCAATCGTAAGCACTCAGGGGTTCCACTAAAAGGGTGGCTGGATGCAGCTTCAGGACTAATTGTATCCTATGAGTTATAGAATTATGCACCAACGGCTAAAAGGACACAATTACGAGGTGAACTATTGTGACACACACTGTGTAACGTCATACAATCAAATGCAATGTTTAGTAAACATGAACCTCTTTGTCATTTTGTATTTATTTATACAGGTTTAAAAAAAAATAAAGCACACATTTAAAAATATCCCTTTCTTCATTGTGTCTCTGCAGCATTACACAAGTTCCTGGCTAGGCCAATGGGTAGGCAATGACTCGGTCAATGCCCAGGGGACTAGGTGTTGAATAGCGAGGAATAGGCAATGCCTGTGTGATTGAGTTACACCTGCGAAGAGAGAGCTACAGCCTTCCAGAGAGGGTGGGAGAGAAAAGGGACGGCTTACCCAGGGTTAGCTAGGAGCTGCCTAGGTGGGAAAACCAAATTTCTGCAGATGTAGGAGTTTTAACTAGGTCACTGCTTAAAGGACTGCATTTTTCCAGCAACGTGTTTACAACCCATTGTACCAGTAATGAAACCTCAAAGGTTTTCTAACACTCAGGCTCTCCCCTCAGCCACAAACCCCATGGCAAAGGAAAGGGGGGGAAAAGTCTTCCGTGTGTGGTTGGAGAACAGGTAAACCTCTGGCATGTCATAAAACCAGGAAGCTGAGGTGCAGCTCTCCAGAAAGCCAGCCTTCTGCCAGTTTGCCCAAGGGTCCACAGTTAGTCCCACCACATCTCCATGTCACAGGAAGGCACTGCTTTCCTGACCTGCAGCAGGACTGTTGCCCTCTACTCTGGAAGCGACAACACACGTTGCCAGACAGCTCTGTCTTTCTTTAAAGACAGCTTTTCCTGGCACCTTGCCCTCCTGCACTGCCATCCTCCTTCTCTCTCCTCCGTTATTCTCATCCTCATTTATCTCACATGCAGGCACATAAGAGATTCCAATGCAAAAGGGTGATCTCAGCCTATTCACCTCTGGCCTAAGCTGATGAAACTTCCATTGGCAAAGGAAAGCAATCTGTAATTCTGGCAAAATGAACAGCTTTCTGTTTTTCTCACTAAACCACAGAAACAAAAAAGATGATCTAGTGACAGGTATCCAAAATACTACCGAGGGAGCAAGGGGTAATCATGCTACCAATCTTTAAAAACAACGTAAGTTGGTGAGTCTAGTGTAGGTATGATGAGTGCTAGAATTAAATCATATGGGGAGAGGCTGCATAATTTTTTCAACGGTTACTGAATCATAGTAAATTTTTGTGGTAGCAGTTTTAATCTGTGCTTTGAATACAAAGCAATTACAGTGTCAAATGGCACTATTTGGAAAAGAAAGTGACTATGAAATTCAATTGTGTTCAAATCCCAGAGTTATTGTGGTGCAATAGGAATTACCATGCCAAATTTCAACTCCATCTCTGTACTCTATAGCTACACATTTGCACTGTATGTGTATGTATCCATATATTTTGGACATTCAATGTTACCTTTAGCAGACATGTGAAAGGAAAATCCCACACAGGCTGTCCAGGGCCAGCTCTATTCATTGTTTTAACTACTACCAGCATGGACAATGGAAGGGAGAGCATATTAATAAAATACCATCTAAGTCAGGAAGGACTGCAGAATTTCAAAGGTTGAGAACAGATGTCAAAATGCACTTGACCCACTGAAAGAATGACGTGAAATCAACAGTCAGAAATTCAGAAAAGGCAAATCCACATGGGAAAGAGAAATCAGTGCAAACACAAGGTGTGGAAAAACTGGTTAAACAGGAGTCCTGCAGAAGCATATCTGAGGTTGCACTTGGTCACTGCTTTGCCATGAGTAAAAAATGCGGCAATGCTACAAAGCCACTGCATCTAATCCTTACTCAATTTATTAAAAGAATAACATACAGAAAACATGGAAGAAATTTTTTTGCTGCTCTCCTGGAAGCTGGTGAGTCTTCAGCTGAACACTGTGGGCATTCAGAAATGAATGAGAACAAGGAGTCAGGAAAACACACCTTCTGTGGTAAAGCCTATTTAGTTTAGGAGACATGAACTTGAGGAGAACCACAGTAACACTTTCCTGTATGAAAAGGATGTGTAAGAAGGACAGGTATCAAATGTTTCTCGTGTCCCCTGAAGGTGGGATAAGACAAAATCAGCTTAGTTTGCAGCAAATGCAATTCAATTTGCATATCCTAATTCCAGGAATATATATGCACTGGGAGTATGCTGCCTAGGCTGGCCATGGAACCATCTTTAGCAGGGTGTAAAGACCAAGTTACACAAAAAGCTGCTTGAAACAACCTAGATACTGGTTCAGCCCTTTTCTATAAGAATCTAGTATTTTCCAACTCATTGCCCCAAGGTTGCCCCAAGCTATGTCCCTTTAAATTGACTTAGATGGGGTATTCAGAAACAGAGGCACCTAGAATTGCTTGTCATATTACTTAACGTAAAAGCTGGATTCTTGGCCTGTAGCGGCTGGGATGTGTTTTTAAAAAATGGGAGATTTATGTATCTGTAGCTAATACTTTTAAGTATGGCAATTTAAAAATTTGTAGCAATTCACCCACAAGTAAGTGGAGAAAATGTGATGTCTTCTACTGTTTTCTGATGCACGGTAATATGTAGCTGTGAAATCAAGCTCTTCCACTCACAGAAAGACTCCACTATAAAACATTCATTAAGGATGGTCCAGGAAGTACAGAATAACAGCAGAAGAAAGAGACAAATTCATTCGCTGAAGAGACAATTATTGGAAGTTTAGGAGATGAGAAATAACAGACTAAATACTTTCTCCATTTCCTTCTTGTGAATCAGTCTTTGGGCGTTCAACGAGTTCCTATTGGCCTATGCAAATAATGCACAATGAATAATTTATCTGATTATTTTTTTTTTCTGTTTGTGGGATATCTAAAAGCAAATTGGTTTCCTCTCACATATTCATTATTCAAAATTATGATGGCACAGACTTAGGTGAGTGCGTTTTTACTGCAGTTGCTTTGTTCCACAATTGTGTATTCATGCCACCTACCTGAGGCAAGCAACCCACTGGATTCCCTTCATCCTCAACTCAAAGATTCCTTCACACTGAATTAAGGTCCTGCTTTCAACAGGCTCTGCAAAATCTCCCTCTCCACCGATGCAGTGGATGGGGCTGACCTCCTAACTTGAGCATCTGAATTAGATGGGGGCATCTGAATTAAGATAGTGAGTGGGAATTGCTGACAGTGCCAAACTAGGGACCCTCTTGGGCTTCCACTTTCCAAATTAGTTGACTAAAGCAAAGCAAGATTTACCATGGAAACAGAAGAAGCACTCCTCCTGACATCCCTTTTCTACCACTTATGTCCCCCATTTCTTCCATATTTTTGGCTGAGCTGCTCTCATTCACCATTATGTATATGCTTACACTTGGTTTGCACACAAGTGGTAGGAGAATGATTGTGACCATAGTCTCAAATCTCATTTTAATAGTCCTACCCAAAGGAAATGACCACCTTACTGGAAGTCTCCCTCATTTTAGGTCAAAGAAGTTGATAGGGTATGGTACAGGGACCAACAGAAGGAATTCTCCATCTGCTTCTTGGAACAAACAATGAACTGCTTGTGTGGACCTCTGTCATGAAATTCAGAGATGCCAGACAGACTAGCTAACACAGCAGGCATTGTTGCTGGTGTGTAACATACCAAGGATGCCAAAACATGACAGAGAACTGGCAAGGTCCTTCAGCAAGAAAATTTTGAAGAGGAAGAAAAGCTTAAACAGGACTACAGTTGTTTTTCCAGATGTGCTCAGATCTTTATTGATGATCACACTACGTGGAGGCAGTTCTATAAATTTCTCTGTGACTTCAGTGAAGACAATAAAGGGGTTCAGTAACTGAACATTATGAAATATTTGTGTTGCAAGCAGCACTTGATAGCAAGACTCGCTGTATTAGATATTTAATGCACCCACCTCCATCAAATGCCTTCTTTAAGCATGTGTCCTTTAACTTTTTCAGTGGAGAATGTCATATACACCACAGCATTTGCCTTTGCAGAATTGTCTTCCTCAAAAGCACACCTCAGACTTCCTTTTCACCATTTCAAACTGCTAGAGAAACTCATTCAAAGTTATCAAGAACATTTTTATTCACAAATGGAAAGGCTTGTTTTCTTTACTGCAAAAGACAGGCCATCTAAAACTGCTGACTGCTTGTTGGTGACCTATTAAAGTAAAAGTGGGAGAGCTTCCATGGTGGAGATAAAAAGGGGCAAATGAAAGAACAGAAAGCATGCAAGGAGAGAAAAGAGATGAAAAGAACAGGGGGGAAGAGAGGCAAAGAAATAAGTGAAATGGGAAAAAAAAAAAAGGCAGAAAAAGAAGACAAAATATGCCTTAATGATGCCCTTGGTAGAAAGGAAAAATCAGTAAAGAATAAAAAGGATATTGGGAAAATGCAGTGATGATACCAGATCTTAAAACAATTCGGAGAAAATAGAAAGTGATGTGAAATCCCAGTAATTGAATTTTTGCCTTGAAAAGCCAGTAACAGCTTTGCTTAAATGTTTGGCCACATAAAATCAAACTCCGCATCTCAATGAAGTCAACAAGAATCAATAGGAACAGCAGCGTTCAAATCTATGTTGTTTCCATTATGTAAAATGCAAACACAACACTCTTTCCATACCCACGCCATTCTTCCCTCTCTTTGTAGCCTCTAACATACTCCTAATGTATGTCTATCCCAAAACCACAGTTGTTAGCCAGTCCCTATTGATGGTACCTAGCTGAAGAGAATCCAGAAAGGGAGAGCTTACATATTGTCTGTTCTTAATAAATAATCATTAGAAGATAGATCGGTAGCACTGCAACGTTCTCCAACACTTAGTCTATTTGCCTTGAGTCAGCTGCTCTGTACTTTCTCCCTGTTCTTGCATAATTGAATACAAGATTCTTCTTTTGTTTGTTTGTTTGTTTGTTTTTCTTTTCCCTGTGCAAGGACTGCTCTCTAAAAAATGTTGTGAGCTCATTCAAATTTCATGAATCCACACTGGACCTAGTGCGAACTAGCCAGAAAGTAGTACAGGAAAACCAAATAGATGAGTAAATGAACACCTCTCCACTAGCCATCAATAGTTCTTCTTTTGCTGTTTCTTTTGACTGCTACCCACACCTGCCCAGCCTCCCCCACCACCTTTGCAAAGTACACTGAAACATTTATGAGTAGCCCAAACTTATTCATTTCATTCTCTTCAGACTTACAACATGCCACATGAAGTGAGTATTCAAACACTTGAATCATCACACTGAGACCACATTTCTAGGACCACTGATGTTTCCATCCATCCACCTGATGGGTCTGATAAGACAACTTGCAAACAGGGGCCAGACAAGGCAGCAATAAGAGTAAAGCTTCACTGATGGCACCAGTCCAAAAATTTCTTGGCAGTTTAGACAAAAACTGAACATTGCTACCCCAAGAGCCAATGAGCAAGTAGGTCTCCTTTCAGACACTTGTGAAACTCAGGTGTTGGTGGTGGAGAGCTGTGGGTAAGCATAGGGGGACACAGTGTCACAGGGGCTATGGGCAGGGAGTCCATGAGGCCCATGGCAGTTTGGAGGGGCTGGTGGGTGGCCAGGTTTCTGGAGTTTTTGGGGATGCTCATTTCCCACCTTCCCATTGACCTCACAGAGGCAGGAACACAGTCTCCCAGCTGATATCACCTCTTTGATGGGGCTCTGGTCTATAATAGGGGCCCAGCAGAGCACCAGCCCTGCTCCCTCAGGGACCTAAACCCCTGCCCTCTGGTGGACGGGGTCAGACTGCCCTTGCACTCCCCCACCCCAATGGCACAGGAGAGCCCCGCTTCCTCCCAGACAAATGGTTTCCACCACACCAGCTCCAGCACACTGTGCTGAGGAGGGGACGGGCAGGGACACCACAGACACCACTACCCGCAGGTCGCCCCATTGCCCTGCCTGTCTGCTGGCACATGAGGAGATCACCTCATTGCACCATATGCACCAGCATGAGTGAGAAACACCATTGTGTGAAAGCATACCCAAAAACGTGATGCGCTCAGGTCTTCAAGAGCATCTTGTCAGTGCAAAAGCCTAATGATTCTTCATTTTAATGTTAGTCTAGATACCATAGCCACGACAATCCATAGGGAGCCATCAGACTTGTCACCTTCTGTACATGTCCCATGTGAGATGGGAAGACAGATAATAGACAGTCGTGTTTATTAGCCAGAAGGAGTGACTTACAGTTTTGCGTACTCTGTGCTTTGAATTCTGACCACAGCTAAGCAAGGGAATGAATTCAGATATGTTCCTGAGTGGCCTCTACAATCAAACATATCTATATCTAGGCCCTAAAACAGGAGGAAGATTTCTCTCCCTTTTAAAAATCAAGGTCTCCAAGCACATAATACTGAAGGAAAGAAAACTTAATATTTCCCTCTAGAAGTCTTTTAGCAAAAGAACATGTCACAATGATGTACAGCAGGTATGGCAAGAAAACAAATTTGATAGAATAAAAATATTTAATAAAGACTATTTTTAAGGACACTATTCCATAATATTTTTTGTTATGATGCAAAAGTATATCTTTGTTTTGCATGATAGCTTTTCCAGAAATACTGCATCAGTTGTAAAATGTTGGGCAGTAAAGCAGAATCATCCATCAAAAGGCAGAACAAGCAGGTTTCTTATTTAGAGAGGGTTAGAGTTCACCAAAGCTATGAGGTCAGGTCAAATGAATAAGTAAAATTCTCTGGATTTTCCAGTCACTGGGGTTGTGAGGAAAACCCTTTTTGAATTGTTCCCCTTTATGTGCCTGGTATGTACCTGCGCAGCCCGAGGTTCCTTGTACACAGAAAGCAGAATGCATTAATCATCAGGAACGGAGGGCCTGGAGCTGCAGTGTGGCACTCCACATGAAAAACCTCTAAAATATGCTAGTGTCAGATCTGCTTGGGCTGAAAATTATGTACTGTACATAATGTGGCATCTGAAAAGAGTAAAATCAGTTGTATGCTCTCTAAAATTTTGCTGCTCGTCTACTAGCCATTTCTTTCCATTTCTGCACTACCAGAGCATTGTCATTTTGATCTCTGTTTCAAGCACGTTCCTTCTGTATCTTTCACCAGACCTGCATGGACCCTGCCTGACTTTCTCAGGCAAGTTCACCTCAGTAAAATTACTGAGGCGAATGAGGTGAGCAAGATTTTCCCATTACCTCGTGGGGAATTCACTTGCTGAGGTTTCACTCTCTGAAATGTGCGGCTTCTGTTGCTGGCCCCTTCCGCACTGTTACCCACCTAGGCACAATTATAATCTGACTTTTTGATGCACGGCTTTCTCTTTGTGTACACCTGCCAGATGGTGGTGTGTATCAGCTCTGAAGGCGAGCACTAAGCAATGAAGCCTGCTTGTTGTCACACTGGAGCAAGAGCAGTCTCGGCCACGTTCCCAAGCATTTACTCTTTGTCTGGAGTTCCTCAGATACTTCAGTGCCAGCCATACATCACAGCTTTAAGAGCTGAGGTGACAATTCAAAATATGAAAATCATTGCAGAGTAAATGAAGCAAATGATCATTTTTGACAAATACACATGAGTGTGGCACTCAGAAATCTGGCTTGAATGTCTCTAAATAATTAAATTTGTCTACCTCAGTAACTACATTTGAATTGCAAATTAATTCTCCAACTCAGCCCTTCCGCATATGTGCGTACCTACCACTACCCTGAGCTCTCACCGGCTGCTCTTTCTAAGGTGCATGAGCACTTTTGGGCAAAAGCGTTTCAAAGCAGAGGGCACCCAAGGGCAAGGACACTCGGCACAGCTTGGCAGAAGCAAGTGAGCACCAACACATGGCATTTTGTCGGTCTCCCTCCTTGCACTTTCTTTTGGTGCCTTTAACTCAGTGCTGCGTTGTGCAGTACAACCATAACCCAAGAAGCAGCTGGTAGCGCTGAGCACAGGGCTCCTGAGGCAAGGTGCCTTTGCAGTCCTAGCTTAGCTCCATCAACTGTGTGTTGTGGTACCCTTTACCTGAGTGGCCATACACTGTCCTCTCCACAACACTCCTGACTTTTCTCTTTTTACACAGAATAGATGGGACATAGCTGCTCACCTGATATTCCTCGTAGGGAGAATGGTGAAAGAGCATCTACCACTGTCAGAGTTAATTCCTTATATTGCTTCCATCTTTGTTCGGTGCTCCACTAATGCCTACCTTGTGACAAGTTACTCAAATTCCATTGCAGAGACAGAATTATCCATCTCCCTATGTACTCCTCAGCATATGAGCATTTTCCCAAAAATTACAACTTTGTTCTCCTAAATGACTCAGGAGATGAGGAGACTTCCTTACATCCATGTTACAAATAGAAGCTTGAGGCACAAATATATTAAGGTCAACAGGGTTAACTCATTTGAAACATTAACAGTTTAACTTTTTTAGGGAACCTGGCATTTTATTGCACTATATTTCTCCAGAGCAAAGCAGATCTCTCCTGGTCTCTATTGGAAACTCCAAGCATTCTTCATCTCATTTCAACAAGTCAGACTGAAGGGTTCAGATAAGAAATCCAGAAACTGAGGAACACACAGGCATCACCTGTGAAAAATGTCAGTGAAGTGATGTGATTTAAATCCCTGTGGAATTCAGGCAGCTTCAGGAAGAAAATCAAGTTCTCCGGGGCAGTATTTAACAGCACATCCCAGGAGACATACCCTTGCTCCATCTTATTCACTGCACACTTTCCCAGTTCCTGCAGCAAATAATGAAGAGGTCCTGGAGGCGACAGCCTTTTTCTCCCCATAGCTGTGATACATCCCCCGGCCCATGTACACTGAACTATTAGCCAGCCTATGAAAAATGCTGTGTGTGAACAGGTAACTCAAGACCACACTTGTTACCTTCAGTTTAGCAAAGTCAGGTTTGCAGAAGCAACTTGGAAACTGATTTTTCTGTTGTCCTGTGTCTCCCTATGGTGCTGTAAGCAACCCCCTTACAAGTGAGGAAGGCGCTAGGAGCTTGCCGACTTGCATGCTTGCAGCCCCAAACTGTCTGATGAGGCGGGAATAATCCCCTGCTCAGGTGTCATGAAGATGCCAATGGGAAATGGCCACTCTGTTTATTAGCAAAAGGGCTACACTTCGCAATGGCAGTAAGTGAATTTTTACCCCTGCACACATTGACCTCTTATATTCTTCAGGCCAGGTTCAACCCTCCTAGCAGCTCATGACTCCTGGTGCCTCCTGCTCAGTCCTGCCTGAGACCCCTCTCCAGCCCATAGGGCTCAGTCCTACCTTCTCATTCCCACCCATCCCACACCCACTCCCACATCCCTCTCTGCCATGGACACCCAGCCCCTGCATGCAGAATAAAATAAGACAACATAAACCACACTCTTTCAGGGGTATTTTCACAGGGAAAGGAAGGAACAAACCCTGACATCAACCCAGCTCCTCACCCAAATTTCAGTCCTGCTCTAGAGCTCTACGTGTGCTAAAATATTTGGAGCTTTTCCACTCAAGCAAGGCAGACATCTCTTTCTTTCAAGTAGCAAGATTGTTTCAGAGAACAAAAATTGCACACACGTTTTGACAGTGAACATTTTAAATATAAATGCTTAAATGTTGGAAGTTCTAAAACATAGAAAAATAATTATATGAATATTGTTCTATCCTAGAGTAAGCCTCAATTCAGGTTACTTTATTTAAGGAAAGCTTTTACAAACAGAATGAATATCCATATGGGCTCTGGATAACCAGATAACCTCAGCTGACTAAATGACAACACTATCTAGCGTAATTTTCTCCGTCAGGTGGCCAATCCTCTGCTAGTCAGAGATTTCAGGGCAAATTCTCTATATAATGCCCTTTCTCTGTATCTGAAAGTAAAACCCAAAGCTTTTTAGCAGCACTTCTAATTTATCCCTTCCACTAACAGGTATCACCCTCTCCAAAATCTTTTCATCTCTCTCCACAATACTAAATTACACAGACCTAATCCCAACTGAATCAGATGACTGTACCCATCTGTACTGTGGAGGGATTTACCAGGAGCTTCACCCAACATAAGCAGCATCTGTTCTGCAAACAACATACCTACTATCCACACCTAAAAGCAGTTACGGCTGACTGATGAATGTAATTTGTATAACGTTAGTCCAATTGTATACTATTTATTTACATAATCTGTTTTCTGTGTATGTGTGTTTATTTACTCATAATTAATAAATAATATATTAGAATAATATCATAACATAATCAATTATCTGGTAGCTTTATTTATTTATTTGTATAATCAATTTATAATCTGTTATCTCAACTACAGATTTAGGTGTATATGAATGTATGGGGCAACTATAGGCTACAGGGTACCGTCTATCATAGTTACTGATACCATGAGTGCTACAGAGATCATGGATAGCTTTGACGAGGGGAGGATGTTCATGTGGGTCTGGTCTGTATAATTTTTAGGAGGAGTTTCATCAAATCTGTCAAATCCATTAAATGAAGAAAGGTTGTTACATCGATTCCAAGCGATGCCCTTACCACAGCTGAGTACAAAGTGCTGGGCAGCCACACTGCCTGACCGCAGCTCACACTCCTGTGCCAACCAGGCTGCAGCATCACCTGTCAAACCCAGACAGACCCAGCTTTCTGCAGCACCTCTAGATCACCATTTAGGCCCAAGCCTGAGGTGTGGGACCAGAAGCCAGCCTGTTAATAGCCAAACTAATCAGCAGCCACCCAGCTTAATACTAGCTGGTGCTCCAGCTGTACCCCCTGTGCCTGCAGCTCCAGGTGGGCTCCAGCAGCACAAGGGAAGCTTTGGAAAATGGCTCAAGTTGGGCAGACATTTGTGAGCAATACAACATGTAAGAAGCTGAAGGAGCTGCTGTCTCAACAGCAAGCTCCTTCTCACTCAGCTGGTATGCTGTGACAATCACTGAAACAGTTCCTACTTCTTAAACAGCTCCAAATACTTTCAAATGCCACTGCCCATGCCCCAGGTTCACTCACTGCTGGTGTTTTCTGCCCCAGCAGTGTTTAAGGAGAGATTTTGAATTCCCTGTGTGTCCCCAGGGGGCTGGTCCAGCAGGAGCTGGAAGGCTTCACCCATCCAGCAAAGACCTGCAGCCTTGGGCTGGCAGTCTGAGTGGGAAACCAGATGTGGGGTCTGCAGCCTGCTCTCAAATTCAGGGCAAACTTGTAATGCATATTTCCATGAATTATTACTGTAGTGGCCCCAGCGCTAACTAATAATAGAAATAACAACACCTTGACTATGCTTACTATATGCAATAAATATGTGTCCCTTAATGCTGGCCAGCCCTAGCTCTGTCACGTTTCTGAGGATGGTGGGAGGAGGACTGCATCGTGAGCATGGTAGCAAAGCCCAAGATGCAGCTGCAGGGGGATGCCCCACATACCTCAGCCCTGACAGAGGCAGTGGGTCAAGAGCAGGTATCAGGAGGTGCCCGGACTGTCTGTTTGGCTCAGGGAACCAGCCCCACAGCCCCACGCTCACAAAAATGACACATTGGGCCACGTAAGATGGTTCTTCAGAATTACAGGATTTTTGAAATAGAAAGCATTCATCTTCTTCTGCGCTCTAATTTCTGAGTTCGGAGTCCCTATCCAAGCTGGTCTCTCTGACTATGAAAACCTACCAATAACGCAATATAGTAATGTGACTTTGGATAGGGAAGCTTCAAGGACAACATCAGAAGCTGCAGCTCCTGCAGCAAAGCCCCCAGAGCTGTTGGTGCTGGGAAGGCATCACAGGCAGACTCTCAGCACACTGTTCACCAAGGGCCACCCACAGCTCTGGCCGCCAGCCCCTTCGCTTTTCTTCCAGTTCCACTTCACCGTCTCTCATCGAAGTGACAGGTGTGAGACCATGGATCTCAATTAACGTCTGTTAACTGCTTGGATGGAAGTCGATAAAGTATGAAATGTTATCATTAAATGCATCAAAATAACTAAAGAGAGGCTGAAGTGCATATATATATATATATATATATGTATCTATAACCATATATTTCTTATACATATATAATGTTTTTTCTCAATAAGCAAATGAAAAATTATTTGCTTTTATCCCCTCCTGAGACTGTTACTTTCTAATTAGGTATAGCATAGACAGTTATTCCAGTGCTTGTTATATGAAACACTAGAATGTTTCATACATAAGTGATGGCTTTCTGGAAATAATTATCTTTTTGACATAATATTATGTATATTCTTCTTAGTTTAAGGATCCTGCAGGTTGATGAAATTGACAGCCAGATGCCTTGAGGCAAATTAACTGTTTCCTGTCAATAAAATGTAGTGCTGCACACGCAATTTATAGGAAACACCGATGCCATGAAATGTGTTAAGCTGGTTTTGCTATTCATCTCAATGGAAGCACTGTTAGTATCGCAGTCGTACTACTACATGGCATTAGTGCATAAGCACAGAAGAGTTAATCTAAATAAGGGCTATGAGCAATATAAGATGGTTCTGCACTGAAAGGATCCGTCTGACTTTCAATTTGCTTAGTCAGTTTTCAATTCATCCCTCATCTGCAGGATTCACTATATTCACTCATAGAACCAGGATGTTTTGACAAATGTTTGAACAAGGACAGTGCTCTGCAGCTATTTGGTACCACTTCTGAATGGGCATTTGTGCTGGTGAAGATGAGTCTCTGATGAGACTAAACACCCATCTAAGCAACCACAGAGTTGTTAACAGACAACTTGAGAGAAGAAACATTCCAAAAAAGGATTAAAAGTTTTTAAAAACCTCCTGCTGGCCTATATTTTTCTTGCATATTTGTAATTCATATAAGAGTCATTCTGTTCTGTAGACTTTACCTAAGAAACATTCATGCTCCAGACTAGTTTGAAATAAGTCCATGAGATTCATTTGCAACTGGCACAGTTAATTTTGGAAAACATGTTGCCATGCCACGGTTAAGCTGGATTATGTTTTATCATGTTGTTTAACATGCAAAACATGCACTATCACCCTCAAATGTTTACCACATACTTTTTTTGAAACTTGACATTTATGAGACTTTCCACAAAAGCCAGTAATTTAGGCTCTAAGTGCCAAGTAATTAAAAATCAGTCAAAAAATCCCCATGTTTTCAGCTTCATGAGTTTTTGAAGCCCTTCTACCTTGACAGAGACAAAACAGAGAAACAGAAAACATGTAAATACTGCAAGTTTGTTGACTTTTCAGTGGCTTTGTGCTTGTGTTAGTCACTAACAGTAGCCTTCAACATTCAGACTTTCAGCAATCAACCAACAGAAAACAAATCTTCTGACAGTTTCTCCCATGCTTCAACATAAGAAACCAGCAACGAGTGTAAGGGAAATCAAGAAATCTGTTCATTCATCAAAGCTTATGACTCCCGTAGAGTGCCCAGCCCACCCACCCATTTCCCTTTGTATTTATAGCACCTCAACTCGTGCCTTGAAACAGCTGAATTCTTTGTCCTCCCCTCCTAAAATGACTGAACAATAACACCAGCCAATAAAAACAAACAAAAAATAATCCCCATTTTTACACAGTAGTGACCTTTTCGCAAGAAAATAACAGTTTTGATAAAAGCTTATTGTTTTTCCCAGACTCCCGGTGACCAAGAAAGAAAAGGTCAAGTTCCCACTAAGCATTTTTCATGTGAGCAGCCTTGAGAGGACAGAGAGCTCAGCTCGCTGAGGGGGAAGTCCCAGAGGTGACCATGTCACCCCAAGCACTGGTTGCCACCAGTGGTCCAGCCCCCTCTCTCCAGCCCCAGTGCCGCCACCGCCACCCTTCAGGCTGCCTCCCTTCCTGCCGCAACACAGAGCAAACCCACCAGAACGCAACCTCTCCTGTGCCACCCTGCCAGAAAGCTCAATGAGAGTCTCTAACAGAGCAAAAGACACTTTCTTTACACAAAACAGAATAGTCTGCTATGAACTGTGTGGCTCCATGAGGAAAATCGGAAACTGGGAAAAAAAAAAAATCCCAAATTTTTTCCATCTCGTGATAGCTAAGATAAAATGCACCAACTCGAAAAATTACAGTACATGACAAGGACATGGTACCACAATCCTTTCAAAACCCTTGGTGGTCCTAGAAGGGACCTCCCAGAATCTCCAGTTGACCCCCATCCTTCTCCCAGTTCTGCTGTGCCCCCTTTACCCCTCCCATGGACTGGGATACCCATGCCCACCTCCCTGCTCTGTTGCAGATCACCCCCCACCTTGTGCTGGAAACAGCAATAGCAGAAGTCTTCCCAGCTCACCCACCTGAGCCCTGCAGCCTGGAAAACAAGGAAGTTTTTTTGGATGAAGAATATAGCAACATGGATGGAGTAGGGGAACATGGATATTAAATTGCAGCAGAATAAGGATTAATAGTGGTTGAACCTGGTTTGGCACAGAAACTCATCCGCTTCTATTGCTTCTGCAAAGTTGTATTGGGCCAATATGCTTGTAGTTTCTGGTAAAGTTTATTTCTAGGTCAGCTTTTTTTTTTTTTTAATGCAGAGAGTTATGAAGTGCTGATGGCTGAGTTGCAGCAAATGGAATTATTAACATCTTAAGGGTGGGTGTCAAGAGGGTGGGACCAGACTCCTTTCAGTGGTGCCCAATGATAAGATCAGGCACAATGGGCACAGACTGAAGCACAGGAGGCTCCATCTGAATGTGAGAAGAAACTTCTTTCCTTTGAGGGTGCCAGAGCACTGGAACGGGCTGCCCAGAGACATTGTGGAGTCTCCTTCTCTGGAGACATTCAAAACCCGCCTGGACACATTCCTGTGTGATCTGCTCTGGGTGAACCTGCTTTAGCAGGTGGGTTGGACTAGATGATCCCCGGAAGTCCCTTCCAACCACAAGCCATTATGTGAGTTCAAACTGAAACGGAAAATGCCTCCTAATATCCCATGGAAAGTGAGTTCCTGGTGTCTGCAGGAGGAATCTTTTGTTCAGCACCATTGCATAATATGCTTTGCTGATAGGCAAGCCCTTTCTATTGTTGTACGTCTGCCTTTTATAGTTATTAGGAAAAGGAAAAAGCTTATCAGTGCATTTTACAAAAGAATTGGCTTTTTTTTTATATAGAACCTGCTCACACCAGTCAAATTTCAGTATAAAAAATACATATACAACCCAACAGGTTGATTTCAAATGTCCAGAAGTACACAATGTACAAATGGAAAAAATACATGTGTTTGCTGCATGTTGTCACAGTGTTCAACTTGCTTCCAATTAAACTTTCCATTTTAAGGAAAGTTAGAATAGGGTTTTAATTCAACAGCAACTCCAGAAAAAAAGATTTATACTTCATAGCTTCATATTTACCCTGTCAATGAGTAAAAACAAATTAGCATTTTCACATTCTGTCACTGAACAAAATGTCTTGAAAGCCAAATGACACATTTACACATTTAGAATTTACAAATTTTTATTCCAGGAGAGAGCAAAACTGTTAAATACAGCTAACAAAAAGTAAATAAATCAAAGCAATGAAATGGGGAGGGAAGGGGGAGCGGTGAAGCTTTATTAGCTCTAGAATTCCCACCTCTTCTATTCAACAGTCAGGGAAACAAAGACTTGTCATCTGCTATCTTCACAAATCTGACCTGTAAACACAAACTGAGCACTTGATACAATGTTGAAATATTTCTATTTTCTATTTAATACTGTTTCATGTGTTCATGCTAATAAAGGTCAAACTAGATGACCCTTCACACCACGCTCTACACTTTACCTTCCAGAGTTATGAAAGCCAAAGAAAACTGGTGCACTGAGATTGTGAAAAGAGAAAGACTCCAAACACCGTAGTGGAGCATGGTGTTTGTTCTTGCACATCATTTCAGCAGCAGTTGTTTACAACAAAAACATTTAGGCAGAACTGGATTTTTATGATAAATCCTCATGTGTTACTAATGTTTTGCTGACATCAGTTTGATTCCCCTGGATCTTTCATTTGCCCCTGGTGAATCACCCTGCTCATACAGCAAATTGCCTTGTCCTGACTTTTATTTTTACTGTGGCTTCAGGTATATGCAGCAGTTTACTCCCAATAAAATTCAGCATAGTCATGCTAGCACAATCTTCATCCTAAATTAACAGTCATAACCATTGTACAATGAATTCAAAATAAAATAAAATAAAATAAAATAAAATAAAATAAAATAAAATAAAATAAAAGTGGGAATTCATTGTTAAACACTCCACTCTAGAACAGCCTTTTTGCCTCAGACCCCAAAATCAGAACCAGATGCAAAATAAGATAGACAACATAACCACAGATGAGAAGCAGACAGAAGTTTATATTAAAATATCTGCTTGTCCCCTTTGACTTTACAGCCTTCCTTTTAGCCTCCTAAAAGATCAGTTAATCCTGCTTCATACTGCAAATACACCAGCCCCTTTTTAACACTCTTAGTCATCTGAAATACACACCTAAAAACCCCTCTGTGAAGTCCCACAAAGAGCCCATAGGCAAAAAAGCAGCTGACTAAAGTCACCTCTTCAGATCTCCATATCCTTCAAAAGATAAGAGCAAGGTCATGAACAGAAACGGCTGCCTTGACTTGAGAAGTGATCAATTTGGATTAGAAGTGCCATAAGGAAAAGATTTAACGACAACCTTTACAATACATAAAAAAAAATCTCAGATTGCCCTATTGAGAGAAAGCCAACAAAAAATATGGATAGAGTAGCAGGGCATAGCGCAAGTGTTTCCACTGTTTCACCAAATGATCTTTAGCTTAGGTGAACACAAGCTAGCAGATATTGATGTGTCCACAGATCAGGCTAGAGAAAGAGTTATTATTATTATTACAAGATAAATGGTATTGTCCCTTGTGCAGACTTGGTAAACAGCAGTCTACAGGGAAGCAAAAAAAAAAAGTATCCATTGAAACAAATTACAATAAAAACCCTTGTGTTACCACAATGTTTTGTGATCACTCAGGATGAGCCAACACAAATTAAAACCCAAACTCTGCTTTGAAAGTCCAATCTACCCTCCCATTTACAGCAGCAATGACAAAAGAGGCAAATTTTGGCCACGATCTCATCTTTTATTAATGTTCTAGGCACCAGTAGCCAGAATTACAAAGGTATTTTTTGAGCTAAAATTGCATATGGGCCCATTGAAACAGAACAGGGATTTGCAGAAAATCCTTACAGGATGCCTGAAGTGGCTTTTTAAATTTTTAATCACAAACAAATGAATTGTGTTAGAAAAAGTACACACAAAGGGAACTATTACCATCGCCACCAGCACTGATAGTTTTAAGAAATCTGAATTAAGCTTGCTGATTCTAAGCACTTCTAAGTTCCTTCTCTCTGTCATATGTATGCACAGATACAGCCTGACAGAATAGCCCCAAAATTAAAACATAGATTTATATATATATATATATATAAGCTACACAATGCCAATTATTAGAAAAGCCACCATAGTACAGTAAAATTCTTTCATTATTCTTTCTCATCACATTAAGCCCTTCTCTCAATAAGTTTTCTGTATATTCAACATACTCTTTTTCAGATATTTGAAGATCTATAACAGAGCTGAATCTGAGTTTTTTCAACATAATTATTCTGAACTACTTCTGCCCTTTTTCATATAAATATATTGACTTAAGTCGCTTTTTGCATTTGAATTGGAACAACTGAAATTGGAATTGAGCGAAACATTTAATTGTCTTAAGTCAACAGATTCTTAACACTTTCCAAATATGCTTGTATTATTTTAGGGGAACAATGTGAGCTATCCTTACTAACTCAGACTGGTCTGGTGATTTCCCGGTATGGCAGGCTAATAAGTGCCTCTTTAGTCTAGAAAAAATCTCATACTTTAAAATATTGAGTTATGTTGTTTGAACGATGTATTTTGTCGCATCACGTTGTTTGGGGTGTTTTTTTAAATGTCTTCTTTGAACACTTTTTGACCTAAGTTGGTAAAACGTAGATTATCTAAGTGTCTACAGCTGTCTGCATCCTCCTTTTTACTTACTGTAGTCTACAGACCTTGAGATTGTGCATTTGACAGCAGTGCTGTCATCCAAGCCACTTAGAGAAAAAACAAACAAACATACAAACAAACTCTGAGTCTACAGCAACATCTTGAAACCATGTGCTAGAGGGTTTTTGCATTTCATAGATATTGTTCTTTGATTTGAGGTGGGGCCTACAGTTCCCAAGAGCAAACTGATCCCTTCTAGATAGCAGGTGATGTGTAATGAAAACTGAAAGGGAAGTTAAGAATAATAACCTGTTGACTGGTATTTTTTTCCTGTGCTGTCATTTATGCCCAGACTCATTATTTCTTTTCTGTTTCCAAGTTAAATGTTTTAATTTCAACCAAGCTTGTGCGGAAATTCAACACAAATCTATATTTAGGGCCCAATCTAACTCCTATTCAAGAAAGATTGATTTAATTTCTGTAAGAGCTGGGTTCAGAATAGAAAATGTTCCTGTATTTCTGCTGAGACAAAGGCCAGAGCAATATGTCAAGCTGCTACATTCAGTCGTGTCAGAAACATTCCCTGTGCGTGTCTCAATAAGGCGGCATACTGATGAACCCAAAAGCCCTTTTCCCACACCAGTCCCATCCCAAGCTCCTTCTCACTTCTTATTGGCCCAAATCAGTTGCTCAAAGTCTTGTCCACATTTTTTCCATTTACTTTCCTTGGTTTTACTGCCCAGTTTACACCATCCTTGCAATGAAGCTGGCCAAATGTCTCCCTTTTCTCTTGAGAAGAACAAAGTGGGATTTTTTTGTAAATAATCTTTAAATGAACAATATTGACAGTCCTAGAGATGAACTGAAAAATCTACTATAAGAACTGACAATTACAATTAGTAACAGTTCTTAAATGAACTTGCTTGGGTTTATCACTGGTGCTTTCTTCTTCCTTTTTCTCTCCTCTCTCATTTTCTCTGTCACCAGCACCAGCCATTTTCACTTCTGACATCGCACTGTAATTTAAGAAAGCTCTTGCTCTATACTTTAAAAACCTATTTTTATGGCTGCAACTATTCAGATATATCTTCTTCGGGTCTTTGTGCTATAGCTATTGAAGCAAGTAGGAGTCTTGAAATGTCTCTGAAAAGTGCTTATTAAAATTGTTATATCTAAAAGAGACTTGCTAAGAAATCTTTTCATAGGCTTTGATTCCATGAAGCATCCATGATCTTCCTCCAAAATGTGCTGATCAGACAGCCAAAAAAATACTCTGAGACAAATTTTTTTAAAAAAAAGGGGTAGGGGAGAAGAAGGAAAAATACAATACAAAAAACCACTACTCGGAAGCAGAGCTCACATCTCAACAAAGAAGAAACTCCAAGGATTTAATAAAATTTGAGAGAAACAGGACAGCACCTGAATCCTTTATTTTAAGCATAGACTTAAGTATTGCCCTGCGTCATGCCCCACACCACCGGGGCAGCCCAGATCTCGATGGGGAGCCTGGGAGAGCCTTCTCACCACACTGCATCAGGGGCTCCTTCCCCACCACAGGAGAAGTGCCCTTTAAGATATGACAGCAGGAAAGCTGATTGTGTCTCTTGCATGAAGAATGTTCAGTTCTTTAGTGACTATCCTGTCACATGTTATGAGTTTGCAAACTATCTATCCCTACATGTGAAAAGTAACACGGAGTCAGAGTCTTGCAAAGCAGGAGCAAGAAGCCAATGGCACAGCCATGGTCTCCCCACATTGCCAGAGTAGTTTCGTCTGGATCCCAACCCAAAAGACAGTACCCCAGAAAGGAAGGACTTCGAAGAGGCTCTCAGAGCAAACCAAAGCATCTGAGGAGATGAGGGAGAGAAGACCAGTCAGGTCCAAGTCCCCAGCTGCTCTGTTATCCCTGCATGCAAACTGAAGGAAATCCAGAGCTCATGCCTACCTGCAGCCCCGTGTTCCCTGGCCTCCCGCTAGAGCAGAGCAGCTTTGCTCTGCGCCTTGCACAGGTCTGCAAACCCTTATCTGAAACAGTTAAGTACAATGAAGCATAATTTTAAGTTCTATCTGTTACTCACACTGAGCTATTATTAATTACTTATTAAAAGCGGAACATTATCCATATTATAAATGCTGCATGAGTAAACGAGGAATATGAATGAGTGAGATGTATTCATCTCAATGAGCACATCTCTCCCAGAGAGTGTTACAGAGCCACGGGATGTCTCCAAGTTTCAGATTTGCATTCCCACCTCTGGGTTAGATGAAAGACTTGCAAAAGTGTATGTATGTAGATAGCTGCTTAATGACTCCGTCTCTCAGGGGAGTTTTGTGCATTACTTATGCAGGAGAAAGATGGCAATAGGTTGTGCCATGCACACTTACCAATAATAATTGCTATTTAAAGAGCTGTTTTCTTCTAAAAAAAAAAAAAAAAAAAAAAAAAAAAAAAAGACTTAACAGTTACCTACTGTCAGTCTCCAGAAAGAGGGAAAGCTACAGATCTTCCAAAGATGCAGATAGGGAGCTGTGGGGTAGCAAATGAAACCATTTCTGCAGCCTAAGGCTGTTTCTACAGCACAATTAGAAGATACATGTGGAGATAAACAGCTGGTGCCAAGGACCTAATGTCCACATTAATAAAAGAACGGGGAGGGTGGGAGGAGGTGGAATTTACTTCAAATGAGCTCTAGTCTGGTCTGATGGACTGAATGATCATGAGCGGTGGGAGTGCTTGTCTCATTTTCAACCAAGAGGAGCCAAGTTCATGAGCTCTGAGATCGCCTTGTAAAGCAAACCAAATTACGTTAGTGCAGACAAATGGAAGAGCCGTTTCAAAATGCATTCCTGATCTGAACAAAACTACTAATGCAAATGCACACTTCTTCATCCTGTTCCTCAGTGCCTTTGAAAACACCAAAATACGTCATGCGCAAAGGCACAACTCAAGGAGAAGAAAGGTTGCATAGTCATTTCTCTTTTGCCCAAGCTCTTACACTATTCATGTTGCTTTGATAATAAAGAGAACAAAAGTCTGAGGCAGAGCTATTCAGCTAAACTACACTACTTTGCCTGATTCTGAAAAAAGAAATTTCAGGCTTTCCTACCTTACCTATTGAGTATTCCAAGACAGAAAGTTTTCTATCATTTAAAAGTTTTTTAGATTTTCCTCTGCTTTAATCAGACACTCCTAATTTTATTTCTCTCTAACAATTCAGCACTTTTCTCAAGGTAACCATTCCACCTCCAATTTCTTTAACACATCTATTTCTGCATGGCAGACAAGTGAGCTACTTTTTGTTAGGCAGCATCTTTCCAGTAGATGCTGCCTCTGCAGTGCTGAGCACCTCTCACAGATATATCAAACTCTTCTTCACAGACCTTCAGTGCCAAAGTTGTGCATTGATTTTGCTGCACCAGAATTAATGCTACTGAAGAATCCTTTCTGAAACATAATACAAGGGGACTCATGTTCTAGTGCAGAAACTATAACAAGGGTGGGTAGAATTGCAGCATCTTTCTCTCCTGGGTTGGTTGGAAGGGCAGGTACTTCATTTTGCACCTTTCTTAAACTACAAATTATTTAAAAAGAAAGAAAAAAAAGACTACTTCTTTTTCCAGTCCAGATGCTCACAGCAACACCATTTCTTGCAGCTATAGGGAAGGTAAATGACAGCTTTCAATCAAAGACGTTCTGTTTCAGACAGATACTTTTGATTTTTTTTCCCTGAAACTACTTGCTTGCCCTTCCAAGCACAGCAAAAGCTGGTTACAAACCATGTCCAAGGGACCTTCAAAGGTCATCCTGTCCAGCCCCTCGCACTGAGCAGGGACATCCTCAACTAGATCAGGTTGCTCAGAGCCCCGTCCAGACTGGCCTGGAATGTCTCCAGGGATGGGGCATCTACCACCTCTCTGGGCAACCTGGGCCACTGTTTCACTACCCTCATTGTAAACAATTTATTATTCATGTCTGGCCTGAATCTCCCCTCTTTTAGTTTAAAACCATCAACCCTTGTCCTATCGCAACAGATCCTGCCAAAAAGTCTGTCCCCATCTTTCTTATAGGCCTCTTTTTAAGTACTGAAAGACGACAATAAGGTCTCCTCTGGGCCTTCTCTTCTCCAGGCTGAAAGACTCCAACTCTCTCAGCCTGTCCTCATAGAAGAGGTGTTCTAGCCCTCTGATCATTTTTATGCTAAGCTAAATTAGAAAGTTAGGTGGAGAGTAGAGCAACATTTTCATCTAGACGTCAAAGGAAGAGACAGGTCTGGCCCTGCGATGAGAAAAGCAAAGGATGCGCACTGCCCTGTCAACAGGTCTTTCCATGATGCCTACCTGAGCTTTGCGAAGGAGTGGGGAACATCTCCATTGGCTTCACTTGATCCCACCTCAGCATCCTAGGTCCAGCTATTCTATGCTTTAAAAAAAATAAATCCTTTTTATAGGATTGGTCTGTTTCTACTCCTTCCTGATATGCATGGTAGCAACATGACAGAAATATAGTACATGCCCTTAATTTAGTCTCTGTAAAGCTCTCATGTTTCTGCTTAATGTAATCAATTACTGAGTAATCTAAACTGTGCCCACAAAATGAGCATAAATTGGCATCAAGGCTAGGACAATGCAAGCAGTGTTGTTAATTCCCAGCCATCTATTGTAATCCTATATTCATTGGAGAGATTTCTCTCCTGGTAAAATTTAAAAGCTCTTTATACAAATGACAGCTTCCTTTGATGTGGAACAATAGGAAATGTCTTTTTGTCACTAAAATTATAGAAAACATGCTATACATATATGTACACAAGCAGAACAGAACAAACAGTATTTATATAGATTCTGCACTCATTTCCTTGAGTGGATAAATACTGGGGGGTTTTTTTAGGTAAAGCCTATATCCAAAAGTGCATGACATATCCGCATTATACACATTCCTTCAGTATAGAAAACCGCCTTAAGATTTATTTGGAATTGCACTTTGCATTAATTACAAAATAAGCCACATCACTCTTGCAGACGACAAACCGCGAAGGGGGAATGAATTGTGTTATTGCCGAACAAGGTAAGTCGAGCAGCCTGGAGCCCTGCCCTCCTCTCAGCTCCGTTGTCCCGGGGGAAAGGAGGGAGCCGCTGATGTTGGGAAGATGATACGGACGCACTCCCGCGCTCCCTCTTCCTTTCACTCTCTCCACTCTTTCCCTTCTCACATCGCCGCAGAGCTTTCCAAATGAAGAAGCTGTTTCCATGACACCAAACCCTTAATTTGAAGCCTACATATAAACAGCCTAGGACTGTGATCACAATGCACCATTTCGTATTTACTTTATTCTTTTATGGTTCTGCTTTGAACAGAGACAGGCAATCCTTGTGACAACCAACAAAAATTACTGGTTATAACCAGGAAGCAGTTTCACCTTTAGTGTTTTACAAATACTTTGATTTTGTTCTCTATTAAATGTCTTGTCATGATTAATAAACCTAAGAAGTAGACTAGTTGGTTAATCAGACTGCATTGTGTTAGCACTTTATACTTATAGCCAGATCCATCTCCCTGGTGCTTTTTTCTTTTGGCAAGGTCTTAGCTCAGCACATCCTTTCTTCTTGCTGCTTACTTTTTCTTTAAAGTTATTTTTTGGTAACTCTCTTCTCCAGAAAGATATTTTATAGTCTTCTGTCATAGCGAGCGTACAGTAAGAAACTACAAATGTAAATTTTATTTTATTTTATTTTATTTTATTTTATTTTATTTTATTTTATTTTATTTTTCTAAATATCTAAAATAGATAAATATCTAAATAGACAAATATCTAAATAGAACCATCTTCTTGCATATAAAAGCTGTAAGAAAATACGTGCCACATTAAGAAAGACTTAATTTCGAACTGAGTAGTGAACAGTACTACCATCAATGGAACATATCACAAAAAGCCACTTTATTTTCTAATTCCTTAATTGTAGCTACTTAATCACACAGATTTCTTTGTTTCTTAAAGAATTATTTCAGTCAAAATATCCTCCGATTAAAACACTGTAATTGTTTAACTCCCAGCAGAAGCAGAAAGTAAAGATGGCAGGAGGATGAAGGTTTTGTGCATCCATAGCAGCATCCCCTCTCCCACCCAGCTACTGCTACAAGTGAACTGCACTGGCAGAAGCATCATGCAATAGCAGCTAAGTGTCATTCATAACCTTAGCTTTGTTAACAAGCCTGAGACACCTGCAGCACAGACACAGTCCCCGGTGAGGGAAAGTGTGCATTTGCTAAATGTGTTGTTTCCCATTGCTCGGCACTGGCAAGGTGGCTGCCTGCGGGATGCCATGCCCTCCACTCGCTTCTCAAACACAGCAGCCGGAGTCCCGCTGCTGTAGGGTATGAATTAGGCTGCGGCTGCAATTCACCTGGTGTTCCTGAGTATGCAGGGGGGAAGCAGGGAAAGCGGTGGGGTGGCACATCTCCATCTGGCCTTCATTGGTATGCTTGCTGTGGAGTAGAAGCTTGTACCCTTGGGCCAGACGTTTTGCTGTCCTGGAAAACATGAACCAACAAAGAACAAAAACATTGGGAGCAGCATTTTAATATGAAGGCCTGGAGACCGCTTCCAAAAGCAGCACACAAAAGACAGCACTAAATAAATCAAGCAGCTCAGTGTAAGAACAAAATCAACACTATTCCTTTTCTTGTCCCCAGATTATCATAAAATGACAGAATCATTTAGGTTGGAAAAGACCTTTAAGATCATCGAATCCAATTGTAAACATAACATCCAGAAATTCCTGTGTGCAAAGGAAAGGAACAAACTCCATGGTTTTATGCGGCAAGACAACCACTAACATACTTGCAAGCAGAGTGTTTTATTCAGGTACAGAATGCAAGGGGATTTCAGAATTGGAACAATAAATTATTTTATTATATTTTAATTATATTTTATTATATTATTATATTATTATAAATTTATTTTAATTATTACAATATAGACTGTTCCCCAAAAACAGCCAGTTCCAAAGGCCAAGGAAGGCAGCAAGACTCCCTGCACTGAAGACACTGGACTTCCCACCAGGTAAAAAGTGCTGCATGTGACATTGGCAGGTGGCTGTGCCCCCACTGAGTACCCATCCAGAGAGGCTTGCAGAAAGCAACAAGATGAGCAAAACCTGAAATCCCCTAACTAGCAGAAAAAATGCAGGATGTAGAAATGCAAAACACAGGAGCAACATGCAAAGCCTAGAGGATGACACCCAGAGCTGAAGGGGACAAGACGGCTAGGTGACCACCAGAGTACCTTCATGCCTGTGCATGATGGTGGCTACTTCAGCCAGGCACAATCTCCACTTCAGCCCAGTCACAAAGAGGTGACAACAGTGGACAACATACTCTAATCCCAGTACTGTGACAGTGAGACTGGCACTCGCCACCAAGGGGCATCTCTAATTTGATAACCTCTTTCCTAACACAGCACCTGCTTCCCTCTCCAAGGGGAGTTCCTTCAACCCCAGGAATAAAAAGTTAGCCAGGATAGAAATGGTCTTGGGATGGCAGCAGTGGACCATCAGGCCCATCTCACCATCCACTCACACAAGGGGCTGTATGGTCCCCAGAGGCTGTTGTGGAAAAGGGTCAGTTAGGCACAAACTGGTGAGTCAACAACAGCAGTGTCATCCTCTCCAGGCAATTCATGTCAAGCTAAGGGCTGATGAAGCCACTGACCCAGTAAACATCACTCTCTAAACCTGCCCAGATCTGGGACACAATCACGAGTATTTCTGGGCATCGTTACCCTACATATATTGACAACTGCTGGATTATTTAGCCATGGCTTTGTGGGAAGGCTAAAAGGAGAGGAAGAAGGTTGTGGTATTAATATTCAGGGCACTAACATCAGACCACAGAAAAGCCAGGCTCAAGCCCCACTGAGGGCTCTGAATACCAGGGCACGTGCTGAGGGATTCTTCATCACTTGCGGAAAACAGGACAGTCTCTAAAGATAATTTAAGATGTGACAACAAAATGAGACAACAATATGTTTGAAAGTCAGCTGTAGGAAAGAGACAGGGTGACTAAGGAAGGACAGAGTTACTTGCTGGGTCACACAGACAGGACAACACCAGAGATAAGTGATTTGAACTGCAGAAAAGGTCTTTTCAATAGTGGGTTAGGGTTCATAACATGAGGATGCTTCCATTCTGCATGTTATTCTTAGGGCTACTCATGCATCTCTATCTTTTAGTTGAATTATATTGTTTTCCTTTAATAAACTTGCTTATTAAGTCTCACTATCACACCGAAGCAGTAATTTGGATTTAATTTATCTGTCTCTATGTGCTTTCTGCAGCCATTGCTCCTATTGCTTTTTCTCCTCTATTTGCCAGTCTTTTTAATTCTCTGTGTTTTGTGTGAGCCTCGTAGGGCAGGGATCATACCTACTTCTATTTTTGGAAACCACAAACAGGGAATAAATTATGGTGATTAAGTCCAGCAGAATTAGATTGTAGTGACTGCCAGACATGGAATAGTCACTGTCAGATATCCTCAGAACAAGATCATCTGGCTTTTGCCCTCAAGGGGGATAGAAACAAAGAAGATGCACCAAGTCAGTATTATGAAAGTGCCTCTATCTCTAATCTCTGGAAAAGTACATGGTGAAAGCTGCCTACAGCCAGGGAATCACGGACGGAGCTCCAGGCATTTGAGCTTTACCACAGGAAGGGTATCATAACGTTAGTCACTGATGAATTTAAAACTGAATTCTACTAAAGTTCCCATTTGAAGCTACACTTATTCCTTTGCTCAATGTTCTGGGCAGGGTAAAAGGGTGGTAAAAAGCTTTGAACGTAATTTTCATTTTATACATTTCTGATATTTGAAAAGTTTCAAAATCATTGATGCTCTATGTCTGGCCTCAGTCCAAGCACTGGCTTGTCTAATATTATGTTTAAGAAAAAACTGAAAGTATTAAAATACTATTTCCCAGATATTATAACTAAAATATGACCATTTATGTAACAGAAGAAATGGTCGAGTGTCTTAATATCAAAGTAGGTGTATGGCATAGGCCTCCCAGAGGAAAAAAATATAGATTCCTATGTGAAAGTGCTCAGTTCAGCAGTTTTAAGGTGAAGGATGCTGAAGCTGAACAACAGCACATTTGACTCAGACACTTCAGGCTGCATCTGTGTGATGTTCTAGAGGTAAGGCAGTTTGAGAAGACAAGGTGCAGACTGAGTTACCCTAGCTTACTCTTGACTGCTTTAAGGACCTTTCCTCTCCTGGTGCTTCTAAATGTTTAAGGATGACCTATGAGGAGACAAAAAAAAAGGGGGGTGCTTGTGCCCTTTCCTTGCTTTTTCTGGGCATATTAAAGACACCTTCAAGAATTGGGAATCTGGATTGTTTTCTGCTGGCTTTTTGTATCAAGAATGCAGTTTTTGTTTCTTGTGTGAGCGACAGTTGTTTGTAACCAGCGCCATAAGAGTCCCACCAACACCTGGAGCCTGGCTTTCAGAGCTGCAGAGCGCACTGTTACCCTGCATCCAGAGCAGGTCTGGGTATCTGCACAGACAAAAATTAGATTATTCTGAATATGCTTTGCCTTTTTGTCTAACTGATGCAACCACAATAATGTGGATTAACATATTTGTCTTCCTGTAGAAAGTATCAGTACAAACTGCAGAGCTTCACAGGCTTTTACTAAGGTGGGTCTGTTTCTGTGGCCTCTCTTCCCAGTTAAGGAACTAGTATCCCTGGAAGGGCTTTTGCTTCCAGTGACAAGCCATTCTACCACTGTAAGAGGAAAGTGAAACACTCCAAATATTTTTCTCTGTGCTGAGAATCAAGATACACGAGCAACATGATTGATGAAGCATCAGGAGAGGAGAAGGGAGTAGACATGTCATGTACGTGCCAGATCATCCTATAGTCTGTGGCCTGCCAAGGGTGGCTCTTCTTCCCCAGAGCAACCCAGTGCAGTGCTCTGGATGAACCCAGGGTGGAGCAGTAACCACCTGGAGTCCCCCCAGCGCAAAGAAGCTGTCAATATCTGCCTAAAACCTAAAAACTTCTAAATAAACAGAACACATGGGGAGATGCGTCCCTTTTCAGTCAGGATTTATACTCTCTCGTATTCGTATTGCAAATGTTTTGTTACGATCAATCCCTTTGAGATTTCTGTGATGGCTGAAATAGAGAGGATTTCTGGCGACACTCGACTGTTGAAATCAAGGGCCTAAACCCCATAGTCTCCAAGAGGTCAGCACCTTCCCCTGTGAATCTGTGACTGATGGCAGATATTAACACCTCCTCAACTGCCCCTAATAGCCTTGAGTAAGGAAGCATTTCAGGACCCTCAGTAATTAGTCTCCTGTATCACCTCCTTTAAAGGACATACACTGAGAAGGAGACAATAAAGAAGTTGAAATAAATCAGCCCTTCTTCCTATATATTTTCTTGTTTCCTCAGGCCCGTCCTAAGGAAGAGACAAATTTCCAGTTGACGGGTGGCAATCCTCCAATGGCTGAACCTTTGGTCATCTACTGTCTTCCCTCTCTTAACAAAGATCTATTTTGTTGGCACTTGTGTGATACGTTGTAGATGCTTCTTTCAAGATTTCCTGGCTGAAATAGCCCCCCAATGTTTTCTTTCCTTTCAGAACACATTTGTGTACAGCTGGTGAAGCAACATGTAAGCCAAGCAGTTTGAATAGCTCTGCCCATCAGCACTTTCTTCATCACTACTTAGCATGGGGAAGTCTCCATGATATCTACAAGATACATTTCACAAAGATTTTTACCTTATTTGTTAGTCAGGATTGGTGAGTAGTTTGGAGGAAAGCAGCCAAGGCTGAAGAGTTTAGTTAAAATTCTCCTGTCTAATGACAACTCTTTACCAATCACAGATTCTGGAATCACCCCGTTTTTTCTGTCTTACTCCATCTTCTGTCTCCATACCAGCCCAGCTAAAAAAGCCCATATTGGATATGAACAATGTATATAAGCAACCAATACATCTTACTATAACATCATAGTTTTAATGTGTTTGCAGATAAGGACCTGCAAGAAACCTGACATACAATTGATAAGAAAGCAGTAGCATCCCCGTACTGTACACACGAACACTCTCTCTTAAGAAACAGGAATCTCAGAGATGCCACCGTGTGAAGAACCCACAGCTCAGGCTCTGTGAGAAGAGAGTGTGAAAATCTGTTTTCTCGAGAAGCTGATAGAGTGTCACTACCATAATGCAGCTATTAAGTGGCATCACCTGTCCGGTGAGCAGCACCAACTGCATTTTTCCACCATGAAACTGTATGTCTTTTTAATTTAAAAAAAAGTTGTCTGCTGAGGCCATTTGTATTCTGTGTGAATTTTAATAGCCAAACAGCAAACAACTAAATAAAGAGATTTATAATAGAAATGCTGACAGACCTCTGACTATCCTAAACCTGCATTATAGCAAGCCTGTGTTATAGCAAACCTGTATAGAAGTTTCTACACCCACAGAATTTCAGTCCAAGCCCAGCTCTTTGGACTGCTGTATTCCACTTTTCAAAGAAAATGTAACAATTATCTGGATATTGAAGGATAAACCTGGACAAGTTACATGAATGTTTTAATTAAAGTACATCTCGACACAAGATCAAAAAGAGAATAGTGAGTTAACATCCATTTAAAAAGTGTGGAGGGAGCTCTGATATATTTTCCAGTCATAGAAAAGGTAATTGGATGAAGTGAAGGGGAAACAAATTCAATGTGATAAATGTAATAGATATCTATTACTACAAAAGATTAGCTGAAATTACCTTCAAGCATGAGTTCGATGCTAGATTTGATAATTTGATGAGTAGAAACTGTCTTTCACTTTCATACTAGATAAACTTCTTTTATTATGATGTACCATAAAGAGAAAAAAACAAACAAACAAAAAAGCCCCACCACATTATGGATTTGCTTCTACAACTTTTTTTCAGATCTCCAGGATGAGACCAAAATAGTGTTGAAAGTACATGGAAGACTGAGGCGAGGCAGAATTCTGGTAAATACAGAGCGTGACCTTTTATTTGTGTAGAGAAAGCCCCTGTGACCTCTGCTCACCAGGAGCGAAGGCACAAATGGAAGTGCCTGAAGGGAAGAGAAAAAAACATACCCAGAAAGACAGCAAAACTTTCTCAGCCATGAGCATTCCTTATTGAATGAGAAAGTGTTAATTTAAAATATCTACACATACTATGTGTATGTAAATACGGGTGACGTATTCATTTCACATCTATACTAGTTCCTTTCCACAGGTTGTAGTGAAGCATGTCGCATTGGACATTGTAAATAATGACTTGTGCTATCTATAGCAGAGAAGAGTGGCACAGTAACTACAAATACAGAACAAATGTGTGGGTTTTATAATTTCTGTCTTCTTATAACTATCCTCTTCTGCTCTCCTTCAAGCAAAAAAATCATAAGTAGTAGTTTTGCCTAAACAAGAGTGTTATAAACAAGTGTTACAAACAAGGAGTGTTATAAAGAGTTGAGAACCTACATTTTAACAGCAAAACAGACTTGCTGACATCTATAACATTACAAAGTAAATGGAACCTTTCTAGACTGCAGGCTGTGCAAAGATGAGACCTGTGTCTGTAAGATTGTCCCTAGCACAGTGGAGTTGCTTCTACAATATTAATAACAAACTATATCCATAGCCCAAAGGGTGGGACCTTTTGATTAAACTGAAAAAAAAACACAGAACAAGGGTATGACACCATCAGACACACTCAGTCCCATTTGTTCTAACTCAGTATTGACATTTTTCTCCATTATCCATCCCATCCGTGATATTTTAATATAATTATTTCAGAACATTGCTAAGCTCTTGTCTGTTCTTGGAAATATACCAAAATAGCTACAATTATTCTGAGACGGTTTCTTTCAATTTAAATCCCAAAGCGGGCACTCTTATTCCAAAATAAGAGTTCCTATTTCCAATTTAATTTAATCTAGTTCTCAAATATCCTCCTGGGAGCTTATTCTGGAATAGCTATTTTGGTACATTTCCAGCAAGCCCAAAGTCAGGGATTGGAAACTGGAGTTTGTTGAAGAGAAAACTCTGTTTCCACTTTAAAAAAAAAAAAATCCAAACCAAATAAGCTTAAGAAATCCATCCATTTCAGAAATACAAGCCCTTATATAAAAAGGATAGAGATCCTCTTTCAATAATAGCAGCTACTTAACTGTGCATATGTTGATATCAATTAATGTTTCACAACACAAATCCTCATCAAAGGAACCACTCACGAACCCCTACCACCTCTGTTTTTCATCCATACATCTACTGTCAAAGAAAAAGCAGAAGAGCAAAAAATAAGAGAGTAGGAAACTAAGTCAATAATAATCTAGTTCAGACAGTCTTCTGACCCTAAGAAAAGAGAAATGCCAAAATCTCCACTAGCTCAGCCAAGGGCTTCACATCAGGTGCTAATTTTACACAAAAGGGATCCAAACACTGAAATGCTAGGCAGTATACAAAACCTACAATAGAAAACCTTTAAAAGAGTAGAATGAAGCTTGTACACCTAAGTGGAAAAGAAAGGATATTTGTCGCTTTTGAAAAACAACTATAACTTTTACTGCACTGAAGCCTAAACTTTCTAAAATGTCCAGAATACAAAAAGGAACTTGCAGAAGATCTCATTTTCTGTATTAGCAGAAGACTTTTGCACTAACTTAATTTCTTATACAACCCTTCTAAAGTCTGTGGAACGTCATAAGGTATTGAGTTAAATATTTCATACTGTTTCTCTAGGATTTCCACTATATTGCATATTTCAGACATTTAAACAAGCAAGCAAACAAAAAGAAATCATCAGAGCTTCCTAATTCACTAAATGTAGATCCAACTATGTTATTTCTATTACATCTGTCCCACAGGTGTTACTAAGAGCCATGATCTCTCCTTTATGGATTTTGAAGACTGGTAATAACACAACTTTTTTGTTCATTTTCTATTCATCAGCCTAACAAGAGAATTCAATGCTTTCTTATTTTCTTTAGAGCTTTTTCTGCAGCCTGACCATGGACAAAACATGCACAGCAGCCTTAACCAACACTGTCACCAGCATCCCACAGAGCCAGAACACATCAGATCCATCCTGCATCCCATGGTCGGCTTTGAAATATCTCCTGGGTACCAATGATGTGTGGATCCCCTGTGCTTGTGCCTGTGCTCTTCCCTGGGACTTCCTGAAGCCCACCCTGAGCTAGTGGGCCTGCAAGGGCCTGCAAAGGCAGCAGTGCTGCCCTTGTGAGCCAGCCATCTCAGCAGCCCAGCTCCACCTTCAGTCAAGACCATGGTGTCAGGGAAGGAGTCTCCTCCGGTGAATGATGTCCCCCTTGGGAAGCCAAACATGTGGAAAGGAAAGGAATACAAAGAGTAGCTTCAGGTCCCTTCCCCATCCCAGAAAATACATTAATGACATCTGCAGCAGCAATGCTTCAGGTTTCACAAAGGCAACATGCCTTGGCCTTGGTTCTCGCTCTTCCATGGGCAGGATTTGTCCCTTTTTCCTCCAGCTGCAGAGGAAGAGCAATGGTCATCTCCTCCCCCGTGATACTGAGCTGTGTTTCACAGCCAGAAGAGAGACCTCAGCATGTCCTGAGCTGCATAGATGGTCTCTGCCTGAGATGGAGACTGAAGAGTGAGAAATGAAAAAGAAGAAAGTGCAGGCTGCCCCACATGTGACACCCTTTAATCAACATCCCCCTTGAGATGTCACCGTCCCTCTTTGGGATAACTTTAACCCAGTTACCATCAACTCATGGTTTGCTACTCGGCTAAATGTCTCAGGAACACCATCACCACCCGAAGCTCTACGGGGTACAAAGACTTGCAAAGTGAGCAAATATCCCCATCTAGCGTCCCTGAGCACTAAAGTGCCTACCCTGCTTGCTTCCATCTCTCTTATCCCTTTGCAGCTGCTCTGAGTCTTGGTTAGAAGGAAGTTGGTGGATTTTTCTTCTCATCAAATGAGAGACTAAAAACTACCCCTGCCCACCAGGTGGGCATTGTGCAAGCTCTGGGTGTGCAAACAGCTCAGCCAGTGCGTTGCTAATGATGTTTCTGCAGGTCTAATCCGAGCTTTCTCTTGAGCAACAGCTGCTTATTACTCCATCTCACATGGTCGGTCTCTGTGAGGTTTCTCTCTTGGCTCCATTCTGCTAATCTGACCACGAAGAATTGGCAAATTATTTCTAGAGGATAAATCAAAGGGGGTTTTCATGTGCCCCTTGCCCCCTGTTTTGCATACAGTGCTTCCTGCTCACGACTGTCTCCTCAGTTCTTCTAGAAAAGCTCTCTGGCTACAGTAGCATGTTATTTGAGGGTGAAATGCATTAGCCTCTGTTTGCTCCAAATTTAATTCATCTATTTAAATAATTTAATACAGCATCCATCAGTATGAAAGCTGGGCAAATTGAATCCAATGGATTTGAAGACACATAGATTAAATAAACTACCTTCAAATCCTGGCTCTCAAATTATCACTGTCCCTGGATTAATACTACCTTAATTAGACCACATAATCTTCTCAGACTGATTAAATTAGTGAAATAAAGATGAAATAAACATAAAGAAAAAGCAAATGGAATATAAACAGCCAGAAAGTATAAGCCATAATACAGAGCCTTAAATCATACACTGAAACTCATTCAGTTTAGGTCACCATTAGAGTTCTATAAAATCATGAGTGGCATGAAGTAGATGAATAAGGAATTTTATTTCTCAAAATACAAGAACTAGGAGGGCATCTCATGAAATCCTCAGCTGGAGCTTTAAAACAAACAAAAGCTAGAAACTTCTGACAGAGCAAACAATTAAATTGTCAAACCCATTGCCACAAAATTCTGCAGATGCTGAAAGCATAAGTAGGATTTGAGAGAAGAAAAGTTCACAGAGGGTTATTAAACACAAAGATCAGAAAAGCCATAAACAGCAGAGGGGTGGGAGAGCATATTGGGGAAATATCACTCAACACTTTCCTTGCTGTTACACCCTTTCCTTAAATATCAGTTATGGTCAGAAACAGGATACTGACCTCGATGGGCCTTTGGTCTAGCATAATGGAGCTATTCTTATAATCAGACAAGTACTGACTTGGATATACTTTAAAATGTTGACACTGGCTTCAGAATCTTATATCAGAAGGTGGCTAAAGAGCATCCAAGCTAAACTCAGCTAATGGAGTTTAGGATAACAATTAGTCTTTCAGGCTTATCTAACTTGCAAGAGTTGTTCATGTTGCAATTCCAGTTAATTGTCAAATCAATTAAGTATCACTATTGTAAATGTTAAGGCAGACATTTTTTCTATGGCAATGGCTCATGATGACAGCTAGTCAGCATGTTACAACAGAAAAGATAGCATTAGTTTAGAAAAGGTCCCAGGCAAGCAGCTCCATCATCAACAATGAGTTTCAGGAAAAAAAAAAAAAACAAAACAAAACAAATCAAAACAAAAACGTAGTAGTAATATCTTCAAAAAGACCCCACAATGTGAGGATGTGAGGACAGGGTCAGAAATATATTTGTGCAATCTGGCCCTCAGAAATTAGAGGCAGAGCAGGTTATCACATAAGAAGACAGAGTAACCTCAGTACTAAATTTAAAGAGATGTAAGGGAACAGTTCATTTTTATACCTGGTTCATTTTTATACCTCTGAAGTTAAATGTCATAGGCCCACACCCCATCACTTAACAGGCACCACCACCTGGCACACTGATCTTCCCCTCTTTGACCCCAATGCCAAAACTATAAAGCAGTAAACACCAAGACACCTCAGGTTTACGTGAGCTAGCCTAGATAACACTAGCAGGAGAGTTGCTGGGACTTTGAAAGCTTGCACAAATATCTGTCCTGCTTTTGCAATCTGTGCTGAGTTCCTTCTTACTGCGCACCTTGACAGCTGTACCTGAGCTTGCTGAAGCATGGGCTTACAACTGGCTTCAATGTGGGAACATTGCATGACTGAATTGCAACCAGTTGGTTATTTTGGTATAGGAGAAAAAGGTTTTCAGTCCACAGATGACTCTGAGAGGATGCAAACCACACAGTGCTCCCTCAAACCACAAAATGGCCTGAGAACAAATGCAGTGGTCAATAATCAATATTGGCATGCCTCAGGTCTCCTGCCAGAGTTAGATCACCACAGCAGCTGTATTTTTCAGAAAAGCCAATGCTTCCATTTTAGCTGCTAGAAAAAATTGCATATAATAGGAAAAACCCCTAGATTGGTACAGCCTGCAGGCCTGATTCAGTTCTCATTCCCTTCAACAGAAAGACCAGGATACCCTCCCAGGACTGGAGTTCAACATTCAGAGTCACCTGGAAACATAAAACCCGACAGGACTATTCAGATACCGAAGCTGCTCTCAGAGGCCAGGTGAGGACAGCCCCAGGCCTCCTCAAAGAACATGAAGAAAGAGCGATTACCATGAGCACCAAAGTGAGTTCACTGCCTTTTTCACCTACATCAAGAGTCCTCAAAACCCAGGCAGGTGGGTGTTCCTGAAGGCGGCATCGGGGGGTGCAGGCTGATGGCTGCCCCTCTGACACATTTTTGCAGCGGCAGCAAAACAAACTCTTTCTCCTGGTTTTTCCCTCTTCTTCCTCCCTCGATTCCCTATGCAAGGTCTGTTCCCAGCTTCTACCACCATCTTGCCATAGCAAGAACAGCCAAATACCTTAGCCCAGAGTCAGCAAAATATAACATAATGCCTACCCTGCTGACTGTCCTGAGCCAGCTCTCTCCTTGCATCTTCCTTGGGGTAACAATTCTCAGCCATACACCTTTCCTCCACCAGACCAAGCACCAATCTTACTGGTACTCACCCCTCCTCTTGAAACAGCCTTCAAAACCCTTATCAAAGGCTTCCCTCTATCAATCACCATCATGACCCCTATTCACGCAGCCTTGAAATGACAAAGCCTGAATCCCTGCCAGCTCCGATAATGCAGATCCAAATGACTTTAAATCTCTCTTCTTTTCTCTCTGCATTTTCCATCCAGGGTGTTAAGACCCACAAAAGAAAACTCTGTCTCCCTGCATTTTTCTGTAATTTGCAATGCCACCCACCAAATAGTAAAGTAGAAATAGTTAATCATACAGGCTTGGGATATGCATAAGCTGTGCTAATAGATATATTTGAATTCAAAAGCAATCTGAGAGGCAGAAAATAATACCTTATTAGTATGCTACATGTGTGTGCAAAGCAGCAGCCTGTTCTCTAAAATATGTGAACAAATAGTAGAATCAAAGCCTTCAGTCTCTCCTGTAAGAACTCATTAAAATCAGTAATCTTTATCACTTTTCTCATTAGAATGATTAAATTCATTGATTTCCATATCACATCATTTTGGATCATTGTAAAAACATCACACATAGTAAATCTGCATTTCTGTATGTTCACAACCACTCATTTCTATTTCTGGGTCCAGCCTCAGGTATCAGTATCTCACTGTTTCCAAACACCTTGAAGTTTTTCAAATATTTAGCAAAATGTGTTGAACCTGGATGAGCATAGGAATCAAGCCCTCAAAATTAGCTGTTAGTTCATCTTCTGAATATGGACTGAAAGAAGGCAGCACGGGTTCATCTTCAACTTCATTACAGTTTTTTCCAAGAACGGATGTTTTCCTCCAATAGCTTAATTTATGTGAACTCCTGTATCTGTCTTCAACATGCTTCTGGTTTGGAGGTTGTTTTCTCCTACTCTCTTTGCTCGTTGTAAGAGCAACAGCCTGCACAGGACATTTCCAAGTGCATCTATGACTGAGAGCCCATTTTAAGGGGTCAGGGACAGAAGTTCTCCATAGAGGTATGTGACCATAACAGTAGAGCACATGTATTACGGTAAGGCAGGATCATAAGTAAAAAAAATAAAATAAACAAAAGTAGTATACCCAAGCAACTAAACCAAGTTTCATTATGACCACTTAATGGGCTCTTGTTGGTCAACTCAGTACATCCATCACATCCATCACATTTACATCTCAGCTACAGGATATGGAAATGATTCTGCAAGATACAATTTGAAAAAGAAGTGATAATTTCTTTTTAAATTTTGATGCCTGAGGGGGAGAATAAATACTAGGCTATTTGTACTTAATGAGATGTTTTCATTGACACCGGGAGGCATAGGATTTCAATGTGTTGAATTTCACCATGAAAAAATGAATAAATGGATTGTGTCACCCACTGTCACAGCACACAGTGTGGACAAGGGGCATGACAATTAAAAAAAGCATTAGGACAGTGCTGCCTCTAGATATTCTCCACCCTAAACCAATTCTCTAATGTGCAAGCTGGGACAATGAAACGCGCCATAGAGATGGTGTCTCCACAAGCAAGGGGTTACTCTTGCAGTAACTGTTCATGGTTAATCAGGTCTCAGACAGCAAACCCAGGAGAACGGAAGGTTGCTCCCATGGACCTCTACATGTGTTGTACTTGCATTTGTACCTAAATAAGTAAAACAAAACAAAGCAAGTCTCCTCAGGCATATTCCAATCTCTTAGCCAAATCCAGTTCTATTTGGGCTGTTCATCATCTGATCTCCCAGGATCTTTAACATGGGTCAGGCCAAGCAACCTCTACCAACCCGCATGGCTGAAAGACACGTGTGTCACGAGGCTGCTGTGCAGCATCTCCAGGGCTCGCAGGAGGACATGACGGACCCAGTTCCATTTCAGATGCGTTGTGCATGGAAGACAGACACATCACTAACACTGCAGCCCAACGCTGGCTTTGCAAGCCCCATCTTTCAACCTAATGTTGTCTGGAACAGCAAGGAGTTTGTATCCATGTCGTGTCCCATACACTAGCTGCCTTGGGCATACCAGAGCAAAAACATAAAAACAGAAAGGTAAAATATGTGTAACAAGCACTTTCATTTCTGTAATCACAAAAGCTATAGAGAATTCGGAGCTCTAGACAGTGAACCTTCCAGTTGATCCTTATTTCCTGGGAACAAGATGGAGCTTCAGCAAAGCATACAGCACACTTTACATGAAAGGCAGAGTCACATACTAGATGGATTGTATGAAGCATAAGCTTCTACTCAGTTCTCCAGGAATCAAAACATCCCTTCCCTTCTCCATATCCTTTTTGTAAGGACAAATCATTCCTGTAGCAATTGTGTTTTCATTAATTAACACTGAATCTGTCTTTCATGATTGATGGGAGGAAAAAAAAAGACTCAGACAAATTAGTTTTAAAAATTATTATTAAAAACACTTCTTTTCTGCAGGACATTTAAACCTTGCCTAATCGTGTGCAAATCTCTAACATTCATATAATGCTTGACTTATCACTTTTAAAATTATTCACAAATTAAAAATTTGATTCTTTCTATGCTGGGTCCTCTGCATCACCTTTGGAGAGTATTCCACAAAGCATGAGTGTGTGTATGTACATTCTAAACATACTTGCATAAAACCTGTATTGCAAAACACAAAACTCTCAAAGCTTATTCATGTACATATGGGTTTTCAGAGTTGAACTGCATAAAATCCCAGGAGAAATGCAAAACACTGAAGACTTGCTTACTATTTTTGCATTAGTACAGCTTCCAGGAAGATGCAATATTTCCCATCAGTATTTTCCAGTTGAATCTTTATTGGCAACATTATTATTTTGCTGACATTGTATATTGGTTATCACCTGTCCATGGAGGTTTCCATTTTGGGTTTGTGATTTTTAATGTTAAAGATTGAAATTGTAGGATTCCACCTGCCAGAGCTACCATGGAAATTATTTGACACTTGAAGGTTCTTCTGTCTCCAGGTTTACAGCACAGGCAGCTTCACCCTAGAATTTAGGATCTCCTAAAAAAAAAAATTAGTGAAAACTATTGCTGCTGGGGCAGCTCAGTGGGTAACAGACACACTAGTTCAGAGAGAGTATTGGGCATAACTAGAATTGGAAACAATTACATTAATATTTCAGTTCTGAACTATGTCTGTTCCTTTAATCCTCTCTGTTGCAACTCTATTTGCTGCTTAGTGATATCACGTTTAATACCCAGTTCCTAATTAGTGTTATCAAGCACCTCTCTCTCAGTTCCATTATGCAGAACTGGATGAAATGTTAGGTCAAGTGTAACCCCCAGGGGAGCTTATATTACAGTTTGCCTCCTGGTTCCTAGATGCGCTCTTGGTGTTCCACCTCAAGCAATGGCAGATTCCTTGTAAGTGCTGAAATTGTTCAGCTGGGCTCCCAGGGCACCCAGAAACACAGCAGACATCACAAAACAACTGTCACCACCCTGACTTGAGGAGGTATTTAGCAATGACAGTGCAGCAGATAAAAGTGAGTAGTCAGCCTATTAGCCAATAAATGCCACCTGGGTTAGCTGGAAAGGAAAGCTTAGTTAAAAAAAAAAGCACAAATCATCCTTCACTTAGCGTTCTTCCCACTCTTTCCATCCTCTTTCTCGACTAACACTTTGAAATTAAAAAAAAAAAAAAAAAAAAAGAAGTTCCCATTTCTGCTTCAACTTACACAAGCAAAAACTGGTAGTTCATGTCCGCGGCAAATTATGTGCATGAAATATGTGACAACTTTATGTATTTACAAGGCTTGGAGGAGGCATTCAGATCATCAGGAGCCTTAACCACATGGTTTTTAATGTGCAGTTCTAATTCTCATGGATATGATGAAAAGTGTTTTACTGCTGGCTGAGCAGTAATGGATGTGGAGCTGTTAGCTGCAGTCCACAGGCAGCCTGAAATGGTGAAATAGCGTGCACTTAATTTTGCTCATTTGGTTTCAGCAAAACCAGGTTTACTTATAACTGGTGTCAGCACAAGTAACCTGGAGGTTGAGCGCTGTGGGAGAAAGGAGTATGAGTGGTCAGTGAAACCCTCAGAGAAGGGGAAATTTCAAAAGAAGCAGATGGAGAACAGAAAAGAAACAGGCAGGGAAAATAAATTTTAAAATAATAATAATAAGTTGGAGAGACAATGGCGATAAAAGGCAGTGACAGAATAAGCACCAAAAGGGAGTGTCTTGAACAAACATCCACAAGTCTTGTTGCTGGGTAGATCTGGTGCTGCCGGGGTCCTCCCTGGGAAGATCTCATTAATATCGGTGAACTGAAAGATGTCAGCATTCCTAATTTAGATCTCAACACTCAAATAAGGATTTGGGTACTGGATTCTCTCTTGGAAAAAGAGCAATCCTGAAGCCATTCTGTTAGTCCCGGAAACACTCAGGATCTGCATGGCCATTATATTTAAAAACAATAGAGGAGGAAATGGTTTTCAGGGAGGAAAGTTAACATTAGCTAATTTGATATTTTACTGTGGACTTTCACCTCGAAGTTTTGCAAGTAATAGCAGTCTGGTGGGATGTCAGCACAGGAGCTAAAGGATGACAACCCTGAGTATGTACAGAAAAACAGGATCTTCTAAGGCTGGCGGGAGAGTTGCCACCAGCAAGGACAGAGTCTAAGGAAGCAAAAGGCTAAAAAGGTAAAAGGAGTGAAGACTAGAAAATCTGAGCAGCAACGTCTCTTCCACAAACCAGGAATATGACCCTCAGATACAGCTCTGCACCTCAGGTACATCCCAGCTCCATAAGGACCTGAAAGTGGACCCGTGTTGCTCCAAGCTGTCTGCCCCTCCTCCTACACACTCCTGCCTACCGCGAGAAAAGCTGAGAGTGCATCGTGCACCAACAGGGCTCAGTCTGGATGACCAAGGGCTTGGGACCCCAGGATGTCCCACGCCACACTGCAACAGGCCACCATTATAGATCAGTAGACCCATGACCAGGGAGAGGAAGGATCCAGCAGAACACAAGCAGAAAAAGGTGTCTCCCCATCTACTGCAGGGTGAAGGAAGAGCAAGAATGGGTACCGTGTCCTAAGCTGGATGCACAAACCAGTAACAAGGCTAACACCTGTTCAACCCACTGGTGCAAGTACCAGTCAGTATCCTGGCAGGCAGACCCTGAACCAGCCACAGCCTGAACAGCTCTTGGCATTAAAAAATGCACCAGCCGCAGAAAATAACAGTAGTTCATTTTCATCCTTATAAATATTGTTACTAATGATTTCATATCACTTCAGCAGGGCCTTCGGTAGCTCCTAGCCTGGCAGAGCTTGAAGCAAGGCCAGCTCTGAGCAGACGGTAGACATATCCCCTAATTTTTAAGACTAACTACATAATATAATTCTGTCATCACCAGCAACAAGGACTCTCCCAACAGGCAATCTTGGAGAGCCTGGGAGGGACTTCTAGAATTGCATTAAAATATCCCCTGTCTTTACCATTGGCCAGAGCTTCACCAGTTTCCTGCAGGAAAGAAAACTGAAGAGCAAAATCCACCACTCCTGAGTGACTTGCAACAAGCAAGTAAGTGATGTCAAATATACAAGTTTTTACCTGGAGCGTATATTTAGAACCTGCTGGTTAATTAATATTTAACAGGAATCTGAGGACATTAGAAGTATGCTGCACACTACAGTCTTATGTATAGTAAATAAAAGAGTCTAAATACCAACTAAAGTTAAATTCTGAGTTCATATACTTGCTTGTAACGGGACACTTCTGCAATGCACCCGCATACCAAAGTACTGTAGCAATTTATGCCAGGCATGAGCAGGACCCACAGCATAGGTGTGCTGCTTTCCATCATGCTGGAGTCGCTTCTTGGCTCGGTGAAGGACCCACCTGAAGGCTGTGCACTGCTGGAGCAAAGCTGCCTCCTGTGCCCAGTCAGCTCGTTTGGCTCGGGTACCATGATGGTGTTTAGCAATCAAAATTGCAGACAAATCCAGAAGGATTAGTGGCTGGAGAGCAGGAGTTGAACTGAGAAACTTGTTCCTCCTGCCAAATAAATGTAGCAAATGAGCCCTGGGGAATGGAAATGGAGGGTGCCGTGCAAAAGGAATGCATATCACTGTCTCCTCAAATGAGGCCCCCAAAGTACTGACTGTACCAATTAAATTAAATCAACTTCATAGCCAATATCACACTATTGCACAATCATCTGTAGACAGTGTTATTTAAATTAAGAGCATTTTCTCTCAGATTAATTCAATTAAGAGTATTTTTTAAATTAATATAAACCAATGCTGAGGTGAAATGAGAAACCTGACAGCACATCATCAGCTGATTTCATGCAAGCCTTGAAAAAGCAACTTCTCAGCAAGATACATACAGTTACAAGCAAGGTTTTTGTTTCTTGTGAGAAGATTTATTTTGACCACTATTATTTCTGAAATTAATTTCTAAAACATTGTAAGACTTCACTTTACCATGCCTGGCTTTTTGCTTGAGTGCTGCAAAGCAGTTTGTTGGAATACTGAAAAGTGTTTTGCTGATAAAAGATACAGAGAACCTATGTCCTCTTAAGCTTGGACCATTAAACAGTCACTGAAGATCTACCACCTTCTAAGCACAGTTTTTTTTAAATTAAGTTATGAATTAGTATGACAAATCTTTAGATACAATTTTTAAAACTTATAGGATAATTTATTATTGTTATTATTATAGGGGAAAGAAGTTCTTGAACAGTGAAGCCAGAAAGGGTGTTGATAGGTGAGGACCGTCCATCACCAGCAGGACCATTCAGAATTAGCATTAAAGTGTTCAGTCAAACCAACACAGGTTTACTGCAGAAAGTGAAAACATACAGCCATTTGAGTTAAATTGCCTACTGGGAACATCTATTGGACTTTCCCTGTAGTGGGGGTTTATTGTCACCTCATCTAAGGCAAGGAATATTGGAATATTTGCCAGTATAATCATCTCCTACATATAGATGGGAAAGGAGTGGGTGAGGAGAGAAATTACATCATATGATGTTTTTAGACATGACAGCGTAGATATATTTCTGTTGGAAAATCACTTTAGCTAACCTCATTTGATTTATTCATATACCTGGTATTACATAAATAATAACACCAAATATAAATTTTTGCTGTTAGAAGCTTATAAAGCTTATAAAGAGTCCAGCTATATTACAAAACTGTGAACAATGAAATTACTGCTGCTCAGCTAGAGGTTATCTGAGATATAATGAACAGTTTTGCACATATCCTCAGTCCAGTTTAGTATAAAGTGCAGTGGGTTGGATTATTGAAACTCAGACAGTTTGAGACAGCACTGATATTGAGGCAGAAATCACCACCCCCTCACCCTGAACAGCTTCAACAAACAACTTGCAATCTGAGAGCAAGGTAAGAAGTCACAGCTTCTGCCTGAAAACCTTTTGAACAACTTCCAGTTAGGATTTTGCATTTGTTTAATGATACCCTATGAGGGCTGGGTAGTAAAGCTCTTCCACAACATTATCTGTCTTCTAGAGTAGTCTACGGCCATGACCCAAGAAGATACATCCTAGAGCTCCACTTGCATCACTTTGTCAGGATCTGTGGTCACTTCTCCATCTCTCTTATGAACAGGCAGAAACAGCAGCCCCCAAGCCACAGATCAGCAAAGATTCAGTCCTGCATCTGAGACCCTCTCAGATCTCAGCACCGTGGCTGTAGAAGTTCTTTGAAGCCACATGGGTACGATTTTTGTGAGCAGCTCCAGCCTCTTAAACTATCCCCTGGGGAGTCTTCCTCACCTAGAAAAGCTGATAATATCCTTATTTCAGTTGAGTGTTTATTAGCTTTCTATAAGAAATGCACTGAGCAGGCAGTGAAGAGCAGAAGAAAGGATGTTTATTGAGAAGATACAATGTTCTTCTCTGGTAGTGTGGACAGACTAGCACATCATAACATTGAGGAATAATAAATGCATCTCTAGCACTTTTACTAGCTACTTGATCAATAGGTTCAACATACCAATGTATTTGAAAAGTAACAAGGGCAATGAAGGAAACCTCTTTAAAACTACATGATAAAAAATTTGATTGAAAACTGAGGGCTGAAAAGCGGGTTACTATTTCTGACTTTTGCTGCAGAAAAGCAAAATCTCAAATTAAAAATTAAAAAAAAAAAAAATCATCAAAAACACCAGCAAAGCAAAACTTGAAACTGTGATTTGAGTGACTCGCATTGCCCCTGCTGTAGGCCAAGCTCTGTGGTCCAACTGCCTGTCCCGTCATGTCTCAGGGCATCGTTCCCCCTCACTCATGTGAAAATCATGGCTTCTGGGAAACCTGGCTTACAGGGCAGAATAGGAGCATGAGGAAAATAAATTACAGCTTTCCTAAGGATCTGGCACAGCACTACCAAAGCCAAAGGCACAGGTTTTGGGTGGACTACCTCTGTTTTCAAAGAAAATAAGCACCTATGTCTGCCAAAATACCATTGAAGTTTGAGTGATTATTTTATTACATCCTAATGACTGAAAATGTTGCCTCCTCAGATTTTGTGAATTACCCTCGTTGAACCATAGGAAACAATGATGGACTAATTTTTCTTCTTACATTAAAAAGGAGAAAATGTGGTGCTACACAACTTGACTAATTTTGCCAGACTTTCAAATCTGATAATAGCATTCTTCATAATTGATTTAGTCTTTCTCAATTCCATTTAAATTAGCTTTCTTCTTTAATTAAATCACAACATATTTTATGCCAGGAGAAAATCGGTCATTTTGAACTGCTGGTATAATTATGAAATTACACCACAATGCACAAGAGAATCCTGAGGTCTACAGCTATAAATAAGTTTAAGAGTTAATTTCATGCTTCTGTTTTCCCTACAATATTTACAGCATATTTGCATTGCTGATATGTTTTACGCTGCTATGTTTTATAATGTTTTGCAGACAGTGCTCCAATTCTCAGCATACAATAATAGGAATTAAATATTTATGGTTGTGTATAACTTCAATTCTCTCTGCAGTCTTCAGAGTTCCTCTTAGAAGCCAGCACTGTCAGCTCGGAGCCTGCGCTGGCACCAGCGATGATTGCTCTGGCACCGCCTCTTGTTACAGCAAGGATTCTTTCTAACCCCAGCTCACCCGTAATTTCAGTGCGTTTCATCCCATCTTCTTCACAGAAAAAAGTTATCAAAGACAAGAATGTTGCCCTACTTTTCAAGCCCAAAAAAGACACAGTCAGAGAGCAAAAATTTTGCTTTGATTTCCACGCATCTCACATATACTTTGGAGGAGGAGGTTTGACTTTGTGGGGGACACTTGTAACTCATACCTCTGATCAGGCCAAGGCTCCAAACTTCTCTTCACCTGGCAACAGGTCACACAAAACATGCAAGAAAGAGAAATACATGCACTCTCCGTGGCATTTGAGTCTCATTAGAGGCTGCAGGGGTGGACCAAAGGAGCAGGTTTTCAGGGACAGTGTTTCCTCTTCCATGCAGAGCCACAACAGGACAAGACCACCAGAGTATCCAACCTCACAGGAGAGCCAAAGCTACGGCTGACACGCACAACAGTTGAGACAAGCCTTCGCCTACCTCTGTCTTGCTCTGTCCTGGGTCTGGGTCTCGTCCTTAAAACTGGTTCTGGCAATGTTCCTGAACTTCAAGTTCCTTTTCTATCTAGGAGACAGAAAAATCACTGAGGAATGTAGATGACAGGGGACAAGAAAATGGAGAGGGTAACTTCCAGGAGACACATAATCTAGCTACAGATCATTTCAAATCCAGGTCCCAGCAATCACAGGTACCATGGAAGACCACTGCTTCCTTCCAGTCGCCACAAGCCACGAAGCACTCCAGCAAGTTACACTGAACTTCAGATGCATAGAAAAACAAAAGAAAACAAAAAGAAAATCAAATCCTGTAAAGGTTTGAGGGTTTTTGTGCTTTGAGATGCAGTCAGAACGAACGTCAGTGAATGGCACTGGCATTTGGGCTACTGGCCTTGCCCTGTTAGTGGCAGGGCATCCCACATATTTATTCTAGAAATGTAAAAATTAAATAAGAATCAAAAATCAAATGCTGTTAACACCTGTTAAAAATATCTAGACTTTCTATTACTTTCTCTGTTCCTTTATTTGACCATCTGTTCTGCCTTAAAAACAGGAACCCAAGTTGCTGTTGTCTCCACTGTACACTATTGAATGGACCTCATAAATCTGCAGGTCTCTCCCCACAGCTTTTGCCCTCTGCTATGTAAGTGGTGTTGGTTTATTAATTTATTTTAGTGCTAGTAGGATATGCTTACATTAGGCTTAATTTCCTTTCAACAGGGCCTCAAAAAGGGGAGCTTATTTGCAGTGTTCAAAAGTACTTTTATTTCCATATAGCCTGAACCTTTCTAATAAGAATTCTTGCAAGACAGGGGGAACATGAATTATCTGTGCCTGCATTCCCTCAGGAACCTTTATTCACATCTATTTCCTTCTAGCTTTTTCTCCTTGTTGGGTTTGTTGTTTTCTTCTCCACATAGTCTGTTAGGGAACTGGGAAATCATTTACATCAGTACATGTTGTCATTTTCAAACTTCAGTGTAACCATCTAAAGAAAAAAAGAGGTCAAGAAAGCCAAATATTCCTGTACTATATGTACTCTTGTATATTGTTCCTAATATGATTTCCATTTTAATCTGCCAGAATCTAGGAAGGAACAGCAATGATTTCTTTTAAAAATGACAAAAGCTTAACAAACTATGGAACAAGATTTATGCCTCCAAAGACCTATTCACTCAAAATGCCCAGTGTATCTCAGTATGAGTAAAGTTACATACCTTCTCATCTGGACACTAAACTCGTCCCTGAGTGACCTCTCTGAAAGAACATCCAGTCTGTAACTCAGACACTCATTAAATAAAAGGGAGGAAATCTTGTTTATAACTATGTGCATAGACATAGAAAATTATCCCTTGTGTGTAAATGCATGTGACAATTTCAATTTTTTGTACCTGTGTACTTGTACGTACATGTTTGTGTTTATTTTCCATATAAATACAATTATATAAAGATATTATTAATGACTCACATCTAGAATGCTGCTGCCTATTCTGGTGGTAAATGATTTAAGAAATTTCCCAAGGGATATTGTCACTGCAGTGGAATTGGACAAGTGGGGTGGACAACTGCTATTGACAATCCGCTCTTCATACGGAGATGCATTGACATTATAAACCTTTGTATGTTTCCATGGAAGATCTCTACCTATAGCTGCACCAGCTCTTTACATGAAAACATAGAGAAAGCATTCAAATCATGTGAAGACTCATAGCACTGAAGTATCTGAAACTATTTTATGAAAATATTAAATATTCTAATGAGATAAGACTGTGTAGTAACTGAACTGGTTCAGAAGGTGCTTGATGTACTCATGTATGCAAGGCAGTGTTCCACAACATCTATGTGAAGATCTCTTGTCAATCCAAAATTAACTTGAGTTTTAACAAGGACTGCAAAATGAAAACAACTAATTAAAGGGAAAGGAGAAAAGTAGCAGCTCCTTAACTTTCAGATTCTACAGCTATGATCACAAACAAGTAGCTGAATTCAGTCACCGATCTTACATTTCAAAACACTTACATGTCAATAGCTGAAGACAAAAGAAGTAAGGTGAAGAAAATAATTAACCCAGTCAATACATTACTGCTATACAGAAATACAACATAGAAGAAAACGAAATCACATTAGCAAGAGGAACACATGGAGGAGGATGAGGAATGATGCATACAGATGCAGATAGAGACACAGACACAGAGTTCTTGTTAGCAGCAAGAGCAGAGCCAGGCAGACCTGAGCCAAGATGATCTGACTTTTATTAACAGGTCTGAATTTATAGGTTTACAGATATGGGCCTGGACCAAGAGGTTAGACAGGATGTTTTTTCAAAAATTGTTATTCCAAACACACCACACTCATGTTGTGACTGTTTTCAGTCACATTCCCATGCATACCTTGTGGGCAGTATTCTGATGCACTCATTCACACACCTGGGTCCAACACTCACACATCATACATATGGATGCGGTTTTCCGGCCCAAAATACCATTCTCACTGGCCTGGGCTATCACTTCTTACACTTACAAAAAACATACTTCTGTATAGCCTGTTCAAGGCCCTTTAGCTGGAACTGCACATCCTGCCGTTCCCACAGAGAAGACCTAGTGCTTTTCCTGAAATATTGTATCAGCTTCTCTATGTGAATCTTATTTGGGAGCACAATGGCTTTTAAGGCAAACTTTTCTCATACATTGATAGTTTGGGGGTATTGATTTTCTTCATTAAGTCAGAGCTACGATCTACAGGACTAACAAAAGAATTCACGGTACTTTGTCCAATTTTCAACTGATTATCATCCACTCCAAGCAAAGCTGTAGTAAGCAAAAAATTAACTGACTCATTCAAAACCAGAACAAAATGCTTTTCTATCAAAACCTAAAATGTCCTTCTCTGGGAACACACTGACAAATTTAAGCAAGAAACTTATTTATCCGGGATCTACTCAGCATAGGACTTATTTCATATATTATTGTTTACTTGAAGTAAATAAATTTAAGAATTTCTAATAATCAAGTCTTTTCTTACTGGGCTCTACTTGGCTTGTATCCAAAAAAATCCTAATTTAGTTTGAGTGTCACAACTCTTTTTAAAAACTCGTGCAAGTCTGATCTGTATCTCATATAGAAAAGACAACTTTGCAGTAATTATTTAGCATTATCAGCTTGAAGGAACTATTCAGGTTCAAAAAATGGCACTGATGTATATAGAGGAGTGGTTCTACAACAACTGTTATAATTTCAGTAATAAGCAACTGTGCATAAATCAAGAAGGCCCACTGCACCCTGGAATGGACACTGCGGTGACACTGTTAAGTTGGGTCAGGTTAATGTCAATGCAGACCATGCACTTCACTGCAGGGATGGTGACAAGACCGCTTGCTCTTCTGCAGTGTCACTTATAACATCTAACATCTGGCCTCCTCTAACTTGCAGCTCCAATTGCACCTTCAATGAGGCCAAGGGCAACATTTCTCACAGAGCTTGAGGTGATCCGTACCATGGGCAATAGAGATCTCCAGGATGGCCTGTGAGGCACGAGAGGCTCAGGTGCTCCTCTCAGCTTAGGGCTCTTTCTCCAGTACATCTCCAGAAGCTTTTGGTTTGAGGGTACCAAACCTGCCCACAGACTTCAGCAGGCTTGCAATGAGGAAGACCCTAAGCATTTGGGAGAATATTCAGGGACGTATCCCTGTGTACTTTCTCTGATCTTCCTTTCTCGCTCAAGTATCTGCTCCTGGACAAAAGGCAGGATATCTTTTTAGGTGGTCCCTGGTCTGACACAGTATGTGTTTTCTTGCGTTAGGTAGGAGCACTGGCTATAATCTGACATCAGAATTCAGAAGAAGAATGAGGCAACATCAGTTTCCTTACATCTTTTTCCTTCTTTTTTTTTCTGATATTCCAGGGAGTGCAAGTAACTCACTATTTTTAAGAAGTCAATAAAGACTGTCATGTCCTTGCAAGTAAATGAATGACATTTAGACTTTCCACTATACAAGTTTGAATATCTAATTGATTTTATGCTGGAGAATTTAGTTTAGGCAAGCAGTACCACTAAAGTCTCATGCATCAAAACAAGACAGACTTTCGTTTGAGATGTCCTGAAAAACAGAGTGAAACTGTGTGGCTAAACTCTTCAAGTACACTTGGATTGCCTGACCTTGTAGGAAGCACTCTGAGAGCTACTTCTGTCACCCAGGGAAGTGCAGCGCAGAGTGAAGCTATGGTTTCCTCAAGCGTGGCCTCCTCTTTGCTGTACAGTTCTGTATGAATTATAAAAATTATCTCAGGAATGAAAATACAGATTAAAAACTGGGGCCAAGATGTTCTCAACAACAGAGCAGCAGCTAGCAAAGTTGACAAACTTTCTGCCATCAGAAAAAAGCAGTGCAGAGACTCCTCAGACAGAATCATAGGATCGTTTTGGTTGGAAGAGACCCTCAAGACCATTGAGTCCAACCACAACCTAACTCTGGCACTAAAGCAAGTCCCCAAGAACCTCATCTACTTTAAAACACCTTCAGGAATGGTGACTCAACCACTTCCCTGGGCAGGCTACTCCAGTGCTTCAAAACCCCTTCCATTAAGAAATCTTTCCTAATATCCAATCTAAGCTACCCGTGGTGCAACTTGAGGACATTTCCTCTTGTCCTAGATAGCAAACTCCCTGGGGAAATAAGGTGGACAGTGGCTGAAGAATTTGTTCAGACCTTGGGCACATCTGAACAGAACTGGCCCCAGCCACAGCGGTGACTCCAGGCAGCCATGGAGAACTACAGCTTCCAGCCCAATACTCAACTGCAGCTCTCACTCATCCTGGGGAAGGAGCATTCAAGAGATTTCTGCCCACTGAATGCTAAACCTAAATCCCACATTCGCAAACTGCAAAGAAGAAGTTGGACTGGATCCCAGTTTGTAGTAAACTCATGCTTAAACCCCTGTGAGGCAACCACAGGTAATCCATTGGGAAGACAAATATCTACGCAGGTAACGTCTTCATTGCTTGTTGGAAAGTAGCTTTGAAACCCGGATTTGAACCATCCTTCTCTTAGGTGTTGGTGTGATCTAAAAGCAAAAAAATCGAAAAGTAAATTGACTTATTATTACAAATTCTAATTAAACTGGAAATTGATAGACAACTTACTGACTTGTAGAGCCCAAATTCTGTTCCTGTGGATTCTCACAATGACAGTCCAGCTACTTTCTTTAACCGACCAGTCTACAGTTCAACTTAAGCATCTGATTTAATTCTGAATTTTCAGATTAATTTTATCTTTTCTTACTGATGTTCTGTCATTTGACTGGACTTTCTCAGCCAGCTTATTAAGGAGAGAGTTTTACTCAAGTTTTAAATTATTACAGCATTATTCCCTGGGACTATGTGCTGAAAATGCTATGCAACTTCTGTAATCATTTTTTTAGATACTAACAAAAGCAACATTTTTATCTGAAGAGCACAAATAAGTCTGAGGTGACCAACAAAAAAAAAACAACATTTTATTAACTTAAATATTCTACAAAGTCAACACAATAACAATGGGTTGACTGAAAAACACATCAGTCAATAAAGCAACAATAATAATTTCAAATCACTCAGGGAAAAACATGTTTATCTGTGGCTGCTTTTAAGAGTGGAAACTAATTTAGCCCAATTTCAGAGGGGAATAAATGACCTTTTGCCAGAGCCACCATAGTGAAATTGTATTTACTTTCTGACTTCTAACATGATGGCAAAACCCAGAATCCCATACAGCATGTGAGTGCAGAGTCCCGTCAAACAGAGATCAAGGAGAGGATCTTCTATATAAGCAATGTTAGTCCCTTTCAGAGGTATATATATTTATAACAACTCTGATTTTATCAGGAAAAGAACACAGAGCAGGATGAATGAATGTGCTAGCTCAAATCCACAATAAGGTGTGCTTCTGCATTTTGAATGAATTGCAAGTGGCAGGTCAGTTTTACCAAACAAGAAGGGAGTCACAGGCGTTAAATCTCAGGAAAGCACAGGTTATTATTGCCAGATCAATACATGATAAATAACAGTGTATCCCACACAGACCATGTATCTTAAATCAGCCCTGGCAAACTATGTCTGTTGAAGCAGAGCTAAAAATGACATTGAAATTTTTCATGCAGCTTGTACTTCAGAGTGAATCCATTCAAGCTGAGGAGACATAAAGCAGGAGCGAATCCTCTCAGAGAAACTGCTCTTATCTAGCAGCAGCATTCCTGCTTTGCCAGGGCTGAGGGCATTTTTAATGCATCTAACCAGCAGTGTCACTCAGGCATCCCTTCCCACATATCTTGAGTCCTAATTTGACAAGTACGCGAGGCATAACATACAGAAGCGAAATCACGACAGCTTTATATCCCGTGCCCTGCTCATCTCCCCAGACAACTCCACTTGTGCTTTCAGTGACTAGTTTCCAAACTTTTCTGACAAATGAGTCACTACCCATCCACCCCTGTTTCTTTTGGCAGAAAAAAAAAAAAAAGCCTTGTGCAATTTCCAACACATCGAGAGAGAGAGACAGCAACACAGCTGTGCAAATGGCCCTTGCTGGCAGGTTGCTGCGGAGGGAGAGCATGGGACCAGAGTACAGACCCACGCACCAGACTCTCCCAGATCACAGCGACTGCAGAGCACCCCCAGGGACCCCCGCCTCAATCAGAGGGAAAGGGCTGGCTCCCCAGGACTCACTGGGTCTGGTGTTTGGGTGCTGAGAAAGGCTCACCCATTGTAAGTCGGGGTCTCACAGAGCTGGAGATGCAGGAGACCAGGCCTCGGCACCGCAGCTCCCATTGCTGGGCACAAAATACTCTCAAAAAATGTCTGAGAGTCGCCATTAACACAATACCACTCCTAACAATTCTCATGCATCGGAAGAAACAACTTTTAAATATTTTCCCTGAATATTTGAAGGAACCATCTCCTAAACACCACCTTCTCTTTCAACCTGAGTTTACCCATGTTGCAGCTGACTCCATAACCACCTCACCCCGCCTGACTCCAGTTTTCCAACGTTCATTCCCTCCCCAATTTGTCTTCTCTATTATCAGTGTGCTTCTGCTTAGTCTCATTTAAAAACTAAGTTTTCATGACAGCTAATTAAAGTATCTTGATCTAAGCTTGTTCTATTGAAAAAGAAGTAAATGCCATTAAGCACACTTGCAATTTATTGTGCAAAGTATAATCTGAACTGAAATACACCTCCAAGGATTTCAAAGCCACTGCAGTTCCTTGTCGTGTTATACTGATAGTAGCCCTATCAGCTAATTAAACATTTTACCTTCTTTGAAAATGTGTGCCCTTTTTTTTGCTTTGTTTTCTCAGACACAAAGTTCTGATTTTTCTAGTAGCACCTGATTTTTTCTGGAAGACATCTTCTCCAGACAGACATTCTGGAAACAGCAGCAATAATTTCTGACCTATTATGGGCAAATCAGCAGTACTAAATGATCTTCAAAACACTTCTGTGCATGGTGCAAAATGTATATAAGCTGCTACAGCCAGTTATTGACAAAATTATCTACCTTCTGGTGCCATTACACAGAACAGCCTAATAAGCATAATTACAGTAATTATGCAGAGTACAGCACAAACAAAAACAAAATTATATGCTGCTTCACATTGGCACTCTGTCAGCCAAATTCGTTTTCACATTTACAGCATTGCAAATATGGACAACATTATTAAAGTAGAATTTTAACATAATTATGAGTACCGACTCCACATTAAATTGGTGGTTTCCATCTTCAGTATGTTGTAGGTAGCTGCTGTGATGTCATTTTGGTGGTACACTAAAACACCTGAAGTCTAACAACATGTAAGACTATCTCCACTTTTCTTTCAACGGTATCACTGGAAGTTAAATATTACAGCATCTGTAATCACCTGCTGCCTTCAAACTGGCAGCCCTTGCTTTACACAGCACAAGGAGCTGGTAGGAATTACTGAAGAAGAAATCTTGACTTTGGGACCAAACAAGACCAAAATCACATCTTCAGGTAATTCTGAAAAGAAAGGTCCTGACTGTTTTAGAATTTAAAATATACTTTTTAATTTCCCCACAAAAAAAAAAAAAAGGGGCTAGAGGAAATATCCTAAGCACTATTAACTTCAATTATTTTTAAGCAAAATGAAACCTTGGATCCCAGGCTCTGAGAGAGTAACAACCTGCATGAGCTCAACTGTTTCCAGAACATACATCCCTCTACACCCTCTGATAAAATTTCAAACTACCGTTATTTTAAGCATGTGGTTATACAAAAGGACAACCCCTGTTGGGACACAAGACTGCTCCAGCTTTGAGGCTGCCACTTTGGCCAGCGGTTTGCTGCTGGGAGCCATACTGGACTTTATCCTCCTGCCAGCCCCAACAGCTGGGCAAGGCTCCAGGGTAAGGCCAAGAGGCAGCCAAGGTTTGCTGGCCAGGATTTTAGGGGTCAGTGTTGAAGGTACCTGCCAAAGACTCATAAGGCCCCAGCAATAAGACACTGCTGTTGCTGAAAGAGCATCCAGAACCTGTCTAGAAAAGCAGTAAGTGGTTATAGTGCTGGCATGGGACTGTAAGTGGCGAGTTATTCTCAGCACAAAATACCTGCACTTGGAAACTCAGTAGCTGGAAGAGGAAGAATAAAGGATGGACCAGTTTAAAGCCTCCAAGAACAGAAGCTTAATACCAGCAGCAACTATAGGAGTCTGTTTCACCTAACTAGTTGGATACCAGCTCTTTTGATACTTGGGAGCAGGAAAGGGGAGAAAGAAGGATCATCGCAAGCAAGCTGCTGAGGAAAGCAAAACTCTGAATATCTTGTTAAAGGACTAAATTAGAAGAATATTCTTCTACATTGACACATTAATGATGTTCTTCTTCAGCTCAGAGCAGATACCCAGGCAGACATTAAAACCAAGACCACCAGGAAACGTAGAGCAAGAGAGGGTCAGCAAAGATTGCAAATGTGAGAGGAAACCATGAAGCGCTGCCATGGGTCAGCAGGTCAGCAGAGACAGGGCGAGGTTCAGACATGCCCAGACAAATCAAGCAGGGAAGGGCCACTGACCTGTCCTTGAAGGTCCCCAGGTTTGAAGAACCACATGAGCAGAAAAGCACTCTTTATTTCTAGACATACCTCCAGTCATCTTTGGTTCTCGTTCTAAGAGTGAAAGCTAAAATGCTAATATTTCTTAAGGAAACAAGGATCTTGGTGTCTGCACCCATGCCTGTTTGTCTTTTGTTTAGGTGTCTCTTCCCTGACCTTTCGTGAGCCCATTGGCCAATTTTCATCTAATAAGACAGGTAAGAAGTCTCAAAGACATTCAGTTCCTACACGTTTCCGGAAAACAGGGTGTGGGTGGAAGAGAAAGACCTCATTAATGCCGCCTGTGGGGGAAAGGCTGTCGAACAAACTCCCACCTCTTCAGAAATCAGATTGCACATGACAGAGAGAAAGCAAGTAGTTATGAATATCTCAAGTGTGGGCAAGACTTCACTCAGCACTCATACCTTAGTAGGCTGCAGAGTACCCAGACACAAAGCCCAGAGCCACAGGAATCCAAATTTCCTCTTTCATCTGATTTTCAGTCTTACTATTAGGGATAATTCCATCTTTTTTAGTTTCAGGACCTGAAATGAGAAGGGGACCAGATGTGCTTGAGGTCTAAGTGTGCACATCTGTGAGCTCACATAAGCTTCACGTGGGAAGGAAAAGGCCTCAAGTAACACACAAAATTAGTCCTATATTTTTAACTGTCCTGAGATTGAGAAATTGCCATCTGTTAATTGCTGATATTGATGACCATTGATAAAACCGATGGAGACCTGGCTGTAGAGTGGACTGTACTATACGGGCAGGGCAACAGCTTACAGGAAAGGAAAGGAGAGGCAGCATTTGGTTACCATAAAACAACTTACAACTAAGCTGAAAGCTTTATAATCAGAGTTGTGGTTGTGGTTCACATATTAAATAAATATTCTGCTTCTGTGTGGAGATGTTATCCAGCTGAATAGACCAGTTTTGACTCTTTGACAAAACTATCTATTTAATCTAATTTAGAATCAAATAGCAGCCAATTTCTTATTAACTTCTTCACTGTGAATATGGATTTGTTTTTATATGTTAGCATGTTGCTATCTATGTAGTTTCTGACTGGATCTCCACCAGGTGCAGGAACTCAAGCCTTCACTTTTCCTGGCAGAAAATCTCCTACAACTCCCCTAAAGTTCAAGTCTCAATTCTCACACTCCTACAGCACTCTGACTATGTGAAGGTCTTCAAGTTGCCACTTAGGAGCTATGGCAACCACTTGAAGAAAATGACCTGAAGCAGCTTTTCAAACGTCTACTTTCTTTATCTCACATTTATTTTAATTTAAATTTCTAGAGAAACCAAATACAAAAAGATAAAAATATTTTAAGTAGGGCAGATGATATTTTAATTTAATTTCTTTGATCAGAAGGTTTTCAAAAATGTGTCCATTTCAAAAGAAAAATTTCCACTGTAGATACTTGGAAAATAAAATGTTTTATATTGAACATTTTCAGCTTCTGTCTTAGAGTAATGATATTTAATTTCTGTATCTGATTTATTTTGTGGGAATGTTCTGTCCATTTTACTTTATCCCATGATGTTGTTAGAATGAATTGATTTTAAGCTTAGATCAAGCCACCATCCTAATAGGTTTGTTTATCCTTTTGGCCACGCTCCAGAACACAGTGCCAAAATTGCTGAGTCAGCATAACACCTATCAGCTCCCAAAAACCAACGCAGCCACAACAGTCCAGCACTGCACCTGGGCCAGGTGAGGTGAAACGCCAACATGGTGCTCACAGTGTTCTCACAGCTCCTGCTCTGCAGCAAATGCAACAATCGCCAACAACTGGCTCGGGCATTTCTGCATTTGCAGAACAGAACAGAGAGGTGTTTCTTTTGGAGTAAGAAAAAAGTATTAAAAAAACCCCCACATAAATAACAAACAAACAAACGACCCACCACAAAACGCAGCACTGTGTTTGAACTAGATGAAATTAGCTCTCTGCTGACCCCTGTAGGCAATTGAGTCCAATACTGAGAGACTCAAAAACTAAAGCGTGAGGGTTTCACTCACACACCCGATGCCTAGTGCTACATACCTGTCTATAGGCACCTGCATTTTCAGCCTTAAAGCTTCTCTGGCCCTTGAAGTTCAAACCCTGAGCATGCCCACACAGTGCTGAGCAGACAGGGACTAGCCCAAACCTGGCCTACCACCAGGGTCTACAAATGTCGGCATTTGTCCATTCACATGCCTCACTTCTGCCATTTGCAGGCGGTGCTACCAGGGTCACTTGAGGATCCATCAGCCCACAGGGGTCAGGGACACAGCAGACGCTGAGTACATCCAGGGCAAAGGAGGATCGCACAAGGACACAAGTTGGAAGCCACCATTCTGCGTTAGGTCCTGCACAAGACGGATTAGCCCAAGCTTCTTCCCTACACACCAAGCAGACAGTGACAGTCGGGTGATGCATCACTGAGAGACAATCACTGGATTTCATGCTGGCCAAGAAGGAATTTTCCTAATCAGCCTGATGAAGAGAGACTGGAAAGGTTTTTCTGCCTCTCTTGTAGTATCTTAAAAGATAAGGAAAGCTGGCATTAATATTTACAAAAGTCTGTCACAAGATTACTCCGAAATGCAAGTCACGTATGGCCAAGAGCCAATCTTTCACAGTTTGCATGGTGGCAGGTTGATAAATCTCAAGTCATGGTCATTCCCTGGGAGGAAAGCTGTCTCAAAGTTGCATGGGATTTTGTTTTTCAGGAGAAGAGCAAAAAGCTGAGGATCTTGAGGAGCTCAGTTTGATTCAGTAGAGGGAAACCCTTTTTGGATTCTTATTCAGTTACCCCTACAGGACACCTGGGTTCTGATGGCTGCTCCTGTTCCCATGAGAAGGTCCTAACTACAGAGTAAAAACATGTTCTGGGTTCATGGAATCACTGATTGCTTGAGGATGGAAGGCAGATCATCTAGGCCAAGCATATGCTCAGAGCAGGGTCAGCAAGAGGCAGTTGCTCAGGGCTGTGTCCAATCAGTTTTTCGATATCTCCAAAGACGGAGATTCCACAGCCTCTCTGGAAAACCTGTGCCAGTGTTGGATCATCCTGTAAAATAAAATAAAATAAAATAAAATAAAATAATATAAAATAAAATAAAATAAAATAAAATAAAATAAAATAAATTTTCTTATGTTTAAATGGAATTTCCTGTATTTGAGTTTGTGCCTCTCATCCTGTCACTGGGCATCAATGAGAAGAATCTGGCTCCATCTTTTTTACACACCCCATCAGGTATTTCGACACAATTACTATTATTGATGAGGTCCAACTCTGAGCCTTCTCCGGGCTGAGCAGTCTCAGCTTTCTCAGGCTCTCCTGAGAGATGCTCCAGTCCCTTAATCATCTTCACAGTGCTTTGCTGGAGTCTCTCCAGTATGTCCATCTCTCCTCTTGCACTGAGGAGCCCAGAACTGGACTCAGCACTCCAGGTGTGTCACACCAAGCGCTGAGCAGAGGGGAAGGATCATCTCCCTCACCTTGCTGGCAATACTTTGTCTAATGCAGCCCAGGACACCACTGGCCTTCTTTGCCACAAGGGCACATTGCTGGTTCACATCCAACTTGATGTTTACCAGAACCCCCAGGTCTTTAATGCAAACTTGCTTTCCAGCCAGCAGGTGCTGGTGCCTGAGGTTATTCCTCCCCATGGGCAGGACTTGGCCTTTCTCTTTGCTAAATTTCATGAGGCTCCTGCCGGTCAATTTCTCCAACCTGTCAAGGTCTCTCAGAACAGCAGCACAACTGGCTGGAGTATCAACCACTCCTCCCAGTTTTGTAGTGTCTGCAAACTGACCACACTTGGGTACATATGTCTCCTTCTTGAAGCAGTTCCAATTGCATTAGTCAATCACCTGAAAGCACCATAAAAATTTCTTTCTGGACAGAATATCAGTATTTACTCATCTTTTAGCAGAAAGGTATGATTTTTGTCTAGGGGTACATTTTCCTATAAAGTCCAACATTAAAAGAAGCAGTGTTACTATAAAACCTGTACCAATATGTTTAATAAAAGATGCCATCTCTCCCTAAAATGTCACACCTCTTATTAGACAGAATCATTGCTACCAGTACTACTGCTATTGCTACTATAAAATTTCAGTCTTCCTATTTGGGTTTTAAGAGGAGGTTTTACAGATTCTTTACCACTAGTTAAAAACCGCTGCCTCTTACCTCCACATACTTGAATAGATTGCTTCATATATTCTGGTAAATTACTATTAATCACATTTATTACTCGAAGATTTAAGCCTTCATTTGAGACACCCATATAGGAAGTAAGGAGGTACACACTGTTGGAGGGGCACATTGCTGAGCTGTCTACTTATTCCATTAACCAAAGTCTCAAAGGAAAGATCTCCACCAAAACAGGCTACGCTAGTTCTCACCAGGCAACGATCTCCCTCTAACGTCTGAAAAGCATTTCTTATTTAACAATGCCAGATAATTAAATAATCAGAGAAGCATATGCCTATAGAGAATCAGAGAAGTATACGCCTGTGGAGATTGTTCAGTCCCAGGCACAAATGTGAGAATTAGGTTTTTTCCTTTAATTAGTGTCAAAGCTCATTTCCTCCTTAACTCTTTATCTTACTGCTCATTTGAATTTCTCAGAAGCATTCGGCTCTAAGAAAAGCCGCGTTTCAAATACTTGCACCTTTGCTGATGCTCAGATTAGATCTCCCTGCAGAGCAAAGCGTTCCCCGGAACAGCTCTGCTTAGCAGGAGGTGGGGCTCAGTATTTGTGTGAATCAATCCAGACCGTTTCAGGGTCACTTTTAGCAAAGGAAAGCCTGCCTGTTAAGACCAGATAAGAGTGAGGTCATTGATTTATTTTTTCCTCATTATCTGGCAAGGTTTCAGTTGAAGCCTAAACTCATTATCTCTGTGGAAATACAAACATAAGTTGGTCCCTTGAAGCAAGTTAATTTAGTTTGAAAACAGTTAGGGAGTTACCTTCTGAATTCAATTAGCTAATAACTCCTGACGGGTAAAGGCCAAGGCACCATGCTGGTTTAAGTTAAATGCAATTCCAGGTAACATCAGAGGAGCACTTTTCCCCTTCTGAATCATCGCTGCAGCTTCTGGCCACCACCTCCAAATTCTCCATCAATAACAGAGCAAATTTATGCCAGAAGGGAACACTTTTGGGGATGAGAACAGCAGCAGTACCTTTGAGCCACAGCTCCTTCAAAGTCTTCCCTTTGTGCAGGAAGGAAATTGGCAGGGGAAGACCTCACCCCTTCCAACCACACCGGATAAAGCCCCTCTACACACCTACATTAATCAGAATAATGTGTACATGAAAATTCAAATCCCTCCCTGCAGCAAAGTTGCACCCAAAACCAGGATCCATTTTCTGTTTCCAGATGTAGAGAGGTTTCTTGCGAGGCCCCATGCCACGGGAGAGCCTGTGTTTCTGCAGGACGTAGGACACTTCCAGATCACTCGTGGGCCGCAGAGGCTGCTTCAGGCTGTGCTGGGAAAACATTTCCAGCTTAACGGCCAAGTTAGAAAATAACACTATGATAGAAACACTGACAAGCTTGATCACAATACAATAACTGTTGGTATCACTCTAATGAAAGGGAAGTAAACAGTGCAAGGGCGGCACATTGTAATTGTTCTCTCTAGGAAATGCCGGGCTCTGAACTACCCCAGGCAATCACCAGCTACAAGCAGCTCCCTCTTAGAGAAACAATTTCTCATGTTACAATGCGAAAGCAAATTTCTTGCCAGTTTTAGCTCAAGTCATTAGCTGGATTGTAATTCTTGTGGGTTTTTTTTCCAAACTGATTTCCACCTTAATTTGATTTGGAGCACCTGATTAAATTTGCCCTCCCTGAAGAAACAGGCATTCAATTTAACTCCAGGTCAACATTATCAATGTAGCAAAATACAGGTCTCGTGGTTGTACTTTTAGCTATAGAGTAATTTTTACACTATTTTACAGCGGCATGCTCTAACCAATGACAGTATATTGGTTTGCTCCTGCACGCCTGTGTTATACACAAGCCCAGAAAGCAGTTAGAACAATAAATTGTGCAACGCAAAAGGTGGCGCAGTAACTCCTCAGAGAACTACAAAACATTGAATTACAATGTGAGGAAAGCCATATATCACCCATTGCTCAACACAGGTTACCTTTCCCAAGTGACTCTTTTCATCCCACCAAGACGCACCACAGCATGACATGCAAGGTGCAGCACAATTATTCATTTTATTTACTTGTCCCACAAGGACCTGAATTCAATAGCCAAAAGCATGGGTGTCTCTTTGGTTCATTACAATAGTCCTCAGGGCTCTTTCCTCCTCAGGTGGCTGCATCAGTGAAACCTTCTGGATAATTTCTCTTCCGAGACTCCAAGTGGACACCCAGGCTACGTATAAATTCTTTAAGTAGAGATCAAGCCTTAAGACCCTGTGCATCTCCGGGGTATTTTATGTGCCTTTCTCCCAGACTGATTCTTCATAAAAACATTATGCAGAAGAATTACATCAAATCAGATCAAAGGTCCACTTCGTGTAGTATCCCTCCACTGGCAGGAGTCAGCAGTAGGTACCAAGGGAAACAACTTTTAAAAGGAGTAACCACACAGACATTTTCTCCGCTGTGTCCTCCCCACAGCCAGCAGCCTGCCACACAGACAGTTCTGCAGGCTGGAATGTCATCTTGCTGCCTAATAACCTCTGGCAGATTTTTTTTTTCCCCGTTAATTTGTTGGGTCGGTTTTGAGCCCGTCTAACCTCTTGACGCTCCACAGATATTGTGAGCCGGGTTGCAGCTTAATCACACACCACAAGGACCAAGTTTTTTGCTGTTGTTTGCTTAAGCCACTACCCAGTAATTCCACCTGATGTGCCTTGTTATTGTTCTGGGAGAAACGCAAATAATCATTTGCTACTTATTTTCTCCATGCCACTCATGATTTTAAACACCACTATCGCATGCCTTTCTACCTTCTCTTTTTCCATCTAAAGAGTCTGTTTAATCAATCTCAATTCAGAAGCCATTCTGTATTTCTGAAAACACTTGTCAGGTTTCTCTGTCCTTTTCGGGCTCTGCTGTAGCTTTTCTTAGACAGGAATACCAGAACAGCATGCAGTAATCAAGAGGTGAATGCACAGATTATTTTGTTTTCTGTGTCTTCCCTAGCAATTTCTGACAATCTATTTGCTTCTTTGAGCATTGCTCTCCCTTGTGCCAACATTTCTTAGGATTACTGACAGCTAGCCTGAGCTCTCTTACCTGAGTGGTAAGAGGTAGTTTAAAGCCCGTCTTCAGCATCATACAGTCAGGTTTGTTTTTTCCCATGTGCATTATTTTGTGCTTATTGGCACCGAATGCGGGCTGCCATTTTATTGCAGTGCCACTCAGTATTGTGAGATTCTTCCACATTTTTAAAAGTAGATTTTTATTTTTCCTGTCCTGAATAACTCGGTTTAGGAAACATTCAGCACATTACTATTTAACACATTTTCCAGGCCACTTATGAATATGCCAGACACCGCAGATCTTAGCACAGATCCCTGTGGGATTCCACTTGTTATCTCCTACTGAAATATCTGTCTATTCCTACTTCTCACATCAGTTCCAGAGGGGATGTTTCCCTTCATCCTGCTACAGTTTTACTTCTTTAGTATCTTCCGACTGAGGAGCTTACCAAAAGCTTTCAGAAAACCTAAGCACACCGTATCAACCAAATCACCCTAATCCACATGCATGTCGGTGCTTCAGATGAACAGCAGCGGATTTCTTTCAGACACAATACCTCTTGACAAAAGACACGTTGACATCTTTCCAAAGTCTTTTATTAAAAATTGGTGTCAAATTGCTATTTTCCTTTTCTGCAGTCCTTTAGTACAGTGAATTTTGGGGGAGGATGTGTGGGGGTGCTCCTGCTCTGAAAGTTGGCTGAATCAGAGTACGCTGGGGTTGCAATGACCTAAAGTCCCTCCAGCACTAACCATGCAAACAAGGCACCACTTGCTCGTCTGACTGATGCCAAACACCCCTTCTTCTCCTGGGGATTCCCTGTTTGGTAGCTTCAACAAGCAGCCACCCATGCTGGTTACAGCAGTAGTCTCCCTCCCTGTCACAACGCTTTCCAAGCCTACCCAAAGGCACCCACGAACACTCTTGGTTTTTTCCCCCCCGCAGGTGCTCAGTTCTGTTGCCTGTTTCCACTCCTTTAATGCCCTAAACACCCCCAGCAGAATAACCTTCCCCTCAGTAGCCAGGCCTCTCCTACAGCCAGGCCGCCCTGGCCTTGCCAACTCAGGCCCTTACGGAGCTCACCTGGAGAGGCTGCAGATCTGGTTTTGTAGGGGTGAGGCCCCTGCCTTTCTCAGCCCCCCTCTGAGGAACATTACCTGACAAGCTGTCTTTTAAGAAAGGCTAACAAAAGCACAATTTACAATTCATACGGGTTGCCCAGTGCTCAAAATTTTTAACAGACACAACCATGCTGGCCCTTCCTTTTACAATTCTAGGAGGTTAATCATCTTAGTGTTACAGCTACTCATCTAAAGCCTGAGACATTAATTAAATTAATGCCAGTGATGAAGTTCGTCTAATAACATCCAGCTATTTGTCAACAGATCTGATAGTTACTCTAAATTGTTGGTGTTATTCCAAATAAAATTTAACTACGCAAACATACTTAGTTCTTTCTAATTTTACTTTTTTTTTATGTTAATGGCCTTATTCTTATCTTATTCTTATCCCTTTTCAGATTTTTCATTCAGTGCCTCAAAAAATGTAAATGTGCAAGTTTCAGTGGCAACTTAGCTTTTCCGAGTATGTCACAAGTTCTTAGAGCTTTATACATACAATCAATGAAAAATCCACTGGGATCTTAGGCACTGCTTTGCATGTATGAGGTGCTATCTGTAAAATAATTCAATCAGAAAATTCATTACAAAATGTGAGAAATGGCCCAGAACCTCCAGTCTAGTGTATGCAGAAGTTTATGAAGTGGTATAAAGGGAAAATTGTTTCCAGAAGGCATCAGACAGATAAGATAGCAAAGATAAAGACTTCCAGACAAAAAATACGAAAACAGACCACACAGTGATGCCCCAAAATTATGCCATTATAATTCAGGATAACAAGGCTCTGGTTAACAGGTAGATCTATATCCACTCATGGGAAGCAAGTCTGGGGATTAAAAATGTTCCTGTCTCTGAAAACAGATACTATGAAGTGTGTTAATATTAATGAAATATTCTCCGCTAAAGAGGTAAAACCTTCCAGTGGAAAAAAAATAATTAATTTGACTTTTCTCACCAACAAATGTATGTGCCTGTGTGTGTACATGCACATAAAGACAGCCATATGAGCTCATGGAGAACTGTGAAAAAACATGCTTTGAGCTTTGCTGTATTTTTAATATTGAAAAGTGAAAGAGATAAGGTGGCACTACTTTCCTGTGGTGAAACATCTTCAAACATTTCATTTCGGATGAAATGTCTTTTCAACAGGACCATTTACGTCACTGGGGCTACAGTATGTACCACTAGGCAGTAGCTGGTATCATTTACTGCAAAATTAAGTGTACAAAAAAAAATCTCCCTCTGCAGCACTCCAGATGCCAGGACACATGTGTGATGAACTTTTCATTACTTTGACTCATAAAGGAAAATACAGCAGCCTTAGATCCCAAACCCAATCATATTAGGACAATCACTGCACAGAAGCAGAGTTTGAATTAGCCGTTTCCAACTAATTAAAACCTAACTGCCATAGCAATGTTTCCAGCTCTGCATGCTTCACTAATGCTTCATTTTTTCCACTAATGTTCATTTAATTTCATATTTTAGCAATATTTGTGTCTCTTGTTACGTTGCTGATGCCCACACTCGGTTCTGCTTCCTCAACTCTTTATTCCACGTTAATTCTCTCAGGTGCCTGAGTTCGACCTTTCAGAAATCACATCCCTCCAAACCCAGGCCTGGCCCAGCTGTTTTGAGGTATTTTACCAGGGCAGTGGGCCCACTGGGCAGAGCAGGAGCAGACCCTGACCCTGCTCCATCATGTTGCAGCTGCAGTTGCCTGCTGGGGAAGGGAGGGTGGAAGGAGCTGCTGGGCTCTTCCTCAGCAAGCCCAAGGTGGGACAAGCCTGCAGGCATGGCAGGGACTTGGTGGTTGCACAGGTCCACATGCACTCTGTCATCACAGCTGTCTTGTGTGAGAGCCAAGACCAAATCTAACCCCTAGCAAAAGGAGGAGGCTCCTCCAGGCTCTTCTACCTTCAGCTACCCAAAGGCCGGGTGCTGTTCTTCAGGAGCATCACAATATTTGCTTATTTTCCAAAAATCCCTCCTTCAAAAGCCTCAAAATCACATGAAAACTCATCTTTCATTTATTAATAAAACAAGCCACAGTTTTTGACCCCCATGGGAACCCAGATATGTGAACCCTACACACACACATGGAACCAGACAAGTTTAAAGATCTCCAAATCTATTACTGTTCCCATGTCCCCACTTTTTATCATATGGATTGGGCAACATCGCTCAAAAGCTCACAGCACGTGGCTTATCCTTTCCTTTCTCCCGGGCTTAGGGCTCTTATGTGCCACTGGGAGTGAGGGAAAGGGGACAGTTTTAGTGCAGGGACTTCCCCCACTGGTCCGGCAAGAAGCAGGTCACTGCTGCCTAGCAGACCTCATGCTCACCACTTGTGGGAGTATCCCTGTCACCAACAGCAAGCTTTGCATCAAAAGTGTTCAGGTCAGAAGCAAAATCTTTACAGCTTCTGAAAAACAGCCAGCACCTGTAGACAGGGCAGACTTGCATTTTCTTTGAGTGGCTGCAGAAGGATTCAGCATGTTTACTGACCAGGCTATACGTTCTGTGGTCTGGAGCCTTCTTGATTTGTAATTTTTCAAAAAAACACTCACCTAGCATAGAAACAGGTCTAGGTGACATGTCCGCTTGGTGAAGGAGGACATACCCTGGGTGACAATCTTTCCCCTCCCTCCCACAATAACAACGCCACAGCAGCTCTCCTGCTGTTATCAGAGACACCCAGGAACACCAAGATGGGAACGGAAGCAGCGTGGGATTATAATGAGCTACAAATCCTTAACAAATAATTTTATACTGCCACTGCCTGGTAAAGGAATCAAGCACAAAGCCAAGCTCATTCAGTATCGACATCAGCTTGCCACAGCTGTTTCTGGCTGTATCCATAGTTTTCCAGTAAGTAAACTGACCTGACGGGTAATAAAAATGAAATCACAGAAGAGATGTTGTCAGGTATTTTTAATGAGGCGTTTTTTAAGTAATTATTCCTTGCTAAACATTAAGAGGCTCCAGTCTGTTGGTAATGTGGTTGCAGACTCACCAGGACAAAAAGCATCATGTCAGCCCTCTGCAAAATCACAGCAAATGTTGGAAATGACCTTGGAGTCTGTTTTCCTACAGGATGATCAAGAGATATGGAACCTGACTTTTCCTTTTTTTTTTTTCTCCTTTTTTTTTTTTTTTTTGAAGTGCTGCTTGTTTCATTTCCATTAACAACACCATCTGGCAGAAATCTTCTCTCTGAAATCAACACCCCAGACTAAGAGAGGAACTCTGGCCCACAAACTATTCTGTGTTATCAGCTTTCTTAACTGGGAACTTCAGCTCACTCAGCCAACTTTTCATAACAACTATTTCAAAGCGTAGGCTTGAGGAATAATTCCATGTAACAGCTAGCTGTGCAGCAGGTCAACACGTTATTTTATTTATCTCAGCAACAGTTACCATCTTCAAAATCTTGGAAAAAAATCTTTATCTTAAAATCTTGTCTTAAAATATTTTTTTAAAAACTGGGGGAATTATTTAGCAGGGCTTCCCACTCAGTGAACAGCAGAGATGGAGATGACACAAATTTTGACATGTCTGCAGCTCCAGAGCATCTCGGACCCGCCTGTCCCCATGCCTAGGGACAGGCTTTGCTGCCTGGACCAGCACGGGGAGCAGCCCTCAGTGTGCACAGGAGCTGTGCACAGGCTCAGCAGTACGATGAAAAACAGCCATTTAATTTTCAAATCACCCGACTGCACGAACAAACCCGTTGTCTTATTTACCACTTTAGACTCAATACTGAAAAAAACTGTCGTAGTATTTTGGCTTTTACTCCTTTATTGTAATTTAAGTGTGTAAATTGCACACCGTGCTTTGTTTCACGCCTCCAGAGGAGCAGCTACAAGTAAATCAGCTGCACCCAACAGTAGCAAGTATAGTATCTTCTGAACATTTTCCTCTATTTTTTGTTCTGCAATGGTGACTGAGATTGTAGGGTATAAACATACAAATGCTTTGCACATAGGTAGGATACTTTAAGTGTACTATCTTCAATACATGCAGTATCTTGAAAATCCTGTGTTTTCACTTAAGAGTTTATAAACTTACAAGCCTTTCTAAACTTCTAAGAATGAACCCTTTCTCAAGAAGAAGTAAGCACATAGTAATAAATAAAACTCCTAGCTGGAAAATATGGGCTTTTTTTCCCCTTTCATTATGGGAAAACAACAGAACTCAATTTCAAGTTTAGATGTGGTAGATCAAATATTGGCTCTTGCACAAAAGCATGGCTTCTCAAGTCCCCTTGGAAAGCTGATGATCCAAACAGAGAAGCAGCTTTGACACAAACAGGGGTTATATTAGTACTGACCTAAATTAACATACAGTTCACTACCAACACGATTTATACACTAAATTAGACTATAAGAGCTAACTGAAGGAGATTCAACATATAAACCTATGGTCTGGGGAACACAAATATTAGATCTATTTCAATTTCGGTGACTAAGAAATTTTGCTTTGCAAGGAAACCTCTAGGTCCTTGCTCTCTGAAATGCAAGCAAAATTGAATTGCAATGGATGCTACCATAAAAAATGTAAAGTCTTCATTTATTTACAGCAATTCTAAATGGAGCATGGAGATTTCTGAAGCAGCAGAGAAGAACAAGGGCCTGTGCACTCCACTCATCCTAGTCAAAGCAGAGACAATAGCTTCCTGGACTGCTATGTAAACTCCCAGAAAAATGTGTGTAGCTAGCAAAAAAAGGAAGCAGAAATTAAAATCCAATATTTATTTCATTACTCCACAGTGACCAGGTTAAAACCTAACTTCTGTTACAAATTGCTACCTCATTCACCACAAGTTTTATGGTTGTTTTTTCTTATTTTGTCCTCTTTTTTAAGAGACTACTTTAGTATTTCCAGCATCTTCACTCTCCGAGGCACAACAGAGAAAGCTTCTTACTGAAAAAATATACAAGGTTGATTACCTTTATTGTTGTAAGATGTTCACAGGAACTGGGGTTGTTTATGAGTATCGAATATAGATTTCATGTTGTATTTCCTTCACCTGTGGACCTTGAATTTTAGGGAAGAGAGAGGAAAAACAAACAAACAAAAAAAGGTGTTTCTGACACCAGATCCTCAGATTTTAGGAAATTTAAGGCACTTGGAGAATACAGGACTTAAATTTTTCTAATCAGTGTAACAGTATCTTACTGCCACCTAGTGAGCAATGTAAAAGTCACTAACACATCAAGGTGCATGGATATTTCTGGTCAAAAGCCATTTTTCTCTTTCACAAATAGAAGAAAAGGCAAATTTAGATATGGAACAGTGCTAAAAAACAGATAATACAAAAATCTTTTCAAGAGAAGACTGAAAAGGGGCAGGCAGGTAGGCATAAGGAGAGGAGCTGGGAATTTTTTAGTACCATGTTATCCCTGTATCAGGGGAATGAAGCCTCCTCTCCTCCACAAATCTTGATGTGATCACACATGCTTCAGGCAGCAGGGCCTACTTTTTCAAAAACAGCTAAACATTTCATTTTCCCCCACTTAGGCAGCTAACACACCCATAGGCTTGAGCAAGGTTGTTTTAGTGACTACCCACGGAACAGGCCTACCCAGGCGTCATCAACAACCATCAGCAACATCTGACTCTCTTCTGGCTTGAAATAATACGACATTGGGCTGCCACAGGGCTCCCTTCCACCCATGAGGATGCGGTGGCAGGCACCTGCGAGGGCAGGACGCAGCTTCGCTTTTTGTCTGAGCTGAGGTGACAAATTTTCCACCTTTTCCCAGAGGCTGACTGAGCTCAAGACTTAGACCAAAGTGCACTAGCCTCAGCTCAGATCTGAGAAGGAAGAACCAAGAGTGGGACCCCGAGGGCAGGAGCCTGTGAATCCCCATGAATGACACTGATGGAGATCACTATGCTTGGCACAGTGGGGTTACTCCTCTCTGGGTGAAGGTCTGTGTTGGTTAGCAACACCAGATGAAGCTAGGTAGGTTATTTTGGCTAGCAAGCTCCTAGCTGTGGTGGTCTTGGGGCACATCAGCAGCACACTGCCAAGGGTCTAGATGTCCAGCAGTGGTTTCTAGGTGCAGCACCTCGATTGTTCTTCATAGTCCACTGACTTGTAGACAACAGCATATGCCTAACAGGTATGGTTCAGTGTGGGCTTCCTCTGTCCTCACTGTTGTCAGTTTAACTGTCCAAAAATTGTGCGAATGCTCAGAGACATTCTAGGCACTTTATTTGAATACATGCTTGCCAATGGAAGAAAAAATGGGATGGAGCGTAAATGCACTTGTAATTCACCCCTCCAGGTGTCAGCCAAAGGAACACTGACAGGGCTGCCCAAGGGCTACATTATTTATTAGGTCAAGAAGGCTGTTTCACAGTATTTGTTTATCTTCAGCAATTTGTAGATTCTGTCAGCACCTACAGAGGCAGAAGAAAGCATGGAATGGGTGGTGCCTTAGGAACCGTGCTCCCCCATCACCCAGTGACCAGCAGTTTTGCTCACCCTTTTATGCCATGCTCAGTCAAACACACAAAGACCGTGCTCAGTCCTGTTCCTATCACACCAACCACGCAGGGTTTCTAACACTGATGCCACAAGAAGCAGAACCAGCTGGAGGAGAAAGGGAAGGAAATGAAGCAGAACTTTTCTATGGCAGGTGTGTTTGAAGAGGAAAAATATAAATTCATCTCCAAACACTAGCATATTCCCCAAAGGTACATTACAGGAATTATATAGGAATACCTGTTACACCTCTACACTGCAAAGTGGCAGATTTGAAGAAGTTTCTGTTTATATTCAATTAGCCATACTGCTTCAGCTATATTAGGAGCAGGCAGAAGTCAGGATGAACCTCTCATCAAAGCAAATGGAACCACCCCGCACTTATCAGCTTGATACACTTTTTCTTCAGGGACCCTGTGCAGTTAGTGCACACACAGCTGATCCCAGCAGCCTAGCCTAATCAAGAGACAAAAAGGAGACTCCTCTAATTGATAACTTTAATTATGGTCATTCTGATCCAATACCACTTACATAACAGATGTTTTCTACCCTGCTTTCTCCAGCAAAGTTTTCTACACTGCAGATTTTCTGTCATGCATGACAAGCAATGTAATACATTTTTCAAAATGTCCCTGTAAGCCATAAGGAGGATAAACTCAACTGCTAGTTTTGCCAGCACAATATTGAGCATCTGTTTCATCTGTTCCAGGAAACGTGACAGGCATCTTGCTACAATATACTATGTTAATTTTTCCAAGATATTTTTATATTAGGTCATTTAAATGATAGTGAGGTATTTTATCACTGCAAGCAAGGACAGAACCTCCATAACGATCTCTAAACTACTTTAGTAGCCTAAATCACTCGCCGCTCCCATAACTCTAATGCCACCATGGCAATGACACCCTGCCACAATCAAGCCCTTTGCCAAAACCAAACAACCTTGTGGGCCTGAATATGGCATGACATGCAGTTAAGACAGCCTGTTAAAAGAAAGGAAGGATTTAAGAGCTTTCCCTTTGCATGTGGTAAACTCTATCAACTTCAGAGAGCTGTACAACTGCAGCCCTGGAGCCCTCAGTACAGGAAAGACATGGATCTGTTGGAGAGGGTCCAGAGGAGACCACAAAAATGATCAGAGGGCTGGAACACTTCTGCTGTGAGGACAGGCTGAGAGAGCTGGGACTGTCCAACCTGGAGAAGAGAAGGCTCTGAGAAGACCTTATTGTGGCCTTTCAGTACCTAAAAGGGGCCTATAAGAAAGAGGAGGACAGACTTTTTAGGAGGGTCTGTTGCAATAGCACAAGGGGTAATGGTTTTAAACTAAAAGAGGGCAGATTCAGGCCAGACATAAGGAAGAAATATTTTACAACAAAGGTGGTGAAACAGTGGCCCAGGTTGCCCAGAGAGGTGGTAGATGCCCCATCCCTGGAGACATTCCAGGCCAGGCTGGACGGGGCTCTGAGCAACCTGATCTAGTTGAAGATGTTCCTGCTCATTGCCGGGGGTTGGACTAGATGACCTTTGAAGGTCCTTTCCAAGCCAAACCATTCTATGATTCTGTGATTCTGTGGATGAGTGTAGCACAGTGACAAATGAAGCAGTGTTTCCCATATTACATACTAGCAATGTAACTTAATTTTATCAATTTAAACACAAAAATCAGTATTCAGTTCAAGTATTTCATCACTGGGCAAAGAAAAAAGGCTGTCTGTGCTATCCATTTGGACACTGAAGCATGACAGATATTTGGATTTCATCTTGAATTTCATTTACAGATTTTTTAACTTTTAATCACTGGCAGAAGCTTTGATAGTACAGCAGCAGCCAGAAAGTCTTCATTGTTGCTCATCTGAACTCTGTTCCATGTCTATATATACTTAATCACATATGAACCTCAATTTAGTGCTTTCCAACTAACATGTTCAACAGACAAAACACATTTCTGTCCTTCAGGATTTTCTCCACTCACAAGACACCAGATTCTTTCCTATTTTTATTGCATTGATTTTACTGATATCCTCTCTCCTGTACTGGTATTTGCGAAAAATCTTTCAACTGAGGGATGTTAACATTATACAAAGTGCATACCTCTCAGCCTTTCAATTGTTTTCAGCTTTACTGTACAACTACTCTTCAAATCACTGCTCTTCCCTGTGGTTCAAAATACCAGCAGAGAAGAGCAGGGACAACCAAAATAACTTTGTGAGGCCATGACTGTGACTTTCTTTACAAGCAGTGACATTTAGGAGAGCTTGATATTAATTTCAGTATGACTAGAGTTGGATCATGGAAAACAGTGATCTACCAGCACATTTTAGCAAGCTTAAATGTAAGGCATGCATGAATCTGAAATCAGTGCAAGTGCAAAGATTCTTCAAGTGCTTTTCATCCACCAGGGCCAGAGTGCTTAACAGAAGCAAACAGATTTTGTTCATCCCCACTTTGAAGGCATGCCCTTGACAGAAGAAGAAAGTCAAACCTAAACAGCAGCACTGAAAAGAAGATCAGATTTTATCCTGCTTCCAACATTTTAGGAGGTATAATCAGAGCTTGCCCACCCTCAGCTCACTGTGGAAAAAACAGGACAAGGTGATCCCATGTGCCATCAAGTCCATTTTTTATAATTTCACACACGCTGATGAAGCCCAATAACTATGTAGGTATTTTGCTTCCATAGCCATCAGAGGGCTGTTCCAGAACCTTACCCTTCTGACCCTCAGTAATCTTCAACCCCTTCAGGTGGGCAAATATGCCAAAGTAAGGTTACTACCGTGACAGTAACAGTATGAATGGCATTTTCCAAGCATGATCCCTAACTTGCAGAATCTAGACTGGAACTTAAAGGCAAACATGACAAGAGATGGGAAAGGAAAGGAGTTCCTTCTGAAGAGGAGTCAGAGCTTTGGAAGAACACTAAAATCACAGGGTAAGAAGTCCAAGCAAGCTTGCAAGGTCATGTTTCTCCCACTTCTCTGAATTTAATTTTGTGAAATATATTTTTAAAGGGTGGTTTCTGTTGTAGGAAATCAGAAAAACAGCAGGATTTTTTCCAGACACAATATATCATGATAGGTGCCTTGCTAATCACTTTCTTCTTTTACAGAGCCCTTATTATTTGAAAATGGCCCTCAGTGTTTTCTTTTCACTCTGCTCTTTATGTGCCTGTTCTGTATAATTTTTAAAAGAGAGAAATTGTACTGTCCATTCTGGCACGGGTACCATACCATCCTGAAGGTGCACTTAGCACAAATCATCTGCAGAGACAGGATGCGATGCAGATGTTCCTCTGCTAAGAGCCTGACATTGTCAGTCTGGAGTAACCTTCTTAGTGAACCACCAGTTTCCCCAGAGGATGCCACCCACAGTGCTGCAAGCACAAAAGGTCAGTGGTGTCCCCACTTTTGGTAAGGGATAGCTCCAGCCATTTCACATGTTAATTTTTAAGGATCCTGGTTACAATTTGAGGATCCTGGATCCACTTGACATATGACCTGAACTGTCCCAGCCAACGAGGTATGCCTAGCATAACTTAGTTCAACCAGGCATTGTGCTACAAAGCTTCACCTACCCCTTGCCACAGCCTACTCACTGTCTCCAAAATTTTGCTTGTTATTAAATGCGCTGCTGAATTACCTTCTAGCTATGCTTATGTGTGACAAATATGTAACTGTTTTGTGATATGAACCACAATCTACTGAGCACTGAGAAAAATGACCTCACAAGGCAAACTTGGAACAAGATATTTGTGCCACAAAGATCATCACAGGGCTGGAGCACTTCTGCTGAGAGGACAGGTTGAGAGAGTTGGGGTTGTTCACCCTGGAGAAACTTATAGCAGCCTTCCAGTACCTATAGGGACCTACAAGAGAGCTGGTGAGGGACTTCTTACAAGGGTTTGTAGTGACAGGCAAGGGTTAATGGCTTTGAACTGGAAGAGGGTAGATTTGGACTGGATCTAAGAACAAATTCTTTACCATGAGGGTGGTGAGGCACTGGAACAGGCTGCTCAGAGAGGTGGTAGATGCCTCATCCCAGGAGACATTCAAGGCCAGGCTGGATGAGGCTCTGAGCAACCTGATCTAGTTGCAGATGTTCCTGCCCATGGCAGGGAGCTGGACTAGATGAGCTTTAAAGATCCCTTCCAACCCAAACTATTCCATGTTTCTATGATTCTATGAATTAAAAGGCATTTAGTAGTATTGTTTCTGTTTAGCCACATTCTTAATGCAGCCACTTGCACTACATGGTGCTCATTCCTGAATTGCTGCCCAGCTGGCAGCAATGCAAGATTTCAGATCTATGGCAGTTGGCTTTTCCACATTTTGTGTATTCATTAGGCCAGAGCGTACAAGCTGCGCTTGGCATAGAGCGGTACGGCTGTGAGTGATGAAATGCCCACAGAACCCACTCTGCCACCGATAAGGATTGAGACAGGATTATCTCATGTATTGGTAGAGAGTTTCCTTCTGCAATCACACGCACTGGACTACGTGCACGCTCCCTCTCCACATACACGTGTGTTTTTCTTTTGTCTTTTTCTCTAGGCACGTACACAACGTAACATTTGCTCCGGGACTTAAGGCTGAGCCCACAGCGCAGCGGGCAGGCAGCACCCAGCCGCACGGAACGGCAGGGCCTGGGGGTGGGTGTGCCGGGCGGCCGCGGGCCTCAGACCTCCGCCTCTCCTCAGGCAGCGGCCGCGGCGGCGGGGCGGGGGCCTGGCCGTGCGGCGTGTGCGACAGGCCGGGCCAAGCTCCTCCCGCCGCCGCGCCGCGGGGACGTGCAGTCGCTCGGCGGGCCATGGAGGCAGCGTGGCGGGGGCTGCGGGCGTGCGGCGGGGCGAAGGCCCGTGGGTCCGCGCTGCTGCTGCTGGCGGCGGTGGCGGTGCTGGGAGGCGAGGCGGCGGCGGCAGAGGCGGAGGAGCCGCGCTCGGCGCGGCAGCGAGGGGACGAGCAGTGCCATTACTACGCGGGGGGGCAGGTCTACCCGGGAGAGGCGGCTCGCCTGCCCGTCTCCGACCACTCGCTGCACCTCAGCCAGGCCAAGAGTAGGTGCCGGGCGGGACCGGGGAGCGGGAGGCCGGCGGATGCCGTACGGGTGCCCTTCGTTGCGCCGCCACCGAGGGGCGGCCCGGGGCCGGGGCGGGGGGAGGTGCCCGCAATGCGCCTCCGCCGCGGGGCGGGCGAGGGGCGGGGGGCGGTGGCCGCCCCACGGCTTGGAGCGGCAGAGCGGCGGGCAGCGCCACGTCAAGCCGAGCGCCTTGGCCCTCCGCCGTGGGACTGCGGCCCTCCCGGGATCCCCATGTGGCTGTTTCCCACACGGCCGCCTTGCCCGCCTCTCTGCACCGGCAGTAGCCCCTGGCTCTGCACGGCCCCCCCCGTGGGGTGACCGGCTGTGCCTGCGGGTGACCCGGCGGGAGCGGCACTTGCCGCTCAGCCCGCCGCTCCCGGGTGCTTCCCCTCCCCTCCCCTCCCGTTGGCTTGCGGACGTGCGGCTGCCGGGGGGCTCGGGAGGGCCCGGTGTCCTTTCCAGGCCCGCGTGTTTATGGTGTTAAACTGACAGCGAGTTAACGTTTCAATTACTACACTGGTCTACACTTAGTCTGGAGAAGAGGAGGCTCAGAGGTGACCTCATTACTCTCTATAACTATCTGAAGGGAAGTTCTAGCCGGGTGGGGATTGGTCTCTTCTCCCAGGCAGTCAGCAATAGGACAAGGGGGCATGGGCTTAAACTCTGCCAGGGGAAATTTAGGCTGCATATTAGAAAGAAATTCTTTACAGAGAGGGTGGTCAGGCATTGGAACGGCCTGCCCAGGGAGGTGGTGGACTCGCCGTCCCTGGAGGTTTTTAAACTGAGATTGGACATGGCACTTAGTGCCATGATCTAGTAAACAGACTAGAGTTGGACCAAGGGTTGGACTCGATGATCTCTGAGGTCTTTTCCAACCCCGTCGATTCTGTGATTCTGTGATTCTGTTTCACAGACATTCACCAACACTTGCGGTTCCAGATATAGCGAAGGCGATGAGGGGAGCGCTTTGAACAACGTGCAGGAATGCCTTGTGCTCACACGGTGGTTAGAGATAGCCAGCGGGCACCTCTCCTGACACTTACTGGCCATACTGGGCTGGGTTTGCCACTTCTGTGCAGACCCTCTCGTTGTGGTTTAGATGCTTTATGGCAGACTGAGGTGCAAACATCTTTGAGTCGCAGCGAGATGCTCCGGGGCACCCGTTCAAGTGCTCAGCTGCTCCCCAAAAGTCCTGCTTTTTTAGACTGAAGAAAGGAGAGAAGTCACACAAAACGTGTCTTTGCTGTGAGAATTTAGAGCTTTAAATCCTTTTCCTCTGCCGAGACAGAGCATAACTTCTGTTATAAACATTTGCAAACAGATGCTATGAGAAAAATGGAAAAGCAGTCAAGATACTTGTAACCAGCTCTGTTCTTTTTTTTTTCGTCCTTTTGTAATATTCTTACAACAGTTTAGACAAGTCTTTTTCAACCAAAATATCACTTAAAAACAGGTCAAGATACAACATATTTTATTTAATGTCTTTTCCTTCTCCCTAGTAATCTGAAGGTCAGTTGAAGAGAATGTTTTGCTGTGACGAGATTAGATTATGAGTGTCACTGTTTTGTAAAGAGCAATATTTGAAACATTGTGGAGAGCTCAAAATAACTTGAAGATTAATCCTTGCTCTCACTTGAGAACCGTCGCATACCTACAAAGACTCAATAAAAATTTAAAAAAAAAAAAAAGTTAGAGGTCTGTAGCTTGAAATCTGGTCAGAAGGAATTCTACAGAAGACTTGAGAGGATTTCATCAAAACCAGTAAACTGAAATTATCAGTCATACCTACTGATTCTCTGTACTTGTATTGCTGCGTCGCATGTGGGTTATAACATGAGAATCCAAAGCCGACTGCCTTCCCATTCACAGGCACGATGTGTCTGATGATTTGGGGTATTTTTGGCAGTCCTTGTTGTAGGTGCTCAATAACTAACAGCTGTAGGTTGTCCTAAAAAAAGGAGAGACCAACAACATAGTCCTCATCCAGATAATAATTAAGAATTAAGATTCTTTATATTCTTCTCAGCAGCATTTCCCTAGTTCCCTGGGACTGTAGGTCAATGTCCTTGACATCACAAGTGTATTCAGATCACCTTGGATCTCCAGCTTACCCTGTTCTTTGTCTCAGAGTTCACATTGCTACGAAAATAGTACCTGGCAGGATAATTTTTAATGGTTTTAATTCAAGATTAATCTCTTTTGGTAGGAAATACATTTCATGCATTTTAATTGGATTTTTTTGTAAAACACAACTATCATCAAGTTACAATTTGCTTAGGAGTTCTAATTTAATAAATACACACTGTGGTTTTAGGCATTTGTCTCCAAACATGTTGCAGCATGTATTCTTTTTGTGGACTTGAATTCCAAGTAGATTTTTTTGTGGCTAAAAACTGACAATATGAATTTGAACTGAACCATTTTATGTTTCTGATTTGCAACAGCTATTCCTAACGAAGTAGTAAGGGTTCCTGAAATCTTAAACAGCTTCCCCTTCAGTCTAACAGATGTTCTGCCATGAGCTGGTAGCAAACACATGGTTTTTTCAATGCACCCAGATAAGGTTTGTGTGGCCTTGATTATCAGTGATTCAAAGGGTTTATGTATTAGCACAAGTTGGTCAAATTATTGACTTTCCATGTGTACTAAAAACTACATTTATTAATCATTCTGTAGCCTGTGCCAGCTGTGCACTTTTTAAAGCGGTAAGAAAGTTTCATTTTGTAACTGTGTGCAGGTTGTTTTTCAAGCAAAAGGAGGAACAGTTGGCTTTGCGGCCAAGCTCGCTAGTGAACGGCTTGGTTTGAACACGTGCTTTGTATTCTGACTTTTAATTGAACTTTCTTCATATTTCAGTCTCCAAGCCAGCACCTTACTGGGAAGGAACAGCGGTCATTAACGGAGAGTTTAAAGAGCTGAAATTAACAGATTATGAAGGGAAATATCTTGTCTTCTTCTTCTATCCTCTTGACTTGTAAGTAAGATCACTGTAGACATACCAAGACTGAGTACAGCTACGCTAGACCCATAGTTCATTAATTTTGCCCTTTTTTTGAGATCTTGGGTTTTTTTGTTTGGTAGGGGCTTGGGGGAGAAGAAAGAAGCAACGAAAGAAAATATGGTATTTTCATTTGTGTTTTCATCGTGCATTGGTAAAATTGTAACACAATCTTTGCCCTAATAAATGTGTCCACTAATTTGTGTCTCCACACACACACAAAAAAACTTCCCATCTGTAGCAACCTTTATGTTCTGTTTGATGCTGTAAATCACTGCTGCAAACAAGAGACAGCATCCCATCTGTATTTTCCAGAATGTATCAAGGACATTAAAAGATGACATTTTCCCTTTAAGTTCTTTCCATAACACCCTAAGAACATCTGACATTACCCTCCTTTATTTAGAATGTGGTAACTTCAGTGGTTGAGTGGAAACACCTCAGCTTTCTACCAGACAGTCCCATTCATTTCCACAAAATGAAGACAAGAGGACAAAGATGTGTAACTACCTTGGCATTATAAAGGAAATAACATAGCTCTTGGCCATTAGCTTCAAGGCCCTAGAAATTGTGGTCTTTATTTCTTCTGTAGTGGAAGTCAAAGGTCAAAATAGTTAAAATTTGCAGACGTGCACGGTAAAAAGAAATTATAGTATATTCCTCTGAAAAAAATGGCATATTTTGCTTAAATTCAGCCACTTAATATTCATAAAGTCTAAAGGAAAGTAACAGTAAAAACAGTTATACTCAGATTGTAAGACAGCGCAGGTTTGTCATCTTCTTCAGTAATAAACTCTGTGTAACTAAGCCAGAAACTGAGGCTTAAAGATTTGTCAGGCAACATTTTGGTTAAATACTTGAAGAAGCAATAAAAGATAAGTAAAAGCTGAGATTGTTTATGATGAATCCACCATTTTAAGTTAAACAAAATTTACTGTGTCATGAAATTTTGACTTTATCTTGTTTTAAATTATCTAGTACATTTGTATGCCCAACCGAGATAATTGCCTTCAGTGACAGAATCGAAGAATTCAGAGCAATAAATACCGAAGTAGTAGCATGTTCTGTGGACTCAAAGTTCACTCACTTAGCATGGTATGTATCTTTTCCTTATCTTTTACTAAAAATTATTCATGGGTCCATCTTAGCTGAAGAACTGTATCCCCAGATTTGTAGCCTATGTAGCTGTATCATAATCTGTAAAAGCATGATACTGTTGGTACAACTGTTTAAAATATTTTTCAGTAGTAAAATTTTTTAACCCTAGTGTGTGAAAGTGCCTTATCTTTGAGTCTTGTTTGATACGTTCTGCTTGAAATATATCATGTCGCAGTCCAAAAAATATTTCAAATACAAAAGAAAAAAAGGGATAAGGGTGCAGGTATCTGTAGAGGCGCTACACTGTCCCAGTTCATGAGCACATTGGTATAAAGCTACTGTGACTGATAAGAAAGAGGTCACTGTTAATAAATGCGGCCAAAAACTGCGAAAGATCCACTGAACATTTTGCTTCGACTATGAATAGTATTCATCTCCTTTGTATGCAGAATAAGAAAAATGTCACTTGCCCTAAATCCGTTCTGATTTATGACTTTTAACTTTGTGTAGGGAATATAAGTCTTTATGAGAAACACATCTGTATCTGATTTCTTTCAAAGGATTAATACTCCTCGAAAACAAGGGGGACTTGGACCTATGAGGATTCCGCTTCTTTCAGATTTGACGCATCAAATTTCAAAGGATTATGGTGTATATTTGGAAGATCAAGGACATACACTTAGGTATTTCACTTGGTTACTGTTCATTTTGTTCTGCTGGAGTGGTACTGACTACTTCATATCTGAAGAAGCTTTTGAAATTTTTCTTTGAGAGCAATTTTTACTTGGGGATTCGTGCCGAGAGACAAAATATATATTCAATAACACAAAAAAATTAGCCATAATGAGTCAGAACACAGATGGAGGTTACTGTCCTGTTTAACAGCAGATACCTGGGGCAGGGCAAATACGCAGAATACCCCAAAACTGCAGCTACTCAGGGACCTCCCAAATACAAGTGGAGTCAAGACTAAGAGTAACTAATAGATTCAAGAGATGCATGTTTCATAAATTTGATTAGTTGCTTTTGGGATCCCTGAAATGTCTTAGCATCTGCAACATCCCCTGGCAGGGCCTGCCAAAGTCTAGCTTTATGTTCTGCAGAAAATTATCCTATTTTGGTTTTAACTTGCCGTCATCTCATGTCATCAGATGCCTCAGGTAAAGAATTGTAGGTTAGTAGTATTCTAAGGTGGTGGGTATTGTATGGTGTTTTCAGAGATCAGATTCTTCCCATCCAACAAACATGAAATAGTGTGTAAACACATCACTGTAATTCATTCTGTTTCCTAACACACACACAAAATGTCTTCACAGAGGCCTTTTCATTATTGATGATAAGAGAATCCTTCGACAGATCACGATGAATGACCTTCCTGTTGGGAGATCCGTGGATGAAACACTTCGTTTAGTACAAGCATTCCAGTACACAGACAAACATGGAGAAGGTGCTCTTTTAATTACTCTACTTTGATGTTGAAGATTGTTTTACTTAGAGTGGAAGCTGTATTTGTAGCTTTTAGGAAGAAAGGTACTCAGTAACTTTAGAGACTAATCTCATACAGGGAATGAAGTGGTTTGATTGCCCTGCTACAAGATTCTGTCATCCCAGTGCATTCATAGGTTGTTTCTAGAATAGTAATTCATGTTTTGCTTCACATCCATGAGAATGCAGAGCATAAAGCATTCCTTGCTCTGAATTAAAGCATTAGGTACCATCTGTCACAAGCATAAATCTGTACAAAATATGAGGCCGTGACAAATCAGGCCCAATATTTCGGTACGTTTTGACATGCTACAGTAATTGAGATACCAGTCATCCTTGTCCTGTGTCATTCATTGAGGATCTGTGACAAGGAACTGAGTGTGCTTCGTGCCAAGATACGTGGTGATGCTGTGAAAGTTACACCACCATACTTGGGTTTTCTTTACAAGTGCTATGAGATCATCTTCCCCTGACAAAGAAGCTTTCACTGGCTTCAAGTCATTACTTTGTCTCAACAATTTGTATCCTCCTCAGATCAAGCATAGAATGTACTTTTCACATTTCTTTAATTAATGTGTTTAAATACACACATTCTTTCATTTAAAGATTCGTTTAAGTATTAATACATGTTCAGCAGCTGAACTTCCATTTCAACTCAGCTTCACCTGGCATTTGAAAGTGCATTTATCCTAAGGTACAAATCATTATTATGCTTTGCTGTACAGATTTAAAAATATAAATGCTGATACTTAGGCTATACACAGTTGACTGAGGAAATTTAACCTCTCTTATTTAGTTACAAAGCTGTTTTACAGAATACTGATCTGCAGCGTGTTTCCAGAGTAACATTTTTTTTTTCCCAGCTTTTTCATGAATGCAGAGGAGAGCCTCCCTATATGCCTTACTGCCTTCTTTGCACAGAACAGGAAAAAAGTTCTCCGTGATTCCTAATTGCATTTGTGGCATTTTGTGTGGCAGCGTGCCTTAAAGCAGTGTGAGATGGCATAACACATTGAGATAAAGCCTCAGAGGGAGAGCTCTGGAGAGATAAGAGCTTTGCTCCAGAATGTGCAACTGCACAGGTGGTCACAGGGCTGTGTGCCACAGTGCACGTTAACCACATGCTGTAATCCCTTTACTCCTGAGCAAGGCTTCAAATAAAATCACTCAGTCTCTTGTGGAATCTTTGAACTGATTTATTTGCTATATTTTTTTTTCCCTAGCATTGGTTTTAAAGAAAGAAAGGTAGGTCTCTGAATAGTCACCCGAATTTTGTTGTGAAACTTTTGTTTCTGCTAGAATAAGTGTTCATTCTCAGACAGTGCTTTGTCTAGAAGGGCACAAGAATTAAACCAAGGCATCGGCATCCATCCAAAGATAATGGAAGTGGTAGCTGGTAGCAGGTTATCAACTGTTATGACACCATCCCATGTATAAAGCAAACTGCAAGTTGCAGATATTTACATATGACATTTGTGTGCTGTGTTACTTCAGGTTCAGAAAGATAATGTTAAGTGCACAGAAGTAAGTGTGTGTAGAAATACTTTTACTAACTTTTGTCCTTTTTTTTTTCCCTCCAGTTTGCCCTGCTGGTTGGAAACCTGGCAGTGAAACAGTAAGTCACTGTTTATGTTTAAATGCATGTACTATTAAAAAACTCCGGTGAAGCCAAATCCAAAATCTTTGCAATTTTCAGTGCGATTATATGAGTAAACTCACATTATTATAGTTACAGCTTTTGGATTACTACTGACTTCATTAGGAGCTCGTTTCCCTCACGCTATTCCAGTTGTTTCAGACTCCCTGTGTATGAACAAAACTCTCTTGAGCAGCAGTTAGTTAGTGATCAAGAACTTTTTTTTTTCCTATTAACACCTGATGAAAGGAAGTTGGAAACTCTTGAGTGTGTTTTCTCGGTTATTTGTCCATATAAATCCTTGGTTCTGTCAAGTGCTGCTGTGGATCCTAGCTAGGCACTACCCAAAAAGAGAAAGTTGCCAGGCTGCTGTAGTATTTGGCAGAGCTGGTGTGCCACTGTCAGAACTCCAGCAGAGAGCACTGCTTTGCTGCACAATAGCTCTTCCTCCTTTGTTACAACTCGCCTACATGTGACTATAAGCACAAGAGCAAGGGCGCAGATGAACACCCAGAAACCATTGAACTTGTTTGTGTTCTCTGGCTTTGATCAAACCTCAGCAGAATAATGACATTTTTACTAGGGGTCTGAGCCGCCTAGGTCGGATGAGATCACTGCCATTTAATTGAGCATGTGGCTTTCTTCTGAACCATCTGGTGATGAAAGAGCATTGTTGTTTAAGAGCTGTCTCAACAAAATGCAGGTCCAAGCAGCCTCTAAGCAGAGTAGCGAGCATTGTAACTGACAGTTAAACCATGTTTCTTTGCTGGGTGTGAAAATTGCCCAGAATGACCGGAGGCTCAGAGTCACCTCTTTGGAGCAAGCAGAGTGTCTCAGTGGGGCAAGCCGGATATTCAGACTGCAAAATGAAAGAGGGGTGGCTGGCCTAACAGACATGTTTTGGCAACTGGAAAGTTCTGTCCTCTGTAACCGTGGATGACCTAAATAATATGACATTAATATAATTACAATGCTGAGATCAACAATACTACCAGTGTGAAGATCTAAAACAATACATAAGCTTTCTCCTCTGTGCAAAAGATGCAGATAATTTAAATAGCTTAGTGGTTCAAAAAGCCTTTCTCGAAGATGTAGCCATGCCTTCTAAATGTGTTTGATTTAATTAGATCAGACCAGAGGAAGCCATGAGAGTGTGGTGGCCAAGGGAAGAACTGTAAGTAAATTCTAAGAGTCTTGATTACAAATATTAATTTATTACAGTGTCTTGCTTTTGGGACAAGCAACATAGATGTATGTGGTCCCAATTGTCAAGATTCTTCCTTTGGTAGGCTGCACTCTCTCTTTGCCCAATTAGTTAAAACTTTCTGCTACTGTTGTTAGGTATCTTTAGAGATAAAACAGTAATCTAGGATCAAGTCCACTGATAAATTACTCTCTGGTGTTGCTTGTGGGTTGGCCTTAGCATCATATTATGAAATACTACGCTGTTCTGGTATTACAGTTTGTTGTGTTTATGTGTTTTGTTTTTCGACTAACATTTTCATTTTCTTTCTTGCACAGATAATTCCAGATCCAGCTGGAAAACTGAAGTATTTTGATAAACTAAACTGAGTCTTGCTTCCGTTGAATTACATAGGTCATGTTCAACTTGATTTTTGCCAATAAAATTTCATTAATTTTGTTACTTTCATGAGTTTGACTAATATGTAACTGCAGTAGACCATTAAAGGTCTTGTTTCTTAAATGGGAGTTTAACCTGTGCGAAGCGTGGGTACCTAACTAGTTATCAGAAAATATTCTTATGAAATACATATTTTCCCTGTAAGTTTGTTTAGATGCTTGGTTTTCCCAAAATTTACTTCTCTTAGCTTCTCAGGCTTATATTCATGACTTTTGCTATTGATAAGATTACTTAATTTTTGCAGAAATGTTGTCTTGCTTGGTCACGTTCCAAGAGCTACAGCTAGCAAAGAGCCACTTGGTTATGGTACATTAGTCTGTGGTCCAGAGGCAACAGCAGCTAACCCGAAAGCCAGAAATAATTTACAGTTGCTGAATTAAAGTTCCAGTTTGTCCAAAGCTGGAAAACAATTTTAAAGTGCTAAGAACATATTCTATGCTACATAAATCAGTACAACAGCACTGAAAAAAATACAGCTGTGTTGGTTCACGTGATTCAAGGGCTGAACCAGTAATTTTTTCTGTGCTTGTATTTGTAGTTTACATGTTGATAAGATCAATTCCATTTTACTTGGTCTGAATTATTTCCCTGGCCCTCCACTATTAACAGATGTACACGGTAGTCAGTGTCACATGCTGATCCATTCATTAACTGCAGCTCCTAAGTTTTAAGGCCATAATCGTGGTCTTTTCGTAAGATTAGTACTGATGTGTCTAATGATCTGTCAGAAGCTCTTGTGGCTCATGTACGTGAATTTCTCCTTTCACGGGAAAGGAACATCTCTGTGTGAGACACACTTCATGCTTGTATGCCCTGGAGAAGCCTTTCAGAAGAATGTCTATTCTTGCTTCTTCCCACCTCTCTCTCTTTTTAACATGGTGTTCTGCAGTCTGTGCAACTGGAGAAACAGCACTTGAAGTCAGGGTCACCTCTTTACCAGGATCAGCCTTGAGAAGGCCCCAGAGAAGGCATCCTCCCTGCTCCAGTCCAGCACGGGCACACTGTTACTCTTGGTTGGAGCCCACGCTCTTGAGAACTTATTTCCCCTTCCCCCACCAGACCATACGGTTCTCTTCCTTGGACACAGATGCTTCGGTTCTCTTCTGCGGAACTAGACCAGCAGTTGCATTTTCACTGTCCAGTTAACTGATTTTGTAGACTTTGGTGAATACTGAGCAGCTCTCTTGATTAGTCACTGCGGACAGAGAGTGGAAGTGGCTGCTTGCCTTTTGCTTCAGCTTCCATACAAATAACACAAGCCTAGGGCAGAGGCCACAAGGGCTGGAGCAAGCAGGACTCCAGCAGGCCCCAGCCTCCCTGCCCCTGCAAGGCCTGGGGAAAGGAGGAGCTCTCACCGTGGAAAGGTCATTGAGGTGCTGGAGGGAGTTCGGAGAAGGGCAACAAAGCTGCTGAGGGGTCTGCAGCACAAGTCTGATGAGGAGCGGCTGAGGGAACGGGGGCTGTTCAGCCTGGAGAAAAGGAGGCTGAGGGGAGACCTGATTGCTCTCTACAACTACCTGACAGGAGGCTGTAGCACGGATTGGGTTGGTGTCTTCTCCGAAGTAGCAAGTGACAGGACAAGAGGAAATGGCCTCAAGTTGTGCCAGGGGAGGTTCAGATTGGATATTAGGAAAAAATTCTTCACAGAAAGGGCTGTCAGGCATTGGAACAGGCTGCCCAGGGAAGGGTGGAGTCACCATCCCTGGAGGTGTTTAAAAGAAGCATAAGATGAACCTCTTGGGGACATGGTTTAGTGGTGGACTTGGCAGTGTTACGTTAATAGTTGGACTCCATGATATTAAAGGTGTTTTCTAGCCAAAATGATTCTGTGATCCCATCCAGAGGGCAGAAGCACAGCGGGACCAGCACCAAAGGCTGGCAATGTGCTGCTCCAGCCCGTGTCATCTCAGAGACCAGAGGGCATCATGTAGAGGCGCTTTGTCACATTACTAGGCTGTAAACCAGCTGCTTGTGTTTTGCTTAGGATTTTGTTCCCCTTTCTCAACTGTGAAACACCAAAGCATGAATACAGAGAATGTCAAGTAACTCCGAGCAGTTGCAGTGTGATGAATGCAGGCCTAGCTATTACATGGAAGTCCATAAGCAGCCCAAGGCACAAAGCAAACCTAATACACGTGCCTGCTTTAGAAATGGCACTTGTGCACTCCTCCAGCCCCAACTCTCAACTCTCCCCCTCAAACACCAGCATTTTTGCTATGGAACAGAAAATAAAAGAGTAAGAAGCAGCTGATGCCCACAAGTGCCTCCAGGCTGGTAGAAGCCATGCAAGGACAAGGATCCCCTGCTGTCACGGGCAAGTGTTCCGGTGTATTTTCTGTGTGGGTATCATTATCCAACTACACCTTCCACAACAGGAGCCACTAGTTTCTCTTTCATGGAAGCTGACTATTTATCTTTTATTTTCCTGTTAGCTAGTGCCTAGCCCGTGAAGAAATAATCTCTCCCACAACTAGTTAAAAATGCATTCAGAGGAGGACTCGCAACCAAACAAATCTGTCACCCAATGAAGGCTGCATGGAATGTGCAGTAAAGCCAATTAAACATGCAGAAAGTTTAGAGCAAGTTTCTAAACTAGACCCTTACTCAGAGGCCCATGCTGTGCCAGCTCCAACAAGCTTCTTCCCAGAATACTGAACCCCATGACACGGCTGCAAAGGAATCACGCATATTTGAAGAAACGCCAGTGGAGGCTGTTACAGTCTGAGTAATATTTATTTTTTTAAAAACACATAAAAATAAACACATTCAAAACAAAGTGCTTTTTGGAGCACTGAGCTCAGCCAGTCCCACAGAAGTCTCCTTTTCTATCATCACCATTAAGTGAGAGGGTTAGGGGAGGCAATCCAGCCACCACAGCGTTCCTCCTCCTCACTGTACTCCAAGACACAATGGGCACGGAAACATTTACTTCCCACTGTGGAGCTACAGCCAATTACACAGATAGGTACACTATAAATAAAAATATTTTTCTACCGATACCTTAAAGCCTATGTGGTAATGCTTACTCATTTACAGCAGTGATGGGCTGGCCATTAAGTTGCAACATAAACTTGACATTAATTACTATGTTAAAATATTTCAATTTCCGATTTGAGATCTGAGAACAATTTTATCTCACACACAACGGTATACAGCGACGTGCATAGATAATGCCCTTGAACCAAAGATACATTTAGCCTGTTATCAAAGAGGGTCACAACCTGGAGTTACCTTCTCAGATCAAAAAATATATGAGGACATACTCTTTGTCTGTTTATTACTATATATATTTTATATCTTTTACATATGTATATATATACACACATATTCTCTATTCTATCAACTCCTGTGTTTGCGGTACTTGATTAAGTTATCATGAATTTCAAAAACACACTAATTCTTCCAAGCATTATCATTTCCAGGATTCGTTTTCTTCACTATGTCCGGAGATTCTGACGCCATGCCTTGCTCCCTACTCTATTACCTCTTTTTGTCCTGTCCAATCCCTTCCCAAAGGCTGAATTTAGAAATTATGATAAATTAATTTTTCAATACAGCTGAAAAGACAGTAGAGGAGGAACTTGGTATCCCCTTAACTTACAAGCGCTATACAAAAGTGACCCAGGCAGGCCTACTGGGTCAATGGTAAAAACCTGCAGTCAGGAGTAACACATAGTTCTGAAACAGATCCCTCCACTTTCTGCCTTCCTACTTATTTTGTAACAGCCAACAGTGACCCATGCAGCAAGGGGGGAAAGAAGCTGGGATAGAATTTCTGTTCATAATTGGTGTGGTCAGTCAAGTATACTCAGCTTTCAAGGAGTTTTTAAAAGTAAAAAGCCAGAAAATACAATACATATGCACAGTCTCATTAAAGAAAAACATTATAACATCATACAGCTGAATAGGCACTGCAGTGAGGCTGAAAAGAGAAAGTCTGTGTAAGGAACCAAGAGCTTACTATGACTGCAGCACATTAATGTGATCCAGATCAGGCAACACCGCTGTGCCTCCACTGGAAAGCGATGTAACTGGGACATCCAGGCAGCCCAATCTAGAAAGGAAAGGCTGATGTATAACACGCTCGTTATTATAACACAATGCTCTTCCTCCTCATGTGAGCAGCAATCAGCTCTCAGGAGCCATGAACTTCACGCTATCCCAGCGCCAAAGGAAGCTGGTCCTAATTGTGAATTTCTCAAGCTTTCTTACTCAGAAATAAAATTTCAACATGTCGCTTTATTTTATCAACCTGTTTCATGCATCTGTGCTGATTCACATAGTGTGTGAATTCTGTGCTGATTCATACTTGCTGCTTCGTCCTTTGATTTTAAACCAAGCAGGGAAGCCACAGTCTATCCTTGTGTATTACAAGACATCATATTTCATCAATTTAACCTACCATTGAGCCCACCTACTCCTCTGTGAGTGTCCTGCTCAGACGGGATATCAGCCTTGATTTGAAGGTATCAGAAGTCCAATTTTGCGCTTGTGACTAATCATCCTCACTGCTAAAAGGTGATACGTCCCATCCACCCACCTTCTGAATTTCAGCATGTTGGGCTTTATCTGCCAGATACTGGAGACATTGAAACTTTCTCCACTACATCATAAGCACTTCAGTATCAAGTACTTTCTTCCTGTTCCTTCCATGCCGTGGTTATGTCCACTGAGGTGTCCCCTCTGTGGTGGGGAATTACTCTGTCCTTCTCAGGTAAACTTTGACAACCTTTAAAGCTGTGCAATACTCCTATTTCATTACAGTCTACCAAGGAACCAGACAAAGAACCCAGCTGAGGAGGCTGCCCTCTAGCTGTGCCACCCCTCAGCGGGATAAAAAGGCTCCCACCATTCAGCAGCTGACTTGGGAGCTGCTCAACAGAGATTCTCTGCACCCCTAACTCCAGCAGCAAATATAACCATTACCATTTAAGCAGTGTTTTACTCTTCCTACTCCCAATCCCTAACAAACCAAAACATTCTGCTCTACAATGCCTTTTCTCAGTCCCACCCAATGTCACCAATCAGATCTCTACAGGCCACGAGAAATAATTCATTGAGGAACTCACAGTTATATCCCCCCCATTAAGAAAAACAAACACACTAGAAGAGGCAGGGAAGGACTGGCTGTACACAAACAGAATCCCAGAAGAGACCATCTGGCCACCTCATTTCATTGCAAAAATCAGTTTCCTCCCAAGGGAACGTGAAACCATCCAAAACAGAAGCTGCAGCAACCTTGTAAAATCCCAGCTAATGGGAAACACCTGCTTGACATTGTGCACACACTGGTGACCTCTAAGCTTATGCTGCCCAGATGCATGTGTCCTTGTTAAAAAAAAAAAAAGACCCTAAACTTAATCTACACAAGCATGTAGGTCAAATTATTGCATACATTTTTCTGATAGAATTTCTATCCCTTACCAGGGAAATACAAAGGAGAGCTGCGAAGCGAAAGTAGGCAGATGGTGACAAGACAGCAAAGGTCATAATGAGAGCTCTCAAAGCAGACAAAGAGAAGCTATGTAAAGCTTAAGATTGTAATTTTTCAGCCTTTTTTCCTAGCTTCGGCATGTAAAAGTAGATTTTAACAAATCCTATTAGCAGAGTATAAAAAAATCCAGATATATGCAAATACATAAATAGCACTAAAAAGGTATTTTTTGTTCTGGAGTTTAGGTTGGTTTGGGGTTTGTTTTGGACTGGGTTTTCAGTACTCCAAGCACCTGTCTGTGAGCCATCTCTGCTGACAGCTCCTTCCAAGACAGCACGCTGATGCAGCATTCACTGTGCGTCAGATTTCTTTCATGGTTGCAGCAAAGTGTCGCTTCCCATCTAAATACAACATGGACTCTGAAATAAGGCGGAGAAAAGAGAGAACCACATTAGTAACTCAGTATCAATACTGGACAACTATAGAGAATGGTTAAAATTAAGCAGCAATCCACATTGTCATCAAAGCATATGGTGTGGTTTGCCAGGAAATCCTGCTAAATTCATCAAATGCCAATAGTTCACCTATTAAAAAAGTCATCTTTTCTACAGAGCTATGATGACAATGTTTTAACTGGATACTTGCCTCCATACGTTTTGGGGACAACCCGTGGGACCTCGTTTTCCGATATAAATGTAAAATGGAAGATATTGGTTGTCTGGTGCTCTCTGGTATCTGCATCATAAACCTCACTGTGTACTCGAACCTGGATGTAGTTTTTTTCTGTGTAACAGACCTGCGCAGTTAAGACAAGAGTTATAGCTTGTAATGTTGTCATTGGCACTGAAAAGCTCTGACAGACTTCATTGCACTGTTTAACAGGAAAATCACACGCTCTCTTAATGCAGTGTTCATTATCAGGGATTAACGACTACAGCAAATATAAGTTATTCTTTTCAAAAAGAAATCAGCTCCTACCTGTCCAGAAAGCAGTAATAAGGATCCAACCTCAACTGGCCTCTGAAACATGATATCATCAACAGATACGATAAATGGTCTGGAACCCCTGAGCAAGAAAAAAGAGAAATTTCTTCTCAAGAATAATGAGGGTGTTTGGAGAAATTTAAAACATTTCATCAGCAGCATTTTAATCGAGGGTTACTAGAAAACAGCTCTCCCTCCTAAACATGGGACACAGGAAGCACTGAAGAATTATGTCACCGCCCAAGACAAAAATATCTAAAGGAAACCTCTCACGCATAAAAATACACACTCTCGAAGGAAACATTATTGCATCATTCTTGTATCTTATGACTTACACATGCTAGGCAACCTTCAGGCCATCCTTGCTTAGGCCTCAGTTTTCCAAGCACTGACATGAAACACTTCACCTTCTGTCAAGCAATGCAGCCTCCATTACATTTACGCACTGACCTCAGCTGGGTGGTGACCCCAGTCACACTTTCTAAGCACAAGTAGTTAGTAGAAGAAGTTCAGAAACTACTCCTCTTGTGTACGGAATGAGAACATGCCATATTTATTTGATAGAATGTCTATTTTATACAGTTAGAAAGAAAACGTATCTTCAAAAGTCAGTCTCAGAAAAAGGATGTATTTTCTAACTTGACATATAATGCTTAAAAACCAAGCTCCAAGGAGCAAGACACAAATCTCTTCGTAAGTAGAACAGATGCTCTAAGGAAAACAGTGCTGTGCCCCAAGAGTGCAAGATTCTACTAGACGCCCAGGTCTTTTCTACTCAGATTGTCATTAGGTTGGTTACCTTGCCTTCCTGACCTACATATATGCGCACAATGCTCAGGTTTATATAAATATTGCAGGTGTATAACTCACCCATAGCTGCAAGCATTTGCCCATCCCAGTTCAAACGCCTTTCTCATGAGAAAACCCCCAAAGATCCTATTGAAGATGTTCCGTTCCTGTATGTGGAAACAAAACCAAACTGCTACATTATACTTATTATTTTCAAAGCATTGTGTTGAAGTCTGCACTTCTGTTCACAGTATATAACAGAACTCACAGCATTTGAATGTATAAAAAGCATGACTGAACTATATATGCAAAAGTCCAAATGGCTGAGGCAACTCTACTTAATAGGAGCTCAACTGACTTATCTGACAATATAAGATAAAAACTCAAATTGAGACAGCAACCAGAAGCCCAACTTAAACAGTTTGCAAAGGAATTTCTTTACACAAAACAAACAGTCTGGTAAGAAAACGAGGTAATTAAAAATCTTCTGGTTTGCAGTGACAATCCATATAGATAATAGAAAAATGGCAAAAGAAACTAAGATCTAAATACATTGCAAGAACTGCAGAACTAAAACAAAATAATGGATTGACTAGTCTTACAAGACAATTAATAAGTAACTATTTCTGTAATCCATTGATATTTTTCAAAATACCTGAGGATGGCAAATCTGCAGGCCTTTTAGCTTTGCATCTTCCATCCATACCGAATTGGGTGGTAATTTACGACTGCGGAAACTTACTGTCCTTTGGAAGAGACAATAAAGTTTATAGCCCAAATTAGCAGAATTCAGCAAGTCAAAAATGCACAAATAGTAAAGGCAGACACACACTAAAAAAACCAAAACACCACACATACACACAAAAACCCCAGATCAAATGGAAATGCTGTCACTAAAAACTGTTCCAACTGACCTTGAAGCCTTATCTAACATGATACTTTGATTTGTTACTGCAATAAGCGCATGCTCCTGATCTTTCCAAAACTTCTGCTAACGTTCGAGCTTATGTAAATGAACAAGCTTGAGAAAGGTACACCAAAAAAAAAATTAATCACAACTACAAAGCACACACTTTGTCAGAAAAGCCTTACTCTACTTTTTAAGTCATAATATGAACGAAAAGCACACAATGAGCTAACAGAGTAATTCAACATCAAACATGCAGACGGTTTGAGGTTTTCAAATCCAGACAGAACATGTACAAAATATATCTGCCAATTTTAAGGGAAAGTATGTCTCATTTTGCTGAACAGCTTTGAAAACAACAATTGTATAATGTTAGTAAGCTAAAGAAATTATAAATTATCCACAAATACAACATTGCACTAATGTCATTAGGCAATGTTCTATCACCATTGGCACTGGACAACTTCACACAAATCTCAAGTTTAAGAGAAGCACACCAACAACAGTCTTCCTCAAATAATGTTGTCAGGTATGACATTTAAAACACATTGCAAAGTTACCTGTTCAAAACATGGCCAACTCCTGCCCTCACAGTTTTTTTTTCTCTAGATATAATGGCAGAAAACTCTTAGGCTGTGCAAGTCACATGGCTGCAAAAGCATACTGTTCCCCTGTTTGGTTAAACATCATTAACCTGTTCCTCAACATTATTCCTAACAGCTTGCTCAGAACAGTTTGTGCTCACGCTGTCACTTTCACCATCTGGGCACAGCTAACACTCTTTAATGACAGAAAATTCTTTTAAGAGATGCAGATGGCACATTAAAGTTCGTAGCTGTGTTTCAAATAAAATTATATGGAATTTAAACAGTGAAATGGGAAAACAAAATGCATGCATTTATTTCAGACTACCCTCTTACGACCACTCACTCAAAAGGCACATCACTTTTCTCTTACATAGGACTTCAGTTCTCCTCCACCCCTCCCCTTCTTGCCTTGTGTCCAATGTATTAAGGAATATGTCATGAATAATGTTTCTTTCTTCTGCAGTGGGAGCCATTTTCAGTAAGGAAGCAGTGCTGAAATCAATCCTCTTCAGCTTGTTCACTAAACATGAAAAAAGATATCAGGAAAAAAAACCACACACACACACAAAACACACACACATCTGGTTTGGCTCTGAACATTTTTAACCTGCAACCAGCTCTTTCCTCTTTTCTCCCCTGTAACTTAAAAGCTGTAACTTCACAGCCTCATAAATTGAAACAGAAATTTGGCTTTTAAAATTGACTGTATCAAAGAAAAAATGAGGCAGAAGTTCACTGTTTCCAATGTGATGAAGACCTTTTATCCATATACCGTGATACTCAGCCATGACTCCTACAGGAAACTTAAGTACCCTCCTCAAAGTACAGAAAAACCTATCAAATAAGAAATCCTACAGAACAAACAATCTTCTTCAGGTTTTGCTCATGGTACAAGAATGCAAGTTCATGATAGAACTCATTACCATAGACCACAACGACTGAAATTTTAGCTTAAAAGATCTTTTGTTCAGTTTATTCAGTCTTTAATGTTTCTCTGATTCTCTGCTTTGAAATTCCAGCTTGAAACAAAAGATGGAGCTACACACTCTTTCCACTGCTCTCCCCGCTTCCTCTTCTGAGTTTCTTTCCAAAAAGAACGTGGGCACCCAGACAGGTGAGGAGCTGCGACGCACCCAGCAGACCCACCATGGGGACAATCAATCAGTCAGAGCACAAGGAAAGCCCGTGCTGCACTCAGGTCTAAGGTGGAACCAGCATCCTAGAAACAGAGGAGTCTTGGAGGGCTGCAGGGCACACCAAGAGCGCCCTTGTTTAGCCAAAGTGTTCCCAAACATGAGAGCAGGCTTTTAAACTATCTTACACTACTGATACCCATGAGACAGAACAAAAACCTGATTTTAAACAAACTAGGAGCATTTCTAAGCAGCAGAACTTCCACAGTCTACTTCCTTCCAGCTCCTAAGCTGAGCCTGAGGCAGATGCGTATGCTACCAGGAAGCATGACATACATTCCCCTTGCTTGATGATTTCTTCCTCCTCAGGGGTCTCAGGAACAAGTGGATTAACAAATGCTGGCCTACGGACAAGAATTATTTTGAAGTTATGAACATTGCAAGAATCTGTCCTGTGAATACATTATAACAGTTTTCTATGTTTGCTTACATACACATTACAAGATGAAAATACATGCACTTCAGGTTATGTGGCAGCTGCCAGGAGAATATCATACTAGCTTTAACTCTGAAGAAGCAGTTAAGTGATCCAACCACTATTTAATTGAGAAAGAGTAAGCAATGCACTTCTGCTTCTTAAAGAGCTAAAACTGTACCCATACATTATAATGAAGAGTATCCAAGCAGAAAACTGCTTAGAAACGGAGCAAACTAAGGTGTGATGACCTAGGATAGTCTAAAAGAGATACAGAAAACTTGAATGGTGGTGAAACAGAAAGAGCACGGTGCTGCAGCTGGCAAGCGTTGTTATAATCTACACATTCCCATGACAGCCTTATCAACAGCCAAAAGCTGTTTACCACATGTACCACTTATCAAAGATGATACGAGGCCGCCTCGCGTACAAATTTGTATGTGTACTGCATAAGGATGTTTACTCTAACCTAATTATATAACATTTAATTATTTCTTTTCACAAGACAAGGCAAATGCTTATTTTTAAGAGCCATTCTTTCTCATTATTTCCAATTATCGACTTTGCTGAACAGTTTCACCTCTCCCCCAAGCCTTTACTTGAGCTGGTGACAAGAGGTGTGCAGAGAGGACCTTTCCCCTTGGATCAAACTGCCCTTTCCTGGTTTGCTAAAGCACTGGATTTTAGAGACACACCAGCTCCTTCTCCTCAGCTCAGGAGACATCTACATCAGCTCGTCTGCCCAAGACCTGAGCTGCTGAGATGCAGGTTTGCTGTGGTCCTCAAGCCACACATCCACATTTCTGTAGCACTATACTCAACCTAACACAGCCTGTACTTCTCCGAAAAGTTTTTTTCTCGTATAAATACCCTGCTGATAAAGACAGAAGGCTTCCAAAACACAGCTGGCTTGTGGACTGCTGCATTGAAGGGCAGCCACTGAAGTTTTTATCTAACTGCACAACTCCATGTAGACTTGTGCTTAGTCAATCTGCTAGCATACAATTACACCAGATTTGATGCAATTCTTTTGCAAAATAAGTCCTTGAAATGTGAACCATAAATATAAGTTTGTGTATATACATATATTTAAATGTACAGTATGTTAAGGGATTTGGAAAATATCTCACAAGTCAAATGAAACCAACCTAATAATTACTTAAAATATTATCAGGACTAAATAATTATGTCAAGCAAAAGCCCTTCATTAAACATATGCTTCTTAATTAAATACAGGCAATTATTTGAACTAGTTAGAAACAGAAAATTGTTTATTACTTTTGCAGGCTATATAAGAAAGGGATAAGAAAGACAACTGATTTTTCTGGTGCTGGAGTCATAAACCAAAACTGAAACTGAGCAGCCTGCTATTTTAATGACTAAAGAATTACAGAGAGAGTAAAACCAGAAAAGTAAGAAAGTTTGTGGATTTTTTAAATTTCTGTGGAGACACTTATCAGTTCCATGTTACTTACATAAGCAAGTTTAAGGTCAAATTACTCTGATGACACCTATCATGTCTATTAGGGAATTAATGGCATTATTCACTCAAAGACTAACCATTGAAACTCAATCTTTTCCATTTTTATGGCTGAAGGCAATTAATTCTAACAACTACTACAAGGCAGGTGAGTTTCTAGCAGGTTCATTAACTTCTGTGTTCATCAGGACAGACATTCAAACACAGGGAAAACTGGTTAAAGGAAAGTCCCAAGACTAACACCAGTTCCAGTATCATCTGACTGCTGATAGCAATGCTCTGAAGCTGGCCCCAGGGAAGTAACACTTGCCAGCAGAAAACATCAACTATGTGATTTATTTAGCATCTACACTATATGGCTTCTGCACATACATAGCAAGCTGCCACGTTTGCTGTTTTCACCACAGCAGGAGTCTGAAAACTATTTTCCTGTCCTACAAATTACCGTTTATTCTCTGGATCCCGGGCCACCATGACAAAGGTTGCATCTAACACAGGGCTGTAATCACCATCATGTAGCTAAAAGAGACAAGAAACAATTATATTTTTAACTCTCAAATTGTAAATGTGTTTAGCAAGCTATTCAGTTGACATCAACTATTTCATCACACTGTCAATGTGGTTTACTTTCATGTTCTGTCATCCCTTCCAAGATCTCTCACAACAGGTCGAAGAGAAGGAAATAATACAAATTAAAACTCTGGTTTCATGAATTCTGCAATGGAAACATTAAGCAGGGAATGCTTGTTAACTGCTACTTTCAGCTGGGAAGCAGAGGAAATCAACACAGGCTTTGTAAAAGGACACACTTACCCTTTATTCTGAGAAAAGCAACAATTTGTTGTCAATAGCAAATTGCCACTAATGCCAGCACTGCGAAGAGTTCAGACAATAAAGGTGTGACATTATCTTCTACAGCAGATACTTTACTTTAGGAGACCAACTGGATTTAAAAAAATACCTGTTTATCTGAATTATAGCCACTAATATCACTGAAGTGTTCATAGCGTATCTCTGTTACTCTACATAATTAAACAACTGAATTAACATTTCAGTTAATCAATTGTCAGTGAGTATTTAACAAAAAAGTTAAGAACTTTTTAATTGAATTATTATTATTATTCCTTTTGCTTCCTGCACAGTGTAGCCTAGTTACACCATTCATTTTATTTATTTTCTATTATTTAGTATTTAATAACTTATTATGCTACACAGTAGATAAGATGAACACAAGAGATACAATTTAATACTGAATCTGAATACTAACATTAAAATTTATAAATCTACAAAATGCAAAGGTATAATGAAAACGAAGTTTTTCAAAAGCAGGGAGAAAAGAACATGCAGAGCACAGCCACCGATTTTTTTCTGTTGGAGTACTGTGTTGCAACTTAATTTAAAAATGTTGGTTAGGAAAAATGCATGCCTTGAAAGAAAGAGTAGCACAAGAGTATCTTGCTGCATCTAGAAGATTGCAAGTCGTCTTGCTCTTGAAAACTAAGGCTGTCTTGAGCCCTTCAAAAGCAGTTATTTTAGAAAATAATTTAGATTGCTAATGTCATCATCCAGACTTCCCCCTGTAGCACCTCATGCCTGTCGTAAGATGGAGAGAAGTCACAGGAACCAACCTGCAGCATGTGCATCTTCACTTCCATTGAGGTCTTCCCAACCCAGGAAACATTGCCTGTGAATTTGATGTCACAGTCTGGATATATAATCTTCTTGCACAAATCTACAAGACAAACATTAGTGGTTACTGGAGACAGACCACTCACATCTAACAGGAGAAACACCTGATTCTCCAAGACCTTTTTGTGTTCTGCAAGTGGTAACACATGCAAAGACAAGCCAGGAAAGGCAACTGTTGCCAGGGAGCATAGCACTAGCCTGCAGCTTTTGCCTCATCAGACTTGTAAAGCCAGAGCAGGAGGAGGACACAGGCACACGGGTGGCACACAGGTGCCAGACTCACAGAGGTGTTCATTAGAACATGTGACGCAAGCAAGGTCCAGCTCCACCAGAACAAACACTGTTCAATAATGACATTAAGAAACTCACATGCCAAAATAAAACTAAACACAGAAGTGCAGGAAGCATGAAAGCTGTATTTTGAAGGGAAGGGAAATCTGAAATGACAAAAAGCATCTCAGAGTTCAAAGCCAAAACAGGATCAAGTGAACTAAACAGAAGACAGACAAAGGTCTCCTCAGCAACAACCACGGGAAGGCAGTAGCTGCTGGAAAAGACAAACAGATTAAACCTTCTCTACTGACCAAATTGCCACTTACTGATTTTATCCACCAGAGCTGTAACTACGGACAAGGGAGACCTTGGCTGCATTTCCTGCTTGGTGTGCGTGTAGCAAATAAGAACTGTGGAAAGACCAAAAACTGAATCAGCTCATTAACAAAAACAGCAGTGGAGCAGATCAACACCATCTTTGTGAAGCATGAGAAGTATCTGCAAAGCACAAACTAAAGTATCGTACTGTAGGAGTGCACATGAATTCCACGTTTTCACATATATGACTCACGGGGTTGCTATAAAGAAACCAGTGATTCAGCAGCTGTCTCAGTTATGTGCATATTTATTTACTACAAAGAGAAATTTAGCTGAGCACTTTAAATCAACCCATCGCTCCACTTCCAGTCCCACATAATCTCTTCCCTCTACCCCTGCAGCCTACTGTCTCACATCCTTCCTACCTTCTATTTCAATTTCATGCAGGTTGTCCAATGATACATGCTGTCTGAGGACTTATTTTCAAATACTGATTCCTTTTAAGAGGTGCAGATTAGATAAACTGTGCCTTACAGGCATGAAAAGCATCATAAGAGATATTTATCACACTGTAATTACTACTAGCCGAACCACCATTTAAATTCATTAGCTCTGCTTATAAGAGCATGTCCAAGTAAACAGACTCCTTAAAGTAATATAAGGCTATAAAGATTTTTTTTTTCTAGTACTCACGTGATTTTCACTCAACACAGATTTCCATAATCAGAAGTATCTGTTTGTACTTCATGAGATAAGAGAGAAAGAAGATACCTGCCCTTCCAGGTAATGTAAGATCTGTTTTACCCAAAAGTTACTGAAGCCACAATTCTAAAAACTGTTATACCTATCAACTCATGCCACTAATGTGATTAGTAAGAGTCTGAACAGGATTTATCAGAATCCTATTGCCAAAGACAAAAAAGTAGAAGTCAATCAGACCTTTATGCAGTACATCTGCTGAAATCACAGAATATACTGGGGGCAGGGGGCACAAGGGTAGATGAAACAGTACATTTTCCTATCAAAACTGCTGGCCAGCATCCTGAATATTGTGTAATTGGGATAAAATATTGATTAACCCAAAAAGATACATCCCCAGTGGAACTGGCTGAAGCCCACTATGACTACAAACAAGGCAAAGACATTCTGTGCTGCAAAAGGAAAAACCTAAGCTTCACAGATTTCCAGGGAAAAAAAACAAGGCACAGAATGAAAAACAGGTTCATCTCATCTACCAATGGAGAGCAGTCAATAGTTTCAAGTCTCTTATTCTAATTCAGGACAGGTACTGAAGCCACCATCTTCCAAATCCCAGAAATAAATATCTAGCTACTTTTTCTATCCTTGATAAATACGCGACATGCATTCAGTTGTTTCTCTGCCCTCTTCAGCTTTGCCCACCTGGACCCACAAAAGGTCTTTCTTTCCTGCTAAAAAAACCCACACAAACCTGTTCCATTCAGAACTTTCCCTTAATAAGCACTTCTTCTTTGTCAAAAACCTCCACCAAAATGTTCTCAATGAACAAGAGAACCCTGATGAAGAAGGAAGTCACCTTGTGACATTTTAAGAGAAAACTATCTCCAAGTTATATTAACAACCTGGCACTTACTCAGCTGCAAAACCAAAAATCTTGAACTTTTAAAGACCATGAACGAATAAAAAGGAGGAAAGAAAAATAAGAAAGCTAACTCATTAAACAACTGAGTTGTTTGTACCCTTAACATCAATTTGCAGACAGGTCCCAAGAATCTATCTCAAGTATTTTTCATCTGTTTTCAACAGTCACTTTCTGTTCTTTCCAGATTATACACTCTTCCCCCTAAATGGAAGATTAAAATATTTGCACCTCACTATGTGTTGGGTTTTGTGGCATTTTGGTTTGGGTTTTGTCTGTTTGTTTGTTTTTTAAGAGAAAAATCATATGTTTTAATTTGAAATGGTGTGGTCTGCAATTTTTTTCTGATTTAACACTCAATGCAGATTCACAGTCTAGGCTCCTTTGTCAGTAAATCATTCTGGTCCCTCACAAAATTGACAGAGACAAGAAGCTGAGCTGAGTGATTTTGTTTCTGTCTGTTCTTTATCATCCTTCCTTCTCTTTCAGCATCAGTATCCTTTCTTTTTTTCCTTCTCTTTGATATAGTGCATTGATGTGACCCCCTCCCTGAGGTCATACTATGTCACACCAAACAGCACTCAACAGTACTCAAAACTCACTTTGTCAGCATTACTTGTGCACTCTTTTCAGGGGCACCGATACATACCTCCTAAACTGTCAAGATCTTCAAGTATCCTTCCAAACCTGTAAGATACATTTTTTTGACAATTAAATACCTACATCCATACTAAATGAAATTTAACACTTTCCTGTATGTGTAACATGGTTGCTTTGTTACCTTACACTGTTGTGTACATTCAGGTACTTTTCTCTTATTTCAGGTTGACTTCCTAGAGGCAGAATAACTTCCAAGTAGCTGTCCTTCATTCTCCTAGGAGGGAGATCTTCCTGCCGTTTTGCCAACAAAGTGTGAAGAGCTTTTCTTTCTTGCATTGCTTGCACATGATCCCTGGTAAGAAAAACACCACTCTGTCTGGCGTATGGCCACAGAACTGCAACCCTAGCTAAAAGAGGTCACATTGAGTATTATCAAAATGAAAACAAAGAAGAAGTAGAAATAGCAAGACACAGTAAACGTGCCTTGAAAAGAAAGTGAAATGCGCATAACGAGATGTGCTAAGCAAGACTACCGCAGAAAACTTTTAAATAGTTTTGTGTAGAAGTAGCAAGCATGTACCTTGCTCTAAACAGATGAAGAAAATTTATCTAATTCTGAATGCTACCAAAATGGCTCCCCTTAAAAAGAATAAATCAGACATAATTTAACATATGAGGTTTTATGCATATTCATTTCTCCCACAACTACTGCATTATAACTCTTCCTACAGTGCCGATTTTAAAGTACTGACTGTTAATTTAAAATCTCCCCTCTTGAGAGGGCAGATGTAAAGAAGTTGACAAAAAAACCTAAAGAAGCAGATATATAGCATTGGTTAGTACCAACAATAAAGTACTAATCTGCTAAGACCTGCTATCCTCCACAGGCAAGTTCTCCCTTTACAGCATCAGTTCATATAGCATACAGTCAATCAGCAAGTTAAAAGAAAGGGAAAAATTATCCATTTCTCTTTCAATTCCTACCCAGTCATCTTATGACTCGACAGGAAAGTTACAGAAAGACACAAAACCGAAAAGGGAGCACTGCCCCTCCAGAGCTGCTTTTCCAGCACCACGAAGTCAGAGGGGTTGCAAATCTCCCAAATGAGTAAAGGCCAATTCACTGTCACTTCTTTGCGACCTACCAAGTCAGTTCCTCGCGCGGGTGTCTACAAGACAGAGCAACTTGGCCCAGCATTCTCTTTTGCCTGTTCCTCCAAAGTTTCCTCCCGCCAAAACCGCAACCTGACTGAACAAAGCAAGCATTCCACCACATTCCTAGAATCAACAACAAAGCCCTAAAAAACCTAACGGTTACGCATGCAACAGTTCTGATATAAAGCCAAGGAGTAACCAAAACGATTGACCCATTTCACAGAGCAAGAGAAGGCATAAACTATCATGTAACCAAACTGAATTTTAAACTTGTGGATATGTGCCGTTCATTCAGTCATGCATGCTGCATTGCCAAGATCTGAGTGCCATTGTGTTTAACAAAAACAATTAAAAAAAAAAAAACAAAACTTTAAGAAAACAACAGAAAGAACCTTTTCACCAAAAAGAAAATTTGTCTTAAGTTTGACTTTGGACGAATCCTGGGTATTAGCCATTTAAGATGAAGACTTTTTTGCCATGAGTTTTATTTCTGGAAGAAGAGAGGTACAAAGCAGTCACGCTTCAACATACTTATATTCCCTCTTTTCTGTTTAATAACTTTGAGGGAAAGATTAATAATCCATGATCAAAGAGAGTAAATGTCTAGCAGAAAATTTCAGTAAGCTTTGTTTGTTTGTCTCTTTTAAATATGAAATATGGTTTACCTCATCTGGGCAACATGACTACTGCATAGTTCAGACAACAACCTCCTCCAGAAGGTTACTGTTTGAAGTTATGCCACTGCATAGAAATACAACATACTACATGACTAAGGAAAGATGCAATGTCCAAGATGATGCACCTTTAGGCTTTTAAAAATATTTGTTTCCAAGGCCTTTCAGTGAAAGGTTTAAGAGCAATTAATCAGAAATTTGTCTACAAACACAAAGAAACCAAACAATAAAAATGTAACTATATTTTCTTTTCCCTACTCCCATCCTGGCTCCTCTGAGGTCAGCAGCAGAACTCTTCTTGACTTCAGCTTCAGAATATACTTGTCAATGTATGGAAGTATTTGGCTCCAGGCAGTAACAGTTTTAACAGATAAACACTGTTACATACTGCAGTACCAGCCATATTGTAGCAATATTGCATCTAAGTATTAACTAATATCTGCCCTAAACATTCTGAGAAATTACATTATCTATTTCTGAAATGGCCACAACTCTATTTAGGCTACAACTAGCAATGAACAGATTAACAGTCTTAATTACAATTTAAGTACAAAATGATAATAAATATATAAGCAAGATCTTTCTTGCTAACACAAGGTGCCACTGGCCCTTGCAAGATAAATCATGAACCAAAGTTTCCTTTTAACAAAATCAATGGCCTAAGGCGTTCCTCCAACACACAGCACTCCCTCTCTCCCAGCAACCCAGGCGTACGCACATCAATCCTTCCCTAGTTCCCATCTTGGGACCCCTGTCAAGCTGTTCCCTGAGGTTTGTCCTCTTCAGTCATTCCCTGGCCTAACTCAGTTAAAACACCAGCTGTTCAGTCTCTGCATGTGTCAACTGTATGTCATTCCATTATAAAACTAGGATCTCAATGGCCGTACAATCCTTGTCTTCCAAACCTCCCCATATTAAACACATCATTCTCAAGCACTCCCAGCTATGGGCTCCCCAGCTTTACTCCTTCGTGGCACCTGAAGCATCCAGCACCCTGCAAACCATTTCTGCTGTATTTTCTATGGCACAACAGGCATACCTATCTAAGAAAAACGCTGCTGTGCTGATCCTGGCTTCAGTCTGTTTTCCTGCCAGGGTGAGAGCAGTGGGGGAAAAGAAATGGATGGAAGATGATATTTGACCAGAGTCCTCTCAAATCTTGATCCTCTGATGGCATTTCCATATGGCACGGTTCCTCCCCAGCCATCTTGGGCTGTAGCAAAGGTTTTTTTAAAAATCTGCTTCTGGAGCCCTTTCCATCTGAACTGCTGGAAATTTCAAGCCCCTTCATGCTTACACACTAGTCTTACTCAGCAAAAATCAGCTTCCATGATTCAGGCATTTTCTTTAGCATGCCTGTAATCCTGCTTAGATAAACCTTGTCAGAAGGCCTGGACACATCAGACACTCAACCCAGGCACACCTCTCTTCATTTCCCTATCAATGCACAAAGTGAGAAAGAAAAGCTCAGCAAACACAGTCATAAGAAAATTAACAATCAATACAACAAATATGGGATGAACCAAACCACAATATGTCATTCCCCCAGACTGCTATACTTTTTTCAGAAATATCAATAACAGAGAATTACAGTCAACTTTGGCTTATTCAGCGTAATGGAGGGGGAGGAACGTAACCTGAATAAAGCCAAAACATCAATTATTTAAATTATATGTAAATTAATTCAAAATTAAGTTACAGCAGAGAACATAAATGCCAAAGATGCTCCTGACTAAGGAGACCTCAGCCCCAAGCTGAGTTTTCCAAAGCGACATGGGTGCTGCCAGGCTATTCATAACACAGCCTGCTTCACACTGAACCAGCTCAGCTGCCTCAATCCAGTGCAGGATAAATTTCAACACATGGATAATCCACCAACAGACAGCTCAAGAGGTAGCAGCAACATAATATTTCAAGCCAGACTTTACAGCTTCCATTGGATTCAAAGCTAATGGGAGAATCTTGTAAGCCTCAAGATCACCTTTTTTTGTTCCTTTGGTGCTAAACATTGTTAATTCCACTACCACAACTCTGAGCTCTACCTGGGTTTTGCAAATAAAGTAAAATACATTTAATGTACACTGTACCTCCAGTTGGTAGATGCTCCTACTATATCCCTCAATCTGCTCCGCACTGAAAAAGAAACAAAAAATCAAAGCAAATCAAGCTTAGTTCTGCCAGTGATGAACATGAGGTTGCCTGGGGCTAAAAGGCACAATCCTCATCCCAGAACAGGAAAATTAAGCAAATACATGCAAATAGCAGCCCAGAAACAAAAGTTTGGCCAAATTCATTGCTGCTGTTAGTAGGCATATCACAATAATGGGTTGAGTAACACGATTCCGTAGCTTATTGTGTATAGCCAACAAAGAGTGTTTGTTAATGCAGTCAAACACCTGCAGTGCTAATTAGCAGCTAAAAGAGACAGTGGATCAAGATCACACTGAGGAATTTTAATGTGAAAATATTTCAGCTTAAACATAAACAAACTGTGGAGATAACACAAATCAGAAAGTCATAAAAGAACATTAAAAAGAACAGTGCAGCTGGGAGACAGGGAACGAGAAGAGTAGTACTTAAATAATCCCACCCATGAAGGCAGGCAACGTCAGCAGACTGGCTGTTGCCAGCAGGGTTTCATAGCCTAAAGAACACAGTGTTAAGACACTGAAGACAGGTCCATAAAATTGTTTCCGGCATGGTTTGCATTATCAGAGTTAATAATAGTTCTGCACAATTTTTTTCCTAAATTTCAAGAATAATCTTCATAAGCAGTTTTTCTGCTCTTTCCTTGGATGAGGCTAAGCGTGCTGAGATCCCATCAAATCTATCAAACTACTATATCATTGTCATGCAGTTGAAGGTATGCTGTTCGGAAACACCTGAAAACTAGCAGCAACAATTCCCAAGCTCAAAATAGAAGTTGAAAATTGCACAGTAGGGATTCCTTGCTTAGTTACAGAGATTGTTATATAAGGGAGTTCAAATATTAGGACAGAACAGTTAAGGACACATCAAGGAAGGGCTACCAAAAAAAAAATCCAAAATTCAATGGTGAAACAGAAGGAGGGCTGCTGGTGACTCATGAGCTGACCCTTTATATTTTTAGGTGATTAGACATCATCAAGCTTGGCACTTCTCAAGCTAAATGCCCAGTCAGAGTACTCACAGTGATGAGTAAGCTGTCCTGTGAACCCTGGAGTGAGCAGAGCCTGATTTCCTAGGTATTTACATCACATACCCCTCTCCCTTAGACAGATCCACTCAGTTCTGGCCCCCTCCTCCCCACACAGTCACTTCAGCTCCTGCTGCTTCCCTGCCCAAGTCCTCCACACCCCCAGCCCTGCAGTACCCCCAAACCTCCCCTTTCTCATTCCTTCCCCTGCAAGACCCCCAGCTCCTGTCCCTGCACCCCCAGCCTGCTCCTGTTTTGCCTGCCCGCTAGACAAGCACCAGCATGATCTGTGGCTAACGCCTGGAGCTACACAGGCACTGACTGACAGCCAGCACATGGATCCCTGTCACTCCACAACTGCCAACAACACCAGGGTCCATGATTTGGAAGCCAATTTTCACAAAGCTTACTGAAACACGGTTCTCTTCGAGAATTGTGTTCATCTACTGGGCTGACATCAAGTAACAAAAGATTCTGGAAGAACAAAGAGACAAGAAGATAGGCAGACAAAGACACAAACAGATTACTTAGGCCTCATTTCTTTAGGAAATTAGGATAAAAACATGTTTTGAAACAAGAAGAGTTCCACTACTAATTCTAAGGACAAAAAAAATTCAATGGAAGAAACTGACTGAAAATCCTCGAGTTGATTTTTTTTTGCAAGAGGGGGGTCTGATTTTTCTTAAGAAGCAGTGGGCTTGTCTACAGAATAGGCACTAGTTTCCTGTTACTCATACTCCACCTGTGAAGGATGCCATAGCATGCATTCGGTCAACACAGTGTTAGCAGAAACACTGTAACAGCTTCTAGAATACAAAACCTCCGTTTTCCAACAGTGTGCAGACTGTGCTGGGATGGAGGGGGAATGAACAGCACCTTCTCTTTGCTTAAACTAAGGTCATCTTCCTTTTCAACTCCGCAGAAGTAAAGAGCTCTGAAAAAAAATATTGGGTCCAAACCCGCAAATGTGTGAATACACTCCTGATTTCAATTTCAGGGATACAAGTAAACATTAGCTAGGCTGAGATTACATAATTTTTATTTTCATAATAAAAAGGACAAAGTGTAAGTGCATTTCTAAAATGTTGCCAAGCTAAATCTAGTCCATTCTACAGGCTCATAAGTATGTAGTTTTTATCTTTTTTTTTTCCCTTGGGAAAACTATATTGCTCTTCAAAATATTAGTTATTTTACGACAGAAATTTAAGTAAGTAATTAAGCATTAAAATGCACAAATTCTTCCTCTTCTCTTATTTGGCAAATGTCTTAGAAGCGCAAAACAATTACAGCAAATGGGGTTTATCAATCATTACCATTCTGTATATTTCATAGTATCTTCTAAACTGTGGTCAGTGGATCACCAATGCCAGAGCAGCAGGGCCTGGGTTTATCTGCACTGTGCTGCAACGAAGGATGCAGGGCAGCTGGACACAGTCACCGCATTCATCTCCACCAGTGAGACCTCTGTCCCCTTGTGCTGCTGCCTCCCCAGGCTGCATCCAGGTGCAGGTAGACTGCTAGGATGTATTTTACCACCAGTTTTGGTGTAGGGCTGGGTCTGTACTTCAGCGAACGATGCAGATTCAAGTGTCTAAAACAAAGCTAAGTGCTGCAGGAGCTGCTGCGTACGAGATTTTGTATCCCACAAGCCTCTTAGGAATGGGTTATCCAGCACACCTCCAGAAATACACCGTGCTGACAGAGACCTGGTACAACAGTATTGCCACAAGTAAGATCAGAGCTGTTCACTGAAGACAAAGAGGCTTTAAGCAAGTTCACAGAGAAGAATAATAGCGTTTTTCATGAATGCTGAAGTAAGGAAAAATAGTAGCCGACGAAGTTTAGTGTTACAGCAAATATTAAAATATACACAGATTACCACAACACACCATTATTCACATGAATGGGTAAGTGTCCTGTGGAGTGGAAAACACAGGTTAGATTAACAATTTAAAGAAACAATGCAAATTACTTCTATTAAGGGATTACCTGATCATGTTACCTGATTGAGTTCTATTTATATACACATTCCTTAATTTTAGTAAGCAACTGTAGGCAATTTGTCCTTGCCTGATTAACAGTCAATATCTTTGTGTTTTCAACTGGGTTTGCCTTCTCTTTCAAAGCCAGCTCTCCAGTTCCTTTGTCTCCTGGCTCTGTGTAGTATCTGCTTGCAGTGTAATTCCAAGTTTTTCAAACTTGGTGCTATCAGGTAATGCTGACAAACACTATTAACTTTGGGAAGAATATCTGGAGCATTTTTCAGGAAGCAGGATGAGAGTTATCTTGGAGGAGACTTCCAAATTCCTGCGTGGTGTGCCTTTGGGAGAGCCACGGAAGAAGTGAGGGTATTCACAACTGGGACCCAAAGTTGGGAGGAGGCATGTGAAAAGCTAGTAAGAATGAGTATTTGGTGTTTTGTGAAAGCATGGATACCAAATTAAAGGAAAATAGTTTACATGTCAGCATAAGGTTGTATAATATCACTTTAATGTCACAATTTTGGAATAGAATCTTGACTATCTACAATTACTACAGTCCAAAAAATATTAGCACTCCTGGAAACAAATCAGAGACACAGCCAAGATGACCTCACTGCTTCATTACTTTTACTGGCCTTCTAGGTGGTATCATTATGAAATATCCAAATAAAAGAGTGGGGTAATATTTTCAAGTATGCAATATTCTGTACCTTTGCTTTTCCCCTTTAACCTCTCAAATTGCTATTTATTAACAATAACAAAAAGAAAAGTTCTATAACAATCAATCACCCTCATCTTCTCTTTCACTGGATTACCCAGGTTTTCTATTTAAAGAACACAGTGGAAAATAAGATCTCAGAAACAACCAGAACTCCATGAAGGAATTATTTGTACCTGGCTCCAGTCCTTTTCCTTCTTCCCTTTTCTCAGTAAATGGGATTAGAATGCAAGAAAACTTTTCTAAAAGCTTCTGAAACAGGAACATTACGGTGTATTACCATTAGAGAGCTCAAACAACCTTTCAACACAAAGCTCTATTGACATGAGCATTTTCATGAGGCAATGCAGCTGATCTGATTAAAATATTTCTCTAAATTAACAGTATTGACACATTAAAAGCTCTGTAAGACATTCTTTCCACTCAGTTCCTCCATTCCTTGGCCATTCTCTGCACTCATTATAGTACTTTTCTGTGCTTTGTTGACTTTCTAACTTGAGAAGCAGTTGTCCCTCCAGAAAAGAATCACATGCTCTTCCAAGACTAAAGAACCAGACAGCTTCTATATCTTCAAGTATTATACATATTTGTTGCCATTAGTCTCCAAACACACACAGTGTTTTTCTGCTAATTCCTAAATACTCACACTGTGAGCTAACAGTCAAAAGCATGTCCATTATCCAAATAATATTAACACATTAAGAGCCACCACCTGAAAGAATAAACTCCTTAGAAACATTTCTAAATCTCCTAAAGTACAGCAAATCACTTTACCTTCAGACATGTCAGGAAGCACAGAGGAGCCACTGGAGCCAGAAGTCAGTGTCCTAGCCAGAAGAGAAGGAAGCTTCCTCATGGTGCACAACCTATAGACCAAGCAGAAGAATTTAGTGCCATTAAAACTAATGCCACGAAAATAACTTGGGATTTATTTGTGGAATGGCACTGATTACTTCAGAAACTTCCTTCCTTATTTTTAGCTGGACTTTTAGAACAGGGCACAATCAGTAAAAGTTCAAAGCCAGGTGAAATCCCAGCTGATACATGTCCTTATCTGAAAACAGGAAGAATGACTTGCTGGTGGCCGCTGTTTTCTTCACTAACTACTCAGATGCTCTGGGACAATCAGCTTAGACAGAACACCAGCTTCTACCTTGTAGACACCCTAACAGAGACAGGGTTCATGTGCATTTAGGAAATCATCCATGACCCTAACCATGCACTTCTCATGTGCTTGGCTGGCATGCATAGCAGTGGAAGGTGAAATACACCAGGAAGGATATCACAAGGCCTCCAACACAGTCACATTCAGCTTAAACCTGGTCTTCTCCTCCGTGGCTTAGTACTGCTACAACTCAGAACAAGTCTAAAGTGCAGGACATAATCTGCTTAGCTGTTCAGCAAGACAGGACAACCACAAAACCCCTCAGAGAATGCAATCCACCCAGCAATTCCCCAAGCGTTCAACCAAGTAGTAGCCAGTATGACTCCTCCAGGCAAGCAAAACTGTGACAACACAAAAACACACACAGAGGGTCAGTAGGAATAAAATCCCTCGTGACAGTTCACAGTGTTATCATGCCAAGGAACGTGGGTTGCCTGTCCCTTAATTTTCTTCAGCAGAGGTTTCACCTCAAAAAAGAGGGAAGTCTCCAGCCACCACTGGAAAAGTAGGGACATGTGTATCTCCCTATATATATATATCCCTCACGTACATACCTACACATATATATCATGCACACACGTTTCCTTTGCCTCCAGGTGTACCAGGATCAGTGAAGAGTGTCAAAGGGGACACACAAAAACCCCCGAGGAACCAACAGAGCCTCGTATGCACCAGAGATGTCACGAATGGACACGGCGACAACGTGAATGGAGACGGTGACAACCCCCTGTACCTGCTGCAGCCTCTGGACTCAACTCGTGTCCCAAGGCAGGGTCAGCAGCCGCCCCGCCCGCCCCCCGCAGGTCCCGCAGCCGGGGGCACCCAGACCCGCTGAGACCCGCGGCCGCCGCTCCCCGGGCCGCCGGGCGGACGCTGACAGGACCAGACGCCACCACCCGCCGAAGCCGCGCTGCCCGAGTGCGGGCGCGCTCCCCCACCCACCGCGCCGAGACCTCGCACGGAGGAGGCGGGGGCAGCCGCGGGGCGGGGGCCGGGGCACGGCACCCCCGGGCCGGGCGGCGAGTAGGGCCCTGCCCCACCGCCCCGCCGGGAGAACCGCTACCTCGGCCCTTCAGGGAGCGGCCTCTCCGCCGGCCGCCCCCCACCCTCGGCCAGGGGCTGAGCGGCACGGGGGCAGCCTTACCGGGTGCCCAGCATGCTGCTCGCCGCGCCGGGACCGGGACCACGATGGGGCCAGTGCCGGAGCCGTCAGTGGGGGCGCCGCTCGCCTAGCGCCTGCGGGGCCACGCCCGCCACAGGCACGCGGTCCTCCAGCACCATAGATTCGCGGCTCGCATGGCATAGAAAGTGCTCCCCGCGCGGCCCCTTCCACCCCGCGCTCTATGCCCTCCTCACGCAAGGACCGCTTGGAGCGGCACTGCCGGCACTTCCCGCTTCCGGGCGCGCTGGGCGGTGCCCGCGGTGCCGGCCTCCTGCCAGCGACCGCGCCTTCCGCGCACGGACGGGCCGCCGGGCCTTGCGGGCCGCGCCTCACGGTCGCTGTCAGAGGCGGAGGCTCATACAGTCACAGAATGTTTGGGCTTGGAAGGGACCTCAAAAGATCATCTAGTCCAATCCCCCTGCTGGAGCAGGAACACCTAGATGAGGATACACAGGAATGTGTCCGGGCGGGTTTTGAATGTCTCCAGAGTAGGAGACTCCACAACCCCCCTGGGCAGCCTGTTCCAGTGCTCTGGCACCCTCACCGAGAAGTTGTTTCTTCTCATATTTAAGTGGAACCTTCTGTGGTTCAATTTGTATCCATTGCCCCTTGTCCTATTAGGCTCTGCGTGGGCGTCGCTTTTACTGAATACCGTGATTTTTCTTATTATTTTCTTTAAATACTCGTTTTTCCCGCCGTCTCCTGCCACGGAGCGGGCCCGCGGGCGCGCAGCTGGGCGCTGCCGGGGCCTCAGGCGGAGGCGCGGGCCGGTCCCGCACGGCTGCGTGGGCCGGGACACGGCGGGACTCGGCCGCCTCCCCGGGTCTGGCACTCGGTGGCACTGTTGGGGAAGGTAACCGAGAGCCTTGGTGTTTTCGAGGGAGGTTTAAGAAAGCACCGCCGTGCTGAATAAGCCCTGCGCTTTCCGCAGGCGGAGAGTCAACGACTTTAATGCGGAACCGAAAAGTCTTAGGGCAGGCAGGACAACCCGCCCACGCCAGACTCCGCGGGCAACTCCTGCTCCGCACGCAGACGCTGTGGAGCCGGCCAGGATCTACCTGCCAGTGGGAGAACCGGCCACCGGCCGTCTTGGCACCTCCCAGGGACCGGTGCACCGGCGGCCAAGTGCAGCCCCTCGGCTTTCCCACCCAACAGAGTGTGTGTGGCCCTCCCCGGTCATTGCAACTTGCCAGCAAAATGGTGCTTATATCAAGTGGAAGTTAGCTATGGGGTTGCTCAACATGCCTTGCTAAAGACTTACCCAAGACACCACTGAGATTGTGCGAGGATATGAGAAAACAGATGTTCTAGCAATCAGTGAAAGTGCATTAACCAGATTATTACTTGCAAGAGTAACATGAAAGGTTGAAAGAGCTGGGTCTCTTTAGTTTGGAGGAGACTGAGGGGTGACCTCATTAATGTTTATAAATATGTAAAGAGTGAGTGTCATGAGGATGGAGCCAGGCTCTTCTTGGTGACAACCAATGATAGGACAAGGGGCAATGGGTACAAACTGGAACACAAGAGGTTCCACTTAAATTTGAGAAGAAATTTCTTCACAGTGAGGGTGACAGACACTGGAACAGGCTGCACAGGGAGGGTGTGGAGTCTCCTACTCTGGAGACATTCAAAACTTGCCTGGACACATTCTTGTGTAACCTCATCTAGGTGTTCCTGCTCCGGTGGGGGGATTGGACTAGATGATCTTTTGAGGTCACTTCCAATTCCTAACATTCTGTCATTCTGTGATTCTGTGGTCAGTCTTTTTTTCTAGTATCACCTTACTTTTGATAAATTGCTTCCAAACCAACTAAACTAAGGCTATGTGAATTGAAAAGTAGAATTTGTGTCTTTTTTTTCATAGGAGACTTGTGACAGATTGCAGATTTTGGGTTCGAAAGGCTGAGCGGCTGAAGTTGTGTGCCTTGTACACCAAGCAAAACCTGCCTGGAACCAGCCCTCGCCACTAGCACGGTTTTTCTGTCATGGATGTGGTGCGAGCACTTAACTCCTGTTTCACAGCCATGTAACCGAGCACAAGTGAGGGGCCTGGCAGGTGATCCTTGTTCACAGAGCAGGCAGGCTGGCACGCAGGGCACAATAGGAGAAAGGCTCTCCTCAGCCAGCTGACACCCCCAAACATCTTACAAGTCCCATCCCCAGCTCCAGCCCTGGTACACGCCAGCCCGTGCAGTCACGCACCTCTTGCAACATGACCACAGACAGACCAGCTCTGTGTGGCTGCAGACGAAAAAGTTGAGAGTGCTGTTGCAAAGTTGCTTGTTTAGTTCGGGCATGGGAAAAAAAGTCTGGAAACCTGTTGCTGGTGCGTGCTGTAGGTTCAAAAACCAAGATGCCATGAAAAGAATCACCTCTGGACAGTGCAAAAGACCATGCCAAAATTATGATTGTGACATGTAGGAAAAGCATGTGCTCATCCTGCGAACCCCCATTAGTTTTAAGGAAAGATTTACAGTCCCCAGGTTTCTTTTTAGAGCCTGGGATAGTGCACCCAAGGACACCAATTTAAGTATGTTACAGGATCAGAGACAAAGGGACTTCTACTGTATCTAAAACATAAAAGTTACAAAATTAAGTCTTGATTTTTTCCCAATATTTATCTTTGTAACTTTTATACCCCAAATTATTTGCATGCGTGATACAGATGATTTGTGGAGACAGGCAGACAGCTATGTCTAAATCTCAGATTCATCAAATTGCATAATTACACATGATGGATGAGATGTATTAGCTTACAGGAATAAGGTTCTAATGAGCTAAAAAACATCTTCAAAGCCAATAAAGGAAAATGATGGTCCTTTTGTTTCCAGCATATGGAAATTCATGTAGTCTCACTATGTGAAACTGTTAATTTTGCATTTGGTCCAACTTCTGAGCAGTGCTACTGCAGTATTTCTTTACTATTCTGTACTGTTCTGATAGAAATGAACATTTTCTATGTACAGCCTAGTGTTGATAAAGTATAAATTACTTGAAAAAAATACCTGGAAGCAACTGCGAACTCATAAATATCAGTGCAAGTTCTGAGTATCAGAAAGAAATTATTCAGTTGAAAATGCTACGAGAATTCTGAATGTTGTCCAAAAACTAATCTGGGAAAATTACAGGTCAATACTGAATACTAATTGCATTTTCTGCATTTTGCTCCAGAGATTTCACAGGAAATGTAATTTGGAGTTACAATTTAACAGTTGGACTCAATGATGTTAAGAGTCTTTTCCAAACAGAATGATTCTATGATTCGGATTGAAATACCTGAGAACACTTAATAGTGTAATAAAAAATTATTAACTCACTGCATTTTAATGTGGAATAAGCAGTTCTTCTCCTTCTCTCTTTTATTTATTATGAACAGAGAACCTTTGAGGTGCGAGAGAGGCATTCATACAGGAATGTAAGGAATCTTCCTAGCGAAGGAGGAAATCAAAAATTAAAATACAAGAAATAAAGAGAGTTTGATTAGTCAAACAGCAAAAAAAAGAAAACTGGTGCCCACTTTAAGCCTTTCCATCCAGACTCCAAGAAAAGAGGCTATTCAGAAATTTAGATGCAGATAAAAATATGCTATCAGTACAAGTCCAGCTGAGGTCCTGTAACTCTCTGAATAAATCATTCAGCTGCATCGCCGTGAAAGGTTCTTGGGGAACTGACCTGGCTCCTTCCTATGGCTTGAGACTAGACAAGACCTCCAGCTCTGGAGAGGATGTGGGGAAGACTTGCCTCAGGCAGATGCGTAGCACTCTGTATGCTTTTATTAATAGCAGTTCCTGTTGCATGCTAAAACAGAAAGTGCTGCTTGCTATTTTGCACAACATTTTTTGTTGCCCCACTTACAAGTAAGATTTAGGGAGGAGAGAAAATGAGAGTAAGAACAACAATACACATGGTCTTTTTAGATAATTCTAACCATTCTACCTCTCAAACATGGAAGCAGCAGCCCTCCTGGTTGGAATGGAGACGGATTCATTCAGGTTCTGCACAGAAGCAGCTGCTGGCTGGTAACAGAAAAGCAAGTGAATCCAGACTTCAGTGCATATTTCATTACAACAGGTTATTTCAACCTCAGTTTACCTCAAACACACCTGCTAATTGCTTTCCAGCATGCACATTTGCATAATTTGAGAAAAACTTGATCCTGTTCGGGAGACTTACCACTATGCATTCCCTTGGAGACAAGTCCAAAGAAACAGGCTGACCGCTCAAGGATAAAATCTGAGCCCTGTGAAAGTTGCCAGAGATTTCACCACTGACCTCAGCTACACCAGGATGACACAAAACGTGCTCAAAGAGAAAGAGATCTGAGACAAAAGGCAGGAGCTGTACAATATAAGGCCCATCAGTTTGATTCATTCACAAAACTGAGTTCTTTTAGAACTTCTTTGTAAAATATTCCTACAATTCTTATTAATCTTAGTTATTCTGAAAAATACCTCTAGTATAACTAAATAATTGCAGCATAGTCTCAGAAATCTAGGTATCTTAATTGGATATTTTTATTTTCTTTTTTTTTTCCCTCTGAATTTCCTATTGTTTCCTGAAACTATTTTTGATACTTTGGGGAATTTTTAAACTGTTTTTTCTTCTACCTTGTGAATTTGAAAGCCAGCTCTAATGAACTGTATTCTCTGGGGTGGCACAATATCGGCATATTTCTGAACAAATTAAAGCAGGACTTTCAAAAACAGTCAAGGTGGACAATGCTTTTTTTTGGGCTGAAACCTCAGTTTCTAAAAATCATATGACCTTTTTGACTTGAGAATGAAAGAAACCAGGTACTTTCTGCTCTTACATAAGAGTAGGTTTCCTGACAACATGACTTCCTCGTTGTGAAATACAAAACAAAAAGAGCTGACACAACACAAACACTGTTGAACCTTTCAGAGGGACAGTATTCCCCATTTCTGATACCATTCAGATAATTTCTAGGCACTGAAAAAAAAGTATATTCATTAAGTATTTGTAGTTAGGCTAGGTCTGTTTGCTAGTTTATCCAGATTCAGTCTCCATACCAAAAGCCCTATCCTGAAGGATTTACAGATCCTTAACTCCTTCTGAAACAGATCTTAAATTTTCTGCTACCAGCCATTGGCTGTTGTTTTGTGCTTTGGAAATGCTTCTGTGCTTTGGGCATCTCTGGTTTTGCTCCAATAGAGGATACACTGAGCCAGTCAGGGTGTTTGCATAAATCCTAAATCACTCTTCCAGAGCTCCAAGAGCTTTCCACTGTGGCAAAGGATTTTTTTTTGGCCAACACCAGCCACCAGAATACACACCTATATACAATTCTCTTGTAGTCTCACGTTCCATGCTGGTCCTCTGTCTAAATGAAGGTGAACCTTGTCAGATACACTGAAAAACAGGGCACAAGTGTTCTAAGACTGTTTGGGAATCCAGGTTTTAAGGATTGTTACTTTGCAGAAGTAGCATGACTTAGTGTCTTCCCATATCCCAAATCATTCTTAAGTCTGATTAAACTAAATAAAGAGCTTCTTTACAATACCTAAGAATGGACATGACGGTTGCAAAGTTTATAGAAGAGGGTGAAAAGAAAATCATGCATATGCCAAATAATTTTTTCTATACTTCTCCGGGTGCCCTATAGATCTGCATGGTCAGGGTGCAGCTCACATTCTGCAGCAGATACAGAATCACAGAATGTTAGGGATTGGAAGGGACCTCAAAAGATTATCTAGTCCAATCCCCCTGCCGGAGCAGGAACACCTAGATGAGGTCACACAGGAAGGTGTCCAGGTGGGTTTTGAATGTCTCCAGAGGAGACTCCACAACCCCCCTGGGCAGCCTGTTCCAGTGTTCTGTCACCCTCACTGAGAAGAAGTTTCTTCTCAAATTTAAGTGGAACCTCTTGAGTTCCAGGTTGAACCCATTACCCCTTGTCCTACCATTGGTTGTCACTGAGAAGAGCCTGGCTCCATCCTCGTGACACTCAACCTTTACATATTTATAAACATTAATGAGGTCACCCCTCAGTCTCCTCTTCTCCAGACTAAAGAGACCCAGCTCCCTCAGCCTTTCCTCATAAGGGAGATGCTCCACTCCCTTCATCATCTTTGTTGCCCTGTGCTGGACCCTCTCCAGTAGTTCCCTGTCCTTCTTGAACTGAGGGGCCCAGAACTGGACACAATATTCCAGGTGAGGTCTCATCAGGGCAGAATAGAGGGAGAGGAGAACCTCTCTGGACCTACTAACCACCCCCCTTCTAATACACCCCAGGATGCCATTGGCCTTCCTGGCCACAAGGGCACAGTGCTGGCTCATGGTCATCCTGGTGCCCACCAGGACCCCCAGGTCCCTTTCCCCCACACTGCACCTGTAGGTGATGTTCATATGACGAGCTGGGCTGGGGATAATTCTTCCTGCCTTTCATACTCCAAAGCCAATTTGGGGAGTTTATCCAGATTGAATTCTTTCATCACATCATCCATACCTCCATGGGAAAGGGGTCTCGGCCTCCCTTATGGCAGATGACAGGCAGACCCCTCTCATTTTTAAAACACTCTGGTCCTTTGTGCTTCTCCCGGCACTACCCCTTCTGGTATAGCGGGTCGGTTATTGTGCGTGCGTCAGGCTGGAAAATGCCCAAAGGCCACAGTGAAACTCTGACCCCTTCTCCATCAGGTCACTCCTGCACTTGGCACGGGACAGCCCCGCAGAGTGCGGTATGGGTCACTATTGAGTATTTCAAGGAAGTACAGAGGCTTTTTTTTTCTTTCTCTTCATACAGCAGTGAAAAATACCGTGCCGAAAGCCGCCGTCCACCCTGAGCGCTGAGCCAAGGCGGCGCCACGGCCCCCAAGATGGTACCGCGGTGCCCTGCGTCCCTGCCCCGCCCGCCCGGGCTCGGTTTTCGGGGAACCCTGGCAGGCGGTGCCGGGAGAATCCCGCAGCCCCGAAGGGCGGCAGGGCGGGATGAGTAGGCGCTGAGTGCCTGCCCTCAGCCCCAGGCCCGCCGCCCTGCCCTCTCCCTCCCTGCCGCTCAGCCAGAACGGGCGGGTCCGACCAGAGCTCCCTGCAGTGCCGCTCGCCTCCGCTAGGGGGCGCCACCGTGCGGGGAGGGGGAGTGGGCGAGTCACGGGACGCCCCGCACCAGCTGTTGCTGGCAGGCTGAGGCAGGATTCCGGAGCGGGGCGCTATCATTGGCTGAGGGCGAGCACCACAGGCTCTCCCATTGGCTTGCGTGCCGGGAGAGGAGGAGCGTGGGCGTCTATAAAGAAGGATCCCGGCGCCAGCACCCGGCACAGTTCGAGTCCGGGACGCAGCGGCTGCTGGTCGAAGGTCGCCTGTCTGCTGAGCGCCGCCGGGACATGCTCGGAGCCTGACTGACCGCAGGTGGCCGCCGCGCCCGGGACACGAATGAAGAAGCAGTTGCTCCTCCTGTTCACACATCGGGGACTCGTCAGCCGAGGGGGCCGCAGGGGGAAGCGCCGTCGAAAATGGCCTCGTTCAGTATCCGCGCCGCGCGTCCTGAGGACTGTTCCGACCTGCTGCGACTGATCAAGGTGCGGGAGGGGCGGCGGTTGCGGGGTCGCTCCGGCGGCAGGCGGGGTGGCCGGTGCCTGTGTCCCCCCCCTCCACTCAACACCCCTCCATGGCTGTCCGGGGAGGGGCCGGAGGCCTCGTCTGGCGCCGCTCTCCCCGCGGAGCGAGGGCGGGTTTGGGGCAGATCCGCAGCCGTCATGGGGGAAGCGGGGGGGTGTGCAGCTTGTCCTTCGCTGTGAGCAAAAACAAGCTCTTGCGCAAGGCGGTCACGGGAAGGGAGGGAGCGGCCAATGGGAAAGTCCCCTTACGTGTCGTTATCTTCCAGGAACTGGCGAAATACGAGGACATGGAGGATCAAGTGGTGCTAACTGAGAAAGGTAAAAAAGCGAAGCGGCACCTGCTCACCGGGTCGGTAACCGAGTGACGGTGTCTGTAGCTCAGGTGCCGGTTTATTCTGTTTCTTTCTAGAGCTGCTTGAGGATGGTTTTGGCGAGCACCCCTTCTACCACTGTCTGGTTGCTGAAATTCCAAAGGAACAGTGGTCCTCTGAAGGTGAGACTTGCTGATGCTTAAACTTTAAATGCTAAATGTGTGAGAGCCATCTTATACTTAATGTTATCACTTATACATAGGGTTCCACTAGTAAATTGGGGTAGGAGGAATAGGTTAACCATTAAATGCAGTAACATACAGTAATACTCAGCTGAAGTAGTTGCTGATCCTGGAGGCATGAGAAGATCAGGTATAACTTAATGTACTTGACTCCAATTAATTAAATGGTTTTTCTTGTTTGACCCTGACTTACCTTGATGTAATCCTGTTGAATCACATTTTTTTCTTTAATTTGTCCCCAATCTTCAGGTTACAGTCTCTAGCTTCGCCATGTACATGGCCCTTCTGTGTACATGGATGGGCGGGGAGGTAACTAAAAGATCCGTTACACAATAAAGTAGATGATCATAATATGAGGTAAGGTCTACAGGGACAAGTGCTGTTCCCAAACCTTTACCAAAGACACAGTAGAACAGAAATCTGTTTGCACGCTTCTGTTACAGTATGTGCAGAGTGTTATGGCAGATGTGGTTAAAATACTTGAGGTTCAGGTTTGAGTGGGTTGCTGTTGGAAGAGCTGATTTCTCTTCCCTGTTGAAATACAAGAGTTATAATTGAAGCTTGAGCTTTGCTTACCTTGACTGTAGGGTGCTGAAGGTAAAGAAAATGGTGTGGTGCTGTCCGTGGAAGCGTAAGTTGAGGTGCTGGAAACGCTACTGTGAGGGTGTGCTGTGAGCATGCCCTCCCACACAATGTAGTTGCTGAGGAATATGCATTGAAAGATTAGTGTTGTGGAGTTTCGTAGACTGTTTTGGTTGCTAAGGAAGCAGAGTTGGGGCATTCATCTGGATTGTGAACTGCTGTGTAAAGTTTCTACCTGTGTTCCAGAATGGAAGTACTGGTTAATCAGTAGGGCATACATTTGTTTGTAGAAAAAAGCTTTGCGTTCAGCTCTTACTATGATAGTGCTTTTGAGGATTTCAGGGTATGGCAATGACAATCTTCATTCTGTTGGGTTGATAAAATTAGCCAGAACTCATATTTTCAGTTGTGTGCTTATTTGTAAACTTCATTATTAATTCTAACCTAGTAGCCAATATCTGCATGTCACAGAGAATCTGTATGTTTAAACATGCATGTAAGACTTAATATTTTTGCCTCTTAAATTCAGACTAGCTGAAGTTTCACCCTTTGTTTCAGAACACTGCATTGTGGGATTTGCCATGTATTACTTCACTTATGATCCATGGATTGGGAAACTGCTGTATCTTGAAGATTTTTATGTGATGGCTGAATATAGAGGTATGTATTATGGAATTAGATGAGTTGCTTCCTGTAGGGCTTCTTTAAAATTCAAACTTAGTTTCTTATTGTGTTGTTCTTATTTTTTTAGGACTTGGCATTGGGTCAGAAATTCTGAAGAACTTGAGTCAGGTATGTCTAAGTGATAAGTCTAAACAAGCAGAACTGAGTACACATGGTAAGGCAGTATTCTTGCTCTTCCAGCTGCATGAGAGCTTCTCCTTCAGCACTACTCAGAACTAAATTAAAGGAGTTGACAGAATACTAGACAGCTTAAAACACTGTCTAGAGTCTGTTGAACAGTGACAAGTGCTGAAGTGACTGACAGAATGAACTTGATGGCCTTTGGTGATAAACAGTTGCTGAGTAGTCTCACCAGTTCTTACTGCACTCGTCATCTGGAGCTGTTGATGGAAATGTGTTGTGTTGCACACTTCTGCAGGTTGCTGTGAGGTCCCGCTGCAGCAGTATGCACTTCCTTGTGGCAGAGTGGAACGAACCGTCGATCAGGTTCTATAAGAGAAGGGGTGCCTCTGATCTGTCCACTGAGGAGGGGTGGAGGCTCTTCAAAATTGACAAAGAGTATCTCTTGAAGATGGCAACAGAAGAGTGAGAGATTATTCCAGCAAATAAATTCTTTCCGTGAATGCATATGCTCTCTGAATAAACTTCCTGCTTTCTGTGTACAGTTTGTAGTGGAATAAAGTAGTGTGGATGCTAATAATGAAAATGATATGCAGGTGTGGTCATAGAGTAATTGGTACTGTGATCTGGATTTGAGGCATCTGTGAAGTTGGGTCCATGTGCTTGTGTGCATCCTTTACCAGTGTGGGCTTGTAATCTTTGTATATGGAAACTTCATTCTTGTAAGTGTCATTCAAATGTGTACAATGTACACACTGGTAGGGTTTGTTTTTAATTATTGCCTTTTATAAAAATAAAGTGTTTTCACTTCATGGCAGTAGTTTTGACTCTAATTCTCACATACAGTTTTCAGTTAGATAACATGTGGATTTTAATAAAAGACTCTCTAATTCCCCCTAACATTTTCATGGGCCTTACTGCAGTCCCAGAGTGCTGAAAGGAACACTGTGCCTGCAGGACCTAGTGGTGAGCTGCAAGGTGTTTGGAGGGGTTTGAGATCAACCCCTACTTTGTGTGTGGTGCAGAGCATGCTCTCTCTAGTGAGCACGTTGTACAATTGAGCTATGTGTGAGGTACAGTTGGAGCCCCTAAATTAGGCTATTGGAAAGCAGCTTCAGAAAATCTGGAGCCTGCAACATTGCCTTCTTGAGACATGTAAATCACAAAACTAGGTTTGACTGGTCAGGAGTAGGAAGAAGTATTTTTACCATGGTCTCCTCTATGTGATTCTTAAAGCATCAAACTACAATGCGTCTGCTAATGTGGGTTTTATGTGCATGATTTCAGATGCTGCACCGAGTTTCTGCATGTACCTCAGTGCACTCTAGTCAGTGGCAGTAATGAGATGCTTGAAATTAAATGCTGTGTTAAGCAGTGGAAACCAAATGTGTATTTAAGCCTTTGTACTGCAGTAAGTGAAAAGAATGCTGCTTGTGAATTTTTTTAATCAGTTTTGAAACAAATTTATCAACTTTGCAGTACTGTGTCTGCCCTTATCATGAGCTGATAGTGAAAGTGGATGTGTGCCAGTTTTAACGCTTCTTGCCCTGTAGTAACCCCACAACAAAAGGCTGCTTTTGGCCAGCATTGCTTTCACTTCAAAGGAAAGGAAGAGGCTTACCTGCCTTGTAACATGCACTGAATATAAATAAAACAAGGTTTTAAACAGATTTTAATCACTGCAGTAATCATGTCATCTGGAAGATGTCTTGTAATCCTAGAGAGTGCTGGGCTGTGACTGCTTCAACCATGGGTAAGGCTAACCTAAAAGCAAGAAAGTATTTAGCATGAAAGTATTCTTGGTTCCTGGTTTGTTTTTTGTTAACTAAGGTGTAAGCAGCAGTGTGCCAGTTCTCCCCAGGTGTGAGATACAGCTGTCAGCTGTTGCCTCAGGGATGAGAAGATAAATAAGAAACACAGGAGCTCTTGGAAGCAGAAGGTGGTGTATGTCCAAGTGGTTGGACAAACACATGCTGGACTGAGCCCTGAATACGTCACATAAATAGCCTGATTTAGCAGATCAGTTTCTGCCTAAGAACAGTAATTCCCAGCCACTCCCCGTGTCTGTGCAGCACCTCAGCTGTGAGAGATTCATACCACATGCAGGAGCCTGAGACTCAAATCCCCCTCCTGCTCAAGGGGAACGTAAATCTGTGTTTCTCACTTGGCAGCAGATGAAATACCAGGCTACACACCTCCCTGCTTGCTCTTGCTGAGCCTATGCTCTTCTGCAAGTCCCTAGGCCAAAAGAGGTGAGAATAAGCCCACCTGATGAACTGGCCTGGCAGCTAGTACTGGTGGTGGCATGGGAAGGATGAGATAGTCTCTAGCAGCTCTCACTGAGCACCAAGGTGGTATGTCTTCTCATGGGTGAAGCTGCAATAACTTCTCTGGTAACTGAGCTACGGTGATCTACCTGCACATCTCAGTCCTCCTGCAACCTGGTTTGAAGTTATTTTAAGCTGACGCTTTTAGCCCCGCATCTCAGCCCAGAAGGTGATTACTAGTAGAGCAGTTTAAGAATGTTTTTATTTTCAAATTAACAGTTCATTAGATATCTAGGACAGACCTGCTCAAATCTCAGGCCCCAGACTTCTGGAGCACAATAAGGCTATCAAAGCTGCACGACTGAATGGAACAAGCTAACTAATTAGGCATTATAATTAGGAAAGTAAGCAGCTTAGTAAAATTCTCAATCAATTTGAAAGTGCTTATTGTGTCTCGTTCATCATCTTCTGCCACTGCATTTTCTAAATGAATTCTGCTGGAATAGATTTTTGGAGAGTCACAGAAAACAAGGGAGGCAGCATTAAATAAGAAGACCTTTTCTAGCTGACTGCGATTATTTTAAACATTCACATGTGAAAGTAAAGACAAGGATTAACCTTTCAGATGTGACTTTTACTGAGGTCCCACTCAGAGGCAGAGTTTTTAAAACCAGCAGAAATATTCTTGCAGTTCAGGTAACAGAGTCTCCAACAGAGTGATGTGGTAATGCCACGGCTCAAGAACAGACCGATTTCAAATGCCCTCAATAACTTTTTCTCAGGCTACCGGGGGACAAAAGTGACCCTGTAACTACAACTGAGACACAAAGTGGCATATTTTCTGTGGCTTGAGAGAGGGGAGAAACCTCACCTGGCTTGACTTGCTTTGTTTCCAGGACCATGATCACCCTGCCAAGCTGCAGTGCAAGTGTATGATGGAGGGTAAGCCATACCAGCAGGCTTTGAGCTGGTCACTGGTCTCACAGCAGTGGGAATCCATCACAGCCCAGGCACAGGGCTGGCATGGGGCCTGCAGGTACATCACCCTTCTCCCTTGCCCCGGTTGCTTGCCTCTGGGGAAGCGCCGGAGCGTGGGTGTTACGGCAGTACTGATAACATCTCCAAGGTGAGGTGCAAAGAACCTCCTGGCTCTCAAGCTCGTGACCCGGGAAGTTCTCTTCATGCTGAGCCAGCCAGCAGAAGACTTTGCAATCACAGCATTCCTGCGTTCCATTGGGTGGGGATGGAAGTGGCCTCAGATGGCCTCGAGACCAGAGGACACGGTGGAGAGTCATACCCGGCTGCAAGAAGAAGGAGCGCTGGGCTCGCCACCCCCTCTTGGCTTGGTGTTTTCCTGCTCACAGGCTCCCACACAATGATCTGAGCTGTAGCCATAGCAACAGCATGGAAGGAGGCTTTTTTTGTCTACATAATTTAAAACATAATATATATGAGAAAAACAACCCTTCCCCCTCCTCTCTTCTTTTAAAGAGCCTGTTATCTCAACATAATTTGAAAAGCCAGGGCAAACTTTTTCCCCAAAGAGCATATAGGTGCTTTAACGCATTCCTGCGTACAGCAGGAAGATGGGAGATGTGCCATCTGGAGCCTGGCCAGGTGAATGTGGAGGTGTCTCTGACACAGCTGCAGGGAAAACACCAGCTACCTCCGGAGCAGGGCCTCAGGAAACCATTGCATAATTCGCCGTCACACAGCATTACCTCAGGCTGGAGGCTAGCACAGGGATGTGCTTCATGTCTCCCTTTCTTTGAGCTGAGTACAAGGTTTATTAGGTTTATTTCCTTCAGCTTGCATGAGCTCCCTCCTCACAGTGGTCACTCTCCCTCCACATGCCTCAGGGGAGCAAAAGCTGAGCTGAAGGTGCACATACACTCAGCCATGCATGTACAGCTGTGCTCATACAGCTGTGCATGTACAGCCGTGCACGCACACACACTCAGGGCACACAGCAACTGATGGCAGTGCCAAAGAAACCTGCACAACACAGCGGTCTCCCTTGGTTTAACTGATCTGCCTCACGTAACAGACTCAGCTTTGCCTAGTTGTTTTGCTTGTCTGGGCAGGATTGCTTAACTGTTTGTTTGGGGTTTTGGCTGTGGTTTTTTGTTTTTTTGGTTTTTTTTATTTTTGGAACAGGTTTCACAGAAGTGGCTGCAATTTAAACAGAGGCATTAGCTGCTATCAGAAACAAAACAACACACAACTAGTGTGGCTGCAGGTAATGGTCAATCTCACCACAAACTCAAAGCAGGCTGTAACTTCACCATCCAGGTGTGACCCCCTCCAGGGCTCTTCTTTCTTCCCCCAAAGACCTAGCTAACTTTTTGTTGCTGTTGAGCGGGTTTTGGGGAAGTGCAACCTTGATGGAGGGCTTGGGAGCCCATCAGGAGCTCAGGCTGGTCTCCATAGGTAGGCCCTGGAGGGGAGGGCATGAAGCTGAAGGTGATGGACAAATATCTCAAGGGTAGGTGTCAAGAGGATGGGGCCAGACTCCTTTCAGTGGTGCCCAATGATAGGATGAGGGGCAACAGGCACAGAGAGAAGCACAGGAGGTTCCATCTGAATACAAGGAGAAACTTCTTTACTTTGATGGTGCCAGAACACACTGGAACAGGCTGCCCAGAGAGGTTGTGGAGTCTCCTTCTCTGAAGACCTTCAAAACCGGCCTGGACACATTCTTGTGTGATCTTCTCTGGTGAACCTGCTTTAGCAGGTGGGTTGGATTAGATGATGTCCAGAGGTCCCTTCCAGCCCCAGACATTCTATGATCCTGTGATAGATGTGTGCTTTGGGGTAGGAGTACAGCCAGGTGCACTTCTCCTGTTCCCCCGGCCTCACCCTGCTGTGCTCTGGCTTTTTTCCTGGCAGAAACACTCACAGTGGTTGATAACCAAATAAAGCACAGCTACACACCTCTATCAGAAATAGGGAGGTGGAGGAAAGAAATCCATCTTCAAACCAGTTTCTGTTTAATTTCACAGTTTTACTGGAGGCTAAAGCAAGAGGAAAAAAAAAAAAAGGCCCCAGGGGATAATTAGCTCATGAGGATGAAAAACAAACACCAGTTGCAGAAACTCCTCTAGGTAGTATTGTTTATTTGCATTTGGACATTTACGTATTTCTATTGTTCACACAGCAGGTGTGGGCTGGTCACATTCACCCGAAGGGAAAAGGCATCTCCATTTTCTTAAGCTCTGTTTCCCTTCTCCACCAAAACAGGTTAAAAAGAACGTGCTTTGGTAAGATGAAACCAGGTGCCCATCCTCCCCTGCCAGTTTGCTGTACAGCCCCATGAGGTGGCTTCACGTCTTGCAAAACACCTCCCAGGAACCCACCATCCAGGAAAGCGACATGGACCCCTGAAATTCCTATTAGAAACCTTCTTCCACCTGGGGAAAAACACATGAAAGAGATGGTAGCTTTCCACATGAAAGTCCATACATGTTTCCAGGCAACCTGGATATTGCAATGGTGTTTTTAAAATACGCTGGTAAAAGTGCAGAGTGAGATTTTTCAAAACCGGTTACTATAATTAGGCATCCACATACCACTGTAAAGATACCTTTGAACAGTCTTCTTCTGATTGCTCTCATGATGAGCAAACTCCGGTCTGGCCTCTTCACATTCTCCTTGAACTTTCACATTTGTCCAATATCAGTCACTGATGTAAAAATGCCACTGTGCAGCTTGCACAGGAGGAAACAAAAGGACTCTTAGTTTCAGCCTATAGTTTTATGCCTTTTGCAATCAGTTCATATGGCAGGATTTTGTTGTTGGTTGGGGTTTTTTTCTGCAGCCAGCTTCCTGCCATGGGCTAACACGAGTGTACAAGAACGTTTCTCACCACATAGTTTTAGCCACAGTTGCAGGCACACGGGTCTGTTTTTTCCCCATATTTTCAGAGCCAACATGGAGGGAAGGATCAAAAATCTGTGTTTGCCACTCCTGCAGATAATTACCTGTGTACAGACCTGTCATTTTGCTATTGGGGCATAAAATGTAAGGAAAAGAAGAAGCCGGAGAGGCCTGCAGCAGTGAAGAGATGCTGGGTGCAGTGGCTGACCATGTAAGCTGCCATGGGGACCTATGCACCCCATGGAGGCCATGGCATCAAGGGAAATGGTTTAGGCTTTATTCTTTCCAAGTAAATGTAATCAGAAGAAACTAGAAGACTCTTATTTAGCAAAATCATAAGTCTCAGAGTTAAATTCCTGGGAAACATTAATAATTTCTGGATTATTTTTAACCTCCCATCCATCTCATTAGCCATAACTCAATGGATTAGCAAGCACTGGATTTAATGGTGCAAGAGCAGAAGTTATTTGCTGCCAAAAAGCAACAGGCAGAATTGCAGACAGAAGCAGCAAGTGCTAGCATCAAAGAAATAGCACTATACTAATTCAGTTTTGAACAAAACACACACCTGAGAATTTGAGGGCTAATGGCAGTCAGTGTTATGCTGTTCCTTGGCAAGGAAACACACCCATTTCTTGTAACTGTATATCTGTGATAGCTGGCAAACTGTAAATAAGACTGATAAAGTCCACCATATTGCAAAGTGCAGCTGGTCCAAATGATGGTGAAGTGAGGACAAAGCTAAAGAATCCCAGAGGGAAAACAAAAAAACCTTTTCATAAGCAAATACTCAGGATTTATAGGCATCAGTTGACTACCTTCTCAGCACAGTGAAGTAATAAAATGATTCTGCATTTCCATGCTGAGTTTGCAGTCACCAAGATTTGACTGAAATTTGATTACTGAAGTCCTGTGGGGAGTCATGCCCAGGGCAAACCTTGCGTGTATGAGGAAGCTGTGCAGCAGCCAGAACCACAGAGCTGCTTTTCTTGCCATTTGGGCTTGACGTCAGCAAGTTATTGTTTTCAGCTGTTAAAAGTCAGAGCACTTTTTCACCCCTGCAGTTCAGCACCCTCAGACATCCCTGCTTCACTCCCAGGCGGGAGAAGGTTTGCCTCTGCCACCCCCTCTGTTACCCACAGCCAAGTGCCTCCCCAGCACAGGTCAGGCAGCTGGGGCCTCCCTTGCACACACCTACATCTGGTTTCTCAGCTAGGGTATTTTCTTGGCATAAGCACAGGGCTGCAAAAGCCAAAGGTCCTCCTAGCACAGGTCTAAAAGCAAGAAGGGTTCATGAGGTTGTGGCAGATATACCCACCCCGATAAAGACCAGGGCTTTCAACAAGGCAGCCACTGGCTCTTTCGTGCCCTTATTTTCGTGCCTTTTGCACCGCACCGTGGCTGTTGTCACGTACACGCTTTTGTTGGGCATTGACTGCCCTGTACCCAGGGCACAGTGACTCCAGTCATGTAAACCCATCATTTGGGGGAGCAAGACAGGCAGCACCCCCTTGGTCAACAAGCAGGGTCCTCAGCCGAAGTGCCCCAGCCCAGAGAAGCTTCTGAACCATGCCCATAGATGACCACAGCTCAGATCTGGCCAGGTTACAAATGGGGCCCCTGGCCAGAGACCCCCTTTTGAGTGGTTTCCTTGGAGCAGTGGGACTGTGATCAGAAACTATCCCCTTGGAAACTGGGACACTGTCCAAGGAAACTTCCCGGAACTGAGTGTCCTCACCACCCCTTTCCCCTCAATGAGTTATTGTATCTTCTGGATATACATCCTTGAGTGAGAGTTTCTCTTATTGACTGAGTGCATGCATGCTTTTGATCATCATTCTTGTCTGCTGTCATGTAATGATAATATCCCCAACTGGTACATCGAACTTAAGAGTTTGTTAAATGTTAACAGAGTGTTAATTGATTTTTGATTACCCGGGCTGCTTGTTGTTTTTTGTCATTTGGTTTTGGTTCCCATTCTGAATTAAAGTTGATTTAAGCTTATCATTTTCTTGGAGTCATTTTGGGATGCCTCCATGACAGGAGTGTAAAGGAGGACATGACATTATCTCCTTTCTTAGAGAAGCTGTTGATCCTTTGGAATCCAATAAATGATGGTCCTTTCATTTAAAATATAAACCATCAGGTGCTTCTGTTTGCAGCAGTAAAGAACATAAAACAAATGTAAATCTGCCTAAAACTATGTGTTACTTGCAACAAAAGTGCTGGAAACACAAATATACCATGGGCTGTTCTGGCTGGGGTGTAGCCCCAGCAAGGCCCCAGTGTTGTGGGGACAGTGGCACTTGCAGCTGATCCTTCCGTTTCATGATCTTTTTTAAGTTCAGCCCTGGTGGTCTTAGTTTACGCAGCTCCAAACAGCACCTGCATCCTCCACCTCAAACCCACCACAGGCACTGCAGTACGTGTTTCAGAGGAGCTTCTGTGGGAGCTGGCGCAGGATGGAGGGGCATGGGGGTGGCCATGAGCAGCTGGAAGCCCTCAACCTCTTGGTGTGGTAAAACTTGCCTTGCACTGAAGGATCCACCAAGTACTCCATGGGAGAGCTGCCTGCTTGGGGACATGGTCACAGACAGGTCCAAGTGTCACTGTGTCACAGCGTCATCCCTGGTGCTACTGCAGGCAGCAAAGCCTGCCCGGCTGCAGCGTGGGGAACATCTCCTGCAGGCTCAGAGCCTGCTGACACACCATGCAAGAGCTGGTCAAAGCCCAAATAACGTCCATTTCTGCTGAGGCTGAGCCCCAGCAATCTCATCATACCACAAACGATGGGAAGAGCCCAGATAGGTCCCAGCCAGCTCCTCTGCCGTGGGGCTGAGCTGTGGCAGCCAAGATTCAGCACCTGCTGGGATGTGACAGCCAGAGTTGTGGCCATGGGCTCGCCGTGGTCTGTGGCAGGAGCAAGAGGAGAAACATGCTGAGATAAATGTGGGAAGAATTGGGGACCAAACACAGGGTTGTCCGTCCTCAGACATTTAGCCATCTGACTGGCTGGCGGAGAGGCCCAGGCAAGCCGAGGGCAGGGGAGGGCTGGCAGCTGGTTCACTCCACTGCTGGGCCCCCTCGGTGGCCATTTTACATCATGGAGGAGAGGAAACTCACACTTCTCCTTCAGGCAAGGAAGTGTTTTGTCTGGAGAGATGTTTGGATTATGAATGTGATATGCAAAGGGTGTTTTGTGGGGCCACAGACACACACTTGGGTACGCGCCTCACAGGCTGCTGCCCAGCACACTCAGTTAAACATCCACCAAGTTTTATAAGCAAAGAACTACAGCCCCCTGCAGTGAAACAGCAAGCGTTCCCCGAAACAGCTTTCTGCAACACAGCTGGCATGAAACACAGATGTTTTTTCCAGAGAGCCTCTTTTACGAAACCTCTGCAAACTCAGCCTCTGCCTTGGCCAGGCAGCTGCCAGAGGTTGGGGCTTGCACGCCTGCGTTTTGGCAAAGCACGGGGGCACGCCAGGGCTGGGCGAGGATGGCCAGGAGGATGTTCAGGTCTGCCCTTGAATCAGCCCTCGCTGTGGCACCTGCCAACAACCTCCTTGGGCATCTGGCAGAGCTGCCGCCGTTAACTCAATACCCTTTTCTTCAGTGTGGTTCATTAAATCACAGAGCCTCGTAGTTATGTGTGACTTGCATGATGTGTGAGTGAGCATGTGTGTGTGAGCTTTTCTTTTACTCCATTAAAACTATAGTTAAAAGACTTTTCCCATAGAAATGCAGTAGAGTTTTACTTAATTCCCAGCAAATACAGCACCTCAGTGATAATGTGCATAAATAATGCGTACGTTGCACTCGGTCATTATGCATTTTTGTGTTAATTTCATTAAAAGACTAATGGTGAACTTCTAATGACCATGTCTCAAGGAAGCCTAGAGAAAATCTGCTGAAGACACTAAACACTACCTTTATGTATAATGTAATTTATTCTAAGTGCTTTATTACTGAAACAAGCAAATGTACTATTAAAGCATTAAATAAGAGACTTTTACAACCACTATTAACAAGTGCGTACCATACCCGCTCTTTTGGAAACTGCTGCCCATTGCAACCAAGTGCCATATTTTGTGTGTTCTTTGCCCAGCTGAGAAAGACCAGCAGCCCCATTGTGTCCTCGGCTGCGTGCCAGTGGGGTGAGGAGCTGGTCCCTGCAGCAAGGACCAGCAACATCAGCACACCCCATCCCTGGCTGGTACCTCCCAGCTGCCTCCCTGAGGTGCTACAGTGCTTTTAGGCATGGGAGGAGAGCTCATGTCCCGCTGAGCCCCGCGGTGAGGATGACTAATAGCCAAGCCACATCTCTGGTGCAATCCTATTTGGTTCAACAAGCCTGTCTCCCCTCTTTTCCTGGAGGGCAGGGGGTGACTGGGTGCCATTCGGACTTTCCTTTCATTTAAGAAAAAGGGCGGGGGGCCTGATGTGTGGAGCGCAGAGTGTCAGCATCACCTCAGGAGCACCTTCCTTGGGCACAGCCTGACACTGTGGGTTTCCACCAGTGCTGCTGGCAGTACCAGCTTCCTGCAAGCGAGCCCTAAAAACACCAGTTGGGCATTCGAAACCTGACAGTTTCTTCTTAGTCAGAGGCTCCATGACACTTGATTTTATCTGTCCTTTCCTGCCCTGCCAGAACCCCTCATTTCACTGACTCATCTGGAGGTAAACAATGCCCAGGCAACCGGGGAGTGAGGGGGCTCAGCAGGAAATCCTCGCTTCTACTGTTGCTGCTGGGAGGTTACCAGATGCAGCTGTAACCTTCAAGCATGCACCAGGAAAAACATCTGGCACACTCTTCAGCAAAGCATTTAATAACATTTATTAATCCAAAACCACCAGTGGACTGGGATTATTATGTATTACTTCAGGGTGTTCACTTTTGTTTTCAGTAAGATAATCAACCGCTCAGGCTTGTTAATCTATAAAGAGAATTAGGGCACTGTAACTGCACAGGAATGCTTGGAGAGGCCCAGATAGTTTCTTAGTTTCTTCTTTGCTATAAGCACAGTTTTGCTTGACTCTTCCTTCTTTTTTTTTTTTTTAAGGACAAATTAAATAGATCAGCTGAATATATCAATGGCTAAATCTCCATCCCGGGAGAAGCAAATAGTTCTTCTGAACACCATAGTTTCTTTACATGTTTTCACATGTCTTTTCTGATCACATTGCACATTTTTGCTGCCTCCTGCTCTGATGTTTCTTTTTTCTTTGGTTTGTCATCACCCTTGTCCCCACAGTCAGCATGGTGGGAAGCTCTGGTCCAAGGAACTCACCTGCCAGGGGTACCACCACATCTCACCAGTTGGGCTGCTGGTCCCCTATAACTGACTTCACACGAGTGGGAAAACAAGCATTTGAAAAACAAAGGTAATGCCAATCTCTTCATAAATAGTCATAGAATAATTTCGGTTGGAAGCGACCCTCAGGATCATCAAGTCCAACCATAACCTAACTCTGTCACTAAACCATGTTCCCAAGAACCTCACTCAGGCATCTTTTAAACACCTCCAGGGATGGTGACTCCACCACTTCCCTGGGCAGCCTGTTCCAATGCCTGACAACCCTTTTCGTGAAGAATTTTTTCCTAATCTCCAATCTAAACCTCCCCTGGTGCAACTTGAGGCCATTAGTAGTTTCCTTGAGACACATCCCTCTCACGCAAGGCACACTATAGCACCCTTTCAGATGGTTTTGGCTTCAGGGTGCCAGAGGTGCTACAAAGCTGCCATTGCCAGGTTTCTAGGGACAGCTGCCCGGCTCTGCAGCCTGTCCCACAAGGGAGCGGAGGCCACTGCTGTGCCAGTGGGGGGACACAACCTACACGTACCCACGTGAGCACTGGGTGATGTGCCATGGTCCCACATGCCATGTATTTAGGAACAAAGGCTCCAGGGGCACCAGGAGTCCTCCAGACATGCCGGCACAGAACCGAGGCCCCCCGTAACCACATCAGGTGAGAACATGGGGACAGTGCAGCCATCAGTGCTAAAAATTAACCTGGCTCAAAACCCTGACATTTAAAATAAATTATATTTTTAAATTGATTGAGTTTATTGTTCTCTGGCTTTCAAAATAATAATTAACCAGATTTTAAGGAAACACTCTCTCCAGATCACTTGTGTTTTTTTCGGCCATTGTTCTGTTACTTTTGGGTGTGAGTCACCAGCTATCCCAGGGCAGAGGGTGTTTTTACACCACTGCTCCTCTAACATTCCTCAAACAAGAGAGTCTCCCTAGCAGGCTAATCTCATCTACAAATAGGAAAACAGTGTAAAAGCAATAATGCTAAAAAGCAACACGTAAATATCTGTCTTTTTGAAGAGTTTGAGAAAAGTTGTGGCACTAAAAGAGGATGTGCTCACATTTATGTTGAGCTACCTCTTTTTTCCACAAGCTAAGACTTCTTCCCCTTCACTGTTTTCTTCTTGGTCAAAACATAGTTGCTGATTTTATCATCTGTGTATTTTGCTCTCTTGTACAAGGATAGATCATCCTGATCTTACTCCATCAAGGCAAAAGTACAGCCAAAGGTTCTTTGGCCCTAGGGACATGTCCTTGTACAGTTGGATGCTGTACAAAAGCTGCTAAAAGGCAGAAGACTCCAACATTATGTATGAATTGGCTCGCTCTCTCTTTTGGCAGAGATGGAGGACAGCTGAGCAGATGCACACTTCCTTCTTCCACCAGCCGGTAACAGCTCATCCTTTTATTATCAGATGAACCCAGAGGCGAGCACAGAAGGGATAAACACAACAGACTCCGCCCCACTGATCACCCACCAAACCACAGATGCAGGAGTGAGCTCTTTGCTGCTGGTAGCAGCTGAGTTTCTCCCCAGCATCCTCCTTCAGTCTGGAGTACTGTGGGTCACACTGAGGCCCGATCCTGCCAGGGCTCGCAGGCAAGGCTGCTGCATAAGCACCGTGTGTGGCACCATGCCGGCAGCCCAGGCTGAGTCACTCGCAGCTCCCGGTGCCATTCCTCATCTCTGGCAGGATATGGAATATGTGTCAAGCCTGGTACACAATAGTAAACATATTCCTTTGGACTGGCTAGGGTGCTTTTACCAGCCCGCTTTAGATCAAGCAGTTTATAAATGATGTTTTTATGATAGATCAAAAAACCCACTGGTGCGGCTCCCCGGTAAATGCAAAGATAACTTCAGTATGCTGTGTTAAATAACAAAGCTCTTTTTTTTAATTTTTTTTTTTTTTGCACAATGCCAAAGTATCGGCGTGGCGGTCGTGCTCTGAACGGAGGTTACCTTTATGATTCACAGCATGAATGAGCACTTAGCGGGCACATTCAAGAGCGCTGTACGCATCAGGAAATGGCTCTTTCAGGTCTCCGTACAAAAGGAAGTGAGTCCGAAGCTTGCTAAATTTACAGAGAGAACCTTCGTGAACTTAATCTAGGGCAGGGGATGGGGGGAAGGGAAGGATCCCTTCTCTTTCACTGTAGGTAGATAAATTAACTCTACATGTTTCTGTACACAGATTTTAACAACAAAAAAAAGAAAGGGGTAGGGGCTGCCTCCGCAGCTGCTGCCCGCGACCCTTAGCTGGTGTGTGCGTGCAGCCACAAAGACTCTTCTGGCTTCATGCTTCAGCGTCCTCCCGGTTGCTGGGAAAACGAGTGAGCTTTTCTGCGGCCCTGGGGTAAAGCCACGAGTTGGCACAGAGGGAGCATCACCGCACCCCTCTGCTCAGGGCATCTGTCTGTCTTTCCTCCGCTGTCACAGGAGCCTGTGGAGTGGGGCTACAGGGACTGGCAGGCGTCTCCACACTGCCGGCCAAGTGATGGATGTGGCTCATTTTCAGATCAAAGAAACAGATTATTTCTTCAAAGGCACAGGTGCTGCGCCCTGGAGTTGAGGGAAGGTACTTCAGGTTAAGACTCAGTGTTGGGAGACTCGGGTGCAATGGGACACAGAGCACTGGATCTTGAAAGATTTCCGTATGGGAGGCGGTACAGTTCTATGGCTGTAACGTGGTAATGGCCAAAGAAGGAAGTAATGAGGTTCTCCTCTTGCAGTTATCCAGTCACGAGGGTGCTGAACTCACTGCTACCTCAAAATCCACACTGAGCAAGCCCCTGAAGCAAGATGAGGTGCTCACACACAGACTCCAGCACTCACCTGCATAGCAGCCTCAGGGCTGCAGGCCACCTTCCCTGGGTAGGACTGATGAAACCAAGGGGGTAAAGGACAGCTGCAGCAGCCTTCCTGTTGTGGTTTAACCTGAGCTAGCAAGACAACTACCATAACCACTCACTTACCCCTTTCCCCTGCCCCCCCAAATAGGGGAGAGAATCAAAAGGGAAGGGAGAAACTTGGACTGAGATAAACACAGTTTAATAAATTAACAAAATACTAATATACTACTTGTAAATACATATATATAAAAAATAGAAATAAAAGATACTCAAGGTAATTCCTCAAGAACACACTGAGCAGCCAGTCCCAGGAAACAGCACCTGGTCACACAGCCGATCCCAGAGAGAGAGAAGGGAAGAAAAAGGCAGAAAAGCCCAGAGGCCTCTGCAAAATAGCAAAAGGCCAGGCTGAACGTCCTGAACAAAACTCCCTCAGCTGTGCCCCAGAGAGAGAGCGAGAAGAGCAGACCCAACCTGAAGGTCCCGACTCTATTTATGACACATGATGCCAATGGGATGGAACGCTCTCATTGATCATTCTGGATGTCAGTCAAGCTCTGCCCCATCCATGCCCCCTTCCTCGATGCCTCACACCTGTGGGCAGAGCGCTCAGAATGTCCTTGGCTCTCAGACCAGAACAATTAAAAACATTAGCTCTGTGCTGGGGTGTTATCTGCCTGTTCTCAAACTAAGTCCAAATTATGACTGTGCTAGCTATGAAAAAGAAAGGTTTCTAACGGCATGAAGAAAACCCATCTTCAGTCAAACCAGCACACTTTACCACAAAGCACCTGCCCTCTCTCCCAAACAGCAAGTCACCCGTCTTGTTACTTCATGGGCCTGTCTTAAAAAACTTCAGGTTAGTACTGCTCACCAATATCTGGACACTGAGGCTATATGTAAAGCATATCCTTTAGCTTTAGTCACCGGGATCCATCTTCCTCTCTCCAGAAGACCCAGCAAAGCTTACCAATAACAAGATCATGCATGAGTAACTGGGCCTGGTGATGGAGCATCGCATCCAGTTTCCCCGCCACAGCTGGACATGGCCTGCATGACTGACTGGCTTTGCATCTTAGTTGGTAGATACAGACCTTTAAATGCCCTCAAAAAAAAAAAAAAAAGGCAGGACAGCTTAAGCCTGACAGTTATGTCTCCTGCAGGCAGTGTAGCTACATTTCCCTATGCAGGAAGGTGTTTTTAAAGGAAGAAGATTGGTAAACAGCTGTGAGACATCCTGAGACCACCTTTGATGTCTCCAGCTTTCAATACCAATGCAACAGCTACCAGGAACATCAGCTTGAACATGTGCGGTGAGACCAGCATTCTAGTGGAATCCATGAACTTCACAAGGTGTATGTCATTCTTCGGTCTTTGAGCAGAGATGGCCAGTAATGGGCCTCACTGACACAAAACAGGAGAAAACACCACAATTGCAACAATATACCAACGTTTCTTCCAGAAATACCTTGACAATGCTGTCAGCTCCTGCCAGTTTAAGAACCACAGTCAGAAAATACTAGAATTGGCTAATGGTCCAGATTTCAGAAGACAGGTGGTTGTTAGACAACTAGAAACATCTTTTTATCTGCTAAAACATATTCAGCTTTGTTTTTAAGATATTATTATCAAAGGTTTTTCTTGTAAACAAGCTTTTGTACCTGTCAAAACCACCCCGCAGTGGGTTTGACCTCGCCAGCTGCCAGGCCATCCAGGTGCAATAGTTGACTCTGCTTTGAGATGCTACATGCAGGAAGGTCCAGTGGGAGGTTACACAGGCCTCCCCAGTGCACCTGGAGAGCCAAAACAGGCTTTGTCAATAGCAGCTCATGATGATAAAACTGGCTTTACGAGGAGCTTTGGATTTATGGGAAGGTGTGGAAATAACCTTTACAAAACAAGAAAAGGGAAAAAGAAGTGCATGCAGCAGGGCTTGATATCTGTTCCAAAGCAAATGTGCTCACACAGATTGTTCTGCCAAAGGCAATGAACACAGCAGCAGTAAAGGTCTTCGGCTCCCACGGCACTCTTTTCTCTAGTTCTAAAATGCTATTCCCTCCATATCAATCTTGCTCTCTCTTGCACTGCAGTTATAGCTCTCTTCAAAGGTGACAGATGCAATGAAGGCAGCTCCAAAACACTTCAGTTACAAAATCAGCTAATACATCTCTATCTGAGGCCCTCTGCAGTTATAGTACTGAGTCTAATCCAGATTTTCACAATTAATGTTTCTGGCAAAATACTGAGTTTTTATTCAAGGCTGCAAGATTGTGCCTATTTACCTGGGCTAACAGGATTATTTCAAGTTGGTGATGCTCCTTCTAGCAAAAGGAGAGGCTGTGCTGTCCACTTTTACTCAGACAACTAACACACTGCCTACAGGAACCGTCATCCCAGCACTCAGGGCTGCAGAGGCCAACCTGATGACCTCCAGTTCAACAATTTTCACACACAACAGAGATTAAAGATCATGTTTTCAAGAGAAAGCCCTAGAGCCTGGCCTCAACACACCTGCCAATGGCCACTGTGGCCAAGGACACCAAGATGAGAACTCTATTTCCTCAGTTATACACACTCCTGTTATGTCCCAGTTTTGTTAAAAACAAGACAAGTTTCTCTTTTAGGGAATTTTCCTTTCAGCTAAAGTCTTCTTAGTAACTGCACTTTGCTAAAGTTGGATACACATTTTGGTAGACATAGCAATGGGATGAAAGGTTGCCGATAAGGGTGCACATCCCGTAAGTGCAAGGAGGAGCAAAATGGTGACTAAAACTGACCAACTAAGTATTCCATCCCATTCATGTTATACTTCACATAAAAGTGGGAGATCACAAGGATCTCGTCCCTTTTTCTCCCTTCTTCAACTATGGCCGACAACAGGAGAAGAACCTGCCCGCCATCCCTGCCAGCTGAGGCCTAATGACAGACTTTGCATCCTTGACTCCAGTTCCAGTTTGCTGCAGAGTCCAGCCCAGAACTTCCTGTGCCTGCTCTACAGCTATCGGTAGCTGGTAGCAGCTGGTATTGAGGTGCCAGGACTTTCAAGATTGGTTTTGTATATTTTGTATTATTTTCTCTATTTTATTAGTAGCATTACTAAAACATTTTTAATTTTTTCCAACTCTCTCTCTGTCCTCCTTTGCCTTTCAATCACCTGTACTTAGTGGGGAGGGGGGCCACAAAGGGGATTAACAAAGCATCTGCCATGGTTTATTGTCACCCTGCAATCAAACCATGACACGTTACCAAGCCGAAAGGTTTCGAGTGGAAAGACGACCAAACTGTTGATATGAAACTGGGGTGGGGAATATACTGTTTTTAATTGATATTGTAATACCCATAAGCAAAGTCTGGCAAAAGATAACACGTGTGTGCACAAATTAGTTCCATGCATCTGTGTATGTGTACATACATGCACAAACAGTGGGCAACCGCTCTCCTGTTCCTCATTAGGCAAGTCTGTGCCAAGTGAGCTGAATGTTTACTATGTCCTGCACTCTTAGCAGCATGAAACTTTTTTTCTTAAATTTCCTGTACTTGTAAAAAACAGAAGACATAAGGAAAGGATTTCAGCTAGGGCCTTCTTGCTCACATTTTGGAACCATCTCATCATCACATGTGTATGCAGGTGTTCCAAGGAAGTCATTTCCTGCTAGATAAAACTGTTCTGGTTTGATGTCTATCATTTGAGACATTTTTAAGCAGCAATGTAAATAAGCAGTATGAAGATGTGATCAAGTAAAATGCATTTAAGTAAGTGATGCTTATTTAGCCTAGGATTTTATAAACACACACACACACATATATATGTAAACAAAGATTAAAAGCTGTTGTGCTTGAGTGAAGATTAGCTCACAAAACAGATCGGACATGAAAAGTTTCACTTGGCTCTTGCAGTAAAAAGAAACAGAACAGCTAACAACTGCATCTAAAAGGAGAATGAGGAAAGCACATCTTGGTGGAGTCTATTGGTGAATATACCTGAATTACCAAGTAATTATGTTCTTAAATGCCAATGGGGCATATACCAAATATTTCTGGAAAAAAAGTAAAGGCATCTAAACCTGTACTCCTAACTCAAAAGTAATAATTTTCTCTAGAATATTAGAACACATAAGTGAAGGACAATCTTTAAGGGAAGAAACAAGTCTATGTTGTATAAGAGTGATGTAACAGCAGTTACAGCTATGACTGATACTGCTCAAGCTCCCAGTATTGACAAAAATGCTACTTTGATTCTCTCAAGCCTGCTTTAACTAGGTTAGTGAACTGACAGTTAAAAAAACTCAACACATATACACACCTCAAATTCCACCCAGGAACCCTGCTCCCTTTGCTAAATCAACACCCATCTTTACCAGCCTAAAACAATGATAAAAACTACACACTGAACATGTTGGGAGATAGTTTTTCTGCCTGAGGCAGCCACATGCCGTATACCTATATTAAAAAAGAGTTGGCTTGTTTTGTAATGCCTGCACAGACTGGTATTTGCATTGCCAGGATCTGTTTGTTTTCCTCTAAAAGTTTTTGGAATATGCCCAGCCAGAACACCTAACCAAGTAATAACAAAGATTTTAAAAAGCACTTTGAATCCAATTTGCTTTGTATTTTCTTCCCTGTTCTTTTTGGAAAGTTAATGTACGGTACAAGCACACATTTAATTCCATCTTTCTCTGTTCCTCGTATTCACTGATTAATTTAGGAACATTTAAGACTCACCAATAGAGCTTTAAATGCTCTGGTAATTTGTGAAGCATCATGCCCCCAAAGAGAGGCTCATAGAAATGGAGGGGGAAAAAAAGAGAAAAAAAAAAAAAAAAGGGTTTTATTGTGCAAAGATTTCAAAATGCTGGAAATTCTTTTGTATTTCCCTTCACTTTACTTTTTCCTCCCCTCCCCTCGCTGGGAACAAGGAAACAGCCAAGTTATTCTATGGCTGGTTCCCACCACCCTAACATTCTGGTTCCCACTGAGCTGTGCATTCAAGCAAAACCAAGAACAAACATTAACAGCTCCATTCCCATCCATCTACTAGACAGGAACTCACAGATGCTTCATTATATACCTCCTGCTGGCACTGATGAGGCAGAAGATTTGTATAGAGACTCAGACAAAACACAAGAGTCATTGTAATTGTTCTCATTCATAATTCTATTAGCTAATGGTAGCCAAACCATCATGCTACTTTAAGCTTTTCCCCACTGTTAAAAATACAGCCATTGTCAACAGCATCTCAAGAACCTTCCACAGATAGTGCAATGTCACATATATGAGTTTAAAGACGAGGAAGGGGGAAAAAAAAAAGAAACCTTATTGTGTAACTGGAATTTTATTTTATATATAAATAATAAGAGACTGAGGAATTTTGAGACTTGCTACTTGCAATGCTGATGCTGCCATGGGACAAGCATGGGCAGACTTGAGTCCCACTGCAGGACTGAGGTCTCAAGACTGACCTAAGATCCATAGTGTCCTTTCACAGATTCCATACCAGAAGCCGAAGCAGCACACCGTTAGTCTTTTCCTGAGACAGGTTAGTCACATTCAAAATAAAAATGGATTCAGATGGTTTTCCTCTTTCTCTTGGAAAATGTTGCTCATACCTATATATTTTTTTTCACCTGTAACCAAAGAAAGGTGACAGATAAGAAGGGGGAAAAGGAGGGAGAATGCAGAATTAAATACCATAGGCTTTTTCTTTCCATTACCAAAGTGCAATTAAAACTTTGTTGCCCAAACAGGTTTTGATCAACTTGGTAGATAGAAAATTCTCAATACCAATTCACTTTTAGTAAAGAAATTTAACTCTTCAAATTACTGACATTATAGCACTAATTATTATGTTTGCTCTAAAGAGTTCAATTCCTATAGTTCACAGAATCACAGAACGTTAGGGATTGGAAGGGACCTCTAAAGATCATCTAGTCCAATCCCCCTGCTGCAGCAGGAACACCTAGATGAGGTTACACAGGAATGTGTCCAGGTGGGTTTTGAATGTTTCCAGAGAAGGAGACTCCACAACCCCCTGGGCAGCCTGTTCCAGTGTTCTGTCACCCTCACTGAGAAGAAGTTTCTTCTCATATTTAAGTGGAACCTCCTGTGTTCCAGTTTGCACCCATTGCCTCTTGTCCTATCATTGGTTGTCACCGATCGGAGCCTGGCTCCATCCTTGTGACACTCATATTTATAAACATTAATGAGGTCACTCCTCAGTTTCCTCTTCTCCAAACTAAAGAGATCCAGCTCCCTCAGCCTTTCCTCATAAGGGAGATGCTCCACTCCCTTAATCATCTTTGTTGCCCTACGCTGGACTCTCTCCAGCAGTTCCCTGTCCTTCTGGAACTGAGGGACCCAGAACTGGACACAATATTCCAGGTGTGGTCTCACCAGGACAGAGTAGAGGGGAAGGAGGACCTCTCTTGACCTACTAACCACCCCCCTTCTAATACACCCCAGGATGCCATTGGCCTTCCTGGCCACAAGGGCACAGTGCTGGCTCATGGTCATCCTGCTGTCCACCAGGACCCCCAGGTCCCTTTCCCCTACACTGCTCTCTAATATGTAATTTCCCAACTTATACTGGAACCTGGGGTTGTTCCTGCCCAGATGCAGGACTCTACATTTTCCCTTGTTAAATTTCATTAGGTTATTCCCTGCCCAACTCTCCAGCCTGTCCAGGTCTCGCTGGATGGCAGCACAGCCTTCTAGTGTGTCAGCCACTCCTCCCTGCTTCCTGTCATCAGCAAACTCGCTGACACTGCACTCTATTCCCCCATCCAAATAATTTATTAATGTATTGAATATTACTGGTCCCAGTACTGACCCTTGAGGCACTCCACGAGATACAGGCCTCTAATTGTTGAACTGTATCAAAATAAAAGAGAGAAAGAACACTCCATAGCACCAAAACACCAACTGGAATCTTGTGTAGCAAACCAACTTTCTCAACTCAAATTATTTTTAACTCCCATCAACTGCACTTATTCTGGTACAAAGCCAGGGTAATTTAACTTGAAAAAATTGAGTTACATACATACAGAACCAGAACAGAATGAAAATGAGATATGCTACCTTTGTGGAAAAAACACAAAGCCATGTCACTTCCATGTAACTCTTCAGCACAACAGCTGGATAAAATTAAAGCTTGCTTCTCCCATAAGATGTGATTTGAGCTGTAGTTTGCATATAATTTTGATGACAAACATACTATAATAAAGGAGGTGCAATGCTTCTGGTTTTTTGGAATGCAGAAATATGTTACTGTCTCCAGTGTGAAGCAATTTTGTTCTTGGCTGACAAATCACAATTCAGAGACCCCTGCTGTGGCAAATCTTTATGAGGAAAATGATATTGTATTTATTTTAGCAATCAGATTCATCTAGGAATATGGCCAACAGTTGAAAATACAGTGAGACTGATATCATTCAGAATAAACAAATGTGTCTTTTCAAAGATCACAGCAGCATTCTCTAACCTTTGGGATCACCCCAATCCAACAAAACATCTGGATCTGGGTTTGCAGTTAAATAACTGAGTTTGATTTCAAGCACAAGCAACAAATCACCACCCCCAGAGAACAGCTGAAAATTGATACCAAATTGAACTTTCACCATCTGCTTGCTCTAGGTCAAAAATCTAGGAGTTCCATTCATGTGTCTCCTCCAGAAACAATATGTGGCAAAGCAAGTAGATTACAAAACCAGCAGCACACAGGTACTTTAAGTACCTAAACAATCAACTTAACTCTTCAGCTTTTGTTCCTCTCCTTTCACCCACATCCCCCCTTAAAAAGATTATGTGCCTGAAGAAAAAAGCACGAACATTTAAAAAAGTGAGTAAAGGCCTAACAGAAATTATATTCACACAGTAGAAATGCCAAAACCAACCAACCATTTACAGGTTTCTGTTTGTAATGAACCTTGATATTTGCACAGTGGCTCTTTACAGTTTAGTAGCTGTGTCCTAGTTCACAATAAGGACAACATTTAAGTGAATTTTAGAGAAGCTTGACTTCCTCTTGGTTCTCCAGGGTACCTTTACTCAAAACAAAACTGTTCTTCCTATTTTTTTCTTAAATTTTGAATTTATGTGGCTATTTTACAAAACACTTGAAAAATATGTATTCTTAAAGGCTTCATATTTGTATGTCTGAAGGAAAAACTAATTACTCAGTAAATCAGCCAGTCAACATACTTTTTTGCCCTTCTGATAATTCACTACAGTAATTAAAAAATACATTAAGGAAAACACAACACTAGAAACTAGTTTTGCTTTTCAAGCTGACTGTGTAACAGTGGAATGCTGTTGCTCAGCAGATGTTTGCATTCCATCACATCTGCAAACATTTGTGACTGGTGATAATGCATGGAAGAAAAAAACATGCATTTTTCTAAATCTGGACACTATTTATACAGCTGCTAGTTAGAAAAAAATCACTGGTAAATGAAACTGCGTAGAAAAATAACGAGGAGTCCCTACAATGCTAAGATCATTTTCTGATGAAAAGTAAGTCTCTAACGTGATGTGAATATACAGGATGAAGCCAAGCAAGTAGACGACATGTTCAGAAAAGACATCCTTTATCAACTCAGAGCAGATATTATCTGATATTTTGTACTAAATGATGCCCAACTGCATTATCATCAGTAATAATGAGCCTCAAATACACAGCAATTTTTATTCTATGAAACTGAACCATCTTAAAACAGTTGAGAAGGTGTTTTTGGTTTGCTTTTCTAGAAACCAACAATCACAGGATTTGCTCGAGATTCAAAAGCAACCCAGGGGCCAAGTCAGAAACAAAACTGACATCTCAGCTTGAGTTTCTGGCTTGGAGAATTGGGAAAGGCAACCTCTGCTTCCTCCATCATCCATCCCCAAATGCTGAAGGATGTCTCGTTAGGAAGAGGCATCAACGTGAAAGGTCAGGCAGGTTGTGAACTGTTACTGGCATTGACAAATCTTTAGCGAAAACATATAAGCAGGAAAGAGGTTTCTTTCCCCTCCTTCATACCTGCACAGATGAGATGAGTTTTTTGGTACAGGGGCAGAAATGGAAAGGGAAGGAAGAAGAAAACTCAATACATTAAGAAGGCCTTGGTAAATTAACCTGGAACCCTTAGAGGAGATGTATATTTGCTTGCTATGCTCTAATGATGAAGAATTTTGGTAAGTTAACTTAAAGAGCATTAAGGAGCACACATATTCTTGACAAATGTTGAGATGAATAAAATTATTACTTCTCTTCCCTCTTTCTTCATCAACACCAAAATAACTACAAATCCAACTTGCAAATGTTCAGCTTTTCCAGAATATTCTGCTGTTATGAGTCTTTATTCTTTACCTGTGCCAAGTGATCTGGTGTTCTACTTCTGGGCTTGCTTTTCATTTGAAGCAGCATGGATTTCCAGGGGCTTGTCACCATCTGCATCACCCTTGAGGAGGGAAAAATATGCACAAAATTTCACATGATGCACTCCATGATTAACGTTTTTGCCAGAACAGAAACCCTCTTCAAAAGCTGAAACAAAAACTTCTTGCAAAATCAAGTGGCTGATGAGATTAATTCAGTGTAATATATTCAAATGTTATCTTCTCCCAAACGGTTCCTACATTTTAGTCTTCCTGTAGTTAGCTGAGCAATTAAAGGATTTGAAAGAACAAGTAGTTCAACAGAAATGTTTTAATTGACTCATTTTGCCTGCACTAATAACAGAGGATGAATTCCCACAGAGTAGCTGCTATTTCGCATTCTCGGAATTCTGTGTGGATTTATACAATAGGTCTCTTTTAGTACATATCCTTTAAGAGAGCGTTCTCACACTTTCCCCAAAATAAATGATAGAAATCAAAGAACGAAGAGAGGCTTGTTAGAGCATCTGGTCTATCTGTCTGCCAAATATGACACGAAGAACAGGCATTTGATTATAGTTTTAAATAGATATCAATAAAAAAAATACTTATAGGGCCACACACATGGCTAGGGGACTGCAGCATATGACAGACTAGGACAGCCTGAGAGATGTGGGTCTGTTCCGCCTGGTGAAGGCCAGACAAAGGGGAACCTAATTGCTACCCACAGCTCTCTAATGGGCATTTAGGTATCTGGAAGAGCTTCCCAGAGATTCACACCAAAAGGACACAGAGCAAAGGACACAGGAACACAGCAAATTTCTGTTGAATTGAAGTGGGATTGGGGGGGGGGGGGGGAATGTATAACACCACTGGTAAGTACTGGAGTAGGTTTTCCAGAGAACTTTGTGAATCACCTTCCTTGGAAATGTTCAGCACTTGACTGCACAAGGCCTGAGCCATGACATCTAACTTCAAAGCTGTCTCTGCTTTGACCAAGGAGTTGGATGAGACGATCAGAGGTCACAGCCAGTTTCAATTATTCTCAAATTCCACACATGAAAATTAGATGGCATTTTCTTTTTTTTCTAAAAAGACTTTTTTACCAATATGACTTAAATGCAATGGAAAATGTAACAAAAGAAGACAGAAGAGACTGGAAAACAAATATTTCACAGGATGGGTCAAATTTATGTCCCAGCACAAATCAAATACTACAAGTAAGGCACCGAGTCTGTAAGACCCTGCATATGCTGTGCTGGAGATACAGACTCAATACATTAAAACTGAATTATGAGGACAACTCTTAAATTCCTTATTCAAAATATGCCTAGCAAGACCTTTAAAGGGAACTCTTTCTTTCAATAACCCATTTTGTTTTGATCACTACCCCAGATATTTCATAATATAGGAAATCACATCCACAAACCATACCCATTTCAAAATAATGATCTACGCTGTAATTTTCTTGTACCTGAACTTGTAAGTTACAACATTTTACTACAATTTGTAACTAATAATCTGACTCACAATGCCTCATCTCAGGGATTACTCAATCCTGAACAAATTAACAAAAAATAAATTGTTCACAGAGAGTTCTATGTTTTTCCTCTTGCTTGTTTCAACTTGTAAAAAGCAAATAGTATTTAAGCAAGCTTCTTGGGTTTTTTGGTCCTGAAAGAGGAAAAAAGCCCAAAGCAACACACACACACAAATGTACATGAAAATAGCGGTCTTGCTCAGTGAGCTCAGCAGATCTCACCACAGGGCTCATCTTCCCTAGACCTATTAAGCCTGAGCTATTTAATTCAACCCAATCCACTGCTACACTGTCATTCTTCACACAAATTCATTTGCTGAATCAGCAAATAAAAAGTTCTTTTAATTCCACCCGCTGTATGTGTCCACTACATAAATAGCGAGCCTGAGTAAGACCGATCAGGCAGTGAGGTGGGTAGCGAGGAAAGGACACCCTTTGAGCTGGCAGAGGACATAAACACACCTAATTTTACAACGAAGTGTTAAGGTCCCCTGGTCACACTCAAAACCACATCAGAAGCAAAAAAATGTGTTTAGAGCAACGACCCAGAAGACAAGCCACCTCTGGGCCACGATGCCCTCTCATAATTAGAAGCAGGCTCACATTCAAGATAGTGTTTCTACTTTCTGGCTCAACACAACCATTCCAAAATATATCTGGGTGGCCAGAGGAGTTCATGCAGAGATTTATCCCACAGCAGAAGGTATTTTGCATTCTTCTGCATCTGACATTTCAACCAAAAGGTAGCTGATAAGAAATCTCCATAACATATTTGTTAGTCAAGTGTTCAATACATTAGGATGCCACGGGATTAAAAAAAAAAATCATTATTTCAAATTGAAAATAATATTGGACCTATGGGGACTGTAAACAACGCTTCTTGTAAAGTTTCAGTACACAAGAGATTAAAACCCACCCAATTTAGCTCACATTATCTAACAGAGATAATGGAAACCTAATTTTTAAATGCCAAACTTAAAAAAATGCAATTACTTCTGTGAAAATTTTCCTTCCATACAGAGAAAAATGCCCCAAACCTACCTATCTTAAGATCAAAAAAACAAACGTGAGGTGGCTTTTTTCTCACGCGACAGCCTACCCAGATGCAGAAGTTAGTTTCTGATTTTCTCTCTGAGAAAGTCTTGCAGACAGCCAAGCCTTTTTACACTGGCACCTAACCTCAGAAATCATAACTCCAAAGGCAGGTATAGGTCTCTCTTAGGCTTCTGGAAAACTCTTGAAAGGCAGAGTCTGGCCACCAGGGAAAAAACAGCTGCAAAAGAAAAAGAGTGGCTCCTCTGTGCTCCCAGATTAATAATTTACCTTTTCTTCTTTTGTTTGCAATGTATTGCTCAGAATAGAGAGAACATCACTGGTTTACTTTAACTCATCCTCCCCTAGTCAATAACTTATTCTCTGTCTTCTATTTTTAACTGAGCTTGAACTTAGCTCCCTCAGAAATATGAAGGACTTTTAAAAATATTACTCTTAAGTTGCCCTAAAAAGCTTAACCTTTTGTGGAGCAGATTCTGTCTTTCCTACCTCATTTAAACATTTAAATCCACCACAGCCCAAACTAAGGATCCAATCCAAAAGAAGTAGTAATTTTTACAAGTTTTAGTCTGTTGTTGTTCTTGCTACCAAACAATAAAAAGAGTGTATGACAGGGAACAGTATTTTCTGTCAGAAGCAGAGGTTTATCTTTTAGTTCAGATGACCTAACTGTTGCTTATCTGTTCAGAAGCTACTGAAAATAAGCCTTACAAGCATTTATTCACTGCAGAAAGAAGCTCAGCTTTTTATGTTGATGCTCAAAATACAAGTGACTTAAAAATTATTCTCGGTTTGACACAGTTACAACCTATGATGCTGATGGTAAAGCTACTCTAGTCAACGCACTGACAACACAACTTCCACCAGGGCTTTCAGGTGAGGAAAGTTCAGGTCCACAACTTCTTTGATGCTTGTTCCAAGCAAGCACAAGAAACAAGTACACAAAGCCAAGCAGTCTTTGCACTTGGAAGCACTCTGTCACTAGCTAGCACTTAATAAAAATACCCAGATATAGCCATATAGATATCTTTTAAAATATTTATATATTTTTATATGTATAATAAATATATATAGGTTTAAAAAAAATATATATATAAAAAATCAGTATTGCTAAGTCACAGATAGTGTCTATCAACAGACCATGCACAAATGAAAACCAAACAATAAGCCACAAGAGTGTCTCCCAATCTCTGAAGCTGTTTAAACAATCAAATGACAGACAGGAAAAAAACCAAAACAAATCAAAACAATTTTATCAGTTTTCTAGAAGATGTTATTACCAATTGGACCAAAGTGGGAAAGCACACACACATGAAGAACAAGTGCTGAAGAGGATGGTCCTCTTAGAGCTCTTGTGCTGCTCTAGTTTTTCATATCTTGGCCACTTCAGTAAAAACAAGTGCCAAATTCAGTGTCAGTGGAAGAGAGAGAATCCAGAATAGCTGAAAATACAGCAAAAGTCTTCAAGTGGTATAAAGACAAGACAAAGTGGGAAAGAACTTAAGAAAACTGTTTTTCTATGTGTTTCAGTACATATCAGCTCACTGGCTGGAACAAAACCTGGATTTAAGCGATTTGGAGCAGTAACACATGTCCTTCTTGAAGACAGTCACATTAGTATGGGAGCTAACAATCCTACAGCACAATACAACAGTGCAACTTAGGGAAGTATTGAAACCAGAGCCAGAAGAGGAAGGGCAAAAAGGCAGCATTTCGGGAAAATAAACATCAAATGAGCTAACAAACAGGACCTGTTTGTTAAAAACTTACAGGTGGCAAGTTCAGAACTGTGGCTCTGAAATCCTGGTCCTTAAGCAGTTTTCTGTAAAAGAAGTTATAATCCTTTGTATAGAAAACCACAGTCCTTAAATTTAAGCTGTTGCACAAAATCCTCAAGCTGCTATGGTTTGTCCATCCCTCTGGCCTATGGACAGGTATTAAAGATGATATAAATCATCCAGTATTAAACACACTGCTGTGAGCTGGGGGAAGAAACAAATAAAAAAGAAGCTGCAATTCACTGCCTTAACAGTTCAGCTAGTTCAACGCTTTTGTAAGCACTAGAAGGCAAAAAAGTGTAGAAGAAATGTAAAAAAAATATTATCTTACATGAACTACAATATTATTGAACAGAGCAGAGGGACCAGTTACTCACAAAGACTAGCTGAAGGCAACATAAGATATTAGCATTTGTAATTGCAAAGCCCCGGTCGTGAAAGTTTGATGCCGCCTAAGGCTACTCAAAAAAATTTCAAGTGCATCACTCTAAAAAATTGCATGTTGGTATGATTCTCTACAATTTTTTTACACTAAGTTTAACATAAACAAAGTCTGAGGGACATATGTTTATTTTTCTACCACCTCCCCTAAAGATTTACACCTTGATAATATAAATGCTAATATTAATTCCACTGATTTTTGTGGAATTACTTCTTGTGAGTAAAGGTCACTCAAATAAGCAAAAGATTTTTCAGAAGATACAACCATTAAAACTATACTTGTCCTCCAAACAAGATGGTTACATTTCTTCTACCATATCTTCTACCTGGGGGAAGCAGAAAAGTTGTGTACTTTATTATGTCAAGATAAAGTGTACAGAAGCTGAATAACTACTCCTGCTGTCCCTTATGAGGGGAAAAAAAAAAAGTGCACACTGATTTTTACTTATGGTACTTGTGTAGTTTTAGCAGAGGGCTTTCACCCTGTCATCCTGACCAGCTGGCTCCATCCACAAGCCAGCTTCAGGGTACCAGAATGCTGCACTGTAAACAGCATATTCAAAACCTTATGAGACAGACTTGCTGTACAGAGGGGCTCCAGCCACAGTGTTTTGAAATGTAGCAGCAGAAGGTCCTGGAATTAGTTGTTCTTGGCAGAACTTTGATTTCAGTTGATATGACCTCAATTTGGCACAGGTTTTTGTTTCATAAAACCTTCAGAAAATTAACATATCACATCTATTTTAATGACATGTTGCTGCACAAACATGAAGTTATGCGCAGCTGTGGTACCTTTAACTATCAAATTACAAGCAACACACCAAATTAACACAAGCCAAGGAGAGCCACCCATATACTGCTTGACTATTTGCAATAACCATTTGTGTAGCAACAGAAAAATGCTAGAGTGAATGTCACAAAAACAAAACAAAAATAATCATATCTTTTGCTCTGGCATGGTTCCACAAAGTGGGTTATATCTGCTGCAACACCAACTCAAGAATAACATGTACATTTGTCTTCCCTTGTTTAAGGAATCTAGCTGCCTATTATGACAATAAGAAATATACAAAACCAACCCAATTCTTTCACAGGGCTGTCAAATTAAGATAGAAGTCCCAGAATCTATCCTAGAAAGCTTGCCAATTTTAATATATGATAGTTGCAAGCACTTGTTTTCTTCCATGACATTTCTGTATCAGTAAAAGCTCCAATAAAAATGCAACTTTATGTTTACTTACAACAGAAATTCTTTTGCTGGAAAGGATGATACTGATTCGGTGCATCTAATTGTCTGTATGAACAAAAGGTACTTTTTTGCATTAGTACAATCACACAGACAAACAAGTTTTCCTAGGGTAGACTTCTCACGTCTCCTGTCAGGCACACAATGGTGCTCATACATATCAAAAAAGGTAGAGGTTTTCATTATTAACTGTGGCTGAGCATATCCTGATAGACCATCATAGTACTATCTTTAAAACAAACAATTAAACCAAAACAAAAACAAAAAACCCGGCCCTACCTCTCCAAAATTCTCAACTATGTAATTTTATACTGCTTCAGCCACACAGACTAAAGGAAGTTTCAGAGCAGACTTCTTCCATTATAAATACTTTTCAGTCCACATTCTAGTGATTTCAAAAGCATGTGACTTTTTACAACTGCTGTTCAGCTTCTCCAGAGACCAGGGAGACAATACCCTTTCTTTAACAACTTCAGAGGACAAACAAACACTGAGGCTGGATACTCCAGTGACAGTAGATCACTGAATATCTTTGATGCAGGCAATTCTATCAAGTGCACAGTGCTTCTTCATTTGAGTCACAGATTTTTGTATCTTGCCTAATCCATGAAGTTAAATAGCAACAGTTAACACTATCTGATCAAGTGGATGAACCTTAGGAGGAAACCACTCAACAGCATTTCACTCCTTTGTGCAAATAACACGTTTTGGCTACTAAGGGGTGTGATCTAAAGATTCTGCAAGGAGGAAGAGAAAGAAGTGTGTTTACTTAGTGGTCTCTGCAATTTGGCATGTCGTTTGTTTTTCTGCTGAGGTAGCAAGTGCTTGAATAAGCCTTATAATAAGATGAAAGCTTCAAAAGTTTTTGCCTTCCAATAACAACCACATGTTTCCTTTTGAAAGCCCAGAACATAATAAAATAAAAAGCTCAGCTAATTTTTACTGATGCTGTCAGTTTGCCTTTCTGAAATATTTTAACATAGCCTGTTTTTCTGAGATACTTTTTGACAGCCTAGGTTTTAGGAAAGGTACAGTATGATTAACCTTTATTTATTCAAAGAGCTACACATGTGCATTTACTAAAGCACCCATGGCCAAGACAGGGACGAATATCCACTGATGGAAGTCTCCACTCCCATAAGACTCAGCAACTCACAAGATACATGAGCATTTCTCCAGTCCAGCTTATTTGGAACTAGTCCACACCTAGACCTACCTAAGGAACTCAGCTGCATACCTTCAGTCAATTCAAGTACAACTGCCTCTCCAACACTTCTCTCACTCAGTGGCTATCCCCCTTATATCTTAGGGCTGAAAATACCATGTTCTGGTCAGGTAGGACTTCTGGCTTACAACCCAGAAGCTACAAATCATTGTCAGCCTAGTCTGAACTGATACCATGTTGTGAGCTGCAGCTCAATCAGGAGGTCCACAGTAAAAGACCAAGTCTTTCTGCTTGTTCAAAGTTGTTTTCTAATAGTCTGTTAGTTTTGCCATGCTACATCAAGCAACAAAAATAAGAGATGGGAAGCAGTCTGCAGCCAGCGCAGCAGTTTGTATCAAGGGAACAAGCATAGTTGCTTAGAAAACAGGAATTAAAGATGCAGTGAGTTTAGAAGTGGATTTAAAACTACAGAAGCTTTACATAACACACCTGAACTTTTCTTTCTTTAAGCAGCAGTTTAAAAAATTCCCTAGAAATCTTACATGCTCTCCCTGGCACACATTTAACCAGCTTGCACAGCTTTCCAGTCAAACTCCACTTCACTGAGCCATCTACATACATTTCCTCGAAGTCAGTTTGCCTGTCTCTATCAGATATACAACAACAAAGACAGCTTGCTCCTGTGGGATTACAGAAATGTCTAGTCGATAAAAAACAAAAACATCATTAAGATACTTAACTCCAGAAGCTCCAGGCAGGTTATAAATTATGATCAAGACATTACATAATGTAATGATTCATTAATACAAGTTCCCATTTTTTCACAAGTCAGTGCTAATCTTCAACTAATATGATTAATCAATCATATCACACCTATTTAGAAACTTGGAAGCATTTTGTAGAATGCATCATGTATTTGAATCAAGTTCCTAAGACCTTTTACCTTCTCACTTTTTTTCCCTGGTTTCTTCTTCTTAGGGTTGTCCTTCCAAAGAGATTCTACAGCAATATATCCCTGAAGACTCCAGTCATACAGCTGTGTACCAGCAACCTTTGAAACAAAAGAGATTAGAAAGCACAAACTTAACAATCTGGGAAATATTATTTTCCTTCTTGTTTAAGTGGAAGAAGTCTCAAAACACAAGATCTTTAACATCTTCATGTTCAACCTCAGGGTGTACACCATTAATAAACATCTTAGGGGAAAAAAAATTACACAAGGAACAAGAAAAGCCAACTCACTAAAAAACTGTTTGAAGACTACCTGAAAACATGTTTGTATAAAGAGGGGTAGAATGATGCTGCATGGAAACAATTCTGGTTTTCTTAATATTTGATGTTTAGATTTAACATAAGCAAATTATTTCTTAATTTGACCATACTCATTAAAAAAAAAAAAAAAAAATCCCCCTTAGTTTGCCACTATTTTGCAATCTTACATTTTTACTGCTTTGACAGAACAGTAAAAGTACCCCTTTGTTTCTTTTTATTTACTATTTAGAAGAAAGACCTAATTTGCTGATAAGTGGCTGTCATGAATAAACAGCTGTCAATTCTTAAAACAGAAGGCACCTAGGAAAGACTGCCTTTGCCACATTACACTGACAGGTAATTTTACAACAGGAAAAATCCTTAAGTCTAATAAAAATAGTATCTCCTGCCCCTTACACAATACAGAACTGTAACATCCATAGCATCCTTTAAAACTCAAGAGTGGTAGGTTTTTACAGCTCAGTTCAATACTCACTTTCATACCACTATCAGTTTTCTTACAAATAAAGAACAGCAGAAGTGAACATTTTGCCCAACTAACAGCTATTAAATTTTAAAAAAACTTATGAAATAAAGAAACAGGAAGGTATTACTTTATGTCCCACAACAGGTAAAGCTGGAAAACCAAAACTATGAGAACAGGGCAAGCATAAATGATCCTTCTGAAACAGTTTTCTGATGTTTCTGAAAGTTTCTGAATTATTTTTTTAAGTTTCTTCCAGTCTCCAACAATTTGCTGCTCAGAGATTTCCTGAGCCAGAGGTGATTTTTATGTGTACAATTCCCAAGGAATTTCCCTCCTATGAACTTGTTGCCCCTCCCCTAGCATCCACAAAACCCAGTGCCAAGAAGCTCCAGTGCTGGGCACACTCAGTGCAAAGAACCTCTTCCCTTTGTTTGTCTGAACACAGTTAACTACACCAGGTGCATACCGCAATGGTAAGGGATGTGCTTCTGGGCACACTATCTTACAGAAGAGTCTATTTAATAATGAAAATTAAAAGAAAAAAACCCAAATGACCATCTAAATTTCCAAGTCAAAACTAAATCCAAAACATAAACTGTTCTAAATACAAGGAGCTAGCATATTTGTCACCACATCTGACAATTACCGTTGTACTTTGGTTTTAAACAAGTCAGTATGATGCACTGTGTTTTCTCTATATTTGAAGGTGATCAAGGTCATCAGCAAAAAGTACACCGTTACAAGGATGAATGTGTCAAATCTCCAAAAGCCCACAATTCAAACATTACAGGTAGGCAGTTATCTTCTTTTTCAGTATCAAGAGTGTTTATTTTCATGTACTTCAACAAATTAGTTCTGAAAGTCAGAGGAGCCTGAAAGATAGCGTGATCAGCTGTGCAAGCCATACAAACCTACCATGACCAAAAAATAACCACAAAAAAACAAAGGGCTTTTTTTGTCTGCAACGTTACTAAGGTCACAGCTATCAACATAAAATGAGTAACAAAACAACTATCCATAAGCCATTTCTTGTTCCTGCTTAAAAATACTCCCTTAAAATAGTTTATATCACTCTAAACACTTAACAGCGAAAACCTAAAAATATTATTATGGGAGTTATATGATCAAATGAATTATGACTTGCACTAAATAAGAAACTGGTCATTCACACTGCTGGACTGAAGTAGCATCACAAAGTACAGTAGCCCAGATAGTTCACTCTGCCAGAGTTAACCAATGTTTCAACACTGTACACACGTCCCAAGAGCTGGGACCCAAACACACCTCCACAGTTTGCCTGAGTTCACAGAATGATAGAATGTCCTGAGTTGGAAGGGACCCACAAGCATCACTGAGTCCAACTCCTGTCCCTGCACAGGACAACCCCACAGTTCACACCATGTGTCTGAGGGCGTTGTCCAGTCTCTTCTGGAACACTGTCAGGCTTGGGGCCGTGACACCTCCCTGGGGAGCCTGTTCCAGTGCTGCACCACCCTCTAGGGGAAGAACCTTTTCCTCATGTCCAACCTAAACCTCCCCTGGCACATCTTCCTGACATTCCCTTGGGTTCTGTCACTGGTCACCAGAGAGAAGAGATCAGCGCCTGCCCCTCCTCTTCCTCTTGTGAAGAAGCTGTAGCCACCATGAGGTCTTCCCTCAGTCTCCTCTTCTCTAGGCTGAACAAACCAAGTGACTTCAGCCACTCCTCATACGGCTTCCCCTCCAAACCCTTCACCAACTTAGTAGCTTCTGTAACTTCTGGACACTCTCCAGTAGCTTCACATCCTTTTTATCCTGAGGTGCCTGAAACTGCACACAGTGCTCCAGGTGAGGCTGCATCAGTGCAGAGCAGAGCGGGAAAATCACCTCCCTCGCCCATCTGGCATTGAAAAATGCAATTCTAGATAGACTGCAAGCTGCAAGTTACAGGGTCAACAGGAGCATAGCCAAGAAATTCTGATAACTACCCAATGCATCTTCTCATGAACACAACACTAGAGTCATAGAATTGCTTTGGTTTGACAAGACCTTTAAGATCATAGAGTCTCACTGTTAATCCAGCACTGCCAAGTCCACCTCTAAACCATGTCCCTAAGAACCTCATGCATTAGCTTTGTGTTTTGTACCTCTCTCATGGAACAGCTGAAGAAGCAGGTGGTGGGTGCTGCAGTTGCCACCACTACTCTTGCGAGCAGCAGTTCCAACCAGGAAAAGTGAAAAGGTACAATCATAATACAAACAGTTCATTCAGTTGTTCAGAGCATTCATTCCAACATTCATACAAAGAGTTCCTTTCAAAGAGGGACAAGTTTTTCCATTCAGTCATCTGGAATTCTAATTTCTGGAAGATAACAATTTCCAGCTTGTTTGTGTTAAATTACAAGAAGCTACAATGCCACCTCTGTTCAATGCAACACTAAGCAAGTTTGTACATGAAAATTTAAACAAGTTCAAAAGTCAGACTGAGTGGTTCTCAAGCATGACTCTGAAATAGTTCTGAAGTGACCTTGGGCCACAGACACCCATGCTAGGCACTACTGGGGTAGCCTCAGCAGCCCCTAAGGCCTAACTGCACGTGAACAAGTTCCCACATTTTAATTTCACATAGGACCATAACCATATAATATTGACTGTACTGCATGTGACAGGTCAAGACTATCAAGCAGAATTGTGGTTACTGAGTTGATCTACACTGCATGCTGAGAAGCTAAACTGAGAATCTGCTGGCTTTTCTACATTTATATTGTTAACAAAGTAGTCCAAGTGCAACTTCATAAGCATTTAATTCTATAGGAGACATGGACCAAGTGACTACAACTCCTTTTCAGTCCACAGTTTCTGTAATGTGTCATGCTCTCAGTTGTGCCACTAAAACTGTTTATGGCTTATGGACTGAACCAGGCAAAGGCCAAGGTACAAGTTGAGAAGACTTAGAAATAATTTAGTTTCTTATCAAGGAAATAAACTTATGCATTAGGAAGCTTTTAATTCTTTGAAGAAGGTAAGCATAACATACACCAGTTTAGGAAATTTGAGAAGTTTCAATAACAAGGAACAAAAATTAATTCTAATGGTAAAGAGACTAATTTAAGAAACTTCATAATGGATTTTTTTTTTTCCAGATGGAAGTGAAGCGACAGTAAATATAAAATATTTTAGAACATTGTGATTACCTAGAAAGCAATACAGTTCAAAAACACTAATGTTTCACCAGAACAAAATAAACTTTAGTATTAAATTCCATTCCCTTGCCACACATACAGTCAGACCATTTGTTCAAAGTTATACAAATTAAAGTAATAGTAGCAACGAGGAAACAAATCCCTTACAAATTTGTGATTTATTAAAATAATTACTAAAGCAGGAAAAAAAAGTAGTCTGTACATTTCTTCCATCTCCAGTTAGATGAAGTGTCTGAAAACGATCACAAATGATCAACTCTGTTGCTATAACTTCACTTGACAACTCATACACTTTAATTTAAGAAAAAAGTCTTCTTCCAGACAGATGGATCAAGCGTTGTACCTCAACTGCAAATATATTTTGCTTTGACCGTTTCCAGCTTTTCAATGGTAAGTCTTTAATAAAGGTGGGAAGGATTTAAAAGCACACTCAAAACCTTTTCATTTTTTTAAAGTGTGGTCAAATCCAAAAGTTTACCAAATGAAGGGAACTATACCACTGTAAGTGAAAAAGCAATGATGAGGTACTCAAATGTGGAAAAAAAAATAAAAATAACACGAAGAATAAATTATTACAAATTTATTTTCCAGAATATTTCCTATACTATTCTATTAACTCGGCAAGTGGGCTTTGCACTGCCAGCATCACTTTCTAGGCTTACAGAAATTTTCTGAAAGGCCTATTAAACAGTTCCAAATAATTACAAGAGAGGAAAGTGCTTTGAATTTCTGATTAAAGCATAAAAATTATGGATAGTAAGACCTGATATGATTAAAACTTTGCTTCTTTAAGAATAGAAAAAGTGCAAGAGATTAGAGGAACCAAAACAGTATCTAGGATACTACGCTCTTCACAGAAGCTTCTAAATTCTTCTAAACTCTTATGTCTAGTGTCCTCACCAAGTCACCAAAGCTAAATCAATCAAGTTTCAGGCTCATGGTCTCCTATCAGATTTCTTGTTACAGTCAAACTAAGAACTGTGAATTAATCAAAGGGCAATCATGCACTTCAAAGTTTTCATAAAATAAACAAGATATTGTGAAGCTGTTAGTAGCAAATCCATAGTTAAGGCTGAACTGAGCTTCTTTAAAAACAATAACATCAGTTTGAACACCATTCAATTACTTTCCACTTCCCTGTCAGAAGGCAACTAGAATTTCAATTCAGTTTCCAACATAAATCTCTATGATTCTTAAATTTTAATGATTTTTTTTTTCTTGCCACTGGCATAATTTCCACTCCCTGAGAATGAATCAACAGAGCTATCTGTATTTAGAATATCTGAATCCTGAAAGCACTAGAGAAAAGATTCCATCAAAGATCAGGGTATCACCATGCTGGCAGAGTTCAAATACAGGCTGTTTGACTCTCCCAAAGTCAATGACCTTTCTGTTTACAAAGATCATAAGTTCTTGAGAATACAGTATTTTCATCCTGACATGTCAGTGTCATTCTTAAGTCACCAATAACTGGATGGCAAATTTACCAGAGCCTGAAACATGAAGTATTTCTGACACACTAAAATATGTGCACTGTGAGTGGTCAAAGGCTGGATTTGAAAAAGAATGTAGTGGAGAACTGAGGATCTGCCAGTATGATTAAGTGTGGACAGAAAGACATGTGACCTGACATCAGCAGTGGCTCTAAGCAATTGTCTGGGCTCTTCAGTTCTTTCTTTCAGAGGAAACCCACTTAAGCAACTGTAAGCTAACATGCTTCTTATGTGCCTGAAACAACAAACACATAAACAGAAAAGGTATCCAATAAGCAGCAGAATTCTTACCCCATTCCAGAAAGTGCACACTGTCTTTCTCAAAACTCCATCCAGCAAAAAGCAGAAAACTGCAATAACAATGCTTATCTCGAAGTGTAGTTCCTATGATTTCTCTATAGAATCTCTCTTTTTTTAGCTTTCTTTCAAATGCTGTTTTCATTTGCTATCAAGATATTTCAAGCTTCCTTAGTATTGTAAGTAAACACACAATCTGCACTTACTAAGCATGTTTATATTAATTTATAGTTAACTTGCGGTTAGAGATTCAGGAACAAAATTTTGTTCCTCAAATTGAAGCTGCTACTGCAGACATTAGAAAAAAGTCACTAAATGAAACAGAATATCTGACCGTTCTTCAGCCTAGGCTTGATGTTCTTTGACAAAATCACTATCATTTTGTTAAGTGCCAAGCACACTGCCAGGGCTTTTAAAAATGGATTACCAGTTAATCTGAAGGTAGGTGGTGATAATTAAAGTAAAAGACACTTCCCCAAAGACAGGTATCATCACTGACCTTTGCAACAGAAACCGCTTGCTGAGGGTAATACATGGAGGCACCAATACCCATGAGACCTGTGGGATATACTAACTTCTTTATTTTTGAGCCTGTTCCATAAAAACAATACAAACAAAAAAACACAAAAAATGATTAGAGTACATGCTAACCAAAATAGTGGAATGGCCCTACCCTATTATTTATAATCAAAACAACTTTATTAAATACAGTTCAGCATATTTTCTGTTCCGTTGTACTAGTTTCTTAATAAATGTGATGACTCTGATCAATAATTATTCTTAACCTTTTTAAGAGATTACTTCTATTAACATCTTTCCAAAGTGAAAATTACCTTACAACTATATTGCAGTAATAATGAATAATACTGAATAATGAAGTAAAAGCCACAGTTAAGAGACACTTAAGAGAATTATACCAACTGATGCTCTGTTCTAAACCAAAAGGAAAAACTGGGGCAAAGAAAGGTTAGGATAGCATTCTTTTGATACATCAAACAGAACAAGAGATGCTCCAATACCAATTTCATAAGTTACCTTGACTCACAAACACTGATTCCTCCACAATGGCTCTTATGAATATTTTTTCTTGATTCACGTTAGTGATTTGCAAAGCATTTGAAAGTACTTTTAAACTAAAGTACTTACAATTACGCTGTACACCTGTTGCTCAGTCCCCAAGTAAATTTTGAACATTTTAATCAATTTGAACTCTCTATTCAATTATGTAAGTCTAAAATCATTTAACTGCCTGAAAAGTTCATCATCTTATCACAGCTGGCCACAGGTCATGTAACCTGGCTGGCCAGTGACAAAATGCATCACTGAATCAGTTCCAGGGCATGCTGCAGATTATTCAGGCAGAAAGGAACAAAGAAGGGAGCAGGTAAAGGAGAAAAAGCAAGCAGTACACAAGAAAAAAAAAAAATAAGGCCATAGAACAGACATACAGGAGTCAGGATGCACTAGTTCTGTTCCTTACCGAATAGGCTGTTCTATATGCAAAGCCACATGCGCTTCTAATAAAGAAATAACGAATTTTGAAGAGCAAATGTATACTAGAAGTGCCTAGTGTTTCCACTAACATATGCTCATGATGAGATGAGAAACTTAGCAGTAAACAAAAGACATTCATAAAGTGATGTTGCTAGTCTTTTGTGAAGAGGGAACTTGCTACTAATTCACTGTAAGAAAGCACAGGAAAGGCAAGTTTATTGCATATTTACAACCAGAAAAATTACACTTTTGTTATAATTTCTGGGAATGGGGAAGTCTTCCTTAGCAGTAGCTTATCAGCATGGCTACAATATCACTTTAGGAATAAATGTAATAGTTGAAGATATTAATGCCTTACAATAGGCTTCTAACTGCTGGAGATACCAATTAGAGGGAAGTTTAGGAATACTCCTATATTCATATTCCAGTACTACTCAACAAGGTTAGAACAAATTCACCTTCAATGGCATTTTAAACCAAGCTGAATGACTGCACAATATTCACACACACTCTAAATACAGTACTTTCTACTTAGTGAGCAGCTATATCTTCAAGTATTACAGTTAGACCTGCAAGATTTTATCTGTACCTTCCAAGAGGGCAATTTTTTTCCAGTGAGACCAATGAGGGAAGGGACAAAAAAAGAAGCAGCTTTGTCCTAACTTTCTGTATCATCAAAATTAAGAGGCACTTCCTCCTACAGTTTGAATACTTTCTGGAAATAACAGTATTGCAAACTATAACAGGACAAAAGTTTTAAAATTATGGCTCCCATCTTAAAAGATTCACAAATCAGACATTTGTATTATGAGGTATTTTTATTTTTCTTCAACTTATGACCCTCTACTCTTTTAGATCCAGCCTCAAGACTGCAATCCCCTGCCCCTCCCCCAGTTTTGCTACAGTAGTAAAGGCTGCAATCTGATCTCATTTATAATCACATAACTTCAGAAGCAGGAATTTGAAGAGAACAAACTTCAAACAGGTGAAGCTGGAGACCTTGATTTTAATTAAAAAAAAAAAAAGGCTAGGAAAAAAAAAAGTACCACTTTTACCATCTTCACTGGAAAATATTTTGAGGAGTGCATACATTCATAGAATGCTTTCCAGTTCTACATAGTCAAGCACACACTTGGAGTTTGTTCAAGATATACAGGCCTCACAGAGGCATGTTTTCATCCAAAGCAAGTCCTCCCTAGTATTTATATTCTAGAACTTCATGGTTCTCTTACCTACAAGTTTTCTTGTGTTATTTATTTTTACTGTATTAAGAATAGCTCAATACAAACATAAAATACTTTTTCAAAATTTACACCTCTTAAAAATATATATTTATTTATATGAAAGTATAAACCTATTAGTTTCTTCAACTAGTGTGATGAAATTAACTGTATCACATTTCTGTAGCCCATAACATGCATGTATTTATAGTACATCCAGAGTTCACAAGCACTTTCGCTGAATATCACCATCTGCAGCAGCTCTGTATCTAGACACACAGTACTCTTAGAGAACTTGAATATACACCTAATTGTACATGTATAATAGTTCAGGAACCTCTGTATTTTCCCATAGTTTATTCCTCTGTAGTTTTCCACAGTGACATATGAGATCAAGAACTTAAGTAATTTAAAAAATTTTTAAGCTAAAAAACCTACTTTTGCTATAATAAGATAGAATTGGAAATGATCAAAGACTAGATTCCAGTAACAAATAGAGTATCCATAAACAATAACTGATGGTTATTACACATCTTTTACCTGAAGTTTCTTTATAATTGGAGGAACATTGTAGAAACATGCTCGTACAGATCTCATGTGTCACAATTAAAAATTACTATTAAATAAATAAATAATTTAGCCCAAACCATAACATAAGCAGTTCAAAAGGTTCCCACTTACCTCTCGCAAGAAACAACCCAAGAATTCCAGCAAAACCTATCACACCAAGCCTTGGATAAAATCCAGCAGGGGGGTTTTGGAGAAGTTCAAAGCCCTCTGAAAAGAAGTCAGAACAAAGTGCTTTAATGTCATGTGAAAATGTTTTTCTGATAAGGAATCATCAATACATGCTGGATATTGTTACAAAACAAAGAGTTATCAAAACACATTTAACTATCATGCACATTTTAGATCTGCTGGCATAAAATTCAAAGCCTTTGAGATCTTCTCTAGTGACACATGAATGAAACTGAACATCGTATTGTATTTACCAGTTTTCACAGAAGCTTTTGCCTTTGCTCCTGGGCCATCTGTTTTGTTTTGCTCTTTTGCATCTTGATTATAGCTTTTCCAAATTAGTGATAAAAACATTTTCAAAATGGATTATTATATTTACACATTAAGAAGAATTAGTTTCAATAAAACACTGTACAAAAAACAAATCACAGAACAAAGGAAAGACACAGCACAAGCAAAGCTCACTAAAAGATGGGAGTCTGATGGGGGAATGAAAAAAATATGAAAACCTTCCATACAAAGGAGTTCAAAAGACTGAGACTTCGGTTTAAGGAAAGGAGGTGGAGTATCTGAAATGAGCTCTAGATAGCATTCATGCTCAGTCCTGATGAGATTAAGTATGAAAGGATGCTTCCATAACAAAAATAAATAAAAATTATTTTGGATTACTTAAAATTCTTGGGAGATCCAAGGAAGTAAACCAAAATGAAAAGGCTTAACATTACAAACAAAAGGCCTAACACTTGCGACAAGTAGTGAACATCGCAGGAAGCTTCAATTACTAGGCTGGGTCAAGCAAATACTACTAGCTGGGAATAATTTGTGAGGGGTTTTTTTTATTATTATTCTTTTCCTGCATAACTGTTGTTTTTAGAGACAAGGGTTGACAAAAACACGGGTCTCAGATTTTAATTGTTTAGGTATGTAGCGCCGTAATGACCTACAAAGGATATTTAAACAGATATACAGTGCAAATGAAGTAGTCTTAACTGCATTAGAAACTACATATATCATGACGCTTAATGGAATTCTCTTTTAACAGAAGACATCATACAGTCCTGCATTTTAAACTGCTAGTTAAGAAAACTAAACTGATTTACCTCTACCATGCTCAACAGCTTTTTCTAATTTGGGCATAGCTTTGGCATAAAGATCCTAAAAAAAAAAAAGAAAACAACAGTAAATAGATACTAAGTAAGTGAAATATTAACTACAGAATGTAACTGACCTGACAAAGAAAGAAGAAGAAAAAAAAGAAGTGTTGGGTGCCTAAAATAACTCCATCTTATTCCCACCTCCACCCTTCACTTACAGGGCTATGTTTGCTCAACATTACGTTAAGCATACATACATACAGGTTTTTCTCAAAGGAGTCTTTGGACACAGATGAAATACAATACCTCAAAACACAGAGGTCAACTTCAATATTTCACTGAGTTTCTGATCAGGTAGCTGAAACTCAGGATTATCTCAGGTTTCTCAGTGCACATTGGTATCACAAAAACACTTGAGCTAATGCAAAGGAAGGAAGTACAACACTGTAATAAACTCCTTCCCAGCACTTCACAGGGGTACAATGACTCATTCTGCAAGATGATAAATTGCACTTTCCAACAGACCATCTCAAGCTAACAAAACTGCATTTTTGAAGTGACGTGGAAAATGAGATGTCCATACAACGTCCAAAATCAAAGAGCACCGCATCAACCCCACAAACTAGTTCTAGATTTTTTTTTCCTCAGGCTGAAAATATGCAGGAAGTGAAAAAAATCACATTGCCTTTTATCACAGTACAAAAAAAAAAATCTCAACAAGAGCAACCCTGTTAATTGTTACTATGCCAATAATCCTTCAGAGAGATAGTGTAACACTTTCTATCAATTAGGGAACAAGTTCATAAACATCTATGTCCAAAGCTAAAGCAGAGAATGGTCTTGCAGTACCACTTGAGCTGTATCCATGCAGAAGTGAAAGCATTTGTTTGGGATACTGCATGGGGGACAATATCTCTAGAACTTTCATTTCCTCACTGGCAAGAATGACTTAAAAAAAACAAAACAAAACAAAACCTGTTGTGGAAAACAAAAAAAAAGTGTTAGCATGTGACACAGAACATAACTCTAAATGGACGTTGGTCTTCTTAAAAGCCAGTTAAAAAGGAACATGTTTTAAAAACCCCAGAGACTAAGACTGATCTGTCACAGCTCCCACATAACTGGCTTACTTCTACATCTGTGTTTTGGACTGACTTCTCACTACAGTTAAGCAAGCAAATGGATATACAAACATAAAAAATTTTATTCTCATTATCCTGAGTTATGCTTTTAAAGACAACTGAGACACATCTAAAATGTTATTTTCTTTAACATAGGAGGGGATGGGAGTGGTGTAAAATCAAAACTATCTCTGACTACAGTTAAGCAAGCAAGCTGACCACAAACCCATAAAGTTTACATGCTCACTTCATAAAATGAGTCAGTAAACCACTGCCAGGAAATGGCTTGTTGTACGTGAACAGAAGAGCACATCTTATGTAAGTGATCACCAAGCAGACAGAAAATAAAGCAAATGGGAAGACAATGGGCCAGTGAGACATAAAGCACTGTTCAAGGCTTGCCTGCACTCAGTCCAACTGGGCAACTAACCTTGTCTCAAATTCCATTCCCAAGTTACAGTTACCACAGGCAACCAAACTGAACCCATGCCTTTAGGAGGTCAGAGTTCTAATGAGACTGTGGAATAACTCACTTCTCCTTCAAAACTGAAGTCAGTGCTCCTGCTGGTGGCACTTTAGAAACACATCACTAGACTGAGTAACCCTGAGTATTTCTAAAAAAATGTTTTGGTGCTGTTAAAGGTTAGTACCACACCACAGAACTTCTAGGCAGAAAGGACACCCTGATGTGAACAGCTTGGCTTAAGAAAAGGATTCACACCAGCCAGAGTGCAGAGCAGAGAATCACTTGAAGTTGCCAAGAGGCACCCAGGTTACAAGGATGCCCTTGCTTCATAAGAAAGCCTCAACATTTGCTGGGTCAGGAAAGAACAAAAAAGCTCTGAAATCTAATATCAATAATTTAGGCCTTGATTACAAAGATCTTGGTTTTCCTCTATCCTCCAAAGACTATTTTTGTATTCAATGACTGTTTAGTGGAAACATGCTATCTAACAAAATACATAAGAAAGTTTGGGGTAAGGTCTGGGACCTAGGGACTTAGTAGGTTTGCCACTACTAGTGACGTGGGATTTTCTGTCTTCCAGAGAGCCACACACCTTCCCTCAACACTCCAGTTCAGCAAATACTGATTTATTTCCTGCAAAGTTGTGTTTTGTCACAGTTGCAGTGAGGCCAAATCAGTATTGTGGCTCCAAAACACACCGCTTGCTAATTTAAGGCCTTCTCCTTGAGCACAGAAAACACAAATTTAATTACTGTCTTCATCAGTCACAGGACAGTATGAAATCCAGATATCCCTAGATATCTTTAAGTTTATTTAGGATAACAATTCTAAGCTTTAGTTAATTTTCTTTTAATTCTTCCGGCAGGATACAAAATGTGAAAAAGCAGGGGTTTAGTTCAGCAAATTAGTAGAAAGAAACAACTGGTTTTGTGTGAGGAGGGGTTAAATACTATGACCCAAACTGTGGAAAAATTGAAGTAAAGCAGCATTTTGGAAAAATGCTTGTACAGCTATTGACTTTTACTTTGCCGCTATCTATGAATTCTGACTCTAAAAAAACACCCCAGCTCAACCCTTCCCACTGAACCACTACCAGATGTGATATAAAATCATTATACCTGACAACAGGCTGTATATGGCTCCAAAACATGCCGTAAATGTGAAACTCCCTCTTCCAATTGGGTTTGTGGATTCTCCACATATTTAGTCTCACGAGCTGGAGAGGAGTAGAGTGACAGCTGTGAATATTAGCAAACACGAGGTTAAAAACAAAGGTGTAATTGTGTTAAGTAGGTCTTCAGGGCATGAACAGTCTAAACAGAGAACATCTAACACAGTGCTTACTACATAAACAATGCATAATAAAAATTCAGGCACAGTTGTGAGACAATTATGAGCAAAGTTTAATTATATACTATGATGACGATGACTTCTAATTGCTGTGCAATTCATCCATAGCTGCTATATGATCCAAGTCACAGGTTATAAATTAATATTAAACTAGTTTAATAAAAACACAAAACATAATTGTGAAAAAATGTTTCTGGTCTTAATCAGCACTTCTGGTTCCCAGTTCACACGCTAAACGTACTACAACTCCGAAATCACATTCAACCATTTTCTATATTTGCACAAGCCATCATTAAAGAGTCTAAGTAGCTTCTAACAAAGGTATCATCTGATACAAATTTGTCTGTTTGTTACTGAGCAAGAAAACCATATGACATCCCAGTGTTACCGTCATTGACCACATCAGCAACTGACAGCATTAATAGCACCATGGGGCTGAGCAAAAAGGAACTGTAACATCCAGCTGAAGAGCAATGGGCATCTCCACATAACAAATACTAAGCTACCATATTTAGGGTTTAGCATCACGACATATTTATTACAATTACATAAACATATTTAAAATTGTATTCCTTTCGAAAAAGAAGAAAAAGAAAAGGGAAAAAACACACCAAAACAAACAGAAAACCCGAAGTCTATACTGTTGAAGCTGAACAGCAAAGTTTAGATCAAAACAAAACCTGTTTTATATACTACACTGGTATTTTGTATAGAGAGCTTATATTTTATACCACATTTATCCTACATTTTGTAGTCTATTATAAACTGATGTTTACATGTATTGTTGCATTGAAGTGTAGCTAGCCTTCTTTTCATAAGTTGGAAAACAACTGTATGTCTACCACAACAAAAAAGCTGCTAACCATAAAAAATAAAAGACATTGAATTTGCCAATTCAATAAGTCATGCAGCTGGATTTCCCATAATACTTGGAAAGACAAGCATTTTAAGTCTCATTTCCCTAGGAAGTCCAGTCATCTCTGGCAATCACAGTCACAATCAGTTTAACTCTGACCCTGTTAGACAACCTAACAGCCATGTCTGGCACAAGGACAGAAGTCTCGGAGATAGGGAAATTCCCATACGTCTTCTGAAACTGGACAGCTGACAGAGATCCTAACAAACATACCCTGTGAACGCTAAGGAAGGCAGCCAAAACCCCACAGCTTGTACATTCTGCTTGGCTGAAGCTGGTGGGCAAGCCAATTATTCAGCACAAATGTAACTTGAACCTGCTGCCTGTTTGCTGCCCCATGTCAGCAGTGCTGTGGGGCATGCGATAGCCCATGCTACTGCAACTTCACTGGGGTGAAGCCAGGAGACCACATCAGCTATTGATCCTCTCCTGTTATGTACATGAACTGCCCCTGCAGACACATCCTAAAGACCTAAGTATGCAGAAAAATAAGTTTCATTGTGTTTCACTGCTCGTGTAACAAAACTTCAGTTTGGCTTGATGTACTTAAAATTTTTAAAGATCTACAAACTCTCATGGATTTAAGTCTTTATTTAAACTACAACTTTTTTTTTAAACGTTAGAGACTGCAAAAAGCCTTTGCAACAATGCTGGTGTGTCAACAGTTTGACAGGATGTTTTAAAGCTCTACTTGTGATATAACATCTTAGAGAAACAATACAGTAACTGTTTTTTATTATCACTACTTATTGTATTCATTGCTGCTTAGGTCTGAATGCTGTAAAGAAAAAAACACTGATAAAATTCTGTAGGCTACTACATCTGATTCAAATCATTGCTAGCCAAGAATTTTACCTGTAAAAAAGATAATTTTTTTAGAAAGAAAAACTTTTAAAAATACAAAGTGCTACCTGGTTAAAAAGCAAAGAAAACATTCCACAAGAAAATCCACAAACATGAACAGGTAATTTCTGAATGAAGAGCAGAAGGCTTTAATGTAGGAAAGAGATCTTGCACACAAGCAAGTCTGATGCTATCAAGCAGAGGGCATCAAATGCAACCTTCAGGTAAAAGAAGCCAAACCATATCAACATCTCTGTTACTGAAAATAGAGAAATAAGTTTAAAGGAAAGAATATAAAGAGTGAAGAGATGTAGGTAAATGCTTTCAGGCATCAAAATATGTCTTTCAGAATTCTGCAGATATTTCTGTATAGATAGAAGAGCCCTACAGGTCTAACCATACTTACCTCCTCAATTTTCAGCAACTCCTTTTTGGGAGTTTCCTTCTCTGAAGAGGAAGCATAAACCTGGAGAGAGAGCAAGCTCAGGCTAACAGGGGTGGCCCCCAGCCGAATTACCTGGAAACATTACAAGAAGACATGAAAATCATTATGTTCAAACAAAATGGCAACACGTTTGAACGCACCCACGTAGACAGTGATTATGCCCCCATATAAGTGTTATATTATGATGCTTAGAAGTTAGGAGAAAAGGCAGTTGGTGGTATACAATCTAATGCTCTCAGGTATTCAAGTGATAACACCTAAATTATTTAGATGCTATCTGGAAAAGCCTGAGGCTAAAGGAGACAGTAGATACAAATGCTAATCTCATTAAGTCTTCATCTCACAAAAAGATCCGTTTTCTCTCCCTTGAAACACAATTTTCAGTAATTTTTTCAGTATAGATATTAACAACATTATACTCATATTTTAAACAACTTTGTGAATGTTGGGAACACCTCCATTTTTCCATAGTTAGTACCAAAAAGTTCAGCACTTTATTTCTAGTTATCGTCTGCATCTAGATTGCGGGGGGGGGGGGGGGGGGGGGGGGGGGAAGAGACCTATTTTTCTGTGAGAAACATGAATTATAGCACATTGTCACTGATACTTGACTGTTTCTGAATACTTCAGATTCAATCCAGTCACACAACACAACCAACATGAGTAAGGTGAATATAATTCTTCCTGTATTCAGGATCTTTACTACATTGCATTTTTTACCAGGAGAGACTGCTTTAACTTAGAAGAGAAAAAACAAGAATGCACAAAAAGCATTTTCCAACAAATGCACATCCTTATCGACAGCAATGCTTAACTCAAGAAATGGCAGTTCCAATGGGAAACCTTCCAATGCCTCACGTTCACATTACTGCTTGGGTAAACACACACACAGTTACAACAGCCTGCGGTTTGTTGCCTCAGGTGACAGTGTGAGTGGATCTAACAGCCTGCGGCCACCAAACTGGAGAGGTCTGGCTCTGCCCACCGCATCCATTCTCGAAGTCCTGCTGCTCACCTTGCCCTAGCTTTGGTGGCCGGACGCTTCCCCTGCGAGGCAATTCACCTCGCCAATTTGGCAAAAGATTAATCCTGAAAAAGAAGTGGAGAGCTTTGTGCGGGGTTAGTAAGTCGAACCCATCTGTGAAAACAGACTGACAAGCACCAGAGGAACCATGTGGTCAGGGAACAGGGAATGAAAAAGGAGAAGGCGACAAGTCCTCTTCCTTTTCCGAAGTCACAAGGGAACATGACATTGACCTAGCTGCTTGTGACACTGAAGCCTTGATCAAACCAATATATCCTTCAGGCTGTTATGATGATAACTGACCTAGCCATGGGACAGTTACTCTGAAACTTTGCTTCTGCCCATTGCAGAACTATTAGAAAAGAGCTTTAAAATTATCCAGACTATAAGTTTATTGCAAACAGATCAGTATTTGCAAATTAAATTTCTTCCACCGCTCTGCAGATGGAGCACTTATTAAATGTAACCAAGAGACTCTTCAAACTCAAAATTAGATTATATAGCTGTCAAACTTGCTGAAAAAGTTCATTTACATGTAGAGAAACAGCACACAAGAACTAGGTCATGGGATTGCTTTTCAGAAAGACATGAGGAATCTGGTAGGTCAAAAGGTATGGAAAAACTTAGCTTAAAATTGAAGTTTTCCCTTATTTGTATTTATGGACTCATTATTACAGCACTATAATGGAACACCACAACAACCAGATCAGTTCTGTTTCACAGCCAAGGAAAGACATGAACAATATTTAATAATGCTTGCTTAAACAAAGAATTTTCACATACTGTCATGAGCCAAGATAAAAATATGAACGACACTGACCATTAACAACTGTAGAACATATTTCCTCATTCTTTCCTTTTTTCACTGCAAAACTGCTCTGCGACTGAAAAGGCAAAAATCTGAATGGATTTTCATTCTGAAAAATATGCTCTCAGTAAAATATTACTTCCTGTGATTTTTTGAATTTTTAAGAATGAAACACACAGCTAGAAAAGACATCAAGACATTATCTACTCCATTCACTTTCCTCAAAGCAGTCTAAAATGTATTCAAACCACAACAACCAGTTACCTGGACAATCATATTCAGTGCAAATATTTCATATGAGCCTAAATTTCAAATAAGTCTAAAACTACAAATAGCTTTTGTAGATCAACTACTAAACTAATGGAACACACTATACTCCAGAGAGGTAGGTAGCAGGGATGGCTTTTGAAATAAGCCTTGAAAAACACAACTTCAGAGAGGGTCACTCAGAGACAAGTGTCTAAAACTTAATTCCTGAATACAGCAAAAGTTTGTTACATGAATACACATGCATAGTTTCCACATCTTCTATTTATCATTTCTGCAAGTGTCCCTTGAATTTAAAAAACAAAACAAAACAAGACAAAACACAAAACACAACCGCAACATAAAAACCAATACTTTAATTCAGTATAATTCATTATTGCTAACTTCTGTTTAGGAAAAATAAAACCAGTCTGCTGTGTTGAATAACAGGCGTGTTTTGTGCTGCTGCTCAACATCATTTATATTGTTTGAAAATTATCTAAATGTTACCAGCAGAAAGAGTAAATGCAAGTGCTTTAAATATTTAAGATTTGAAAGGCTGAGGGAGCTGGGTCTCTCTAGTTTGGAGGAGACTGAGCGGTGACCTTATTAATGTTTATAAATATATAAAGGGTGAGTGCCATGAGGATGGAGCCAGGCTCTTCTCGGTGGCAACCAATGATAAGACAAGGGGTAATGTGATCAAGCTGGAACACAAGAGGTTCCACTTAAATTTGAGAAAAAACTTCTTCTCAGTAAGGGTGACCGAGCACTGGAACAGGCTGCCCAGGGGGGTTGTGGAGTCTCCTTCTCTGGAGACATTCAAAATCCACCAGGACATGTTCCTGTGCGACCTCACCTAGGTATTCCTGCTCCAGCAGAGGGATTGGACTAGATGATCTTTTGAGGTCCCTTCCAAACCCAAACATACTGTGATACTGTGATAAAGATGCACACTATATTATCAAAATCTTGAAATGCAGACATTTTCTAAAAGCTTCATATTTACAGTTTAAATAAGATGAAATTAAACATGAAAAGGGCAAGAAGAATCTCCTGAATCTTAAATGCGCTGTTCAAGCTATACTGCAATGGTCTTCTACATCAGATAAGTTTATGAGACAGATACAATTGGTACTAAAGTACCATATATACACCCCGACAATAAGAGGTTTATTTGTTAACACGAAAGATTAACCATTCTACTTTTTGTTTCCAAAATTCACTTTAGGACCTCATTTCTTAATTCCATATTAACCAGGTATTACAAACCAATTGGTTTAGTAAAACACTTTGATGGAGCTGTGCATTCAATCTGCTTGTCTTAACAGCTATTCAGCTGATACAAAAAGGTAGAGCTGACATTCTCTCTAGGCAATGCTCTGCATTTACTTGAAATAAAAAAAGATCCTAAGTTTATTCCTTTATCTAGCTGAAGAATTCAAATTTATCTGCAGACACCAGATCACTCACGAGCAAATTCTATCTGAAAGGTGGAGGGCAAAAGACTACTACATTTCATCTTCCATTGTCTTGCTTTACTGTCTTTCTCAAAGTTCTTGATTCTTAACTAAAAAAATGCCTCTGGGAAGAATAAATCCCATATTAGTTCTCAATACAAACATGGGAAAAAAAGAGCTAAAGATTAACTAGAACTTTTGTCTTTTTTCCTCTTGTCTGTGGTTTCTCAATTCACTTGCTACTGTTATTAACAACGTGTCAAAATGGGAAAAGGAAGAACAAAAATCCTTAGGGGCTTTGGTGACAACTGATATTTGCCCTAATGTACAAAGCTGCTTAATTTTCCTCTTCTTTTTCCATTCTTCCTCCTACCTCTTAACCTCAACTAAAACAAAACACACACAAACAACCAAAATCAAACTCTTGAGCACTCCTGTTTCCTGAAGCACAGACATCAAGAAGCCACCTTCCTCTTTTGCTCTTACAGGCAAAACCAAGGTTGGCCCAAAACACTGGGATATGGCTAACCTCAATGGCTGTATAAAAACTCTAATACTATGCATAGCATCTAAACCCTCAGGTTCCTCTAATGGGCAATTCAGTAACATTTACATAATTCTCAAAAATTCTGACAATAAATCCTTATGTAAGAATTTCAGCAATTGCCCCAACTTTAAAATACAAAAAAAACCCATGGAAGTTGTGGCAAGAGGAAAGCAAGCATAGGCTGCTCAGCATATTGATATATTATCAATATTTGGCAAACAAAAAAGGTATAAAAAAGAAATAATTTCAAGAACTGAGTACCACCAGTTTTTAAAAAACTCCAGCTTCATGAGTAATCACGACAACAATTTGATAAAAACATACAACTGGCTTTTAGCCTGAAGGGATCTGGAACTCTTATCAGAGGCAAAGACCTTTGAGACAACTATGGGCTTTAGGCCCAGATCATGCACATTCTCCCCTTTTCACAGACAACCTACATGCAATAAAGGGCGACTTGTGAGACCAGGACTTTCACAACTGTATGAATCCAAACTCCTCAATTACACTAACTCACAACTCCATGCTGTTGTATCCAAGAAGTGATTTTAAATAAGGAACGTAGTGTGCATGTGTTTTCTTTTTGTGCAACACGGACTGGGCACTCAATTTTGAAATATGAAAGAGAGAGATGATGCAGCTGCAACAAGAGCAGAAGTAACAGCTTGTGAGAGTTACAGACAACGTGCTCCGGGCAGAGCTGTCCCAGACAGCACAGATTTTTAGCAGTTTTATCTCCAAAGGGGAAAAAAAAAATCATTGGCTGGCAACAATGCCAGGGTCTTCGCTAACGCGTCTACTCAACGAGTAAACAGAACCCCCTTTAAAATGAGAAGCGGGAGAACCGCGGCCCCTCCCGGCGCAGAGCTCCCGCCCGCAAGGCGCCTCGGCGCGGGGCCCTCCGGTCGCGCTCCCGGGCCGCCCCCTGCCGGCCTCGCCCCGCCGCCGCGCCGGACAAGGACACCCCCAGGGCCGCGGCCCGGCGGCACCGCGCCCGAGCCGCCGCGTCCGCGAGAACCGCCGCGTCCCGTTGCAAGGCCCCGGGGTGGGGCGGAGGCGAGGCCTGAAGGGAGGGAGGGACCACCGCCTGCCTCCGCCCGCTCCCCCAGGGTGGGCACGGGCGGCGCGGAGCCCTGTCAAGGGAGCGGGGCTGCGGCGGGACGGGCGGGGGACAGCGACGTGCACGGCGTGGGGAGCAGCGGTTTCCTCACCTTCAACATGGCGGCGCCGAGCGGGCGGTGGACACCGGCCGCGTCGCTAACCTGTGACGTCAAGAGGAACAGCCCGATAAGGAGGCGGTGCCGCGTGCAATCCTTACCCCCGCGGCCCCGCCCACCGGCGCCGCCGTAACCTGGCAACGCCGAGAGGGCGGGGCCAGAGGGGAGGCCCCGCCCATCACTCTCCTACCGCCGCGGCGGCAGCAGCGAAGGCTGAAGGGAGCGAGGAGTGTCCCTTTCCTTTGTAACCTCAAAATAATAAATGAATAAACCAACGAGTACTAAATTCCTGTCAGATAAGATAAACCAGGGCAATATTCCGTTCTGATTTAAATGGTGAGAAATGTCTTCCTGCTGTCAGTCAATTCACTGCTGGTTTGTTTCTTCAGATTCGCCGGTCGGGAGTCTCCACCTCTCACTGTGTGTAAGATCTTTTGCAGCACTCGAGGCCAAGGCAGCAAAAACACTAGTGGAAAAAAATAAAAATAGCAACTACACCAAAAGAGGTGACTTATTTCATGTGTCATCGTTTTCTGATCAGTTATTAGGATGCTGGTACTTGTTATTTTTAACATTTTGTGAGATATTTTTCCTCATACTTCATCTTGGCCACCTAACACCACATTTCAAATGCAAACAAGTGCCTTCCTTTTACTGAATACTGAGAATTTTTAGGTAGCTGTGAAAAAGTATTAATACCTTGAAGCTTATGACACAGGCACTTGAAAGCACTTGTCTGTATTCTTTGTTCAGATTAGCTGCTACATAAGGAAAGTGCAAGTTCCACAGTCTGTGCCATAAGGTCACCATCACAATTCTATTGGGGGTCCCACACAGCCCCAGGCCTGGCACCAGTGTGGCCAGCAGGACCAGGGCAGTGACCATTGCCCTGTACTCAGTGCTGGTGAGCCCCCACCTCAAATCCTGTGTTCAGTTTGGGTCCCTCACTACAGGAAAGACACTGCAGTGCTGGAGAGAGTTCAGAGAAGGGCAACGAAGCTGGTGAGGGAGCACAAGTCCTGTGAGAAGCAGCTGAGGGAACTGGGGCTGTTTAACCTGGAGTAAAGGAGGCTGAGGGGAGACCTGATCGCTGTCTACAACTACCTGACAGGAGGTTGTAGCATGGAGGGGGTTGGTCTCTTCTCCCAAGTAGCAAGTGATGGGACAAAAGTAAATGGCCTCAAAGTTATGCCAGCGGAGGTTTAGATCGGATATTAAGAAAAAATTATTGACAGGAAAGGTTGCCAGGCATTGGAACAGGCTGCCCAGGGAAGTGGTGGAGTTGCCATCCCTGGAGGTGTCTAAAAGGCATGTGGATGAGGTTCTTGGGAAAATGGTTTAGTGCTAGAGTTAGATTATGGTCGGACTCAATGATTCTGAGGGTCTCTTCCAACCAAAATGATTCTATGACTTGGGGTGAAGGGATGGTTCAGACTGCCTGACTCTTGAAACCTCTGCTGCCTGGGTATGGGCTGGCCATAGACTCCTCACGTGGATCCACAGCACCCCAGCACTGCTGTGGAGTGCATTCTGTCATCTCTTCCTTCTCCCTGGCATGGGGAGAGAAGTCTACACTCATCATTTAGGCACAGTAAGAACACCAAGAAAATAATGTGGATCCTCTCTTTATGAGTTTTCTCAGGTTGACCCCTCCCCCAAATTGTAGTAATTTATTTTAGAATATGAAGAATAGCACTCTATTAGTCCTGGAAATGTTTATAAAAAATAATTTTTATGCAACAGGTAAAGCAGCTTAAGAATAAGGGAGCAGCTAGTTTACTAGGAATGATATTGTCAAAAGCCAGATGAGGTACGCTCCCTCTTATTATCTTTAAATTTCTTTGTGATAATTTTTGTTGTTGCCTCTTAAAGAAAATTCCTGTACTTTTCTATTGCAGTTTCTTTACAGACCTGATAAAACTAGCTATAGCAGGAACAAGTATTTTTCAGACTAATGAGGATATTTAACCATCGCATAACAGAATTGTGTGATGCATCTCAATGAGCTGTTTGTAAAATTAGCAGACAGCCCTTCTTGTTCATTGGCACATGGGACTGTCAGGAGCCATTTGAGGTGAAATGAGAAGATCTCAGCTTTGTGCATTTTCTTTTTAAAGCTTTATTGTATTTTTCTGCTGTATTTCACAGGCAGCAGCTGATGTTTGCAAGGTAATGGGATATCAGGAATGCAATGAACAAATGGTACAAGATGAGCTTCAGTACCCAAACCACAAGATAACAGACAATAACAATATTTTATTATGGTTTTGGTTATGAAATTCCATCTTTAGCAATGAAGAATTGTAACCCAAACATACTTAAGTGACTGATGAATGAAGAATGCTAATGGGCCTCTTTCTCCATTGCATTATGATTTGCACAGTCACTTATCCACTTCCTAACTTGAAAAAAAAAAAAGAAAAAAAGAAAAAAAAGGGGGTAGGGGGGCGCTGGACAAAGTTCCATATTTAATAATACTGTTTTATTCGGAGTGAAACTTACCTTGTTCTTTTGCTTTTCATACTTAATGTGGGTCATTTTTCAATTTGAGTCAGAGGTGCTAGTTTGGCAGCTATGAGGTCCGAAGTCACTTTCAGGCAATAAATGGAATGTTAAGGACAGATGCCATTGCAGAGCTCTTTGTGCTTTTCCACTGACCTGCCTTTAACTGTAGAAGGGGCATTACTGCATTCACATCTGGGGTAAACCAGTACTTGAATTGCAGCATGTGCTTTCTCATCAGCTGTGTCACATTATGACAGCATCCAAAATATAGTCAGTGCTTTCCAAATAAAGATCCTATATTCTAAGACAGGGGACATGTAGAAAAAAACCCAAACATAATGCAAAAAAACCCAAAAACAAAACAGTGTAATCCAACTACATATAGTTCCACTTTCAGTGTCGCTGCAGTTAAACACCCAACTGTTCCTTCCATAATTAAAATCCTTGACTTTTCACTGTAGCCAGCAGTAGCTCTAGTTCCACATTTTTCAATCACTCTCTTTCAAGCACTGACAAATAATTCTTCTGTTCACAAGTTGTTGATCCTTCCAACAGAGATACCAGCTAACGTGTGGTGTGGCAATCTTCTTCTAAAGCACAGGCATACACTACTAATAGCAGTGAGAACACAAACACCCCTTTGATACTCTTAAGTGCCCATCACAACAAAGTCCAACTCCTTTCAAAATTCAAATGCATCTTGGATTTCAGTCAAACCTAATACATTTTGGAAGTTAATTGAAGTTAAAAGGCTAAGGGTTTTGCATCTGTTGCCAGTCTCTTTAGGTATTTAGCACATCAAATCTTTTTACCTTAAAAATTATTTTCACAGTAATCCTTAGTTTCCTAGCAAGATGATGTGAATATCTTTACCTCATTTGCCTATAAATGTATTGACATAGGTATCTTCATACATATATATATGTAAAAAAATATATACATAGAGAGAAAGAGATATATAATATAGTGTTTTATTTATCAGAATCACAGTTTCTTGGTCTAGCAAATAATTTCCAACTAAAGGCACATATTCCTTCTTTTACTGTGCTGCCTTTTTAATAATTAACAGTCTCATGCTGAGCTCACTTTGTTACTTATAACTGACTTTTAAGATTATCATTTTTGAAGGGGTTTAATTTCTGTTTCACTTTCTACCAGGGCACGTGATGCAGCTCTCCCGTGAATGAGAAGAATGTATTAGATGCTTACTATATATACACGTACCATTACATGATTATTACAGTCTATTACTGAAAGTGTTTTAGTGTCTTCCTTCTTCCTGTTAGAAAATGGCATGGCAATGTTTCTAGCAGTACCCACACACACTCGTAAGAGTGAGAGGAGTTACAGTGAGGTCCATGGGATGTAACCACTCACACAGAGACCAACTAGAGAATGCAGCACATAACACTACCAGCTGTGCAACATCTTGCCTTACACAAGTCATTGAGAAAAAGGCAAAGATTTGTGTAGTTGAGTAGTGAAGTATTTACGTTCCTACTTAACTCTTGGCTTAAGCTCTGACTTGCTTCACCATTAAGTCCCTGGGCCAGGGCTTGAAGCCTTAAAGGGTTCTAGGGACCAAAAGAGCAGCAGACCCTTCTGCTTTGTTGTGCAGCTTGAACAAGAAGTGAGACAGAGCCAAGCAGCACATGAAGAATCATCCAGATTTTTTCTTCACTGACACTCCCACTGTCATTCAATGCAGTAGAACAGCATAAGGGGAAACCTTTATTATTCTGTTTCTAGAAGGCAGAAATTTGGCTTCATGGCTTTATTTGTTCAGGCTAGGGTAATACCCTTTTTGAGAGTAAAAGCTTTTATTCGGCTTTTAAATAGTTTTTTGTTTTCTAGATCTCCATTTCCATACAATTCATCAATCACCTCTTCATTTTACTCTTACTGTCCCACTACAGTGTCCATACAGCCAACATGTTGCTTTTCCCAAGCTCAACAGAAGCTAGAAAAAATGAAGAGGGCATATTTTATCGAGAGAGAATGAGAGGTACAAGGCAAAACTAGAAGCAAGATGCCTTTTCCAGGACATAATCCTGTGTTTCTGTGGAAAGTACTCATTAGCCAGGAGGTACTACTGCAGTTCCTTGCTCTTTGGTACCACGGCATTTGTTCAGGCTGGTTTTGCACATTTCCATTCCTTTGCTTCACATTCATCAAAAACCATCACATCTGGTACCTTCAACTGCTGCTTCCATTCTGAGAGTACCTTTCACAAAGGAGTAACACCCGACCTTATACACATTTAATCCTCAAATGCATTTAGGAAACCCTAAGACATGTTTCAGGGTTCTTTCACAATCACTAATTAAAATTGGCATGTAGATAGCTTTCCCCAGTGATCACTGGCACATTTATATCTCTACCGTATGTTATCACCCGCTACGTGAAGTCATGGTTTTGCCCTGTGGAGGTGGGCTATGGCTGGCACAGTTCCAGGTTCTGTTGCAGGATGAAAGGAGCACAGGGTACTGGTGCACTGAATGACACTGTCTTGACTTTTAACTATTTCTCTCTAATAGATCATTCGAAATTACCTCTTCAGTCTCACAAATGAGTACAATATGGTGCTGGCACATGTGAAAACCAATGCTTTTGCTTGCTTTGACAGTTTTATGGAAGAGGAAAATGTCACATTCCTGAAGTGTGATTGAATAGACTCTTATTCCTCTATGTGTGTAACGCTGCACGGTATTATACAGGTACAGAAATGGGATGTAACTTCTCTGAACATCAAGGGATGGCAATTTCACTAACTGAAAAGCCTGAGAACCAGTCTATTGTTACAGAAGAATGGGAATATGAAGTAGCTAAATTGTATGCCTGGTCCCAGGCATTGGCTCTGAAGGATACCGGACAATTTCCATCTACAGCAGATGCATAAAACTTCAAAAGTTAAGGTACTGGAAAATTGTGAACCTTCCAGTCACTTTATTGTGTTCTGTCCTGCTTTGAACAAGGCTACAAATCTGAAAGCATGGCTTCCTACACTAGTTTAACAAGTTTAGCAAAACATACATTCTTGTAATTATTTTTTACCATGGGGGGAAAAAAAAAAAAAAAAAAATCTCTGCACTGCAAAACTAGGACAAAACTAATATTGAGCAACCGTGATGATTTTGTAAGGTTCATAACTTCTGCGAAGTACAGCTTGTTGATTGTTTGGATGTTAACAATTTTGTACTGTGATTTCTTTGGCTGAAGTATTTAGTTTATTTAACTTACACAGAGGTCAACCTCACTCCCCTTGTTTTCAACAAACAGTACTGAGCCAAAACCCAGCTCCTTCAGAAATCAGCGAAAACATTTCCAATAAGGTTGTTAGTTGGATCAGCTCCCAACTTTAAGACCATGAAGAGTTATTAAAAGACATAGTTCAGTTAATTACCATTGCCTATTTTTTTTCTGACCATTTCAATGTTTTGGATAATCTGTCAGGAGAAACAGTGAAGGAAGAACTATTACCTGTCAGTAACTCTTCCTGATTGCAATAAATGAACTGAGAAGGAGCAGCAGAAGAAATACTTATATAAAAGGTTTGGCACTCTGAAATGTCTTCTTCTGAAACTTTGAGATGTTTTGGATTTCATTATAAGTTAAAATAGGTTATTGGTATCAAGTTGCCACCTGTGCTAGATTAAAAAAATCCTTCAGAACTACCTGTAAGAACCAGACTAAGAAGTGAGAGCATGTGTGACACGAAACAAATCCCATGGAACATCCTCAGCCGACCAGCGATACTCAAGCAGCTTGGAAATAAATTAGTCAACAGGGATTTCTAAGAGTTGCAAGATGACAGCAGAGCAATTTCTTCCTTTCCAGGGGTGAAAATGAAGGCCATCGCTACACCAGCAGAGGGGAAAAGTGCTGAGGCCGTGCCTTGCACTGACACCAGTGTCACCACCACAAGCACAATCCAATGTGCTTTGTAGAGCTTTAGCAATCTGGGAAGGTAAACACAAGAGGAATACTCTGACCCCCTCGGAACTTCTCTCCGAGACTATGGAAGTTAAACATGGGGGAAATACTTGGTTTCAGTTAGCACTATGCAAGTCTTTTGACAAAGAAGGGATGGTAAAGTCAGGAAATCTTGTCAGTAATGTTCAAATACATACAAAAAGACCCAAAACATGCACAGTTCACTACAGGAGATCAAGATTCTCACACTGAAAAAGAATTAAAAGGCTGGCATAACTCAAACTCATGAGATGAACCACATGACAAAAACAAACAAACAAACCAATGCTTAGAACATGCTGAAGGAGATACTGAAATAGGCTTGGGAAAGGAAGCTGCCAGTTTTGGCCAAAGACATATCTGTCTGGTAAAAATAAATAGTGCAATAAAATCATTAACCATTAAAGCCATCTATTTCATTAGAAAACAAATGGTTTTCAGCACCACTTGAGCAACATTTAGCCATAATACAGAACCGCTACCAAGGGCAACATCACCAGGAGACACATTGAGAGACATCAGACACATGCCAAAACCAACATTTTTTTGGTTTGTCAGGGACTATACAGCATCAATCAAGAAAGCCTGTGACTTACCATATGGTGCGTAATGCTGGTATTTGTTCCAATTGAGAGGTGACTGAAGAGTCACTGGGTACTTAAACACAGATCATTATGAGGTTTATTTTTACCAGTAAACATCACCTAAAGCACCTGGCAGTGCAACTAAAGCATCAAATGTAAAAGTGGAGAGTGTTAATGAAAACAAGAAATGAAAGATGTCTTTACACATATTCCCTACCTTCTCCCTTGAAAGAACAAAAATGTTTCCAATTAAAAGGTGACATTGAAACATCAGTAAGATTTGACAGGCTGAAGGCTGGGTGGGGGAAATCACACGTCCATGAGTATGTTATGAACTCAAAAGGTAAAGAACTCATACAGAACCCGTGCAACACCCAAAGCAACAGTTTTCCTGTCCATATTATGAAGCAAATGAAATCAGAGAAGAAAAACACCAAGAAACAAACACACAAGAACCATCACCAAACAAAAGCACGAAAGAAACAAAACAAAAAAACCCCAACAACAACAAACACAAAACCATAGAACCAAAACCTCAGTCTGTAACAAAGAGGGAACACCTGTTGAAATTCAGAATTTCAAGTCAACAAGGATGGATAACTTATACCAAAGAATCTGGAAGGAATTAACTGAAAAAAAATCCTTTGCCAAACTAACATTAATTTCATATCGTACAGGTGAACACAGATAACTGAACTATTGCAAAAAAATAAGGCCACATATTAAAAAAAGGTGAAGAATTTGATATGAGCAACTATCAATCAGTTAAAATGTGAGAGCCATCCTCAGTGAAAAAATGGAATAATTATTTAAGATTCCTCATCAGCTACAGAGGTGCTGGCCAGCATAGCATCATGGAAGAAAAGTATTTGCCAAAAACACAACCTGGCTCACGGAGAAGGGAAATTAAAAAGGTGAACAAAAATAATTGTAAATAACACATTTACAGTGTGGAAAGATTGCTGTCATCTTCTCTTCCACTGTATCAGTCTAGCACATTTGGTCTCCTTTTGAACCAAAAAGTGGGGACACATCACAATAAAAGAGGCACCTCCTTCTGTGACACATCCCATTGGGACCAACACAAATTCATCTTCACTACTCTAATACTAAACAGTACTACTTAGTGTAGAATGAAGTCAAGTTACCAAAGAGGGAAGGGGAAAAAAGTTACTTCATGCAAATTAAGTTTTAAGTAATTCTAAGCAATAAAATAAAAATGCTATTATAGAACTCAAAAAACCATGAGACTACAGTTACTTTCAAATATTCTTGATAGCAGATTTTTTCAATCAGGGGCTTTGATCTGACAGCAAGAGAGCTGTTGAAAAATAGTGGCAAAGGAAAAATGTGGCAAGGGACTGACAAGGAAAGCTTTCAACAGACTGCTCAAGAAAGTAAGATCATAACCTTCTGTTATACCCACCCCCTCCCCTCTTGGTATTGAATGTTGTTCTAATCTGACATATTAATCCTGAAATCAAGTTTCCCCTTTCTGCTATAAGCAGCATGACTTGGACTACTGACAAACGTGTGATGAATGCACATGGTCTCAGAGCCCTCAATTCCACGTGTATGGTAGCGGGGAACAGTCGCCTTTCCTCCTGGCCTCTACCACCACAGGTCTGCTCAGTTTTCAGTCTTAGAGGTTAAATGTATGCCTTGACACCGAGTTACTGATGGAACAATGACATTGACTCAGAACATGATTTCAAGTTGAAATGCAGAGCAGACACGTGAATGTACTGCAGCAATCAAAACTGGCAAGATTATAAAATACAGCTAGAGATACAAGCTTGATGCTATGTAAGGACAACTTGTCAGGATAAATTTAGCTATCATTAATATAACATTATGAATTATAGGAACACTTAATATTTTTGAAGATTTACTTAACTGAGTAAACCCTGAAGTCCCATAGAAAGTAATCCAGGTCGACTACAATTCAAGTATTACAAAGTTTACACAAGAGCATTTAAAGATTAAAAATATTTTTATTTACACTTTCCTTTATACACATTTTATACATTTTTTTAAGTTTAAAATCTGAACAGAGCGCATATGCAAGTCCGAGCACACTGTTTCCATAGCTAGGGAAAATTACCTTCTGCCAAAAAAGGACAAGAAAAAAAGACTATTAAACAGTTAAAAACAAGCAATTCTTAAATTATTCAGAGAAGTTTATAGCAGCCCTGGGGTAGTCATTAGACAGTTAATCCAAATGTACATATGAGGTCATATATATAGATAATTTTCATTTAATATAGGAAAAGTATTTCCAATTGCTAGTACTAACACAGCATAGTTTGAAAATAACTTTTCCCATTAACTTATCAAATACTTACCAAATACATTCTTTTCAATACAAACAATCTGATATTGTACACTGGAATCAAGTGGGATACTACAGTGGAATTGCATTCTCCATCATATAATAATTTATTTTAAAAATATCTACAAAAATAACAATATATAGGGAAAAATATTTAAAATAAAAGCATAGCTCACTCTTCCCTTCGCCTGTTCCCAGAACTGAAATAAATGTTAGGTGGGTCCCACTGAGGTAATAAAAGCTCCATAAGTACAGGTAACATTACAGTCCTACATTATTTGCTAGACTTACACCAAGGTTTTCTACCAGACCCATAAATAAAAACTAACGTCTGTAAATAGAAGTAGTTTTCCCCTAGCTACCATCTTAATATTAATCAAAAGATATTTGAACTTGATCTTTGAAAGTTATTTTTGAAAGACTACATAAACACTGACATTTGGCAACTGAAAAAAAGCCCTTACATCTTAGTAGAGGGAGATCTGGGAAAGCCGTGCTCACGAGAAGCCAGTTTTTCTGCCACATACAACCATGTTTTATGAAGTTCATCCACACAATTGGAAATGGTAAAGTTATTCATCAACTTTCAAAAATAGAATACAGATGCAAAAGTAGTCATTAGTATTTGTTTTAAGCAGCTTCAGATTGTTTTATGAACATTAAAATCTCAAAATGTTTGCTATAGGACACCAGCAAGCTTTGTTTTAAATAGATTACACATCCTTTCCAGTTATGTTCTTTCCCATTCTCCTTCAGTGAGCGCTGCCACATGTGATGGACCACACTTATTCAAGTAACTTCACCAGGTACATTTTTATTAATGGAAGGAAAGCAGGATGGATGTTTTATTTGATGCCCCCAACCCTATAAACACTTAAGCACAGGTTTAATAACTTCTGTGCTTTTCTGTTTTAAGTACCTTACTGTTTTCTGTTTTCTTTATACTGGACTGTTTACATACGTGACGTACAAACTTAAGTGTTAAAAGAATCGGAGGCCCAATTCACTTTTTTTTTTGATAAGGGAAATATATTAAAAAGGCATAATACCTCTGCAAATGTAACTATTTCTAAAAGACTTTGTCATATAAATGCTGACACAAATTCAAAATTTATTTAAAGAGCTTTTAGGTTCTCCCCATAATGCTTACCCTCCTTTTGCAAAAGAATGGACATAATGAGTTAAGCGACATTTTTATTTTTAAGCCAATTTGAATTTGTACATGCTGAATTTTATCCTTTGCTTCCTGAGTGTCAAGTTTCACCTCTGATGCAAGCAGTTATCACATCATCAGCATGAAAAAATGCAGCACTTTGGTTTGTAAGGCAGGAGGACCTCAAGAAAAACATCCTTGCAACCCTCAGAAAACAGAGAAATATGAAAGTCACAAACCCTTACAGCTAGTTCTAACAGTCGCTATCACACTTGGGAAAGTGGGGCATCCACACTTTGCACAAAAGCAGGTTGCCAGGTAGCTCATGTGCTGCCACCAGCCACTGTTGCTAACAGTGCTTTCGGAACAGCAGAGCCTTTGTAAAACCAAGGACTGCCTCCCTCCAGCTGAATCAATGGGGAACAAAACTTTCAAAAGGGTTTTTTGCCACCTAACACCTCCCACTAAGAAACTAGTAGCAACACTTTGTGAGGGAAAATGAGCTTTTAGAAATTTTTTTCTTATGCAGTCTTAAAAAACAATATATATCTCCTAAAAACAGATATAGCAGCATGTGGAAAGGGAACTGGCAGTGTCCAACCCCTTCACAGCACTTTGCCTTTTGTCCGTCCTGGCTCATCTGAAAACAAGATTTCCTCCTGAAGCTAGCTGCTAAATTAAGACACGAAACTGACACACATATATATATAAAGGCTAAAAAACCCCTAGACTGTAAGTCACTATCCCCACCTTTTTAAGAAAAGGCAAGTAGATGCTGTTTAAAAGCAGGTCACGTTTAAATTTTAAATATGTGGGTAAGATCAGGTTTGTCGATATTCCATTATGGGTGGAGTGAGAAGGATCCCCTCCTCGCCCCAAACTTACTAATTACAGATAATAACTTACCTTTTCTTAACAAATGAGAGGAATTCAAATGTTTTAAAACCTCTTATTAATCTGATCATAATGCTAAAAATTTGATAGTCATAGGCAATTCTTATTAGCCAGTTTAATTTTGTATTTATTTAAACAATAAATTATCTGGAGATAAGTACTGTAAGTAAACATAGAATCTTTCAATCAAAAAAAAAAAAAAGGTAAAAAAGGAAAATACCCATTTGATCAAAAAAGTAACAAAAATAGTTCAAGAAGTTCAAAAAACTCAAAGGTTCCACTATAATGGAAAAAGAATGTAAGCTAATTTTGTATTTCATGTTTGAAGCAATAAAAGCACAGTTCAATGTAAATTAACAAAGCATTCTTGCATAGCCCCACATGTTCTAAACCCAAGCAAATTCCAATCATTCCTAATACTCCAAGGGTTACAGCCAGCTTTTCAATGGAGACACAACTTCAGGGAAGCGGAAACCAACAGTTCAAATTAGAATTGGACAGAATAATTACTGTTACAAACCTGAACAAGATCTTTCAGAACTGGGTGCCTGAACATAAATATGAACTTGAAAGCAGAGCACCTAAAAATCATCTGGTTCTTCACATTTCAAGTCAGTACTCACCAATGACTTCAGTGACAGTTACTCAGCACATAGAACTTCAGAAGGCTCAAATGCAGACTCAAAAATATAACTTGAGCACACCCATCCTTACCATTATTTTTAATGAAGTCTTGGGAATGTCTCTTTACTACACATGAATCAGTGAAGACCAGATGCCCAGAACCACGGCCATTCCCCAGGCTGGCCCTAGATAGAACAGAAGTACCCCACGCTATACCTAAGATGCCCATGAAAGCCTTCTCAAGCAGGATTAGTTCTTGCTGCCCCATAAACTTAATTGAGAAATGAGCTGCTGACAAAAAGAATAAAACACTTTTTTTTAAATCCTTGGGTTTTTTCTTGTGCCCTGATATTCCATGAACTATATACAGTAGAATCTTTTTACTTGCACACAGCCAGCACCTACTAGAGTCAGTATATCTCTGCACTCATGCAGGGTAATGCACACGTAAGTCTCACAGTGAAACTGAGGTTTTAATGTAAGCCAAGCTGGTTTTACGTTAAGCTATTAAGGAAGTAAATTAGATTTCTAATTCAGTAAACTGAATTTTGGTTAAAAAAAGAATGACATTTTACTGCAAACTAGCGTGCATCAGAAAGCTGAATCAGTATTTGGTCCAGTCACTAGTGATGTAACTAAGTTACCACTACAGCTATGATGGCATACATGCTCTCTTTCTGTTAAAACATATGGAAAGAAAATACTCTATCAATAAATCATTTTAAATTAAAAAAAAAAAATAAAATAAAATAAAATCTGCTGACTTGCTACAAATCCTCACGTTTCAATCCAGAACATAATTACTAGAAAAATATCAAAATACAAGTTTGAGGAGTTTTACATGTTGTTTTAGCTTCCATCAATTACTTCAAACTTATTTTAGGCAAGTATGTGTTATTTTTAACATACGAAATTTAAGGTGATTTTGGTCCCTTTGTAAGTGCATTCTTTTGAACTCCCTGAGTACTCTACATTCCTTTTCTACAGTGATTTCTGACTGGAAGATGCTGAATAAAGTAGTTTTGCATTGCTGCATATAAAGTCAAGTCTTACTTAAAGTGAAACCCATCAACATTAAGATTTTACAAAATATTCAGGTGCATGTTTCAGCATTTTGCCCCTACACGTCTGAACTGAGAGCCTGCAACTTGTCCAAATCTCCCCTTCAGACTCTAGAAGTGACTGATTTCACATTGTTAAATATAATCAGAATATAATTACTGTTATTATTTATGTTTTGGCTGATAATTCTTACCAATCTACTGTCAGTAATGTCTGCAAGTGAACACAATGGAGTTGTTCAAAGCCCTCTTGGACCACATATCTCAATTCAGGCACTCTGAAGTCAGTAGCTGTAGTTGTATAGGGGTTTTTTTGTAAAAGAAACATAAATGGGGTACTAAACATCCAACCACATAACTCCACTTTTTCAAAACACAGTAGTTCACAGCTGTCAATAATTAGAATAATAATCAAGATTATACCACTCCAATATGAGTACAAACAAAATACTCATATTGGAGAAGCAATACAAGCAAAGTACTGAGAATAAACTGTAGTTTATCCAGTTCTGAAAATACCTGTGGGTCAAAGCAGTACTGAGCATTTGCTTATTTTCCATTTTCATAAAAAAGAAGACTGGGCAGCACATTCAAACATAAAGGAAACTCAGATGTGTTTACTTTTAAAAAATAATTTATAAAATAACAAATTATCAACAGTTGATTTTGTAGCATTGATATAAAAAAGTTACTGAATCAATCAGTATATACTAAAGATACTTCGATAGCAAATGAGGCCTCCAGTTACTTAATAACTTCAAATTATTTAGCTCATTAAAGGACAGTACTATACCTTAAATTCAACAGATATAGCTGAACCTGTGCACTAGTTAAAATATAATATTGTAACTGCACATAAAAAGATGTATTTATAGATGGTTTCCATAGTGTATGCATGTGTGTATACATTCTTTACTCATCAGCAAATGCAATGCAGACAATAAAAGGTAGCATAGAAATAGTGTTTTGAATGTAAAAATGTTTCATTTTCAATGTAGTAGAAAATGTGTGATTTGAATTTTGGCAGACTTACTGGTACTACTGTACAAAACCAGGAAAAAGGTCATGCAAAGGAGTTAAGATTATTCTTTAACATATATAAGGGAAAACAAAAACACCTAGAAGATTTGAGAATACTTTGCAATTAATGGGAGAAGTATCAAAAAGACAACATAAAATACAGAAATGGTTTTGTTTTGTTCTTCTAAACCTCCTTGTAACCTAGTACAGATGATGAGCTTTATTTTGATCCTCAATAAGAAAAATGAAAAGAAAGCCTTCCTTACACAAATATTTTGTTAAACTCCACTGACTTCAGAAGCATAGTGGTATAATGGTCATAAAAAAAAAAAAGTAACAACACTCAAAAATATATTTTTCTTTCCCCTACTTACAATCATGTTTTTAAAAAAGAAAACAAACACAAAGCTTTTACAATATCAGACCAACTATTGGCTTTTCTAATGAACTTGGTAAGTACTCTCCCTGTATATCCTGTTTCTCTTAAGCATTTAGCAGTTGTTCTTATAACACAAGGTAATGTCTCTGAAGGAATCCAGCTGGTTTGTATTTTTGACAAATTACGTATAGCTTTTTGTACTTTATTAAGTTGTTCATTCTGGTTTAGCTGCAACGTCTAACGTGCTCCAAAACATACTCAGGGAAGTGCAAGCTGCAGACTTGTAAGCCATCCAGCTTGCATGGCATTCTTGGATATTCATCTTCTTTCCATTTGTTTTCCTCTGGATCAAAGGTGAGAATTGAATCACTGTAATGACCATTGTAACAAAGGCCTCCAAGAACCATTATCTGTTTGTCTAGAACAGCTACACCATGACCACTCCTACCAATTGGCATAGAAGCCAATATAGTCCACTGATCCGTATCTGGGTCATAAACCTCTGTAGAAGGACATCCTTGAGATTCAAAGGAGGCCCGCAGGATCACACAGACACCACCAAAGACATAAAGCTTACCATTATAAGAAATCATTTTGTGAAAACATCTTGCATAATTCATTTTGCATTTGTTCTCCCAACAGTTAGTGACCACTTGAGTTCTCCTTGTGCGCTGCTCTACTGCCCCTTCTTTACTGGGATCAAACACACACACTTGCTTAGAAGTTGAAGACGACGTAATTCCACCAGTGATATACAACTTGTTACCAAGCACAGTCCCTTCATGTCCGTATTTATTGACTGGATAGGGATCCACAAATTCCCATTTATCTTCAGTAATATCATACCGTTCAGTTGAGTAAAATGTTTCATCCCTGGTTCTCCCAGCCACTGCATAAACATACCTCCCAATAACTCCAACGGCAAACTCAGAACGTGGAACAGACATGTCTGCCATTCGTAACCAAGTGTTCTGTCTTGGGTCATATCTAAACACTTTGGACGAAGCATGAAACTCACCATCTGGCCCCAGTTCTTCCCCACCTAATAGGAACACAAAGTTATTCACAATGGCAAGGCAGTCTGGTCGTAAGGGTACTTGAGGACCCTCTAGTTCCCACCAGATCCTTGGTTTGTGCAAGAGAAGAATTTTACTGTTTACCATACTGTGTCCTATCATTCCTCTAAACACTGCAGTCTGGGGTTTGGCAGAACGAATTTTGTTCGATTTCATTTCCATCAAAGGCTGTTGGTGAACGCTATGAAAGTAATTCATGGCTTGGTCAACCTCATGTCGCAGCTGCCGGGAGTATCGATAAAACTCTGATGTTTTTACCTATGAATACATTTAAAAGATATTAAAATTCTGACCAAGAGAAACAGAAAACCTAAATGACTATGTGTCATTACACTATTTTTCTTAGTTTCATTCAGGCAATCTTGACAGCAATTGCATTTGTGCATAGAGGGTTTAATAATGTACTGTTATCCAAAATCCAGAAGGCAATTTAGTGATTAACAGCAGTGACTAACATTTTCAGCAGAAAACTCATGCAGAATTTAAGATGGAATTAGACACAACTGAAATCTCCAAGTCTAAAAATCATTATTCCTTCTCCCCCAGAAAAGCCTCTGTTCATCTTCTGCTTAATCTATAAAGTGTCTAAATTAAAAATGCACTATTTTCCTGGTATTGAAAAATATTCTACACACCCATTCTGTGTTTGCCAAGGCCTGGTCTAGTCTAATTTCTGCTAAATTCTCATACCCAAGCCCAAGCAGGTATCCTCAAATGCTAGGCTCTGCTCGACAGGCTATTTAATTGGGGTGAGGTGGGAAGGGAAGGTACCCAAACCATTCCTTCAGAACACATGATTGCAGTAACCACTTGTCATGATGGTTACCTTATGGTTTCCCCTCTGTGAGTCTCCACATGTCAATGAACACCATTAACACAACATCTCACCCTATTTGGTTGCACATTTATTTGGTGAAATGTGGAGGCAGGTTTGAAAGTCCACTTCCCACGTGAGAGTTCCAACCTTTGAATTACCACATAGTAGCAGAGTGTTCCTTCTCAGTGCTGTCTCAATTTGAAAAGAGCTATCCCTGCTCAGTTTTATAAGTGTTGGTAGGGGGGACAGATTGTGAAAATTTACCTTTCAAGGACCCTTTCTATTATCTAAGCCAATTTAAGTTCCTGAGACAACACCAAAACACATCATCATCTTGAACACTTTGATAAATCTGGCTCCAGGCAGCCCTCAGGTCACTGTGTGATTCTCAAAGAGGCTTCACTTCTCTATCCTCTGGTCTAACACAGCATTCTGAATTACACTACTGAAACAAACACCTGCTTGAGATTGCCCAACCCACAAATCCACTACCACACTTGATCCTAAATCCCAGTTTCTTTCAGATAAAACTGGATTGCTTTCAAACACTCCAAATATTCTAGTTCCCATCAGCTCCAAAAAGACAGGCGATACTTTGAAAAAAAGTCAGGCCACTTTGAAATTTCAAAGTGACCACAAGGTAACTATTTTTCAATATCTGTTCCCCCACCTCCTCCTGTTCCCTGTCCCAAGGGACAAAAGTCTGGACCACCACTTACCTAAGGGGTGGCAGTGGGAGTTTTCATGTGTGTGAAAAAGTAACTCAGAAATTAATGTTCTTTATACCTTGTGAATAAAGTAGTTGCTCATTCCATATACACATACTCATCAAATTCTGTTAGCTTTCTGTTAATAATTTCTCTTCCTTGTACAGTAATTAAGACATTCTGCTGTCAGATAAACATTTTTTTTAAATCTTTTGAACTGTTATAATTGGACATGATTCACACAGATTGAGATTGTTTTTACACACCAGATTTAAAAAAAACCATGAATCTACCATTGTGAAGTACTGCATAGCTCAAGAGTTACAGCGATTTTATGTTTTTATTTAAACTTTTTCTTTTCCCCACTTTATCTTGACAAATTCAACTTATCTTTGCTTGGAAAAAGAGGATGGTCACATGCAGATTGCATATATTATTCTAGTGGCAATATCTAACTTCTTTCTACTGTTTTTACCAGGGGTGATGATGAAGCAAAGAGGTTTACCTAGGTATAGTGCTTATAAAACACCCACAATAAAGCCCAACTCTCCTGGGGAGTAACAGATCTATTTTCTTATTGAGAATAAAGAATAAATCATACAAACATCGGAAATCTGCTCATATGGCACTTGCTAGAATAAACCATACCTTGCCTGACTGAAAAGATTGAACATAAATTCCAGAAAATATGCTGGGGAAGGAGTGGCAGAAAGAAAAATGGTAAAAAACTCAGAAAACGTTAAAGGTTAAAAAAAAAAAAAAATTAAAGAGGAAGTTAAAATAACAAAGAATCGTGGATGGATGACTTTATCCTTAAAAGTAACTTTCAAATTCCATAACAGCACAACTATTTCACACATTCCCAATCTGGAGCCATCACTTGGAATTAAACGATTTCTGTTCCACCCATATGCATTTCAAATTTTCTTGGATAATTAAGGAAGACAACAGGATCAAAATGCTTAGAGTGTGAAGCATGCCAGCAAATCCTGGCAGAAATAGAAAATGTTTTTTCTTTCCCCCACAACATTTACAATTCTGTCTTTAGATCTATAAATTGAAATGCCAGCCAGAAACCGGAATTAAAATAAGCCTCACATAACATACCCTCACTCTACTCCTTCACATAGTCTAAATCTCACCCCATGAGAGCATGCAAAAGGAAACAAGGAGCATCTCTAATTCCAGGGACAGAATCAATCTATTAGTAGTTTACTACTACTTATCTTGACCAAGACACTAACATCAAAACAAAGCCCTGATCCTTAGCCACATATCTTATTCCTTAAACCATAAAGACAATAAGAAGCAAACACAACTACTAGTTATAAACAACTCTTTCAGACTGAAGTTTGTGGGGAAGCTGTCTGCAAACACTATCTTGAAGAGATGAGCATGAAAATACATAATCATTAGGAATTTTTGAAACATTCAGAAAAAAGCAGCTCTAGAAGGAATGTGCACCTAATTATCAACATACTCAACCAGACAGAACCCACACAAGTTTCTACAAAACACACAAAACAGATGGAAATGTACACTAACCATAATGAAACTTGAAGTAAAACCAAAGGTGTGTTCTTAAGAGTATGTCACCAATTCTGAATTGATTAAAAAATACAAATGCTTCATAGCATTTTCAAAGATTAAAGAAAGACTATTCTGTTATCCTGATGAAGGGTCTCAAAGAAAGTTTAAGTTGGACTTCCTTACCAACCCCAGTCTTATTGTAAAAAAGGAATATAACTCAAGTGCTAAATCTTTGCTCATGTGATTTCTACATCCTTTCTCTTCAGTTTTCTGGACATAACCTTCTCAGAGAGGTTCTGCTGGGACACAGCTCTAATGTAAGAGCTCCCTAAAGAACTCTAATGATATCTCATTGCATCATCTACCAGTTCCAGTGGTTCACAGCTGAACTTTTAGCTATGCAGACAAGGAACAACTTAAACAAAATCAAATGCGTTATTCCATTAAAAAAAAAAGATGAACAAAATAATTAAAAACACCCACTCCTCTACTCACCCTTTAGGCAGTCAATATGAAAACCACCAAGACTTCACCAAAACCACCACCATCCCTCCAGCCATAGTAAATTTGAGCTTGAATGTATTTTCTTCATTTTGAATCAGTCAAACACTCAACAAAAACTGCTGGCTTTCCAAATGAAGACAGCTATTAATCACAGCCTATTTTTCTGCTGTATTGCAATGCATGCTTTTCTAGTTGCAGCAGCTATGCAAGTTTCAGAATTTTCCATCTACATTCTATGAAAAAGTAAAGCAAAAAATGTAAACCATTAGTTTCTAATTTGAAAAGTGATCCCTACAGAAGATCAGATGTACCCCATGTTATGTTCATCATCTTCCCTCCCCTAAAAACTATTAAGCAAATTAATAAGCTGCAGGAAGAGTAATGAAATGGAACGTAAATGTTCTGTTAACACAAGTTTGACTTTGGTATGTAGGTTTTTTTCCCCCATACACCTATTAACAGCTATTGCTCTATTTGCATTTTTGTTACTTGGGCTTTTAGGAAAAAGCTTTCAAAACCATAAATAAAGGCTACTTTTGAAGTGCCCAAACAAAACATCTCTTATTTGTACACCTGGAAACTAAATCTTAACATGTTATTATATGCAGTAGATATTAGCTTGGTTCCTTCTGCAGAACTGGTAAAAAACACTGAAAAATCTGGAGGGCTCATAATGTGACTCATCATACAAGCAGAGAACTATTTCAAAGGTTATAAAATTGTGCTTACTAAAGTTCTCTAAAACTGCCAATTCTGAATGTGTACATGATGCAACTCAAACTCAACTACTAGGAATACAGAAGCTATGCTACACACCTTTCAAATGAATAACGATGGTGTCCGTCTCAGACTTCTAGAGAGTAAATTCTTTCTTTTACTTGAAAAAAAAATTACTAGACATTAAGTTGAATCAAAACTAAAGATCCATCAACCTTACTAACAACGATCCTTATCTCTGGCCATATTCTAAGCACAACTGTAAATTTATCAACAAACATTATCAAAATGTTAACACACCTAATCCAAATCAAAATTCAGTCCAATAGAGAAAGTCACACTTTTATCTCTAAAACAGCAGCAATCAAAATTATTTTGCAACCAAACATTGGTATACATAGCACTGGACAAGATGCCGTACTTTCCCTTTTTCTAGCATGGGTCATTACTTACATTCCATGGCCAGTACAAAAACTGGTCAGTACCAGTATACGGCTTTCAAGGGCTACTCTGCAAGTGTTCCAAATCAGTTACTGTTTTTCAACACAACCAGATAAAGACAAAACGACATAGCCTCTCTGCAGCAAGGATGAAGCCCTCAAATTGAGTATTTTGCTGTTCCTTTTTAGAAGCTAGCAAGAGAAATTCTCACAAACAAGGGGGAATCTAACTTAAGTCTCTCAAATCAGAGCAGAGCCAAGAATCTATACTCCAGAATGGATGTTCAGCACATTATAAACACTGCTAGCAAATCCGAGTCAGCAATAACCTTTAAACATAAAAATATCAAGTGTAGCACCTATTTAAGAGGGGCCCACTAGCCTCATCCACTAGACACTTCTTACTCTAAGCTTCAGCATTTCAAGTTGTAGGAGTAAATACATATGAATTACTAAACATGGAGGTAAATGAGAAAAAAAAGTAATTCAACACATTTATCAAAGGCAAAGTCACAACACCACAAAATTACACTGATATCTTCTAAAAATTTTCTATTTTTTAGGCACATACTCAAAGATAACATGCTATTCATTCTACCTCTAAAGCAGAAGCACCCAGTAATTCATAAGTTTCTGATTTAAGCTGTGAATTTATAAATCAGAGTATAAATCATGGGCTAGTCATAAGAAATCCTACAGAATGGACACCAAAAAACACCCTTTCTATTTTAAGGAGAGCGGTTTTGAAACAACACTTCAACTTAAGTAGTACACAGAAACTAAATGGAGCTTAAGCTCCATTTATGAAGGCAAGTCATGACATGGCGGTCTACAATAATACAGAGATGAAACCAACAATTTAGGAGAAATGCCCTCTAACTTTTGTCTCAAATCTTCCTCAAGACTTACAGAGTCATGGATAAGTTTCATATAAAGGGAAGTGTAACACAGTGGAACTTGTGCTTCTCCCCATACATTCTGCCTTTCTTTTCTAACTATTTGGCAAATCCTTACTTCATTTATCTTTCCATCTTCCCTCATACATCTATATTTATTTTAAGGGCTTCATACTTCAGAAGCAGAACAGTTTAGAGTAAGCAAACAGCCTGCACCTTCACTCCAAATGCACATCAGCCTCAAGGTATAAATCTGGAATCGCTCATCAATTTCTTTTTAAACAGACAAAAAAATCCCACTCAGACTGTAAATCTCTTTAAAGAAACATGTAAGAAATAGAATGGCTTAAGAGGCCAAAGGCATCCTTACTGTGACTTACAAAGTTAAGTTACATAAGTTATTTATATACTACAGTGACAGGCATATTAAAAATGCGCATTAGAAAGATTACATAAGAATACATATGACAAGCCAGCCAGTGTATGGCAAATACAGAGTTCACTGAACTGTAAGAGTCAACCTCAGATTGTATTTGGTACATTCACACAGGCATTTAGTATGTGCTGGCTTCAGGCAAAGGGTGAATTCTGTTTGTGGATCTCCACAAAAGGGCAGTTTTACCAATATTTTCCCCCTTCTACACACAGAGGAGAGTTCTCCTCAGGTTACCTCCAGAACAATTAACAGACACACTCTTTTATTAAAAAAAAAAGTGTGATCTACATTGCGATGTTAGCTCCAACTGCGTTGTCCTTTGTCACACTGGATTACGCAATGCTCCCCAGCCAGAGCAAAACACAAATACGTTCCTCGCTTCAGCAACAAATGACATACTTATTTAGCTGGGCTTCCCTCTGCTGACTTGTCCCACTCCAGAATCTGCACTGGCTTCTCTCTGCTCCCATTACAATTATTGGAAAGTGCACTCACAGATAAAGCTTTTTTTACATGTGGGTACCTAAACCAGGACACTAAAAACTACTTCTGTCCTTAAGATCTACCTATCTGGCTATTTAGTAGCTGTCAAGAGAAAATATGAGCAGCACTGTATGCCAGACTGATACCACTGATAGCAAAAACAGCCCCAGAAGTTATACCTAAATGTAATGCTGAAGACCAACATATACTTTTCACTTGCGGTTACAGAAATTTAACCAAAGACAGCTTGATGTATGAACTTACATCCTAAAAACTCAAAGACCTGAAGCAGGCTCTTTCATGTGAGTCTTACCCTATTAGACTGACCTCAAGAATACTCTCTGAATCCTAGCAGTTTTCCAACTGAAGGGTTTAAATGATATGATAAGGTAAAAATGTTATTAAAAACAAGACATTACACAGTATCTTGCAGAGTTCAGCTCTTACTAGTTGGAAATACTTTAACCCAATAAATAGAACATTACCCTTCTAAAACATGTTTAGGCATTTATTTTGTTTATGCCTATAGGCTAATAGAGGATCATAAATATATTTTATGTATTATTATGTCTTTCACTTAATTCACACACCAAAAAATCAAAAATACAAAAACTCACTAGTCTATGAGGTAATTAATAGCTTTTATAATTTGAAATACAAATAAGTGTAAGTATTACTGTTTAAATGATCAAGTAGCTCTTAAAATCACCAAGAACAATACAACCTTATCTGTATATTCACTAGATACTGAAGTAAAAATATATGGGAAAATAGTTTTTAAAAGCCTGACAAAAACACAGTTTTAAATCCTATTAATTCACTAAGAGGTGAAAAATACACAAGTTAAAGTTGTATCTTATCACACAAAATGAGCCTTGTTAAAACAAAACAGTACAGCTTAAGTAATTCCTAACCTGAATACTCTTACCATTACTAGCCTGCAAGAGAGCTGCTTACAAAGTTTTGTGATCCTCTACTGTTGACAAATAGTCAGAGATTATCAGGAATTAGAAAACTTTTTTTTGTCTATTCTTCAACAGAACAGTAGAAAAAAGCAAGTTCTCTTTTAACCTAAATACATACAATGATCAGTTGAATTTTAGATCCCCTATTACAAATATTCCTCTGATATTTAAAGTATATAATCACATTTCACACTGTCAATAACTTTTGATTGTACTACGTGCCTTATGTAGAACCAAATGTATGCAACTTTGCAGGATCAAGGCTTACTTCCAACTGCTGTGTAACAGCACAAGTGCTGAAGAAACAACAACAAAAACACCTTGCAGATTTAACAGCAGATGCTAGTTTTCATTTGTAAATAAAAACATATGTACTTAAAACATATAAAATCTACAGTAACTACATTTTTATTATATTGATAACAATTCTAATGACATATGCCCTACATACTGTATGCAGCTGTAAAACCTCTGGAGAGCAAGAAGCAACTTGTGGAAAACAGCAAGAATGACTGAAATAAAACAAGTGACCTTATTTTAAAATGTCCTTTCCAAATGAAGTCACTTAAAAATATGTTTTATAAACCTACCTGTTCTCCAGTCACTGTACATGCTATTGGCTAATAATCAGATGACAATACATTTAGATGTTTGTCTTCTATGGGTTTATTAGAAAAAATAAATGCTATCTTTTTGTTCCTCCTGACAGGTTTGGGAATCTTACCTATTTAATGGCATGCTGCCCTAGCTAAATGATGAATCCTGTCTATTGCTTTTCAAATGCACCAACCTTCTCAAAAACATTGGATGGTGTCATCAAACAAAACCTGATGTTCTGAATGATGGTGTCCGTATGCCTCCAGCGTCTTCTATCATGGCGCAGCCAGGCCTGAACAGCTTCATACAGCTCTATCTCTGGAAACCTGCTCAGATGATCATTATCCAAGTAAGACATGAGCTTCTCAAAGCTCAGATATGAAAGGAAGTCAGGTCTGGACATGAGTGGCACAAAATTCTCTAGCAGAAAGGAGTCCAATTTTTCCCTGACTCCTTCGACGTTTACACCAAAATCGTCCAGAAGTCTCATAATTTCTGCACAGTTTTCTAAGCAGATTTTAGCTAAGAGAAAAGAGCAGCAAAATTTCACCACCTCTATAAGCTGGACATACATTGCAGCCTGAAGGATTTCATGAACAGTGTTCATACTCAGTTCAATAGTTCCATAGTACATGAACTGGAGGACATGACTGAAGCCTGTAGCTGTCAGACCTTTCAAATGGATTTTGTCCTGATCTCGTTCTCGCATATCAGCTGTGAACATAATCCTGAAGTAATCACTCTGGGTGGCAAGCAGTGCTTTATGGGCCTGAAATTGGTGGTCTTCAATGACAAGTGTGACATCAAGAAGCAATCCCTCTTCATACAGTGCTCTGAATCCAGCAGAGACACTGGTGTCATGGATGGAGGAGCTAAACCCTTCCACGTCCCCTGCCATGAATCACCTAGGGGGAAGAAAAAAATAAATAAATAAAAATAAATTGTTATTTCTAATAACATATCACAAGCCCTTTCTGACCAGATAAATCCTAACTGAGACAACATTTATAAAGACCTTAAAGTCTTCACCATTCTTTTTTGGTTTCTCTTCAGCTGAAAAATCAACTTAAGAAACAACTTAAAACATTAAAGAACAACTTAAACAACTTTAAATATTTCTCCCCCACAAATACACTCATTTTAAAGAAAAAGTAACGAACAAGAGTAACTATGCAGTATTGCCAAAGTGATTCCTCACTCCAAGCTACTTAGTGGTCAGATAAAGAATATGCAATGGTAAAAAGGTTGTCATGGTTTTCTTCCTATCCCACCCTCAATCTTTCTAAAGAATTTATCTCAGGAGAGCAATGAGACACCCACTCTTGAATATCAAAGGTTTCAGAAAGGAAGTCAAATTTCCGTAACTTCAGAAACAAGGTCCAGTAGATTTGTACAATGTATAACCTAAAAAAAAAAATTCTCTTTAAAAATATATGTCAATTTACTCAAGGTTATTTCTAAGAAACCAAACATTTTCAGACATACTAAAGTTTATGTGTCTCACTTCTGTAACAATACACTCCCTTTCCCCCACTCCCTTGTTTCTTACTATAGGAAATAATTAGGTGATGAGATTTATAAAGTGCAATATACTAAGGAAATAGAAGCACAAGATTAGGTCACAATAAATAATATTCTGTATACTAGGTTTAGTGAAGCTTAATTGCTTATTAAGCATTTGAACATGCAGATGCATAGTGTTACTTTTGTGCAAGCTGTAGTCAAACTGTAAATAAACCAAAAAGAAATTAAAGACTAGCAGGATCCTACCATGTTGAAGTTAAGGAAGATAAATATTTAACAAAAATCTATATCAAAACTGATTCAAAATCCAGGAATTTCTCATAATCTTGCTCAACTTCCCTGAGTTTAGGTAGGGTGAAGTTGCACAAGGCAGCTTTAACCAATTTAACCATTTATCGCTAGTCAAAGGGCAATGGCGAGCTCCACTCTCCCTCTCTTGTCATTCTGAGGTCTGAACTCTTGCTGCCTACTTTGAGCCATTTCTGGGGCTCATGAGACTACCCTAGAAAGCTAATTCAACTCATAAACCTACCAGAAAACTAAGCCAAGGCAGAGGCACAGGACACATGACACCACCACCTCCCAGCACACACAAAAGCTCAAAACCAGAGAGCTTTCTGCTTATCAGTGAGCTGACTTCTGACTTGACACTGCAGGGGGTATGGCACATGAACCACCTTGATGCAGAGGGCAGGACATCACAAACGAGAAGGAGCAGGGACGAAGACTAACATCTTCCCCTTTTGGCATTGATCAGCTACTAGAATTACTTCAACCACTTTTGTTTCACTTTTTTCCATCTTAAATTATACTGCAATACTCAAGTTGTACATTTAAGTCCAAATTTCCAGCATCGATAAATTTAAGAAAATGCTAATTGTTGAGGTTATAGAACATAACAACAGTGTAATGGACCCAGAACTGACTCCAGATCGGCCCAAGTTTCACAATGTCAGAAAGCAGTTATCATGTCACTCCCAATTCCTCAAGTACCACCTCCTAACTGCTGCCATTTTAACTGAAATATATTTTATTATACTCCATCAACATATAATCATCTCCTCTCCTTAGTTCATCAGCACACATCCTGGGAAACAAAACTGGAAATACACTTTATTTATGCAAAACTAAAAGGTGAGTGGGTGTTTGTAGCCACACCTCACGGAATCAGCAGCGCTCCCACGCTGTTGAAGCCTTCTGACAGGTTCTGTGCACAGTAGAGTTAATTCTGGGAGTGTTCATGAAAATTAAGGTCTCACAACAAAATTCAAATTCCTGAAAGTAAGAGCAGCAGCAAAAGAACGAAGCTGACAATCCAACTGCTTTCTTGCCCGTATCCATGATAGCACACTCCCCTCAATGTCAGTGAAGACAGAAAATGCAAACTGCTCTGGAGCTCCATATTGTGAGTCCCCTATTCCTGAGCACAGCACAAGCCTACCAGAAAGAAAAATTACCATTAAATCTTTGTCTTAGTTGTTGATAATTCTTACAGAAAAGCAGACAAAGAAAAAATTACTTTACTAAATCTTAGCAACTCAAAAAGAAACAACAAACTGACTAGAGCAGTTGTAACTCCTCCCACCCCCAGTTTTCTGATGTTTAATAATAGTTCAGCTCATACTTTAATCCTGTTTAAGAGATTTAACAGTTATTTCCTTTAAATGGGCCACCTGTTTTCATAAACTATACAGCAACTTGAAACAATTATATCCCAATTTTGTTTGAAATTGGCCAAGAGGTTCAAAGGTTACAAGGTTACAGTTGGCCTCTGACAGGCCAACTGCTAAGTTACATTTCCTTAGTAGACCAAATAAGATGTATGGCTCAGCTTCAAAATCAATGGAAAAGCTGGGACAGGACAGTTGGAATTTACAAATGTGAGACACGAACAGAAGAACACAACAAAATATTCCAAAAAAGGAGACAGAAATGAAGCATCATTCCCCAGGTGACTGAAGCAACATTTATTAATCTGAAAATAATGGAATCTCTCATCACACAGCCTCATGCAGGCAGCAATGTTACAAAGGGATTTCTTCACTCAAAACAGTACATACACTACTGTGTGTGTGAACAACATAGGAAAACCATACCAGTAAACTCCAAACACATACTAGGGCCTTTCCCATAACTTAAGATAATTACATTACAGGTAAGAGAAATACATTCAACCTTATTAGTTGTCCCTGACATTTCTTCCTCTTTTAGTCCATTATGCATTACTGATTCTACTCTGCTGTGACTGTAAAAGCACTTACTTGGAACACTGATTTCTCATCTTTATTTTGCAGCTGTAATAAGAGTCTGAAAACGCTGTTCCAGACTGCTTTTTCTTGTTAAACAAGAACAACCTTTTTTCCTCAGGGTGTCTGAGGCTCTTAGTCACAAGCAGAAGAAATGGAGTCTAAATGCAGAGGTTACTGAGAATGAAGTTATGGAATAGCCATTTCTGGCTCGTGCTCTGATTGATTTAAAAATCTATCCAAAAGCAGTACTTCCTGAAAAAGTGCCTGTATGTAATATGTAAACTTATATTCACTTTATAGGGATAGAAACACATTGTTCTAGGAAAGTATTGCCAATACCAACTCAGCACACCAGCTGAAAGTCAGATTTCTGCTTTCTCTACTGCTGTTCCTTACTAACTCATCATTTGACATACTGAGACAGAACTAGCAAGTCCCTGTGTTTGCAGATTATTAAGTACTTGTTCACCCTATCTACCTCATAGAAATTCTGAAAAAGCACCTATGTGAACACAGCTGAGCAACAAATGTTCACATAACGAAGCACTATATCTACAAGTTACAGAGCCACACTTTGGTTACACAAAGTACTAAAATATTCTTAAAACCCAATAATCTTTTCCATATATCCCATTCTTTCCATGCCTCAAATGTATGCATTTAAATGCAAATTTTAAAGCCATTACATACGCTTCACTTAGTGAGGTACATAGCAAAGACTGCTTTGAGCAGAATTCTTTGACTCTAGTTTTGTTAAAACACACACTTTTCTACACAAATGTTTCTCCATAGTCAAATGTTATAAACATGTATGAAAACACAATACACACAGGCATTTGCACATACAAGCAAAACATTCACAAGTGCACGTACTCATAATTAAAAACTGGGCCTTTGAATGCAGTGTACTGCAGTAAGTGAGAATGTAATGAGTGTATAAATATATGTTTATACAGTATAATTTATCCCCCAAATTAAACCTTCGTTTACATAGGTTGACACTAAAGCATTAAACCTTGTCTGAACCACCATTTTTTATTATAGTTCCCCACTAACAGCAACAGAAGGAATGACGTAAAAGTGAGACAGATCAATAATCAGTGGATATCAAAACCCTCCATTGCTGCAACAATTGCAAATGTAGGAAACAAAGAAACACATCGGGTTTCTATGTGTTTTATCTAAAATGCTTTATAAAAAATTGTTTTCCAAACAGCTTATTCACTTTAAAACACAACAGTAGGTTCATGCTGAAGACTTCACCCAATCCATGCTGAGAATTCTGAAAACATTAGATTACTTGAGCTTACCAATAGCAGCCAGTCAGAGAAACCAGACTGCCAGAACTCTAGAAATTAAAACTTGGGTACTTCTGAAAACTGTCCATGATGCAGGAAGAATTTCTTAGGGTCACGAATCTGATCATGACAGCTCCTCTTACAATCTCTACCCATGTTGCTATCTCTGAGCGATCTGCATTAGCTCGTAACAATGGGCAATATTTATAACACATCAGCTGTCTCTAAGGTTGTTATGGTTATGCTAGAAGGATTATCAGAACTGGTTATAACAAAACATACTAAAACCCAGTATGGATTGTGTCTCAATTCAGTATGGTTATACATCATTCTGTAAGTATGCTAGAACCCTGCAGAGTAGTCTGTAGCTATCTTCACAGAGTACAGTACTAGGAGAGAGTGTTTTGTTCCATTTTCTTTTTGAGAAATCTCTAACTCAAGCAGATGTGTTAGTGCTCTCATACGAGTGTACTCGTACCTACTGTTTTTAAAATACTGTTGAAAAGTACAGTTTTACAGTTTTCACATATGCCGAATTCAGATTAACACTAATCAATTATACGTCAGAAACTTCCAATTTTATAATACTAGCCACCAAAGAATAAAATATGCTCCCCAGCTCAGCCCTTAAATCAAGCTTTAAGACACTTATCAAAATGTTTCTGATGAAAGTACAAGCTTGACAAGCATTTAAGAGTGACAGACATATGGATCAGCTGTAGTTACCTGACCAGTTCAACTTTACGTGACTGAATCTGAACTCAGCTTCTGCCTCATGAATTAACATAAATGAGATATACATTCATTTCTCAGCATATTAGTCCATTATGCAGATGATGTAACTATACTTCACAGACATTAAGGTAGTTTAAACCATTTGGCTAAAAGATCATTGCATCATTACACCTGTACAGAAAAACCTGCTCCCAAATGCAGAGCAAGCTCAGCTCAGCTTAATGCTCTTCCAACTACATTTACTGGTACCACAACAGATGTTCAGTATAAAATGTTCTTAATATATCCATAAGAATAAGAATTGTCTTTAACTAGAAAAACTTGGATCACTAATATCTAACAGTTAAATGACAGTAGTGTTGAAAACTACAGATTTGCCACTGCTTTCAAAGTGAACAGGACTGCTTTATCCTGTGTGCCAACATTCCTTATATATGTATATATTTGTGGCTAATATAATTACTAATTTTTCCAAATGTAAGAATTATTTTCTCATTGTGAATATATTTTTCAAGAAAATCATGGTGTATTTTATACAGAGAAGTAGCATGTTAAGTATTTCTTAGCAGCAAAAATCTAACTCGACTTTTCTATAGCAAAGTGCTTGGACTCTCATCACAAATTTTTAGCAGAATAGAAAGTTAATAAGCTACAAGTAGTATTTAAACTCCAACAGTAAAAATAATTTTAATCTAAATCAAGACAGTTGAACTACCCCTTACAACCGGTTTTTGTTATTGTCTGTATATTTTTTGCTAACTTAGTTAATATTTCAGCATCTTGTGAGAAAATGACATTAATGAGATCGTGCATTTGTTCAAGACACAGAGCTTTTGACCTCATTGCCAAATGTCAGCCTCACTTGTCAGAAAGACAGAAATCTCAATCATAATTTCTACAATTTTCCCCCAAGTTAACAGCTAGATACACGAAAAAGATCTGGTGTCTCCAGTGTGAGCTCAACAGTTATCTATTCTGCTTTCCTTGCTGAAAGGCAAATCAACACATGTGTAGATCTAAACCAGTCACAGGGTATAATTAAGGAAAGTGAAAGGAGATGAGTGACAGTGGAAGAGTTTATAGGACATGTGGTAGAAATTAAAACACGTTGGCTAGGTGTTGGAAGGAAAAAGACTGAAAGTATGTTGGCGCATGGTGGTATGCCAAAGGCATCCGAGTGTGAACTGGGGCAATGGTGGTGAAAGAGCTGGGTTATTATTTTAGGAACAAGTATACACAACAACGAAGTTAACAGGGAGCCTGACTTCAGTAGTTCTGCCCTTTTATCCAGAAAAGCTTTATGGTTCCCCTATTCTCCTTCCAAAGGAGAATATTAAAAAAAAAATAAAAACTAATTAACCCACAACACTTCAATTTTTTAAGCAACATTTAAGTATTTACCAAACAGGTCAAAGCTTCAGTACCAGTCCTGAGTGGTAGATCTACTCGTTCTGCTCACAGATACTTTTTTCTCTCCCAATATCGCTGATCTTGAAATAGTAATTTTCCGGGTAGGAACCCAGATGACCTACTTCAGCCTGTCCGTTTGACATTTTTAGCACAACACCGCTGTGAGCGAAACCTTCGGGGTCGTTCTCCCCGACGAATGGGGCAGGTGGGCTCCATGTTATAGACATGCCGCCGCAGTACCCGTCGGGGCCGGGGCCGCGGCCGCCCCTCAGAGACCACCCTGCGATCTTCCGCCCCGCGGGCGCGCGAAGCTTTCACGGCTCCCGCCCGCCCGGTACGGCCGTGCCGCCGCCGCGCTCCGGCTTGCCTACCGCCGCCGCCCACATTCCCAGCGCCCACGGGCACTCGGCTCGCCGCCCCCGCCTGCCTCGGCCGACGGAGCCGGCAAAGTAGTGACCCTGAGGGCCAAGACGCGGCTCGGGCCGCCGTCAGTAGGGCAGGCAGAGGCGGCGGGAGGGCCCGGGGGACCCCGGCGGCAGCTTCACCTACCTCTCGGCAGCGGCAGCGCTGAAAACGCGGCTCCTCCCGCTGGACCGGCGGAGAAGGGGGCCTCCGTGTAACATAAAGCCGAGGGCGGCGGCGGAGGGTGGTGCCGGGGGGCTGAAGAGAGGGGCAATGGCTGAGGCAAAGCCGGGAGGAAGAGGAGGCGGCGGCGGAGGAGGAAGGGGGATCCTGAGCTCCCTCCTCCCCGCTGTCCGTGCTCAGAAGGAGGTGGGGAGCCGCCCCCCACCGCGCCGCCCGAACACCGGCGCTCCCAGTCCTGCCTGGCCTCGCCCCCGGGGTCCCTGCCGCTCCCGCCCGCCCCCCGCCGCTCACACTTGTTTACCTTCTGCGCTGCCTAGCACGGCCACAGGCGCCATCTTCCCCCGCGACAGGGACCCCACGCTGGCCGTCACTTCCGCCGCCACCTGCGGGCCCGGAGGTGGACGGGAGGGGCGCCCCCGGGACGGCAAACCGCCCCCGCCTCGGGGCGGCCCGCCCTGTCCCACCAGAACCTCCCCGCTCCTTGCAGTGTGAGCCAGACCCAAGCCTGCCCCACACCAGCAGCCACGGGGGGACCGGGCACGCCCCTGGGCGAGAATCCCCGTACCGGAGCCTAGGGGAGGCCTTATATGGCTTGGGCAAGCAGCATCAACAAGAATAATCTGTGCCTGGCTCTGAGGGTGCTCAACCGCAAGCATCCACTTTTGGTGGCTCAAAGGTGCGCTGTTCTCCTCCACCCCTCAGCCTCCAGGCCAGATCCCACTGCAGACCACAGCCCCTTTCCTCAACACTCCTGCAGCCCTCACTTCTGTTGGGGAGCAGCAGCCCTGTCAGGCTGCTGAGCTGCAACCCACCCCAGCCACGGCAACCTGTTAGGAGCTTGCTGAACTCTTCCTGGCACCTGGCTTGCTGCAGGTGCAGCAGCCTGATCCCTGCTCCCTTCTGCCAGGGTTGGCCTTGCCAGCTGGTGTGACAAACCAGAGCTTGAGAGTTCAGGGCTGCCTGCCACGGGCGCTCAGCGTGGCTGCCCTCGAGGAACCAACTGCAGACAGCTCACGGCAACGGCAGCCCAATGTGGGATGAGTGGGGCTTTGCCTCAGCACAAACATCACCTCCTTGCTTTATCTATCTTGCCTTTGCCTAGCAAACTGCAACTTTATTGTAAGAGGCAAGCTGAACTACGTGGGCCTTCAGTTTGCCGCTGCCACCCCCAAACCATTCGCTACCTGCTACGTATCTCCCCGTCACTCTGTATGTCACTCACCACTTTAAATAGCAGGCCACGCGTTGCCATCCTCTCCCTGTTTATTGCCATTCCCATCCCCTTCGTTGTCTATTTTCAGTCTCTCATTACCACCCCCACCCCATTCTTGATCTATAAAACAAGAGCGTACCTCCTCTATAGCTGCCACCCCCAAACTGAATGTCTTTCCCAACTTTCACAGCTTCACACAATGAGCTAGCTATCGCATGCACTGCTTCACAAAAGACTTCCCACTGCTACTCCCACTTTGCCCTCCTACTGCTCCCTCACAGCCTACTTACTCCACACTACAATCAACCTGCTGCCATTCACTCCTTCATCCCACTGACCTGACCTCTCTCAGTAAACTTCATACTCCTCCACCTCATCCATTTAACTCATGCAGGAAATTTGCCTCACCTCCCCAGCCACTGTTTGAAAACCTGTTACTTGTGCTCTTACAGTTAAACAATCCACCTTTACATACTCACTGTGCCAAGACAGCGACTGTTCTGCCACTGAAGTCTCAAAAGGAAAGACATTCTCTCCCTTACCTACAGGACATGTCTTTTGCTGCACCAACCATGTATCCCCTCATATTTCATGCTTCCACAAAGAAAAACTGGAGTAGAAAGTAAGATTTTCATACACAGAAGTGATACCACCAAAACTTCATCCATCCTGCCCTCTTCAGACTTTTCACCTTCATAGGTCAGTAAGGGAGTAAGGGTGGAAAAAGTTAAGCAGGGCTGTTTTGGTTTTACCTGACTGTCATTTTGCTGTTCGCAGTTTGTGGCAAGCTGAGGCGTAAGATGATCTTCAGGTCTCTCCTACACACTGCCACAGAAGATGACCTCGAACCTAGCCAAAAAAAAAAAAAAAAAAAAGCCAAACAGCTTTGACATATCGTCAATGTTTAAATGCACAAAAAAAGAGACCAAAACAAAAACCAACCAAAAAAACCAATCTCCTCCCTCACACTACCAAAAAATCAAAATATGTTAATAACACCTCAATTCTCATCTCCTAAACAAAAATGGGAGACTGTTAAACTTGGGTCCTTGACAATGACCAGTGTTATCAACATTACTTTAGTTAATATAAGTTTATACAGGGATTTGCACTGACCCCTCTCATTTAGGCATCTTCATGAAGTCAGTTTCTAAGTAGTTCCCACTGGCTTACATAAGACTGTTGCAATGAATAAAATTCTGGACACACATTTTTGAGTTATATTCATATACTATTTACCACTGAATTTGAGTAATTTAAAACATTATTTAATTTATACATATATGCCTAATGTAACTGACAACTCCAATAAATGTTTTAGCTACTTTAATTAGACATTTTCAGTCTTTAGACTTTTTTGGTTTTTCTTCATACTAAATATATTCCCAAATAGATCAATCAAAGTAACAAGAGTATCTCAGAATATGTAAAATGTATGATCTCATTGTTAAAACAGGAGCAACAGTTTGTGCATTTTTTTTCAGATTCCTGGCAGGGTTCTTGGCACAGATTAAACCCTTTCTAAAGGCTGCTGCAAACATGACAAAAACTGTTTCTATAATTTTACATTGCACTGCATTATTGCATAATTTAAACAGCTAAGTAACTACAGAGTCTAGTATTTTCAGTTCATTTTCATAAAAGAGTGATTATACATGCCTGGACATCGAAGCAACTACAACCAAGTATTGCATCATGTTCCCACTGTACTTTGTGTATGTCAGTCATAAGCACCTATTATTTTTCCATGAAGTGATATATTTTATATAGAATTGAAAATATCATGTGTCCTGATGAAAGACTGGACATTAAATTTTATTTTCCAGACCAATATGCAAAATTATTGGGTTGCAAGACAAAATATATTTCGTCATTGACAATGCCATTACACATACTTTAAGTTTTCTTGGGACATTTTTATATTCATTATTCAAAACAAAAATGCTGGCAATGTATTTGTTCTAGGTATATCCAGCAGAACTCGGTTCTAACTTCTGTATCAGGCAAGAATGGAAATAGTAGTATTTGCATAAGCGGGAGGCAACAAGTATTGTTAAACCAGACATACCAGTTTCACACAGATTTCTATCATCACATTTCAACCGTTGTCTTCTCCAAACTTGTTTCTTTGACCCAAGCAGATAGCCAGGCAAAATCTAAGAACGATCACATCTTTCAGCAGGCAAAGCCACTGTTAGTGAATGTGCATGTATTTGACATAATTGATTACTTACACTGAAACTTGTTACTCCAATCATAGAAGCAATCCTGTTAGTAGCAATATCCTCTATGCATTTAACAAGTTTTCATGAAGGAGAAGACATGGGGGACAGTTGTGAATTTGGCCTTTAGTCTCTGTCGAACTTCTAAGATGTCTCTCATCACTGGATCAAGGATTTTAGTTCAATTTTTTTAAAGCATTTATGCCATACTGAACACTGAAAACACCACACATTTGGTGGGGTTTTTAGCTGCTCAATGCAGAAGATTGAAGCTGTTCGTATCACAGGGCAGGGTCTTATTTCCATATGGTCTCCCTAACACTAAACATCCAACCTACAAAAGACAGTAACAAGAGGAAGGCTGAAATTCAAAATCTTATCAGGGTCATGGCCAGCAGAGATTACTAACATATGCAGAGTGACATTGTACTGTTCAAGCAGATAAGATGATCAGACATCAAATTAGATATGCTAATTTCCAGTACATACAAGCATATCTTGCTTCAATGTTACCCCAACCTTCTTTGTGCATCACACCCACTCACTGCCCCAAATAAACCTACATCACCATGCTGTTACATAGGCATAAACACAGGTAGAAACTCCTTTTTCTGGTGCATCTATTAGCCAGACTAGGTCCCCATCCAGATCGCTCTACCAAAGCAATGGCAGTATTTTACACATACAGCACACACCACCAGCAGAGAGTAACCGCGGGCCCAGCCGGCCTGTCGTACAGACAAAAGACAATCCCTTTTCCACAGTAACACTTAGAAGCGCGGATTCCCCGGACGCTCGTTTCAGCAGCAGTTACCGAAAGCTGCGTGTGATACCACACGTCCTCCCTAGCGCTGCGATTTGACCAGCCCGCCTCTCCCGCCCCATGGTCTCCCCTCCGCCGCCCCTCACCGCCCTCAGCCACGACCGTTACTCAGCGGCAGGCGCACGGCGCACGCGTGAGGCGCTCTCCCGCCGCCCCGCCCCGCGCATGCGCACGCCTCGGTGGCGGCGCCGGCGCCGGCGCACGCGGAGCAGCCGCTGCGGCAGGCCCGGTTGCATCACCCGACGCGAGCGCGACGGGGGTCCTTCTCGAGGCTGGCCCGCGGCGCGCCTGAGCCGCTTCCGCGCCGCGGGGGGGCTGGTAGCGGCCCCGCACCGCCCAGCGCGGCGGGTCTGTGAGCCGGACGCCTGTCCCCCGGCCGTCTGGTGCCGGTCTGCACTCCGCCGCTGGCGGCACCGAGAGGAGCCGGGGGTCAGGCGCGCGTGCGAGCCTCCTCACTTCCTCTTCGGGCCAAGATGGCGGGGGATGAGGCGGGAGTGACTCTGGGGCAGCCGCACCTCAGCCGGCAGGACCTCGCTACCTTGGTGAGACCCGCCTGGCGGGCGCCCAGGGGACGGGGGCAGGTGGCCGCGGACACTGAGGAGCAGCGCATGCGGGTGGCGGAGCCGGGGGGGGCCGCTGAGGATGGGGGGTGGGCGGGCGGCGGCGCTGGGAGGCTGAGGGGATCCGTGCCTCCTTCCAGGCCCCGCTGTGGCCGTTGTAGCCGGGGAGGTCTGAGGCGGCGCGGGAGGCGGCGGTGCTGTGGGGACCGAGTTGCAGCTCTCTGGGTCCGAGGGATGGCTGAAAGCAGGCGCCGGCAGAGCGGCGGCGCTGGGAGCAGGTTAGGCAGGTCGCTGCGGGTTTGGCGTAGTAGGATGAGGCGCTTCGATTGCTGGTGAGATGAGTCTAAAGCTCAGCGAGTTGGCGTCCCGGCTTTGCGAGCGAAGTCTTTGTGTGACAGTGGTGGAGACGTGCAGTTTCTTCCTCATAAGGGCTGTCCTGTTTTAGCGATGTTAAAGGCTCTTCTCTTCCCAAAGTACAGTTATAAGTTGGTGTTCAATTCCTCAGCAGGCTCGATGGATTGGCTGCCAGCCCTGTCTCGGTTGGCCTACCTAGAAAATTTTCTTGCCTACCGAGAAAGTCAGTTGCAGTAGTCTCTTGCTGTGGTAGTCTTGCCTATTAAATGTGTTGCCTGAGCTGTCTCGTTTATTACACATATATGCAGACAAAAGCAGTGGAAGGTCATATTGCTGCCTCTGGTGTTAGGTAAACTAGAAGGGCCATATGTTTTTACAATAATAATTTTTCATGTTTGTGGGCTTTGAGTACAATAATTCTTTTTGTGTTATAGCTAAGCATGTTGATATGCGTTAGGGAAGCACAGTAATTTTTAAAAGTTTCTTCACTAACTGTCGTTGTCGACCATAGTGTTTGCCAGTGAGAAAGAGCACATATAGGCGTATTTGGAAGGTCAGCAGGAATTACCTTTAAGGCCTATACTATACTTTTCAGTTGGTTTTTGAATGCTTACAGCTGGCTGGAGCTTAGAGCTGAACTTGGCCTTATGCTAGTCTTGAAGACAAAATTGCATGTGTGCATAATTGTGTGCACCAGGAGAATTTCTCGTGATGGCAGGATTTGCATCATGCTTGCATGCTTGTCACCCTACTAGATGATGCCATCTGCAGGTCATTTTCCGTCATTGACTTTGTTGTGTGTAGTCATTTAAAGTTAGATATACAAGAAATACAAATTTAATTGCCTGTGTTAGGTGGACAAAACTTGTTTTGTATTGAACATGAGCATTTTGTTCATGTAATACTAGAGAATAGAATGAGTGAGCGTACATTTTTACACAAATTGTGTCAAATAATATTGTTATGCACAGAACATGCATGTAACAGTGTAAATAATACATGATTTAAGGTAAATTAATGTGTATGTGTTATTTGTACCTTAGCAAAATACTTATATCCTATACTGCACTGAGGACTCTTTTGGCATGTTGAATCTTTGTTTGAACTAAGCAGCTCATCCATGCAAATTTGTGCAGGGATGGAAAATAACTGTAAATAGTTTCAAAAGTAGTACAGAGGAACATTATAGTGGATTTCAACATTTGTCCAACATGTGTCAAAAAAAACTTGAAAAAAAAAACCAAAACGACCCTTTCAGAGTCGTCTTTTTAGCTATATGGAATGTATTTATAAATGTTGTGATTTGCCAGATGCTACCAGTATGTTCATGCAACAGTCTGTTTAGGACAGCAGATTTTTTTTCTGGTACCTAAAGGAGCAATAATAGTATTTGAGGAGAAAGTAGTCATTAAAAAAAAAAATCCATTGCATTAACGAATTCTCTGGACTCATTGACTCCAAAGTGTTAGTTGTAATTATATGTCAACTGTAATGGGACCTTATATCAGGTAAACAACTGTTTATTGTCAGACTTCTGTTTTTAAAACGTACATGCAGCTCACCATGTAGCCCACAGAAAGTTAATTTGAATTTGTCTGTTATGTGTAATATAAGTGTGGGGGTAGTTGGGGGGTTTTTGTGTGTATTGGAGCTTCTTTTGAGGTTTTTTGTTTTGTTTACTTCCATTGTTAATACCTTGCAGCCGATACCAATTTATGATCGGTGATTTGATTTGCAACTTATACTGATTTACAATTAGGGTTTTGTTTGCTTTTTGTCCTATTTCACATACGTAAAAGACTAGAACGCATATCTAGAATTATTTTAACGAGCTTGGTTGGATTTTGCTGAATAGAACTACTGGATAATTTTTAAGAAAATACATATAGCACTCTAAACATTTAGATACAAGGTGAATAAATTCTAAAATCTCCCTCATGCAGGATGTTACCAAGTTGACGCCTCTTTCACCAGAAGTCATCAGCAGACAAGCAACAATTAATATAGGTAAAATCCAACTTCTAAAAAAGAGGGGTGCATTAATGTGACTCTTTCTGGTGCTTATTCAGTAGCATATAGTACCTATGTGAGAACATTTTTAAGAAATTCTTACTGAAACAGACTCACCAAGGCGCAGGAAGAGACTTGTCAAACTCTTTTAACTTGAAAAGAACACTGTTAAGTGACATGGGGAGTAGTTGCTAAAGCAAAGTTTATTTTACCTTAAAGTTAAGCACTGAGATGAGTTTAATAAAAATGCAAAATCTGTCCATTGGGACCTCAATTTAGAATCTTGCTTGTTTGAACAAAAATGATGTTGAAACCCATACATGCTTCTGATGGGAGCTCTGGACTTAGTGGTTGCAGAGAGTTTGGGGTAATTATGTGTTGATCATAATGAAACATTGCATAGAATTAAAATACTGGTTTATTGACAAACATTTGCTCTTAAAACATAGGTACAATTGGTCATGTAGCCCATGGAAAGTCGACAGTAGTCAAAGCTATATCTGGAGTTCATACTGTCAGATTTAAAAATGAACTGGAAAGAAATATCACAATCAAGCTGGGTTATGCTAATGCAAAGGTGAGTCATTATCGGAAATCTACCAAATATGTTAATATATTTCAGGGTGGATGTAAGCTTATAGGTAACTAACCTTTGATGAATTAAACTTTTTCTCAATTTTTAAAAACAACTTACAGATTTACAAGCTGGATGACCCAAGCTGTTCCCGGCCAGAGTGTTACCGATCCTGTGGAAGTAGCACTCCAGATGAGTTCCCTACAGATATTCCAGGCACCAAAGGGAACTTTAAACTAGTCAGGTAACTGCTGTAAAATGAATGGTGTAAATTGTGTTTACTTCCTTTTACATAACAGAAAATAGTCAGGATTGAGCTGTAAAATGAAGGAGTTGTTATGGCAGACCACATGTTCTTAGGTGCTGGGCACCCCTAAACTAAGGTATCACCTAAACTGCCTTGTTTTTATTAGTTGCGATACACAGTCCATGGTAGAGCACAGCTGTGTCTTCTGTCCTCGGGTATTCACAGGACTCTGAACTGATTTTTTTCTGCTATTAATGTAAGTACATTTTACATCCACTAGAATGAGAACTAATGTGGACCTCACAAATGCATCTTTAAAATCCCTTTCTGGAGGGTGAACTTTGTTGAAATGTTCTTTCCTAGAGGCAGAAAACTTTTCCAAGTTCTTAAAATGAATATATGGAGGTCTGGTGCTTAATGTGAAATCAGGCCTGTGACTGGAAGCCAAGTGTTCTTTATTTCTTCGTTTCTAATAAAGCACAGCATTGTGATTATGCAAGCATATTAACCACAACAGTTCTTACACGAGTCTTTAGAATGATTGCTCAAATGAGAGTAGCCACAAAGACTGTTGGATGACAAGATTCCTAGTCCATGCTTATGTATAGAATACATATAGTGATGTAGTCACGTATTTCCTTCCTCTCTTCAGATTCCCAGTAGAGCACTTTTTCTCACAATAACTTCCGTTGGAGTGTGACCATCATGCAGCCATTGTTAAACTATTGGTTAAGCTTTCTTTATCTTACTGCTTGTTTTCTTGTAGTAGATTTTTAACATTGTCAGTGAAGCAGCAGATTAGTCTCTTGCTTTTTGGTGGCATGCTACCAGGAAACAAAGATACTTCACTGAATAGGTTCAAACAGGAATGTAGTGAATTGACTATTATGGTCTGCACAAGAAAATCATAAGGTTGGAACTAAGGGCTGCAACACTGTAGATAAATCTTTGAAGTGAAGTGCAATTATAACTCTGTAATTAGACATACAATTTTCTAAAATTGGAGAATGGGAGACATCTTTTAAAAGATATCAGAGAAGTCCTGTGTGGTGTTTGTTTGGTGTTTTGTTTTAATTCTGGTACATTTAAATCTAGTGTAATTTACAAATAAATTTGTGAAATATTAAAGCAGTACCTAATGAGGATATATGGTATCGAATCTTAAAACTCAGAAAAACTATTCAGTGGTTTTTGTGTTTTGTGTTCTTTTAGAATGGTTTTGAAAATACTTTTACGGTATTCTCAGCATCTATCTTGAAATGTTTGTGTATCTAGATATTTTAAGAATGCTTTTAAATTTGTGTCTGCTTAGCCACTCACGTGAATCAGTCAGAGAAATTGTTGATAATTGGCTTTTGCATTTCTTTTTAACCTTCCTCTACAACAGGCATGTCTCCTTTGTGGATTGTCCTGGCCATGATATTTTGATGGCTACTATGCTGAACGGTGCAGCAGTAATGGATGCAGCTTTACTGTTGATAGGTAATGATTGCTACACAAAAGCAAACCTCTATTTTTTAATATTGTGCAGCAACTTTATATGGGTTTTTTAATTTAGTGGGGTGGGATGAGAGATTAAAACAAACTGATGCTTTTGATATATGTTTAAGAAAATAAAGTAATATTACAATGAAAATGTACCCTAACAAGCTGTTTTTCTTAAACATTGCTATACATTATTCTGGTAGTTGCCCCAATCAATAGAAGGTAAGATGAAACCTTGTAGTTGTATAGCACTGTAAAGTTTATTATTTTATGGGAATAGATTAGCCTTTGCCATACAGGAGAGTCCAGAAACATCAGTACAGCAGTAAACTGAGATGAAAATGCCCAAAATTAATGTACAGGAGATTTATGTTGATTCAGACAATTTTTTGTTCTGATTTGCAACCAATAGGAAGTAAGTAAAACTGATTTTTGTATGTCTATAGAACAATTTAGTGCTCTGCAGTGATAAATAGTAATTATCTTACCTAGATAGGACATGTCAACAAACAAGAAAAATAGCTTCAGATATTGTAGTTTAAATAGTCTGAGATAGCTGATGAGCTGTGACTCCTTCTGCCTGTTTAGATCTAGAAAGTGTGATAGACCAAACTTCAAGTGAGATAACCACCATAATGGCACATCAGGCCAAAGTTGGCTTCTTGGATGGCTGAAATCCAAACAATGCAGATAACTGCTTTGTTCACATACTTGATATATTTAGTGTGTGTCCTGTAGAGTTTGAGGATCTTGGCATTTTTATGGATTTAGTGATAAGAAAATGCCATAGAATGTTAATGTATTTTTTGAAAGGTCAGTTGTCCATTATGCTACAGTCTGTAGTGAGACGTCTGAAGACCTAAAAGATGGAACACGTCAAGTAGACGCAAGTTAGCTCTCAGTATCTTTGGAAATTTTAGATGTGTGTTTCTGGGAGCAAGTAGAATGCAGGGCCACTCTGGCAACCTCTCATCTGTCATATATAGCATGGATGCTACAGCCAGCAGTTCTGGGGAGGAGTGGTGCTTATTAACTTGGATGTTTCACATGTAGCTTACTGAGAGGTAATTGTCTTTTTTTTTCATGAAGATAAAATGGAAAGTAGATGTCCTAACCATATGAGTTTTGTCTGTTTTTATAGTTTCTATATTGCAATCACTTTTCTTCTTTCAGCTGGTAATGAGTCATGCCCTCAGCCCCAGACCTCAGAACATCTAGCTGCTATAGAAATCATGAAACTGAAACATATTTTGATTCTACAGAATAAGATTGATTTGGTGAAGGAGAGTCAGGCTAAAGAACAGTATGAACAGATTCTTGCATTTGTACAAGGTAAGTTTTCAACAGCAGAAATCCAGTTAGTGATGGAATTTCTTCAGTGTTAGGGCATGGACAGAGTGGTTTTCTATACGTTTACAGAAAAGCTTCTCTTAATTAGATGCTGCTGTACATAGTCTGTTAATGTAAAAAAATAGACTTTTGGAGTTGATTCTTACCTATTTCAGGCTGCTTACATACAATAATATTATGGCTGTTGGTCAGAGCTCTTGATGTAAAACTAATAGCAATAGCTCTTGTCTAGTAGCTTTCACTGAATTTGTGGTTCGTTCTTCGTATTGTCTCTTCTTGGATTGTTTCTTTACTGGGGTTATACTGTGATTTTACTGCAGTGGAGGAGAGAATGGAGCAGTACTTGTTGGGACACGTTGTAGGTATAAATGCGTCAGTTACTTTAATCACAAAAGATGGTTTATTGGCTCTCTCTGTCCGTAAGTCCAGTTCAGACAGGATTATCTTACTTTCTCCATAAAGTTCTGCTTAACTTTAGTACATTGCTTTGAGTTTCATCATTCCTAGGAGCTTCCACTGTTTTCCCTGCTTATCTCCTTCAGCTGTGGTTTGTGAAAAGCTGCAGAGCTAGATTGTCACCAATAAGAGTAGCCAATAGGTCTCTTTCTTTTTTCTTTTTTTTCTTTTTTTTTTTTGAGTTAGAAATCGTTGCCTTACATAAGCTGTTCATAACAGCTATGTCAGGGTGGCTTGGTAAGTAAATTTGGAGTTCTTTGTGAGAACATAGATACAATTAAAAGTAATAATATTTAACAAGCCTTGATAACTAAATTAATCCTTCCATAATTAGAATATTTCTAAATTATGCATTTGTATTGCAAAACTTAGAAAACCTGGATCATTAAATTGATAGGAATTTTAGTTTGTCAGAATGAGATTTGACTGTAAAATGAACACCGATGTATCCAACACTGAGATATCTGATCTCTCTGAAATTATCTGAAGAATATTTCTGATCACGATGTAAGAAGTGAATTCTTTAGAGCAGAAGGTTATCTTGCACAATGTTCAGAGAGAAACTGTAAAACTCTTCAGTACACACCAACTGCCTTGAAAAGTAGGTCTGGCTGGTTTGAGCTAAAATACTGAAGGGAAGGCTAAATTCTCTGATACTGCTTTTGGAAATATATATAAAATGTGCCTTGAAATTCATTAGTAATTTTAATGACAGAACGCTTGGTAATGTTGTTGTAAATGCTGTATTAAGTCTTTGTTAAACTTGATGTTGGTTTAGGCACAGTTGCCGAAGGAGCTCCAATAATTCCAATCTCAGCCCAGCTGAAATACAACATTGAGGTAGTTTGTGAGTATATAGTGAAGAAAATCCCAGTCCCCTTGCGAGACTTCACATCTGAGCCGAGGCTTATTGGTATGTAAACGCTTAGGTCTGGGCTTTTTTGGCTAACCATTTACTACGTTTCTGCACTTGGAATAGCATTTTGCTGAATGCGCTAAAGAGGTGGGTTTAAAAGGAGCATTTAATATGCTTTTAAAACTTGGATATTTTCTGAGAGCTGTATTGTTTGTTCATAGCTAATTGCTATAGTTAAATCTATTTGAGGTGATTGCTGATTTTTGTGCATATTATATGTGTATGACAGCACTAAAATGCAATAAAGATGAGAAACTTACCTATATCTTAAAACATTCTTTTAGTCACTATGAATTTAAATTTGATTTAACAAAGTACTAACAAACTGGTGAATTTGAAAATTAAAGTATGTCCAAGGAAATTGTACAGTTAGCCTGATTAGATTTTCTGTGTTAGTCATCTCCTAAAGGTCTCTGTTTTTGTCTAGTGTATTTTGAAATTCAGTTCTGCTAGAATGAATCCATTTGTTTGCTTTTTTTCCTACACAGAACATGGGAGACCTAGAAAACACATACTCAGAATGTGTAAAAATTGACTACTTTAAACCAGTGTTACAATATTCACAGCCGACATTGTGACTATTGAAGATTTTTTAAATCTAGTTGATCATTACTTTCTTTTTCAGATACTGATATTTAACTTAATTTTTGCTCTGCAAAAGCAATTTTTAAAGCCATTTGTGTATATGAGCAGCTTAAATGGTTTTGAGAACAAAATCAACGATATACTTACAATTTCAGATTAAAATATTAATAATATTTTAGTGTTATCCCTGAATTATGTTTTTATATTTATAAATATGTGTATACCTTAATAAGGATAGGGAAGCAAAGTTGCTAAAGAAAGGCACTAATCGTTTAAAAACATGATCTTAAATATAGACTTGGTTATGGTCTCTTCTTTTCAGTAATTAGATCTTTTGACGTCAACAAGCCTGGCTGTGAAGTTGATGACCTTAAGGGGGGTGTAGCTGGTGGCAGTATTCTAAAGGGTGTTTTAAAGGTAACCTTTTCCCTCTTCTTTTTCTGGAGATTTGTAATGATAATAGTGAGTAGAGTTTTTGTCTGCATAGTACAGAATGAATCTGGGTAATTGAATGTCTTTTTAAACCAGAATACGGTCAGATGGCACCTATCCTTTCTGTTTCTGCCTCATTTTTACTTTATTATTTTAAAATACTAGAAGAAGAAACACTGGGTTTTTTTTAATAATGTATCTTTGATACCATAGTCTTAACTTTTGCTAAGAATGATACTGATTTGATATTGCTTACAAAAATTAAGGGAGATAATTTTTTTTTCAGTCTTACCACTTTTACTTGTTGAATTACTGGGGAGAAAGAGGGGAGCAAAAGCACTTCAGTTACCTCTGAAGTGTGTGGGGGGCTGCCCACAGGTCCCACTTCTCCATTTAAGTATTCTGTATGTTTTGATTTTTTTATTTTCCTTGTGGGTTACTGTAAATAGATGGAAAATTTAAAACTTGCTCTGTTAGATTAGAAAGGAAACTTCATCTTCAAACATTTATACAACTTGAATTTTCTTTGTCTTGCACTTTATTGCTGCTGATCAGTTACACTGATTGAATTAATTCAATTTTTCTCAGTGCTGTAACATTTCTAAATAAAATTTCATTTAAAAAATAAATTTAAATACTGGAATTAATGTCAAAAAATATTATCTGGTAAAGCAGTTTTGGAAATTGTATTGGAGAGAAAATCAATTGTTACGTTGGCTACAAGATACAGAGCAACAGAAGTCCTAGAACTTCTACAGTAGCCCAGAATCAAAGACTTGTATAAACAGTAGATCCTGGGATAAGTAGGTCTTATCTGTGACTAGTTGTTAGCTTTATGTTCCTGTGAAACAATCAGTTAATCACTTCTTCACTTTTGTAATTAGGTGGGTCAGGAAATTGAGGTTCGGCCTGGTATTGTTTCCAAGGACAGTGAAGGAAAACTCATGTGCAAGCCAATCTTTTCCAAAATTGTGTCACTCTTTGCTGAACACAATGATCTACAATATGCTGCTCCTGGTGGTCTTATAGGTAAGAATTTTATCTCATGAAAAGATTTTATTCATGCTTACTGAAAACACTTGGTTTCATTCAGCAATTCATTTCAGCATAGTGAAAAAAAAAAAGCCTTTGAGTAATTTCAAATAATTCATATACATAGGGAGAGACAACACAGGTGTGAAAATTATGTATTTAATAAATAAAAAAATTTCCTCAATGTCACTGGTCAATGCAGATCAACTTGCATTGTTAATTATACCAGCTTTAACAGTAGAATATTTCTTCATCTGTTCAGACAGAGCTCACAGTCTTGCCAATGTTCTGCACCTGCTGTTCAGGTAATAGGGAATTCCCAGTACATTTTCAGTTTGTTGGTTTTAGATCTCCTTTAAATACTTTAATATGCAAATGTGACAGCTACCTTTCAGTTACTCCTTGTGACTTTCCTTGTTGTGTTGTAGGTGTTGGAACTAAGATTGATCCAACTTTGTGTCGAGCTGACCGAATGGTAGGCCAGGTTCTTGGTGCAGTTGGAGCACTGCCAGAAATATTTACAGAGCTAGAAATTTCATATTTCTTGCTGAGACGACTACTAGGTGTACGCACTGAAGGAGACAAGAAGGCTGCAAAGGTATGTTCCCCTTTGTGTTTTGTTTGGGTTTTTTTTCACAATTTCTCTTGTGCTAAGTTTTAGCAATATGTACTTTTGAATTTCTGTAGTAATTTTGTCTCCCTGTTCATGTGTTCTTGTCAGAAAACTTATCTGTATATTTAATATTATAGAAGAATGCTTTTCAAGGGAGTAATTCATACTAGAGTAGTTTAAAGTAACATAAAGTACTTTTGTGGCTTGAAGGTAAGTTTTATTCTGAACATATTGGTAGTTGATTTCCTTTGCTATCAGCCTATTCATTTGTGAAAAAATTAGTTTTATACACATACTGATCTACTTCCTGCTTACATGCTTTTTGTAGGTTCTCTCTCTGAAGAACTTTTAAAGCTAAGTATTTTTGAAACACTAGTTGAAAATAAACTAAATTTGATGCATGTCACAGTCTCATGTTCAATGATCCATTTTACATAAATCAAACTAAAAGATCTGTTTTCTCTGTTAGCATTAAAATTTATAAACTGCTTCATGCAACAGTAAGTTAAGTGCTTCAGCACTCTCTGTCCTCTGAAATGAATTATTTTTGAGATAGCATTTTGATGTATGTAGGCATAAGGGAAATGAGAATATCCAGATTATTTAAAAGAATGGCATAACATTCCAGTTTGTAGCGCTGCCTGAGACTGTGCCTTTAATACAGTATATGCAATCTGCAGTATGTTTTATAGAAAATGTAGAGAAATCCCAAGAAAGTATATCATATTAAGAACCTGCAGTACTACATGCACAACATATTTACATATTTGTCCTTTCATGTATGAACTTTATAAACAGACATTGTTGTTCGTGGTTTATGTGGGGAGATATTTATAATTCTTGCATTTCTCAGCTATATCTTTTTTTGGTGGCAACTAGGTGACAGGAGATACGCAATATTGTCTGTGGAATGTGGGTGTTTTTAAATACTAGAGCTTATGTTTCATAGTTTTGTGTGTCTGTCTTCAGGTGCAAAAATTATCGAAGAATGAAGTTTTAATGGTAAACATAGGATCCTTATCAACTGGAGGTAGAGTCAGTGCAGTAAAGGCTGATTTGGGGAAAATCGTGCTAACTAACCCAGTGTGCACAGAAGTGGGAGAAAAAATTGCCCTGAGTCGAAGAGTTGAGAAACATTGGCGGTAAGTTGGTGCTAAATTGGTAGAGTACGTTCTTGTTATATTATTAACAAAAAAATACATGGATCTCATTTTGTTCTAGAATAGGTAAGTATAACGTCAGTTTACAAAATTCCTTTAGATTCTCCTAACACCTTGACACCATTATTATGGGATGCTTCATTTCGTTTCTAGCCTCTTTTGAAACAAGCATTATAGTGGGTAGGTATCTCTTACTTAACAGACAAGGAAACATATGAGGTTCATGGATTGTTGCCATGCTGTGATGGAGCTTAACAGTAGGCTATTGCAGCAGCATGGTTTGAAAGTTCTAGTAATACTGAGCCAAAGCCTGTCTTTAAACACACCTAAGTTGGTAATGTTCAGCCTCTGGAGCTGTGTGTGACTTCTAGTGCAACCCTGAAGTAATAGCAGGGGAATGGAGGGAAGGACCTTCTACAGTTTGAGTTTTTTCTGTACTGTGAGTAGATAGGAAACAAAAAAGTATCAACTGGATTGACGCATTCAAATTACCAGTATAAAATGGCCAAGTGCAAATCTGGAGGCTGAAAACAATGAGCAGAATTGGATGTTTTTTACATTTGGTGCCACACTTCTCTTTGTAGGAATATGCATACTGTACCTATTATGTGTTCTATTAAGACTACATGAATATCATAACAACATAACAGTATTTAGATTCATTGACCCTGCACAGCTCTTGTAGGATGAGGGGAAAGTATAAGGAAACATAGCCATTTATACAAGAATTCCCTATTGTATGAAAATGAACTGAGCTTTAAGTATCCATGGCTGTGTGTTTCTTTTTCAGATCAACGGGAAAGCATAGATGAGAACTCAGTGCTTGCTGTTTTAGAGTTAGCTGACAAATTAGAGGTTATTCCCTGAAAAAACTCAAGGAAAATATAACATCTGTTGAACAGAGTGGGGGGGGAAAGAAAAAAAAGACACAAATTAAGTCAGGGGAAGCAGAAGGAAGAGGAGAAACTATTTATATTGGAAATGATGCAGTTATAGACTGACAGCCTGTAAATTTTAATGTGTCTTTTGTTGCTTCTGTAGATTACTTCCCACATGAAATACGTGACCAAATTTTGCCAAAAATCCCACTTGTCTCTGGTTTATTTGGTGGGCAAGTAGCAGCAGCAGCCTGCTGTAAACATCTTGTTATTAAAAAGTTGCCTGCTATGCTGTATTAAAAGGACAAAAGAACAACATGAAGGAGACTGAAAGCTGACAAAGGGGATAGGAGGGAAACTGGGAAGAGCAGCATAATAAAATCCAATTGGAGTAAAGATAATATGCAGTTGATACGGTGAAAAGGAACTTGTAGCCTGAGGCAATGGAGTACTGAAAGATGGAAGAAAGTGCAAAAGCAAGAGATAAACAGGAAGTAAAAATTAGAAAGTAAATATATGGAAGCACAGAGGTTAAACAGCAAATAGCCAAGTAAACAGGATACACTAGTGATTCCAAGGAACTGTGAATTCAAAGGTGGACTAATTATAACCTGTGGATAGGGTCCTAAAAGTGGGAAGTGCTGGGCTAATATACTCCAGTTCTTTTTCTGGTGGCCAGAGACAGGTTCTACTGCTTAATAAATTAAACTGATATGCACAGGTGGTTTTAGTGTATCTCCGTGCCAGAAACTGGAAATGTTTTAAAGGCAGTTGTGTTAATAATATGGACTGCTTGCTGATTGTGGAAATTGACATAATCTTAATTTATTTTTACAAGCATGTTTTTCAGAGCCAGTAGTGGCCTATAAAAGGGGCCTTAATGTTGCTGACTGGAAATAGTAGAACTTACCTGAGAGTTGAGTTGCCTTTTATAGGTTATGTGTTCATTGAGAGTTACAGCTCTGTTTATGATCTTACTGTCATCTTGTCTGACTTTTCATATTTTCATTTATATCTGAAAGTAATGCAGCGCTGCAGGCATAGCTAAAGAGATCAAGTTGTGAATAGATTTACTGGCCACCAATACATAAGTTACAAAATTTTCAGATTTGTAGTTTAGTGTTCAAAGATGCATCCTTACCTGTTTACAAACATACTGATGTTCTCTGTCCTTCATCTTTCTTCATTCTTGTTTCCACTAAGCAGTAGTAGATATTGTAGGATATTTTGGGTGGGAGAGATGTGGAGAAAATTCAAAATGTGAGAACTGAAGGCATAATAAGGACAGAAGCACATTGATTTATTCTGGATATTTCTGACTATTAATATAAACTGGTTTTCTTTTTGCAGTTTAATTGGTTGGGGTCAAATCAGAAGAGGAGTAACAATCAAGCCAACTGTTGATGACGACTGAAGAACAAAAGAGAGTGCTTCATTTTTAAAGATGAAGTGCCTGTTTCTATTTTGGAGGGGGTATATTTTCACAGTGGAATTGGAAGCTGTGCAAACATTATCTTTGAGTTGTATGGCTGTCCTTGTACATTTTATTGAATTTTACCCTCTTACTAAAATACTAGTCACTATCACCATTAAAAAGTGTAAAAGAATTGGCGTAGAAGTGGGTTTTATTATCCACATATTGGTAGAAATCATTTGTACATGTCCCGTGGCATGTCTAATTTATATTATTTTGTGTTTCAGACATATCTGTTTAATATCAGGCAAGCCAGCCCCAGTGTAACACAAAAACCATAAATCTGGTATTGAAATAAAATATTGCTTATTTTCCGTTCATACACTTTTTTTTCTGAGTAACAAAAGGCTGCAGTGATTGTTCAACTAGTGCAAGAATTAAAAGCAAAAAACCAAACTCTTCTTGAAGATGCATCTTTCTGCACATCTTGATTTGTTCAGACAGCTGTTTACAACCAAAACTTTCTTCCTTAGTATGGTTCTGACTTTAGGATTCAAGCTGTATTACACTTTGTAAGAAGGATGTCAGCATTGACTGACTCAAGTTTATTACTTCCAGTATTACAAGGAATTTTGTTTAAACTCCCAAAGAAGAACTACAAGTGAAATGGACCTGAACTGGCAGTACTGGTTTTGACTTTATTTTAGAATGGATTTATGAAAAGAATGTGATTGATTTGAAATTGAGCTGTTTGTCATTGTGGAATTCTGCGTGGGTGACCTGGGAGCTCTCTATACAGTAGGAGTAAGCTGCTTATTTCAAAGTTCCGTTGAGCGAATTTAGCTATGATCTTGAACTATGAAATATCTAGGAGAAGCTACAAAGATAATGGTTTGGAGGGGAAGATTCAGCATGAGATGAGGAAAAAGATGTAAAAACCACTTTTGTTTAGCTAGCCTGAATCAGGTTCCTTAGGAGAAAACATAATATAATAAACTTACTGTAGGGTGCTAATGCTTCCATCCATTTAGGTTTAACTTCTTAATTTGTACTAATGAACGTAGTTCTAAGTATTCTATATACTAGATTCTTTAGCAAGTCATGCTACTTTCCATGTTTTTATACAAAGTACTGTGTTCATTTTCAAAACCAGTTTTCTGTTGTGTTTAATATCTTCAAGGGCATTTTAAAGGTAAATACTGTTTCACTAATCAAATTGAACTTTGCTGAAGCAACTTGAGTTTTGTTCCTGATTTGGCATTGTGTTTTATGTTCCTTTATTCCATCTACTGGATGGAGTTCCTGTACTCAGTTTCTCCGTTTGTGAAGTACTTCTACCTCACATGGTGTTGCAACTAAATACGTTAATTTTTGTATAGTGCTTCTCCATTTTAAAAGAGAGAGTCAGCTATAGTTCTTCCTGATTTTCCCAGTACCTGACCAGTCTACAATCTTAAATGTGTCTGTTTCAAAGTCTGCATCTTCCATGCTTTGGAAGATCATTTCTGTAACTCTGAGTTCTAGGAACATGGATAAACTTAGGCCTTACCTAGTTTGGGGGCATTAGGGTGAGCATAAAAGAGAAAGTAAGCCTGATACCACCACCGGGGTGAAATACAGCCCAGAGAGTCATTTCTAAATGCACGGAATGTGTGGGTCTAAGGATTCTGAAATGCTTCTGACAAATTGGTTAAACCCCTGTAGGCATTTTTAGGTATCTAGATACTTTGGAGATTGGGTCTTGATCAGCAATTTAAAAAATAAAAGTGCCATAATTTTTCCAAAACAATGTACTTCTTCACTTGGGTAGGTAATAAACTCAAAGTACTAATACCATCCTAGTGCTAGGATTAGTAGCCAGCCTTGCATCCTTACAGCTAAAGAGCTGTAGGTCATTACTAAATTTAGGTCTAAAACATGATTTGATACTGCTGTAGTTGATAGCAGATTTATTAGGTAGGGATACGTTATCAGTAACATTAAGAAGTGCTTTACAAAAGTGTCTTGTTCCCTCTGAAATACTAAGTAATATTTTGTTTTTCTGATGGCATACACAGGAACCTGTGGGAACCGGAGAGTGAACAGAGGCAGCCAGGTGCCAGGGGAGTGAATTTTGCATCTGACCCGTTCTGGCATCAGCCTGCTTTCACAGTGGTTCTTCTAGGCTGTGCTAGGGTTTTCTTTTGGCAGCTGCAGCCCTCTCCCAAGACAGTTTCTTATATTCTGAACTGTTCTCCACATCCTTCTGCCAGTACACTTAGGTTCATTATTTGTGCATGTGTGCTGTGTCATGCAAAAAGAGTTGCCTAAGAGCGAGACGGTTGTTACAGAGTAGTGTGTCTGGGCCAAAGCCTGTTCCTGATCCTTCTGAAGAGAAGGGAGGTGAGGAGCATGTAAAACTAGTCTGATATGTCAGCTGTGATTTATATATGACATAAACATATCACATTGTGGCAGTGGAGGGGAAGATGTAAACTGCTAAGTCCTTGCCACCAAAATGTTATATTTCTTCTGACTGGAGAGCTTTGACTCTGCCGGCACAAGTAAATGTGCATGTGAAGCACGTGACCCTGCAGTATCACAGAGAGCCAAGTGTGAACAGTGTAAGTGTGAATATATTCTGTGCTGATGTGTCTGAATCCACCTGCTCTGCATTCGCTGAGTTGTGATGCTGAGGTTCAGATGAATGACAGGAGAGAAAGAGATACCATGTAAAACTAAAGAAGTTGAAAAGTACTTGGATTTTCTTTGCCAGGATGAAAATAGTAACAGATGACTTGCGAGCGAGCTCACTTTACTGAGGATTTGTTTCAGAGACAAAGCGATGGTGATTTTTTTATTATTTTATTTTTTTACCCTCATTATAGATGTGCAGTTGCCTTTCAAATGGGTTGGCTAGCCAGGGCACAAGTGTGGCATTGGCAGCTATTGCACTTGCCACCTTCTTGAGCGGTAGCTGGATGTAACATGACATCTGAGGTGGCACCAGTATGTCGACATGGGTAACTGAATCTCTTCCAATAATATGTCAGAATTTAGTAACTGTTTTCAGGGATTGCTAGTGTAGTGGCACTGCTTCACTAGAGCAAGGAAAGTATTTCACCTCCACAAATATTTTGCAAAAGATTTCTGGTATCCAAGAACCCTACCATGCCAGGGCAAGTGAACTGAATTACTACCTGTTTTGGGTTGTTTTTTTTTATCAACCTGTAATTGGTTCTGTATTAAAATTAGCAGGAGACACAGGCTGCCTGTCATTCCAAGGAGTATTTTTCTGGTTAGCTCAAATTAAACAAGCCACTTGAGAAACTGAGTTCGCCATTATCTTCATCCATATCATGAATACTATACTGCCATGCAAACCACCCACAGTTAACGTTCAGTTTGGTTACCTAGTTTAAGTATAAGAAATAAGATTTTAAGGAAGCAAAGGCGCACAAAACTTCAAAGTAGTTCTTCACCGTAACTTTTTGTAAATGCCAAAGCATTGATGCAACTGAAGTCAAGCTTAAAACTGAATAGAAACTATGGGGAGGAAAGCGTGGTTGCCCTCTAGGGGCTCCATGCAACCCCTGACCTAGAGCAGCTCCCCAGCACTATGCTCTGTGTCTGAGCCTGTGGGGCTAGAGTTGTCCAAAAGCAGGTTTTCCACTGAAGATAGTCGTCTTGGTGCTTTGGGGTTTTTTTGAAGGGGGGAGGGAGGAGCTGGGTAGGTTTTTTCTTTGTTGTTGTTATTTTTTTTTTTTTATGTTTCTGCTTCCAATCCCGATGAGTGTGAAAACTTATTAATGGAGGAAAATATCTTTTAAAAGAGAGCAGGAACACCCTATCCCAGATGTTAAGGGTCACATCTCTCCTTCACAGCGAGGACTTGCACCTCGCACACACAGTGGGTGGATTTTAATCATCTGTATGTACGCTCTCCGTGGCACAGGACTGCTGCGATGCCACAGGGATTTGGAGGACCAGTGTTGATTTACTCTGAAGTGGAATAAGCACCTGCAGGAGGGCTTGTTCAGTTTATTCCTCTTTCTTTTCTCCCTTCCCTTTCTCCCACCAGTTTTATCCATGGAAGTGAAAGGTATAAACTATCCCTTTACTGCCCAGCCCTGTTTCTACAGAAGGTCTCACTGTCTTACAGAGAAGCATCTAGTTAGTGACACAATATGTAGAAGTGTCTTCCCAGTTCCCTGCTCCAAATTCTCTTCAGATCCTGCTGTGTAAGAGGCCAGAGACTCACCCCCTACCTTAAACTTGCCATAAAGAAAAATGTAGGAAAAAATGCATTTATGGAAATCTTTAAAATGAAGGTTAGGCACCTCAGTAACATCTGTAGAAACACAAACCTGCTAAAATAGGGAAATGTCAGATTAACAACAACTGTAGTCATATAGCTGCTTTCAAGGAGCAGAAGTCAGGGTTGCTGTTGAAGCTTGGACCTGTCCTGCTGCTGGATGCTTGTTCCCCATACCTGTGGTATCAGCTCCAGTGCTGGTACAGGTGTGCAGTGAATCAGATGAGGGAACAGGTTTGATGCAGATGAAAGACAATCCTTTCTGTTGGCAGCTTGGATTTAAAGTTAAGTTTCTGTCATAAGGTTCCAGATGACGGAATATGTGAAATTCTATTTTGCTTTCCCCAGGTAGACAATAACCTTTATGTTTCCTCAGATGCCTAGCGTAACTTAGGACTTTATATGTATGACTTTGCACTATATCTCCATTAAACTAACACTACGTCCCAGCCTGTGTGCAGGTACCAATTCTATAGAGCTATTAAGTCACACTGATAATGCAGCTCAAGCCAGGATGTTATACCTGTAATATTGTAATTCCAAGTAATAAAAATGCAAGTGAATGATGGACAAAATAAACTCAAATTCCGGTGGATTCCCTTGCTTTGTTATTTTTAGTAATTATTGTGTTAGGCTGCTTAAAGAAAGGAGGCACACCTGAGAGTATCTGTGGAATATCGGCATGTTGGTTATACAAGAAGGAGGGTTACATGAGGAGAGCACTTCCCAGAGTTGTGGTGGTGCTGCTGCTGGTAACAGCTTAGGTTGGCTTTGAAAGCCCCAGTTTCACAAAAATGTGGGGAGAAATAGGCATTAGCTTAATTTCATATTGAAATTTTCTCTAAGGCATTAGTACATATATACTAATGTTACTCATAGTATTGCATATAAGTAACACTAGCTCACTAGGAAAAGATCAGTGAATGGCTGCACAAAATCTATATAGAGTAATTCTGTGATGCAGAAAAGAGAAAACTGAGAGTTTATACTTCTGGATGTTCATTCTTTGAAGAAACAGCTATAAAACACTGAGAAAGAGATGAAGTCTTAAAAGGATGGGTGGGCTGAAACTCAACAAAAATGTAGGATGATGTTTTATTTTGTTGCATTGTATACCTTAAAACAAAGAGGTTTTAGGAAAAGTCGATTTGTAATCATACCTATAAAAAGACATGGCTGCTTTAATCACCTTGGCTCTAACATGCACAAGTGGTTCCTAAAAGTAAAACTTTAAGCTCTATGTAATCATCAGAACCCTGTGGTAATACACTGATATATAAAGTTTGGTTTTGTAGGAGATAAATATACCTAATGGTGGAGCAGGTGAGAGGAGAGTTTCACAGTTCATTTTTCAAACCAGGCGGCTCTCACAGTGTCTTATGGGGACACTAGCCAAAATAAAATGTGCTTGGTAAAAATGAGGGTGATGAGCAGCTCTGCTAGTTTGGCAGGCGTTACATGGGCTTCTGTCTCACCCTGTTTTGCTGGTTGAGGCACTGAGTGTTTTTGGAGAGTGTGACCGAACAGGAGGTTTGACCTCTCGTACAGTATTTTGTATTGGCCCCAGCTGAAATAAGGCATTGTTCAAGGATACAATGCTGACTGGAGACACTGCTGTGCCAGGCTGCATTGCTTCGATTGTTAAGAAGGCAGCACGATGTAATACAGCATGCTTCTTTAATACAAAAAAGTAGATATCTTGTGCAATGGAACAAAGTTAAGGTGCTGCGTCAGTAATTATTTCTGAGACTTCAGTATGTATTTAGGAAATGCCATTTCCAGCCAAACCTCAGATTTTGTTCTGAAGGGGCGAAGCATGAATTTTCAGTTAACATCTTTGCTGATTTTGTTCTACTATATACAAAATCTGAAAGCATTTATAATTATGTTTTTGTTGTATTAATTCTGTAGCACTTTCCAAAGTTCCTTCTAGCTCACTGCCGGAAATGGAGTTTCTGCTGGTTTTCCATGCTGAGTCATCTCTATGAAAGCCTCGGCATCGCCTACATGAAAAATCTAAACTTCAGCCCCCGTTGTGTTTGCATGCTGGTTTCCCATCAGTGCTTCCACCAGTGTAACGCCCCAGCTCTGCGTGCCCCTGCTCTTCTGGGTCACTCCTTCCTGCAAGGCCAGGACTAAACATTTACAAAGCCTCCAACAGCTGCCCTTCCTCCATAATGATAGTAACAACAGCATTGCACCAACTGCTGGCTTCCAGACGCTGTCACCTCCTGACCATACGATGGCGTCTGTGCACGCACCATTAGATTCAGTTGCCTTTTTACTGCAATCCCCTGACTCGGTGTACACCGCTTGAACATCAGTTCTTCCTTTGCCACAATTATTTTGGCAGAGCTGGCTTAATAGCTGATGTTCACTTACCATGGTGGTAAAATTATGAATGTGCTCTGGTGTCGTGTTGCTGCTCTTGTTTCTGTAAAGCTATGTCTATATCACAGAATCACAGAATCGACTGGGTTGGAAAAGACCTCAGAGATCATCGAGTCCAACCTTTGGTCCAACTCTAGTCTGTTTACTAGATCATGGCACTAAGTGCCATGTCCAATCTCAGTTTAAAAACCTCCAGGGACGGCGAGTCCACCACCTCCCTGGGCAGGCCGTTCCAATGCCTGACCACTCTCTCTGTAAAGAATTTCTTTCTAATATGCAGCCTAAATTTCCCCTGGCAGAGTTTAAGCCCATGCCCCCTTGTCCTATTGCTGACTGCCTGGGAGAAGAGACCAATCCCCACCTGGCTAGAACTTCCCTTCAGGTAGTTATAGAGAGTGATGAGGTCACCTCTGAGCCTCCTCTTCTCCAGACTAAACAACCCCAGCTCCCTCAGCCTCTCCCCAAAGGTCTTATGTTCAAGTCCCTTCACCAGTCTTGTTGCTCTTCTCTGGACCCACTCCAGCACTTTAATATCTTTCCTGAACTGAGGGGCCCAGAACTGAACACAATACTCCAGGTGTGGCCTCACCAATGCAGAGTACAGGGGAAGGATCACTTCCCTTGTCCTGCTGACCACGCTAGTTTTGATATAGGACAGGATACCGTTGGCCTTCTTGGCCACCTGGGCACACTGCTGGCTCATGTTGAGCTTCCTGTCAATTACTACCCTCAGGTCCCTTTCTGTCTGACTGCTCTCCAGCCACTCTGCGCCCAGCCTATAGCGCTGCAGGGGGTTGTTGTGGCCAAAGTGCACATCTAATTTTTCTTATACATCTGTCCATCTTACTGGCATAGTAGAAGTGCTTGCTGCACATACCAGGTAGAATAAACATTTTTTATAGAGCTTTTGGTATGCAGTGAGTAATAGTTCAGCTGTGACAGTCAAAAGCTGCATGCAAGTGACACAAATGTGTAAATAAGTTCTCCTCCTTTCTTGCCTTGAAAGCATTAAATCCCAAACACCCAAACAAACTCCTAACACGGGCAGTGTGCAGTGATGAAGGAATAGGCAAGAGAACTTTGGTGCCAAGGAACAGGCATCTTGTTGAAGGAATTTCCTCAAATATTTAAATAAATACATATTCTTCAATGTCTTTTATAAAGTACAAGGAACTAGAACACCATGCTCAAGCATAGATGAAAACTCTTGAAATATTTTAGTGGGAAAAAGGTTAATATATATGAGATTTACTTGTGTTGAGGAAGGCTTCATTAAGAAGTTGCAGGGTATGCATTTATAAAACACCAACTTTTCCGTTCAAGCAGTTGCTTTATAAAGCCCAGTTTACTTTTAAAAATATTTCAGTACATTTGAAACAAAAAATTCATAAATTGAGGCTCATGTTCCACAGTTGTAAGGATTCAAATGAATTGGGGCACCAGTTCCTCCTTCTGGCCTCTCTGTGGACATTTGTAAAGAAATCTAACCTACTAGACAGGATTCATTATGCGAAGCGTTACACAATTCTGTGTTTAGTTATTTCAGTTTATTTAGTTTATGATGAAGACCTGAAAAGCGATTTCTCCTGTAAATGTGTCTTAAGGTTCTCTGCTTCATTTTTCTTCCTGTTTTTGCTTAATCACCTATTTGACTATGTAATCTATTATGAATCTCAAAATATTTCATTTGCAATGTAGTCCTGACTACCACACATACAAAATTAAGTCACAGTTTTTGCAAGTTTCATCAGGAAGCTTTTCTTACCTCAGTGACTAGCGTTGGGCGTACAGAAGTAGCATCTCTTTTGTACTTTTACCTGGCTACATCCAAAATGCTGTTGATAACATAAGGTTTAGCAAAAAAAAAGTATTTTTCTTTCTTTACATTTTTTCCCATTTATTCCTTTGGCAGTGATTGTATAGTACTTAATTCTTTATAAATCTAAAATGGAGCCACACTTTTCACCAAAAAAAAAAAAAGGTATGAGGGCGTAATTAGTCCTCCACAGCAATCGCAAGCATTTACGTATTCTCCATATGGTTTTGGCTCCTTGCCTCTTGCCTGGCTGTCTGATAACAGGCGTGTTCAACATGCTGAGCCAGCGAGCGCCGGAGCAGCCCTGCAAAACACGTACCCGCGCACTCTCGGCACACAAATCGTCCTGTGAGTGCCAGGGGGACCATTATGCACTTAAAGGTAAGCTCGTGCTTGAAGGGTTTTGGAAACTGTAATCTTAAATGACTTCCATTTTCCCAACGGCTTCATTCTTCCTTTACGTTACTTGCTACTTCACGCTGTGGCTGTCCTGCCAATTTGTGCGTTCACGCTGGGAATTTATTTTTGCGGTTAAAACTTCACGTTTGCCTTTGAAAGGATTTTGAACTTTACGGGACGGTGTTTGTTTTGACAGTTAATGTCATAGAAAAGCGGACTCTTGGTACTTACCAGTGCAACCTGGCAGCTTAGGGACTGCTGAAAAGCTGCTGCACGCATGAAAGACATGCCGAACTCCTGTCAATTTAAGTAGATCGCAGAGCCCACATCCTCACGTGAGGACAGGGAGAGACAAGGTGCTTCTTCAGAGAAGCCTTTCCTTTCAGAAGTTTAGATTTAATTCATGATTTGCTCCATTCTTAATTTGAGTCACGACAGTTCAATGCCATATGACGTTTTTGAGTAGTAATATGTATTTTTATGTAGAGATTAGAAAAGAGGTCGCTCATATCTGTGCCTGAGGAACTCATTTTTTTCAGTTTCATGTAGGATCTTTGACCTGAGGGTTTCAAAGTAGCCTTGTGGCTCACTCAGAGCACAGTTAATGCAGCGGTAAGAGTTTTGCTGAGAAGACAGCAAATAACACAGCTTTGAACCGACAAATACAACCCTCAAAATCAGTGTTGTCTTTGCTACTACTTTAGCAGCAAATTTTGTTCCTATTAAAGTCTCACTGAAAAGAGGGTTTGTCCTTCAATGCAATGGTTTGTTTTGTAATGCCCCACAGGGAGGGGTGAACACAGTCCTATTTTGAAATACAATGTTCATGCAGTCACTGAAGCAGGCAGCCCTCAGGGCCATCTACAACTTTTTTAGACAAGAAGAGAAAATAGAAATACTTTTAAACTTACTTGTAAACTGTTGGAATCTTCTCTAGCCTTTCTTTTTCAAGATTTATCGGTGCTGACTTCCAGCAACATATCAGGTTGAATATTTACGAGTCCTTTCACCTTTATTCCATGTACTCACCCACAACTCTGGAGGTACTTATCTTCAATTCATGGACAAATAAGGCAAATGAAATGTGAGCTTACAGAATTATAGGGGAAATCTTGGATTCTCTTTTTTCCTCACCTTTCCCCTCAAAAACAATTGGAGTTTAAACCCAGAAGATGTTATTTGAAATTGTAGAATAAATAATTAACCACCCTACCCAATTAAAAATTCCTTTAAGCTCGCACAGCACTTAACAAGGAAGCGCTAGATATAAAATTGCCTTTGAAACCCTACCTTTAACAACTAAGTATTTAAAAATCTACTGTATATTTGTAAACCAAGATATTTCAAATATTTTAATGCAGCCACATAACTTGTCATTTCTCCAGAGGATGCCAGGGACCCCTGCTCAACACAAGGACCACCCTGCTGTTTAAATGTAAGAGGGTTTTTTTTCTTTCTGTAATTTTTTTTTTGTTTTTAAACAAGGCCCGGGTGGGGAGGCGGAATCTTTTTTTGATCTCAGACAGCTGAAAAAACTGTGTCTGTGTCTGGAATCTTCCCAAAAAAAATCAGTTGGAGGCCAACACCCTTTATGGAAAATTTCAGGCTTGTAAAAGCTGGCAAAGTTTTATGAGCAACTAAAAACCTGTCTAACGCAAAATGTCAGACAGCGTCAAAATAAGTGATATTATGTTTCATATCGGTAATATTTTTAAGTAGAAAGGTTATTCAAGATAGATACATAGCTGTAGATAATTTCATATTGGCCTTACAACATTTTCACCAACTTAAACCTATTAGATCAGTTCGAGCCTACTGATTTTGTGTACCACTGTAAGAAAGACTGTAAATATCTGGACCTTTATCTTTCTCTGCAACTATCTTGTGTAGCAAAGCACAGGGAGACCAAACATGAGCCCTCTGCATTTCTCTTACGGGTCAAAACAGCCTGGGGATTCTTTACATGGAACACAGTTCTCTAAGATGCATGATAACATTTAAATAAAAAACATGTCAGTCATCAGCCTGGTATATCCAAATGTATTTTTTAATCACTGGTTTTTTTGTAAGTAGGAACTTTTAAAAGCTCTAAGTCCATTTTTCGGACCACAAGCAGCACTTACAAATAGGATATTCTCAGATCCCATTTCATTGTTCAGGCTGTGCATTTTCTGCTCCTTCACTATGCAATATCCCAGCCTTATCATGATGAACTTCCTCCAAATGGACAAGTTGTCATGCTTCTTTCATAGATTTTCCTGTGATACCTTACTTTTCAGCATTACACAGATTCCTGCAAGGTCTTTCTTGGGACTTGGGAAAATTATGTTTTATAATGCCACGAAAAACTTCTTTGAAGAACTTGTGGTTATTTGATAAGCATTTTTAATGGCAATTTCTTCAAAAGAATTCTGTGTACTAATACCTGATTGTTCAGGTCAATGTTTTTTTCATTACTTAATTCATTGCAACTAGTTTTCTCATCAAAATAAAATATTTCTCTCTTATAGTTTCATTCATCTTCCTTTGCATGTAAGCCTTTGGCTCCCAAGCATTTGGGCTGCCTGTGCCTGCAGGAAGTTCAGTCAGCATCACAACTTGGGTTGTCTGAATTTGTCCTAAATTTGGAGACCAACAGACATCAAATTCAACCATGCTGCTCAGTAAGACAGGAGGGCACTACTGGTCTTAGAGGTGATTATTGAGCTATACCACGGGGTGGCTCAGCAAATTGGAGAACTGGGCAATCACCAAACACATGAAGTTCAACAAGAGCAAGTGCCGGATTTTGCACCTGGGACACAACAACCCTGGCTGTACATACAGTTTGGGGATAAGATGCTGGAAAGCAGCTCTGTGGAGAGGGTTATAGGGTTCTGGTCAATGGCAAGTTGAACATGAGCCAGCAGTGCCCTGGCAGCCAAGAGGGCAACTGTGTCCTGGGTGCATCCAGCACAGCATTGCCAGCCGGGCAGGGAGGTGATTGTCCCGCTCTGCTCTGCACTGGTGCGGCCTCACCTGGAGCTCTGTGTGCAGTTCTGGGCAACACAGGATAAAAAGGATGTGAAGCTACTGGAGAGTGTCCAGAAGAGGGACACAAAGTTGATGAAGGGTTTGGAGGGGAAGTCATATGAGGAGTGGCTGAAGTCACTTGGTTTGTTCAGCCTGGAGAAGACTGAGGGGAGACCTCATGGCGGCTACAGCTTCCTCACAAGGGGAGGAGGAGGAGCAGGCACTCATCTCTTCTCTCTGGTGACCAATGACAGAACCCAAGCGAATGGCAGGAAGATGTGCCAGGGGAGGTTTAGGTTGGACATGAGGAAAAGGTTCTTCCCCCAGAGGGTGGTGCAGCACTGGAACAGGCTCCCCAGGGAGGTGTCACGGCCCCAAGCCTGACAGTGTTCAAGAAGAGACTGGACAGTGCACTCAGACACATGGTGTGAACTGTGGCATTGTCCTGTGCAGGGACAGGAGTTGGACTCAAGGATCCTTGTTGGTCCCTTCCAACTCAGGACATTCTATCATTCTGTGATCCCCAAGTGTCTTTGGCACTTTTGCCTCTAAGCTCCATGGGTTGAGGCAAGTCGGTGGCTTCATACATGTTGGTACAGGCTGTAATGTGCCCATCTCAGTGGCCCAGCCATTTGTTCTGACAAACATCAAGCCAGATACCACCCAAAACCCAGGCACTGGGACAGCCTGAGTACCTTTCCAGCCCAGGTTGTGCCTTGCAAGCCTCATTTCCCAGAAGATATGTAGAGCTTCCCACCAACACCAAGATGGTTCTCTCTTCAGGTCTCTCCAGGGAGCACGAGCAAGACCAGAGGCAATTGCAAAGTGTGGAAGGATGGGTCAAAGCCCTTTCACAGCCTCCTTCCCACTGCTCTCAGCTGGTGCTCGAGCTCCCTGGTGAGGATATTCCAGCACAGGCAGCTGCTGAAGCCAAGGGCTATGGCAGGTGACTGCCCTGGAGTTCTGTGCTGATTTTACCCCGTCTCTAATGAGGCAAAGAGTTAACAGCGACACCTGTAGGACAGGAAAGCCTCTACTTGTGAGCAGCCTGTGACTAATTCAGTGCCAAACTGAACGCTGCCTTGGGAGAGGAATGCAAGGTGATAAGGCTCTTGCCGTTTGGTGCTTATGGATCACATGTGCATTGTGAGATCTGGGCAGTTCTAATGGCTTGTGATCCGCTACTCAGGAGAAAGATTAAACATAACCACCTCTCATTCCCCTGTCCAGCAGGAATGCCAAGCCCTGACTCCTCATAACATCATTTCATGACATCATTATCTGGTGTCCTGTCTGACTGCATCTGTCCTATGCTGTGATTTCACCATGTCGGTTCCTTGGCCATAATACGATTCAACACTTCATACTATGGATAAAACATCCTGTCAGTTCCAGATGACTTGAGCTGTCTTCACTTTTCTGCAGGCAGTTTCAAGGGACTCTGCCTCATCCATTGAGATTTTGTGCATGGCCACGCGCCTCTGTCACAGCAGACAGCAATAACCAGTGCTGCTCTGGGAGGTTCCAGCAACTGTTTTCTTGGCAGGATTTTTGCCCCAAGTGAAAGGAGTTCAAGAACCTCCTCTTCAGACCCGTTTAGAGCACTGTACCGGGTATCAAATTCTCCCTGACATACTTCCTTCTGTGTGTGGGTCATGGCACACTCTGCACTGGAGGTTTCCAGGTCCCGCATGGAAACCCTTGAGACATCTAGCCTGGGACATTTTTGGTGAAGGACCAAGCAGTTGCCAGGATGGTGGTGGCAACCTGGTGGCAATATTCTTTTGTGGTGGCCACAGAAAGACCCTTTCCTAAAGCAGTCGGCAAAGAAACACAGGGATAGGGCCTCACTCTGCCAGTCCAAGGCTTGGCTGGCAATATTTAGAAATACTGATCCTGTAGTACCTTAGACTGGAGAGAGGGAAGAAACAAGCACTGCTGGCTGAGTGCAAGCACCAGAGCACAGACACTACAAGAGTCAGCAGAATTAAGTGTCCCCATAGGTTTGTGTTAGATAATTACATTAGTTGAACTCACAAATGCAAATTAATGTCTGGACAATTCTTTAGAAATTCTGAACAGCCCTATGGAGACTACAAAAAGGGGCAAGATTTTACTGTTTATTACAGAGCAACTAGACCTGTGCATGTCGACAGAGCAGAAGGAATTATTTGAAACTCTTAACACAAAAAAATCAGAATACTAAAAAAAAAAAAAAAAGACTTCAAGAAATTATATTCTTTCAGATACCTGCACTTCTTTCTAATTCTAGAAGGGCAGGGGAAAAATATGCCAGAATTGGCCTAATATGAATTTGACTATGGTATAAGCCATTAAATTTCACTCACTCCTTTGTGAACCAAGGGACTTTGACTCAGGCAAAAATGCCAGAAAGCCATCCCATCTTGAGCTGAAGGCATCAAGGGGAGGAGAGTCCCTTGTGTTTCGCTTGTGGTTGTTACCATTTAGACAGTCAAGTCTCAATTTTTAAACTTAATCCATCTTGTTGAAACATTTGGCTACCAATTTCAGTTATGTCTTTCTCTAAATTAAAATGACTTCCCATTCCTGGGAAAGCACTGTAGAATTCATGTATCCCTATTTTTTGTTCCTGTTGTTCATTAAACACCTAGAGACCTTTTAAGCCTCTGAATCCTCTTACATGGCCCCTCCAGCTTTTGGTCTATTTAAAAAGGGAGACTCAGCAGATATAAACTCACTTTATTTCTACTATCAACTCTCCTGTCAGCAGTCCCAAAGAGCACTAACTCCTTTTGTCCCATGTATATACCAGATTCTTTTCAAGGTGTCTTGTGATTGCACCTCCTTAATATTTTCTAAAGTCTCTGCTTTCCAGGATTCAGTAATATCTTCTAGGTACACAATTTGCATTCATTAATCCTAGATACACAATTTTGCATTTGAACACATTAAGACATAATTTATTTAGGAGGTTCCATTTACCAAGTAATTCAGTGTGTATGATTGTTCTGCATTACTGTCCCTTCCTCAGCACCCATTCTTACTCCAGTGCCTTTGTCACAGCCACAAATAAAATCAGTGGTAATACTGCAATGACTCCCAGACCATGGATGGAAGTGTTGGGTCAGATACTGTAACTAAGGCTCCACTTCTGCCAACAATCCAGCTGTTTGGTTTATTGCTGTAATGTTACTTATTTCTTCAGATCTGTCAGCCCATCAGCTTTCAAGCTGTTTAATGTATTATACTGAAATTAGCATAATAGAATCATAGAATAGTTTGGGTTGGAAGGGACCTTCAGAGGTCATCTAGTCCACCCCCCTGCAATGAGCAGGAACATCTTCAACCAGATCAGGTTGCTCAGAGCCCCATCCAGCCTGGCCTGGAATGTGTCCAGGGATGGGGCATCTACTACCTCCCTGGGCAACCTGGGCCACTGTTTCACCATCCTCACTAAAAAATTTCTTCCTCATGTCTGGCATGGATCTCCTCTCTTTTAATTTAAAAACATTACCCCCTGTCCTATCACAACAAGCCCTGCTAAAAGGTCTGTCCCCACCTTTCTTATAGGCCCTTTCTAAATACGAAAAGGCTGCAATAAGATCACTAAGTGAGACTCTCTGGTGTGTAGTACAAGGCACATTACACAGTATCACAGTATGTTCTGGATTGGAAGGGACCTCAAAAGATCATCTAGTCCAATCCCCCTGCTGGAGCAGGAACGCCTAAGTGAGGTTGCACAGGAACTTGTCCAGGTGAGTCTTGAATGTCTCCAGAGAAGGAGACTCCACAACCTCCCTGGGCAGCCTGTTCCAGTGCTCTGTCACCCTTACTGAGAAGAAGTTTTTTCTCAAATTTAAGTGGAACCTCTTGTGTTCCAGCTTGATCCCATTGCCCCTTGTCCTATCATTGTTTGCCAACGAGAAGAGCCTGGCTCCATCCTCATGGCACTCACCCTTTATATATTTATAAACATTAATAAGGTCACCCCTCAGTCTCCTCTTCTCCAAACTAAAGAGCCCCAGCTCCCTCAGCCTTTCCTCATAAGGGAGGTGCTCCACTCCCTTAATCATCTTGGTTGCCCTACGCTGGACCCTCTCCAGCAGTTCCTTGTCCTTCTTGAACTGAGGGGCCCAGAACTGGACACAATATTCCAGATGGGGTCTCACCAGGGCAGAGTAGAGGGGAAGGAGGACCTCTCTTGATCTACTAACCACCCCCCTTCTAATACACCCCAGGATGCCACTGGCCTTCCTGGCCACAAGGGCACAGTGCTGGCTCATGGTCATCCTGTTGTCCACCAGGATCCCCAGGTCCCTTTCCCCTACACTGCTCTCTAATATGTAATTTCCCAACCGATACTGGAACCTGGGGTTGTTCCTGCCCAGATGCAGGACTCTACACTTTCCCTTGTTAAATTTCATTAGCTTATTCCCCGCCCAACTCTCCAGCCTGTCCAGGTCTCGCTGGATGGCAGCACAGCCTTCTGGCGTGTCAGCCACTCCTCCCAGCTTAGTGTCATCAGCAAACTTGCTGATAGTACACTCTATTCCCTCGTCTAAGTCGTTAATGAATATATTGAATAATACTGGCCCCAGTACTGACCCCTGAGGTACTCCACTAGATACTGGTCTCCAACTAGACTCCGCACCATTGACTACCACTCTCTGGCTTCTCTCCTTAAGCCAGTTTGTAACCCACCTCACTACTCTATTGTCTAGACCACACCTCCGCAACTTAGCAACTAGGATGCTGTGGGAGACTGTGTCAAAGGCTTTACTGAAGTCAAGGTAGACCACATCCACGGCTCTGCCATCATCCATCCACCTTGTAACATTCTCATAAAAGGCTATGAGGTTGGTCAAGCATGACTTACCCTTGGTAAAGCCATGCTGACTGCCCCTAATAACTTTCTTATCCTTGATATGCCTTGAGATAGCACCAAGGATAAGTTGTTCCATTACTTTCCCAGGGACAGAGGTGAGGCTGACCGGTCTATAGTTACCCGGGTCCTCCTTCTTGCCCTTTTTGAAGATTGGAGTGACGTTTGCTTTCCTCCAATCCTCGGGCACCTCTCCCGTTTCCCAAGACTTGGCAAAGATGATGGAGAGCGGTCCAGCAATGACCTCAGCCAGCTCCCTCAGCACTCGCGGATGCATCCCATCTGGACCCATGGATTTATGGATGTCCAGTCTATTTAATTGCTCCTTAACCCAGTCCTCATCAACTAAAGCAAACTCCTCCATTGACCTGGCTTCATCTGGGGTCTCAGGGGTACAGGGCTCCCCAGGACAGCCTCCGGCAGAGTAGACAGAGACAAAGAAGGCAATCAGTAATTCTGCCTTCTCTGTATCTTCCGCCACCAGGGCACCCACCCCATTCCTCAGTGGGCCTACATTGCCTCTGGTATTAGTTTTATCCGCTATGTATTTGAAAAAGTTCTTTTTGCTGTCCTTGACCCCTCTCGCCAGCTGTAATTCTAAGGAGGCCTTGGCTATCCTAGCTGCCTTCCTACATCCTCTAACAGCAGCCTTATATTCTTCCCAAGTGGCCAGCCCCTGCTTCCATGACCTGTAAACTCTCCTCTTCTGCTTGAGCATACCCAATAGATCCCTATTCAACCACGCAGGCCTCCTGGCTCCCTTCCTTGACTTCCTACGTGTGGGGATGCTCTGATCCTGAGCGTGGAAGAAGCAATCTCTGAATGCAATCCAGCTCTCTTGGGCCCCTTTTCCTTCAAGCAGTCTTGCCAATGGGATTTCCCCCAGCAATTGCTTGAAAAGGCCAAAGTTAGCCCTGCTAAAGTCCAGGGTTGCAATTCTACTTGCTATTCTGTTCCTGCCACACAAGATGCTGAACTCCACCATCTCGTGGTCACTACAACCCAGGCAGCCCTCAACCTTTACTGCTTCGACCAGACCCTCCTTGTTAGTGAGGATGAGATCCAGCAGTGCTCCTCTCCTAGTCGGCTCCTCCACCATCTGCATGAGGAAGTTATCATCAATGCACTGGAGGAACCTTCTGGACTGTGGCTGGCTGGCTGAATGGTCCTTCCAGCAAACATCAGGGAAAGCCTGATTACCAAAGCCTACCCCATCTACACAATTCTGTGCTGAAGCTTCTCACCTAAAGTACTGAAGCTCGATGTGTTTGCCAAGATCTTTTTTCTTTAAGCCACACTTACTGGTATTAGTTATTCTCCTGCCCTTGTATTCTTTAACAAAGAAATCTCACTTTTTCTGTTATTTTGCTGAGGACTGTCTTTAACATGATGGGCTACCTTATTAGTGCTTGACTTACCCTGCTCAGACAAATGGGAAGTGTCCCTGATGTCACTCTTCCTGAAACAGCTCAAGCCTTTTGAGAGATTTATGTTTCTTATTGTAAATGGACCAGCCACCTCCACTGATGACCAAGGTAGTCAGCATTGTACTTTGAGGCATGTACCATGCTATATTTTCCCTGTATTTGTACTTCTCAGTAAGCATTTTCTACTGATTACTGTCCAGAAGCAGCTTATGAGGTCTAACAGACTTTTCATCTGACAGCCTTCCTTTGTTACATTCACTCTTAAGACTCCAGGGTTGTCTGAACATGCAGACTAAATGTATCCATAGAACAATGGCTTATGTCTCATTCTTACTTCACTTAGGGGCATATTTTTACAAGGATTCCTTTAAAGTGTGACTGTCCCAAATAATGCATGAAAAATGCTCCAAGTAGCTTGTATCACAAACCACCACTCTGGTTGAGATGCTCTATGCCACACTCCTTTCATCCTGAGTAAATGAATTCTAATATAGGAACTGACTTTCCTGACAAACCTATCCCAGCAAAGGTTCACAGTTTAAACCTTGCAGACTTGTTTGTAGACTGAAAACTGCTTTATTTAATCTTCATGAACTACAAGCATGTTTTGCTGGTTGTGTCACATGGAAAACAAAAGCACTTATTCCACCACCCCTTTTGCAGCTACTGATGGAAATACACATTTGCTAAAATCTCTTGCTGCTACCATACTATAACGCGTTCTGTCCTCTATAATCCTTGTCAGGGGCAATTTCAGCAGTGATACAGTATGCAGTATGAAAACAAGAATACTAAATACTCAAGATGTTTATTTTGAAATCCATGGGTTTTTTCTTAAACACAGATAGTCTTTGATATGTAAAATGGTTTTCTTGGATTAATAGCTGAGATGTTACTAACAACGGTAATTAATTCTTCCTGTCCGTCACAAATGGTTTAGTGGATAGTAGTATTACAAGCACTGCCTCAGAATCACATGTGCAAGTTTTTTGTATTTAACTACACCGGACTCCTGCTTCCTGTGTTGTTAGTTTCAAAGGTGGACCACAGCCAGCTAAAATGAACTGGAGTTTTTTCCAACTCTTCCTTTCAGTCAGTTAGCAGCTACTACCGTTATGGTGGAAACCTTTTTACCACTGTTATGAGCAATCTTGTTAGTCCTCCTTACTCATTCCTTTTTAATCAAATGATTGCAGGTAAGTATTGGTTCATGTGCAGTATTATTAATAACCAGAAAAAGTTATGGAAGACTTTAGGTCCTTTGACGATGGCATTTTCTCTTCAAATAGAAGCTGGAAGACAAAAAAATTATTCACAGAATTTCCAGGAAAATATATTAACAGAAGACTATTCTGGGAGAAACTAGAAATCCCTCCCACTTCCTTTCCTATGCAGACTCTAATTTCCCTCCATCACTGTGGCTGCATAGGAGAAGCACGAACAGATCACTTCAGCAAGCTCAGTATGTTTTTACTATACAGTGAAGCAACCTTAATTCAATCCAAAATGACCACTCATTGCCAGTTGATGGGCTTGTCACAGTGAAAAAATTGCTACTGTTAAGGAAACATGGCAATGTAACTGGATGATAAAATAACTCAGTTCGTCTGTAGATCAAGAAGCAAACAGATTTTTATGTAAAGGCCTTAAAACCAGTCAACACAAAGCTGATGACCCTCAACTTAGCATCTTATAACCTAGGGCTGCTAGCAACAGAGGAGCAAGAGCTTGAGAAATTTGGCAGTTACTTGGCACACTGCTGCTTGCAAAGCATGTTGCCGATACCTGGAATTGGATCTAAATAAGACACAAGAAAAATGCGAGGGAATTGTGACTGAAAATGGCTCTTTGATAATTTTTACAATTTATTCACATGTACATTATTGGTGAGATGGATGCAAAAGTTGTCAGCCTTACCAGACTTAGAGGCATACTAATTTTTTATGACTCCAAGGACACATTATTTTTAAGAAAAACTAAACAGAACCTGATCAAAACGTCACAATAACCAATGTGATAATTAAATATAAGAAATCACCAGCACATAACTTCAGAACTAACTCCCTGACTGCTAAGCACTACTACAATTTTAAGAGGACATTCAACAAAAGCCACCAGCTTAATTTCCTTTTGTGAGGGCAAAGTCAGAAACAGCATGGTATCTACTGCTGAGCAATACTAAAACAAGCTCTGGGGCAAAATACAAAGAAACACTGGATCACAGGTAGAATTAAGAGTCAGAAGGTAAGGGCTCTGTTCACAGGACTGTGAACAACTGAGCTATGAACTTCTAAACACAAGCTATATTCTGTCCCTGTTGTACCGAATCTGACCCAACTCAATCACTAAGGTCAAAAATCCTATTGCTTACAATGTATTTTCACCATTTGCCTACTCCACTTCAAAAAATGCAAGGCACAAAAACGTTTGTGCAAGCAAGTTAACCCATGTTGTTACAAAGCGGTGCAAGCACACCTACTCTATCTGCAGTTTTTAAGTGCATTCCAACCTTGGACTCTTCCATGAGCTGCAAGAGAGAAAGGGCTGAGTATCAGTTGTAAACACGGCTTCCTTTCTGGCAGCTCCACCAGTGGGAGTTACCCTGTTTCTGATCAAACTGGGGTGTTTGTGGCCTACTGGAAACCATCATGGCTGAGGGCATTTAGGTGACTGCTGCAACAGGACAAATGGTCTCTCTAATGACTCAAAAGCTCTTGAGTAGCAAAGAACAAGGGGATAAAGGTGAAACAATTATATGGACACGGGATGAACGGCCAACCCGTCAACAAGTTAAGATTCAGGTCTTTACAAAACACCCAGCCATTCGCCCCTCAATGGAATCACAGCTTTTCCGAGGTCTTCTCCTGCAATGACGTAACATTTGGATATACATATTCTGGACTTCCTTTCCCTTTGTGAACAGCAGATTGATTAAAACATCCTTGGAACCAAAGACCTAATTGGATATTCTGCTGTTCATTGTAACTTTCTATGCATTTTACATTTGTTGGAAAAACTGGCTTAAAAATTGGAGAATCATTCAAGTTGGAAGGTGCCTCTGCACCTAGTCCAACCCTGCTGCTCAGAGCAGTCAGCTACATCAGGTTGCTTACAGCTGTGTCCAGTTGGGTTTTGAGTATCGTCTCCAAAGATGAAAACTTGACAATCTCTCTGGGAAACCTGTTCCACTGTTTAAACAAATTAATATATTTTTTTTCCTTACATTTATTTTCCCATGTTTGTGCTATCACTCCTTGTCCTTTCATTCAACACCACTGAGTGTGTCCCTGCTATCTTCACTTCCCCCATCCGGTATTTATACACATGGATAATTCCCCGCAGTCCTCTCTTCGCCACGCTGAGCAGTCCCAGCTCTCTCAGCTTCTCCTCATACATCGGATGCTCCAGTCCCTTAGAACCATTTTAATGGCCTAGCTTCTACAAAATCATTGTAAAATACAAACTACCAGAGACATGTTCCAACCAATTAATAGTGTGACCATTTTCTACTTCTCTGTGTTAGATCTACCTTGCTGTTGATTATGGGTCGGTCTTTATCTTTCTCTGCTCTTGTTCCTTTGGCCTTTTCCATCCCGACAAGAATATTTACTGAAGACTACTTTACATTAATATCACAAGTATGGTCAAGCTCAGCAATTCTTTTTAAGGTAAATATTTTAGGACCTCCTGTAATACACGTTTGGGCTGATTTAGCCTTCATGTAATTAAACAAAAGGAATTATTTTTTGGAGTATTATGGTTCTTCTTCTGTTCTCAGCATCATGGTTAAAATTTGCACAGTGCAGGGTACATGTTTACCATAAGTTATACTGAGATAAACTACAAACATCACCCAAATTACTTTTTAATCCTGTGTGATAAGACAGAAAAAAATAGTGTGTAAAATTAAAGCCAAGTCAAAGCTGAACCCAAAGGCTCATTCGCAACATAAACAGTGCACAGACGCTGCTCGTGACCAGGTAAGTCACATTTGCATCATTTGATACGTGCAACAGCAAATTTCCTTCCAGTTTACTTAAACGGCAAGAGCAACATGTGAAGTAGCCTCCTCAAGCCCTGACCCCAAAATTACACAACTCCAAACAAATCGGCTGTACCTCCTCACCTCCCTGAGGTAAATCATGGTATGTAATTTTGGACGCCTCGAAAACTTTAGGATGCACCTTTTATGGATCAACATCAATTGTTCTCTTAAAAAAAAAATCTGATTAACTTTCAGGTCAAGGATGAAGAAACATTATTACACATTTTCGAACTATTTTTCCAGTTTTCTACTGTCCACAAAAGGCGAACCCTTTCCCCACGCCCCGTACTGCCGTTCCCGGGGGCGCAGCGCTGGTCAGTGCCCGCGGGGCGCGCCGTCCGTCACGCGTGGAACGGCCGCCTTCCGCGTGGAGAGTCGGTGCTCCAGCTGCGCCTGCCGCCCCACCGTCCCTGTGGTGGTGTTGTTGTTATTCGCCATAATTCCCACTGGTAGCCGCGCCCCGCACCGGGGTGACCCGAGGCCACGCAAGCCCCGGCCCAAGGCCCGTGTCACCCCCAGCGCGGAGTTTCCGCAACCTAACAAAATCCAGGTCCCGGTCCCCCCGCCGCGCAGATGCAAGTTAAACGCAGCGGCTGGAACGCGGAGCCCCCCGGCCCTTACCCCCGGGCCGAGCAGGGCCGGGCTGGGCCGCAGGCCTGGTGTCCGGCGCCGCGGGATGGCGGCCGCGGGAGGCGGAGGGCGGGGGAGGCTCGCCCGGGCGGCGCCAGCATGGAGGGGCCGGGAAGGGAGGGGGGTCCCCGGGGCAGCCGCTTCGCTTCGGGGGCGCACGCCGAGCCCCGAGCGGCGCTTTGCGGCCGAGCTGCGGCGGAGGCGGCTGCAGGAGGAGCCGCAGGGAGCCGAGCGCCGCCGCGCCTGCCTCTCCCCCCCCCGCCGCGCCGCCACCACCCCTACCCGCGCCGGCTCGCCCGGCCCAGCAGCGGCCCCCGGCCCAAGCGGCGGGCCCGGCCCCAGCGAACGGCTGGCCCGCGGCGGCGGGCAGCGGCGGCGGCGCGCTCCCTTCCGCCTTTTCCTGGGTCTCTCTCGGGCAGTGACGTGACGTGCTGACGGCGGGCCCGGCCCGGGGAGCTTGGCCGCTTCCACTCAGCTCCGAGCTCGGCCCCTCCCTCCCCTCCCGCCCGCCCGCCCCGCCGCAGCCGCCGCCGCCGCCGCGCTCGGCCCAGTCGCGCTGAGAGAGGCCGCGCCGAGGCGAGCGCCGCCGCCCGCCACCCGCACGGTAAGCAGCCCCGGGGCTGGGCCCCGCCGCCCGGCCCGGCCCGGGCCTTCCCCTGCCCGCACCAGGCCGCAGCGCAGGCCCCGAGGAGGCCGCAGCTAGGCCGCGCCAGAGCTCTGGCAAGAGAGCGGGCCGCAGGGCCTGGGTCGGCGCGTTCCGCACACCCAGCGTGGCCCTGGGCAGCGGGGGAGGCGGTATGAGGGGAGCGGAAGCGGAGGGGGGTGGTTGCGGGCCCGGGGGGAGACAGACGAGGTCGGTGCCAGGCCCCAGGCCCGGCCGAGGGGGTTTGGAGAGTGTCTGGAGGAGGAGACAAAATGGCGGCGCGCGGGGGGGGGGGAGGTGGAGGGCGCCGGGCGCCATCTTGAATTAATCGCTCGCCATAGCCTGTGCCTCCGCGCAGGCCGGGCCGGGCCGGAGGGGGGAGCCCCTGGCCCCGCTCATCGCAGCGACGGGCCGCAGGTTCCGGAGAGGGAGAGCCCGTAGCCTCCCCACCCCCGCTTCTCCCTCCTCTCCCCTGCCTCTCCCTCCTCCCCGCTTCGGCGCCTGCCAGCCAGCGAGTCGCAGGGGAGCTCGGCGCTTTCCGGCCCGTGGCGGCTTCCTGCGCGGCCGCGCCGGGGCTACCAGCGGTTTCTTGCCAGCCCCGACATCACCTCTCCTGCCGGCCGGCCGGGAATCCGGGCAGCGGTGCGAGGTTCGCCCTCAGCCTCCCTGGCCCGGCCGCCCCACGGGGTGCGGAGGCGCGGGGCCCCCAATGCCTTGGGGGCTCCCCAGACCCCTTGGGGCTCCCACTTGGTGCAGGCTTCTGCTCCCCCCTGGCCGTCCCGTCTCCTGCACAGGCCCCCAGCTGACTAGAAAGTAGTTTCAAAGGCTCTCCAGGGACTGGTTATTTTCCTCAATTGAGTTTTCCTTAAGAATTACCTTAGGTGTTGTCTAATGCACAACATCCCTATGAAATATGGAGAAGCCTCCCCCCCCTTTTTTTTTAACTGGTTTCTGGAAATGCCTGCATCACTGAACTACAACAAAGAGGAAAACACTTCTTTTTTTTTTCTTTTCTTTTTTTTTTTTTAATGAAATCGTAATGAAAACGGCAGTACTGATTCTCCTGCCAAAACTGAAGGAGGTGCATCAAGAAATAAACAGCTAAATGATGACACCGTCACATTTGTAACATTGTTTATATTCTTCAATTTCTTCACCTAATAATCATGGGGTGTATTTCCAAGATAAGAATTAGATGCTATAGAAGTATAATTTTTTTTTTTTTTACCCTTCACGTGTGTGTGATTGAGAGTGTGTGTGTCCATCGTATTCTCCCTAAGTGGGTCATGTAGGGAGAGTTGTGACACTGCAGCAGGAGTGTAGACGGAACCCACAGCTGTCTCATAACCACAGCAAAGCTTCGGGCAGCTCGGGGCTCTCACTCAATTGGGACATGCAAGGCGTGCTGCAATTTTTAATGGGATGTGGCAAGGCACGATGGGAACTTTGTTATAGTCGTACACTAAAGTCATCAGCGTTGATCGTGGTTGGGGCTTGGACGTGGAGAATTTTTGCTGTTTATGAGTTGATTTTTTTGGGAAGGGTCAGAGTTTTGCTGCATCGGTATTTGGTTGATGCCCTTACTGCAAATAAACAGATGTACTCTTCTTTCATTAGGAGCAGGCAAAGGACTATGTTATGCATTTATTTTTCATAAGGATGGCTTTTCTGAAGTTTCTTCTTTTTCCTTTCTTCCCATTTTCATTTTTTCCTTTTTTGGTGAGAGCAGAGAAACTGACAGTTTCTGTGGTGTATTAAAGCTCTTTCTTCTATGGAACTCTATTTTTAAAGTTGTTCTCTCTTTAAAAAGTGACAGCTTGTCTGTTTTTTTTTATTTCATCTTTATTACCTTGCTAGGCCTGTTGAGTCAAGGATTATAATGTAGCAAGAGCTTTTCTTGACTGATTGTATCCGAGATCAGATTTTCAGAAAATATCCGTTTTTATTTTTGGAGGTTACTTTATTGCTCATAGCTTAACTTTCCATTAATATATAATTTTTTATCTGTCCTTTCACTTGGAAATACTGTCTTGACTTTCAGAAAAACCAAACCAGCTAAGTCTCCGAATAAATAGGTAAAAGTCAATAGGTAAGAACTAACCTTACAAGTGGAAATAGCTTATTTCAGAGTTGTACTAGTTCTCAATCCATGTGAAGCTGGCATAGACCCAAGCCAAGTAAAGAAGATGTAGGTATTTAGTTATTTTCAGAGGTATAAAACCTGCTTTTATCTGCCTAGGCTTTTTCTGTCATAGTCACAGAAGAACAGTTCCCAAATTACTGAGATTTGAACAAAATGCCATGTAGATTTGGGCGTTGAGAAGGACTAAATGTAGGGCCACGGCTGGGCACCTTCTTCTCTTTGGGAGTTTAGGTTCCCAAACCAGAACTGAAAACTGATTCTGTCTGCTTTGATGCCAGAATCTGCTCCTGAGGTGAGTGTCGGCTGGAATATTTTGACAGAATCGAGAGGAGTTTCTGCCCTTCTGTAAATCTTGCAGGAAAATGAACTACTGGAATTGCTTCTTAGCCTTATGGTACCATGGAGCTTAGGGTGCTTGCCAGAGAATTTTGAGGTGTTTGGTGTGGTGCTCTCAAGAAGCAGCTCTGGCATTTCCTGTGTTGCAGACCAGCATCTTCCTCATAGAGCTGCTGGTTCGTGCAGAACCACATGCCGTATCTTCATTTGCCTGGCTGTGTCTTGGGCCCCTGTGCTGGCTCAGAAGAAGAGCAAGCAGCAAGAAACACAGTGTTTTCTCATCTATTGGTTAGAGTATCCAAACCTTGAAATTATTTCAGGAAATGTTTAGGGAATTTTTTTTCCCCCATCCATGAATGAATGTCTTGATGGCTTTTTGGACTCCAGATTTCGTTTTAGGCACCTACATGCTTTTAGATAGTGTATTCAAATCCTTTTTTAAACACTTGCATCCTCTTTTGGTCCTCTTGCCGCAGCAAATTTCTGTGAAGGTAGAGTCTGTGCCCTAGTGGAGCACTTTTAGAAATCTTGATCGTCCTGCAGAGGAGTAAGAATTTGTGCATATGAATTCATTGGCTGGGTCTGGTTGCAAAAGAGCATTATGAGAAACCTTATTTAGGAAGAAACTCATTCACTGAAAGGGTTGGGTTTTTTTCCTTCTCCTTTGGAACAAGTACCAAAGTATACATCTGTGGCCTTTTAAAGACTCAGTCTTGAAAAGTCATGTTCCTGGGAAACTTCTTCAGTTTGTACAGAAACTGAGCCTTCGTTTTGCAGCATATTATGCCCCTGTAGGTTACAAGGCCTTGCCAGTGGAGAAGAGGCCACACTTGTGCAGAATGTGTGGTTGAAGGTCTGGTGGCCTGTCACTGCTGGTGGCACATGGAACTGTGCCATTGTGAACACCTCAAACTCATTGGTTTGTTGACTGGAATCTGGGCAGCAGTGAAGAGATGGCACGTTCTGGGCGCTAGGAAGTAGTGGTGGCAACCTCTGGGCCTCATGGGTGAGGATGGTGGATGGACAATGAAGGAGGGCATCACTCAGACCTAAGTGGGGGGAGGGTGCAATACAGAAAGTGCAAGCATGAATCATGGGAAGCAGGAATTTGTGGTGGAGTGGTGGTCAGGTGGGTGATGAAAGCAGGAAGTGGAGAAAACGAATGCCAGTTCTTCCAGTAGCTAGTGGTGAACTGGTGCTTCAAGCTAGTTGGGTCCCAGCCAATCAGAGACTAATGTGTGTGGTAATAGAGTCCTCAAAAGCACAGGCAGAAACAGCATCTTGACTTTTCCCAGAGAGCTGGACAGCGAGTGCTGGCTTCTTATGTGTGTATCACCTAAGGAGAGAGGCCATTTATTTCTTCCAACCCTTAATCCCCCCCCTTGTCTCCTCCAGAAAAGAACTCTCTGAATTGTTGGTACAATCTTTGCTACAAATCGATCAGTAGCACGGCTTTGAGCAAAGGTTGCGAGTGTGCTGTAGTTACAAGCTGGAGAAATTAAATAATCATGTGAGGCGGTAAGGAACATAACACACGCTGTTTCCCTGAAAATAAGACAGGGTCTTTTATTAATTTTTGTTCCCAAAGATACCCTTTTGGACAAGTATAGCTGCCTGGACACTATTTAAATTGACTTTTTTATGAACTGTAACTAGGGCTTATTTTTGGAGTAAGGCTTATATTTCAAACATCTTCAAAAATCCTGAAGAATCATGCTAGGGCTTATTTTTGGGGAAACAGGGTAGATACCAGGACACAAGAAGTTGGAGGAGAAGTAACAGAAAAGATGAAACTAAACACAGAAGGCAACACAGAAAAGATGACAACATGAACGGGAAAGATATTTGTGATAGGTTGGCTAGGTGTACACTGAATAAATAGAAGTAAACCAAGTTGGGTATGAATAATTATTGCTTAAATGACTGTATGAAACCTTGTTATTCCGTTCTTGTTTCTGTGGCATGGCAGAAGTTGGTTGCCATCAGTCAAGCTGTGTCTTGTATCAGATGCTGAGAAACACTTTTCTTCTGCTCTTAGTTCTGAAAAAAAAGCATCTGTGTGAAGAGCTGTTCCTGTTAATAGTAGGTGCTTCTGACAGAAATGCTTGACAGAATAATTGTGAGGTGATTTATGTCCAGATGGACACCACAACAATTTGTTAGCGCAGCAATCTTTAAAATATAGGGGCCTTCCAACCGAACACTGCACAAATATGGGACCCCTTGGAAAATTATTGGACTGCTGTTGCATTTTCTCCAGTTCAATTTCTGGCTATATTTCTCCCTCAACTTGTAAAAATATTTTTTTTCTTATATATAAATTAGATGTTTAGCTGCAAAGAGCTGAGAAAAGTTGAGCTAGAAAAAATAGCGAAGTCTAGAAAATACTTGCTACAGATTATGGTTGTAGGCTTGTGGTTTGGCGTAGTTAGTTTTTTCTTTTGTATAGAACTTTTCCCCATGAAGACTTAATTAATATAAATGTTAGTTGATGTAATTTGGAAAGCTTATGATTCTTACGGAAACCTTGGGCAGAATCTTAATGTTTTTTCTAGGTCTTTTGTGAAAGTATCACAGGAATGGGGAGATTTCTGCCTGTCTCTGTGAAAAAAGTTTGAAGGAAGGAGAATTGCATCTTGATCTGTACAGAAACATGAGCAGAAACGTGTAGCAACGTTCTCTTGCCTTTCACTGGTTCTACACTTAGGAAACTAGGTCGACTAAGTGCAAGGAAGTAGTACAAGTTTATGTTAGATCACGTTTTACCCAACTAAGTTTGCCTGATCCTAATTATAATGCAAATATGTAAGCAGCAATATTTAGACTGCAGTTTCAGATTTTAGTAGGTATTTTAACTTCGTGGTCTTTTTTTTGTAGTTTTGTTAAAAAAAATAGAAATCTTAAGTTGTTCTTATGCGTTGAAGATACGTTAACATTCTGTTCAAAGAAATCTGGTAGCATATGGCATTGGTAATTTTTGAGAACTGGTAATATTTTTTAGTACAAAAACAAAGAGGTACTTTGTCTCGGGGCAGAAATTTTTCAAATATTCAAGCATCTGGGGGTTCAAAACATATGGTGTTATGTTCTGGAAGCAGTTTGCATTGATAGTGCCTGAGTATGGACAGAGGGGAATCAAAAGCTGTGTGCATTTCAGATTATTGGCTGTCTGCCTTTAACTTACCTTATCAAACTTTGATTTGACAATGCTGTATTCCTCATAATGCAAAAAAGATTTGAGTGTGAACTTGTCTTGGCTTTGTCTTTTTTTATTTTTTTTCTTTGTAAGATTATAAGGAGATCATCTTTTCATATCCCTTTATCAGCTGCTTCTGTGTTTGTAGAACTGTGGGGTTTTGAGAAATGGACCTGGAGTGCTGGAATTCATCCTTCTGTTACTCAGACTCTGGGTGTTTGGTATTCTAGAATAGTGTTTCTGGGATCCCAAACGGAGGTGCTCTGAGTGAAATCTGGTCCATCTTAAAGTCAAGAGGTGTCGTCTATTAACTGCCACACACCCAAAATTTCTGCTTTTCTGTGCACAGGAAGAGGCAATATTCATAGCATAATATGAGTTAAATAACCTGTCTTCTTTACCTCTTACAGACACTGTGACTGATGAGAATTAAAGGCCATGGATGAAGATGGGCTTGAATTGCAGCCACATGAGCCAAATGCATTTTTTGATCCAACAGGTTGGTCGTGAGATAACATGTAGATAAGTGTTCACATTAGATACTATTGGCTGTTTGTTTGTCTTTGCTTAAAAGTCCTGTACTGCATCAATGCTTTTGTATAGAGTAGTCGCTTTCGATTTTTGGTTGTTTTTGTTACTCAGAGCAATATGAATGAGCTGCTGTTTGGTCAAGTAATAGTTGTTTGGGTATTGGGGGAGAGTCTGAAAAGTTGTAACCTTTTCCAGAAGAGAAAATGTTCTGTTAGCACCTGCTGAGGACTTGCTTTATCAGCTCCCCATATATCTGCCTATCTTAAATGCTTATAGGCTATTATGCCTGTTTTACTAAATTGCAGCATAGTGTGCAACTTGAAGTAAAATAGAAGTAATTTCAATTATCAACCACTTAATCTGAGTTAGTTTTGCAATTTAATTGGTATTTTAATCATGTTTTTCAGGAGCTGATGCAGGACATATGGATGGAGATCAGATTGTTGTGGAAGTACAGGAAACAGTATTTGTTTCAGATGTAGTCGACTCAGATATAACTGTGCATAATTTTGTTCCTGATGATCCAGATTCGGTAGTAATCCAAGATGTCATTGAGGATGTTGTTATCGAGGATGTTCAATGCCCAGACATCATGGAGGAGCCAGACGTATCTGAAACTGTCATTATTCCTGAGCAAGTGCTGGACACAGATGTAGCCGAAGAGGTTTCTCTGGCTCATTGCACTGTCCCAGATGATGTTTTAGCTTCTGACATAACAGCAGAAGCAATGTCTATACCAGAACATGTACTGACAAGTGAGTCAATGCATGTACCTGAAGTTGGACATGTAGAACATGTAGTTCATGATAATGTTGAAGAGGCAGATATTGTCACTGATACTCTGGGAACAGATGTTGTTTCTGAAGAAGTCTTGGTGGCAGACTGTGCATCAGAGGCAGTGATCGATGCCAACGGAATTCCTGTGGAACATCAAGATGAAAAGGGCAATTGTGAAGATTACCTTATGATTTCCTGTAAGTGTCTGGGTAAAGCCGTCGAAATTCTTAATATATGGGCCTAGGCGGTGCTTGAAATATCTGAGTGAGATTTACTGTATTAGTTAATGAAATGCACATCTCACAAATGCACTCAAATGGGGGTATTTTTAAGAACATGTACCAGCTAAAAATGCTGGTGAAGTTAAGGGAGAGAAATACTGGCAAATGCATGTCTGATTATAAATTATTTCTGTAGCATTTTATAGTGTATGAACAAAAGAGTAAGAATTCTGGTAGACTAAATGCCATGTATTAGTAAGAACTGAACAAAAATGAAAGTGACATTGTTTGAAAATGAATGTATATGCAGTTTACCAAGACTACTGCCAAGACATTAAGAAAACAAACAAACAAAAATTCTTGGAAAAGGGAAAGTAAAAACCCCTCTTTTTTAGCACTCCACGTGACAATTTCTTATCTTTGTCCTGTTTTTTGCTAGGCCCCCTCCACTTCATTTATGGTTAGATACAGGCAACAATATGGTTTTCTTTGCTGTTAGAATGTGCTTTCTTCTTTTGATTAAGCAAAGGACAGAGATATGCTGCTAACAAAAAGAATAGCTATCGCTGCTCACAGCTGCAGAGCAACCATGAATATCTTCGTCTCCTTTAGGGGACACTGGTGCAATCATGTTCAATCATATTTCAAAAGACTTAAAAGTAGAGTGTGGAGAAAAACAGAGTATATCATCAGTCCTTTTTCTACTGAGGATATCCATTTGTGCAAACTAGAGCTTACTCTTAAGAATGTTACTTATAATGCTTATTCAATGCATAACCTAGGAACATCACATCAGTGTCACTGCTGAACATTTGTTTGTCGTAGAAATCAAAAAGCTTTGTTAGGCTGGTTTGGTTAATTGCCATTTCAGGCACTTCACTTTTATCTGTCATTAAATGACTGTATTGATGAGGCATGCTTCATGCTCTGCTTCAGTTACCCTTTTTCTTTTCTATTTTATTTTTCCCCCTTTGGACACTTTTTTGAAATGTATAATAACTTGTTTTAATTTTATATTCTGTAATTATGGATTTTAATGTTGCTTCTCCTTGCCTAGGATCACTGTATTTCTTAATTTATCATCTCTTGTGTTCCATGAGTAACCTTGTGCAGCCATGTTTTGAGTTTATATGAGGTACAGTTAATTCTCTGTTATCTGGGAAAACAATGAAATGAGATAGTGCAAAATATGGATAGCACACAATATTGTAAAATTAAGCTGCAAGATCATACTGAGGTGAAATAGATCAGGGATGCTCCTCTCTGAAATAGCATTAATCCAAACTCATAAATAAATGCACTCTGTACATTATGGTACAGATACAACTTTCTGGGTCTAGACCCGAGTTAGGTCAGCTGAAAGCAGCCCAAATGCCACCACACCTGTGGCATAGTTACGCAACAAAGTGAATAATCCACCTATGGATGATTCAGGCCTGACTGTGTCAAGACTCTTGTGGTGATCCTTACCTGTTTCTTATCCCTGACTTAGCTTTTGAAGATGCTGTTGCTCCTGTCTCTCTGCTTACCCCTCCCCTGCAGGTTGTCATCCCACAGCATGGGCAGCAGTGTGACACCTGCGGAGCTGCAGTCATGGGAACAACTTTGCAGACTGTGTATGTGTAAATTCAAGTCAGAGGGGTGGGTAGGTGCGTGTCCCATTCAACCATTGCTAGTGGCTGAATGGAGGCAGAATGTCTTTGTGGGTGCTGTATTGCATGACCCCTAACATACCCACTCAGCTAGGAAGTCGTCTTAGATAATACCAGTCATCAACAGGTAGTAACTGGCAGAAAACACAGGAATTTCATTGTTCTGTTGTGCTGGGATATTCTGTTCTCAGTCACGTATTTCTGCAGTTTCATACTCTATGTAATAGTGCTTCTTGATAGTCTTGCAATGTGCTTTGTTTAGATTCAGAACCTTAAATAAGCAAGCATTTAAAATAATGGTTATGCTGCAGAACATACATCCTTTCTATTTGTGTTTAAAATGTTGAGAAAGTTTACAGTTCATTTTAAAGGGAAGTTCCCTATTACCACCTACTGTGTTTAAAGCCTGCATAACAAGTTCTTCTGGTTGTGAAGTCAGAGTCTGGTGCTTTTCTGTGAAGTAAAGACTATCTTGCCAAATAGCCTCTTCGTTGTATGGAAAACATTATTTGAATTAATTTATCTCTCTTTTTTTTTTTTTTCTTTTTTTTGGTGTGTTGATAGTGTATGTGTTTATTGGTCTGTTGACTGTCTCAGTTCTTCAGTTGAACTTAGATGGATTTTAAAAGGTAGTAACATCAGCCTAGTTTTTGATTTTTTTCATCCTGACCTGTAAATTCATGCTTGATTTTGGCAAACCTCCCTGGACTGCTGGGGCAGATGTTGGAATGTAATTTTGTCTGCCATTGCAGTAGCCAAATGAAGCTGATTCTCAAATCTGGCAGCTAGACTCTGTTCTTCAGGATGCTTTTGCCCATCCTCTTTTATCTAGACACTTAACAAAGTATGACAGTTTTTGTTCTTTCTGTTGAAGGTTTCTCAGTCTGTATTCTTCAGTGGAAGTTATTGGCAAAATCTTTTTGCTGTTTTCTTGTGTCTCTCTCTTTAAGCGTTTACATTTTTGTCCCTAATGAACTGAATCTACATAGATTTTCTTAAAATAAGATTATTTTCTTAGCTCTATCCTGAATATATCTGTTTTGAAATGACTAACCCAGGTGTACTTTTTTAACGTTGTGTTTTTACCTTGATTTCAGACTGCTTTGTCTTTTCAAAAAGTATAGTCCTAGTAGGTTTCATTCTGTGGCTTTGCTTCAATAAATTCAGTATTTTAACATTTCTTTTCCCATTTAGATTTAATTTAGTTTCTGCATTGATATGTCTGTGTTTTTTTAATTTCCAAGATAACATTTCTTGGCACAGCTTATATTATCACTTACCTTTTGATGTACTCACCTTTTTTTCTTGGATACTTTGCCCTCAAGCTTCATTTTTCATTGATGGTATGTTTGGGGCACTTAAAGCAGAGCAGAATCAGATACTTACTCAACAAAGCAAGCAAACTGCTACTAGTTAGTAGCTTGAAAACGGCCCAGGGAGTTTGCTAAATCATTTTTCCTTTCACATATGCCATAAGAAGCCAGCTCATGAGTTTGGTCAGGGAAGGATAAATTGTGTACTGACTCACACTGGCACTAATTATTTGGTAGCAAGTTTTGAGACTTGGAAAATAGTTTCTCCATAAATGAAGCAGTAATGGTGAGATTAGCTAGTGTTTGTCAAAACAATACCCCTCCCAGCATTTACTAACCAAGGAAAGTATTGCTTTATACCTGACCATAAGATGGAAATTAAGATTTTTGCTTGTCTGATTTTATTCTGTTTGGCAAATAAAGACGTGCTCTGGCATGAACTCATTCCATAAGACAGAAAGTTGTATTCTGATAATACTCATACTTAATTGCAGTAAAAATGGTGAGACGCAAAGTAAGTTTGACAAAGGGGATCTGGAGAAAGGGACAGATGGCCTCACAAAGTTGTAGCTGCAGTTTTAGGAAGTTATAGGATGTTTGCTAATACAAGGGCTGTGTTATGTCCAGCCATACCCTCACTTTGCTCTGAGTCAGGCATGTCTTTTGTTTGTTGTCTCTGAATTAGCACTTTCCATTACAGAATCAGAACCCAGGGTACTCAAAGAGAGAGAATAATGATTGCATGTTTTAATTGGTGTGGGTGAAACCTATATTTTCTCATCCTCATTGGATGCTTAAATTGAAAGCAGAGGATCTGATCAAAAAGGCCATAAAGTTCATGCCTTCATTAGGGCCATCCAGTAGATTTCAGTCAGGAACACAAAATGATTTTATTTGCCTTTTTAGCATGAAGAAGTACCCTCCTCTTTTTCCCTGGAGGTTCTTAAAGATGCAGGAAATTACTTTTTCCTTTCTGTGAAGTAGAACTTGCTGCCGAGCTTCTGCCTGACCACTGGAACAGCAGCAGCCGCTGTTGCAAAGGAGGCTGCTCAGGAGGTGACCATGAGGGGTGGGGGAGATGAGAGTTCCCTGAGTGATACCTTGGAGCTTTGTCTGATTTGTGTGCTGGGGACAGCAGTGAGAGAAGGACAAGTGTTAGAGACCAGTGTGGTGCTCAGGAGGATCTCTGCTAGATTGCTGCCCTGAGGGGAGCTTCAGATGCACAGGCTGTACTGTTGATCATGTGGCAATGGCATTTGCATTAAAATAAAAATAGAACAGATTTCTGTTTTCCAACATCTTAGGGTACCTACTTTGCCATTTAAGAAATAACTGGACAGTAGAAGTTACTTTCAGTGGATGAGGAATTCTCTGCTATCAAGTGAAGTACAAGTAAAATGTTTCTATCCCAGATAACTGAAGAAAGTCTATCTGGGGAATACAGCATGCTTTTTGTTTATTTTAGAGAAAACAGAATAGTTAGCAGTGGCCTTTTTCATTAAGAATGGTTAAGTAGGGTTGTTTATTTTGTAAGCAGGCAAGTATCCTATTATATGCATTTTTTTTTTAGCAGCAACGAGAATCACTTGGGAGCATAAAGGCTGATAAAATAGATGATTTCTCATCAAATTGCTCCATAGACAGATTTTTAAGATATGTTAAACTGGTGTGGAGACAGGCTTTCTTAGAATGTTTGTAAGAATTGTTTCAGTATGTTATTTAGCAGTGAGGAGTGTGTACTTGAAAAAGATGGAAGGTTTCTTAGTCCTTAAGTGAATTTTGTCTTTTACAATCCTTATATTTCCTCATTAACCCCATATAGAGGAAAAATGGTAGGAAGGAATAAATGTAAAAGCTTATGGAAGCCATTAAAAAATAGAGACAGTTACAGATATTTGCATTTTTCTAATTAGGAGTAAAAGACTGCAAGAAAATGGTGCTTTATGTGATAGGTACCCATTCTGTTTCGCCGCCTTTGTCTCAGGGAGAGTGGCTGAGTCACCATGCCTGGAGGTGTTTAAAAGACGCATAGAAGAAGTTCTTAGGGTCATGGTTTAGTGACAGCGTTGAGTTAACGGTTGGGCTGGATGATCCTGAGGGTGTTTTCCAACCAAAATGATATTATTATTCTTGTGATTTTTATATTTTTTTCTACCTTTTTCTTTCCACCCTACTTTTCTTCCTCCTACCTGTTTGCTACTATTCTGCGAATACTATAACTTTTTAAGCCCTTCAAGTACTTAACTTTTTCAAGTTTTACTACCTGCTGAGAGTGAAATATTTTCCTTTCAGATGAGAAAAGTTTGCCTAATATTCTTACACATTTTAATGGTGCTGTTAAAAAATATTTAAGCCAGTTGTTACATTTTGAAAACGCTGTTGAATATAGAGGGAAATCAGGGATAAACAAACTCCGAATTATATAATGACTTTTTTTTTTTTTTCTTTTTAAAATCATGTTGTCTAAAAGATTACTTTGAAGCTTGGAGAACTTACTTCAAAGAGTAAATGTGGCATATTTTTAAGATCTAGAATTCTTCCGTTGTGTGAATATTAGCAGTGGATACTTCCATTAATGTATGGAGGTAAAAAACTCTATTGTAGTTAAAAGAAACCAGCCTATTTCACATGGCACATGTAGGTTTGTTTCCTCTTTGATTGGTTCCAGCGTGAGTTGAGCTGGATGGCAGACGTCCACTTTGGCTTCAGCATTGTAAAATCAGTCTACACTGATTTGAAAGCCTTCCAAGTACATGTGCATGACACTGGAAACAGCCAAGTTATGGGAGAGCAACTACATAAATCTAGCATAGGAATGAAAGGAAGTTTTCTTTTTGTCAAGAGTTCCAGTGACGTTTGGTATTTCATGCATATGCCAAAGAATTTATGAAATTCTGCTCAATAACTGAATATGCGTACTGTGTAGCTATGTTGTTAACACGAGTTAACATCTTAAGGTTTTTACTTTTGAAATGCTTTGGGGTTTCAGCTGTAAAATGTTACGTTGCTGTTTGTGGCACAAAATAATTTTTTAAACATGATACTGCTTGAAACGTTCTGTATGGTGGCCATTGATCATGAACTTGCCATAAGAGTATGTAATGCTTTTTCTGTTGCTCTTTTGGTGAGGAAGGTGATAAATTCATTTTAGTGCTTCATAATTTAATGTTATTCCTATTTCTTTGTGAATAATGATGCCTCATTGAGAGACTGCACTTAAATAGAGTTGTGTTTGATACCTGAGACAGAACATGTGCTGATTTATGTAATTCAAAGGCTAATTTATTGACTTAATGGCAGGAAAATAATAGTAATCATGTTTTGAACTTTTTTTGGTAGTAGTAGATCTTAAAGTAAATGGATGACTTGCAGTTACTGAGTAGTAAAGCTATGACTTAGTTAGGAGGATAGTTAAATGAGTGCCAGTAAAATGAGCATACTTTGTTCAAAGTATTTTGTATGTGCTAGGCACAGTAGTTAAAAATTCTACAGCATTTACGGGGCTGTTCTTATACTTGCTTTAGTATAAAGTTCATGTCTTGTAATGAATTGAAGTTATGCGTGGCTCTGAGGGGAGCCATGTCAGCCTCCAAAAGTTACTTTATCAACAGTGAAGTCACAAATGACAAAAATATGACATGATGTTAAGAATTCTTGAATAATCTCAACACTCAAGAAGCTTCTGAAGTTGAGAGGTTCTCTGAAGGTCTTGAGATGCTGGATTTTATTTTTGTGAATGCATATTTAATATTTATTTCTTGAAAACTCACTTTTGGTAAAGAAAGATGGTGCGTTTGTGCATGTGCCTCTGTGGAGTACATCTTAAAAATCAGAAATGTGTTCCTCACAAAGCTGGCTGTTGGCCACGTTTGTGTGGGAGGCTGAAGCAAGTCATGGCAAGTCAAACTGAAGTGTGGTGTTGGTTTGCTTCTGGAAGGAAGAGAGCAAAATTTGAGATGATCGTAAGGAGAGTGTGCAGGGCTACAGCATAAAATGAAGCGCAATTCCCTTTCAGTAAGGGCACTGTGAACATTTAGTCAAATAGGTTCAGCAGTGCTGTAGCGTCAGGCTGCATTTTGACACTGTGCTCGATCCCTCAGCTGTTGAGCGGGTGAGAGAAAAGTGGAGAGTTTTCTTCCTGGAGTTTTCACTGATTTCCTCTCCAGTCAGCTGAAGAAGCACCAATAACACCGCTTTGCAAGGAGCCAGGCCTGACTGGCTTGTGTTAGAGATGAGGTTGAGCAACAGATAATGCTTTTGAAAAAAACATTTAATAGCATGTTAGTTGTGAAGGAGAATGCAATTACAACTGAGAATAAGTGGAATATGCCACAGAGTAAGTACTAATATGCAGTTTCTTCCTACCTTGATCTTGACACAGGCCATTATTTCCCTATTAGCATTGCCTGGTGTGGTCCTTCATGCTTCTAGTCATACCACTGCAGCACTCTTGCACTTCCACCTTAACTAGGAGATATGGCTTGAATTTATTTCTGTGGTTATTGTTGTTATTTTCAAGGATATGAAAAAAAAATAAAGTATTTATGGGTAGGTTCTTTATCACAATGTATTTTTAAACTGTTTCCAAATTTGAGTAATAACGTCTTTCATATATGTCTGTCTGTAGATGACTGGATAATTGTAATAACTTGTTTTTGTAGTGGATGATGCTGGTAAGATAGAACAAGAAGGTTCTGCTGAAATTACCATGGAAGCAGAGCCAGAAAGTGGCTCTTGTAAAGTGGATGGCATTTGTCCAGAAGTCATCAAGGTCTATATATTCAAAGCAGATCCTGGAGAAGATGATTTAGGTAAAATATGCTCATTTTGGAATACTCCACCCTGACATTTGAAATTTTGCATAAGTAAAGACTGTGGTTTCTCTCAAGTCATCTGTAAAGAGCTGTGGGTCTGATGTTAAAGAGTGAGAAACTTCCAGTTTTCTGTGTTTTTGCACAGAACTTGAACCAAGTGTATTTAAAATATTTTACTCTGGTCTTCCTAACTAGGGGGCACAGTAGACATTGTGGAGAGCGAGCCAGAGAATGACCACGCAGTCGGATTACTCGATCAAAATAGCAGTATTCGTATTCCAAGGGAGAAAATGGTTTACATGACTGTAAATGATTCTCAGCATGAAGATGAAGACTTAAGTAAGTAGGTGGCTTTCATTTGGGAACAAGGATTTTCACTTTCAACAGTTCAGTGTTCCTATTAACTTTTTCTTGACTTCTTTTTCTCTTAGATGTTGCAGAAATAGCTGATGAGGTTTATATGGAAGTGATTGTAGGAGAGGAGGATGCAGCAGTGGCCCATGAGCAGCAAATAGATGACACTGAAATTAAAACTTTCATGCCAATAGCTTGGGCAGCAGCTTATGGTAGGTAATGCTTAAAGAGATTTTTCCTGGTGATGCTGACTGTAGCAAAATGTTGGGGATTGTTTTTTGGAGGGTAGTATGTTTATTTTTAAAATTTTAGTTTCAGTTTTAGTTTTAAAGTTTTAGTTTAATAATGGTTTCTTTGCATAATGAGCCTTAAGCAGAGAGAATCTGTAAGGCAGGCAGGTTCTTATTCCTATTTTAACAGGCATTTTCCTTCCAATTTTCATGATGTAGAAGGGGAAATACATGAGCTTTCAGCTGAAAAATTACACCTCAAATACACTTGTCCTTCACAGTTTTAGGACGCAGTAAGATCTGGCTTGGGAATAGAACTGAATATTTTTATTTTGGGTGGAAAAAGAAAAGGCACATGGGAATATGTGAGATACAGTTTAACAGTGGAAAGCAGCACTGACTTCTTGATTTACATAATAATAAAAATAATAAATGCTTTCTTGAAGGAACATATAAATATGTGATTTAACCAATGGAAATAATTGCTTCACAAAAAAGAAACTGGAAGAAGACATCTTAAAATTATAGCAGAACCCTGAGAATATTTCCAGCATGCAGAGCCGTGTTCCTTGAACATTAGTATTTGAACACCAGCTCATGCAAACTGATCTCCAAAACTTACATAAGCTGGTAGACCAAAATCTCAGAAATGTTTCTGTGTTGTGCTGTTGTTCTTCTAAATGTACTTTGAGTAAATGAAGCAGAAGAAATAGTGGAGTAGAGGACAGAACTTAGGTTATATGTCTGCATGATGAGGATTGTGGTGATGATGCCAGCAAACAAATGGCAGAGAAGTGCTGAGAATGCAGTGGGGGCTGGAATCACGGATGTAAGTCAGGGGAGGGCAAGATCTTGAGGAGTAGCATGTGTTGGAAGTTGCATAGGAGGTGGATGGTAGCGCACCCACAGCCTTATCTTTGGCCATATGCTGGTGAGCACAGTTTGGGTGAAGAGGAAAGGAGAGAAGCTACATTGAGTACGAATTAAAAATGGAATTAAGTGAACTCAAACAAAAGTTGTAGACTGAAAGTTCAGTGATTTTGAAGGAGGAGAAAATGGAGCAGAGTGTACTGAGAAGAGAGAGATGGAATTGAAAGGAGAATTTTAAAATTTGGGAAACAGTAGAGTCATTGCACTGTCAGCAGTAAGCAACCTAACATGCAAGGTGAGTGGTGGTGGGCAAAGGAAGGAATAGTGAAGGATGAAGGCGTGAAAATGGTGGAGATTTGTCACCTGCACTTCTCAGAACTCTGATAACAGAGCTGATAACAGTGGCATCTTGAAATGTTAGGTTTATTTTGTTGCTGAATTGTAGCAAAGCCCAGTCCCACTGTGCTTCACATTGCAGAAAGTTTTTGTGATTTTATTCTAGTATTAGAAAATGTTTGGGGCCTTTTTTGTGTTAACGCTCTAGAAGGACTCCATGCACATGTTGCAAACTTTCTGCACGTGAGATGTGAAATGGGTTTTCATTTTCAGCGTTTGTCACTTGCCACATTTGCTGTTCAACACTTGAGCCAGCATATAAATCTGAATCTTCAGGCTCTGCACGTGCCTGTTTCTGGCTTGGAATCATACGTTTGTTCTTACGTTAACTGTGACTATTCATTCTTGGCACACTACAAAGGAAACAGCTATTGAGCATCTTGCACTTTTGTCCATTTCAATCTTCCTTTCTCATTTGTGTGCTTTGCTTTCCCTTGGAACTGTTGACTTCTATTGATTCAAGTAAATGCTTAACTGTGAAATTTATTATTAAAATTTATTTATACCCTTAAATGATGAATGTTAAACTGATTGCCAGTAAATACCTTCCCGAATTTATAGATACATTTATCTGTGATTTTCTTATTTGTTTTGCATCCAGTGATACCATTTGTGTAGCAAACACGAAGCTCTGTGAGACAAAGATTGTTTCCTTCTTTTTCTATTATACAATACAGAGCATGCTCTTTGTTCCCAGTAGAAAGAATTTGTAAGTGTTAAAGCGTCAGGTTTGCAAAGAGTAAGTAGTGTACTTTGTGTGCAAATTATGGGCTGTTCAGAACAATTCTTTCATCACAGTTCCAGTTCTGAAATTTGTTGTGTGAGAAACTTGAGTCAGGTGAATTCAGATGTCCAGAAGTGAACGGGAGCTCACACATGAATGTTTTTCAGGACTTGGAAGAAAGTGGGGCACAGTAAATATTGTGACATGCCACTGTTTACTGATATTAAACATTTTGGACATAATTAGCAACCAAAGAAATGTGAAAAATCCTGCATTTAAAGGAGTACTCTTTTTAAAATGGAAAACCATGAATTGCTGTAAATTGTGTACTCCTGTAAAATTAGCTTAACAAAGCCAGTGCTTCCAGGGTCATAATACTACACTTAATTCCTAAGTTACATACAGAGAAGTTTTGCAGCCCATCCTGTGCATCATTATGGTTTGATTAGATGTCCAGATAATAGTTTATCTTTTCTTCCATTATCATTGTAGAGCCTGTTCTTTGAATAAACTGTAGAGTGATGATGGTAGATAACTGTTTAACTTATCTTGTTAGGTAATAATAATGATGGCATTGAAAGTCGGAATGGCACTGCAAGTGCTCTTTTGCACATAGATGAGTCAGCTGGGCTTGGAAGACTGGCTAAGCAAAAACCAAAGAAAAAAAGGAGACCTGAGTCCAGGCAGTATCAAACAGGTGAGTGGCTGGTGATAATCCGGTTCTTCTAGACACTTATCCAAAACCAGATCTACTTTGCTGGGGGGGTGTGCAGCATCTTGTAAAAAGCAGTGATTATTCGGGGAATTACTTTGTTGACAACACTTCTGTATCATAAGGGAAGGCGTGTTTTATTTTCAAGTTTTTAAATAGACAGCTCATTTGGATTGGGGGGGTGATTTACAGGAAACAGTCCCTGACATAGAAAAAAAACTATCATAGCAAAAGGTTAAAAATCTATATACTTAACTTGCCACACCAATTTTAATATTAAATGTTACTTTTTTTAAAGATGATGTTAGATAAAGTGTTCCATACCGGTACTTTTAAAAAACGCTTTTCGTCTTTATTGAAAATACATAGAACAACACATTTCATTATATCAGCTCAATAAGTAACTGGAAAATCTGAACACTGTATGTTATAGTAGATAGTATAACTTCTATATCCTTTTCTGGTTTAATTGTGAAATTAATTGCCTAGATGTTCATGGCAGTGTTCTTAATTGCATCTATAAGAACAGATGTGCTGTTTTGGCATGATTTCATTTCTGCTCTTACTATGTTATGGTCTGATAAAGTTAAAAAAAACCACTTGACTGTTTTCTTTAGTAGCCTTGCCTTAAATGATACTAAGAGTTTCCTTCCAAATTGTGACTTAACTGTAGGAGTTCTGTTTTGTCTAGCACTGAATTAGTAAACCAGGCAAATTTTAATCTTAAAGTTTGCTTTTTCTATTTCCAGATACCTAGTCAGTTCTCCTTCTAAAATGTTTTTGGAAAAGAGAGCTTTTTAGCATGCCTAGACAAATTCAGGCTAAACAAATCAGGCTGATGGATGAGTCCAAATAAGTTCCAAAGCTTTGAGGTGTCTGTAAGTGAAATGTGTTCTCATTGATTCATGCTTGACACCTCTTTAGATTGTAACTGTGACAGATGGCACAAGAAGGAGGTGTTAGTTTGGGGACGTGTGAACTGTAGTCAGCAGTAGGTGATTCAACTACCAGATTAAATTTTACAGATCGTGGAAAGTTGAGGAAGGTCATGTGTTATGCTTACTATGTAATACTCAGTCTAACAAGTTGGCTGCTGTTTTTTGCACCAGCAACCGTTTCTGCATGTGTTTAATGCATTAACTCAGTCACAGTTCCTCAAAGTAGAATTATGTAAGGTGAAGAACAGCTGGGTGATGCTTTGGTTGTCTCCATAAAAAAACAGTATTTCCTTTCTCCTGATAAGAATAATGAATGAAAGCAGTAATTCCCTCCATTTCTCCTACCCGAGTCTATTCTGTTATGTAGTGTGTGTGTCTGACTGTGATGCTATTTAACAATTCAACTTATTGTGAAGCTTGAAATATGACATTTATTGAAGTGTACTATTATTGTATAATATTGAGGAAGGGTTTCTTGTTGTTTTTCAGCAATAATCATTGGCCCTGATGGTCACCCGTTGACAGTCTACCCCTGCATGATTTGTGGAAAGAAATTCAAATCTAGAGGTTTCTTGAAAAGGCACATGAAAAACCACCCAGAGCACCTTCTTACTAAGAAGAAATACAGATGTACAGACTGTGATTACACTACAAATAAAAAAATAAGTTTACATAACCACTTGGAGAGTCATAAGCTGACCAACAAAACAGAAAAGCTTATTGAGTGCGATGAGTGTGGGAAGAGCTTCTCTCATGCGGGAACTTTATTTACTCACAAGCTGGTGCACAGGGACAAAGGAGTTAATAAAACGCACAAGTGCAAATTCTGCGATTATGAGACAGCAGAACAAGGATTGCTGAGTCATCACCTTTTAGCTGTCCACAGCAAGAACTTTCCTCACATTTGCGTGGAGTGTGGCAAAGGATTTCGTCATCCGTCAGAGCTCAAGAAGCACATGCGAATCCACACTGGTGAGAAACCCTACCAGTGCCAATATTGTGAATACCGCTCCGCCGACTCTTCTAACTTGAAAACACACGTAAAGACTAAACACAGTAAGGAAACGCCACTCAAGTGCGATATTTGTTTCCAGACTTTTTCAGATACCAAAGAGCTGCAGCAGCATACGCTTATGCATCAAGAAAGTAAAACACATCAGTGTTTGCATTGTGACCATAAGAGCTCAAACTCGAGTGATCTGAAACGACACATAATTTCAGTCCACACGAAAGACTATCCTCACAAGTGTGATATGTGCGACAAAGGCTTTCACAGGCCTTCGGAACTGAAAAAACACGTGGCGGCTCACAAGGGTAAAAAGTTGCACCAATGCAGACATTGTGACTTTAAGATTGCAGATCCCTTCATTCTGAGCCGTCACATACTCTCAGTTCACACAAAGGATCTTCCATTCAGGTGCAAGAGATGTCGGAAGGGCTTTAGGCAACAAAGCGAGCTGAAAAAACACATGAAAACACACAGTGGCAGGAAGGTTTATCAGTGTGAATACTGTGAGTATAGCACTACAGACGCCTCAGGCTTCAAACGGCATGTTATTTCCATTCATACAAAAGACTACCCTCACCGGTGTGAGTATTGCAAGAAAGGTTTCCGAAGGCCTTCAGAGAAGAACCAGCACATTATGAGGCATCATAAAGATGTTGGGCTGCCTTAAAGTCTCTTTCACAGACTTACAGCTGGAATTATAAAGGAATTTTGCCTTTCGGGCAGTTAGCTTATTTTAAAGCAAATCACCTGCGATCACACACACATACACAAAAAAAAAAAGACAAAAAAAAATACTGTGCATTTGATTTGTTGCTGTATAAAAATAGGATTATCGCTTCTAGTTGACTTTTATACTTTTTGTTCAATAGCGTGTTCTGAATTCTATTCAGTTTGTTTAATAAATGAAGAAAAGATGGCAACAATAAAGTTGCATTTAATAAAGTAAACCCTGTCTCTTACTGAATTTTTCAACCGTAATAGTTTATTTAAGTATATTTATCTTACTGACCTTGTTGATACTCACAGTGTCCATGTTAATGCAGTTTTGTGAATTTTAAAAATACGCAATTTCTCCTGATGAAATTGTCAGAGGTGTGTATAAAATGGGGAATTGTGATGCTGAAGATCAAGTCAGTAGGGCCCACCTCATTGTCTTGTTTTGACTATACAGACTTTGTGGCAGGTAAACTATTTTCCATTTGAGGAGTTACACATCTGACTTTATTGAAGAAAACCATTCTGCGTTTTAATTCAGGTTTCAGCTAAAAAAATTTTAAGTGGTTTGGGGCATTTGTTATCTTTCTTTGTCGAATTTGAAAGTATGCTCATGTACGCATGTGTTTATTGTTCTGTGCTTCTTTGTCTTTGAAAGGTTTTGCCTGTCAAAAAATGAGTTGGGTTTTTTTCAATTTACTGCTATCGTAATGTTGGAAACGTAAAATGCTGTTGTTCCATCCGCAGAGTTAATAGATTGCAACCGTCTGTACGTGCCAGTAAACGTACCTCAAACTTAATGCTGTTACGTATATCAGTATTTCTTTCAAAGAACAGTTTGTGGTTCAAGTCGCGCTTTTATTGTGAGTTGGTTGAGAACAAAATTTAAGACTGAGAGGTGCCTCTATTTTGGAAATGAGATACTTACAGTGAGGGCTTCAGAGGGGGATGGAGTGGAGCAGATGTGTTCAGGAGGAGTAGAGGTGTTTTAATGTAGATATCCTTAATAAGAAAAGTAACTTATGATAGAACTGTTTCTAAATTGAATGTTTTTCCTGAGCCATTAGCAGCCGTGTTAAGCCGCCGTTTATTAATTAGTACAGTATCCAGAATTAACCCAGTTCTTTTAATCTGTTTATAGACAGCTGGGAGAACATTACAATTATTATATGCAATTTTGCCACCTGAAGACTATTATAAAATAGCGCCATGTCGTTTGCTAATTGCAGCATAAACGTACAAAGCACGAAGTCGTGTGCCTCAACAACAACTGTGGAGCGAAAAACCCAAGCCACTTCAGTACATGCCAGATTTTAGGCCCCGGTCATGCTCCCCTTGCTCAGATTGCCCCCGAAGCCACTGGCTGACGATGGATTGCAGAACTGGGAGGCAGCTGCCTGCCAGCTTAGGGTAGATTTGTGACCAACAATTCGCTAATGAGAAGAGTTCGGAGCCTGGCCTGCTGTTGACTCTTGTTTCTAGGCAGGCAAAGTCCTGTTGAAATGGAACAGGAATTTTAGTGATGGTGTCAGGTTTGTGGTGACAGAGGGACAAAGGTTTCCTTTCAGATGTGCATCTTCTAAGCCTTTTGTATTTAGTTTTCTTACCGAGCCCTGTTTCTGCTCAGCCCTCCTGTTTCACTCTAAGCCGAAATACTTGTGTTTAATTTGCAGTTCAGAAGAGTCGAATGCCATGTCACTACCTTTATTGTATAATTTCTTTTTCTTTTGATGCTTGCTTGGCAGTGCCGCCGGACTTGTCCAATGCGCTCTTGTATAATATTGCTATTAACGGGCTGTGAGCCTTTAGTGTGTAATCCCCAGGTGTGCTGCACTGTGCCTTCCTTGAAATCCCACGTGAAGTCGAGCAGATTTCCTACATGGCCGTAGCTGTCTGCCTGTTGTCCACTGGTTGCCAAATCAGACGCAGTAAAACCCCGTACGCATTTTCCCTTTGTGTCTTCCCCCCCTCCCCTTATGTTCAAGCATTTTCTAACTGGAAACCTGAAAAGTGTACAAAATCTGCATAAACTCCCATAGCATTGCCGAGGATTTTAGCCATTTCGAACTTTATTTTTTTAAATAAGCTGAAAGACAAAGAACACAATTTTACACATTTTCTTTCGCTTATGTAGCCTGGAATCATACACACTTTTTTTTTTAAAGCACAATGTTGAAACTTTTTTTTAATAATTAAAGGTTTGGTCAAGTGGATTTTGTAAAATGTATTTGTCTGTATAAAGAGAAAATGAAATTATAGTTATTGTTAATGTACTGACATTAGTTACAGGTTAGTTTTAATTCTTAAATAATTTGCTTAGCAAATGCTATAAAATGGATGTTTCAGTTTAATGTTAAAAAAAGGTACAGATTTTTACAAGGACATAATATAAATTATTGTTCTGTAGAAAATACCCTGTTAAATATTGTATACGTCCTTCCCTCTGTACACTTTGTAAAAAAGACAAAAGAAAAAAACAAAATACATAGAATCATATAGGGATGTGTGACATTATTGTAATTGTGTACTTGATAATAACGTGAAAAAATAAAATTCAAAATATTTTCCTGTTAATGAACGTTCAGTCTATTTGATGCCAGTACTGAGACCAAGCATTGTTCTGAGGACACGACCATCTGTAGCTCTCTTGAGCTTCAGTTTGTTTCTGCTCCCCGTTCTTCAGCTCATTCTGTGTAGTCCTGAGGCGTGGGTGATCCAGTCCCTCATTTGGTTGAATTGTGTCTGTGCGTGGAGACGGAGGGGCTTTATGGTTGTTTTTCTGCACATGGGAGCTGTTTCGGTAATGGTTCATTGGGCACAGGTTGTCCTGCCTTAGTGGTGTGTGTGTGGCCTCATGTCAACCCCTTGCCCCCACTAACCTAATGACAGAGGTGCTGTTGGGTGTCCCTGCCCTCCCTGCCTGCCTGAGAAGAGAGGAGGCGAAACATGGAGGTGGCACATCTGCTGGCCCACATACCACCAGGGTATTTAGTCTAACTAGTTTACTTTCACTGGATACCTTTAGGAAATGCTGACTCCTTCACTTCTCATCTTGGTTCATCGTGCAGCCAGATGAGCACTGGGCAACTCTTGGCAATAAGAAGCTGTTGTGCCGAGCTGCCAGCAATCTGCTTTGCTTTGATTTGTTTCCTTGTGGGTTTTTTTTCCATCTACCTGGTGTTCCTCAGCTGCTGATCGGGAAACTGCATGTTGAGTAGCAGAGACGTTCAGGGCACTGAAGGACAATTATCCCCGTTCCTGGCTGCTGTGAGGAAGAGCCAGGAGGAATTCGGAGTTCTTCCAGCTTGTCCAGACTAACAAATCTCTCCCTCCCCTTGGATCTGCCCCCTTCCTCTTGGATTCTCTTAGCTCTGAAAGCCTCGCTGCTTGGTTGCCAGGCTCTGCTGAAAGCTCCTCAGCTTGCCCAGGTGCCTGCAGCCCATGCCGGTGACGTCCCCCTTGCTGGGACGCAGCAGCAAAGGCACCCGGAGCGATGAGGCAGGAGAGCCCGGATGCCATCCTGGGAGTTCTTCGACAGCCGTATGTGCAAGCCAAAAGGCTGCATCACTAATTAGCAAAAAGAAGCATCTGGCTAACAGCTCACTGCAGTTCCCTGGCTTATTAAAGGCAGTAATTAAAATTAAATAATATATCATTAATAGGAAACACAATTCATACCTTAACAATTGTGACAAGTAGAAAACAGACCAAGGAGTGGCTGACTAGAACTAATAAGCAGGTCAGCAGAGGGGTCAGGAGCAAAGAAGTAGTTGTCAATATACATAAAAAGCAAGCATGCCAGAAAGCATTTACTAGGTAGAGAAGATTGAAGGGAGGGTGGTTGTGGTTTCCTTGAAATGACCATGCAGAAAAGGCAAGTGTTTCGATGGGGTTTTTTATTTTCTAAAAGTGGCAGAAGCATTAAATGGGGCTGGGGATTTTTGTTTGTTTTTTTCTAGACCTGTGGCGATCAAAAGTGCCATTAATTTCTGTAATGCAATAAGCACTTCAAAAACTGCAAGGACAGGTGTTTCGGAGGCCATGTAGCACGCAGGCTTACCAGAATCGCACAGAAACTACACAAATCTGGAAAAAATGTTACTATTGTATTGAAGACAACAGGTCATCTCAGCATGATCCTGCTTAAAACATCAGAATAAAGAACTGCTGCCATTAGGATCAAGTAAAGAACCTGAAGGGAACAGAAAAAGAGGCAAACACAATGAACGCATCCTATGTTATAAGGCATATATATATATATATATATGCGCCTTTTGAACAAGCTCATTCAGCACCTTAGTAGTACAAGTACCACCACACCTGCTCACTCCTGCTCTGTCTCTCACCTTATTTTCTGCTGCGGTTTAACCTTTGATTGAAGCTTACTTCAACCAGCTCCACTGTGGAGCCCAGGGGTGTCATGAGCTTCAGGACAGGTGACTGCCATTGTGGTGCCAATCTCTGCTTGTCCCCTGGCTGGGGATGTCTGTCCATCCCACCACCCAGAGATGCTGCTGGCCAGGGGCTGAGGTGCCTGACTGAGCATCCTGGAGTCTCTTTTGAGGAGCCAAGTGCTTGAAATCAGGGTTTTGATGGAAAAATTTGACATTCCATAATCAAAGTCCAAAATGGGTCACCAGAGATCACTGGCACTGATGAGGACATTTCCAACAGGGACCACAGAGATGTTCATACCTTAGGAAAGAGAAAGCCACGCAAAGTGCTCATTTTGAGATCTTTAAGCCAAAGTCTACTCTGTTGGCTGGAAGCTCAGAGGACAGCCTACAAGTACAGTGGCATGGCTCCAAAACTACTGCCTCATTCTACTTTGACTTCTTGGTCTCAGTTCAGTAGCTCGCACCTAGGCACCAAAAGCCACATCTTGGGACTGGCAGGTGCTACACGGTCCCCCCTAGGGGACCCGCACCCCAGTGTTGTGGTGCCCAGGAGCTACAGCACCTCGCACAGCACTTGGAGCCCATGGAGGGGCAGCCACATCCTCCAATTGGCTTGTGTCCAATTGACGAGATGAGTCATTTGAGACAAACACAGGTGAGAAGACACTTCACGTGACATGCAAAAAAGGAGCTAACATGGACCTGATTTTTCTCTTGCTTTGGCATGAATCAGGAGTTTTGCTAAGGCTGATATGGTGAAGGTAGCTTTAAGAAGTCTGGGACATATTTTGTCTGACACAGGCCAGGAAAACAATGCCAGGATTGTATCCATTTGAAAGGATGAGTCATGACTAACAAGCACTCACAGGTACAGGAGCTGGGATGTTTCAGTAGGTCAAATGAATGGCAGAAGCAGAGAGCGCTAAGAATAGAGAAGTGCTTGAAACTGAGAAAATTAATATATACTGTATAGATTTACTATATTTTTGATGTAATTATGGTATCACACCACTTTGCCTATCTATCATAGAGCTATTAATAAAGTACTTTAGTTTCCTCACTTGTTAGGCTTTCAACACAGTGGTTTTGCTGGGAAGCCTCTGCCGAGGAGCAGTGTAAACTCTGTGAGCAGCCAGAGAAATGCTGACACTTGACCAGACCCACTAAGCTCCTTTGCAGCAGTACCCAAAGCTGTCACCTCTCTGGACAGTTGACCAGTATCAAAATAAACCTCCCATGGATGCAGGGAAAAAGACTCCACAAGCCTGTATTGCTAATCAACAGACCTTTCTATGGTACAACATACACCTTGCAAAAAGACAGCAGTAAACCGGGGTGGCAATGCCGCCTCACAGCAGCTGCAGAGGAAGGGGAGCCCCGTTCCTTCTCTTTTTTGGGTAAGTTCTGGGGCTTGGGGCTGTCACCACAAATTCAGATGCTTCACATATGCAGGCACAGGGCCTGGAAAGTCTCAGGAGAAGTCGGTGGCTGCAGAAGGGCCAAACAGCCTGCTCTCCAAGTGCCTTGTGCTGGGATTTCTGTGCAAGCCTGAAGGGAACCACCAAAGGAGGGCAGGATGGGTTTCTGTGCATACCAGAAGGGACGGGGGAGCTATATCGCTGAGACCAGGGAGCTCCTACCTGTGAACGCGGACCAAAACCTGCCCTGTAACATGGACGTGAAGCACCTGCTCCAGCGTTGGCTGGCAAGTAGGATCCCTGTTTGGCTGCCTTCCCAGGAGTCCGAATGGCTGGTGCTGGGTGGTGGGGCCTCCTGAGGGCTGAGTGGCAAGGAGCTAACCCCCTCTTCTCCTTCGGCTCTGGTTGGAGGGAGGGACAGCTGCTGGGCTGGCAGGAGTGGCTGAGCAGCAACTCCTTTTCCATGTCCCTTTTTGTAGCATAGAGCTTTTGGAATGAGCTGCAGACAAACCAAATGCAATCTAAGTATCCACTTGGGCATTTACTTACAGGTGGCGGTTACAGAAAGGACTGGCAAAAAAGAGATTTCCTTCCTGCTGCAGGGTGAGAAGGAGGCTGGGAAGGGGACACCAGCAGTCAGACACCAGCTGTGTCGCATTTGCCAATGCAGAGGACCCATTCCCAGCAAAGAGAAATCCCCTGTACTTGAAGGGGCATCCCTGGCTCTCCAGGGAGGGGAAGGACTTGATTTACGACCTCTATTTAAATACAAGTCGGAGAAAGTAAGAGAGGTCCCCCAGTACATACACCCACCCATGAAATACAGCTGTGCTTGAGAAGTAAAAATATTTGGCAAGTGATGTCTGTTCAATGTGTCACAAACCTTGATCTTGACTCTGAAACTTGCAAAAAAAAAATCAGATTACAGAGGAACCTCTTAGAGCTGAGTTTCAAGAGTCTAAAAATAGTGGGGTTTTTCCCTTTTTCTAAAATTTTTTTGGAGGGAAGAACATACAACAAGCTGTAATGCAAATGGCAGGTAATATACAACTAGTCCCAAAGGCTCTGCCTACATTAACCAGCAGACTGGATTGTTAGAAGAGGACCTGTAGAGAAAAAGGTTCAAAAAAGGTTCGATGCTGAAGGCACGATGTCCACGCATTAGTCATCTTGGTTGCTTTTGTATGGTTTGGATGCCCATGGCCACCTCTGGGCTGCAAGATCACCCATGCAGGGCTGGGGACACCATGTCAGCCTCCAAGACCCAAAGTGAACCCTGTGCTGGCATCTCCCAGACAAGCACCTTGCTTCTCTGCAGGTGAGTTTTCCTTCCCCACCTAAGGATTAAGTAAATTCCAGTATTCAAAGCCTCATCAGACCTCCCAGTGCTTAGCTCGTTAACACTAAGAGGCTTGCGAGCCTTAAATCAGTGATCCCTTTAATGGACCAGTGGTAGGAACCTGTAGGAGTCCTGTTCCCTCTTGATGCTGCCCAGTTCAAAGGCCAGACAGAAATCACTGGGGGCTATTTTCTTTGGTTTTCAGTTCGCCTGGCTAAGATCAAGCTAAACCATAGAACCACAGAATGCTTTGGGTTGGAAAGGACCTTCAAAGGTCAACTAGTCTAACGCCCCTGCAATGGGCAGGGACATCTTCAACTAGATCAGGTTGCTCAGAGCCCCGTCCAGCCTGGCCTGGAATGTCTCCAGGGATGGGGCATCTACCACCTCTCTGGGCAACTTGTTCCTGTGTTGTACCACAGAATCATAGAATCATTTCAGTTGGAAGAGACAACAAGAGATCAACAAGTCTAACCATAACCTAACCTAACTCTGGTACTAAACCATGTCCCTAAGAACCTTGTCCAAATGCCTTTTAAGCACCTCCAGGGATGGTGACTCCAGCACTTCTCTGGGCAGCCTGTTCCAGCGCTTCATAACCCTTTCCGTGAAGAATTTTTTCCTAATATCCAATCTGAACCTCCCCTGGTACAACTGGAGGCTATTTCCTCTTGTCCTTTCACTTGCTACTTGGGAGAAGAGACCAACCCCCTCCATGCTACAACCTCCTGTCAGGTAGTTGTAGACAGCAACAAGGTCTCCCTTCAGCCTCCTTTTCTCTAGGCTAAACAGCCACCTTCATCATAAAAAATGTCTTCCTTAAATATAGCCTGAATTCTCCCCTTTTTTAGTTTAAAGCCATTACCCATTTTGCTATCACAACAGGCCCTGCTAAAAAGTCTGTCCCTGTCTTTCCTATAGGCCCCTTCTAAGTACTGAAAGGCCACAATAAGATCTTCTCGGAACCTTCACTTCTGGCTGAACAACCCCAACTCTCTCAGCCTGTCCTCACAGAAGAGGTGCTTCAGCCTTCTGATCATCTTCGTGGCCCCCTCTGGATTCACTCCAACAGTCCGTCTCATGTTGGAGGCCTCAGAGCTGGATGCACAACTCCAGGTGGGTCTCACCAGAGCAGAGTAGAGGGGCAGAATCACCTCCCTCGACCTGCTGGCCATGCTCCCCAGCCTGTATTGATACCAGGGGTGCCCCGACCCATGTGCAAGACCTTGCACTTGGCCTTGTTGAACCTCTGGAGGTTCATGTGGGCCCACTTCTCAGGCTTGTCCAAGTCCCTCTGAATGGTATCCCTCTAAGCATGGAGGAACTCTCATCAGTGCATGAAGCTCCTGGCTGCAGAGACTGGGTTTGAACACAAAACCAACCCTGAAATCAATACTTTGAAAGCTTTGGGGAGAGGTGTTGAGGGGTGTTTCCAAATGAAGAGAAGACTGTGCAGCCTTCCTGGCCAATGGGCACTCAGAAAGCTTGTGGTGCTCCTGACTTGCTAGGCTCCTGCTGCTGGGACCTTTCTGTTTGGAGCTGTCATGAGCAGGAGGCAGAAGTGGTGAGAAGCAGGAATCGCTCTGACGGAGCTGGAAAGCCCCCTGCCTGCAAAGCTTGCCCTAACTTCTGCACCGCTCACTGACTCACTGGCAGCAACCCCTCTGTGACAGCCCCGTGCTTTTCCACGGCAAAAACCCCTCCGGTCACCAGCTTGCCAACGCCAAAAAGACGTGCAGAGGTCCTGCTGCTCCCGGGCACGGTCAGTGACCATTTGTGTCCGCGGGGAGAAGGGCGGTTTTGCCGGGATGCCCTGCTGCTGCAGCGCTGGGCTCACCCTGTGCAGGTGGGTTTTCTTCTTCCTGAGGTCTTCCCACCTCAGGGCTCAGCCCAGAGCCGCGCTCCCCGTGCCTGCCCCCTGCCTGCAGCCCATGCCTGCGGCTCCCCGGCCGGGCAGCTGAGCCACCGCCGAGCGCAGCCTCCAGCCCCCACAAGCCGGAGCTCGACATCTCCACCTCTCCGTCGCCCATCGCCTCCGCTCTCCATCAGCCCTACCCCGGCCCAGGGCAGCGGCCCCGGGACAGGTACCGCCCGCGGCCGCCGGGCACCCCGGGGCCGTGTCACTAGGTGGCGGTGGCGGATAAGGCCGGCGGCAGCACGCAGGGACCTTCTCCGCGTCCCAGGACCCCCCTCCACCGAGCCCTTGTCCCCTCCCACAAGGGCTCTTCACCCGCCCTCGCCCCGCTCCGGGAGCCCTCTCGCCCCGCGGGGGACGGGGAGAGCGCCCCAACGCCCTCGGACACACGGTGTGAATTTTGGGGTTGAACTGTGCAGGGGCAGGGGTTGGACTCAATGATCCTTGTGGGTCCCTTCCAACTCCGGGCATTCCATGATTCTATTAAAACCGCTTTCACCCCGTAGTTTGAAGGACCCTGTCAGCAAAGGTGTTTCTCAGGGGTGTCAGACCCGAGGGTGTCTGGGTGGTTGAAAGAGACCTCTCTGCAGAGGTATCGCCCCACAGGGAATAGGAACACTGGCCCCCTACAGGCATTAGCTACCTTATTCCCAGAAAAAAAGTTAAACGTATGGCTCTGCGCTGGCAGCAAAGGGAGACAGACCTTACCCCAAAACTCTTGTTCAGAGTCAATGTAACTGGTACCTTGCCAACTCCCAAAGAGCAGGACAAAACAAAGATGCCCACCCCATGGGCCATGGCAGTGAGTGAGGAGACCAAGACACCATCCCGTGCAAAAGCAAGTTCAAATCAGTGCTGGCGATTCACTAGTGAGGGGTGTCAGTTAATGCAAAGAGAGGATGCGATGGGATTATACATTGTCTCCATCATACAGGCAAATACCTTCATCACAGCTATTGTTGTTACAGCAAGTACTAAAGGAATTAATGATTCACCACTTAATTTCCTCTTCCCCTACTCCCTCTATCTTTTGCTTTAATAAACTGGTCTGGAGCCAACTGCAGCATCAGGTTAGTAATGACTTTAAGCACCAGTTATGCTGCTATCATGGCAATTTAAATTGTCACTTTCTATTAAAAGGTCTAACTTCAAATAGTTTTAGCTGAAAGCATCGGCACTGACAGTGCAATTAAATAAAGAAACTCTTTTCTCGGGATGTCAGGGCAAATACATTTTAAATAAGGGTTCAGAAGCACCTTGCTAATTTAAACTACAGTATAGCTTTCTAGTGAAGAATAATACCTGGTGCAGAGATTTTTTTTTTTCCATGCTATGTGGCAGTTTTCATTGTCATGGTAAGACTTTAAAGGAGTGATGTGCCAAGCGAGTTCAGCAGCCTTTGAAAACCTCTTCACAATAAATACAGGCAGTGCTGCATAAGCAAAAGGCATCATTTCTCAGCAGATACCCCTGAAAATATATTCCTCATATTCCTAAATGACTCTGATTTACAGCCCTGCTTTCCTCCAGACAGACTGTAAAAACAAATCGCTTTACTGGGCATCCACCTGTTTCTTTGTCTCTAGCTACACTGGTTACCTCTCAGAAATTTACTGTGTATGGCACACTTTGCATGTCTCACATTCCTTTTATGTAGGGCTTTTAAGTAGTTTATAAACTATATTATTCTGTGGCAAAAGAAACTCCGTGTTGCAGCTCACCTGTAAAAAACACATGCGGGTCCTCAAATGGCTGCAAAAAAAAAAAAAAAGGCACTTTTTTTGGCAAGCTGTGCGCAGCAGCTACAGTGCCCATGCAGGCCGGCCAGCCAGCTTCTCCTTCCCCATCTGGTCTGCCTCCACATCGCCTTCCCTCTAGGTCTGGCCCTTTCCTTCTGTGCTGGGCACAGGTTGGTCCTCCTTTATTCTCCTTTATTTTGCAAACACCTCTGGGCTCCTGATCTTCTACTCTATCTGGCATGTTACGCTGTTCATCTTTTGGTATCAAATAAAAGTCCTTTTGCTGCAAGAGGGAAGAATGTAGTGCTATTTCACATGTAAAAAGTGTTTAACATCCTAACTGAATTACCTACCGTAAGTATTATAAATCCCAGCATCACAAAAATACGATGGCTTCACTTGGGTTGATTTTCCTTAGTCCTACAGAAGAGGCAGCCTGACAGCATGGACTTTTTAGTTTTTTATAAGAATTACTAGAGATCAGACAGAATAATACAACTGCAATCTTCCATGTCTGTTCTTTAAATAATAAGTTGAAAAATACCTGAACAGCTGTAATGGTTCGTATTTTATTTTAATGGATTCAAAGCTTCTCTAGTACATGAGAGTGTCCCTTATGTGTTATGACCACTATAGTTTTCTCTGAAGTGCAGTTTCACCTGCTGGAAATAAATGAGTCATAACATTTAAGCTCCCTCTGTCCCATTCTCAGTTGCTACAGTTATTGCTCTGAAGGACATAGAGACACATCTTGAGATAAGTATCTGTATGATGGTTATGGATATGATTTTTATGTCTGCACAATTGCATTTCTAGCTACAGAGCACTCCACATTTTACCACTTCACTGCAAAGAAAAAATGCAGCAAGATTGATTTATGGCTGACCTTTACAAAAATAATATGCAAGGGAATAGGTTTGAAAGTAATTTTATTTACAGAATTATGAATATCATTCTGCTTCTTTTTTTTTTTAAGAAAGGGAGAAGAAGAAGAAAAATATACTGGTATTCTGAGGAGAAATTAAAGAATGGTACTGCATAGTTGTAGAAGAAGGGAATTGGCAACATGTGGTGTGCTGGTTTGTCTGAAACAAGTTAATTTCTCTTCATGCAGTTAGAAACTTTTCTTTTTTGTAGCTAGCACAGTCATTGTTTGGATTTAGTTTGAGAACAAGAAGATAACACCCTGGGACAGAGCAAATGGTTTTAATTGTTGTCTGCCAACGACTTTTTTTGAGTGCTCTGCCCACAGGTGTGAAGCAGCTGGGAAGGGGGCCATAGATGGGATAGACCTTGACTGACATCCACACTGATCAATAGGAATATTCCATGCCATTAGTGCTGTGCTTCATGTTTAAGGAGACTTGGGATCTTCCAGCTAGGTTCAGGTTTTCTCGGAGCCGGGACAGAGACCTGTTTGGAGAAGTTCTGTTTGGGACTTCCTTGGTTCGGCCTTTTTGCCATCCTGTTGTTTTGCAGAGGTCTCTGGGCCTTTTTGCCTTTTCCTCTCTTCTCTCTCCAGAATTGGCTGTTGGGACCAGGTGCTGCTGCCTGGGACTGGCTGCTCAGTGCAGACAGACTTCATGAGGAATTGCTTTACTTTTACTCCTTCTTTCAAAGACCTAAATTTTCCAAAGTTTGTTTTTTGTTTTTTTTAAATATAAAAATATTTTTATGAGGCAGAAGAGATCACTTACTGACCAGGTCTAAGTTTAGATTAGAAAATAAAGAGATCTGAGAAATGCGATCAAACAGAAGCACTCTTCAAGGACAAATAGTACATGCAGGGTGGCTATGGGAATGTGCAATGCCAACGTGTTCAAATGTCAGTCAAAGCACGTGATGGAAAACAAAAGAAATTTGCAAAAAAATAAGCTACCCTCTTCATTCCGCAAATATCCATGTGAGTCTGAAACTGAGAGGCAGTGTGTGATAATACTTTTTGATAAAGCAGGGCTCTGCCTTCAGTAGCACTTTAACAGCAGCAGGCCTTACCCCTGTACTGGAGAGCATGGCTTCATCCAAGCCCTGGGCAGGCTGAAGGGTGCTCCCATTTTCACAGGCATAGTAGTAAATGAGAAAACTAGACTCAGGTTTCCCAAAGAGATCTTCTAGTGATGACTTTTGTGAGCTATTTCTTGGGCTTCACTGTGGTTAGGTGGAGCGAATGCCTCCTCTCCCTGTATTTCAGTTCCCCAGAGGAGCCCCCCCAGGGCCTTTCTATCAGTGAAAAGTGAGGGAGGCCCCTGGTACTGGATCCTCAGAGCTGGATGCTGGAGGCTAGGAGAGGAAGAAGAGGAGAAGAAGTGGCTTCCTGGCATTTTGTGTGTATGCGACCTAGCCAGGAACAGCAGGGTGCCAAATTCCATGGCTCCATCCTTCCACACCCCATTCCTTCTGCCAGTGGATGATAATCACTGTGGTGATGATGGATCACCATGACAGATCACCATGATGAGAGAGATGATGACCACAACAGACGCCCTTTGTGGGAGGCAGTCCAGCCTTGCCATGTAGCAAGGCCTGGCTGTGGACATGTCCCTGTGCTGCCTCTGCTATGGCAGAAATGTACCTATGGCATGGCCTTGTCCTTCTGGTGTCGTGTCTCCTTCAGCGGTGGGGTCACGGCACAGCTCCACAGCCTGGCCATGGGCTTTAGGGCATGAACCTCATGCTGGTTCATCTAGAGGGGCTTCACCTTCACCCAGGTTTAATCCCACTGGGGCAGAGGTTGCCCCATTGCTAGCAAGGAGCTCTCTCCGGTTTTGAGCTTCTCCACCCTTTATGGAGCACCTTTCATTTTGGGAAGAAAATTAACTCTATCCCAGTCAAAATGAGGACACCAGGTTACACAACCAATAGGAATTTTTTATTCATGGTCACATGGTGAAATACCACTTCCAAAAAAGTAGCTAGACAGGATTGTACAATTAATGGTTTTACAATGGTTTTGTTAGAACAACCCTCACTGCAGGTAGTGGATCTGTCCTGCAATACCCAAGGAACCTGCCAAAATTAAACCAAGTAAATGGCTACAGATAGGCAATCTAAAGGAACCTCTCTTTCTTGTCTAGCCCTTCTGCTATGGTTTGGTTGGGAGGACGAAGGGTCCTGTTTACATGGTGTTATTTGGCTCCCTTCCTCCACTTTTCATCCTCCATGAGAAAATGCACCTAATCATCTTCATCCTCAGGGAGTTAATTTTCCCAACTCATTATTGGAGGTAAATCAGTTGCCTTCACAACATTATTTCAGCTAAGGATAAAAAAAAAAAAAAAAGCATTTGCAAGGTCAACATAAAGGACAACATAAGTTATTTAAGTTTATCTATAGCTTTTTTATCCTCTTCTGTCCTCTGGTGGGGCAACTGTTGCCATACCCTCCAGAGTAACCCTAGCCTGGGTGTTTGGAATCATCAGTTGCTGTGGCTTAGGCTGGCACCCCAGCTTTAGAGCTTTGCCACTGAGGTTGTATCAAATATACAAAATATAATGTGAGTCATTTTTCATTACTTTTTCAGGTATATGGGAAGACTCTGTTAGTATAGTTTACTTCTTGTTGATCAGTATGTATCTGCTGTAGACGCAGAGGTAAGAACATAATGGCATTTTAAAATTATTTGAGCATACAAAACATACACAGGTACATCCAAAAATCAGAGAAGTACCCATGTTCTGTAAACATGCATCTAGAAAACAGAATATTCCAAGGATGCAGTTGAGTGTGTGAAATGGTTGGTGGGTATACATTATAGCACATATACAAGGAAAGCCTGAGAGACCTGGGACTGTTCAGCCTAAAGAAGACTCAGTGGGATCTTCTCCATGTGAAAAAAGGCCTGATAGATTTTATATATGGTGGTGGTCATGTGTCCCTATATATAAATACCTGATGATATCTATAGAGCAGTAAAGATTATGGAGCCAGACCCTTCTCAGTGGTGCCCAGCGACAGGATGAGAGGTAACAGGTACCAAGTGAAACACAGGAGGTTCCACTGAACATAACAAGACACTTCTTTACCGTGAGGCTCATCAAGCCCTGGCACAGGCTGCCCAGAGGGGTTGTGGAGTCTCTATCCATGGAGGTATTAAAAACCAAGCTGGACATGGCCTGAAGCAACCTGCTCTGACCAACCCTGCCCTGAGCAGGGGGACAGCACAGATGATCTCTGAGGCCGCCCTCCCTCCTCAGCCAGTCTGCAATTCTACGTCATCCAGCATGACAGCGTGGTGTTTCTCTAAGACAGCATCACGTGCTGTTTCCTGGGTGTCCTGCACATGGGTGATAGGGGTGGATGGAGAACTGGTGCTGGAACACAGCTGAGAGATGCTCTCCACTGACACACACACAGAAGAAGTGAGTTGCTTGGGCACGAGTTTATCTTTAATCTCCTGCAACAGTTGGTGATATTGCACTCTCAGCTTCCCACAGTATTGTACAGGTCAATAACTTCCCAGTGGGATAGAAACAGCTTCCACAAAGGCCACTACAGGCAGTGGGAACTGCAGGCAGAAAGCAAGTAAAGGTAAGGAAACACCCCTTCTTCCAGAACTGCAAGAACTAGAAGCACATGACAGCATCTGGGAACCGTACTGGGTATATAACAATGCTGTGCTTTATGTCTGTCTATTTTTAAACACCAGAGGCATTATACCTGACTTTTTAAAAGGGAACAGGTTTGTCAGGTGTTGCAAAAATAGCCCAAGAATCATCAAGAGCATGCTTTTGGTTTGAATACACTTTCTTCAGCATTCTCACTTATTGGACTAAGCTGTTACAAGCCTGGTTCACAGAATGATGAGATTTAAAGAGATATATAACTTCTGTTGTATTCTGTTGGGGTTGTGGGTTTTTGTTCTGCGGGGTTTTTTTGTTGTTTTGTTTTGTTTTTTAATCTTTAGGATATAGATCACATTTTCAATATTTTTTTTCTGATAAAATATCTTCAAAAAATGAATTTCTATTTCACCAAAAGCTGACATTCTTGCAGAAAATACGACTTCAAGAGAAACGCCAAGTATTATGAAGTTTCTAGAGAAACAGCAACGTGCCTTTTTGCAAGCATTTTTCTGAATTAGTTTTACAGACCTGAATGTTTTCAGCCATAGTAAATTCCAAGCAATTGTTCTGAAATGTTTGTATAAATTACTTTCAGGCCATGCAAATGTTTGCACTGCAGAAATTGGACCCTAAGTATTACCTGTCAGTCAGACAAGATAATAATTTTCTCTCATGAGACTTGAACACCTCCCTCCAAAATACCCAGCTCAGCATTCGGGTAGAAATTATTCAGCTTCTTGCTTCCACTTACAAAGCCAGAATGAATTGCTGGGGAGTAAATACTGGAGAAACTGTAAACTGACTACATGGGATTGGGGGATGAAGGAAAAAGAAACAAAGGGCATCAGAGAAATTACTCTCGGAAAATTATTGTGTGGGAATGACAGTTCTGAAACAGGACAGATACCATATTATTCAGCTGTCAGCAAGGGATGAATGATGCCGGGGGAGCTGTGATAGTTGCTATCTGAAGGTGCTAGTCAACTTGTCAGATGCCAGAAAGAGGAAATTGGTGGCAAGAGGAGATAATAGAAGAGGCAAGTAGAGGTAAATCAGAAAGATGTTAGACTAAGGCACAACTACCAGGTGCTGCCATGGGAACTGCCAAGCAAGGGAAGGAAAGCTTGCTTGGGTCTCAGATAGACCACACACCCTGCAAGTTTTACATTAACATGAACAATTTCTCCTGTAGAACAAAAAGGTATTCTAATAAAATAACAAAAAGATATTGTAATAAAATAACAAAAAGCTGAGGGGAAGACAGAAAGAGGCTACCAGAAATGTAAGCAAGTATCTGAAAATAGTGAATTCATCAAACTCAAGAGCAAGATGTGCAGAAAATGTCTCTCTAGGGGCTAACTCACAGTATGTTAAAATAGTTTCTGCCTTCTGAGTCTACCTGCAGTTAAAAAGCTGCCTAAGGTTACTGTATTTGAGCCATAAATTTTATTGGGGAAGCAAATATATCTGTTACAATGTCACTGACATGGTTTTGCCTCAGATCTGAAGGTTCTTTCACATCTGAAAGCTTTCCTGGTTTTTCCCAGCTTACTGAAGTTGGACTACTAAAACTTATTCTCTCTTCCTATAAATTTTGCCTCACTAGTATGCAAAACATCTGCTTGTCTTTCTCTTTCCTTTCTCTGATTTCTTTTTTTAACAATCTCTCAGTAGTGATGTTTGTCCCTTCAGGAACGTATCCACTGCATGTCCTGAGGTGAGATGATGAAATGTAAGAGGAATATGTAACATCTGTTTCCAAAATGGTTCAAGAAACTAAAAAAAAAGTGGCCAGCAGTACTGTTTCTAGCTGCTCTAAAGCATCTCTTTCCTTCCTGAAACAGATGCTGACGAAATTCACTGTGACAAAGTGTGTGCGTATATGTTGTCAGGTCTGTCTGGGAGAATAGTGTCCTGGGAAAAGCATTAAAAGAGGTTTTGCTGGTGCTGAAGCAAGGTGGACATCTGGAATACATTGCTGCAGCTATCCTCAATCATGCCAAAATGCCATAGAAATTGGCTTGCTAACTTCAGAGCAGCCTGAAGGCAGGGAAACTTTTGAAAGACGTGGATAGTTTTCTACTAAATCTTAGCTGCTGGCTCTTAGGTGAGAGCCCAAGGCAAGACCTGCACCCTCAAGGTGCATCAAAAACACAGCACACATCCTTCCTTCTGCTCTTCAGCCCCAGCCTCCCTACCTCTCTCAAGTTTGCTGTGAAGGTGCCAAAATAACAGTTCTAAGCACTGGGTGCAGGTCTGTGTGAGGGTGATGTCCTCCTCTCAGGTTGGTTACAAGCCTGCCCGTGGCCAAGCTGATGCCAGTTTGCTGACATGTCTATGACACATAGCACCAGCAGTGGGACCAGGATGGGCGGCCAGGCTGTGTCTGCGGCGGATCAGCCTGACCTCACCAAAGCTGCACAAGTGGAATGTGCAAGGTGCATCCTACTCAAAAGAGTTGCCCCAATGTGTCTTTTTTGCCCCAGTCTTCCACCAGGCCAGATGCGGACCTTCTGGAAATGCAGGAGTACCAAAACTCTGACATCCAGAGCAGGAATTTCTATCATAGCTTGAAAGACATAATCAGGGACTCCCCAGCTGTCTACCCGCAGATACTAGCTTTGCTTCCTTATGCAAAGCCAGGGCTTGAGCTTCACCCAATGAAACACGTACTGAGCTTTCGCTCCAGAAACCCTGCCAGAATTAAGCCAGATATGATCTCCTGAAAGTCCTGCAAAAAAAGCACAGTTTCAGGCTGTAGCACTGATTTTGCAGGTAGACAGTCCAGGATCTTGTCTGTGCCCAGGCTACTGGTACAGGCAGTCTCACTGCTTTTCTGACTAAACCCCGTGCTGACAAGGTTTCATAGGCATACATATGTGGTCTTTTCTCCTTCTTTGCTAGTGGGTGGTCTGCTTGCTAGACAAAACAACGTATGTCTAGTTTTGAAGGGTGTTGGTTTTTGTTTGTTTGTTTATTTGTTTGTTTTTAATTATTGTATCATTCTATTACAGTTTTACTGCTGTATGTGCATGTTCTGGTTTGGCATTTTTGTTTTCCTTCCCAGTAACAGCAATACAGAAGGAGCAAAAACTGTTTCTGTCATGTTATGACCTGTGGGAAGAAATGCATGACCTGTCTTGCTCAGCACCTGACTGCTGGGGAAAAGCAGACTTAGTCATTAGTGGCAGTGTGCCTGAGAGGCCATCCTCCAGTGAGAATAACATCAGTAACTTCTAAAGAGATTCCCCTCCACGAAACAGCTGTGAAACACCATTTTAAGCATACTCATCTTTATTCCACATACCCTATTTCGTAAGAGGTCCTTAGCTTTTGTTTATCCTGTTCCATAAAGAGGTCCTTAGATATTCTCAAGGTCTGGTGTCCTGAATTAAGCTGAAAAGCAGAAACTTCTATAAACAAAAAATAAATCAATCAATTTGTGTGCAACTTCCTCATTTTGAAACGTTGCATTTTGATTTCTGTTTCTCTTATTGTTTATTTTAATGAGTTTCAAAATGTTTCAGATTTGAAAATTTGCTTTGAACAGCAGATGCAGAACAGTTCATATAGGAAATGTCAAACTGAGATGTTTCCACATACACTAAAGTTTAAAAATAGTTTTTTGTCAATACATCTTATACAAATATTTTCTTTTATCAGAAGCTTCAGTTCAGATGAACTGGCATTTTTGACACAAAAACTTCCCAAACCTCTTGACATCCCCCCTCTAGAAACTGGGAGCTATAAGCCAAGACTGGGAAAGAAAAATCTACAGAAATTCACTCTAGGGAAAGAACTTCTTAATCCTAATCTACTATTTTTGATGATGAAGATCTGTGAGGTTTGTCTTTGCCCATCAGTGCCCTTGGACACATATGAGATGCTCGCAAAGTGGCATTTACTTGGTCCTTAAGACATATTTGTCTTACTGCTCATCAACACTCCTTTGGGGAAAAACTTCTTCCATTGCTGAAAAGCTCTGCAATCAAATATGTGTGCTTTATCACAGCGATGGCAGAGAAAATGCACTACCTGCCTCTATTCTCCCTCAGGATGCTGATTGTTGGCTACCCCCTTACCACCAATTCAGGGTCCTAATTTTATAAGGTTCTTCCAGCTCTTTGTTCTACTATGAAGTGCTGTGAATTTCTCTTGTTCTGCTGCCACATCCAATTGCTCGCAAGTTACTTTAAAAAGGTAAGACAAGGCAAATAATTACTCATGTCTGGATGAAAGTGTAACAATATATTACAAAAATAATGGCTTTATTCTGGTGCTGTATATTTTTCCCCTATATTGACTGCCAGAAACTGATTTGCTACTTTGGAAGTGAGATAAAATCAAACTTGGTACCTTCAGATTTAATGAAAGTCTCTCCCTTTTCTGTTTTATTACTTCTCTAGTGATAAGAGTCTTTGACTAAGTTTTCTTCTTAAAAGCATAGATGTAAAGCTTCTGGCACACCTGATATTCTTTTTCATGCAGAAATTTGTCCATCTGAATAGGCACCAAATTACAATTTAGTTTTGTTATCTTAATTTATTTCATTGTAGTCACTTTTTCTTTATTTTTTCAGTTGCTGCCAGAGTCCAAGTAACAAGAAAATCCCATTATTAATTTATTTAACAGTGACATATATATATAAATATATGTTCTTTCTCTCACATTAATGAGCCACCTTTTCTGAAATTAGTAGTTTATTACTGGCAGTAGGTGAAAAGTCAGTGGCTTTATAGTGGAAAAGGTCAAGCTGCATCTAAGTTCAACTGTATAATATGCTATAGCTGAGAAACAGGATTTGGTTTCATTATTAAATCTGTACATGCCTTTGGAAGCTGGACAATTTTAGCTGATTTTTCTTAGCTGGTTGGGTATCCAAACTTGTGAGAAATCTGATGTGCAGTCCCATGGCACTGAAAATTGTTGATATATTTTGCTTATACAGACTTTTAGTGCTAGGCTGAACTCAGCTGAATATAATTCACGCCCCCAGTAAAGGTCTTTGCCTGTATTTCCTGTCTGCACTGATGATGATGTCTGCTAGACTTCCCTATAGCCAAAATATGTTAGTATATCCCGTGTGATGGGACTCTGAGTTTTTACTGTGAGATAGCCTGCAGGATCTCCTGCCGTTCAGTTTCTGAGCCAGGGCTGACATCAGGATTTTTGTCTATAGGCTTGGTCCACCAATACGGGATAGAGGGGCTGTGTCACCTTCTGAAGGCCAGTGAGCTTCCTTTGGGGAGAAGCCACAGATGGTATCAGCTCCTCCAGAAAGTGTGCCGTGGGGGCAATGATCACAACAATGATCTGTTCAACAGAGCTGAGAGGATCCAGTTATTGTTGCAGCAAGGCAGGTGGAAATTAAAACCATCATAAAAATGGAAGAAAGATAAACATCTGCAGTTCTCTTTAAAGGAAGAGCAGACTGGTGGAAGCAAAGGGGCATGTTCCTTGAGGAGAAACAAATCTGAGCAGTACACTGTCTGGAAGGGGGTGAGCCACAAAGTACTCGAAAGCCTCTGGTAAATGGAGGCAGAGAAATGCATTCACAGGTGTTTTTTATTCTGAGGAACTGTGTAAATCCTTGATGCATCTAAATGGAGAGGTGGTCCATTTATAAACACTTTTCTACTGCTGAAGGTGTGTTTTTTGTGACAAATATATGTATTAACCCAAAAAGTTAAATCAAAAACTGGAATAGTGAAGATGGGAGGCTCCTGGGGATCTAAAGGGTTTGTTGTTGATGAAGAGACCCAGCATTTGGCTCAGAAGCCAGTGCAGAGAGGGCACTGCGGAGGAGCCTGGGCTAAGAAAGTGCACAAAGCAGCAGACCTCCAACTGCGGCAGCTGAGGGGTCATGACATGTTCTTCAGTTTGATTTATTAAATGTAAGGACTGTCAGGCAAATATTGTTGCCAAGAAGTAGCCCAGAATGTGAGGAAGAGGTGATGCATGCTCCCCTAAGATGTACGGCAGCTTTTAAGGAAGCGGATCTAATGTTCAGTCCACTCCCTTTTCCTGAAAAGGCTCAGGCTGCAGAAAGGATCCTTCCAGCAGGAGAAACGTGGGAAAGTGGAGAATCCCTCCAAGCACAGCATTGCCAGCTGGGCAAGGGAGGTGATTGTCCCGCTCTGCTCTGCACTGGTGCGGCCTCACCTGGAGCACCCTGTGCAGTTCTGGGCAACACAGGATAAAAAAGACATAAAGCTACTGAAAAGTGTCCAGAAGAGGGCTGTGAAGTTGAAGGGTTTGGAGAGGAAGCTGTATGAGGAGCAGCTAAAGTCACTGGGTTTATTCAGCCTGGAGAAGAGGAGAATGAAGGGAGACCTCATGGTGGCTACAGCTTCCTCACAAGGGGAAGAGGAGGGGCAGGTGCTGATCTTTTCTCTCTGGCAACCAACAGCAGGACCTGAGGGAATGGCAGGAAGATGTGCCAGGGGAAGTTTAGGTTGGACATGAGGAAAAGGTGTTCAAGAAGAGACTGGACAAGGCCCTCAGACACATGGTGTGAACTGTGGGGTTGCCATATGCAGGGCCAGGAGTTGGACTCGATGATCCCTGTGGGTCCCTTCCAACTGAGGACATTCTATGATTCTATCCCCGACGTGCATTCCTTCTGCCAGTGTAGAAGATGGTGCAGCTTTCCACCTCATTGCAGCCAAGATTATTGGAAAGTCTTCGGTGAAGGGCTCCATGGAAAGTCCTTTGAATATCTGCTACGTTGAACAAGCAACTTTTCGCCTCCCCAGGCCCCTGCAGAGAACAAAGTGTCCAGAGCTGCTCTGACTGGCTTGGTGTGGAGGCAGAGATGCCGCTGGGGATCCCAGCCCGACTCCCCAGCCCGACTCCCCATCCGTCCTCGGCTGGCAGCCCACGCTTCTGTGCGAGACCCGACTCCCGGTGCCCTGACACCCGGGACCTGTGAAAGCAGTCGGGACGCGGCTTCTGCAGGAGGCCCTCCACGGGGACCGAGCAGGGACGCCGGGCACGGCCGGACCATGGCTCCTCGCAGGTGGAGCGCGGAGCGAGTTGGGCAGGTTGCCCGCCGGGCTGGGCACTGTCCAGCCTCGCCGGGGCCGCCGGGCGCCAGGAGGCAGCGCGGGGACGGGGCCCTGCCCGCCGCCTGCCCGGCCCGGCTCCCGGGCTAATCATTAACCGCCCCTCGGCGGCCCCGACCGGCCGGGCTGCGCGTCGCGGCTCCCGCGCTCGCCAGGGACCAGCGAGCGGGCACCGACCCCCGCCGCCGCTCGTCCTTCGTCCCTTCGGCGCTGCCACGGCACCGCGGCGGGGGCCGGCGGTCCCTCCGCCATGGAGGGCGAGGGGAACGAGACCTTCCACCCGTCCTGCAGCGCCAGTGAGCCGCCCTACTCGGAGGAGCTTCTCCGGAGTAAGTGCGGCCGCCCGCCCGGGCCGGGCGAGAGGGAGAGGCGTGACTGGGGGGAGGCATGAGAGAGCCGGCACCTGCCCCTGCCCGGCACCTGCCCCTGCCCTGCACCTGCCCCTGCCCTGCACCTGCCCCTGCCCCTGCCTCTGCATCTGCCCCTGCCTCTGCATCTGCCTCTGCATCTGTCCTGCCTGTGCCCCTACCTCTGCCTCTGCCCCCGCATCTGCCCCTGCATCCACCTCTGCCCCGGCATATGCTCCTGCCCTAGCCCCTACCCTCCCCTCTGCCCCGCCGCCGTTCTTCTCCGGCGAGGAAATCCCCCGGGCGGAGACAGGGGGCCGCCAGCCCCGGCGTTACCTCCGCGGGGCAGGGGGCTGAGCTGCTTCTGTCTTCGGGGAAAGGAGAGAGGGCAGCACGGCCCCCAGCCCGGAGCTGCGGGTGGGGACCTGGGAGAGCTGGGAGGCGAGGTGAAGGGTGGTCGGAGGGGAGCGCCTGTGTCCCCTGGTACCCGCGGCACTGGGCACGGGACCAAGTCCATAGACCTGCCTCTGGTCTCAGGCTTCCCTGCGATGGGATCTGTGGTGCTGGGATGTCCATTGAGGTGTAGACTGCTCACCGGCAGCCAACTCTAGAGGTGTTGGGGTTTTTTGAAGCAGGTTATGTTGAAGAAGCTGAGGCAGAGGCTCTCCTTCGCAGGCACTGCATGGTATGTCTTTAGGTACGCTATAGCCACAATGGGAGTTAGTGCCAGTGTTGGGCATGAGCTTCTGCTAGATTAAGCCTGACTCCACTGTAGTGCTTTCTTCTGTCTCCAAAAGCACCTTTCTTGGAAGAAAATCCAGCTCAACCGTTAGCCTGTGGGTAAAAGTTGATATCCATACCCAGGGTCAAGGGAGATGTAGAACACACCAGCCTTGGGTAAAAGTTTATTTCCATACCCAGCATTAAGGAAGAAGTAAAGAAGTGTTTGGTGAAAGCACCAAGTTTATCTCAGGCTCAACATATCAGGGGCCTATCCTTACATTGTTCATGTACCCTAGAAATTTCCACCAAGCCTATAATAAGGAAGTTATGCACAAACATGCCTATGAACATACAATGGAAGCAAAGAACTAATACTGATTAAATACATTTTTGCTTGTAGTCTGCCTGGAAAAGTTCCCAGAATATGTATTTGCTGTGTTTGTGTACATTATATATTATATATTTATTTATATTCTGTTACCTATTTACATTAATGTAGGGACATTTGTCCTGGATCTATGTCTTTCTGAAGGGGATTTTTGCATAATGCTTTGAGAACATGGAGGCATATTCTTCCCATGTGCTGTCTGTGGATCCTGGAAAGATTTAGTCATGAACTTCAGTATTTGAATCATCCCGTGGAGTCAATGGTCAATCTATGTAGCTAAGGATGAATAAAAGTCCTTGCAGGAATAGAGCTAAGAAGCCTCTCAGAGATGGTGTCTTTACATAAAATGTTTGGAATGCTTATGAAATAAATCATAACTTTGTGTTTTGTTTTCCCTCTTTGCAGGCCTTGATCTACCAGGGAAATTTCTCTTTGCAATCTTGACTCTGATGACGCTAATTGCCAATCTGGTATTTATAGAGGAAGCACTCTACATCTACAGGAAAATCCCCTCCTCCAAAAGATCAATTATAATTTGGGTTAATGCTGCAGCTCCAGTAAGTTATCACAGAAAAGAGATAAAATTAAATTTTGAAAATTGGGGTTTCCCTGAAAATCCACACGAACCTGCTTTTTCTCTGCCCTTTGTACAACCCTCGTCCCTTTCTCTGTAGGTGATCGCTACTACTTCATGCATTGGCATGTGGATTCCTCGCTCAACGATGTTTACAGATTTCACAGCAGCAGTGTGAGTATTCTGCTTGATTCTAGACAGTTGCCCCAAACCCTGAATTTCTTCCCTTTAAACATCTGCCGCTCTTGGTAAACACAGTCATTTTGTAAATTTAACAATTTAGTAATTTTTGGTTTGAGTTGAAATCTCTTGGCAGCTCTTTTCTGGGAGGTAGAAAATACCGAAGTAGTTTCCAGTGCTACAGTCCCCTAGTGTGTGAACCTCAGTATGAAAGATCTGTGACTTGCATGTAATTGATCCCTCGGATTGACAGTAGCTTTGAAGCAGTACTCTTTCTTTCCTCTCTCTGTGTGTCATGTGGAATGAGACTCTGACCTGTGACTTCTCTGTGCTTTTACTAATGATGAGCTGTGGAGGTCTATTATTAATGGTGGCAACTGAGCCTCCGATGAGTATATCAATGTAAAAATGTTCCACGGTTGTCCTGATGAAAGCACTTTCATGACAGCTCTGACACGCACAGAGAAGAATGGAGAAATGTAGTCCTTGCTTTCTGGAGGTGATGGCGCGGCCCTGGTAGGCAGAGCCAGGTGGGGGGATGCTCTGGCCTTGGGCACTCCACAGTTGGTTTTGGGTTGATTTTGGAACCCGCTGCAGGATAGTTAACACAGATTGTCATTAATAGCCTCACCCATTGTCACAGTAGAGTAAAAAAGGAGGGAAAACACAGCAGTACGGAACACCGTGAGCATGCAGCAATTTGTGCAGGTAGTGCAGATTACCAAAATCTTCCAAGGATCCAGTCCTATGGCACATTGAGCCTATCTGCATCCCCCCTCCTCTCTTGTCCAAGCTACAGGTTCCCATCCCCTCAATTACATCCACTTCCACACACAGTTTCCAGCTGCACAGCAAGCTCCTTTGAGGAGACAGTGCAGCTGAAGAGGACCTCTTTTATTTGGTGAGACTGGATTTCAGTGAATCAGTTCCCTAAATCAGTTTGAGACATGGGAGGAAAGTGCGGTTGCACAATCTGTAGTTCCTGGGATGGGTTGGGAATGTGCAGGTGGTGAAGGCAGGAGAGGTGGGGCTGTGGCAGTCAGTGCTTGGATCAGCTTTGGTTGCAGAGGAACCACACCCTGACTGCAGCAGCCCATACAATGATAGCAAGAGATATATATATATATATATATATGTATGAACCTAGCCACGTTTGTCGGTGGTGGTTGGTCGATTTGTTGTTGTTGTTTTTTTTTGTTTGTTTGTTTGTTTGTTTTAAAGGAAGAATAGGTCTTGTTCTGAAAAGTTTGGACCAGTCAGGACTAAGTAATAGATAGAAAAATATGGCCATAATGACTTGGGCCAGAGAAGCCATTGCTTTCGGTGGCTCTGCCACCAGCCACAAGCGCAGCTAGTCTGTACCTCAGTTTATTCCCCTTTTGGTGAAGTTTAAGGCAGTTCTGGTCCTCCAAGGTGATGCAAAACTGAAGTTTTTTCACAGGTAGTGCTACGATTTCTGTTGCTTGCAAAGTGCAAACTGTAAAAACCCTTGACAGAAGGTGGCACTGGCATAAAAGAAAGATACAAGCAAGTTCAAGCCATCATTTTCGTCCTCTCCTAGATTTTTCGCCATAGTTATCCACAAGTTCCTGCTGATGATGATTAAGGAGTGCGGAGGTCAAAAGCTGCTCCTCAGGCGGTTTGAAAATGATCGCTTCAAGATCAGCACTGGTCCCTGCTGCTGCTGCTGCCTTTGCCTCCCTCGTGTGCGCATCACTAGGTGAGTCGCCCTTTAAGATTTCCCAGCTGGAAAACGGCTGCTGGAATTCAGCCAACTTGGCAAGGCCAAGCTTACAGCAAAGGGCCTCCCTTGCTTCCCGAAAGTCAGTCTCCAGCCGTCTCTTTTAAATGCGGCCATCACTTTGGGGCTGTACGCCTCCACTAATTTATTTTGGTATTATAATGCAGAATTTTGCATAAGAGTCGAGAGCATGAGCTCTCTCAGTTTAATCCAGTGCAGTGTTTCAACTTGCAGTAATGTTGAGCACTGTGGCATCTCCCCAACTAATCCCATTCTCTTTCAAGAAAACATTTCTGCAGTAAGAAGTGTGTGTGGGAGGAGGCATTTCTACTCTAGAAAACCTAATAATTGAGATTTCAGTTACTTTTCATTCCAGAAGGGAACAAATGTCTCCGAATGGAATATTTTTCTCAAGCAGGATTGTCAAATTGAGGCTGTATTGAAATAAATTTCTCCTACTTTGATAAAATTGAAATGTTTCATTCTGATTTTGACTTCAGAACTACTTCAGATTAAAATAATTTTTAGAACAAAAAGTAGATTTAATTCCCAGAAAGTTTTGATCTCAATGAAACACCATTGTCTGGTGAGTTAAAAGCAATTTGTTTCTTCTTTTAAACTTAGTATTAAAGCACTTTTGAGAAGTGGGGTGAGGATGGAGATCTGCACCTGTAGGAGCCAATGTGCTTTAACATAAACCCTGCTTCCTTTGAGCATTGCCTGGTGGAGCTTCTGCTCTGGCTAGTGTCACCCTGTCATTTACATATTGCTCTGCAGCTTGGAAGCCTCATGTATTTCCCAGGGCTTTCCTACTGGCACGGAGTATGAGAATGTTTCTCTCATTAAAAGCAAAAGCTGAAGGACTGAATGTGCAAGACAGAGACTTTTCTATGAGGGACTGGACATTAGTGTCGGAGGGACCTTGGGGATTTCATGATCTGATTAAATGAAAGCAGCAAACAGAATGCAACTTGGCAGTTTGTGCTGCTGCTTTTGCAAAAATTCTTATTTTTATTGTAACAATTATTCCTTAAACTGCTTCTTGAAGTATTAGAATTTAAACTCTTATTTCCATAATTTATTTAAATGGAATAACAGTAAGTATTTACATGGAGGAGGCATCAAGAAGAAGAGGTAGTAAACCAACTGAAAAATATACCTCCAAAAATGGATGTAGTTCAATGACATAAAACCAGCAACTACTGATATGGATCTAAAAGACTTCCAGTTTTCATGGGCATTGTTTTAGGTGTGTTTCAGCAGAGCTGAAGAAATGCCATGGGACAGATCTGTGCTATAGATCTAACATGTCACCGGTATATTTGTTTTTCTTTCCATATCTGTCACCCTCTGTAGAGGTTGTGGTATCTGGGAGCTTGGGAGAGGATCCTCTACTCACCCTCCTGTTGATCAGTCCAGTGACAGCTTACCCAGGATGATATTAGCTGATATCAACTCCTTTCAGGAGCTAGGTAGTTCCTACTACTGCTGGGAGGAAGGACAGCTGTCTGTATTTTTGCTGTGCAAGCAGGCTTAGGGCTCCTTCTCCAGCGTCTGTAGCAGCAGAAGGCCCATCTGCTGTCTCTGCTTCTGACTTCTAGCCTTTTCCCATTGCAGTGTACAATTTTTTTAAATATATGAGCAACCTATACCAGAGAAAGGTCGGTCTGATATTCCTCTCATAGGTATCTCCTGGTGAAACAGGGAGCTACTCCAAGGGAGGGATTAATTCTTTAAAAAAGCCATGTGCTATCGAGCAGTCCTGGGAAAGCTAACAAGGTACAGTAGACAAATGAGGCAAAGTAACGAACCATACAGTGGGGAGAGACGTAGCAGAAGAGGTCTGATGGTTAAGACAGACCTGCATCAACAAGGAAGACAACTCCTGGTCTAGCAGAGACTGCCCTGTTTGTCATATTATTCTTTAAAGCCCATTTGGGAACAAAAATTATCTGAAAAGGCACATGCACTAAATGGCTGGCCAGTTGAAGGCCCTTCCATGTGTAGGGAAACTAAGGAAATCCTGAGCTGCTCTGCTGGCCTTTTGCGGTTGGCCAAGTGAAATATCTTTTCTCCTGCTAGAGTACAAAGGAGCAAAACCAGGTGCTTACATGGCAGCATTAGTGACACACTGAAGAACTACCAGTCCTGTCACGTAGGTCTATATGATTCCCTTTCTTGATCTACCACAGGGCTAGGAAGTGTCTGAAGAGGAAAGCTAAATTGCCCAATTTCATCAGAAAACTGAAATAGTAAGGCAACAACGCAAGAGAAAGTGTCATTATTGTTCAGAAACCAATTATGCTGCTACTGGCTCTCTGGTTAGCTTTGAGGAAGAGAAATACATCACGTTTTGCCCAGCTTTCATTAGTATGTACTTGATACAGGACAGAAAAAGTACTATTTTGGTAGAGACTTTACAAAATAAACATGGGGTAATTCTTGAAAAGATTTTCTAATCTTGAAGCTGTTCCTCCCTGGTTTTTAGCCACGTGCTACAGGACTGGAAAAGTTTCGCAGTTGACAGTATCAAAAAATGTTATTAAGGTTGCTAATAAGATTTTTGCCTATGTGATTATGTGATTTTTTTTTTTTGGCTAGGCGAACCCTTTTTTGGCTGAAGCTGGGCACCTTTCAGTTTGCTTTCCTTCGACCTGTGCTGATGTTTTTATCAATAGTGCTTTGGACTAATGGCATTTACACCCCTTACAATGTAAGTAAATATTTGAACTGGAGATGGTTCACAAAATCCATAGATTTTATGGCCGATGTTAGTATCTTAGCCTGCAACTAAACTGAAATCTGGGTGCACTTCCAGGTGAGTCCTTCCTGTATTGTTTTGAGACCCTAAGCACATAATATTTGCCTTCCCCCCAGACTCTCCATTTCCTGTCTTGGCTTGGAAAGAAACTGGGCATCAGGGTGGGCTGGACATCAGATTATGCTCCAGCATGTTTCCCAGCTTGTGTGGTTAGAATAGCAGGACTGCAGGGTGCACTGTGGGATGTGCCTGCCCTGTGTTTTATAAGGCACATCCTTAAGAATCAAGTGTGTGCACTGGCATGTAAACACAAAGCCTAATTCTATGATTTTCTGCAAATCATGGTGATTTTTATATCTGTGCAAAGTGGAAAATATAGCACTGTGCTTCTGCTCTGTACCATGTAAGCAGCAAGATGATGGAGAATTCTGTAATGGCTAATAATTTTGCACCTTGTGGATAACTCAGATTAAAAGTAATACTTTTTTCTGTTGTTTCATGGTCTAAAATAAATTACCCCTCTGAGATGTCACACTGAATATGCTCTCATGAGCTGCTGAGCATTCCCAGTTGTTGCTGGGGTCAGACTGAGGGGTTATGTCACTTGTTACCTTCCCAGGCAGAACAGATTGGCATGTCGGTGCCTGCTGGGCGCGAGCACTGTGCTAGCACTCCGGTTGGTTCTGTGTGGTTTCCCCTTGCAAACCCCAGCAACGGCTGCTGCCATCAGCTTTCATGGAGACAGAAACAAGCATTTTAACATCTTCATCATCCGGTTCACAATTTCTTCCTGGAAATATAATAGTAAAATGCACTGTAAAGTTTTATAGGTACGCTTGTTTGATTTGCTTCTCAGTTATCTCCCAAAGGAGCTGCAATATGGATTAGCTGCTTCGTTGGTGTCATCACCATTATTGCTCTGTGGCCAGTTGGAATCATGTTTCAGCAAGTTAGGACTCTACTCATCTGTAAGAAGATCATCCCAAAGTTCGCTCTTTATCAGGTGAGACGTTTAATATTTCTGATAAGAATTTCTCTTAACTGCAGGTGTAACACTATCTCTCTGTTTCTTGGTCCTTTGTTGAAAAGTTATAGTATTGTTTTTCCCATTAAATGCAGTGTGCAAAGGTGTATTTTTACCTGATTAAATCTGCATCCCTTTGAAGCACTCTCCTTGGCTTCTGTTGGGTTTTACCTTGAGCCATTTTACCTCTCGTCTCTCAGGAGCACTGGAGGTGTGAAAGCCACATCCATTCAACTTCAGGCAAATGAAATCAAAACAGCACCTTCTGCAGGGCTGGAAGGAAGCTTTCTATCCTGAAACACAATGTTAAAATGCTGGTGTGCACTTTTAAATACTAGGAGAGGATGTGGAGCATTGTGTGGGTGGCTGTTGTTTGAACTGTTTCAGCGTGTCATAATGTTCTGTTTTGCCAATATTTTTCTTAGCTATTCTGCACTTTAGAGTTAGATGATAATGAAAATACTGGCTGGGAATCATTAAGCAGTAAGGAACAGAACCAGATAGGTCAGATTGAAAAAGCCTAGGGCCACCCTCATTCACATCACCCTGAAGAGAATACAACAGAATCCTTGGATATGCATCGTTCTTGAACGGGGCATGTAGAAAAGCTGGTGCACTAAGGTCTCTGTTAAGTAAATTATTAAACATTTATAAATGCAATAAACAGGATAGTCATATCTGCAAATCTGCATTAGGGTGAATCCAGGTATAAGATGGCAAAGTCTCTTGATGTGAGCGTTTATACTCATGCAGTTACACCAGCAGCTAGAGAGACACTTCGATATCTTCAAGGCAGCGAAGGCCTGATTCAGCAAATAGCAGGTAATAAGAGACATCAGTGATGGTTGCTGAAGCGAAGCTCTGAAGAGTCCTTCATCCTTTCTGGCAAAGAAACCAATCCCATTTAAGTTGGGGAGCACCACATCTCCCTGCTGTGGCAAAAAGAGGAGACAACAGAAAAAACATTCTTTGAGTCCTTCCTCCACTAAGGGAGACCATAAACTCATCAATTAGATTAACAGGAAGTTTTAAAAACATTGTTACCTATTATTCAGAGCTCAGTTATTATTTAAAATCCCAGCTGGGACCTCTGTATATTGCAGCTCTCAAATGAAGGGCTGAGAAGAAACACTTTTCAAACAGAGGTTTAATTTAACACTCCTGTTCAGAGCAGTATCATCCTGTCCTAAAGGCAAATCCTGCAGAACGGCAGGCAGCCTGCTGGTGGGTGAAAGGAGAGGGACGGCAGGAAAGGAGAAATGAGGTGAAAGAGTGTCTGTTATGAAAGCAGAATTGTTGTGTGAAATATAAACCTTTTCCTGGTAGCTAAGGCTTCTGTTTTCTCTTTCTGGTGCAGTTTATCCTCATTCTGAACCACCTGCAGGCAGCTATTATCAACATCTTGGCCATGCAAAGAGTTATACCCTGTGCTCCACCACTCTCCTCTTCAGCAAGAGGAGCATGTAAGTTCTTTTGGGAAGGATGTTGTTAATTTACATGTAAAAGTGCCAGTTCAGCTTTGGTAACTTCAGCATCTGGTGTTTCCCCAAAATATTAATTTCCTGGGATCATGTAGCTTTTGGAGAATCTCAGCTTTTACTAAAAACCAATAACAAATGTTTTATAGCTGTTATAATAACAGAGAAAAAATTGATAATGAGAAGATTTGGAATCAGAAATGAGAGGAGAAGAAATCAGCATGCATAATTACTGCTAAAGCTGTTTTGAATGCATAACTTATTGCGTGTTTGTTGATGGGCAATGCTCTGTAACTTATTTTATTGCCAAGTGTGGGAGACAGTTATGGGGACAGGATAGTAAAGTTTGTTCCTTTTGCACAGATGAAAATAAATAAGCCAGGTATCCACTTTATGTCTGGTAGTCATTTGCCCCTTTCTGGGGCTTTTCGTTGCCTTTTTTTTTTTTTTGCCTTTTTTTTGGCAGACACAACCCAGCAGCTCCTCATCATGGAGATGTTTCTCATAACCCTGATCTCAAGAGTGGTCTATCGGAGAAGATGTGATGATCTGGAGCCTCCAGAGTGTATGGCTGAAGAAGCTGGTGACAACAAGCAGACTCCTAGGATTATCATGAATGGTGCAAGTAGCGAAGATGGGTTGCCGAGAGTTTAGGAGCCCTCTGAGTTCCTGTTCTGCAGGAGCTGGGAGCTCAGCTGCAGCAGCTTGTATGTTCTTGCACTGCAAATAGCCACTGTCCAGGTTGGAACGACTTCTGACATAAACACCTGTGAGCTATAGTACTGAAAGGACCACTAGTAGAAATATAATGCTGTTTATTCTCCAGTGATACATACATGGTGTGTTTTCATACCATGTAATTTAGTAAGATTTCTTACCATGTACTTTTATGCTGTTATTGAGCATTATTTTTTAGCTATTAGAATGGCTATGCTTTGGAGTTAATCCAGAGTCCTTCTTCTTCATCTCTTTTGACTTTTATTTCATTTCACCCTGGATTGCTGTCATATGTCCAACACAGCATTTTCGCATCCTACCCCATTAAAATTTATCAGCTCTCACTGTATGCTACAAGCTCACCATAGCTAATTCTGATCAGTAAATACATTTGCATGTGTTTGTTCTGAAATCCCAAAGCCTGTCTGGGCTCTCCACCTTCATGAATGATGATTTCTTTAGGGCAAGACTTTTTACATTCCTTGGCAATTCACCTCCGGATAAACACACAGTTGCTGTTTGTAGATATGTGACTGGCAGATGTTCTTCCCAGGGACAGCAGATTCTCTGTCACTGGCCTGGGAAAAGAAAGTAGGAGTCTGAGATGTCTTCTGCCATAACTCTATGATGGTACGTGGTGCTTGGTTCTCTGCTTGGGAAATGGGAATAATGATGCTCAGGATGCTTGCACTAATGGTGTCTGTGAGGAGAAGAGCTATGGAAAGTAATCTCTTATTTTCTTTTTTCTTTTTTTTTTTTTTTAATTTTTAGTTTACAAGGAATTTTTTAAATACTTTTTGTTTGGGGATTGGTGGCAAATGAAATATTCTGAAAACAGCTGGTGAGCAATCTGGAAGTGTAAAAGGAAGCTGAATTAAACAAAATGGTTTTTTTCTTTCTGAATGAGGCCAGAAATAGTATTTTTTAACAATAGGATTCCATTTTAGTAGAAAAATGGAGTTGTTGTTTTTTAAGTCGTTGAAACAATTTTTATATTTATTTTTTTTAAGCAGACAGCCTGGGAAATTTAATGGATTCATGAACTTATGACTGTGAGAGAATCTACACTTTTCCATTGAAAAATAATTTAGGCAAAAATTTTTACTCTGCATTAGAGTGTGTCAGTAGAATTAACTGGGATCAGCTGACATATTCTTAACATGAGAAATCTTCTTAATGTATTTTAACATTATGGGTATTAGCATATTCCTAATGTTACTTTATATCAGTGTAGTCTAGGACACAGGTATATTTGTAAACTTGCAGAACAGTACTTAATTTCACAATGGCATTGGGAATGGCTGGCTGTGAGTTTGAGCAGATTCAAAGCCAGAAAATAAAATATTTTGAATTGGTAAGGAATCTTTGTGAATTGCTGTGGAAAAGACTCTAATTACTAGAACAAACGATGTGGCAGACACATGGTGTGAACTGCGGGGTTGTCCTACGCAGGGACAGGAGTTGGACTCTGATTCTTGTGGGTCCCTTCCAACTCAGGACATTCTATGAGCTGGACTCTGATCCTTGTGGGTCCCTTCCAACTCAGGACATTCTATGATTCTAAATGAGACACGTGAGCACTACTGGAATATGTTTTCTGTAGCTGTTCTGAGAGGGACATGCCCTGCTGGGTGGGATCTGTGGTACAGAAGAGCAGATCCATCTGCTGCACATGGACAGTGCGTGTGGAGCCAGGTGAAGCATGCGGAGAAGTGGTTGGTCTCTGCAGGTCCAGCGAAGGCAGCTGCTGGCGCACAGCGAGAGCCTTCACCCATCACTGCGGGTCTGGTATCTGTCGTGTCTCTGAAGTGCCCGTTAAACAGGTCTTGTAAACATCAGTGTGGGCATGATTTAGCCACAGGTATCATCACTGGCTGGTTTGGTTTTGGGTAGAGATCTGATATTTGTTGTGATCTTTGTCTGACATATTTCAGTAATAAAATGTACTGTGGTGACTGTTGAGCAGACTTCAGATTTGGCAGGAAGGACATTCCTTTTTACTATGTACAGTCATGGAGGTCTCGTTCTAAAAATAACGTGCTTGCAATGAACCCTTTTCAGAGCAAAATTTGACATACTTAACCTGAAATATGCGCCTAAGAGTTTTCCTGAGTTACATCTTATAAGAATGCAGCGGAATGTATGGGTCTTATTGTTACAATTCTTTTTTTCTTGGAGCTTTTTAAATTAATAATTTCTTCCCCAGCTCTGGCTCAGATCAATAGCTGCAGCCTGCCTAGTCTAGGTGCAGCATCCAGGTAGATGTCTTGGAGCTGGCAGCCAGGAGCAGCAGGTGGCCTGCACTGCCGTGCATTCATTCAGGTGCTCTGGAAATGAAAGCATTGCAAATCACAGCCTCCAGGTTGGATCTTAGGTAGTCTGAGTATGAAAAAAAACCAAACAAACCAGGAAGCCGGAAATTCCCCCTGTCTCAGTTCTGATAAGGATCCCTTTCAGGTCAGTGAAAAAACCTCACTTTCAATTATGTATTTGTGATTAAGGCATCCGAAAACATTTTATGAAAGCTAGAAGATAAATTTAACAACTCATTTTATACAGCTGCTGTAAAGTAAGGTATGTTAAGGTGAGCGCATAACATTTATGCTATGTTTGCTTGAGATTATCATGTGAGGAAGGGTAAAGGTAATTTTATCAGTGTCTTTTGTGATGGTAAAAGGCATCAACAGCATTAAATAGAAAAATAAGCATACACAGAGATGCGTGATCAAAGGTTACAAGAGTTTCATGAGAACACAGGGGAAAAAATAGTTACATGTTTTGGGTGGCCATGTGCTAAGGATGTGGTGTGAAGGTGACCGCTAGCCATGAAGCCTCCTGGAGCGTGACACAGGGATGTGCAGCATGAGCAGCACAAGTACAAGGAGTGGAGAATGAACGCAAGCACCTTGTAAAAGTTGCAGGAGCGGGCTGGCAAACAACAGCTGCTCAGCACTCTTCCATCTGTCATTCACGCTATTATTTTTAAAACAACACTAACAGAGGGCCTCCTGTTCCAGAAGAGCATGGTGCAGGCTTCTCTTGGTTGCAGCGTGGGCAGCACTGGAACCTTGAAGAGGTCCCCCCAGCAGACCTCCTGTCATTCCCTAGGTACGGCAGCAAAGAATGTATTTAAGTGTGTGCCTTTGCGTTTTACATGTTTCAGCAGCAAAGACCTAGCGACTTAATACCCAAAAGATTTGTTTCAGGTGCTAAGAAGGTTGCTTGGCTGATTATAGACCTTTCTGTCTCTGCATCTCCCCTCCTGCCTGTTCCTGCACCCTCATACTTGCCCCTGCCTCATTCTCCCTGCTCAAGAGAAAAAGCTGGAGTGCTCCTGGGGCTGGACTCTGTGAGGCGGTGCAAGGGTGTCAGTTCACGCCTCCAGACCCAGGTCAGCCAGACGATGGATCATTCTTTCTACGCAGTGTCTGTTCCCTAAGAAGGGCCAAGAAAACAACACAAAAGAGTACAAGAGCTGAACTGTGATCTCATGGTTCCCAGAGCTAGAATAGGGGAAGAAGTAACACAACAAGGATACAAACAAGGGTAAATTGAGCAAGTTTGGGAATAGGCAGATTTCATGTAAGCAGTAGAGAAGCCCAGAAGAAGACTCATGGATAACTGAGAGAGGAAGACAGCAGCCATTTGATACACAGCTAATGAAAATGCTGGAACAGCTCAGTTACAACGAGTCCACCTATTCAACACATTGACGCGTGGCTTCCTTATTCTTTTTAACAAGGTTTGACTGCTGTGATAGTTTGAATGCTACCACTTTTACTGACAGACATCCACGTGTTCCTTCAGGACAGTTCATGAATCCGCTTGCACCTCCCTAGCTCCCAGGTAAAAGGGATCACTATTTTCAGGGCACAGTTTGTGGAGGAAGAGGATTAGATAACAAACTGATTTTTTCACTACTTTAGATCCTTTTAAAAGTGTTAAATAGATAATTCTAACAGTTGTTTGAACCTAGTGAGCATGATCGTCTTTGTTTTAGCAAAGGGAAACTGAGGCAGGGAAATCTAGAGATCTTGCTCAATGCCACACAGAGGAACTTTGTATCAGCTAGGATCATACTGCAGAAGCTACCCAGTCTCACCCCCTTGCTCTGAAAAATAACACCTCTTACATGTGGTAAGATCACAAATTAAGCTAAGAGTGTCTTGAGTTAAGTAATAGTTAGGTGAGTTAGATAATGTGTTCACCAGAACAATGAAATGAGTTGCTCTTGGTTTTCATAACCTCATTTGAGTAAGAGCTACAGGTCAGAGCGTCTCTTCATTGGTTGTGGAATTGGTGTGAAGAACAGATCTAGGTATCCTTGACTTGCAAGAGGAGGTATGCAGAATATCTTAGACTATTTGTCTCTGCTAAGGCACGCCTTAGTATAACTCCCCACAGATCATCATGCAGCCTTATTAGTAGATATGCAAACACTCTTCATTCTTCTCAAAATCACAGTTCCTATTAACATGTGTATACATAAAGACAATCAAAATGGCACACTGAAAGTGCTCAGAACTCTATTTTTGAAGAATAATTTTTTGTGCCGTTTTTATATTCTTCTTACCCTTTCTTTACATTCAAAAACCTTGTTATGGCTGTTGTGATGCTACTTGCTGCCAAATAATCAAGCAGTTGGTGTGCTAGCATAGCACTTGAGGGCACAGGTGCTTTGTGACCTGCCTAAGGCAGCATGAAGTCTCTGAAAAATCTTCTTCAAGCAAAGAAAAGAAATCCTTCCTGCAGAAAGTCCACTGAAGAACAGGAAGGAGATTCTATTGAATAATTTTTACATTTTTTGTGGGAGAAATCAGACTTAAATTTTGGCAATATATTGGATGTTCTGGGTCAGTTCTAGGGAGAGAGAAAAATTGCCCAAAGGCAATTTCCCTTTCGTTTGTGGATGTCTCTTCCCTTCAGAACTACAAACAGGCTACCTTATTTAAGACCTGACTGCCCAGTACCCATTAAGGTCACAGCACATGTAGGAAACTAAGAATAGCATAAAGTTACTTTTTTTTTTTTTCTTTTTTCCCCTTTAATGCAATTTGGCAGCTGAAAAAATGCCAGTTTCCCCTTTAGAAATTCTGGAATCTAAGGCATAGTTTTTGTTGAGGCTGAAGTCAGTTCAGACATCTAAGAGAGCTGCTGAGCTGTGAGAAAGCACTGCGAAACATTCTGCAAAGCAGAGCCACGAGAAGGAAGGTAAGATTGCTGGCAAAGGGGTGAGTGTTGACACAGGGTTAGCTAGCAGCTCAATGGCTCTTGAAGAGAAAGACCAACATGGAAACCATACAGAAACCTATGGAAAGCAGCCTGAGGATGGCAGTTTAGCAATGTCAATGATCATCCTGTTCCAACCCTTCCCTTCTTGGCTGTGGGCTGCCCAGCCAGCAGTGACTCCTTGGGTGCCTTATCAGGGTGGCAAGTGCTTTTGTTTGTTAGCTCTACCTATGTATCGTGTATATCGGCCAATAAATCAGGAGTTTTACTCTCTTGGGCTCTGAAATCCTTTTTGTAGTGTCTTTGTATGTAGCAAAAAACACACGAATGAACTGACCTGGGGCAGGAGGAAGTTACAAAACGAAGGCCAACTATTCAGTGTAGGCAGCACCTCCTCTTCTATCACCTATTGAAAATCACTGCCATAAAAAGCAAAAGAAGGGTTAGAAATAGCATGAAAACAACAACAAAGTTTATGTTCATCCTTTAGTGCAAATTACTGAAAAAAGGTGAGTTTATGTGTCTCCTTGTAGCCTTTCCATACCCAGCCAGCAAAGGGTGTGAGCTAATTGTTAAATTCAGTTCAACAAGTTCCTCATTAGGGGGAAATTACCTGAGTTTGAAATCTGCTAATTTTCCAATCAGGGTGAGTGTTTGCACTTGTGATTTGGAAATAATTAACACATGGTATAACATAAAAACCTATGTAAAGGCTAATGGTAGAAGGACTGATTTCCTCGGCATGAAAATGGTGTGCTTGGTTTCCTCAGAGCTCTATTACTATCCTTTCAGTATCAATATCTGTGGTGTAGGGTGTTCTAGTATTTATTTAGATTGATTCTCTGCAGAGTTGTACTTTAAAATTATTTTCCAGGGCTACGAGTACTTCTTTTTTATTATTTTGAAAGGTGCTGTGTTTATTTCTTCTTTTTTCCTGACAATACAGACTTTCCCACAGTTACTTGCTTTTATTATCTCTAAAAGGAGATCATAAACTGTCATTTTAGACTGGGGCTTTAGTATGAGTTCTGCAAATTTTAAAATGCACGTTCCCAGGAGAGCCATGTTCTGATCCTTAAGAGCATCCCTAAGAATGTGAATGCTCTGTAGTATTTATAAAGAAAGGATGTCCAGGTCGGACAACTAATTAGGAAAGCAGATGCATACATGGGAGAAACAAATGGAGCTGGAAAGCACAAAACAATTTTTTATTTTAAAGTTTCAGCTATTAAGTATAACCCTGATCATCCTCACTTCTATGTATTATCAGATAATATTAGCTAGTCTAACCCAGATATTCTTTCTGGTAAACAATGCTGCTCTTACACCTTAGAGCATGGCACTAGTACAACTCAGTGCTTTAGTGACCTCTCACCGCAAAGCGTGCAAGGGAGAGGAGCGATTTAATCTCCTGTAGCTGAGACAACTCCACCCAAGGGTGTCGATAGCCCCGTGGCTGTGGGCACACTGTGGCTTGTTGACAAGGAGGGTGTGACTTGGCACCTACAGACAAGAAGAGCCCACTCCATGTGCATGGGTAGCGTGCAGCAGAGCTCAGGTGTATTGTCTGGACTAATGTCTAGTTAAGAAGCAATCCAGTTTTGGCCACAGGTACAGTGACACAGAGCACGGCATGTGAGCTCTGCTTGCCCATGATCAGCACCTGGAGCTTTTCATTGCCTTTTGTCACCATATTGCTTTTAAATCCATGAGACCTCCAGGAAGAGCCTCCCACAAAAACAAACAAACAAACCCCAAAGAAAACAACAACAACAAAACAAAAACAAGCCAGCATAGGTAAGGTAGCTTTAAATGGCATCTGATCTACCAAGGCTTCGTCAAGCAGCACCCGTTAGGCAGAAAGGCTGTCCCACGAAACCCTAGGAGGGAAACATGGCTCTTTCTGCACAGGCTTGTCTTCTCACATGCCCACAGATATCTATGGCAGATGTTTGCACTGAGATAGGAATTGTGATTCAGGTGTATGTGAGTCAACACTTGGGAATTCTCTTACTGGATTAATATCTCTGACTTAGGTAACCTGTTTTGAACACTTCTAGTATCTTGATTGTATGGAGCTTCCTCTTCTCAATGCATTTTTTTTGCATGTAAATAGAGATTGCATTTCTTCTTTCACAGAAGATGCATTTGAGATTTGTGTCTATGCTGATCAAGGAGGATTCACACTGCCAGAAGTGCTACACACAGGTGGTATGGACCAGCATTTTCATGCAAGCTGATGACAACTCCCTTTCTTCGTCAGTATTGATTTTTATAAGCTTTTTTAAAGTTTTGCTTATAAATTGAATTACTGTTGCTTCTGAAATTCTGAACTGGTGGAAAGGTGATGGAACAACTTGTCCTTGGTGCCATCTCAAGGCATATCAAGGATAAGAGGGTCATTAGGGGCAGTCAACATGGCTTCACCAAGGGGAAGTCATGCTTTACCAACCTCATAGCCTTTTATGAGGACATAATCAGGTGGACAGATGATGGCAAAGCAGTGGATGTGGTCTATCTTGACTTCAGTAAAGCATTTGACATCATCTCCCACAGCATCCTTGCTGCTAAACTGATGAAGTGTGGTCTAGACGATCAGGTAGTGAGGTGGGCTGTGAACTGGCTGAAGGAAAGAAGGCAGAGAGTTGTGGTCAATGGGCCGGAGTCTATTTGGAGGCCTGTATCTAGTGGAGTGCCTCAAGGGTCAGTACTGGGACCAGTACTATTCAATATATTCATCAATGACTTGGATGAGGGAATAGAGTGCCTTGTCAGCAAGTTTGGTGATGACACCAAGCTGGGAGGAGTGGCTGACATGCCAGCAGGCTGTGCTGCCATCCAGTGAGACCTGGACAGGCTGGAGAGCTGGGCAGGGAAAAATTTAATGAAATACAACAAGGGCAAGTGTAGAGTATTGCAACTGGGCAGGAACAACCCCAGGTTCCAGTATAAGTTGGGGAATGACCTGTTAGAGAGCAGTGTAGGGGAAAGGGACCTGGGGGTCCTGGTGGACAGCAGGATGACCATGAGCCAGCACTGTGCCCTTGTGGCCAGGAAGGCCAATGGCATCCTGGGGTGGATTAGAAGGCGGGTGGCTAGTAGATGGAGAGAGGTTCTCCTTCCCCTCTACTCTGCCCTGGTGAGACCCCATCTGGAGTATTGTGTCCAGTTCTGGTCCCCTCAGTTCCAGAAGGACAGGGAACTGCTGGAGAGGGTCCAGCACAGGGCAACAAAGATGATTAAGGGAGTGGAGCATCTACCTTATGAGGAAAGGCTGAGGGAGCTGGGTCTCTTTAGCTTGGAGGAGACTGAGGGGTGACTCCATTAATGTTTATAAATATGTAAAGGGTGAATGTCATGAGGATGGAGCCAGGCTTTTCTTGGTGACAACCAATGGTAGGACAAGGAGTAATGGGTACAAATTCAAACACCGGAGGTTCCACTTATGTATGAGAAGAAACTTCTTCTCAGTGAAGGTAGCAGAGCATTGGAACAGGCTGCCCAGGGGGGTTGTGGAGTCTCCTACTCTGGAGACATTAAAAACCCACCTGGACACATTCCTGTGTAACCTCATCTAGGTGTTCCTGCTCCAGTAGGGGGATTGGACTAGATGATCTTTTGAGGTCCCTTCCAAACCCTAACAGTCTGTGATTCTGTGACTGCTATTCTTATAGCTACTTTTCTATTGCTCTATTTGTGTTCACCTGCCTACTTTTGTTCATTACATCAGCTGCTGGTTCTTCTGTTCATCAGGAGGAATTGCTCACACCTGAACCGGTTGCTTTGGTTATAGGCAACACTTCCTGTGCCAAATCTCTAGAGCTGTGAAAGCATCTTCTTTTCTCTGTCTTGTACGGAGCATCACCCCTTGCAGTTCATATGTAATGTGAAAAAGAGAACGTGAGCAAGTGAGTCTGAGGAACTAATACATTAAAATTCCTTTTTTTTTGGATTGGAGATAATTGCTTATTTTTCTGAACTATTTATTTTCCCAGTGTTCCTTGTCTTTTACTTCCAAAAAGGATTAAATTTCAAGCTCTAGTCAAGTAACCCTTATTTCGCAAGAAATACATTAGCCATTTTGCTCTGTTTCTTACTGAAGGGCTATTGCATTACAAAAGACATACCTGGCAACTTTAGGCTGAATTTTTTCTGCAGCACCAGCTGCCTTGGGAGTTGCTGAAGAACACACACTGAAGGAGGAAGGAACATCAAAGCCTTCAGGTCATCTGCCTGACCAAGTCCTGCCTGTTGTCTGCATGGGAATCATGTTAAGGAGATAAAGCTCAACCAACCACTTCCTTCTTCTCCTTTCATCCTTTTGGTTACACGCTGCTTTCTACTAGGTAACCTCTTTGTGCTCCCTTCTTCCTTTGAAATTCTCTTCTCAGAGGCCTAAAGATGGCAGCCTCCTGGATGCAGACCACATGGGGAGAACAGCCCATTCCACTGAAATGGGAGATGTCTGATGACGTCCCCTGGTAAGGTGCCACCTTGTTTGGCTGCCTGCTGGGGCCTCAAGGCTGCTCTGAGCCCTCAGCTAAGTGGCTGTGAGGTTCCGATGCTCTTTGCTGTCAGTGTAATTATGTGTCAGAAAATCAGCCAGCTTCAGGAAGCTAATAGTCGTCTCTTAAAAATAGTAATGAGTTAAATGTCAGTTGTTTTCTTACCAGAAAATTGTGGATGTCAAATGTAAATTACTTTGCTACCCAGCAGTACCAGAGAAAAAAAACAACAACAAAATCTCTTGGTGATTTTCCCAACGTGTGTGCACACACAAATCCCTCCTATAATTTCTCTATTTTTAACCACTTACGTGGCTTTAACTGAGTGGCATGCAAAACTCGCATCAAAGACATATGAAGTAACATATGTACACTAAGCTGAGCATGCCAAATGAAGGTTCTTGGGAGTTATTTATGTGCAATCCAACATAAAAACTATTTGACTGTAATTTTTACACTGATATTTCCAAATCACCGTCGGGGCCACCAAGCCATCCTCTGTTTTTTTATGTAAATTGCCCTGTTGATAAGTATTGGCCAAACAGCCCTTCAAAGGGCACAGGCAGATCCTCCAGCTGCTGAACAGCCAAGGCAGCTCATCAGGTTACAAGGCAGAAGCCAGGTGGCATCAGAAACCAGCAAGCAGTTCAGCCTTGCTTCTGCTATAGGGTACCCTCAGCCAGAGCATCTTCAGTAAAACCATGTTCCTGAATCCCTTGCAAAGGAATGGATTACATTTTTTCTTGTGATGATTGTAATGGGATTTTGAATGGCTTTTGTAACATTAAAGAAGAGAGTGGTATCATACCAACATCCCCGTCATCATTTTTAGCCTGTCTTTCCCTCAAGGAAAAGAATGCTGACAAATGAAGACAGATTAAAAGGATTTAATTTGGATTTATCATTCTTAATTTTCTAGACTTAAACCCACCCTTTGAATGGCTCTTTCTGAGGAAGCAATCTGAATCCTTTATTAGTTTAATAGGATTTGGCTAATATTACTGACCTTATCTCATCCTCAAGCTGGATTTCCACCAATAGTCTAAACAGATTTCCCTGACACTAAGGCAAATCCTCTCTGTAAACAGTTGTAGCTGTCTGAGATAAGACTTACTACCGCTTACTACCGCTGCTTTCCCTCCATGTGAGTAAGCAATCTCTGTTGAAACCCTTTCATAAGGAGAGGTGAGACACGTGTGGGTTTTCTTAAAAATTGTCTCACTAATTACATCCAAACTTTCTTATCTTCTGTCTGTATTCTTTTGCCACCTGAAGTTGGGTGAAGAAGCTCTGTAGTTGTGCTACACAAAAAAATTTGCAGTGAGAGATGATTAGTAAAATTTGATCTACCACCCTCCCTCCTGTCTGAATTCCTGTATTCCTGGGAAGATACGGGCTGACTGCCCAGCAATGTGCAACTGCTGTCCCCATCCCTGAGCCTCTCGCAGGGTTTTCTGTCATTTCCAGCTATTGGGAGTAGCTGAAAATGGCAAGAATGTGCAATGCCGTCCTCTCCCTGCCCCTTACATCTCTTTCTGTTTGTTCTGTATTGCAGGTAGAACAACACCTGGGTTTGTATTCTACACTGTCCTTTCTTTCAAGTATTTTTTAGCAGAGAACAAATACCCATTTTGCTTTTCTAGGAAACATCCAGGAACACACTATGACAGATGCAAATTTTTAAAATGTTAAAATAATTATCAGAAAAGTAAAATATTTCTAATGGAAAAAATAACAAGCATCCCCCGTGATGTTCCCAATGAGCAAAGTGCCTCATTTTTTTTTTTTTTTCCTGATGCGTAACATCTGCATTGCATGTGTCCCCAGGAAAAGCCTGTTTGGTCTAGTCTTTGGTGATTCTATATGTCAGTACGAGCTAAATCAAATTAACCTGATTATTTTTTGCAGCTAATATGTTTGGCCTTTCATCTTGCATGTGCAGAGGTGAGTAACAGGGTAAGGGAAGCAGAGCTACTAGAGAAGTGTCAGTGAAGGAGGGCCAGTCACCAAGAGTTGTAATTCTCCAGCAGCCTCCATTGCAGAGGTTCCAGCATACTGCCATGGGAATAGCAAAAGAGGCTGGATTTTCTGTATGTTCCATGATGGTAAATACAGTTAATCCACATTTAATCTATTTTTATTCTACAGTCTCTCCAGGAGCTTTAGTACTACACCTTGAAAAGGAACTTCATTCCGCTCATGAAGTCAAAATCACTGTTTTTGAGATAATTCCCTGCTTTGATTCAAAAGGAAGAAAAAAGAGGAATATGCTAAAATAATGGTGTGTCACCTCCCTTCCTCCCCCTCCCATTTCCTCCTTACTTCACAAATGAGGAACTGAATGTAGCACCACAAGGTAGGTTATTTCACAGATGACAGAGTGACTATCACTGTTGAATGCTCAGTGACTCCACCTGAGAGTAAGTGGCCCCTAGAGGCTGAACCCACTTCCTCTTTCCTTCCCCAATAGCCCCATTACCAGCTACTGCAGTTGGAAGCATTCAGCGTAACATCTGGGGCAGCCAGATGTTCTGGAGAACAGAAATGCGAGGAATTCTTACATATAGGTGCTGCAAGTCGTGTTTTATCCATAGGCAGCCTCAGCTCAGCAGACTCCATCACTAGATGGCACACTTAAACAACGCACAGTGCTCCTTACCTGGCTCTGCAGGTGCTGGAGAGCTTCTCCCACGGGAGACAAGGGACTCTTTGATGTGCAGTCTAGTTCTGACGATATGGTATTTGTACTGCAGTTTCCTGCCTTCATTGCTAAGCTTACAATTTATTATTAGTACGCAAAGCTCAATTTCTTTGCTTTCAGTTACAGTTAAATTAGTTTTGCTGCCTTTAATGTTGGACGATGGCTTATTTTGGCTACTTTGAGGAATGTCTGCAAATAGTAACATGAACCTGGCTCGTCACTCCAGCAGCAGTCACACAGATGCAAGGTTAGGGGGATCTGTGATTTATTTGGTGGGGAGGAATAATGCATTGTGTGGTCCACCCTGGATATTCTTTTGAAATAACAATTTTTACAGAATATTTGTATCCCTTCCATCGTTTTACTTACACTAACCAAAATATTTAGTAGTAGTTACTGTTGTTATCACTGCTACCAGTAGCATAAGCAGTAAGAACGAAAATTGGGTTACCTTTTAACCATTCCTGTAGAGGAAAAATGTAAATCAAACCAGGTGATGGGTTCCAGTTTCAGCTGTCCTTGCTCAGATCCTACTGTATTAGTCCTGCCAGGTGGGCAAGACCTTTCCTTTACCATGTAGTACACCTTTGAGTTGCAAAGATCACAAATGCAGTGCAGTTATTCCTACTGCACCTTCAGCTCTGACCTTCAGCCTTGCCGGCTTAAGCTATATGCACATATAGCTCTTGAGTCCTACCCTTCAACTGGAGGCACGAGTGCTGGGGCCTTGGTTCTTCAGTTTGTCTTGAAGTCAACACCCTGCCTGGCACAAAGCAAAGAACTCCTGGGGGGCGCGTTTTTACAGCTGGCCAGGCTGAATGTGTCTACAGTTTTAAATCGGATTAGCATTTGTGAAGCAGATCTCCTAATTGTGTTTCTAACAATGCCTTAAGCTGACCAGGGGGCTGATCTCTGAACAGTCTGTCTGGATGATTTTTGGGGGAAGCTCAAGGGAGAGATGTGCTCCAGGAGTGTACCTAGGGCTCCTCAACTGCCAGCAGGCTTTCAGCCCACAGAACCAGCATAAAACTGGCAAAAAAAACAAAAAAAAGTGAATAATGGAGATATTGAGTCCTCATAACAAACTGTTGCATTTTACAGATTTAATCCTATGGTGCCAAATGTATGTGGAGACACAGTTCATGATGCTTAATGTGAAATTCCCCCCAGTCTTCATTTGGGAGTCCTTGAATTTGTTCATCACCAATCTCTATACTATATGCTGTTTCCTTCAAATTAAAGCCTTTAGAGAATTTTGCCATCAATGAGTGAAAACGTGCCCACTATGTGACATTTTTCTTTCCTCTCTTCTCTTTGTCTGTGTATGAAATACCAGTTGTGGCTGTTCCAGGGATTTGTTCTTCCACAGTGCTGATAGATATGGTACTAGACACAGGAAAAAAATGTATTTCATTGCATACAGAGAAGCGGCGTATCCCACTGCCTGACCTCGCTGTCTGTGGTGCCAAGGGCTTGGAGCACTTCAAAGCCATCTGCAGTTTGCCATCTAGGATGATGCAGTCATACAGAGTAGCTGTTTGGAATAGGATGTATAAAAATCCAAGCTCAATATGCCCTCTAGTGAGAGCCTTTTCCTTCCTTCTGATTAAAGAGGCACTGTCAGAACTTAATGTCCTAGTTTAGTCTCCCTTTAAATAAGAGCCTGCTGGTTCCACTTACTAGTGAGAAAAAAATTCTTCACCACTTCACACCAGCCCCTTCTGCTAGACAGCAATACTACCTAGTGATGCATGTTATCCAGCTCCATTTCAATTGCTGGTATGTCACAACTTCAGGCCCTGAATTCTTACTGCCTGGCAAGAAGAAAGGAAGCAGGGGCAGAGGGAGAGGAGGAAGAGAGCCAGGACTAGTGCTCACACCTGCGACCTTGTCTTAATGGGACATTTTTTCCTTGGGCACCTTGGCCAAAACACTGCAAGGTTTTAAAAGATATGGCAACGGTTGGCTAATGGATACAATACATAGGCTACTCAAAGTGTTACTTAAGTACAGGCTAATCAGCTGAATATTACACGCATTAGCAGGCAAGCAAGCAGCTGTTGGTCACAAGGGGAATTTCTATGCTCTTTGGAGAGAATCATGATCCCTCGCCCAGCCAAACTGCTGTCTGCTGAGTCTCTGCCCTCTTTCTTAGGGTATTGAGTTTTTACCCTTCTCCAGTATTTTCCAGCTAACTCTCACTGCCACTACAATTTCACTTCTGCCTGTGTACTTTCACATGGCTTTAGATTAAAATCTTCTTTGCAGCTGGACAACAGCTCTCTAAGCAAAACTCAGCCAAGGCATCACAGTTCTGCCACTGCAAAAGCAGGTCTTTGGTCACAGGCAGTTGAATGTCTGGGCTGCTGTGTGGCATTTGAAAGTTAGCTGCACATTCACACCAGAACAAAGGTAAAGCTATAATATTGCCCTCTGTCATGACACCTGGACTGATGTCATACTGATGACTAGCACTGGGGTTTTTTTATTACGATTAGGGCAGGTTAGACTACTAGCTCTTTGGATATTTTGGCACCATCACGAAGTTCAGGCTAGACAGCTCATCGTAATACCAGCAATAGAGTCCTTGAGCTAACCATTGATTATATCCCAGAAGGTTTCAGATAAACACACTGGGTTTGATTTCTGAAAAAAATGTCCTGTAAGCTCAGACAGATTGTCCTGGTGGTCGCTTTAACACCTTAAGAAGGGCCAAGCGCACTGGGACACTTTCAGCAAGACTTGCTGGTTTTGAAATAGGCTATAAAAGATCTGAACAACATATTTTGTGGTGGAGTCTTTTGTAGAGAGCAAATACAATATTAGAACCCACCTTTGGAAAGTTCAGACATATAGAAAGGAGACTAAGTTTTTCGCATAGCAGAGCAGAAATGCCCCCAGGTATCTGATAACTAAAAGAAGCACTTACTTATCAGAAGGCACACACAGAGAGAATGAAGAATGTGATCTTGGTGGGACAGCTGGAAAAAACCTCTTTGATTTGCTGATTAATCAGAATGTACTGCAGAGAAATCACTATAAGGATAATCTCATTTGCCATTTATTTCTGGCTCATATTTTCACAGGCTTGGAAATGTGCATTTCATCAGTCATCTACTCTGGAGAGGAATGGCATGAATTTCCCTGCAAAATATTCAAAATTGTTTCTGCAGAAGCTATAGGCACCAGTGGGGGATATTTATTTAAAGAAATGTGAACAATGGATCGCTAGTGATTAAAATAAAAATGGAAATTACATTCTGGATGCAGGAGGCAAAGGAGTATTGCATTTATTATATCATACTTTGGCATTTTGCATGTATGAACCATCCCTGAGTAGCTGCATTTTGGAAATTCTGAAACCTGGTTCTCTTTTGAAGCCTATGAAAAATGCAGATTCAAGCTCCTTGTTTTATGCTAATGTCAATAGGTGAGGAGAATACCAGTTTGTTGAAACAAGGGAATTAGCATGTGAATGGGGAGTATTGGACTTCTCCCTCTTGAAAAGCAGCTTTCAAAGTAGAAATTAGGATTTCTATCTCACACTGTGATTTTTCTCTTTCATACCCTCAAACCATGTTACTTGCAGTGTGTTAACAGCTTTTGAGTCTGTACCCCATTGGGCTACAGATGCTGTCATTCCAACTAATAGCCATAATCCACAAACATAACAATCAATGAGCCAATCTGTTCTCTCTCTTCCTAATTGTTCTTTTGGATCTCAGTTTCAGTTTTCAGGACTGGCAGTTATAAAAATACTTGCAAAGTAAGAATCTGACTGGGAGACCAGCCTGGACTCCCTCCTTCCCCATCAAATCCTTTTTTTCAGAGGACTGCATTGTCAGCCTCCCCAGAGAGGTTTGCCTTCCGTACTGATGTATTCCTTGTGAACAACACGAGCTTGCAGCAGTGTGTTGCTGAGTAAGCCAGATTGCAGTGACACAGAAGAATTAGTGCCTACTGAAGGGAAAAGATTGTGGCGACAGTTTCAGGAATGTTTCCAGCACAAGCGGGCATCATCTTGTCTAAAACTGCACCGCTCAAACAACCTAGTCCCACACTGTAGTGTGTCAAGCCACCTTCAGCTAAGACTATGACGTTCTTTGCTCACGTGAAGTAAAAACTCACAAATCTCTGCTATGAATGCGGTTCCCCAATGAAAGCAAATTTTTGCCTTCCAAGCTCCTCTCCTCCCTCTCCCCCAGGTTGAGTCCCTCCATTTAGCCATGGTAACCTGCCCTGTGTCTCAAACACCTGCTTGCATTTGAGTGATGCGGTGCTTGCTTGCTTTCCTTGCATTTTATTTGCCTTTGATTAATGATTAAAACAAAACAAAACCATTGTAGCTCATTTTAAGTGCCTCCTTTAGCACAAAACAGAGCTTGCAGTGTCTGTTATGGCGGCACGACACTCCTGTCTCTGCCAGAACCAGAGTTGCTCTTGAGCTGAGTCACAGAATCACAGAATAACAGAATGTTAGCAATTGGAAGGGACCTCGAAAAATCATGTAGTCCAATCCCCCCACTGGAGCAAGAACATAGGAAGGTGTCCAGGTGGGTTTTTAATGTCTCCAGAGTAGGAGACTCCACAACTCCCCTGGGCAGCCTGTTCCAGTGCTCTGGCACCCTCACTGAGAAGAAGTTTCTTCTCATATCTAAGTGGAACCTCCTGTGTTCCAGTTTGTACCCATTGCTCCTCGTCCTAATATTGGTTGTCACCAAGAAGAGCCTGGTTCCATCCTCGTGACACTCACCCTTTATATATTTATAAACATTAATGAGGTCACCCCTCAGTCTCCTCTTCTCCAAGCTAAAGAGACCCAGCTCCCTCAGCCTTTCCTCATAAGGGAGATGCTCCACTCCCTTCATCATCTTTGTTGCCCTGCGCTGGACTCTCTCCAGCAGTTCCCTGTCCTTCTTGAACTGGGGGGCCCAGAACTGGACACAATATTCCAGGTGTGGTCTCACCAGGGCAGAGTAGAGGGGAAGGAGAACCTCTCTCGACCTACTAACCATCCCCCTTCTGATACACCCCAGGATGCCATTTGCCTTCCTGGCCACAAGGGCACAGTGCTGGCTCATGGTCATCCTGCTGTCCACCAGGACCCCCAGGTCCCTTTCTCCTGCACTGCTCTCTAACAGGTCATTCCTCAGCCTATACTGGAACCTGGGGTTGTTCCTGCCTGGATGGAAGACTCTACACTTGCCCTTGTTGTATTTCATAAAATTATTTTCCAGCCTGTCCAGGTCTTGCTGGATGGCAGCACAGCCTTCTAGCGTGTCAGCCACTCCTCCCAGCTTGGTGTCATCACCAAACTTGCTGACAAGGCACTCTATTCCCTCATCCAAGTCATTGATGAATATATTGAATAGTACTGGTCCCAGTACCGACCCTTGAGGCACTCCACTAGATACAGGCCTCCAAATAGACTCGGGCCCATTGACCACAACTCTCTGCCTTCTTTCCTTCAGCCAGTTCACAGTCCACCTCACTACCTGATCATCTAGACCACACTTCATCAGTTTAGCAGCAAGGATGCTGTGGGAGATGATGTCAAATGTTTTACTGAAGTCAAGACAGACCACATCCACTGCTTTGCCATCATCTATCCACCTGGTTATGTCCTCACAAAAGGCTATGAGGTTGGTTAAGCATGATGCCCCCTTGGTGAAGCCATGTTGACTACCCCTAATGACCCTCTTATTCTTGACATGCCTTGAGATGGCACCAACGATAAATTGTTCCATCACCTTTTCAGGGATGGAGGTGAGGCTGACACGTCTGTAGTTACCTGGGTCCTCCTTCTTGCCCTCTTTGAAGACTGGAGTGACATTTGCTTTCCTCCAGTCCTCGGACACCTCTCCTGTTTCCCACGACTTAGCAAAGATGATGGAGAGTGGCCTAACAATGACCTCAGCCAGCTCCCTCAGCACCCACAGGTGCATCCCATTTGGATCCACAGATTTATGGATGTCTAGATTGCTTAACTGGTCCTTAAACCAGTTCTCATCTACCAAGGCAAACTCCTCCATTGTCCTGACTTCCTCTGGGGCCTCAAATATGACTTCATATGATGGTCTCTGCCCTATGCAGCCTTCTTTTATCTGCAAATACATTCACACGATTTTGAAAACAATTATTACTTCACAATAACATTGAGATTTTTCAGTTTTAGTCCACTTACTTGTTTGGTGTAATCATGGTAGTCTTCTTATAAAGTAACATGATTCTGAGTTCCATAGCAATTGGATGTTCCCACTGCAATACCAGAGAGTGGCAGCTAAAATCCACTTCTGCTGCTCGGACAGTCAGAAAGGTAGAAGGAAGCAGAATTATATTATGCTGCTTAAAATGTTTAAAAGCTCTTATTTTTCCTGGCAATGCCAATGTTTTTCTGACTAAATTACTAACCTTATGATACAACAGCTGCTTTGCTCCATAGGGGGAATGTAAGTCACTCAATAAAATGTTTACAGCCATAAGATTACAAAGGTTGTTTGGTTTTGTTTGTTTTTAAAATGGATGTGTACTTGTCTTAATTGACCGACTGGGCAATAAAAGTTTTCTAATCAGTTTAATGAAAATCTTCATTGGTACAAGACCAGTGTTAGTGTTGCCTTGTAATGAGATGTAGTGTCTCCCAAAAGGATTTCTCATAAAACACCTGTAATCTTCTCAAGAGAAAGCAATTTAGGTGGTAGCTGGCAGGAAAGAACGTGTCATTTTTCAGTTCAAGTCACCCTGACCATCCTTTGAAAGCGGTAACTGGTGTCATGTTCCTAAATTTGCTTTACGGTTTGCTGATTTCAGTGAACTCTCACCCAGTGTCCACATCAGAGAATCAGAAATTTACTGCTATAGTTACAGTCAGGCCGTACTTAAAGATGAGATACTACAACATGGCTGAACAAATCTCACACTGGATATCTCACAGGATAGGATATTAGAAAAAAAAAAATTACAGAAAGGGTTGTCAGGCATTGGAACAGGCTGCCCACATTTGAGTGGTTGAGTTACTATCCCTGGAGATGTTTAAAAGACGTGTAGATGTGGTGCTTAGGGACATGGTTTAGTGCCAGAGTTAGGTTAGTGGTTGGAGTGGATGATCTTGAGGGTCTCTTCCAACCAAAATGATTCTATGAATCCCTTCACTGTTTTGATGAGGATCAGGGAAGGAGGACCACCTCTCTGCTTCTGCAGATGTATCCCTCAGCTGCACAGCCTGAGGTTGGGCCTGTGCCCTCAGCGGGGCAAGGAGGCACAGCCGGGAATGGGAGGAGGGGAGGCAGGACAGCCCCTTGCTGCGGCTGGGGTGCTTGTGGCAAGGGGTGAGCCTGATACAGCCACTTTTCACTTCTTAGACCAAGAGGCTCATAATTAGGCAGCATTGCAAAGTCCAGCTGTTTGCAGATAGCACTCCATGACAACTCAGGATGGGCTTATCTAGAGCCATTAACTGCTGGGCACCTTTCTATTCTCAAGCCTGAGCATTAGCAAGCCAGGCCAAGTGACTTTCAGCTGGGACCAGGACACAGATTCTACCTCAGAGCTGTTTCAGCTTCCTACCTTCCTTGAAATTGTTTACCAAGAGATGTCTTAAGCTATTTTTCTATATCCTGAATATTATTCTCAGGAGCTTTTGCTTTGTTCGGTGTGGTGAGGCAGAATTGAGCTGTATGTTTAATGTGCACTTTTCTCCCACATACCTGTTTATACAGATGTGCCTCACATTTGTCTTTGTCTCTATGTGAACCTATTTCAAATCATAGAGTGGAATGTCTATATTTTACTGAAATGACAAAGAAGCCCCTGCAATAGCAGCACAAATGGCCAGGATACTTTTTGGCAAATATTTTAATGAAAAGTACTTGTCAAAAATTTAGATGTTGGTGGAGGGAATGGACTGAGACAATAAATGAATATGGGAACGTGTACAAAAAAAATCTCAGTGTTAATGCTGACTAAAAATAAATATGAAAATCAACTTCATAATTCCTGTTTCATGATCACAGGATTACAGGCTGGTTGAGGTTGGAAGAGCATCTTTCTTATGAGATTGAGAGAGCTGGGTCTGTTCAGCCTGGAGAAGACTGAGAGGAGATCTCATCAATGCTTACAAATATCTGAACGGTGTGTGCGAAGAGGATGAGGCCAGACTCCTTTCAGTGGTGCCCAACGACAGGATGAGGGGCAATGGGCACCACTGAAACACAGGACGTTCCATCTAAACACAAGGAGAATCTTCTTTACTTTGAGGGTGTCAGAGGCCTGGAACAGGCTGCCCAGAGAGGTTGTGGAGGCTCCTTCTCTGGAGACATTCATAAACTGCCTGGATGCATTTCTGTGTGATCTGCTCCAAGTGAACCTGCTTCATCAGGTGGATTGGACTAGATGATCTCCAGAAGTCCCTTCCAACCCCAACCATTCTGTGATTCTGTGATCTCTGGAGGTCGTCTGGTCCAACCCCCCTGCTCAAGTGGAGCCACCTAGAGTGGGTTGCCTAAGACTACGTCTAGACTTCTTCAAGTATCTCCAAGGATGGAGACTTCACAATGTCCCTGGGAAACCTGTGCCAGGGCTTGGTCAGCCTCACAGGGAGCGGTTCCTGATGTTGAGAGGGAATCTCCTGTGTTTCAGTTTGTGCCTGTTTTCTCTGGTCCTGCCACTGGGCAACAGTGAAAAGAGTCTGCCTCCGTTCTCTGTGCACTCTCCCTTCTGGTATTTACATTGAGATCCACGTGAGCCTCCTCTTCTCCGGGCTCAGCTGTCTCAACCTGTTCTCATAGGAGAAGTGCTCCAGTTTCAGTTCCTTCATCATCTTTGTGGCCCTTCATTAGACTCCCTCCAGTATGTCCATGTTTTTCTTGTACTGGGGAGCCCAGAGCTGGACACAACACTTCAGATGTAGCATCACCAGTGCTGATAGAGAGGAAGAATCCCCTCCCTCCAGCTGCTCACAATGCTGGCAATAATCATAACAACTATTAACACAACCAGCAGGTAGAGAGAAGTGATTCTCCTCCACTGTTCTGCTCTTGTAGGAGCCCACCTGGAGTAGTGCAGTCAGCTCTGTGGCCACCAGCATAAGAGGGACAGACCTATTGGAGCAAGTCCAGAGGAAGCCGTGAAGATGATCAAAGGGCTGGAGCACCTCTCCGGTGAAGACAGGCTGAGAGAGCTGGGGTTGTTCAGCCTGGAGAAGGCTCCAGGGAGACCTTCTAGCAGTCTTCGAGTACCTAAAGAGGACCTACAAAAAAGCTGGAGAGGGACTTTTTACAAGGGTGTGTAGTGGCAGAGCAAGGGGTGATGGCTTTGAACTGAAAGAGCCTAGATTTAGATTAAAGAAGAAATTCCTCACTATGAGGGTGATGAGGCACTGGCACAGGCTGCCCAGAGAAGCTGTGGATGTCCCATCCCTGGGAGTGTTCAAGACCAGGCTGGATGTGGCTTTGAGCAACCTGGTCTGGTGGAAGGTGTCCCTGCCCATGGCAGGGGGCTGGAACTAGATCATATCTTTAAGTTCCCTTCAAATCCAAACGATTCTATGATGATTCTGTGATAATGATTTTCACAAAAAATACTTAGAAGGACGTTAGTAAATGAATTTGTAGAAGAGGAACATTTTACATTTAGGTTTCCTGATAAGTTTGTGAATTCAAGCCTTTGAGATCAGAATTGCACCTATGATGCTTATGAATACATGAGATGTGATCTGGAAGGGAGATGTAGTTTGAATGAAAAGGACAGAAGAGTATCTTAGAAAAGGACAGAAAAATATATTAGAAATTGTGTGCATTGCCTAATATTTCTACAGTCAGAATCTAATACCCTGCTGACCATCACTGCAGCACATCTAAAACATTTCACACACATAGCAGCCATATAATCAGTTTGTGTCACTTATAACATGTCTGTGAGTAGGAAAGGAGATCAGTTTCATTTGTATAGTAAGGCATTTATTTGTGAAGAACAATATTTAATATTCTACTGGCATTAATTTTTCATCTGTTACTGAATAGCAACAAAAACATTTTTCATGTAAAAATACAAACTACAATAAAACAATCAAAGTCTGATCTTAACAGGTAAAAAATTATACAGTAGGTCTAAGTGTGACGAAGAAGCTGCTAAATACCACACCATTATAACCAGCAAGTCAGGAGAAAAAAGCAAAACACCTGAAAAACACAGTCTTACATCTATTATTGTGATCCTTCCCTTCACTGTGCCTGGCTCAGAGAAATTATTTTTCATGTTAAGAGAACTGTACTTCAGCTTAGACTTAGATAAATTAAAAAAGGATAGTGAGGAGTGACACTAGTCCCCCTGTGTCCACCTCAGAGTAACATGTAAGTACTAAGCAAAGGACAATCTCTGAGAGTAACTCACTCCACTGCTGCTTTATCTCAGGTGATTGCTCTTCCCCAGGCTGCCTGGACCCTTTCTGTAGAGAAATTCAGCTCATATTTGACACCATATCACAACTGGAAACATGAAATTCAGTAGTTGTGCTCCTCCAAGGCTAATAGCTGTAGCACAAACAAGACACAGCCCCTTTGAGCTGTTGTAGATATCTAGGTCTGCTTATGCTGTAACTTCAGTCATGAGTGCACCTCAGGAACTGTTTTTTCCCTTGCCTTGACTTAGAAAAGTCATTGTGTATTTGTATCTAATTTATTATGCAAGTGTTACATCAAACTACCAGAAGTCAATACTGGTCAAGGGTTGGTGAACCTCTGCTGAACACAACTGAAAATGGTTTATAAAGGCAAACATTCAGCAACCTTAATAATCAAAATGGTCTGTGCTCTTCATTCTGCTTTTCAGTGTGCCTGTCTCACACCACTCCCAGCTTCAGCCAAGAAGGAAAGCATTGAAACTACACAGATGTGGAAATGTTGTTAATCATTTGAGTGTCACACCCTTGTGTTTAATAATCAGTTGCTTAAGGAAGAGTAAAGATGACTTTGGACCATCAATAATTCCATTCTTATCCATGTCCACATCCATATCTAATCTTTCAAAGCTAATCCATCCTACAACAAACATGCAGACCTGAAGGATGGTGCAACATGGAGAAAGTAAGACTTCCAGGCAGTTAGGTCTCTGCACAGAATCCACTTTTCACCTGAAGAATGGCATTTTACTACTCATGTTATCTCAAAGCACACATCTACAAGCAAACACTGAAGTGGAAATTTTCTCCCCACTCATGAAGCTCTAGGGCTGTACTTTCCCACTTGCCATCATAATGATTTGCAAAACAAGCTGCATAGTATGTTTAATAGGTAGAACAGTTGGAAGAAATATTTGTTTGTTTCTCTTGCTAGATTACAGTATTTTCCAGTCATCTTCTTTGAGGAGGTTCTGTAGAGAAACTCAGGACGTTTTGTCAAATGGTACTCCTGGAAAAACCACCAGCTGTTGGCAGCAGCTCTTCAAGCCTGAATTGAGGCCTACCACATTTACCAGGATCAGATGCATAGATATGCCAAATGAACATGATGCATTTACTTCTCCCTGGGACAAGGTATATAAAGACAAATTAAAAGGTTGTGGGATTCTTATTGGCATTGGTCTTGAGCCCCACTGTAGGCATGGATTGGAGCAACCCCGCTTGCATCCTGATGTCACTCCCCGCTGGCATGACGAACCGGAAACTAGGATCATGATGCAAAAAGGGTTGTACAAATCCTACCAAAAAAGTTTATTTCTAACCAAAACCTAGTACTGTTGTAACATCAACAAAAGTTTCTTGTATTAGTGAGGAGACACAATCTTCCTTTAATGGTTCTTTCTCCTTGTAGAACTTAATCTGCTGGAACTTAACTGTAAGTCACAGTACATAAACATAACCACTGTGTTTGCCTATTTTCTCATCTAGACCAGTCTACAGGCTACAGTTTGTAAACTGTTACAGAAAATCAAGCAAGATACATCTTGCTATTTACTCCACAGTGAAGAGGAACTCCAAAATCTGGAAAAAAGCAGTATCGGCAAAAGGTGTAAATGTATATTTGACATCCATGATGTCACAAAAAGCTTAAAGATGACATTTAAATTGTGCTGCGTAAACCACTTCCGTTTCTTTACTTTCAAATCAGTAAAGAATAAACTGAATAATTATATGAAAATTGGAACAATAAAAGCTTAATGGTTGAATAAATGCAGAAAAGTGTTTTTAGCAGAGAAATTGGAGAAACTACAATAATTAGTTTAAACTTTGCATGGGCTGAAATTAAAACTAAAAAAACCCACCAATTCATGTGTAAAAAAGCCCAACAAACAGTGAGAACCATGGGTTAATATAACATGTCAGGTCAGACAAACCTGATACCCGACACACTGTAATTGCATGTGTGCTATATAAAGGCATTCTAGTGCATGCAACGCTTATTGATTTCAGAAAAGCACTTGATATGATACTGAATTACAAAGCTTCTAGCATTTGATGCATGAGATACAAGGAAATATCATAATGGGGTGAAAAGGAGACTTGATCAATGCAGAGGAACAAAGTGATATATCACTGCATCCTCAGAGGGCAGAGCTGCCATTGGAACAGAGACTCTTCTCTCAACCCATTTTCTATTGCCAAGATCTGGGAGAGCAGGCAATCAGAAAATGCACTTGTGCTTCCCTAAAATGTCTTTTTTTTGAGAGAGAGAGAGAGAGAGAGGAAAATGGCTGATAATTGATTACAAAGGGTATATTGTGACTCAGAACTTTTTATTAATTTGTTTGTCTCTTGGCACACAGATACCTTTGGAAAGTGGAGCTCAGGAGCAGGAATTACTCTCTGAAAGATTTCCAACGTTCAGAAAACTCCACAATGACATGCATGATAGCTCTTATTTCCAGTCATTTGTGGAGCTGAACTTTTATATTATTTTATTTGAAAAATCTCATTAAATGACTGGATTCTCAAAGAATGTTTTGATGTTTCTGTAAAAACGATAATATTTCCTGGAATTTTTAGTTCTCACATCATGGGTTGCAGTGAAACCAAAATGCCCCAGTTTCTGGACAGTCCATATAGCAGAGCTGTCGATGTTGGGGCGTGAAAGCCTTGGGAAATGTGCTTCTCCAGTCCTCCAGCCTGCTGGATAGGGTGTCAAGTATCAGCATAGGTGGGAACAACTTCCTGTGAGATTATGGTGATTTTCAGAAAAAACTGTCAGTTTCTTCTTGAAGGTCTGAGTGCATGGAAAATGAATGTTCTACGCAAAATGAACAAAAAGTGCATTTCTCTCCAGCTGAGAATTTTCAGAGCCAAGATGACTCAAATCTACTCCTCTAAATGGCAGGTTTTATTCCATTTATCTGAGTATACAAGAACGTCTCCTGCTGTATAGAAAATTCCATGTAGCAAGATTTAACACCATTTCAGCTTTTTCCTCACAAGGCCCCTGCAGGCTTCAGTTTCTGCAAACAAAAGCTGCTGAGATAATTTTCCCCAAAGATAAAGGTATACCAGGGCGTGGTCACAGCAACTCAAACAAATAAAGTTTTGAATTTTCCCCTAGCACACTCCTTAGCAAAGGAAGAAAAAAAATCATGAGATGGAATTTATTTCAGGGGCACTCCTGTCCTACTAATGCCAGGCTAGTGCTGTCCTCCTCCTCAAAGTAGGCTGACAACCCCATTTTAAAGGATCTAGTACAAAACCCAATGACGTATTTCTTACGTATATCTAGTGACTCTTCCTCAGCTGGTGTTCTTGCAAGCTGTTTCTCGAAGAGAAGATTAAATGTAAATCCTCGGAATAATTGTACTGACTGCTGGTTAGATTCAGGTTTGCACATTTTAGATGTGAGTTAGGATCTGGCTGTGGGGATTTTTGTTCATTTGAATGGTAAAAGAAGCACCAAGGCATAGTGTTAGAGGGAAGAGGTTGTTCTGGTATGGTTTTATGCCACCCAGTCTTAGCTCTAACTCATTTGTTCCCATGGTCCTTCTTATGGCACAGGTAGGACAAAATACCATGGCAAAATACTCCTCCTAGACAGTTCCCTTGTTTCTTTCTGACAACGGTTACTGAGCCTAGTCCTGTCTGTTAGTTTAAAATGAGAGATTCCACCTCACCGACATTTTTACTTGCCTGCTGGGAGAACAGCCTCCTGCCACAGGAGTGCTGGGTTCAGAACCCTGCTCATGTCTTTTGGGTTCTGGCGGGGCACTTGGACAACCACAAAGACTGGCTCCTGCCTGGAGTCCACGAATACTTGTCTTTCTTCCCCCAAAATGCATTTGAGAAAGGTCCAGATGTGAAAATCTGTTGGGGAAAGAAAGAGAGAGGAACACCCATGAAACAAAAGGAAAAAGCCTGGCTAATGGTGTAGCATTAAGTAAGAGTAGGTAAAAGTGAGTTTTCCTCACTGCCAAGAGGTGCGAGTAAACTCTTTCTTTGCATTTACTTTGTTATCTCAGTGGCAAGGATTTTCTCTCCTGTGTGCCTTCATTTCAAAATAGAATCACATATTTGTTTTTCCTTAAAGATGACATTTTATGGACTACTAAAGAATAACGTAGCTCTGTCCATTAATAATGGACACACAGACGGGGTAACCTGAGAGACAGCCGACATCACCACCACAGTGGCACCAGTTCTGCTTACTCTAAAGCAAATTACTGAGGATAGCTGTGTAATTGTAGGAGTCGTGGAGTATATATTCTAGAAAATTCTAACACATCTGAGCAAGCTAATTATAAACAGTTTGACAAGCCACAGGATTTTAATTAACAAAAGAGAGTAAAGGATTTCTTTAGTTTCCTAACTCTTAGATTTGCTGAAGGTATATTTTGAGAGTCCCTGATGAAAAGAAAGACTTTAGAAAGACTGCCGAACTTTGCTGGTCAACTAACTAGGATGAGGGTATGCAATAACTACCAGCTTTTGCTGGCAAAAAAACCCCAAACTTGGTAAAGAACCTTTGTTTTCTTGTGTAATAGACAAGAATGGCTGGAAATGCTGACTACAATAATAACAGAATCTAATACTATATGTACATTCTCAAATGTAATGACCATATTTAATTTAAACTCATGCCTTTGAGTGTTATCAGTCTTCTTCTTACCCATCGGAGTGCATAAATACTAGGAAAATATGAATTATTAAAAATAAAACCAGGTCTTTTTTGAAGTTTACAAAAGCTTCATTAAGAAACCTTATCCCTTTGTAACTCCATGTGTTCCCAATGGGGATTTACATGATCCACTACTTGAATCTACCCTTGAAAGCAAATAACAGCAGGTGGGAAAATACAGTGGTGTTATTGAGAAAAATTAATACTATGAACAAAAGAAATTCGTATGAAACTTCACACTACCCTATGCTAGTTTCTCCTGTTCTGTGCTGTTTTTTTCTGTCATCTTGTAAAATGTACTTTGGGACTGTAATTCTCAGTGTGAATTTATCCCAAATAACTGTTATTGGTTCCTGTTATTGTTAGTGTTTCAATTGTATTACACCCATTCTCAATGAGTGCTTCTGAACTTTAAGATATAGAGGTTACAATAACTTCAATGCAGGGGTTTTTTTGGTTAAAAAAATTACTATGGATTTCACAAAGTCAATGTGTCTAGAAAACACTAATAACTATGTTTTCTTGGTTTACAGTTTAACATTCCTTTTCCCCTCCTCTGACATCCATACAAAGAGGTTCATTATGCTGAATCCCCTGCAGCTATTTTATAGACCTACCAAGTGCTCTGCAGTGAAGAAAAACAAGCTTTGTTAAGGAGATTATGGCTCTGGTGTTTTTAACAATCCGAAATTTTCATTGTGAATAAATCTTAATTGGATGAAATATTAAATGCAAAAGCTTTGATTCCTGAAAACAGAAGTGCAGGTAACACAAAGGTCAGGAAAGAACAAGATCTGAAAATGTAACAGAAATGTGTCTTCTAAATTGTCCAGATGAAGTTTTGCTACAAATTTCTATAGGAGTGTATCTTTAATCATAACCAAGCGCTAAGAAAACTCAAACTTAGGATGACCTTTCTTTTCCAGTAACTTAATTTTCTGACTACTAGTCATAGAAGTGTTGCTTATTTATCCCTGTGGCTCCACTGAATTAACGTATAAAGGCTAGTCCCATACACAGAGCAGCAAAGGCTCTTCCACGTACACTCTGCCATTAGGGTATCCAACCCCCCTGTCCATTAGAGCCAAAACACAAAACTAGGGGAAGCCAGTTTTTAAAATACCAGCACTGAATTCAGTGGGAAAGCAGTCAGCATTTAGATTTTCTGAGAGTAGGAAACACCAAAAAGCTTTTGGTTATGTAAATATGCTCTACAACAGATCCCTTCTTTTAGGGAATCACTCTGCAGCAAAACCTGACACTGCTGCTTTTCCCTTTCAAAGTGTCTGTGGTTTGTGGGTCAGAAGCATTGATTTTATGCCAACTCCAATACAGAAAACTCAGAAAAATAATTAAGACAAGACTGGCTACTCAGATCAAATTACCCATCTCCTTTGTCACAGCGATGACCCAACAAGATCTAATCTGATGTGTAAGGGTGCTGTGAAGGCTGGAGCTGCCAGAGAGATCCCCAGGGGGGCACTGGCAGGGGCAGTGGGGCTGGGTGGTGCCCTTGGACCAGGACACCCTGATCATCTTGTGCTCAATGCAGGGTTCTGGCAATTGTCCATACCAAGAACCTACTTCACTTAACAGGTGCTGAGGTTTCCAGTTGCCTGCTCACCCAACACTTTTAAACTGAACGGGGACTAAGATGTTCTGGTTACTAAAGGACCACGTAAAACTGGGGCATCTTTGACCCCCAGCCTACTTCTGGTTATTCTGGTTTTGAATTTAACTGGGAAATATGAAAATAATAGCCTTGATAACAGGGAAATGCTAAGCACCCATGAAGCTCAGCAGTGTTAGGTGTGTTATCCATGTTATAATTAACTTTTGCTGAGAGGCAAATCCTTTCTTCCCAGCACACCAGTAGAGGCTCTTTATCACACAAATAAAAACAGAGGGAGGCACTTGCAGAACAAGCTGCAGGAAGCATGTCTGTGCCAGATGTGTGCTGAAATATGTAAAGGAGGCAGGGATGAGGTACAAGAATCCAAATGGTCCAAAAACCTGCTCTCAGCAAAACTCAGCTTATACTTAAAGTCTATTGATCCCAGTGACTTTTTCTATTTAGCATGGTTTATGCCACTAACTTCTCTTTATTTAGGTAGATTGTTTAAGAACTAGGTTTGCTCGGATTACTTAAAAACATGAAAGGTATATGAAATCAAATGGCTTAAATTTTTACAGTGTATCATCCTTTGAAGTTGCTAATTTCATCCTAATTTGGGGAAATATTGTTCTATCTTTAACACAAAATGATATTGTTTTCTGCCAGAGAATTCTGCAACTCATTTCAGAGTTATGCTATAGATAAATCAGGATCAAATCCTGAAGAGTATATAACAAAAGTTCTAAAACACGTTTCCTCGACTTCTAAAAAAGCTTCAGAATTACAGATGTTTTGTCAGCCTTGATTACATGGCATGCCTCTTCAAGATGGTCATTTCTATAACCTGCAATAGAAGTGATTTTAAAATGTTTTCCAGCTATTAGAAGTTATTTTGTACATCAGGTCAGGATTCCTCAATCTCAAAGTCTGTAAGGACAATCACAATAGGAAGGATGGAGAGAGACTCTCAGTAGAGTACCTGTTTCTTTTGTGAGTCAGTTATAAAATTGGAGTGATATTATCTTGTATGTGCTGAAGTTTATATTGAACTCATTGAAGAAAAAATAAAGGAATTTGTGATGGGTTACTTGTCATCAGATGCATTTGTTATAAATGTACCTAAACTGCATCGTAGCAAAGCAGGAGAAAATGAACAGTGGTTTCACTACGCGCTACATTTGAGCTCTCAAATACCGGGCTTCACTTTTGATTTTACCCATCAAAATTAATTTAAGTGCATTCTGATGACACTTGCCAGGCCCTGGGCATGAAATGTCTTCACAGGGAGTACAGGGTTTTAAGAGATTCAGTAGGGCCCCTTCCAGAGCAGGCCCCATGTCATGATATGGTGGAGTCTTCCACCTTGAAACCTTGTTCTCTCCACCACTTAAAACTCGCTTTGTTGCGTAAAATGAAAGCCCTTCTGCCGGCCTCGCGCCCTGGGACATCAACTCAACTGCAGCAGATCGATTCGGAACACGCTATCAACGCCTGCGGCTGAACGAACGTCACACGGCAGAAACGGGCTGTGCCGAGGGGACTCTGGGACACCGTTTGGGGACAAATCCCCAGCCCACCCCGCCACCCGCCGAGAGCCCGCTGTCCCCGCGCCGGCCGCCCCCCGCGGCGACACGCCTGCGCCTCAGGGCGTCGCGGCCGTTCGGAAACGCTGGCGGACGCACACGACGTCGCGGCGTCGTTCCAGCCGCACCGCGCGGCGCGGGCAGTGGAGGGGCGGATCCCTCCGCTGGCCCCTCCCGCCGGGCCGGGCTGCAGAGGGAGACGGGCGCCGCCGGGCCGGGCTGGTAGCTCTCTCCCTCCCTCCCTCCCCTGGCATGAGCGCGGGTGCCTCCCCCGCTGCGCCCCCAGCGCCTTAGTGCCGCTGCCGGGGAGGGGAGAGCAGCGGAGAAGGAGCCGGGCGGGCCGCGCCATGCGGCTGTGCGGGGCGCTGCTGAAGAGCCCCATCCCCAAGCAGATCGAGTACTACTCCCGCTTCTCTCCTTCGCCCCTCTCCATCAAGCAGTTCCTCGACTTCGGTGAGTGACGGGGCCGCGGGAGCGGGGTGGGGGTGGCGGTCACCCCGGCTCCCCCGCCGCGCAGGAGCGGTGGCGGAGGCTGGCTGCCTAGGCCTCGGCTCCGAGCCGAGCATCTGCACGGTGGGGCCTGCCCCTGTGTGCGGCCTGGGGAGCCCGGGGGGCGCCGTGCCGGCGGCCGGGCCGTGCGCGCTGCTGCGGGGAGGGGGAGGGCGGCCTGGCCGCGGCTCCCCTGCGCTGGGAGGCCCCGCAGGCTGGTGGAGGCCGTCGTGTGCCGGCTGCGTGCCAGGCGGGGCCCTGCGGCGACTAGTGCGTGGTCGGCGGCAGCCGGCGGTAACCAGCGCCGCTGCGCTGCCGGGCCGCCCCGGCCTCCGGAGGCGAGGTGCCGGGCTCTCCTCGCGTTGTTCCTAGACTGCAAGCTCCGTGGGGAAGTGGGTCCAAATAAGAGTTTCGGACTGTGAAATTTGTGAGCTTAGCGACTGAGGGAGGGAGTAAGTTACTGGTCTTGAATGTGAAGTTTCTAATGTGCCATGCAGAGGTTGGCTTAGTTAAACCTCAGGTGTGAACTCTAGTAGTACTTGTGTAGGAGTCCCGTTATGGAAAATTCATGCACTTTAGAAAGTGTTGTTGATGAATAAATAGCACTTTTCAGGAGCACTGGACTGAAACCCAGAAATTACTTCCGTTCCTATTAGAAAACTGACATTTTGGTCTAGATAACAATACACTTCTTATATCAGTATCAGAGCTCCTGTCCTCTGACACAGCAGTTGTTTGGATTTTATTATCCTTTCAATGTTGCTGGTAAATATAAAGGCTGTGTATAACACAGTCAAGCTTAATAGAGTGTTCCTTCATTCTAGTATTACACTAAAGGTAGAAGAAGAAAAATGACCCAGTCGTGTTAAGCCAGAAGGTGATTAAAAGTGGAAACAGTTGCAGATTTGTGGCAGTGGTATTAGTGAAAGAATGCTACAAACACAAAGAGCTTGTGACCGTATCTCAGTGAGACAGGGTTTTCTACCATTTTGAAAAAACATTACACCTTATCCCATGTGACATTAAAATGAGAACCTAACTAGAACCCATGCTTTTCTTCCATGGTTGCTGCTCACATGAGTCTGTTCTCACTTCCCCAGCCTTTCCTTTGCTGCTGTGGTTCCCCTGCTCTGGTAGTTGTGCTCCTTACGCTATGTCTTTCTGTACTGACAAGAGCAATGGCTTAAAACTTAATCTGTCTTTATTTTAGGCCTGGCAATAAACAAATAATTTCACCATTGTTTGAAAGTTGAGTTTGTAAATTTTTGCTGGGGAGGTATTAGTGTTCATGAGGCTTTTCATTCGTGACTAGAGAGGTGTGAAGATTTCAGCCTTTAGTTGTTGTTCAGGCAGATCTTTACTTTTTGGTAAGGATTTCTACTCTTCTGCATTGTCCATGCATTACTGATTACTTTTGGACATCTCCTGTGAGTCAGACTTTTAGTAATGCTTTTTATTAACCTTGTAGTATCTGTATTATTTTATGGCTTGAAAAGCATCTAATGTTTCTCAAGGAAGGAGTACTCTTATGGTTTTAAGCATGGTTTACGTTAGTGGAAATGGAAGAACGGTATGTTACAGCCTGGCCAGCCCTGTGCTTTGGATGTTCTCCAGTATGTTGTGACTGTATGTGTCTATGGAATCTTGTGTGCGTGCAGGCTATGTATTTAAGTGTGTTCGTATCTTAAGTCTGACAGAAAACTGTGTAGTCCTTGACACTTAAAACCTTGGAAGAAAAAATGCCTACAGTTTAGGCTTTGAAGATCACCAACAGTATCTAAGATTAGAGGTCTTATGTTGCATCAGTCTTGTTAAAACTAGCAGCTTGATCTTAATAAGTCTTGTGGGCCACTTATTATCTCCACTTACTACTTTTGCTTCACTGCCTCTGTTTTCTTAGAAAACCTTGAGTAGGAAGATTCCTGCAATTTAATCAAGTAGATTAAAAACAATGTAGTTACTTGTGTGATCCTAGGTGTTGATGGCTTTGGGTAATTTCAAGTTCTGTTGGAGACTTCAGAGGCCTAGAGGAGAAATTTGCAACAAAACATGTTGGTGCAAGAATTTTACCACTGGATGCGTGGTAGGCCTGGACAATAAACATTTTATCAGGGAGCTATGTTACTTATACCTGAATTACTGAAAAAATAATTTGCTGGTGGCACAGGACACAAGTATTGAAGAGACAGAATGTGCTAAGCATAAGAAGTGCGATACTAAAGGTACAGTTCAGTTGTGTTTACCTAGCCTGAATGTTTGATGAGAAGATGCCACTTTGTAATTGGCTTGCAGAGGCTGTCTAATGTCTCACTTAAAAAGAAGTGACACTTCTGTTGAGCTATGTAAATGTAGTGCTTGTGTTACAAAAACAGGACTAAATTTTTGACAAATGTTAGGGAAGAATAAGCCCAAAGGAAATGACAGTCTGTGATTTTGTTGTCTGATGTGTGTTTGTTGTACATATATATATGTGTGTGTGTGTGTAAAGGAGGAATTTGCATTAACTGTAATTCAAATTTATTGGAGAAAGGTGTGGGTTTTTTTTTTTAATTTCTGACAATAGTGAAACTAGAATATTGTCTTTATGTTGTCTTTATTTATATTGATTTTATTGGTTTAGACTAAACTGACTTCTAAATTTTGCGAAATCCTGACAAGAACAGGGAGGGAAACTATATTTCTTGTGGGCTGAAGAGTCTCTTTAGACACAGTGATGGCAATGTATACTGACATACAGCTTACACTTTTTAAAATTACTGAATAACAGTGTGGGTTGTGTGGGATACAGTTGTGTGCATAGTGGGGCTGTAGAGTCTCTATTCCTTTCCAATTATCTAAATTATTGATGTTTACTTTGAAACTTTCTTAGGTAATGTAATTCAGTTAATTAAACCACTATAAAAGACAATTTGGCGGTTTAAGCCAACTCAGTAGTCCTAAAAACCTGTGAAACAAAACAGAAAGCAATACTGGAAGCAGTGATTCTCTGTTGGCTTTTATAGCTGAGGCCTATTTGTGTCTACATACCATATTCTGTTGTATGTGATTTATTATACTTTATGTTGAGCTTGCAACTATCTTTGTAACTGCCACAACTGTGTAAGAGGTTACTGTGTCATGGGCTTGGGGCCTCTGTGTCGCAAAGTATGAGTACTCAGATTGTCTGTGCTGTTTGTACATTCTTCTTGAATACTGTTCATTCAATTGCTTTCTTACAAAGTGCAGGTCCCAAGATTCTTGTGCAATCTCATTCCTTTGCAAAAGAATGACCTTCCCAAAGTGTGTTTTAATATAAATAAGTTTTGACCTTGTTTAATGTTAGAATGTCATTCTAGGTATATCCAGGCCTCCATAATTATTCTGGTCTGGAAAAGAAACCAAAACCAACTGACTGGATTCAGCTGTGGAAGTTATTTTGGTAGATTTCCAAGTGTGGGCATTCCTAAATGACCCAGTCTACTATAATTACTAAAATGTCTTTTCTGAAATAAACTTGTAAGTAGAGGTATAGTTTAACATTGAGGTACAAGAATCTTTGTACACTTTTGGGCCTAGACTGTTTGGGGGAAAAAATGCCTCTACTGGAGATCCATCTTTTGTGTCAGCTTTGATACAGCATCTCAATTTAGATTTGCTTCAGCTGTGTAAGGTGGGCCTTAGAGGATGACAGGTTAATCCAAAATACCCAATAATCTTCATTGTCAGCCACATAGATAGGTAACTCATCAGTCATGTATGCCTGGGGAAAGTAAATAACCCATCAGTCAGACAGGTCTGCTTAAGTAAAGTAGAGTTTCTACGTCTGGGAGTATCCTAGCATTTAAAAAAAGACACACAGGAGATTTGAACTCATTCTGCCTGTGCTACAGGCTGGGTTGATAAGGGCAAAACCCTTACAGCCATGCTAATGCCTGAGCTAGTGAGCTCCATGCAACTATTAATACTTGTTTTGGGTCATGTTGGGGTACCTCAGTTGACAGTAAAGATATTTATGAATGTTTCATGAAAGGAATTGTTCTACTAAAAAGGTTACATATAAAATAATTAAGCACAAATAAAGACGTGTGAAATATGCATTGTGTAATGCTTTGATCATGCAAGAAAAGAGTCATTTGAAGTTGTGCTAGTGCTATATTGTGAATGTATGCCAGTATATTATACTCATCTAACACTTGCATTACTACTTTTCAGCTGATGAAGCGCCTAAGGCTTTTGTGCGTCTGAGGTTGGTTTCGTCTAAAACATGTGCCATGTGCTTTTGCAGCTTGTTTACTTCTAAAGCTATCTTGGCCAGTTGTACTTAGCTATATTCTAGCCTTCTCTGTTTTAAGTCTTAAACAAAATGTGGATTAATTTTGTACCAATAGGGTTAAACTTTGCTTTTGGTTAGCTCTTCGCGTATGTAGGTAAAACTTAACAAAATGGCACCCTTCCTTGTTTGTCATATGTTAGCATTCATGTACCATATAGTTACTAATAAGTTTGGACGAAAAAGTTGTACATATACCTAAGATAGAAGACAGTGGATCATAGTCAATTCTTGTTGTGGAATGTGGCTTGGTAGATCCTAGTTTTGTAGGTTATAATAAAAATATCTGTGGCAACTGCTACAGCTGCTGGCATTGAAAAATATCACAAAGGTTGTAATTTAGTAATTTTACTGTACTGTGAACAGCTGAGCATGCAGCAGATAATTACAGTGAGTGCATCCAGTTTGGAAATCTTGTGTCATGGGGCATATCTGAAGGAAAACATGAGCAATGGATTTGCCCCATTTTTAAATGTAATTTTTAGTATGAAATTGTTTAATCTATGTTGTACCTATGAAGCTTATCTATCTTGGGGAAATTTGTCGACCTCTTCCAAAACTGATGTAAAGAATAAACGAGGTATTGGCATTGCTGTCAGTTGTATGTGCAGTATTAGATCAGGTTTCTGCAAGAGTGTGCACACTGCATGTTGTCTTGTTGGCAGCAGGCATGTATCAGGGCTGGAACTGAAAACCTGGCATTGAAAAGGTAGCTAGCAGACACAAATTGAACAATAAGATGTAGGGGTAGGTAAGCAGAGATTGAAAGCAGCCTTACGTTTCTAAACATGATTATTAGTCTTCTGATGGAAGATGACTGTTAGAAGATTTTATTTTTTAATATGAAAAGATATTAGAAGTTATGTTTGTTTTTAATGCGGTGTTGGTGGAGAGACTGTATCAAAGACATTCACAAAGTTTAGGGCTAAAAGATACTACTAAATAATTACCTCCCATTTATTGCCTGCAGCTGGGTTTTTTTCTGCTGCTATCTGTGCATTGACCTTAAAGCCTTATGTTTCATTTAAATGCATCTTCAAAAAAAGTTTCCTCTTAACATGGATGTTAACTATTGGTATTCTATCCACTGAATTGGATTAGGAAGATGAATACTAGTCAAACATTACTGTCTCTTATTTTCACCTGACTGGCTTCAGCTTTCAACTAGCAATTTTGTTGTAGCTTTCATTGGTAGGCTGGGATCCTTTGGTGCCTGGAATTTTTGCATTATGAGGTATTTGTACATTGTGGTGGAGTAATTTGTATCGATTTGGTAAAGGTAAACACATTTGTTAAATGAGTTATTTCAAGCCTTAAGGAAAAAAACCATGAAATTATTTTGTTTGGCTTTTCCAGGATTTTCAATATTATTCTTCAAATATATCTGTTAGAGCTTTAAATAGAATCCAAATATGAGTTTTGCCTAACACTGGAATAGAATAATTTTACTGCTGTTTTGTTTTTACCTTGCAAGGCTAGGTTCTTGTCACCGTGAGAGCTGGATGTGCAAGCTGGATTGTGTGTCTGCTTTTGGTCTTGAATTATTTGGGGGTTATTGCTATTCTGTATTCAGTCCTTCATTCTCTAGATCTGAGCATGGATAAAGTTTGCATTTCCTAATATTAAAAAGGGTTTTGTTTGAATGGGCTGTAGCACAGCAAGTAGCTGGAAGACTTTCTTAGATGTAACTTATTTATAACTTGTTACTATTTACAACTCTGCCAGTCTCTGGCAGGCCGTGATATTCCAATGCTATATATAATCCAGAAGGTTTTTATAGGGCCTAATATTGATTGTTGTGAAGGTCTGGAAGAGTCATTGTGGTTAGATAACTTTGTTTAGTAGCCACTATTGAACTGTGATATGATAGTACTCACACACACACACACAACTACCTTTATATCATATCAGATAATGGTGCATTTCATTTACAGAATTATCTGTATCAGTCACTTTTGGAGATTGTTTCAGGAATTAAATGTGCTTGTTTGATACTCACCTTTTTCTTTTTTTAAAAAAGGTTTGTTTTCAAATTTTGTGTTACTAGTGCAGTTCTGCAAACATCTCAAGAAAAACTTTAGCTTTCGTTTAGTTTTTTAACTATTTTGATTATGTGATAAAGGAACACTTCATTTCTATGAGTAATTGAGACTTCAGAGATTCTGAATTCAATATTTTAGTGTAGTTATATTACAAATTCCATAAATTGCTGGGGATGATTGACCTAAGGCAGTAGATTATTTATTTATTTATTTATTTATTTATTTATTTTCTTTTTGGCTCTTACAATGCCTAGACATTGGAAATTCTGCCTTCAGTGATTTGACTGGCTACTTCTTGTCTGTAAGCACAGACAGTCTGCAAGTGAACATCCTCCAACTGATGGAGTTGATTGTGCTTTGCTTCCCTAAATAACAGAAAAAATTGTAGTCTGAATTCTTGTTGTCTTTGGACCGTCCAAAGGTACCGTTGCAATCCTCTGCCTTCAGGTACTCAGAAAAAGGAGATCATGTTATGCTGTGTACGTACATGTGTGGACACTCCTACATTTTCTTGCTGAAGCCCATATGGCATTGAAACAGATGGTCAGATGGTCTTTTGGTAAAAGAAAGAGGACAAGAACACCTAATCTGCACAAAGCAGTAAACAGTGATAGTTGGTGTGGGTGTTTTTGTTTGTTTTTTTAGCAAGTAACAGAAGTGATAGAGAATACAGCTTGACAGAAATGGAGGGCTTGGCAAAACTGCTTTCTGGAAGGACAAAAAGGTAGGATTTATAGTTCTTGAAGATCTAAGAATGTTTTGGACACCTTTTTCTTCCAGAAACTGGTAGAAATTATTGAAGTGCCTGCTTTAGTCTAGATTTGAACTGATGAGGAGGTGCTTGAAAATCTAAGACATAATTAAATTTTGATGAAAATGGTAATGAATTGATAGCATTCCTTCCCCTCAGGAATGGAAGAAATGACAGGTAGTGATTTAAAAGTAGTGTAACATTTACAGGCTAAGGAAATAGATAGGCAGGGTCTCTCCTAAGATATAAGGATTTTAAGATGATCTGTAAGTTTCTGGAGAAACTCTGATGCAGGCAAAAATAAGAGAGTGGTAGAGCAGTGGTAGGAATTCCAGAAATACTGTTTGTTAAAAAGGAATAATGGGAAAAATGGAAGCAAGGACCTGTATTTCAGGTTCAGGTACAAATAACAGCTAAGGTGAAAAGTCAGGGGATAGAAAAGCAGAGACAAAGGTGCGAAGATAATTTATAGTAATTGGGGAGAATGCTGAAGCACACTGTTTACTTGATTAAAATAAGTACATAATGATAAAGACTGTTGAATTCATCTTTGCTTTGATCTTCAGAAAAAGATAAATAGTTCCCAGAAACTTATAGGGAATCCCAACTCTCACTGGTCTCAAATACAAATTTTAGATAAGCTGAAATACGTCTAGATCCTCTTAGTTTAGTGGGTGCCAGCAGAACTAAGCCAATATTGTTTTGTGAGTAGCTGACCAATTTCTTCTGCAAATGTGAACGGCCTGTTGCAGCACAGCTATTGCTTATGGGCTTCGTGGAAATAACTGATGGTAATGGCCCCAGGGCTGTGGAAGTGGGAAAAATATGCCATTTGACTGTTAAAGGAAGAGGAGGACATTAGAGTAAGTCAGGTTGACTGAAGTAGCTGAGAAAATGGTAGAGCTAAGAATGAAGTAATGCATAGGTAAGCACCAAGAGATAATAGGGTGGTAAAGAAACAATAAATTGTGTTGAGGCACTTGGATTTCCAGGTTAATTTGATGTTTGCTAATACAGTAGCAGTAGATACTGTACTGGCTTTTTGTCAAGTTTTGGCACAGTTTGTGTGAAATTGGTAATTTAAAACAGACAAACACCACCAAGGAAAAAAAAAAAGGAATAACTTTGAGATTGCTACATAATAGATGTCCAGCATTCTAGTGGGTTGACCCTGTCCAGCAGCTGAGCACCCACACAGGTACTTTTTCCCCTCCTTCCACTCCCTGCTGGCATGGGGGTGAGAGAAAAGGGAGGGCATAAGCGAGATGACTCATGGGTCAAGATAAAGACAGTTTAATAAGGAAGGAAAGAGGAAGAGAAACCAGTGATGGAAAGGCAGTCACTTGCCGCCTCCCACAGGCAGAGCGATGCCCAGCCAGTCATGGTGGTCACGGCTGTCGTGGGAGACCGAGTGTGTGTGTGTATATAAAAACTGGCACATTAGTTTGTACTCAGTGTAAAATGAGTAGTGGAGTATTATAAATACTTTAACTGACTTAACTCCTTAAAATAGTGCATGTGCAAATTTTAGTTGATATTTTTCAGCATCAGGTTTAAGACTCTGTAAATAGAGAAAGAGGTAAAGTTAAGAAGTTACCATATGACTTTTTGATAGAAAATAATTTACATTTTAATGGCTGCTTCTTTGATTTGGTCCTTGTTTATTGTTTTTTTTAAATATTTTGTAGGCTGAACAAATACATTTGAACCTTGGCAAGTAGCAGTGGCATAGAGGAATCCTCTAATCCTTTTTGCAATGTGGTTTGTTAGTCATCAAAAGCATTTTGTAACAAGATGTTTAAGAGTGTAATACATTTCACCTCACTGAGTCTGAAGGGGAAACTGGACCATGTGGTACTGACAGTATTTTTATGTAATTTGTATTACCTGTTTGAGGTTTTGCTCATAAACATTAATTTTATATTTACCGGAGATTTGGAATATGTTTCCCTTTGCCACATTGACAGAGACTAAAGGATAAAGCAGAGATTTGTACTTGGCTGGAACAATTAGTGGCAATTACAGAAGTTTTCCATAAAGGTCAGCAAGGAAGTTGTCAAAGCTGTGAGAGCTAGGGAAAGTGTTTAAAAAATCAGAATATTTAGTTATAACCTTCAATATGAAATAGAACTTCACCTTTTATGAGAGGAAAAGGTAATAATAAAGTCAGAGGGGCAAAATTCAGTCTTTTCTGGTCAGTTTACTGTAACAGAATCTGATCAGAGAGCAACAAACAGGTTTCTTTGGCTTGCTGTTTTAAGCCTCATCTACATTTAGAAGAAAAAAGTTAACTTTGGTTTAAAATCTTGAGTCTGACCAGAACAAAACACTAGATGTCTTTTGTCCAGGATCTCCTGTTTGAAAGCCATAGAGCCCTTTTGCCATGTGGGCCAGGACTGATGTGCTGCACAGCGTGCACACCCCTTTCCTGCTCTTGGACTTTTCCCTGCTTGGGTCTTAGGAGTGTTTGTAGAAAAGGAGCTGGTGGAGGCTATTATTTTATTTTTTTTTATTTTTATTTTTTTTAGAGGCTGCTTGTGCTTGGTTGGGGAGGGAGTCTTTGGGTTGGGCTTGAATAGTTCTAGGATCAGGAACCTGATCTGGGCCATGGTTTCTCTCAAGAGCATTTTGGCTCTTTGCCTGTCGTGTGCTATGGGGAGTGCCTGTGATACGAGCAAGACAAAGCTTAGCTGCTATAAAATGATTCATCTGACTTTCAACCTACTCAAATTCCCTAGGGAAAGATGACCTTGGGCCTATGTCTAAAAAATAATACAGACTGTGGGTAATTGCTTGAGTGCCTCTGCATTAAACTTTATTGATCCTTTTTATTACTGTGCTTTCTTGGCAAATTCTTTAAAATACTCAGAAAGTTATTTCATTATTAATAGAACTGAGTGGTAGGCAGTTGAACATTTTTTTTAGGGCGGGGAAGCTTATTCTAAAAATTTATGCTCTTATTTTAAGTTGGGTTATTCTATATAATACATGGCACTGTTTTACAGCTTTCACAAGTGAATATATGATAACCCATTGCTCTTGAGAGAGAGACATGTACATTCCCTTGAGTATTTTCTGTGACAGGAAGGCTGTGGCTTTAAGAGTTAAAATTAATTATGGCAGTTTGACTAAGACTTCGATAGATCTGCAGTGTTGTGTGCATCTGTTAATTCCTTCTGTTTATCTGTTCCAGTTCAGTAGTAAGTTCAGCTGCTTTCCAGCACAGTTTCATTTGGAGGACCATTTACTTGAAACAGGTTTACTGCAGTTCACAAATTATATATCATTCTTATTATATTAGTATGCAGCTAATGTAATAATAAATGTAATTATTTCATCCATGTTGAGCTGTCCAGTTGTGGTAATGACAGCTATCTGACATATTGTCCTTAACCTGCATTTACATGAAAATGTGAACTTTCTTTTGGCACCAGTGTTAATCACCTATATGGCCATAGTAATTAAGATGTGTAAGACATGAACAAGTTGACTCTTTCAGAGATTTTTGAAATAAGTATCTATTTTTCTGTATACAAATTGTAATTGTTCTTACTTAATTTTGAACTTCTGAAGTTGAAGTCTAGACCTGTGATTGTGAATAGGATTTGGACTGGTAATTTAGACAACACAGTATAGGTGTGGCAGTTGCACATCCCCCTGAGATGTGGAGCCTTCAATGGGGCAGCAGATGGCTCTTTTAGCGCCTTTTGTGCTCCACTGCGCCTGTCTCCATGTACACACCAATGCAAAACCAAAACAACCCAAACTCCCAAAGTATTCCTATTCCCCAACAGAAATAAAGACATTTTCAGTATGATCTCTAGGTATTTATCTCACCAGTGAGACCTGAGCTTCAGCCCAAGTTCCTTCACTGCAACCCGGGGACAGGCTGACTTCACCTCTACCAGCTGGTGGGGCAGGAGGAGTGGGACCCTTGATCAATTGACAGGGTCCTTAACGGGACCCTGAGTCAATTGACAGGGTCGTTAGCAGAGGAGGTGCCCAGAGTAGCTGCAAAGCTTCTGGACTATGTTGTAATGCCCACAGACAGATCTGACAAGACTATAAAATGGGGCTCATGCCGAAGGCCCCCTTGGAGTGGTCTTCTTGGAGCAGTGGGTCTGTCTAAGGAGCCCTCTCCTTAGATTAGGATGCCATCTAAGGAGACTTTCTGGGATTGAGAGCGCCCCACCTCCTCGTTTGGGTGAGTAGTTATTTACTGGATATATCCTTGAATGAGTCCTCTCCTAACAAGGCAAGCGTGAATCGTTGCCTAACCCAGGCGAATGATTATTTCTTGTGGGTACCCTGGAGTCAGAGGGCTCTGCTTTTGTTTCTTGTTTATGCATGCATGCTGTGGATCCTCATTATTCTTATTTTGCTGTACCCTAGTAATCTCCTCAACTGATATCTGAACCTGTATTTTATATTATTGAAGTGCTAAATAATTGTATAAACCCTGGTTTTAGTTGGTTTATTGGCTGCACTTTTCCGGCTAGATTAAAGACTGTTTTGGAACTTCTTGTCTGCCTGAAACTGACTTTGAGGTGCCTCCGTGACAATAGGCTAATAGATTCTAGAATGGTATCCTGAAATTTTCCTTTGGAATAGAAAGTGCTGTAGTTGGCTTGACAGTCAAAGAACGCTTGAATCTGTTGTCAGTTCAATTGCATAAATCAGAAATGGTTTATTAAGCTCAACTATTTATGTACTTACTTCAGCTCTGGTAATTTATCCATATGCTGTGTCACATGAGTGTTAGAAAGTTTAACTGGAAAGCTAACTGGCATGTGAACTTCCTAGTTTGGATTGCACTTAGCAATGAAATAGCACAAAGTAGAAATCAGTGGTTGTACAGCATTACCTACATTCTCATCTATGAGCATAAATAATTTAGGTAGAGAAGACTTGAGCGCCTCTATCAGCGTGCTTTCCCTTGGGCTGCAAAAGTACAACTAGTAATAGGAACTGGACTGAAGAACAGAAACAAGTTAGGTGGGAAAGCTTACTTGCAGACTAATTCCTTTGGCTTTAGCTGTTTTTCTGGCAGTATTTATTTAACAAAACTTAATTGTTCAGACTTCATGGCAGTGATATGTTTATTAAAGTTCAGTAAGATGTAAAAATATTTTCCTGTCCTTAATTCTCCAAGTTTTATTTTTTTGAAACTTCAGTTTCTCCAGTCTCTTAATGTGCTAATCATATGTGCCAAGTGAAAGCATGTCCTTAAAAAAGGCCACTTGAATGAAATAATTGTAGCTGTTGGTGGAACTAGCCTCAGAGAGCAGTAAAGGAACTTGGGCTGAAGCTTACTTAGGTCTGAGCTTTGTGAAAACAGGCTGGAAACCTAAGGCTAGTCAAGGCTGGATCCTTAAATTTGGCCATCTGCTGGCTACCTGTGTTGGAAAAGCTGTGGGTGCTTTCCTGTAGCACAACATGGTAGGTCAGAAAAGGGAATCCAATTTCAATATATGGCTTTCTTGGAGGCAGCCTGTGGTACAGAGTGAGGGTCAGCAAGAGTCAGCATCTCCAGTTATGTTTTGTGTGTTCTTTTTCCCTTTGCTTTGTCATCTTCATTGGGTTTTTCAAAGTCCTGTCTTTTACCAAACAAACAAGCACTGTATGCTTTTTGTGGGAATGGTATTTTTAGTGATTGGCGAGATAAATACCTAGAGAGTATGCTGAAAATGTCATTATTTGTGTTGGGGAATAGGAATGCTTTGGGGGTTGTTTTGGTTTTGTATTGGTGTGTGGTGTGGTTTTTTTTGTTGTTATTGTTTTTTGGTTGTGCTTTTTTGTTTGTTTTGTGGTGGTTTTTTTTTAAATTATTTTTTCTGTGTGTGTTGTGGTGTTGTTTGTTTTTGTGGCCGCATTTATTTGGGCTCTGCAAGCATAGCTTGTTTGCCTTTTAATATATATCCCATGCTCCTGAAGTAGTGTAGAATCAGTGGAATTAATTGATCCTTCTTTAGTTCTGTTTTCTTAGCTTTGGCAGCAAGTTATTAAGTTTTAGCCTTTACTCAATCTGCTCTGATGCCTTGATCTTTTCATGTGTTCTTTTGAAGATTTGTCCTATCACTCTGCTTCATTTTTTGTTTTGTTTGCCTGTTGGAGCTAAAAAGTATTTTGGAAGTTCCAGAGAAGAGAGCAGATATGGTTGATCATTCCTGCCTGTCTGTCTTCCTTTATTTTGCCCTAGATAAAATCAGTAATAGTTTCAGAGGGATAGGAGGTGTAAGGCTTCTCATGTTGTTTTTATAGATTCTGCATGGAGTCCCTCCTCTCAGACATACAACAGGTGGGACTTTGCTGCTTTGGGGTCTTAAAGTAATGTGATATCTAATGTCTCAGCTCTGTGTTAGATATGTAGTTAATGCAGAGAACTAGACCTCTGGGTGCAGTGAAAAGGCTAAAAGGAGCACTTTTTTGTCCCGTCTTTTCTGATGGTTAAGTTTAAATACTCAGTAACTACTGATGCTTTTATGATGCGACTCTGACAGTACTGTACGTGCTGGGGATGGGACAGCCATATTAGGCTTTTGATGCAGGTGACTGTGATTGTAATTGATGAAGGACCACTACTGTCATCTGTTCTCAAATGGATATTTCATGAAAGTGGGAATCTGGCAGCTAAACTGAGAGCGTTTGATAATGTTCTGGAGGAACGAGAGTTCACGGTCTCATGTGGAGTTTTTTCCTCTCATCTGCAGGAAAATCGATGTTTGTGTACAGCCTTCTGTATGGAACTAATCCTTTTGTACTCTGAATCTTGGACAGTGTAGTATTGCTCTGGCAATTTGTAGAATTGGCCAGAATTGAATCAGGGTCTGCTGCATGTGTGTGAATAGCCTCTACATTGTGATGCTTGTTGCAGGACACAGAACAAAAGGTTTTTCTCTAGGTCCAGCCTTGTAATGGTTGTCTAGTTGCATCATTGCAGTAGAAGGAACTGAAAAGATACTGGTTCAGGGGGAGCACTGCAATGAATGTTTGTTCCTTCCGGTTGAAATTTTTTTTTTTCTCCTCTTACATACTACAGGGATATGATCCTAGAGCTTGAGTGGGCCTTGTTGTCAATGTTACCTTTGTTTTCCATTTCTTAGCACTGTAGGGTAAAAGGTGAAAGAGGAAAACAAGAAAGAGATGAGTAAAAGTTCAGAGAAGAGTTGAATCCCAGAAAGGGGAAAATAGATTACTAAAGAAAACTGTCTGAAAGTAGAACTGCTTCCTGAATTTCCTTTAGATTGAAGGTCCTCCAGTGATAATGCTGATATATAACCTTGAAACATTCCACTTTTAATCTTTTCCCATCTGCTGATATTGCATTTAGAAGACCTAATACACTCAAACCTGCTTTTGTGACCTGTGTTACCTTGAAACTTCTGGATCATGTTTTATTTATGTTTTCGTATACTTTTTTTTTCCCCCCTCTGATACCTGTCTGATTGAATAAATGGTATGATTTATTTTTAGTGGAAATGTCTAACACCTTATCACATCTAAGAAAATTGATTTTGATACTAAATGCCAACTTCTGGGTGAACTTTTAATGAAAACTTAATCTTTTACTGGGTTATTTAAATAAGTTTATTTGTATTCTCAACTTAAACTTGAGCAAGTACAGCCAAAACAGTTCTTCAAATGTGCAGTACTTTACTCCATAAGCAAATCTACCATCACTGAGACACTCTCTCCTTTGTGGATGGTGACTATTCCAAATGCAGCAAAGTTTGTGTATCTACCATTCAGCCTGTATGGTTACAAGCCCTGGCTTATTTCAATCATCTGTAAGGTTGTTGTGTGGAAGGTTGTCCATAGAATATTCTTCACTGACCTTAGTTTGGTGTAAAGTCTGGGAGATCACTGCTTAGATCCTTGTTTGACTAATGTATCTTCCTTTTAATACGTTGAAGGTTGTATATGTTGTCAGTCTGTTATATTGCCCTTGAACAAAACCTCTCAAGATTGCTATCACAATCTCTGTTTGGTACTAGTTTTGGACTGAACATTTGAAGGTGGCAGAGAGGAGGCCATGAGTATGCTTTTCTATATGACTTTTGTATAGGGTGGCTGACTAGCCCAGACAGATAAGTTTGCTCAGAAAACTGCAGATGGTACAGCATTTATTACAGAATCACAGAATGGTTGGGGTTGGAAGGGACCTCTGGAGATTATCTAGTCCAACCCACCTGCTAAAGCAGGTTCACCAGAGCAGATTTCACAGGAATGTATCCAGGCAGGTTTTGAATGTCTCTAGAGGAGACTCCACACCCTCTCTGGGCAGCCTGTTCCAGTGCTCTGGTACCCTCGAAGTAAAGAAGTTTCTCTTCTTATTCAGATGAAACCTGTGCTTCAGTTTGTACCTGTTGCCTCTCATCCTTCCTCTGGGCATGACTGAAAAGAGTCTGGTCCCATCCTCTTGATACCCACCCTTGAGATATTTATAAACATTGATAAGATCCCCTCTCAGCCTTCTCCAGGCTGAACAGACCCAGCTTTCTCAGTCTCTCCTTGTAAGACAGATGCTCTACGCCCCTCATCATTTTTGTAGCCCACTGCTGGACTCCCTCCAGTAATTCCTTGTCCTTCTTAAACTGGGAAGCCCAGAACTGGACTTGGTATTCCAGATGCGACCTCACCAGGGCAGAGTAGAGGGGGAGGAGAACCTCTCTCTACCTCTTTTTTTTTTAAATGTTTTTAAAGATCTGCTGTGCTGGCGCTTGACATTTCTTTCAGTTTTTATGCTAGGTTTGCATGCACTAGTAATGGTTTGAAATAATTTGAAGATTACTTCCTTCACAAATAGCTTACTTCTTATTGCAATTTTCCTGTCAAAGTAACTTCTGTTGTATAACTTGATTTACGCTATCTGTGTTGCGTTTTACTAATTCTGCCTTGCGTCAGAGTTCTCACTTTTCACTTGTTTCTGTCCCTGTGCAAAATTGCACTGTTTCTTTTTGCAGGTGGTTGGTGATCACCTTCTTCCTCACAAGAGGTCATGGGAAAATTAAGGCTATAAAGAATGTTAGGCAGTGTTCAGTCTAATCTCCAGTTCAGAGACTGAATCTGCTAGATTTGGACAGATGTCTGACTTAACTAGCGGAAGAGACGGCAAATAATCAGAGCAGGTTGCTGTCTTTTACAGTGTTTACCATCAGGAAGTTTCTGTCAAATTATTACTTGAATATTCTGCAGTTTGAGTCTGCTACTTGTTTGGTCCTTGATGGACTATAGGTTACTGCTTCTTCCTCTGTAGTGAACTCTAAAGCTCTGAGGAGTGTTGCTGTATTCTTTATCTCTTCTTGGGTAAATCCAGTCTGATTCATCAACTCCTTTGTCACAGACCATTTTAACTGTTGTGGTCATCTGTGTTTCTGCTTGGTCCATCTACTGTTTTAGAAGATGCTCAAAAATAGAGGTAATTTGCCAGTGTTGAGCAGAGTGGGTTATTTCACATGTGCTTTTTATTCATCCTCTTTGGTCAAATTCTGGGTTAAGTTGTAAGCACCATAGGTGTGATCTGGGAGTTTCTTAATCAGCTTGAAATAATAATTTCATTAAGAAAAGTAAAAATTTGAAGATAATCTAGCCTCTTGAGCCTAAATTAAAATCTAGTCCCTTAGAAAACAGAATTATTTTGTAGGGTTATTTTCTACCTTGAAGAGCAGTACAGGGCTGCTTTGTTCCCTGCAGCAGAGTAGACCTATAGCAAGGAGGTAGTATGCTGTATGGCTTGTTCTGTATATTGCCTTAGTGTGATACTCCTCATTGAAGGAAACCTATTTCAGTGCCTGACTTAAGAATTTGGTCTGCACATTTTTTCCCCTTAAAGAAACAGAACTGAATTATTGTTCAACCAAAATCAAGTATTGCTGTATGGGGAAATAAATATTGATGGAGAGTATAAGATTATGAACCCCATGTATCATGTGATGTCTTACTTTGCTTTCTTCTTGGCTTTCTGGATAAGAAGTGTTTTGCTTTGAGTGAGTCTTCTAATGTTACCATTTTAAGTTTTTTAAATGCATGCTTTTAGAGGGGTCTATTTGCTTTGTGTGTTTCTGAGAATATATTAATAAATGTATATGTATGAAATAAAATGGATGCTGTTCACTAGAATGTCCTTTTTTGGCTGTTCTGCCTGCATTAAACATAGATTATCAAGTTGGGCAGAATGAGTTTTTATGAAGTGTAATTAATTCTAGAGATTATTTGCATACTTAAGGAAAGGGTCAAATAACTAAACTTGCTCTCAGTTGCTCTTAAGAAGAAACAGTCATTGTCTTTGTTCCTGAAGGTTTCTCCAGCTCAGAGGGTGTAAGGTGCACTAGTTGGAGTGTCTTTCCTCCTGTCTAGCCATAGCCTTCCAAAGTACCTACTAGATACAGTGACTTGTGAACAAACAAGTGTCTGTCCTCTATTGTAGGTGAATTGGTATCTAACTTCATTGGAGGACTGAACTCTGAAATAATTTCTGTGCTTCACAGAAAACAACCATGTAATGTCTTGTTTTCTTTGTCTAATTTTGACAGGATGTCTGTTATTGTAATTGAAGATGTGAAAATGCAATTAAGTAAAATAGGTCCAAATGTTTGCTGGAAGAAAAAGAATAGAATTGCTGACACTAATAGAATGTAATGATCTGCTGATTGATGATACCTAAATGAGCAAGAAAAAAAGGGAAACATAATCCTTCCTGCATATTCCCCCAAGCTTGTGTTACCGTTTGGAAACTAATCCATCAATGCATGTTACCTATGCAAAGAAGGTGAAAACTCTGCTATTCAGCTGATTATAATGGGACTGTCTTTAAAAGTATCACCTTGATTGTGCTTGGTTGCATTATACTTGAGTCTTTCAAATTGCAAATCTCAGTGATTGTGTGCCTAGTAGTGCTTTTAACACTTTCTCGTTTGCTTGTACATAATGTATAGCTCTTGTATTATGCCTTCACTCGCATATTTTGCAGGCTATTGTACTGGTTATCATCATGAAAGACATATGCTGTATTTCTAGATTAAAGTAGGATACTGACCATTACAAGTAAAATATGGATTTTTTTTTATTTTTTTTTTCCTTTTAATTTACCTGAACTCTTTAGAAATTAATTATGGTGGGGAGTTCCCCACCTGTGAAACACTGCAAAATACAGAAAAGTATGTGAAGTCAGGTCTGATCTCCTATCTGAATTACTCGGGAAAGAGACTTAACTTCTTATCCTTTCAAGTATTTGTAGTTGAATTTTATAGGTTATCTCCAGTAATTAGTTTAGCTTAAGAATGTTGTTAGTCGTGTTTGTCTTCTGGTTTATGTAGTGTAGCACCAGAGAATTATTACTGTTCCAACTATGTCCACAGCAAAATATTGGGTTTTTTTGCTGGATCCCTTTCATTTGCTTTCTGACTTCTTGCCCCCCTGTTTTAAAAGTGGAAGTCCGAGATAATCCCAGCTGCAGCTGTTCCAAATGCGAATGTGTTGACAAGCACTTCACTTTCCTTCCAGGTGACAAGTGAGCATTTTGTGGGCTGGTCATAGGAGGGACGATGACCTTTGCTGCTCATTCCTGGTGCTGCTGAAATGTTTAAGTACTTAGTAGGTTTGAAGAGCTTGTGATGTGAAACATCAGTCAGCTGTTGCCATTCTGGTTTGCCCCTTTGTTTTCACTTCTTAGCCTTGGTTATGTGTGCAGCACACACTTTTTGAAAGCTCACTTTTGTAGAAGAGTCATAGTGATAAAGGCTAGTATTTTGGGACCTTATTTCCAGCTACTATCAAATCTTTGGTATTTGATTTTTATTTATAGGGCAAGAGATTTTTGTTTATAGGAGAGAGGATGAGATGATGTGAAAAGAAGAATGTCAGATAAAGGGGGTTAAGCTCTAGAAGGTAAAAGCATAATACCTGCTTTCAGAACGAGATGGAAGTGAAGGTGGCAAGTGAAATAAATTATTTTTAAACTGGTTTTATTTTCACAAGTTTGGGTTTTTTTTAATCTTCTAGCAATAGGAAGTCTAAAATTTGGTCTGCTGCAATGGTAATGTTTTTTTTTCCCTCCAAACAGGTCGTGACAATGCATGCGAGAAGACTTCATACATGTTTCTGCGAAAAGAACTTCCTGTGCGACTAGCTAACACCATGAGAGAAGTCAATTTGTTGCCTGATAACTTACTTAACAGGCCTTCAGTTGGACTAGTACAGAGTTGGTAAGTTTACAAAAAAAAAAAAAGTGGATTGAAAAATTAATGTAAAACTAACACTTCGTGCTGCTTTACTTGCAGCTCAGCTTGAATTGTCTTGAGCTGAAATCTGGTTTCTGTCTTGAATTGTTTATAATGAGTTTTTCTTGTCAAACAGTTTCATTTTCTTCTGTGTAATGTTAAGTAAATATTCTGTTATTGATCTTAGATATAAGAATTTTGAAGTTAGTCTTCTAAATTAGTAGAAGCATACGATTGTCTCCCAGATAGTTAGAATCAGTCAATAACTTCCAAGAGTGAGCTTTTAAAATATTCCTTACTGTATGTGATTCAAAGTCCTGACATATTTTCCACAGTAATTAATTTCTAGCCTACTTACATGTTCAGTAAGGTTTGGAGACAACTGCCTTGTATGTATTAAAGTCTAAAAAATTGTTGTTCAAATTGTTGTTCATGGGATATTTATTGCCTCTCTAGCTGCAAATACTTAATCAAAATAGTTTATGTAAAAATATCTTCGCAGTGTCCAACAAACTTACTGTGAATAATAGTTGATCCAACTGTAACAGCAGCTGATGATTAAGTTCAGTCATAGCTCTTGAGCCAAGAGCCTGTACATTGACTGCTGCGTTTGGTCTCATATTTATCAAGCTTCAGACTTAACAAATATAAATTAGGATATGTGATATTGTCCATGATAGGTAACACTAGCCGTCTTGATGACCACTTTGAATGTAGTGATTACGTGCTTGAAATAAATATAAATGCTGTGGAGCCACACAATGATGATTGCTTTGTGGTTAAGTGGTAGCTTGCAAGCTTTGAAGGCTTCTATCGTCTGTCTGATATCACCAGAAGCTCTTATAAGCCTAATAGGAAAGAGGTGATAATATGTAGGCCATCTAGGCTTTTCTAATCTAGATGGCTTGAAGCTGTCTTTAGAGAAATGTAGACAGATAGGTGAATGAAGAATCTGGAATAACTTTTCTTTAGTGACTCTGTGGCCTAATTCTTCTAGTCCAAATATATGTTCTGTGGCGTATGCTTCTGCCCTACTAATACATAGTCAAGCAATATTTGGATCACTTCTGGCAAGGAACTGAATGGGGGCTTAGAATAGATGCCCCCTTCAGAATTGTTACTTAGGTTTAAGAACTCATGAGATAAATTTATGACTACAGCAGATACTACCAATTTAAAGAAAGACTATCAGTCTTGAGTGTATTCGAATATATAATGCCTGTAAAATAGTTGTCCAAATTGCATGTTTTATGTGATAATGTGATTTGCACTATCACAGCTGTTGACTGTTAGCTTTCTGTTGAATGGACCACAATATGAGACTTTAACGTGATGAAGTAGTTCAAGTGTACATCCATCCCACAGACAGAAGTTTGAAACGAAAATGTTTGTTGTAGTGTTCTTCTAATGTTGTTCCTCAGTTAACTAACTGTTTTTGTGGGAAGTAATGTCTTCACTGAGTTTATGTAGGAGTATTTTTGTGATCCGATGTCAGAAGTTATAAAAGTAACAGTAGTGTGTTGTTTTCCTGATTATAGATATGGACTTTAAAGAGTTTTTCTTATTTTTCTGTTTTGAGGGTTTTTTCATTGCTTTTTTAAACTTTTGCCAGTAGATTATACATCCTAGTGATATACTCATGATGAACCTTGGACAAAATTTATTGTATCAGTTAGCTTCCAAGACAAAAGTTTTATTAACTTCAGTGTGAATGACCTCGAGTGTTGTGCAGCTGTACTGATAGCAGGTTTTGAAATATTTATAATTTCTTAACCTGAAGTTTAGATATATTGAGAGATTTCTGAATTTTATGTGTTAGAAAAATAAATATAAATTTAGCTGTTCAGCGAACATGTAAAATGAAGAAACCTCTTCTTGATGCACTTGTTTGATGCCTCAGGAAATTTTTCTTTGGATCAGATTTTGTGATCTTTGCTGCTACCATGCCGTAGACTGTGGAAGCTTGACAGTTTATTAATATGCAAACAAAGACTTTAACATCCATTTACCACAAGTGGCCAAAGACATAATTGAGTGCATTATTCACCTTAAACTGTTTATTTGCGGATTTTTCAGTAACTTATGTGATCACCAGCATTTTTGATTTATTTATGCTACCACATTGTCATATAAGCCTATATTTTTATGTGCTTTTAGTGAGATTCAAAATCAGCTGAAGTTTTAAAATTTGAGGACCCAGTCTATTTGTTAATGTCAGCATGCAAAAAAATACAGGAAGCTCCTAATCTTTAAAGTAGGTTTTATTAAACTTTTGAATTAGAGTAAGGTGACTCTGTGAATAAATTGAACTTTGGTTTGGTGGAGTAGGAAAACAAATGAATGCTGCCTACTGTACAGCATGGATCCTTTCCTGTCTGTTCTCTGTCCAGCCAAGCAGTGAGATTCTGGATTGCATGAATTTCCAAGTCCCTTATAGGTCCCTTGGGAAGCAACCTCATCTTGTCACTTCTGAGAATTTGCTCCCTGGGGCAGGCAAGCCCTGTTCTGCTCTCCATTTTCTAATCCATCTTCATGCTCACGCTGCAGGCGCTTTTTTTCCAGTACCCCACACTCGGCTCCTTGACTGCACTGCGCTGCCTGGCAGACTTTACAACTGATTGCTTGATTGCTCTCAGGAAAGGTGCATTTTGTTTGTTCTCCTTCCTTTCTGGGTTCCTTAGCTTGATGTGTGCCGCAATAAGGACATGCAAGACAGCTGTCCTTCCTTTGTGCTGCTCAGCTGTGCTTTTCTGAATAAAACTGGCATAACCTACAGAGTGAATTGTGAACAACAAAAAACCCACAAAGTTTCACATTTCAGACTGTGCATAGGTAAAACACTAGCTCTGTCCCAGTTCAGGTTTATAACTTGGTTTATGTGTATGTTTTGCATGGAGTAGCAAGGGAAGGAATAAAGTGAATGAAAAGAATAACACAGTTAATGTGTTCTAGCTGTGAACTACGGCAATTCTAAATAACAGACAGATCAACAATCAGTGTGCTAGGGTTCAGCAACTTATTTTCAGTTTTTCAAAATAAGTGAGCAAGTGCCTTGTTCAAAAGAAGTGGCCTTTTTTAGCTCAGCTTTGAGAGGGCACTCTCTAGCTAAAGTGCACTGTAGGTAGGATATTGAACATGTGGCAGAATTGCATAATAAAGGATATCATCATTAATGTGGTGTGATGAGAGAAAATAGTTACAATAAAACCTTACAATGCATAAGGTCAGGGCTTGTAAAAATATCTGAAGTGTGAGATTTGCACAATATGCTACTCAGTCATATCTAAAACTCACATTTTAATTAAGTCTGACCAAATTTCTTTACTTTTCTCTAGTACTTTTCCCTGAAAAAGACTATAACTTTCCTTTTATCTCCTTGGAAGGATCCATTGGAGAAATAAATACAGCTTGGGGATGAATAATTATTTTTCCTCTTATTTTTTACATTCAGATTATGCTAACAAGGTTGTGTTACCATGGAGATATGTTTTATCTTTTCAGTGCTTTGGTGTTAAAGAGGTTCTAACAGAAAATCTTTGTGAAGTACACATAGGGAAAAAAGCAAAGGTATCTTGCATGAGCTGAAAAAAATAATCTGGTGTTGACATATGCACATTTACAGTGATATAATGTATGAAATGTACCGTTATAGAATTATTGCATTTGGCAGACCTAAAAGAAATCAATCTACCTGTGGTAGTAATGAACAAAAGAAAAGGGCTAAAGGGTGCTTGAAACCAAAGAACTTGCCCAATGAATTGTAGTATATTGTGATAAAAAATTGAACACCAAGAAGGCAACAGATTTGAAGGACGTAGGATTTGATTTCTGCTTTTGATGACTCACCAAAGACAGCAAAATATAACTGTTTTGGTTTTTTGTTAATCTATGTTTTATAGTGTGGTTGTGTGTGTGGTTTTGTTTTGTTTTGTTTTTGTGGATTTGAGTCCTGTATAGTTGCACTCAATTTACTAATAATATAGCAAGTCCACCATTATTCTGGTATTTTTCTTGTTTATTCTGGCTGGCTGGTAATTGGTGTGTTTAAAACATCACAAGGTCTCTTCAGTGCTTGATAAATCTCTGCAGTTATCACCTTCATTTATCCATATCTGCACCCACAGCTCAAATAAAAAGAAAATTCAAGGAAGTAGCTAAACTGTGTGAAAGGGGAATGACCTTTTTTTACACATCGTGGCTATTACCAGATGGAGCTGCCTGACTGCTCACCATTAGAGAGATTGTATGTAATGTTTGTGATGGTTAAAACAATGTTGCGAATTATTTGTTACAGTTAACCAGAGTTAGAAATTTCCTTTTGAACACTTTTGTTTTGGTTGTTACTTAATTTCTTTAATTTTGAGCTGCATAGGAGGCAGTGGGGGAGATAAATTTTGTGTGAAAACTGGGAATCACAATAGGATAAAAGAAAAATATGTACAGCCTTTGCAGCTCTGAGTTTTTAATTAGAGACATGGGATAATATACAGGGTATTACAACATCCCAGGTTTGCTGACATTTGATGGTAGCCATTGGACAGCAGGTTGGAGTTGTTTAACATAAGGTTACTTTTTTTTATAGCTTCATTTAGTCAAGGGTTAGAAGAAACAGTAAAAGTGATGGAAGAAATTTGAGCAACTTAAATTTGAAGTTAATAAGCTTTTCTCTGAGCTGGCCCTTCTAACTTACTGAATGCTCTGCTTGTGCTAATGAACTTCATTTCTAAAGTAATATTAACTTACTTTAGAATCAGACATCTAAATATTTTTGATAACTCTAAAGGAAAAGCATTGCCTGTTTCATCATTTCTCCATTATCACAGGTTAAAGGGAAATTACTTTAGCACATTTATAAATATCCTTAGAGTATTTTTTGTGTACGTTTCCTTTGTTTCAGAAACTTTCAGTTCCTCAGTGGTGCTGTGACTTCAGAAGCTGTTCTACCTGCTGGCTCTTCTGAAGACTGGTGACCATGTTTGTCAGCTTTTCTGTGCTTGATGCCTGGTTTAGTCTTTTTCTGACAGAGAGTTTTCTGCACAATTACTTCCTACATTAGACAAAACACTGGACTTACCCCTACCTGATAATTTAGTAAAAGCGCTGATCCTTCAGCACCTGAGTGGTGGTGTTTGATTATTCCAGGGGCTGCACTCTTAGGCCAAATGTCCAAATAAGCTAATGGAGAGTATGAATCTCAATCAAGTCCAGACAGCTTAAAAATCGGGTATCAGCTGCCTTCAGTACCAGAAATACTCATTGCTGTTCTGTCATCTGCTTCAGCACAGGGTTGCTGATGTTCAAGATTTCTGGTAGGAGGTCTGTAGTAAAAAGCACCTGCTGTGTTGCTTCTCAAGTGTAGTGGTTGTCCTTCATACTCAGAAACAGGACTTTCATGATATTATATCATGACAGATGGAGATGAGCATCTTCCTAATAACCTCCTCTGGCTTACTTTGCTATGAGAGAAGCTGTCACTCTGTCGTGACAGAGATTTATTGATGCATCTTTTGTATGGGAAGAAGCTGAGAGAGCTGTCTGGACTGTTCAGCCTGAAGAAGAGAAGGCTTGTGGGGTAGGGGAAGTTGAAGAACTGTGTATAAATACCTAATGGTAGAGAATAAAGATGAGGGAGCCAGACTTTTTTCAGTAGTGGTCAGTGGCAAAGCAAGAGGCAATGAATACAAATTAAAGCACATGAAACTCCATTTGAACATAAGAAAAAACGTTTTTACAGTGAAAGTGATCAAATACCTCAAGAAGGTTTGCCCGGAGAGGCTGTGGAGTCTCCATCTCTGGAGATATTCCAAGCCCAACTGGATGTGGTCCTGGACAGCCTGCTCTAGCTGACCCTGCTTGAGCAGGGAGGTTGCACTAGATGATTTCAAGAGATCTCTTCCAACCTAAATGGTTCTGTGACTCTGAATTTCCTTGGAAAGCTGTTTTGCGGTCTTGGGTGTTCTGGGAGGCAGAAAGGGCTGTTGCTGCCTTTATGAAAATGGGTGTAGAAGAGTGAGCTGGCTGTGTGTGGTGGAAAAACAGGAGGGCAAGGGAAAAAAAAAGGCCTCTGCAAAATAGAGAGGATGGCAACATAAGTTAAAGTAGAAAGGGAAAGCATTTCAAACCATGAGGAAGGCTTGAAAGGGTGAGAGAGGGGAGCATAAAGAATAGAGGAGTAGCTGTTGGCAAACCTGCTGTCACGAACAGCATTTGGTCTTTTATGTGGAGTATTTGTGGAGGGTACTTGTGGCAGTCCATAGTCCACCTCCTGGCCTGGATTGTGCCTGTGCTGGAGAAATCATAGTGTTTTTACCCACTCATTGGCTTCAGTCATGGTGGCTGCCTTGAATTTCACATGTTTGCTGCACATCTACAGTAGCTTCCCAGTTCATTTCTTCTGAGAAGAATCAGATCTACTGAGAAGTGCCAAAACAACTTTGCAAATATAAGCCATGTGGATTAAGTGAAGATGATTAGGGTATTTCAGAACCATACCACAGGTTTAGATTTGAAAATAAAAATGCTAATGTAGACAGAGTCATTGAATGGCAAGAGATCAACATGTATCTGAGGAATAGGATAATATTCCACAGAAATCATGCAGGTATTTTTTTTGATAGGTTGTTTTTCTCTGTGGAATCAAATATTTTGCCTGATTTCCTTTTACCACACAAATTTGAGAAGGCAAATATTTATTTAATTACCAAGGAAGATCTTGGCTTTCTTGTTATATTAGAACCTGCAGGGTGAAGGAACTAATCCAATCTGACAATACTGGTGGTCTTAAGTTATGTGGCTTTTTTCATGCATGGATGTATTTGCAAGAAAAGGACACCACATGAATGATACATCTTTTTCTGTTCACAGAAACAGTCTAGGAAGTTAGTTTCCTCTTTTTAGACCATTAGAGGTTGAATGCCTTAAATATGTTCTCATCAGCCATCGAGGAAATGGTGAAGGAGGTATCACAGGCTTGTGGAGTGTCACATATTCACTAGAATCAGAGCAAAATTGGACACAGGAAAGAGTCTTAAGCATTGCTTCTGCATGAGATTGCCTGGTTTGACAAGTCAAAAGCTCGTCTTACTGCCTCCATAGACCCAAATTTACAACACCCTGAGTGGCCTCAGTATCTTGGAGTTGCCATCTTTCACCTTAGAGTTAGTTTGCTGATTGTTTATTCCTGTGTTTTGCTTGTTGTAATAATGGCACCCTTTTTTCCCATCCTGTACCTATGATTAACTTGATAGGCATTGATTCGTATAAGGCAGGTGATGTTGAAGAACATGTACCTCTTTGAAGCAAAGGAGTGAGAGTGATCACAGTTTGTTACATGTTAAGTCTTGCAGGTGAATCAGCTGAGTTCAGAGAGTAAAGCTGTTTTTTCCAGTGAGAGTTAATAAAAGGGCAGTGTGTTTAAGGAGGTTACTTCTTACTCACTCTTTCAGAGCGTCAGTCCCTTCTGCAGCTGATTGTCCTGATGATTTTTTCCTGTGCCTCTCTATAGTCTACATCATGTCCCTGCATAGTTAGAACTTCTTCAATATCTTTCTAATTGCTGGATGTTAGATTTATCAGGAACTCATCTTTAGTAGATAGTGGGTTGTGGCTCCTTAAGTTCCCTGAAGTGACCCTAGGCAATTTCTTGAATTCCTGGGAGTATGATGTGAGGATTGTTCTAAACTGTTACTATCTCTTAGCAGTGTAAAAGCACATGTTTTAAAATAAGCAGTACTAGAGACACCAGCTACTTTCCAAAGTTGTAACTGACAAACATTTAGGGTATTTCTGTAACCATTTGTCACAGTTGCAGTGGAGCAAAAATGCACAGAGGGACAGGAGCCAGTGTTACTGTGCTGACCGTGTTGAAAATGTCAGTCTCCCTGGAGAAGTGACATCGTGACCTGTGATGGCTGCATCTGAAATGGATGGTGGAGGAGCAGCATGTGGTTCTGGAGGTAGTCATGTAGAGAGCAGTGCTGTCTTAGGCTTTGCTGTAGGTTAGAGATGTAGGCTGAAGTTTCACAGCATGCTTAAACTGATCTTAAGGTAAAACTGCTACCAAAAGCGTTTTTGTTGTAATGTGAGGTTGTCCAAGCCTCAGTGACTGGGGTCAGCCTTGTAGGCACTGAGCTTATGCACAGACCATTCTGTTGAGCTGATCTAATGCATTGCTGCCACTGAAAGGGGAAAGGCTTGGTCACTTGTTGGTGTTTTGTTTTGTTTTGTTTTTTCTTATGTAGGCTCTACAGTTATCTTTTCTCTTGTGCTAGCTTTAGCTGGTGGGCAGCAGGATGACCATGAGCCAGCACTGTGCCCTTGTGGCCAGGAAGGCCAATGGCATCCTGGGGTGGATTAGAAGTGGGGTGGTCAGTAGGTCAGAGAGGTTCTCCTCCCCCTCTACTCTGCCCTCGTGAAACCACACCTGGAATATTGTGTCCAGTACTGGGCCCCTCAGTTCAAGAAGGACAGGGAACTGCTGGAGAGGGTCCCGCGCAGAGCCACGAAGATGATTAAGGGAGTGGAGCATCTCCCTTATGAGGAAAGGCTGAGGGAACTGGGGCTCCTTAGCTTGGAGGAGACTGAGAGGTGACCTCATTAATGTTTACAGATATATAAAGGGTGAGTGTCATGAGGATGAAGCCAGGCTCTTCTTGGTGACACCCAATGATAGGACAAGGGGCAGTGGGTATAAACTGGAACACAAAAGATTCCAGTTAAATATGAGAAGAAGCTTCTTCTCAGTGAGGGTAGCAGAGCACTGGAACAGGCTGCCCAGGGAAGTTGTGGAGTCTCCTGCTGTGGAGACATTCAAAACCCGCCTGGACACATTCCTGTGTAACCTCATCTAAGTGTTCCTGCTCCAGCAGGGGGATTGGACTAGATGATATTTCAAAATCCCTTCCAACCCGTAACATTCTGTGATTCTGTGACCTTTCCGTGAGTTATTTTCAGGTGCAAGAATGATTGAAGAAAACAAATGGACCTGCCTGGCTGTTTTGCCATTGCAAGGGATTACAGCTGTTGGCACACACATCTGGTTAGCACTGATGATATCATAGTGTAAGTGGCAGTGCTTAACCAGGAGTGAAGGGAGGGCAAAAGGGAGAGGAATGACAGCTCCTTCTGGAGAGGTCTTTTATGTGTGTGATTGACACCTTGTGTTATTTACTTCAAGAAATAGGCTCCAATTCTGTCATCTTTAATGCTACATCTATACTGCTAAATGCACCTGCTTCAGGGGTTGAAACCTGGTCTGCAGGCCCAGTAGTGTGAGGTGGTAGCATTTATACTGGTGTTGGGCTCGTTTCCTACAGAGCAGGCTGGCCATGTTCATATTGAGCGGTACTTTGCCTCAAATGTTTTTTGGGTCCTGTGTGGGACCTCTGTGGCTCTAAGCTTAGTTAATATCTCACATGTGCCAAAATGTCTGAACTAGAGAGAGAGCAGTGTTGTGTAACAGCGGTGTGTTTAAAAAACTGAGAGTTGTGTTATGTAGCCCTGGGGTGTTACACAACATATGAGGAGATGTGGGAGTGTGAAGGGGCGTACTCTTCTGGAGTGCTGTGGTAGGACCATCTTGGTGCACTTTTGTTAGCGTGGCTTTTGGGGGTGTGCCCTGGAGCTTTATTTTGAAAGGCAGATTGGATGGCTCTCTGAGGAACACGGGAGCAAACTAATATTTATACAAAGTGGACGACCAGGAAATCAAGACCCAGAGATTAACTAAGTTACCTGAAATTACAGATCTACTCAATGAGAGGGTTTGCTCCTGTTAACTTCAGCTTGATTTATATAGCAGTTTTCCTGAATCGTGGACTGCAATGTCATAAATAATGCTTCTGAACTCAATATAATATATTGTATTATAGCTGCTTTCTTTCCCTTTATTGCAGCGTCCAACTTCATTTTTGCCTCTGCAGAGAACTCTGTACTATGCTTCTGTTGTTTCAGACAAGGTTGTAGTTTTAATATATAAAAAAAATTCTAAAGTAATTTATATTTAAGTGTTTTAATTCCTTCTTTACTGTTTTGCTTATTTCAGGTACATGCAGAGTTTCCTTGAGCTTTTAGAATATGAAAATAAAAGTCCTGAGGATCCTCATGTTCTGGATGAGTGAGTAATTTGTTTTCTTGTGATAGTTCATTTAAAAATAATCTGTCTCAAAGAACAAGTGTTTTTGTTCTGTAGTATAGCAGTCATCTTATTTCGAAGGTAAAATTTGTTCAACAAAAGCCAGAATTGTTATCTGGAGCAGAATATAAGAATTTAAGTGCTTTTGAGCAATATAGTTTTCATTTATACAGTCTGATAGTGTAAGAAATGACATGAAATGCTTCCTCCAAGGTGGTATTGAGAAGACAACATACACATGAGAATATACTTGCACATCAAATACTTAGGACTAAAATGTCATTTTAGTAGACATTGAGCTTAGTGCTCTGTATGTAATGTGTATTACACATTAATAATTTGAGTTTTTCCAATTTGTGTAAGTCATTGTTTTTATCTAAAAGATTTTTTTAACGAACTTCAATTATTGGTGCTCAGCTGCCTCATTTAATATTACTTATGTTTTGATAAGGTAGGAAAGCTTTGCCATTTTTCTTTATTAATAAAACCATACTAAAATGGTCATTAGAATGTTTCCTTGAAACTTGTGTGCATAAAACAAAATAAAAAAACACATGTGAGAATAACAGGTACATCATATGCATCAGACTTTAAAAAACCCAAAACATGCACACAGAGACTCGCACCACAACACTAAAGTCTATGGTTACCCTGTACTGTGTAACAGTCAACTTTGTTTCAGGAGATTACTTGTTGCAGGCTTTTTTTGTTCCATTGATTGGTTTCTTAGGGTAGTTTGTTGAACTTGAGTTTGTTTATTTATTTTTTTAAGCTCTGGAAATCCTGCCTGATCAAGCAGTCCTTTGTAGGAAGCGTTTCATAAAACATCTTGTAGTCCAGCAGATGCTCTGATTGTGCAAGATGTGGCCTGTGCTGTGCAAAAATGGTATTTTGCCTTCAGTTAGTTTTAGATACATTAACTGCTATGTTACGTTAAATAAGAGTTTTATTAGGTAATGCATTTTAGATGTTATGCTCTTCTGGTTGTGAGCATGTTGTCTGAGATCTTTACACTTTGTTTTTTAAGTGTGAAGCAATACATGCAAGAGAAGCTCAAGTGCGTGAGTACCAAATTCCCTGTGTGGCAGAACTGTTGGAGGAGCTGTAGGGGTTATAGACTGACTGAATTGTAGTGTTCTTGAACAAGGGGAAAGTAATTATTTTCTCAGTGTGAGCCCTGGGATGGAATATTGTCTTAATTTCTTAATAGGTAGTACCCAGAACTCAAAACACACATGGGCAGTCTTGGTGTGAAAGGAACAAGAATTAGAGACTTGGAGAGTTCCACTTATGAATAATGTTGAAGGCATTTGTTAAGACTGGCAAAAAAGAGATCAAAGTGTGAGACACTGGAAGTCTGAGTGTGCCAAAAAACATCCCTATAGTAAAGGATGATTGGTTGCTCTAAATGAAGAAGTGGAGAATTAAAAAATGGTCAATTTCTGTTGAAGTTGAGATTTGATACAGAGCAAAAAGTATGAAGTGAGAACAGAGTGAAAAAAAAATTTCAGAAGGCTGTAGAGCATCCCATTTTAAAAGCTTTTAAGAACAGACTAGGTAGTTTTCAGTGACATTCTGTAGTGGGTAAGAAAGATGAACTTTTTAACTGCTTCTAGTTTGTTATATTTTGTGATTCTGTATTTACAGCCTGTTTGCTGATGGGACAAGAATTCTGTTTGTGACTAATGTAGCAGTAAATTTTCCTACTGATTGACTTAAAAAAATCCAAAACATTTTTGAGTGAGGTTAAGTTACCAGAATTTAGGTGTCTGTTGCCTTTTAAGGTGGCATAAGCTGTCCTAGACCTCTGAGCAAACCTGACAAGTGTAACCCAGGTCCTGTTAAGCCTGTAACATCCTGGGTCTGCAAGTGGAGGCAAGGTGGTCATGTAGCTTCTGGTACCATCTTAGATGTTCCATATTTAAGTAATTGAATTTCAGCTTTTTATGGACTTCAGAGGTTCAGGGTAGATCACTATATCTATCTATATTTTTTTTTAAAAGGTTGATCAACGTTTTTCTTGGAGATCTGTTTTTAGAGTCTGTTCATAATTATCACATGAATTACCTGATTCTGTCATATGGATAATGGAACAGGCATTCTTGACATTGTTTCATGGCAATGAGAAATTTTGTTTGAGGTGCTCTATATTAATATGAGATACCAAATATTTGATGAACCACTATAAATGTTTGTTAAAATCTTTGAAATCTTGCAATTATTGCATCATATGTAATTAAGTACAAATAATAAGGATGTTGGAAATTTTTTGCTGCCTACTGGGAAGAAGTCCAGTTAGGGACTTAGTAAGAGTCATCTTTTATGCAAAGTTTGGACTGTGAAAAGAGACAAAAGCTGCATTATTTGATTAAATATGAAATCTATTCTTTTTGACAGTATAGGGTAGGCCACCTAAGATTAGAAAGTCAGATTTACTTTCCTCCTCTTTACATGTTATCTGTTTCTAACTTTCTGAAGGCTATGCTGTTTAACCTGTATATTGAGCTGTAATTAGCTATTGTTTTAATATTATTGGCAAACTATGTCTTTCAAGAATAATCTTAACTACATTTGTAATTATCTAAGAAAAATGTCTCAGCTTCTGTACCAGTGTTCCATGTTGCTCCTGTCTAGCCCTATCCTACCTTTATGCCTTATGGTAAGAGGAAAAATACCAGGAACTCTAGTATTAATAGTAAACAAACTATTTTTTCAGTGGGAAAAAAAAAAAAAAACACTCAAAAAAAATGAAGACTTACAGGGCAGTTGATTTTTTTTTTTTTCTTCTTTTTTTTTGGATACTGTCAGTTGAGGTGGATTTCAGTTTCTGTTATGACTAATCCAGGTAACAGTAGCACAGGAGAGAAGAGGAACTAAAATGATCTTACAAAAAGGTTCAGTATCCACAGATATGATGTAGCAATGTTGGCAGCAGTTCTTGAGTTAATGCTTTCTACAGTGTTCGTCTGGGTTGGTCAGTTGAACATCATACTGTCTGTCCCCTGACTGTTGTGTTACACAATGACAGCAGTGCCAACACAGTGGAGAGACTGAGCGCTTAGGAGTAAGTGCAGAGACTAAACTAAAGCTGATGTTTTCCAGAGTGGTCTAACTCATCTCTGCTCTTAGTGTATGACTTTGAGGACAGATGTGCATTCATGAGTGTTACTTTGAACACTGGACAAAATTATTTTGGGGGATTTTTTTGTCTCAGTATTTCTGTGATGAAGAGGTTCAAAGGTGCTTCAGTTTTCAGTTATGTTATTATGTTATATTGCTTAGCAGACCTTGTGAAGACTTACTACAACATTGCCAGGTTACTGTTGCTGCCAGTAGCATGGGCACCTGCCAAAAGGTCAGGTTACTTTTGCATTTTCGATAACACAAATATCTTTCCTCAAGGTGCAGGGTGGTCAAGCAAAAGTCCACAGTTCTGTTAAACAGTATGATTGCAGGAGTGTTAAGATAAAGTGTCCATGCTTGGTAGAGACAGTTTTCTGGCAGAAGAGTTGGAAATTTCCTATTGTGTCAATATGCATATGGATAAACACACAGAGGCAGATGATGTTTTTTAAAAGTGGAAGGGTTTGTAAAATGTGCTGTTCACATGTACTATCAAAGACCACTTACTCCATCCCCTATACTTGTGAGTTTCTTTGCTGATTTTTCTCTTTGTGGCACTCTCGTGGGAGGGAGGGTGTGTGGGGGAGTGTCCTGGAACTGAGAGCAACTGAAGTAGTGAGCTGCCAGTATGTCTAGAGATAACACACACACGAGAAACTTAGTAAATAAGAAGTAACTTTCCTGTCTGCAGCATGAAGATTAAAATAGTGATTCTGTTAGCAATTTGAAATAAGTAAATATTCAAGTAAATTTGATTAAGAAGGTGCCATTTTGTTACTTTCAAGTAATGCGAAATGCTATTTCAGTTAGATTTGCACTTCAAAAGTAGCTATGCTTTCTAGTAGAGAAGTCTTTCATTGTGAACTTGTACCTGTCTTTCTGGTGATTTTCAGCTACCAGCTAGCACTTCTTTAAAAAAGAGCAGCCAGTTGAGAAAACTCCATTGCATGTCTGTTCCATTTAAAAGGATTTTTTTTGTCTCCTTATCACTTTCTTGTCTTTAGTCTTTCAAATGCTACTACCCATAAAAGAGACATAGCAAAAATTCCCCGTGTTTTTATATTGGTTTTCTTATTACTTGCTTTCTTGCACTGTGATGGTAGATCAAAATAGAATAATGTATACAGTCATTAGGGAGTTAAATAATAACTTGGGACATTCATTAATTGTCTTCGCACAAGTCTAAAGGCTTAATTTATTTAACAGCAATGGTTAGGCCTTAAATATTCTTAATACACAAGCCACTGAAGCTCACTTGACTAAAATAGTTTCATATTAATAATTTCTCATCTGTCAAACCAGTGACATTATTTATTCATTGTGGTTTTGCAAATACGATTTATTGAATTTTGAAAAAAAGAGTCATTGCTAAATAAAATTTTCAGAGCTATTCTGGAGTACTGCCCCCTCAGCTAATCCCAAAAACATTTTAAAAATTCCTTGATATGGTCTCCCACTTTTTGAGCACAGTACAAGTTTTGTGTCTTTCAGGGGTGTGAGGAGTGGTAAGGAATGAGTGATAAGATTAAGGAAATGTGTTTTGATTTCTGCCCTGCTGCTTTGAAACGTGCCTATGTACTTTAATGTATTTGGTCCTTTAAAAATGTTTGCCTTATGGAAACACGTAAAATGGAACTCAGTTATCTTTGAAGATGGAACTGGAGGCTTGTCATAGCACTGTAATAATGAAGAAGGAATTCCTTTATTTTGTGTATTTGCATACTAAACTTCAACTCTGATTTGCTGGTCTGTAGCAGATAAACCTTAGCCCTTGGTTTGCCCCTCGGCATGCTCTGCACTTTCAGGCACTTTGGTAGTGAGATGCCAGTGAACAGTTTGCCCTTGTGGAGCATGCAGGCATCCTGTTTTATGTTGTGGATAGTGGAGGTATTTAAAAACAAATAGCAAAGCTGCCAGCAAATAGCAGTTAGTAGAGTGTTGTCAGCTGTCTGTCAGATGTGACTGTAAATGTTGCTTCTCAGCTCTGGTTTTAGGTGGCATCTTGTTGCTCTGACACAGAGAAGCAGCGTGAGTACAGCCAGGCACGAGCCTTGTCTTGAAAACTAACAGCAAGTCTTGGTGGTTACAGGTCACACAGAATCAAGACTTAATAGACATGAAAAGAGTCTACAAACCTTTTAAACATTAAAATATTTTAAGCTGTCCAGTCAGCAAGATCAGTAAGTAAGAGAACAGTCGTTCTGTACTTTGATACTCTTTAGATTGGGGAATTGGACAGTTAAAACTTCCCCTTTTCTATGCAACAAAGTAGTGTTGAAAGGCTGATGTTAACACATAGGCAAAAACTGGTGTTCAGACTGAGGGTGATGAAAAAAGCTATTAAAAATGAATCCTGCATTCCTTTGGAGCTGGCACAGTAGAGTGGCAGAAATAAATTTTAAAGCATATCACTTGATAAGAGAGGTATGATGCACAATCAAATGATTGTCTTGGCCAAGTGGTTATGAAAAGGAAGGAAGCATCTGTTTTAAATGTGGTGACTAACTGGTCGTCTTTTTTAGTTTTGGTGGTCTTAATGTTGTTTCCTTCCTTAGTTGGTGTATATTCTACTTTTGATAAAAGTAATTAATACATCTCTTTTCCATGTTCATTATAAATCTACTGAGAATGTTTTGGTGTGGTGGGTTTTTTGTTTTGTTTTGAATTTTTTTTGTTTGTTTGCTTTTTAAAGGATCTGTAGATTTGCAGATACAGGCATAGCTGAATGAGTTTCCCAGCTGTGCTTTCTTTTGAAAGCTGCATTTCACTGTGTGCACTTTTTTAAACAAGATCATGTAGTCATTGTGGTGTTAACATTCATTAATATTAAAGAATGTGGCAGAGTTGACTAGTACTGATTTTCCATATCTAGGCTCCAGAAAGCTAATAATAATTAACATTTCAAGTGTGCATGAGTCTGTATGCGTGGGGTGGAAAAGGATGAGCACTTTGAAGATCACAGGTTTTAAGCTGCATTGGGAGGAGAAACAAAAATCCTCCAAGCAGATTCAAAGTAAGTGCTTGTTACCAGGTGCTTGTTAAAAGCCATGAAAGCAATAATCTAAAACTACCAGAGGGATATTTGAGCTACCAGAGGGATATTTGAGCTACCAGAGGGAAGAGCCTGTCCGAGCAGCGTTGTATGCACTGCACTCTGCCATCCAGCGGTGTAAAGGGAAACTGAACAGTAGTCCCACTGATGATAATAGTTACATACCCTGACACTCAGCCCAAATAGATGCCGGGTAAAGAAAATGCATTCAAAAGTTACACTGCGCTGGCTGAGGTATTGGAAAGAAAATACAAGGTGTAAAATTTCTCAGGGAATTATGAAGGGCAGTCAGGTTGTTTTTCCTGAGTTTGTTTTGCAATCTCCCAGCTACTTATGTTTGCAGAGAATGAGAGTTACCATGGTGCATATGACTGCAATAGAGAAATCTTTTGTTCTCTGTTCATGGCAAAGAGAAATTTAAAGGAATGTTTTGGGGAGGAATAACTTAATTTGAGGCCCTAAATATTTCACAGATCTCATCAGTGAGAGGTTGACCAAATATTTCTCTTTCAATAGGTTTGTTTAGGTACTGCTATATTTTTATCTTCTGCTATTTTTTTGTTAACTGGGAGGGGATAGTAAACAGCTAAAATGGTTATGCTGTGGGAAGTTGAAAACAAGTGAGAGGTTGAGGTTAATTATACTTTTAACAAGCTGTTTCTAATTTTGTTTCCTCTAGCTTTTTAGATGTTTTAATTAAAGTCAGGAACAGACACAATGATGTGGTTCCAACCATGGCACAAGGAGTGATTGAATACAAGGAAAAATATGGCTTTGATCCATTTGTTAGCAGTAACATCCAGTATTTTCTAGATAGATTCTACACCAACCGCATCTCTTTCCGTATGCTTATTAACCAGCACAGTAAGTAACTCCTTTTTTCATCTTCGAGAATTCATTAGTTATTGCTTATAAACCTGAAGCTATAGGCTTGTGGGGTTTTGGTTTTCTGTGCGTGTGGGATTTTTTTTAATACTTGTGACTAATTCTTAATATTCTGTGCTCATTATGGTAAAAGATATGCAGACAACTGGTTAATTTGGTACTTCACAGTTACCAGAAATGAATCCAAGCCACTGGTACACTTTCTTTTAGAATTGTCAGACTTTGTCAGCATGGCTGTCACTTTTTAGTCTTGTTGGTGGAGACAACTTGTATAGAGATACACGAAGTATTTTTAGGTAGTAGTAGAGTAGCTGTATGTATCTTCTCACAAGTCTCTCAACGTAGTTTATAGAACTGACATTTATTTCCTAATGAAATGCAAGGATGCCATAAATTTTTGATAGGTTATGCACTGTATGTATTTTTATTGTTTTTTTCAGCAAGTTATCTAGACTTTCTCACCTTATAAAGAAGTTCAGTATTTCTAGCTTACGTTTTAAATCATATCGCTTGTCTCCTGCTTCTTATTTCCTATTTATGAATAAATGCTAGAATTAGTCATAGTTTGTCATTAGGTGCTCTTTCATTTGTTGTTACTAATAGACTTACATTTTTATATTCGTTTCACAGAGTGAAAGGAGTTACTTGCACAGCTCATATTATCCAGTATGTGCAACCATGCAGAAAGAGATCTCTATAAAGTTAAGGACAGTCTTGTGATCTCTTTTAGTGTATCTTGTGCCTTTTAGCTTTAGAGCTTCAGTGTTCTGCTTTTGTGAGCTATTAGAAACTGTAGTACACCACAGATAATGCATAGAGTACCGTAGTGTAAGGTACTTTACCACAAGTTGTGTGTCTTTCCAGTAACTTTTTATGTGACCAACAAATGCCTTGCAGTGTGTGTACAAATAAGTTTAATGTGGCAGAGCATACAAAATATAATAAATATGCACTTTTTACTGCATCTGCTTCATACCAGAGCTGACTGGCTTGTTAAAAGAGCAGAAAATTACTTCTGAGAAAAAGTGTGAAACCTTTCTGCTTCTTGGAGAGCTAAACTCTCCGTGAAGGATCTGGTGAGTGCCAGACCCTTGTGCAAAGGAGGGAGTGGGGAGCAAACTGCTGAGAGTCAGGGAGAAAGTCAAGTGAGTGACATCTCTGTGCCAGCCGTGAAATTGCAGCTTAGGTGAGTGTAAAAGGCTTTTAATGCTGTCTTGGAGTTCGTCGGTCCTTTCTACTGTAATATTTTCATTGTTGTGAGTGCTTCTGTTCTGACATAATGGTATGAATGAAACATGTTGCATTTTAGTTTTATCTAATTTTTTGATAGTCCACTTCAGAATGTAGGTTTTCACCTTAACCGTCCTATACCACTATTTCTGTTTTAATTAGTCATAGCTATGTAAAAAAACAAAAAGGAAAAGGAGAAAGGAAAAAAAAAAAAAAAAAAGAGAGGAGGGAGGCAAGTAGTTTTCCTAAACAAGGATTCTGGCAATTTACTAGAGTATCTTTTTTTACAAAATTATGCGTTATCCAGTAAGTTTCAGTTACAGTCAAATTTAAACTTTCTGTGCTACCTCAAGTGTAATAAACAATTCACTGCCATTTCTTTTTCCTTTTAGCACTTCTTTTTGGTGGAGATATTAATCCTGCTCATCCCAAACATATTGGAAGTATCGATCCTAATTGTGATGTGGCAGAGGTGGTTAAAGGTAAGATGAAGTTAATACTTTTGTTGATTAATAAACTCCACAACTTAGAATATGCTTAAATATGTTATTGAAATACACAAGACTGAAAGTTATTTACATTAATTCAATGAAATTAAAAAAAAAAAAAAGGAAAAAGGAAGAAATTGAAGTTCTACAGTTACAATAAAGCCATGGGCTTACTGAGGCTTACTAATGTATTTATTATTAAGAATGGATAATCTTTTGGTATGTTAACGGAACTAAGAAAACATTTGAATTTTTTAATAAGTTTAATCTGTCCTTTCAAGTAGCAGATTAAGTATCTAAGTGTTTTGTTAAACACTAGATGCTTTATTCTCTAAAATGTTTAGCATACTCTCAGGTACTGCTTCTTTATCTGATGCTGACACTAAAGAAAATGGAGAGCAAGTGGAAGTTTATGATTTGTTTAGTTAGGCCTTTCAATAAAATGTCTTCAGGTGTACAGATATTCCAGTGCAACTCCCCATTACTATGCGTGTCTGATCACATCACAATCTCCCTGTACAGCGGACATAAAAGTCATGGTTGTACCTCAATGATCTCGCACAGCCCCATTAGAAATCCTGTTTGCTTAATAAATCCATTTTGCGTAATGTAGGCATGAGGCAATGCTGTCTGCTTCAAGAACTTGTGTTTTGAAGGTTCCCACTCTGCCTGTATCTGTTTACAAATACAGGTCTTGCTGTAGGAGTGAATTCCACCCTCTGTCCTCTGCTGTTTGTGCAGCTGCAAGAGGGGATGAATGTGCTTTTTCCCCTTCACTTTCAGCCTTTGAGTGAAGTAAGAGGGAAACCATTCTTATGTCAGACTTTGTGCCTGGTAGCTTGTTCTATAATGTGGGTGCTTTTTGCCATTATGAAGCCTTCTTGTCTTCTAGCTCTCTTTTGCTCAAAGGTGGCCTTTTTTCAGCAGCTTTTTCTTTTGAGTCATCTTACTCCACTTTCACCTCAGCATTGTATATGTTACAGTCATGTTTATTTAGATGTTCATTCTAATATAATGTTTGAATCTCTTTTGTTCATCAAATTCATAGTTGCTGCCTTGGACAGAGGAGTGCATAGTGTCAGAAAGTACTCAGTCTAGTTCAAGCCAGTAGCTAAAATACATCTTCCACATTGAAGAAATAATCACTAACAAAACAAGGGCATTGTAAACAGTACCCAGTGTTGTCTTTCCAAGAAACAAGCCTGTCTGGCATCAAGATGATTGAGGAAATGTTGGAGGGGTTAATGTACATTCTGTATACTCTGCTAGGTCCAAAATGTCCTGTTTCGCAGACAGCATTCTGAGCAATTTGTCAAAGTTAAGATGTTGATTTTGGCACTGTGTATGGCAACTACAAGCTCTGTATGCCCTTCAGACATAAAAGAAATTATTTAAACAGCCACTTCGTACTTCAAGCAGCTTCACCAAGCATTGTGTCTGTAACTGCCTGAGGAAGGTCTCTGTAGCTCACTGACTGTCCTACAATAAGCTTTTTGAGCTTATGGCAAATCCTGCTTTGTTCCTGAAGCCAGGATTTTTATATGTACTGGTAGATCCTTCGCTCTTGTTGCTGCTTACCTCCAGCCACAACACAATGCGTGCTTCAAACTTTGCAGTCTCTTTTACAGTCTTAGGACTTTGCCAAAGAGTTGGCTTTTAGAGGAAGGTAAAATGTAAGACTGCACTTAGCCTCTGTTTGACGCAGTTTTGCTAGGGGCTGGATATTTTACTGGATCATGAAATGATAGTACCTTCCTGTTCACCTTGAGGATGTTAAGGTGGCTACTCCTTGAAAACAGGTGAGAATTATATATAATATATAATTTAGGAAGGCTAAATGGATTTATTCAGAGCCTTTTTGTTCTCTCAAGTTTTGCGTAGTGACTGTGTCTGCTCCACATCTATGTATTCAGGACTTCTGGTTTATTCCCATGCAGTTATTGATTTGCTCTTTAGAGGCCTTGAAGTTTTTCTCCACAATAAGAATTCAACTCCTGCCCCCTGGATCCATATCTAATTTTCATATCTATGATGTGGAAACTCTTTGAAATGTCCTTGACATATTAGTTTCTTCATGTAGATAGCCTTATGGTCATACTAGCTATATTGCTATCTTCAGCTTTTGATGACTGAGTCAGGATTGTGCCTGTGCTTATACTACTTTTTTTCTAAAGCACAGGATCATTCCCAAGACCATCAAGTTCTGAGATGATCTTAGACTATGGTGTAAGTGTAGGTATTCCTTCACATTTTTTTCCTGGATTATGCACACCCCAAGCTGAGGTTCTCTGTACAGCTTGGAAATCAAATGAGATTTTGATCTTTTTACAAGAATACATTTTATTGTGTTAATGACAGGACCCTTTTAGAAAGTCTTTGGAGCTGGTCATCTTGGCACAAAAGGTTCCTACTGGATAGCTGATTTTGTGAGACATTCCTGGAACTTGATGAAGAATATTTCCAGTGTTGATTAGCTCCATTTTACTAGACCTCAAGCAGCATTTGTGTCAGCCTTGTGTGATGTGTCCAGCCTTGCAGATGTCAGAAAAAGTGATATAATGTGCCCTGTTATCTGAAAAATATTTCTGTCTCTGTAGCCATCTTAAAGGAGGACAATTATAGGTAATCAACACTTTCTGGAGACTAGTGATTTTACGTTTTGTGCTTGTCACATAGCCCTGAGTCTTGTCAGGGACTGTTTTCTTTCATAGTGTCACTTGGGGCAGGAGGAAGAAGGTCCATGTAGGATGAGGTCAAATGCAATTATTATGGTATCTGAGCAAATTTTTCTGTTGGCAGAACTGCCCGTCTGTGTTTGCTCTTAGCGCACATTGCTACGGAGAAGCTACTTCTGCTAAGGTAGCTTAAGCATTGTAGTTAAAACATCTTTGAGTTTGTGTTTTCTCTTCAACGCTGCTTGTTTCTGAAACATTATTGTGGAGAGTTTTTGGAAGAAAGAGGACATGGGCTGTGTGCTGTGAACAAGCCAGAGCTTGATGTGGCTGAGGTGTAGGCCAGGACCTACACGGGGGGTTATCTGGAGACACCAAAGACAGAACGGAAGTCGCTTAAGTAAACAGAAGCTGGTCTGGCCTCAACCCAGGCTACAGAAGGGGTGCTGTCGTCACTGCGAGTGAACAGCTCGTGGACAGTGCCCTGCAGCTAATCACCATGGCGGGGGGTGGGATGCATGACTGCAGAGAGTGACCAGTCATAGCCTGTGCTTGTGGAGTGACCACTAAGTAAAGAGTATATACGGGTTGTTAAAACATGTATTGGGGGACATTGATATTCAGTGTGTTGTTTAAAAGTTCATTAAAGGGCATTGATGTTAAACTCATATTGAGGCTGAGTCTGTGTCCTCGCTGGTCCGCCCGTCGCCCTCAAAGAGACTTACTGTGCAAATTCTTTCTTCTCCACACATTATTGCAAATGAGATGCCAATGAATATTTAGAACCACTGAGAAATCTTTCAAAAAAAAGAGGACTTAAACTTTTGTGCTGTAACTTGACAATATATAAAGCCTGATTTGGATTATGGGGAGGGTTTTTATTTTTGTTCAGTAGGAAAGAATGAAGAATCTTAAAGGTTCCAGCTTTTCCCCCAAAAGACTGTGAAAATAAAGTATTGTAAACAGTATTGTGTTTGGAAAAACTGAATTTATGGTTGCAATGTTATCCTTTTTTTATTTGAGATGGAAAGAACAAGCATTAAATTGTGATTGGGACATGACAAATGAGTAGATATTATGGCCAGCCTAAAATTATACCCTTCTGGTTTTCAGACCCTGAACAAAGACAAAAAATAGCTTGTCTATAGTAATTTGCTTTTGTTCGTAGAGCTTTAAATAGAATTTGCCCTTTTTTGACAAATGGGCTATAGGCATACAGAGAAAAAGGGATTCAAATGCATACTAGTTTCACACTTTTAAACTAGTTACTAGAATGAGTGTTCTGCTTGTAATCTTTTACTTAGAGGATGAACTTGGCTAGTTTTCTCTAGATGATTTTGCTAAGTCCGTGCTCTGTTCTGTTGTTTTGTAGATGCCTATGAAACAGCAAAGATGTTATGTGAACAGTACTATCAGGTGGCACCCGATCTGGAAGTTGAAGAATTCAATGGTAATGGTGAAGTTAATTTAACTGATGTACATAAGAAAAAGCATTTCTCGTGTCTGTAATTTCTAGTTTTGTTAATGAATTGTAAGTTATAATTTGAACTCCGCAGTTCTATATGCAGAGTTGCTTTTCTTCTTCTAATGCGTATACATGGGCACCTGAATTATAGTTTATCATCATGACATGTTTACTTTTGATGATGGTTGCAGAGTGCTATCTGTTGAATTTGCTATCACTTTAAGGAAGATAAAGTGATCAAGAATCCTTATAACTGGGAAGGAAATACGCCTGCCTTCTAAGTAATCTTTTAATTTGTTTCATTTTGAAATACGCTTATAAATTCCACTGCCAGTCTCTGTACCAGTGGTGAGCTCTTCAGTGCAAGATGACAAAAATAGAATTTTTTTTGCATAGTCTATGTCTTAAGTCCTATCAAACTTCTCACATGAAAATCTGTTTCAAGTCAATTGTAAAGATGAAAATTGGATGCTATGAATCTGATAAGACAGTGCTTGTCAGTGTATTGACTGATTTTATATATATATATTTTTGTTGTTGTTGTTGTTCATCATTTATATTGACAAAAGGTAGATGATTTTTTTCAAGTTAAAAAAATAAGTTATCTTAAGGGAACCTCTCACATGTTTGGGACAGCTGTCCAAACATAAGACTAAAGTGTTTCTAAACTTCAGCAGAAGAATTACAAAAGTCTCAGAAATGGGTAACACTCAAAATGGAGAGTGTGACATATGAGAACATATGTTGCTCTAAGTGCTATTTAATATTGTAGAAATACTTCTCTACACAAAGTGATATTGTCAACACTGGTGCATTCCTACCAGCTCCCTCTGCAAAACCAAAGGACCCAACCTTCCTCCCTCCAAAACTGCGTGGTTTTTAGAGCTAAAAGTACTGACTGCAACAGGGGAATCAATGCAAAATTCATTTGAAGGCTTAAGCAAAAAGATCCAATAGGAGAGAAAACAAGTTGCTGGATCTCATTTAAAAACAAAACAAAACAAATGTAACAACGCCAACACAAAAAACCCCAACCAACCAACCAAAATACCACAGACACCAAAAAAAAAAACCCAACCAAGGAAAGAATCTTGTTTCCTTTAAAGTAGCTTATTATCAACATGAGGAAAATGACTTTGCACATTACCTCACTAGAGCAACAATAACATGTTTTCTACTTGTATGTACACTGCCTCAAATAAGTGTGAATCAGCCTGCCTTGGTTTTGGTGATGCATAAGAGAATTGGAGCATGGGCTCTGACAAAATTAACATAACAGCAAGTTGCCTTGCAACTAATTATGCAGAGCATTGTTTTGGGCTTCTCTTTTTCCTAGGAGTTTTCACGACTGTGTATCTTAAAGTAATAACTGGTGTTATTCTCAGCCCTCAGTGCCAAAAAGGGTGAAGTTGACTCCAGTCACATTTTGTATGCATGTTGAATCTTCCTGCAATTTATGAAGCAAACATTTAGAGACTTTTCTTCAATCTCAGCTGCTGCTGAGTCTCACAAGCTGTGACTATATAATTTATGCATGCAGATATTTTGTATTTGGTATTTGTTTAGGGACTACTGCATCTTCAGCAGCAAAACTGTCCTGGAATGTGTTAAATGCAGCTCTATTATTCCTTGTAAAATCAATTAGCACTGTGGCACTCAGAGCTGTGCCAAGCCATATGCCTCTGCTGAAACACTAACAGCAGGACAACAGTGGACAAACAGTTCAGTTATGATTTGGAGTAAGAAAACTGTGATATTGTTTGAAATATATTTTGACAATTTTTATGAATACTTTACATTTTATATGTTTTAATTAAGGGAAAATATGTAGTTGTTTTTAGACTAAACAGTGATTTTTTTTTAGTTTAATCTTTTTGTGCAGCAAATATTATGCTTAAATACTACATGTGTTAAAGAAAAATAAAGTTTCCCATGTAAGTGGGAAAGTTCTTAGTTTAACATACATTTTTAGTACTAAACCAACTACAGCTTTGTGAAGTTTCATATCTAAGCAAAGTCTACTGACATAGATGTCTTAGTCTCTTCCAACTGAAATGATTCTATGATTAGAATGTGTTATTTCAGGTGATAGCAGTAACTGAAATTTATGTTTTTAGTCATGGAGCTATTCTTGCACTTGGAAAATTAGAACATGCTTACATATTTGTCGACCTACGGTTTCATGTTATTCTTGTAAATAGAAATGGTACAAAACATTGTTTTGAAAAAAAAAAAAATCTTTTCTCTCTTCTTTTTTTCCTTAGCTAAAGCTCCAAACAAGCCTATTCAAGTAGTCTATGTACCCTCTCATTTGTTTCATATGTTATTTGAATTATTCAAGGTAGGTTGCACTTGTAAGTTCACTAAACCCTTCCAAATATTAACATCACTGTTGAACTTGAGATTGTTTTCAGTTACAGCTCTTAGATATTATTTCAGTTTTCCTTTCTTAAGTTTATTCTTACACAAGTGAAGAAGGTTTGAAACTTAAATGCTATGCTTACAACCCTCTCTTATGCCCTTGTGTACTTAAAAAAATGTTCTGTATTCCTACTCCTTTTGTGCTTCTGCAGCTGATTAACTGAAACCTCTCATGATAGTCTATTTTTGCAAGGATGATATATTCTGGCTTGCAGTTTTCATGAGCTTGCTTCTTTATTGGATATTTGAGGACTGGTTAGGATCAATGTCTTTTGTTTATTGTGGAAATGGCCCATAGGGAATGACAGTGAAAAAGGAACATATGAGAGCTATTGTATGCTTTCTGATAAGATAGGCTGTCTCTAGGTGGTGCAATTGAACACTAGAAATTTGGGGGGAAAAACACATGTGGTGTGAGAGGAACTTTTCCCAAGTAATGGTATTTTGGGTTTTATTTCTGCTATTTGTCAAGTATGTTCATTTAAATCTTCCTGTATTTTGCTATTTGTAATATTAGTTCTAGGACAGAGCAGGTGAGAATTTGTACACTACTTTGTAGGTATGTTTTGGTATGAGTCATCAAACAGTATGAAACCAGTAAATTGTAGCTGTAAGTGATGGTAATCCACGACAGATTGGCAGTGGGAACTCTGTTAATAGATATTATAAAGCCAGGTTGATAGATGGAAATCTACCAGTTATATAACCCAGGTTGAGAAAATCAAAGCTTGTTCTCTGTGGCGAACATCATTATTGGTATTCTGCAAGGTGAAGGTGAAGGATGTTGTCATCCCTTAGATATAACTACTTGATTTCACAATGAAGTTCTCTGGCTCTATGTCAAATAGATAAAAGTATGTGTAATGGAGTTTTGATGTAACAGTTTAACTGGACAATTCATAGGCTTGAAAACACTTCTTGAATTGGTTATAAATACAGTCCTTTGTGTCTTGTGTAAAATGTAGGACAAAGTATCTAGATTTAAGAAAATAAAAGCTAGTTCTGAGTTGTAGCAAAAAGCATGTATGATGAAGTTAGAATCAAAGACACTTTTTTTTCTTTTATCTTCAGAATTCAATGAGGGCTACGGTGGAATTACATGAAGGTAAGAAAGAAGGCTATCCATCGATCAAAACCTTAGTCACTTTGGGGAAAGAAGATCTATCTATTAAGGTAAATGCCTAAAAATAATACTCAGTTTGCACACCTGCTAGGTTTAGGATAGTATGAATTGTAAGGCAAATTTTGTTGGAAAGGTAAATTAGTTACTGTATCACTTCTGACACTTGTTTGGTACTCATTAGAATAGAACTTTTCCAGACGGGAGGGACCTGCAATCTAGTCCAAATACCGGACCACTTCAGGGCTGACCAAAATTTAGAGCATGTTATTAAGGGCTTTGTCCAAATGCCCAACACTGACATGCATGGGGCACCAACGACCTCTCTAGGGAGCCTGTTCCAGTATTTGACCACCCTTTATCTAAAGAAATGCTTCATAATACCGAGTTTGAACCTCCCCTGGTGCAGTTTTGAGCCATTCCCACACAACCTGTCACTGGATACCAGGGAGAAGAGCTCAGCACCTCCCTCTCCACTTCCCCTCTCAACCTCCTTTATTCCAAACTAGACAAACCCAAAGCCCTCAGCCACTCCTTTAGTATTTCTAAAGTTACTTAGATAATGCTGCTTGAATTTTCCAGGTTTTTTTTTCAGAACATAAGGTTTAAAGCTCTTAACTTTTCATTCCTTAGATAAGTGATCAAGGTGGAGGTGTACCTTTAAGAAAAATAGACAGATTGTTTAACTACATGTACTCAACAGCACCCAGGCCTAGTTTGGAGCCCTCGAGAGCTGTGCCTTTGGTAAGCAATTGCAGTATGTACTTAAGTGTCCCTTTGCACTACTCTGGTTGTACATTTCCCTTTACTGCAATATACTGGATCAGGTTTTTCATTGAAGAAATTGTTTATCATTAGCAATTCTGTGCAGGTAAAACATATCAGGAGAAAATGGATTCTGTTGTCATCACTTAGTCTTTGGAATAGAAAATTGCTTTTCTTTGTCTTGACATTGTATTCTTGGAAACAGGCATATCTGCATAAGCACAATATTTTCACAGGTTAATGGACAGGATTTTTAGTGTCATATTACTGAGAAGGTGGGTGACCTGATGAGCTCCTCTTTGGTCTGTAAATTACTGTTTATCTGAGTTTCCTACAATAAATGTATTTGAGCCACACTGACAGAATTACAGCACTTGAGGAACCTCCTGGTAATGCAGAAACTTATATTGAACTTTGAAAATTGTTTTAATATAAGTTATGGACTATAAAAACACATGAGAAAAAATTGCCAAACTTGTATGTGATATGAACACTTCTGGTATATTCCTGTTTAGTTGGAAATACCTCTTGTGATATTCCCTTTTGAGATGTATTGGGGTCAGATTTCAAACAAACAAAATTTCCCCCAGTTTCTTCTGAGTAGAGAATTATTTCAGTGTTGAATATGTAGATTCTTTTAGCAAGTATGAGTTTTAAAGTTGTAATTAAAATTAAATTATGTAAAAATTATTTTATTAAATTACATATTAGCTCTTTGTGATAAAAATGATATAGCTACTGTTCCATTTGACTGGCTTTCAATAAGTGTATTAATACTGATACTGTGTTCTTACCTCTTAGCTTTGCTCTCTGTTGCTTCTGATGCAATCCTTTATCTTCAAGTATGTCGAGAAAAAGTTAATTCTTTGAGAAATTTCCTTTCCCTATTTAGGAACACTCTCCTCTAGCTTGTTCTTGGGTGATTTATTAACTTTTTTTCCTGCTGTGATACTTCTGTGCTTGCAGTGCTTTCAGGCAGGGAAGAAAATGTGGCACAGAGAGTATGGGAATATTTCTGATATAAAATAATTCAGTGGATTTAGGGTGAAACAAGTTCAGAATGGTTCAGAGATAATACAATTCCTTCTAGATTTTTAGCAGAAAGTCTTTATGGTACTGTCTTAGTCCACAATTCAGAACACAGTGACCGGTAACTGTACTGCATTGTTTTTATCAATATTTAATGTCACTGTGGTGGGTATGAAACCCAGTTCTGTGTCTGCATTGACTTGATATGAATCGTTCACAGCTCCTAACTCTCTCTACAACACATCTTAGGAATATGTTTCAAACTTCTGGTTTTTCTTAAAAAAATATTCTTGAACATGATGAGTGATAGAGAACATGCCTTAATTCTAATACAAGTTTTTTTCTTTATGTCAAGAAGGGTAAAATCTTTCTTGATTCATAATCTGCCTTTATTGTGTCTCACTTTTTATCAGCAATTTAGTATATCAGCCTACAAGGATTTCCTGAAACTTGTTCTCACTATAAACTTATACCTTGATTACCAGTTGTATTCACTATTAAAATGTCTCTTCCTTTGTGACTCTCTGATTGTAAAATGTGTTCATTTTAGGATTGACGCTATTTTTTTTTCCCCGCTGTACATCTGTAGCTATGCATTCCTGTGTTTATTTCTTCATCTTCAAGACCGCTTGTTTTGATTTTGTGGCATTTATGCTTAGTATTCTTCTATTGTACCCCATTTTCAGGCCTTGTTTTCCCCTTCAGCCTAAAAGTCACTGCGGTCAGACCGGCAGAATATCCTCCTCTCTTGTGAACCTGTCAGCTTTTGCCCTGTGAGTCTGACTGATGCCTGTACATGACTGAATATCATGGAGTTGTTAAACTCTGTTACTTGTATCTGTGCGCAGAAAAAGTCAAGAACTGGGAGTCTGTGGCATATCTTTTCACTAAGAGGAAAAAGGATTTAGCATTGAAGCTTGACATGTGATGTATTATGGCCCAGATCCAGTTATAAAAACAACTATGCTACACTTTGTATGTCAGTCTAGAAATAAAACTCCTTCAGCGAAAGGTTCCATGAAAATCTTCTTCAAAGCCCATACAGAAAGAGATTCTTTATTGCTTAGTGCCAAAGACCAAACCACTTAATAATTACGGTGCTCCAGAAGGTAGCTTGTGTCATTCTTGACTTCAGTGGTATTCTAAACTGAATTGCAGTGCAGTGTAAATAAGACATTTTTCTGTTCTAACGCTTCTTCCCTTTGTTATATGATCCCCTGTCTAGTTTATGAAACATTCATGGATTTGGGGAGTGGAAGAGAGAGATCTTTTTGTTGACTGGTGAAAATTCTTTCTCAATGTCATTGAAAATGCTGTTTACAAACTGCTGAAAACCCTTGTTACCATGGCAGCATTTGGATTCTAGCAGGTCTTGTGTTCATCTATACTGCTATACCCGTAGTGGAAACATTAGAAACACATGGTAATGTTTCATGATGATTAGGTTTTCTTAGAGAATTTAGTGATTCTCTCTGGCAGCATTTGTTTATAGTGGGAGAAACATGGCTTAAATTGGGTTTAATTAAACCTGTAGACACTAGTAACATGCAAATTTAATAATTCCCTATTCGTACAATGCATACCGTAATATTTAATGAGAAATTTTCTCTAAAAAGTTTTCCCTTCTCAAAGTAGATGTGCTGTCATTGACTATATTCTGTCCTCTAGGGCAAGCACAGACCTATTATGTAGTGATCACTTCTTGTTAATTGTCTTTTGCAAAATAGACCTTTTGCAAGGTTTTGCCTCTCATCTGGTATCTGTTGTCTTCATACTTCTCATAAGTTATCTGCCTTGGAAAATAATCTGAAGACAATGTAGAGAAGAGACCGACAGGAAATTTTTAGAAGAGGGCTGTATGAAATAATTATGTGGGCTAGCACAGAGCATTAAAAGATTTTCCTGAAAGGAGCAGGAAGCAAACACAAGTTGAGCATGGGTTCTAAGGAGGTGTAATTCTGGAGAGAGGAAAGTATAATGTGTTTTTGGGTTTGCTTGATACTGCCCTTTACTTGAGCTGTTCCTGGGGGTATGCACTATCTACAATTTGCCTTATGATTGCTGTGCTTTTTAATTTCTGTAATGTATTCTTTTGTCTGGTCTCCAGAAAAGATACAAGTCAGCTTTTGGTATTCTTTTACTTCTTTCTAAGATGGTCAAATAATTTCTGTTATTTAGAGGTTAAGAAAAAAATGCATCTGCCTTCAAGACCACATGTTTAAAAGTGGTGCATGTGTCTCTAATGGGAATCTTTGAGAATGACATTTTTAAAGAATACTGTTCAAAAAAAGTTCAGCTAAGCAACTGTTTTAACTGTGGAAAGGGGCACTAACAACTATGATAAATGGTGTGAGTTGAGAAGGGCATCTCTGGCATTTGTTTCTCATTTTGCTCAGAAAAACTGAGTGAGCAACTCTAACCCATTTAAGATCACTAAATTTAGACTTCTGTAAAAACAAAGCAAATAGGTCAAAAGATACTGTAGAGATAATAGATGACAGCAAGAGAGTTTTAAGAACTTTGTACTAGAGTATCCATCCAAATGTTCACCCCTCCCTCAAGACATTTCCTATAAAGTGATACCACATATTAGCTGTGTGTAATGCTCACAAGGCCTTCTCTCTATTGTATTGTTTTGAGACTTTGTTTTTAAGATTGAGGGCATGGTTCTCAGTTATTTGTGAGGTTGCTTTTGTAGAAATATTATCGTGGAATTGAGCTTATTGATTTTCTGAAAACTTCAGGTGTCTAATTCTGTTTGTAATCCACCCTTATGGAAAAGTTGTATTACTCCATTGGCTTGTGTGTCCTTCTTTTCAAATGCTTATGTGTCTGGAATCCTTCCTTTATTGCTCTGGATAGCCCTGAAAAATTAAGGGGTGGTCCAGGTGAATAATCAACTACGGTGATTCTCAGCGCATACCCAGTCATCTGAAAGTTGTGTAGACCAAAATCTTACTCCCTGGCTGCAGTGAGAGACTTGGGAGTTATAACTTTTTCTGACAAGAGCGGGTTGGAAACGATGCCAAATATTGACTTTGTTGCAGCCATGGTCATGAATATCAGTGTTGTAAAATCTAAAATTTGTCCCTGCCAAGTCTTCTGTGCTTTGAAAACTGTGTGGTCTGTACAGGGGTTCTCAGTCCTCAGGTCATTTAGTGCTTTGGAATCCTCATATTTTGTTAAATGGATAAACAACTGTGAGGATTATTTGCCTTGTATTGCTTTGTATGTAGTCTTCTGCAGTAGCCTGCTGATCTCTATTACAGTGTGGCATCAGCAATCACTTAATAGTGGGACCTAGATGAAGTAAACACAGTTGTCTCTGGCTTTCTTATGTAGTCACCTAAGTGTGGAGATGTTTGAGAATAATAATCCTGGGCTTAGGGTAGAAAAAACATGCTGTCAAAATTTAATTTATACCAATGAAAGAAGGGAATATTACAGCAATGGTAATCATAGTGAGGAAGCAGCAGCGAATATCGGTTTGCTTTGGTGATTGGTGGCACCGTGTACTGTATGTCACACCTACCTCCCTCTTTGAGAAAATGCGAAACGGACAAGTTAGTCCTTCCAAAGGACTGACGTTTTTCACTTTTCTGTACTTAAACTTAAAAATTATGCCTAGGGGAAAAAAAAAGAGATTGCCCAAAGGGCTGAATACCAACTTATAGTGTTGGCTGAGTAATGAAGGAAAGCTTGAAAGGTAATTTGATGCAAATCTAATATTTAGGCATCTTCTGTTTTTTATAAGTGATTGCATGTTTTTTAACTTTCTGTCATGATTTTGTTTCTTGTTTTTGTAGGCTGGGTTTGGCTATGGCTTGCCAATTTCTCGTCTGTATGCGAGGTACTTTCAAGGTGACCTTAAACTCTACTCAATGGAAGGCGTTGGTTCAGATGCTGTAATTTATTTGAAGGTATGAATCTGACCCTTTTATAGACTAGTAATGCGGTGCAATTTGTTCATAGCAGGCTGAATAAGTGACCTTTCTCTTTTCACTCTTCAACTTGTTTTCAAAATTGTAATTGCTATGTTTATTATATTTTGTCTAAATCAGTTACACAGAACTCTAAAAATCAAGGTTATAAATATTAATGCGGCACTAATACTACTTAGTTTGCTTTGATTTTTTTTTTTTTTCCAGTGCCCTGTGCTGGATCTTTACATTTTGTTAATCCATCATAAGTGCTGAAAACTGATAAGATTATTGACTAACTCCTAACTAGCACAAATGTTATTTTTTTTTTCTATGCAGTTCTTGACCTCTGTGCAATAGACTGTATTGATCCTGTTGTCAATTTTGGGGAGATCCCAGGCCACTCAGGGTTCTGAATGTAACGTGTAGCTCACGTGCAAGTCACTGGCCTAGCATTTTTACTGTGCCTTGCTGTGTGTTGTGAGTTGTGGCATCCTGTGCAAACTTCAGTTTCTGATGCGTTTAATCCTGTGTGTCTGTGTGCATGCAGGAGAAAGGTGTGGTCTTTCTCAGAGACATGTTAATGGACTGACCCGGATCAGTCCTCACAGATCAGTGTGCTGACAGAGTCAGAGTCTGCTGGAGAAGTGAAATGTTTCAGTAAAGTAGTTGGCTGTCCCGTGTCAATGACAGATCTCGCTAAGATGTTTTTGACCAAAACGTTTTTTCTTGCTGTCTTTGTAGGCACCACTCCCTGGAAAGAAGGGAGATATTTTAAAGTGTTACTATTTTCTTTTAACTTCAGCTGTTCCTAATTGCTCTAGTCATAGTAAAAGTGTTTTCAAAATACTGTTGTGACATGTAACATTCAGTTAATTGAGACAGTTGTTCAATGCAGAAGTTGTGACTATAGAACTCTGCAGAGTAAGATCTTGCTCTTGGTGTCTCTGACGTTATCTTACCGTTGCTTTTGTTTTTCCCTAGGCCCTTTCAAGTGAATCATTTGAAAGACTTCCTGTTTTTAATAAGTCAGCATGGCGACACTACAAGACCACACCTGAAGCAGATGACTGGAGCAATCCCAGCAGTGAACCAAGGGATGCTTCTAAATATAAAGCTAATCGATAAGTTGCCGCCTTTTGTCTCTGTTGGAGATGACCTCTACATTCAGTAAAAAGTCTCTGCTTTGTTCCAAGATCCTTCAAACCACAATAGCTAGTTACTTCCAAACAAAGACCTAATCAGGGCATTGAAAAATACTAAGAACAAAGTGATGATTGGGACTTAAAAGAAGGCACTAAGCACGTTTGGTATGTGAATCCTATCTACTTCACCAGAATATGCTTGGTTGCTTCAGTCATGCATTGGCAACAGGGATTGCACTGTGGTTGCACTTAAGAATACAATGTTGTAGCAAAAAGATACTATTGGAAATGGCCAATTTTTATTCCAATGTAAGAATTGGCAAGATGTGCAGAATCCCTTTAAATGGTGAATAGTATCTTGCACAGCAATACGGTGTAAGATAAAAATTCTAATGTAGTTAAACATACGCTTTGAAAATCCACTTTTCGCTGCATTTTATATTGCACAGTGTCACCTTTTACAGAAAATCCCTTTGAGCTCGTCAGATAATGAGCTTATAAATGCATAGTTCTAAAAAGGGTTGTGCAGCTTTAAACTGATGCTCTCCCCAATTCCCAAATCCATTCGTCAAGTGCATCCAAACATTATGTGGTTATCAGACATTGGGACTTCCACTTCCTGGTATGCACCTTAATGATTTTCTTGGCACGCAAACACAGAAATGCATTTCTATACATTTTTCCTTGCCTGGGGGAAAGATTGTAAGTAGTTAGATCATCTCTCCATGCAAGAAATTCTGTCAATATGGTGCAGGGGAGTAATTACAATTCATGTTTATTTCCCATCATTTCTGGGGGGTTGGGAAGGGGAGAGAAATGCCGAAATGCCAGACAGCCAGTCATACAAATGAATTTGCCTTAAGAGTGTTGGTTGCTTGGAACCTGATTAGTTTAAAACCTGTAAATAGTTTGCAAAGTTATTTATATATTCAGTGTCTGACTATAGTCTGGTAATTGAATTTGTAGTGTATATAAAGATGTTGTACACCATCTTTTGAAAAGTGTCATTGCTCTAAATACATGAAACTGGAAATATCATAGAAATGGGAGGAACAAACCATAGCTAGTACCTGATTTAAGGAAAAAAAATCAAAGAGAAAAAAAACTAAGTATTTTCCCCTTAAATGTATTGTAAGGGTTACTGCTGACTATTAGGAAACTGTTCTTCACCAAGTCTTTGCCAAATACTGTTTCTGATACTATGAAAAATGTGTGAAGTTTAGAACTTCTTGTGATATCCTAGCTATGAGAATAAAGTAGATGAGTTGTAAGCAACTCTGCACCCTCAGTTTCTCCTAGGTGTTTTCATATTTTTTGAAAGATAATGCAGATTTTAGCATGGAAAAATGAAACTTGTTTACTAAAATTGTGGAAGAAGTGTCCCTTTTGTCATCCCAGTATTTATTTTTATAAAGAACTGCTCTGTTAGGTAACCAGGGATATGCTGAGAAATTCCTAAGTATTTTTTAAAAAATAAAATCTTAGTTTGACTTAACAATAGTACTTTGCACTTCCATAGCACATTTCATCAAAGGATTACAAAGTGCTTAGAGCAATAAACTTCATGTAGCCCTGTTTCTGAAGAGTTGGAGTCCTTACCTTCCAGGCAAACAATTTGTACGTGAACAGTTCAGGAGTTTGCAGGGCTTGGGGTTTGATGGGCTTCACTGAACCCTACAGACAAGTCATGTTGGAGCTCCAGGTTGGTTGTGGCACAGGTCTCTGCAGAGCTGGTCCATGGGGGCGTCCCCAGCCCTCTCTGACAGCAGGGAGGCAGGGAGAATGTGCTGATGGGGATGTGCTCTTCTGGTCCCAGACTAGACTCATTTGGCCCTGGCTGGGGCGTCTTTAGGTGGCAGGGTGAGGGTGAAACGCCTTGTGGCCTCCAGAGCAATAATTTCCTACAACTGCAGGCACTGCCACAGAGAAGGCAAATTGCTATTCAAGTGACATAGCTGTGCTGCTGGGGTGAAATTGGAGTAATAGGTTGACTGAAACACCAGTTGGAAGTCAGATCTACTAAAATTTAAACACTTAACTTCTGCCCTTACCCATAACTTCCTACTGTTTTTTAAATTCCTTTCAAGCTGTATGTATTTTCTAGTAATCGCAGAGGAGGACTTGCTTAAAAACAGAAATTTGTGATGAAACTATTTCTGCAGTTGCATGTGGTCAGTTTTTCCCAGGATATTACATAAAACATTCCAAGGAAGCATATAGTTTAAGAAGCTGAGTTTCAGCTTTTGTTAGCAATTGTATTTTGAAGTAGTAAATCCTGACCTGGTGCCTATTTTTGTCTGTCTCCTTGTACATGGAGGGGAGAGGGAACAGAAATAAAAGAAAGGTTACAGGCATATTGAACTTGTTTTCATGAAGTGAATATAAACCATGGAAGTCAATGAATGAAAGGTGAAGATACTGTGGAGGATGTTAATGGTATATTAGTCATTTCACTTTTTTTATTCACAAAAGCAACTGGCTGACTTTCAGGACTGAAGTGCTCTAGTACTTGAAAACTGAAGTCCCTTGAAACAGCACCTATTTCCAAGAACCCTGAGCATGTACTAGCAGCTCAAAGCAGGAAGGTGGAGCACAAGGAATGCGTTTTCTTCCCATTTCCCAAGGTCTGTTCATGGGCATTACAGTCAATATAAGTGATAAGCAACTTTTCTCGTCTCCAACCTTGTTTAGGCAGCCTGTTCTTTAGCGGAGATCCCAGGTATGCCCTTAAACTGTTCTTCACTCGTTGTCCTCATCCCATACTTCTATATAGGGGTATTAGTCTGAAAACTGTCTTAAAAATAACAGCAGGAGACCTTTGATTAGAAGAGAGGGGTTTTTGTTAATGAGTATGTGTGAAAAATGAGGGTGGATGGATTTTGAATATGGCTAGTTTAACTACAGGTACTGATGTTTTTTCACTACGTCTACCTTTGATTGGAGTCTGTTATAAGTATCTGTTTTAATATCTTGGGGTTGTTAATGCAAACTTTCTGGTGATATAAAAGTATATTTTGTTTTTATGACTTTCAGATGTATGGCCTGACAATGTTACTGCAACCTGCTTTGTCTTGAGTTACAGGCACATAAATATAAGAAAAAAAAATGTTTTCAGTGAAAATACTTCTTCTCTGTGTTTAGTGATCAACAGAAACAAACTGAGTAAGAGATGTTTCCTCCTTGATTCTTCCTGAGAATTTACAAACAACTTCTGTGTGTTGTAGTGTAAGAAATAATTTTACTTTTTTGTCCGGAGTGCATTTTTCTGTTGTATGTACCTTGAATGTAATCTATTAATCCCCTGCCTAGTTCAGTATATTTGTGCTCCCTGTTTTTCTGGGCTTTGTTTTGAGGCCAACAAGGGGTCTTTCAGAGTCAGCACTTGATGAGAAATATTCAGAAGATACTGAAATACTTCTTTTACAACTCAGCTGCAGTGTCTTTGCCTCTCTGCTTGACTGTCATGGCCCAGGATGGTACTGAGAAGGTCTTTGTCCTGCTGCAGTTTGTGCTCCCTCTCAGGCAGTGTTTATAGCAGGTCCCCTGACACATGCTGAAAAAATATGGAGATTAATTGTAGTCGTCTTGGAAAACTCAAGCTGTCTTTTGGCAGTGTAAACTACACTTGCTGCTCCAGCTGGATAACATACTTTTCTTTCTCCTCAGTGGCATTTAGAGTTTGCTTCGAAACAGCTGTTCACTTTCTCCAAAAAGTGAGCAAGAATGATCTTTCAGTGTAGTGTAATCTCCTATTCACCTCCATCCAAACTGAGTGTTTAGGGTGAAATCTTGTCCTCATTGACACGGAAGACATTTTCCCCTCTCTCCCCTTTAATAAACACTTCTAGATCCTTATGTGGTAGGTGCTGCAAAGTGGTCTTGATTGATATAAATAATTTTGTAGCAGTGGCTTAAAGATTTATTATTTATCTCTTGAGGATAACCATGTCCAGTCATGCGGTGTTCAGTTTCCTTGCACGTTTCCTCAGTTGCCATCTATTAATAGATGCCGTGGTTTCTAATAGCGCTTCGTCTCTTCTTCCTGACATACCTGCCTATGGATTAATACATGTAAACATGGTTTTGTAGAACTTAGGAGAATATGACGCCACATGACAGAGTGATGTATTACTGAGCTTAAAGGTGAGTTTATTCATAAATGAGGAATTAGTTAATAGTTACAAATTGTGTAGCAACTTCAGGTCGAATCTTGCAAATACTTGCACAAGTAAACAGTGTATGAGAGTAATCTCACTTAAAGGAATCTTCTCAGGATCAGGGCTTAAGCTGTTGACATTGATTTGAAACAATGAAACAATGACGATTTATGTAACTGAAGTGGCTTTCTAATTAAAAATAAATAAGAAAATTTGAAGTTCACGTGCTTTAATTGCAGTATTATGTTGCCTTAAAAGATCTCAGAAGTTGGCAGAGAACTTGTCTGTTTCTTAAACCTGGAGACTTTTTAATGTAGTATCAGTAGGACTGATGTGATTCTTACGATTCTGATGTGGTCAATCTAGTATTAATTGCTTTATAAGCATTTTTGCTTTGAATTCCATGATGCTGAGAGAAGCCAGATTGACAGTCCTTTGAAATCCCTTCCCTCTGTAGGTCGTGTCAGGCAGTGGCAGGACATGTTTCTCCCAAGATGTGCCCTCTGAGCTCCCAGCTGTCCAGCAAGGACTGTCCTTGCACGAGTGACCTGCTGGTTCTTCCATTCTCAAAGTCCCTGCTGAACTGTTCACAGTTGCTAAATGTGTAGTGGGTTTTATGACTGAACTTCTGATGCGGGTAGAAATTGAGTCAATTTGTTCCCAACATGGGTTCCTGGGTGGGCTGGCCTGTGTTCACCTGGCACCTAAGAGGGAACAAGGTCTTGTGTGGCCTTTCCTCTGAGGTGGCATTGTTTGAACCAACTGAACCTCTAATGGAGGAGTGGGAAGCTGATTTCTCATGAGACTTCTTGGTGATGTTTTATATTTAATTCTGAGTCTTCTGTAACTTGTGTTGGAATTGTTTCTAGTCCAATACTTGTGTATATAATTTGTGTATACTTTTCCCTTTTTTTCCATTGCTGATAAATAAAAATATGTAAAATCTACATGATGACATTTTTAAGGGGCTGATTTGGTTTCACACTCTGTGGAGCTTAGTTTGTGATTTGGTAGCTCATGGTAACACAGATGCCTACAGAGGGCACCCTCAGAGAGCTGCAGTTGGGAGCTCAGAGCAATTTTAGACGCCATGTGTCCATTTCAGTAAATGGGTGTCTGTCGGTACAATGTAGGACACTTGGAAACTGCCTGCTGCCTTCTGCACTCACTAAAATGGCCAGGTCCTGTACATGATTATGTACAATTTGACCAGCTTTACAAAATATTTTACAAATAGCTGCATGTGGTGGAGGAATAGGTTGGATTCCTGATTTCTTCCCGCATATTTAAATACATTTTGTCTTGCTGTTATTCTGTGCACTTAATGATGGAGAATGATCGTTTGCTAAACATTTTACAGCAAGAGAACGGAAGTTTCTAGATCTTTAATGCCATATGAAATTATTGTATGAAGGTGCTTGATACACAACTGTTAGATATTAATTATATATTTGAGCACTAACTTTTTGTTTTTCAATAAACAGTGGAACAGTTGGGTAAAATGGGCAAAAAGATCACCTTGGGCACTGCCTGTAGATAGAGTTTCATTCAGTTAATGGGTGAAGTCAATTCTGTGGATGGCATGGTAGTACTACTGCTCTTTGCATAATGACTAACCACATTTTAATTAGCTTCCCTGTAGTTTTTCTCTATGTTCTTAATGACAAATTGACTTGAATTCCCAGAAACTGGAAGTCAAAAGGTGTCAGAACAGATGTACTTGGCATCATGGCATTTTCTTGCATTGCTTTAAAAGATCCAGACCGTGAGCTTGCTGGTGCTTTCTGACAGTTCTGCATGTTCCCTGTGTGTCTGTGATACAAGTATATGCCGTGGGATGGCTTGAAGAAAAGGTACTCATGAGGGGAGAAAAAAAAACTTAAACCACCCAAGATTCGCCATGCTTTTTGGATGGTGGAGTCTCCTACTCTGGAGACATTTGAAACCTGCCTGGAGACCTTCCTGTGTAACCTCATCTAAGTGTTCCTGCTCCAGTAGGGGGATATTGGACTAGGTGATCTTTTGAGGTCCCTTCCAATCCCAAACATTCTGTGATCCTGTGATTCTGTTTAGTTTGGAACATGCTTGTCTGGGGGGAATCTTATTAGTTCTTACATAGGATATGCCTTATGCGCTTTTCTATTTGCATGGGAACAATATGAATATTTACAATGTCCTTCTCGTTCTTTGATGGAATAGAAGCGTGCATGTGGGAGACATGTTTTAGATAACCAAAGGAATAAAAAACTCATTTTCTCCAAGGGATAGGTTTGTATTTTGTTTTAACATTTGGATTTTAATCATATTTGTAGCAGTTCAAACTTAGGATACTGTTAAAAACAAAATGTAGTAGTTAACTTTTAGACTGCTGATACAAAATAACTTAAGGATGGCCAAGCAGCAAAGTAACTGAGTTCCTACTTCTTTTTATGCATTAATTTTTAGATGAAAAATCTAGAGACTAGTATGGCATGTTGTACATTAAAGTAACACAACCCTGTTGATATTCAAAGCTAGTCAGTTGTGAAGAGTAGGTTATAATTAATTAATCCACTTTTCCTGAATGGATGGTGGCTTTGCAGTTCACAGTTACTTTATTTTATGGAAAACCAGGGTTTCTTTGTAGGGAAATATGATTAGAGAATGATAGAATAGGGTTAAAAAATTTCATGGTGTGCTGAAGAGGCTATATGTTATTGTAACAAAGCTGTTTCTAGAACTTGATATATGTGTGAGACTTGACATGTGAATGCAGCCTGGGCAGTGCTGCTGTGGGGGATTTTTCCCTTTGAGTGTTTCTGCCTTCAGGTGCTTAGGCACGGGAATAATTGTTTTGAGGTAATGGACCCTTTTCTTGATCAGTCTAGTTAAACATTTTTTTAAGAAATTTTTTGCTAGGTTTTGTACTTGTGAAATCCGTGCCTTGCAACTGCATTTTCACTTCTATTTACCACGATCATTTACAATCAAAAAGGCCAAAAAAAGTCTTTAGATTCTTGGATCCCTCAGGTTTCCCTCGCCAGCAGTTTTGTTTGTGGCCTTTCTGCCAACAGGAGCCGTCAGTCACAGGGGTCACTGCGCTGTTTGATACCTGAGAACCAGACTGACCACCCGGATCCCGAGGCAGTGCCTGCCGACCCTGACAAGCTGCTTCCAGCCCGTGGGCTCATTGCTGCAGAGGGGGAGCAGTTTGGGGTGCAGGCACCGGTGTGTAGCCCCAAACACTTGGGTTCACCTGCCCCCCTGTCCCCAGATGTGCTCCTGGTCATGAGCTCTGCTGTGCCAGCAAGTGCCTCCTCTGCAGGTCAGGGAATTTCAGGCTGCTTTGAAAAAGATTCTTTCCCGTGTGCTTGGTGAAGTCAGTTAATGGCAGAGAATCAGGTTGAGTAAGGGTTCGTGGTGTCATTCCCCCTCAAATACATCTGGGCTCTTCCAGGTATTTACTGCTGTGCTGTGGTTATTTAACATGGTTTGCTGGGCAGCAAAAGGAATTCCTCCTGCCCGTGGACATAAAAGCTAAACATACATGAAAAGCTGAACTACCAAAATGACAAGAGGAAAATGGTGGAAGTACTCAAAAATCCTGGTGACTACACAGAGTCTTTATGGTGTTTCCTGTATAGCAGAGACTATGAAGTATTACCAGAGAAATTTGGGACCAAGCCCTGTAACCTTTTTAAGCCTTTTAGGGGGACAGTTGTCTTTTCATAGGGTGAAACTGCTTTTTGAGAAGGATTAAAAGAGGTGGTAGTTCCAGAGGCATCATTTACGCCTCAAATTTGTTTTGCCTGTTTGTTTTAGGATTGTATTTTGCCATACTCCAGTATACGTACTAGCTCTTGTGTCTGCAAATTTGCCTTACCTGGCTTATCAACTTGCAGTTCATGGTTTTTCATTGAAGGAAGGATAGATGCTGTTGGAGAGAATATCTAGAAAGGGTTGGAGATGCCAAGCATGAAAGAACTGTTGGATATTAGTCAGGCATTGGAACAGGCTGCCTAGGGAAGTGGTTGAGTCACCATCCCTGGAGGGATTTAAAAGGTGTTTAGACGAGGTTCTTGGGGACATGATTTAGTGGTGGACTTGGCAGTGCTGGGTTAATGGTTGAACTTGATCTTAAAGGTCTTTTCCAACCAAAACAATTCTGTGATTCTGTGAAGAACAGTATTGGCCCATGAGTAACTGCTGGGTCAGGGGAATTCAAGACTCTTATTTGAGGAACTGGTTTTAACCTGGGAGCCTACTGCCTGTAGCTGGAAGATCTGGCAGAGTGATCCATCATAGGAAGATTCTTGCTGGAGTCCTTGCCCACATTCCCTGATTAACATGGCAAAGATGCATTTCCAGAGGCTCTGAGCTATTTTTACTTTGTTTTGCATCTGTCTCCTCTCCCTCAGGCTGAGCTGTGAGGCAGTGGCATTGATTTCCATTTGGACTGGAAATGCTTATGCCACCTTGGGCACACCAGGAAAGGGCCTTCCCTTCGGAAAGAGAAGGGCAGAAAATATCTGTGTGTGCGTGCGTTGTATTTTGAGAGGGGAAAAGAAAATCTCTCTTCAAAATAAGATCAGAACAGGAGTACTTAAGATAGCCTGGTGCCTGACAGGGTCACCACATAGGACAGGTGTGTTTTCAGGTCTGTTTTCAGCTCTGATTGAGGTCAGAGGTCTGGACCAGGCTCAAGTGAAACTGCTGCTTAATTATGTGGTATTACCTAGGGCATTTTTCCCCCGATGATTTATTGTTACCCTATTCTACAAACAAACTCAGTGTTGTGTCAAACCTTCCTTTCTGCTGAGCTCAGTTGGTAGCCCTTCTCTTCTGTTGGTTCAGGGGACCTTCTTGTTCCCATGAGGGTCCATGGGGATGCAACACTGGGGACCCAACAAGCTGCTTCCCTTGGCAAAAGCCATTCCCCTGAGATTCTGGAGTGGAAAAGCAAGGATTGCAGCTGAGGAAACAAAGCCACAAGCCAAGGGGAATTTAAACAGCTTCACCTTGTTGAATGAAGGCTTTGGGGCAGGGAAAGAGGTACAGGATCTGGCACTGATGTTGAGCTCTAGAGTTGTTTTAATCTTCTCATAGTTACTCTTCCATTGTGTGTCTGTGGCCAGTAGCCAAGTGAGGTGTGAAGCCTGTTCACCCTCCAGGCCAAAATCACCTCTGCCTGTTATTTCAGGGCAAAGAAGGTGACAGTGAATAGCAGCAGTTCCAAGAGGGTGAGTTGTAGATGTAAAAGGGAAAGCTAAGCAGACAAGGAGAGCAGCAGCATTCAGGAGAGACCAGGATGGGAAATGCTGGGGATATATCCTCCTTGATTAGTGGTCCATGCCCTGAGCTGGTCCCCTTAGGAAGTCAGGATTCCTCTTCTTGAAAAAACATCTTGTTTTCTTGTGGCTTTGAGATGTCTGTTTTCTGTTGTTAACTTTGTCCACTTTCCAGCTGCTAGTACTGCTTTGTGCTATTCTAAATATTGTAATTCTTTTGAGAATTCTGTCCCTGCAGTATTTGGAAATAATTTTTAAAATACACACAAAAAGTTGTTTTTTAAATGTTTCTTTCTTGAGCCTTGTGAGTTAAATAATCCCTGAGAGTGAGCTTACACAATGTTATATGTCATGCCTAAATGATGGAAGGATTGAAAACTAAGGATATACTGTAGATGTTTCACAAGTGCTGGCACAAGAGCCCTGCCTTGTACTGCACAAATCGTCTCTGCTACTGCAGCTACATCTCAAACATTCTCCTACCTGTTTCATATAAACTCATGAATTTACAGCAGAGACTTTGACTGCTTCCAGTCATGCTTTTGGTATTGTTTTCAGGGTTTCTGTGGTGCAATGTAATCCCAGTTAATTGAAAATGCTTTTCAGTTCAGACCACTGGATTGAAAGCTTGTTCCAAATCTCAGTGCTTGTTTTGCATGAGAGGGAGATGCTCCCACAGGGTGCTGCAGCTCTTGCTTTATGTCACCTCACCTGGGAGGACCCAACTAGGTGGTGGCTCATGTTGTCCCTGGAGTTAGATCAGGCGTGAGTGAACGAGAGTCCATGTTGTCCCTTCCCAGAGCGCTGTGGGCTGCATGGGTGTCTGTGTGCACAGAACAGGCTTCTCAAAGACAGTGAGTTCGCAGAGAGGCGTCTGTTGGATGTGGTGGTTCTTCGTGGGGCTGCGGAGGGAGCTCAGAGGCAAAAGAGAAGTGTGACTGCGACTGGGCTGGCTTTTCCGGGCCTGGGAGCGTACGAGGATGTCTCGTGTATCCCAAGTGATGGAAGACACTGCTCAAAACAGCCCCAAACCCATCTCAAGTATTAAAGCTTGTATTACCAGGGAGCATTTGGGTTTGGACTCTGTGCCTTTAAACAGTTTCTCTGCCGTGCTGGATGACTTTGGAATTCATTCTTATTCTGCAGTTAAAAATACCTTAGCTGGGAAGTTCTAAACCCCTGCCTGCTGGTTCAGCTTCTTCCCTGCCTGAGGCAGGACTGACAGAAAATAACTAACTAAAGGAGAAAATATCTTCTACAGATAGTGCAGTAATAATTTCTTTCTTACAGAAAAGACAAAAGGGAAAGTGTGCGGCAGGAGCATTCAGGCCCTGACCTTGCAGCCAGGAAAATGCAGGTGAAGGCAAGGAGAGCGGTGATCCTGTGGGAACAGAGAGTAGTAGTGGTAACTTGAGTGGCAGGATTTTGGGTAGGTTGGCAAAGCTGCTCTAGTGGTATTTGTGGGGTCACAAGGGGCTTATGCAGGGGATTGTGTCCGGAGGTGCTATAAAATGAAGGTGAGAGGCAGGAGTATCTGTTGTACACTGTTTATTTTTCATGTGGAGCTTGGCTGATAAATAGGACTGAACTAAAGCAACGCTTATGAAAAATAAAACCCAACCATGACTCAGAAGTGCAAAATTGTCTTCCACCTGTCCAGAGACAGTGAGGTTATGGTTTGCTGGAGACAGCACATGGATATTGGTGTCTGTACCAGCAGGGCAAAGGCTTCAGCTTATTGATATCCAAAATGTGAAAGGATGTCTGGTACAGTGTATGGCTTTGTCACTGGGTGGCCACCTGTAACTCTGAGAAACAGCTTCTGTTAAGAAGAGGTCACGGGTGAATTTTTCCTCCCATTCCTATTTACAAGTTGTGGTGCTGTCTTCCACTCAAACCACTGAACAAGGGCTGCTGAATGGTAAGTGTTATGAAATTAAAACAACAACAACAAGAACTGTAAAAGCCAAGAACAACAAAAACCTGCCCACCCCCGTTACATTTGGAGATGGCTCATGGTATAAACAGCACCAGTAGAAAGCAGATGGTTCCCATGGTGGAGGAGTGGTTTGTGGTGGGAAGACTTAAGAGTTGCAAAGGATAAGAAAAGCTTAACAAGTGCATCCAAGGTATGAAATTACAGTAACAGGTTGCCTAAGGCTGAGAAAGGTCTTAATTGCATCGTCCCAGTGGGTGCACAGCTGGTGGCAGCTGAACTGCCTGCGGCTCTTCCCTTGCACCTTCCACCCTGTTCCCTGCTCATCTCGTTCTGCAGCTCTGTGAAGAAGGAACTCTACTCCAGAGGACAAAGCGTGCCATGAGAGTGTACATACTCAGTCTCATGGTACTTCAAGGAGTGTTTGGCAAAATATTCCCAAAGGAAAAAGTTACCCCATAGTGGCGAACAGATGAAAGCTGTGGGCAATGAACAGTGTGGGGCTTATTTGGTGCCTGGTATAAGGGTCTGTAAGGTACCTGCCTGAAGAAGTATCTGGAAGGGAAGAAGTGAGAGGAGTTTACCTACTAGGTCACTTGAGGATGTAGGGATGGTCGCCTGGGGGAAACTGCTGTTGGCTGGTACTACCACCCTGTGCTCAGGCACTCGGGCATCTTGTTCCCTCAGTTCTTGTCCAAGAGCTGTTCGGAGCCCTCCCTCTCCCAGCCTTTCCTGCGCTGCCTGTGCAGAGAGCCAGCAAAGCACAGCTCCAGGGAGCTGTGTCACAGCAGCCATGTCGCTGCCATGACCCCCTGCCCAGGCTGCCCTGTGCTGTGCGGGCCTGGCAGAGCCTCCTATGTGCGCTGAGGCAGCTTCACCAGGCAGGCTTGGGAGCAAAATCACATTGTTGCTTCACAGCCCAACAGCAGTGATGGGGGCTGCGTGTCTCCTGTGGCTCTCTGAGCTGTGGGGCAAGGCAGCTTTGGGGACTGGGGCCCCTCATGCTCCGAAATCCTGCGAGTCTGCAGCCCCCTCACCAGGTGCCTGCTGAGGGGCTGCATGGGGGAGCTGGACTTCAGGCAGGTCGGGCTTTGCCAGGCTGGGGTGAGATCAGTTTAGTGCATCGAGGGGGGGTAAAGCTTCACTCCTGCTACCCTTCTGTGGTTCTGCTTGGGGCTGTATGGGTGTCATGGATGGAAGAAGGAAATCCCCATGCCTAATTCCATTTAAAAGGTTTCCATTGTTTTTTTTCCAACTTTCTTCCCATGTTAGGGTAGAGGAATGGCCTCAGGACCCCTGCAGGGGCAGGGTGTCCGTGAACACATCTCGTTTAGAGTTTGATGAGAAGCTTGTTTAACCAGCTGAGTAGCACATGAGGACAGCAGCACGGCTGTGCTCGTTTGTTGGCGATACGTAGCTGGGAGCAGCAGGGTTTCCTAGGAGGCCATGTACCAAGGCCTTGGGATCCCATGTGTGTGAATTCACCAGTAATAATCACCAATGTCTTCAAACTAACCATTTCCTACAACACCACATTCCAGCTAGGGCTGTCTTCATTTACTTTCTCGCCTCCGAAGTGCAAAACCAGGGAGCAAAACAGAAGTTACCAGGTTGCTGTTCAGGCACTAGGAACATGGAGAGCGATTTGATAAAGCAGACACAGCCTGACTCTTTACATATACCCCATACATAGGCTTGGTCAACAAGCAGCATTCAATAGCTGGAATATATCAAATGGATTTCCACCAACTCAGCTGGAGAGCTGTCTCTTTCACTGGCATGATTTGGGGTCTGGGGCAGATTTCATTCAAAAAGGAAAAAAGTCAAAGTTGGTTTCCCGTTTCTGGATGTTTTTGCAGCAGCAATGCCGTTCCTTGATGTGCCAAGAAGAGCTCAGGGTTAGCAGGGTCCCGTACAACTGCATCTTCTCCATCCACAGGCTGCAACCATCATCTGTCTGTGTGCCAGGTCTGGATCGGGAGCTGACCGGGCTCCTGCCCCCAGCCCCATTCGCTGCAGAGTTCCCTGCTGGCCTGGCTGCAGCAGCCGCAAGCAGCAACATGTGGACAGGACCTTGCACAAAGGTGTTTGGTTTTTTGGCCAATCCCTGGCATTGTGTCTGGCAAGCGCTGCCGGCCGGGCCTCCAGGTGCCGCGAGGGAGTGGGGATGGGATAAGGTCTTCCTGAGATCTCCTTTGCTGTTGCACTCCAGTCTGTTTTCAACACCTCCCAGAGCACATTCCCTGCTGTCAGAGATACCCCTGATGTTCCCCGTGCTTCTCCCCATCCAGCGGTTGAGTTCATAGCTTGTTCTTCTGTCTCATGGTTAAAAAATCTAACTTTGTTTTTTACTTTTCATCCTCGTCTCCCTCGCTCATGCTGCTGAGGGAGGCGGAGGCAGCTTTTGGAGAGGAAGGTGGGGAGGCTTTATTGAAGACCCAGGGTGGAGACGGGGAGCGGGATGGAGAGCGGCCTCGTGTAGGGCTGCTGTTGGGGCTCTGCCGGGGAGAGAAAGCCTGGAGCATTCGGCCGCTTCGTTCCTGGAACATCTGCTTCTGCGAAAGCAAAATGAAAAGATGCTCTTTGAGGAATGTGCAGAGGGGCAGGAAAGTCTATGGGCAGGCAGGGGCTGTGCTGTGCCTCTTGCCTCAGAGCAGGGAGACACGAGTTCTGCGCTGAAGCGGGGCCAATTCAGCCCACACGTCACCTCTGCCTCTTCTACTGTGATTGTAATAACCTGGTTTTTATATGACAAGGTTTTTCCTTAGATTGGACGTCCTAGTGTGAGGATACTGTGTATATTGTCCTAAGCCAGCCAGGAGGAACTCTCTTTGGGGATTTTTTTGTATACGTTGGTCACTGTCTCAAAAAGTCAGTTTTGTGCCTGAACTCCCAACATTCCTTCTTCCCAGGACCTTTTCCTTTTAGCATACTGGGACAGACCACCCATCTTCTGCTGAGCTCCCTGACTGGCACAGCCTTTTTTCCTCCTTCCCTTCTCATGGGAGGCAGTGGTGCCTGACAAGTACTGGCAGACACTTTCCTGGAGCAGGCGCCACCCAAACCCTTAAATTAGGTGGTAGGAAGGTCAGAATTCAGGTGTCTGTGTCAAAAAGAGAAACACATGCAGGCTCTATGTTCTGCTTTGGGCTTTATTGTCATTTTTGCTTTGTAAAGCTGAGTGGAGACTTGCTGGAGCTGGTGGGGTAGAAGAGGCCACCTGTTCAGTCAAGGAATCCGCTACACTAAGGCAAATGCTGCTACTTGTAAGTGCCTACATGGCCTTGCGTTAGGCTGCTGGGCTGGCTTACAGGAAATCTGGCATGTTCTGCATGGCTGCCGCAGGCTTCACATGGGAAATGCCACATGCGAGCGCCCTGCTGCTCCTCCTGGGGGTGAGGAACAAGAAGGCTCCACCTCGGCGGGAGCACTGGGGTTCGTCTCGCAGGCGATGCTCGGCTGGAACAGAAGAGCCAGCCCAGACAAAGTTAAGTTACTGCCCAGGTCTGCGAGAAAAATGCTTCTGCAGAACGTGTTCTGGGTTTGCCTGCTCGGGCAGCTGCACCCACAGGCTTTGTCAGCTTGAGATTTTGTTTTGTTCCTCCTCCCTTTCCTCCTGCAGCGACTCCGCTCTGCAATAACCTTCCTCCCACCAAAAGAGCATGTGCTCCCCCTCTCCAAACCTCGGTATTCCCACCCAGCAGAGGGGCAAATGCTAGGTGTTCCCATCAAGTTTCTGGTGTTTGCTAATGCCAGGGATTAATGATTGAGCACAAATACCAAGTTTAACTATTCCTCTGTGAGCTCTCTCACCCCATTTATATTTTTATCACATTGGCCTTTATTAACTTAGTTTCGGAGCCTGGATGTTGCTGCAGTGCAGAATGATGGAACAGTTCCTGCCCGGAGCCACGCTTCACCACGCTCTCATGCATGAAGACCCACGGTCTGTGACCTACCCCTGCACTCCTGCTAGCTCCAGAATAGTCAAGACTGCCTAGAATCTCCATAGTTAGCAGATGGTGGTTGCTCCTGATAAGTGGTGCCAGGAAGCATTCGGATGGGGGAGGGTTTCTACTGCTGAGAGCTGTGAGGATGTCACCAGGGCTGGCAAAGCCCCGGAGCCCAGTCAAATTCAGTGGTAGGAATGCCAAGTGGTTTTTTTTTTTTTTTTTTAGATCAAAGAAATAGAGGTTTTGTTGATATGATTTAGTCTCTTTCATCCTCTCACTGAAAATAACTTAAAAAAATGCTGTTTGATAGGACATATCTTTTTCCTGGCCAAGCAAAATATTTTGATTCCCTTGTCCCCCTGGCACTTTACCAGCCACTTCAAACAGCTCAGTGACACTGTGGTGCCTCATGCTGTTGCGGTACCAGTGCTGGGGGAGATCCAAGTGGCCCAGCTTGGCTGGTAACGCAGGTGGCAGGGGCTGCTTGGCTGTCTCTTGGGTCGCAGGGGTCAGGGAGGGAACAGAGAATCCCACCTTCCTGTGAAGGGTCTCAGCCATGCTGGAGGACACACCTGCTTCCTGGTCCCTGCTTCAGCAAAGAGCTGGAGTTTGAAGAAGCTGGTGCACTCGCACCTTCAGCAGCGTAAGTGCCCGGCTAGTCTGAATTGCCTCCTGCCTGCATTAGTGCTGTGACCACCGTGGTGTTGGCTCAAGCCACCACTGCTGCAGGAGGAGCAGGTGTAATTCACCTGCCTCCAGAATGACTCTTCCCCTCCAGCTTTGCTCTAGCAAGGTCAGTAAGTCGTGCCCTTCCCAGGCAAGGTCTTCCTAATGGGCTGCTCCTGGGGCCATGGGGAGCTGAAAGCGTAGAGCATGTGTTACTGCTTCCCTTGAAGTGCTGGAGGATTAGATAAGGCTGGGCAGGCTCTGGACCTTCACCCGAGGCAGGAAAATAATTTCAAAGCTTTGGTTCAAGCAAGTTCAGGTACACCCAGCCAGATTAGGGAGAAAATGCTATGCTTTTGGCAAACTTGCTACTGGACAAAAGCATTTTCACAGAATCCTAGAATAGTTTTGGTTGGAAAAGACATTTAAGATCATCAAGTTCAACCACTAACCTAGCACTGCCAAGTCCATCACTAAACCATGGCCCAAACAGCCTCATCTCTACACGTCTTTTAAACACCTCCAGGGATGGCGACTCAACCACTTCCCTGGGCAGCCTGTTCCAATGCCTGACAGCCCTTTCCGTGAAGTGCCTATTTCTGAATTTTATTGCTACATGTTGATATTTCTTTGTTTTACAAACCAAGTGCCAGCTGGGCCTCGCAGTAGCCTGCTGCTTTCTGCAGGCTTTCAAGGCTGTGCTGTTGTCCAGGCTGCAAACGCATAGCGTGGCCTGAACACCCTCTGTGCATTCTAGTTGCCACCTGTAAGATTGATCTGAGGTGATGCAGCTGTTTCCCAGTGCAAACATCCCTGACTCCCTCTGTGCGCTGAGCAGAGGGCAGCAGCCCTTTGAAGGGACGCCTTGTCTGACAGGACCCTTCTGATGGAGAGCAGCAGGGAAGCCCTGCTCAGGGAGCCTTGCCAAAGTACAGGCGCCTGCTCCTACGCGTCTGGGAGGAGGTGGAATGAGCCTCGCTGCTTCCCGCATCTGTGGAGCGGCATCTCTGCCATTAGTGCCCCTGTGCGGGGCTGCAGGGGCTCCCCTCTCATGCCAGAACAAAAGTTTTGTGTCACGTTAATATTTCTTTTTTCTGACACCTCTGTGACTCTCTCACAGAAAAAACACATGCAAGGGATTGCACAGGTGGGCAAAATTGGCAATGAATTACAGACATCTTGATGTCTGAAAATGGACATTTTGACCTTTTTCACAAACAGGCCCTTTTTTTGTGGGTTACATGGCCCTTACTTTTAGAAAATTGATGCTAGCATAAGGCATGTTATAGTAATTATTTATGAAGTAATAATAATAGCATATTAATGGCATGCAAATTACTGATCTAGGAATCTAGCATGCCCATAACCATTCCTGCACTTTTAATGTCAACATTAAGAACAACATCTAACTGTGATAAGGCAAATTAATGTTAATAATAGTTTTGACACTAATAGCAAGTTATCATTATTTTAAAAGTCTTTCCTGTTGCAAGGCTCAAACTGATTTTTAAAAAGCCACAGCACCTCTCAGCTCGCTGTCACTGATGCTGTTCCTACCACACTGCAAGGAGGTTTCACTCTTGTTCTTAGCAAAGGTCTCTGTGATTGCACCAGATTTCCTGTTCTGGGGCTGGGACACTAACTCAGTAAACAGGAGGCTACCTCCAAAGACCTTTGCAGAGCATCTTCTCTCTAATTGAACTGGGTAAAATGTTTCATCAGCAAAGGGTTTTTGAAAATATCATCAGTGTGCAGTGTTGAGTGGGTAGAGCCAGGGAATGGGACTGAGGCTTTGAAGTTATTTTCCTGTCTCCACACAGCCAAACTCATCTCACCTCCTGTGGGCTTCATGTGCTCTGTTTGCATTAGTTTCATGTATTCAGCACCTATGGCCACAGGACCATCCCTCACGGGGAACACTCACCAAGCTCTGTGGAGATTCACTTCCAGCGGAAGCTTTATGTGGATGTGGTCAATGCAGGTCAACCCGGGCTTTTCATCAGGGGAGTTCACCCTGCTCTACTCCCCAAGGAAAATGATACTGTCTATGAACAGATTGCAAAATAAGCTGTTTGTATGGCTGGGACTGAGGTTATTCAGAGAACACCCACCTTTGCATGGGGCAGACATAGCTGTAAGGAGATTATCAACACATAGTCTCTGTTCTGAAGCCTTCACAGCCTAATTTTAGCCTTTCTCAAAAATGTGTGCTAATCAGCATGGCAAACCGTGGCAGAGGAGAGATGAGAACTCCAGTAAGAGACAGGTTCTCTGTGCTTTGGTGGCACTGAGTGGTGACCTGGCTGTGGTGTGGGCTACTTAATTCACCGGTGGTCTGTGAATCTTCCTGAGGATTTGTTCATGAACAAAAACTGTGCTGAGATCCTTTCAAGAGAAGGTGCCGTTCACCATGGGAAGCTGTTCAGGTATGAACTGATAAGTGACCCGAGAGAATATTATGTGTGTGTTGGCTCTTTCAAAATATTCCAGTAGTATCTGCTTCATGCTACTCCTAAACGGTTTTGGTTTTTTTTTCTGGCTTGCTGCCTCTATTGATATTTTGCCTCAAACTGTGACCCATGAGCAGTTAAAGCCCTGCACAAGCCTCCTGCAAAGGGTTTGCTTTCAAGTGAGGAGGGAGCAGCCTGACAGCCTGCATGCTGCCATCTGAAAATGTTCCTCTGAAGCGTCCTGCTGTTCTGCAGGATTATTTGACAAGCTCTTACTCTGCTCCTGTCCGTTCAGCTTGCGCTGCTTGCTGCTCTCCTCCCTGCTTGCTCACGTTTCCTCGCACTGAGAACTAGCTTTGCTTGGAGCTTGCAACCAGCAGCGTGAAGTCTGAAATGATGCCTGTACTGGAGGGTCTGGCAGGGGCCTGGGCTCTCACCAGAACCCAGCTGTGTGGAGAGCATGTTGGAAAAGGACTGACTCCCAACAGGAAGGTCTAGGAAGGCCTGTTCAAACAAATGGTAACTTTTCCCTTCAAATTAAACTTTGCTACCGGTTTCAGTCTAGCGAAGGGAATTAAGTACAAGAAAACAAAGCTTCTCAAGGTTTGGCAAGCTAATAGAACTGAAAGATGGGGGCCAGGACTCTTTTTGGGCTCTGAAGTGTCACCAGCTCACCACTCAATGACTTTGGTTTGAGCAGGTAAGGCCCTGGGGTTTCACCCCAGAAGGACACTGTTACAGAGCCCCAGCTGCATTTCCAAGGCACCTGGGGACCTCTGGTAAACGTGCTTAGTGGAGGCAGCACGTACCGAGGAGAGCTTTGAAAGGGCTGCAGTCACACCTGAGTGTTCTCTGTGATCAGACAGGCCTGGCCACTCGACATGTAAAATCTTTTCTTGGAACTTTAAACCAGAAAATTGTCAGCTTATGCTGCTGGGTACAGAGCATGAAGAGAACTACTGAAAAACTTTTCAGGGATCCTGTTTCCTTCCCTCATGACCTCCAGTGTGTAGTTCCTCTCTGATGTCGGTGTGATCTTACTCAGTGCTAATGGGGAGCACAGACGGTATGAGCCTGTTTGCTCTTGTGTTGCTATTATGCAGCTCTACTGAATGTGGTGTCACATTCAGCATCACACCTGTGCAAAAGACAGAAATTATCCCAAAGAAAGAAGAGCCAGAAGTGGCAAATCCCCCTCCTGCAGCGTTGGCACACATTATTGGGTTCAGCAAGTGGGTTTGGTGTTATCCTACTGTGCTGGCTTTCAAAACAGAGACTGTAGCAAAAGCATCTGCTCTCTACCTGTGTTACAGGGGAGAAATAAAAACCACTCAGACTTCCTGGAATGGCAAAATACCTACCCAGGCTCCGTCAGGTCCAAACAGCTCTAAAAAGTTGCCAATAAATTCCCTGGACTTTTCTTCCCATTTCTGAATGAGGTCATGGCTCTTCTCTTCCACCTTGTAAACAAATTCTTTTGATTTTTCCTCCACATTCTTGACTTTTTCTTTCATTTTGTCCACTTGGTTTTGAAAGCGGTATTTCTTCTCCTGTTTAAAAGTGTGGACAGAGATTAATATATAGGGACTTGGAAATAATTAGCCTCTGACAGATGAGAAGAAGAAAAAAAATGCATTAATGTATCCTAATATATATGACATTGGTTAACTATTCCCATGTTATTTTTATAAATGCAAATTTAACATTTGTGGAATGAATTGCAGAAGGTACATATGGAAAATACTGTCTTGTGTGATTACTTTGTTTAATCCACTACATTAATCTTTCCATACTGAATGCACTTTGAAAATTACATTAATCTTCTGAAGGATACAAATGAGGAATTAACAGCTCAAACTTTGCAGTAAGCAAAAGGCAAATCTTCCTGGGTTTTCTAGCAAATGCAGCCCACTGCTGACTTTACAGCCTGGATGTTATCTCAGACCAAAAATGTCTCTTTGGTTGGATTTCTGCAGAGCAGAAGGAAGATTCCCTTTACCTCCGAGCCTGGCTAATATAGGAGCTTGTGGCTGCAACAAAAATGTGCACAGGCCAGTGGCTTGTGGCCAACAAACTTGACAGAAGAGAGAGCACACTCCCAATTGCCAAGTCACACAGCAAAAGAGGGGGATGGAGAAGATAATGTTTGGGGGCCAATGTTGAGCCACGCTTCTAAAATACTTCAAGGTTAAAGGGCTTTTGTCTTGAAATGCTTCTGTGTTTTGCAAATATACAGGACACCCAGCGCTGTGCCCTTGAAGGTGGAATGTGTCAGCAGAAGCACAGATCACTATTGGCTTTTAATTTCCTGTGAGCTTCATTTAATGAGCACATTAATGTGCTCTTAAAACAAATACTGCTTAGTGCTGAGGGGGACTTTATTCAAGCGCATGAAGAACAGTCTTTGCAGGCCACGAGGCCAAAAAAAATCCTCAGGGTCCAAAGAAACCAAACTCACTTTCCACCTAACAGGTGACCAAGCCTTTCTTTAACAAGGAAACCAGAGCTCTTCTGTCTTGGCAAAATTCTGTTTTGTTTTGGTTTTTATTATTTTTGAAACACAAACAGCCTCTAGTGCAAATTAGTATTTATGCATTTAAATTACTATAAGCTAAATAACCAAATGCCAGGAGGGACTTCAGGATACATCAGTGTCTTGAAACCAGGGGAAGCATACCTTACGCAACAATATCTTAACCTCAGAGCTGCCACAGGATAAATCTGAGAACCCCCAAAGGCATACAGCATGCTTTAATTTAAGGGATATTTGCAATAGTGATACTTCTGGGTGGAGTACTTAAAAGCAGGGATTTTAGAGGTATAGAGGGCTGAGAAAAAAAGCACAGTGAATTAAATATTTATTCCCTGTGATCTGTGATTTATCTATGAGACTTCAAAATAAGAAACAAGTAAACAAAACCCTCACGAAATGACACAATTCAGTCCTTCACAAAGGGGTTTCCCAGCTGCAGGGTAGGAGGGTGGGAAGTCTTCCGTGAGCCAGCTCAACCACAGGGAACATTTCAGTTATGTAGGTCATCTCAAGGCCTCAAGTTATGACTTGAAACAGCAAACGAAGGAAAGTAAACTTTCATTTCTGTTAAGTGTTTAACTCCTCACTGGAGGGTACGGTGCAATTCTGTATGTAGCAGCTGAATAATTTGAGCCATCCTTTCCAATGGTCCTCTTGCCCTGCTTGTTGTGGCTTCTGGTCTCTTCAGCATCATTTGTGTATGAGGTTCCTAACACAGGGCCTTGTTTTTAAAAACTATTTTAGCTTCCTCTAGTAAACTTAGTGCTCAGCTTGCCTTTTTTTTTTTTTTAATCCTGTCACATTGTAGAGAAAGTTTGGGCATCAAAATCTTTGCTCTCAGTGCTGCCTTCCCACAGTAGGAATAAAGGAAGAAATCGTGTCTTGAGTGAGAGGCTGAGAAGCCTCCAGGGGAATGAGGGGTGGGCTCCTTCCTAGCGTGTCATTAAGTCACCTACTGCTCAAGGAGGAAGGGAGAGCAACAGCTTTGCTCCAAATGTGAAAGCATAAGATGGAAATGAAGCTGCTAATTAATAGTAGCAATTGAAACTACCCTCAGATTACCAGTTTCTTTTAGATCAAGTTATTCCTAGCTATTTTAAAAACAGCAGAAGGACGATATCCTTTCTAAGCCTTTACGCTACATTCAAGGTCCTAGAAGAGAATGTCTCAGAAGCAATTGCAGATTGTTGTACTTACATTTATAAAACTAACATTCAGCTCTTTGGCGGTGTATCCTCGTTGGAGATTGCGCCGGGCATACACATCGTAGTCCCGTACGATCCTTGTGATGATATCCGATGTCGAGATACCTTCGGTTCTCTGTGTTGGTACAAACATTCCTGAGCAAAGTGGGAAAAGAAAGCCTGCTGAGAAAGCATGGCAGGACCAGGCACTGCAGCAAGTAGCTGAGGATGAACATAGAAATGCTTCACCAGAGGTAAGAGACTTGCAGTTCTGCCTGCCCTATTCCCAGTTCTTTCCTGCTGTTCTTGTGTGAGCTTAGGGAAGATGCTAGGTTGCTGTACCAGTCATTTTTTCTCAAGTCTTCAGAAAGGCTAAAACTTGCCCTCTTCACAATGTCATTTGTGATGTAAAACTTATTATAGAATCATAGAATGTCCTGAGTTGGAAGGAACCCACAAGGGTGTCCTGGTTTTGTTAAAAACAAGACCAGTTCTCTGTTAGTGAATTGTTCCTTTCAGCTAAGTTCTTCTAAGTACTTTCTAAATAACTGCACTTTTCTGAATTTACCTACATGTTTGTCGGACACTGTTCCCCAAAGCTCACAAGGGTGACCAGTGGAATGCAGAAGAAGCCCCATGTTTAGATTTATTGCTGTAACGACCAAGAAGACTGGTAAGATTCCACACATCACATAACTGAGAGGGGTATATTTGCAAGGAGGGGAGAACAGGTGACTAAAACTGACTAGCTGAGTATTCCATCCCACATGCATCATACACCCTACAAAAGAGGGAGATCACAAGGGTCTCACTCTCTTCAACCATGGCTGGCATCTGAAGAGGACCCTGCCTGTTGTCCCTGCATCCCCAAATCCAGTTTCTGGTTTGCTGTGAAGTCCCGCCCAGGACTTCTGGGTGCCTGCCTTGCAGCTGCTGGAGCCACAACAGCTCCCAGTTCTGCCACCACTGGAGCGACGCCAACTCCATATGGGGCAAAGCTGCTCTACCCCAGGACATTCAAGATTGGCTTTGTATATTTTGTAATTTTCTCTCTTTATTAGTAGCATTAGTAAAGCCTTTTAACCCTTTCCAACTTGAAGCCTCTCTTCCTTTTTCCCTCTTATCACTTTTTCCTATCTAAGGAGAGGGTGGGGGTGGGATTAACAGAGAGCATCTGCCACAGTTTATTGTCACCTTGCTTTAAACCTTGACAAAGGGTCATTGAGTCCAACTCCTGTCCCTGCACAGGACAACCCCGCAGTTCATACCATGTGTCTGAGGGCTTGTCCTGTCTCTTCTTGAACACTGTCAGGCTTGGGGCCGTGACACCTCCCTGGGGAGCCTGTTCCAGTGCTCCACCACCCTCTGGGGAAGAACCTTTTCCTCATGTCCAACCTAAACCTCCCCTGGCACATCTTCCTGCCATTCCCTTGGGTTCTGTCACTGGTCACCAGAGAGAAGAGATCAGCGCCTGCACCTCCTCCTCCCCTTGTGAGGAAGCTGTAGCCACCATGAGGTCTCCCCTCATAGAATCACAGAATCATTTTAGTTGGAAGAAACACTCAAGATCACCAAGTTCAACTACAACTTAGCTCTAGCACTAAACCATGTCCTTAAGGACCCCATCTGTACGTCTTTTAGGACGTACAGATCTGAACGTCTCCAGGGATGATGACTCCACCATTTTCCAGTGCTTCACAACCCTCTCCATGAATAAATGTTTCCTAATATCAAATCTGAACCTGCCCTGGTACAATTTGAGGCCATTCCTCTCATCCTATCACTTGCTACTTTGGAGAAGAGACCAACCCCCTCCATGCTACAACCTCCTTTCAGGTAGTTGTAGACAGCAATAAAGTCTCCCCTCAGTCTCATTTTCTCTAGGCCAAACAGCCCCAGTTCCCTCAGCTGTTCCTCATCAGACTTGTGCTCCAGACCCTCACCAGCTTTGTTGCCCTTCTCTGAACTCTCTCCAGCACCTCAGTGTCTTTCTTGTAGTAAGGGGCCCAAAACTGAACACAAGATTTGAGGTGGGGGCTCACCAGCACTGAGTACAGTGTCCTCAGTCCCCTCTTCTCCAGGCTGAAAAAAATCAAGTGACTTTAGCTGCTCCTCACACGGTTTCCCCTCCAAACCCTTCACCAACTTTGTAGCCTTCTTCTGGACACTCTCCAGTAGCTTTATATCCTTTTTATCCTGTGACACCCAGAACTGCACATAGTGCTCCAGGTGAGGCTTTGAGTGTCAGGGTCTCCCAAGCCAAGCAGGCTAAACCTTGCAGCTGTGGCAACTCACTGAGCAGTTCCTTCCATAAAAGCAGCCCTTATTTAAGGTCAGGTAAGGGAGCAGGGGTGTTGGCTTCCACTCCTGCTGCTGAAAGGCCATTTGCTGCTCTCCTACATATTTCCACTCTCCACTCCTGTGCTGCAAGAACTGATGGTCTTTGTTATACTAAGACAGACCAGCCTCTGGCCTTCACCAAAACCAGGAAGTGCCTTCACTTAAAAGATGTGTAACAATAACTGGAAAACACCCCGGAGGTGCTGGTAGCTTGTAGTAGGAAGGTGAAGCCTAGTGGTGGTGTGAAAAAACACCGGTATACTGTGGGCACTGAGGCTATCAGTCACCACAGCCCCCGTTTCATGTCCACCTGGCCATGTCAGTGGCCACATAACCACCCTCCCTGCTCTGACAGATCAGTCCCTAAGAAAACTGGCCTTTTACTAATCCTGCTTCTATTTTCCTCAACACAGCTGAGGTATATATTGCTTTTGAATTGCTCTGCATCCAGACAGGATCACAGTATCACAGTATGCTTGGGATTGGAAGGGACCTCAAAAGATCATCTAGTCCAATCCCCTTGCTGGAGCAGGAACGCCTAGGTGAGGTCACACAGGAAGGTGTCCAGGTGGGTTTTGAATGTCTCCAGAGAAGGAGACTCCACAACCCCCCTGGGCAGCCTGTTCCAGTGCTCTGTCACCCTCACTGAGAAGTTTCTTCTCAAATTTAAGTGGAACCTCTTGTGTTCCAGCTTGATCCCATTACCCCTTGTCCTACCATTGTTTGCCACCGAGAAGAGCCTGGCTCCATCCTTGTGACACTCACCCTTTATATATTTATAAACATTAATAAGGTCACCCCTCAGTCTCCTCTTCTCCAAACTAAAGAGACCCAGCTCCCTCAGCCTTTCTTCATAAGGGAGATGCTCCACTCCCTTAATCATCTTTGCTGCCCTATGCTGGACCCTCTCCAGCAGTTCCCTGTCCTTCTGGAACTGAGGGGCCCAGAACTGGACACAATATTCTAGATGGGGTCTCACCAGGGCAGAGTAGAGGGGAAGGAGAACCTATCTCGATCTACTAACCACCCCCCTTCTAATACACCCGAGGATGCCACTGGCCTTCTTGGCCACAAGTGCTGGCTCATGGTCATCCTGTTGTCCACCAGGACTGCCAGGTCCCTTTCCCCTACACTGCTCTCTAATATGTAATTTCCCAACCTATACTGGAACCTGGGGTTGTTCCTGCCCAGATGCAGGACTCTACACTTTCCCTTGTTAAATTTCATTAGGTTATTCCCTGCCCAACTCTCCAGCCTGTCCAGGTCTCACTGGATGGCAGCACAGCCTTCTGGTGTGTCAGCCACTCCTCCCAGCTTGGTGTCATCAGCAAACTTGCAGATAGTACACTCTATTCCCTTGTCTAAATCGTTAATGAATATATTGAATAATATTGGCCCCAGTACTGACCCCTGAGGCACTCCACTAGATACTGGCCTCCAACTAGACTCCGCACCATTGACCACCACTCTCTGGCTTCTCTCCTTAAGCCAGTTTGCAACCCACCTCACTACTCTATTGTCTAGACCACACCTCCTCAACTTAGCTGTGAGGATGCTGTGGGAGACTGTGTCAAAGGCTTTACTGAAGTCAAGGTAGACCACATCCACCGCTCTGCCATCATCCATCCACCTTGTTACATTCTCATAAAAGGCTATGAGGTTGGTCAAGCATGACTTACTCTTGGTAAAGCCATGCTGACTGCCCCTAATAACCCTCTTATCCTTGATATGCCTTGAGATGGCACCAAGGATAAGCTGTTCCATTACTTTCCCAGGGACAGAGGTGAGGCTGACTGGTCTATAATTACCTAGGTCCTCCTTCTTGCCCTTTTTGAAGACTGGAGTGACATTTGCTTTCCTCCAATCCTCAGGCACCTCTTCTGTTTCCCAAGACTTGGCAAAGATGATGGAGAGCGGTCCAGCAATGACTTCAGCCAGCTCTCTCAGCACCCGTGGGTGCATCCCATCTGGACCCATGGATTTATGGGTGTCCAGACTATTTAATTGCTCCCTAACCCAGTCCTCATCAACTAAAGCAAACTCCTCCATTGACCTGGCTTCATCCAGGGTCCCAGGGGTACAAGATCTCTTGAACTGTTCACGCAAGTCACAAAGGCAATAATATAATAGTAGAATGCTAGCACACCTTGGTTTAGCAGTTATTTGGGGCTACAAAAATCACTACTATCACTTATACATAATTACAACAGCAAGCTGCTGATGAGAGAGAGCTGTGAGATAAGTCTGGAAATGGTTTTGCAAAAAAGTACTGCTTTGTCTTGAAAGAGTGCTATAGCTACTGGCAAATTAATGCTACTTGAAGTAGGCAGGCATTGCTAGCTAATTTCACAGGGTTAGAGAAAGATCTGGAGAAGGAATCAAGAAGCTTAGCAGCCTCTTGTGACTAAATGCTATGTGATATTTTTTCTTTCTGATTTCTGATTAATACTCTGCTAAGAAATAGATTATTTCAATCGCAAGCAGAGAGGTTTCTCTGATCATGCTTTTTCAGGCTTGCAGCAGTCAGGAAATTATTTTTGGAAAAAAGCAAAAATCACTTTTGAGCCAGAAGCCTTTATAGATAGCAGCTACAAGAATACATTAACAAAATCCACACCCTACCCTTGCTAAGCCAAAAGCTTAATTGTTTTCAAATAGATACACAAAGTCATGTATGAGAACATTACCTTTAGTCATTGATTTTGTTTTCATTTGCTTCATGTGATTCATGTTTTCCACACTAATTGTTCACAGATGTGCAGAGGTTTAGTCAGTGCTTTGTGACCCAGCTCACCACCATCCATATGCCCCCCCACCCACAGCAGGGAGTGGGGAAATGGGAGCCCACGGACATTAACGCAAGGGGCTCCAGAGTTCCCATCTGCTTCTCTCCTCCCCAGCAACCTGATGTGCGAAAATGGGAGTACTGAAACAAAGGAAAATGCACAAGTGCATCCACAGCATTGGTCTATTTAAATCAAAACGCGCTAGGAGAAAAGGGAAATTAATTATCATAGTAATGCTGTTCTGGAGTGTTGGGACTATTACAGCACTAGATCACAAAACTCTTCACAAATAAGGTAACATCATTCCTAGTTTATAGGTAACGAAATTCAGCCATACAAGACTGAAATCACTTCTCCAGCATCTCGCAGTGAGAGACACGGGACAGACCACAAGTCCCTGAAGCTGTACATCCATACTCTGGTCTGCAAGCAGTCTGAATTTCTCATCAGGACATGTGTGCACTGCACCCATGCCCAACAACAGCAGAGAAGGACATGCCAGGTCTGGGCACTCTCCAGCTCAGGCTGGTAACGATGCTGTGACACCAAGGGCTCCTGTCACAATGTCCTGTGCACTCAGCACCTTATAGAAGAACGGCATAATAGCTGTCTGGCCAGCACATATGCTGTGTGTTCCTCAGTGACCTGTCCTTACCAGAGGTACATTTGTTACACTGCCCAGTGAAGTAAGTTAGTTCTGGTGCTGAAACTGTAGAACAGCAGTTCCCAAAGGAGGATTGTGAGTCTGACACCACAGTGAGGTTTACAAATGGAAAAAGATCAAGGACTGCTGCTATAAAAGCTTATTCTTTCAACTCAGGTCAATACCTAGTCTACTGTTGTCATTGTATAGCTTGAGAAGGTCACTTTGCACAACAAATTACCATCAGGCAGCTTTGCTCTGGAATTTTTTTAAGCCCCCAATAAACATGTTTATGTGGACTAGGAAGAGGATGGATCTGCCAGGGTCCAAAGCATCTCCAGGGAACAGAAGAAGAAAGGTGTGATCAGTTCACTGTGTTTGGATAGCTGCCACTGGCCAACAGTAGCTAAACATCATCTCCTCAGATTTAATTCATCTTCCTCAAACTAAAGTGATACAAATTCCTGATTACTTCAGCATGTTTGTGTTCAGTGTGTAATATGGTAGTCAACCAAACTGTTAAATGGCCATAGCAAATCAATTACTCTGTTACAGATTTAAACTCTCTGCCAGTGCAGTGAAAAGAACCCTTAATGCAAATCAGAAGTGGATCTAAATGGTTCCTGAAGGCTGCCCATGCTTGCCCCTATTCAGGACTGGGCTGTGTCAAGCAGTCAACAGTTTGTGCTTATCGACATACCACCAAAGCTGGCTGGGCTTTTGTGGGAAATAGACTAATTTTCAACCATTCAAAGCTCTTAGTCAAGCACCATAAAATTGTTTTAAAAACCCAGATGGGACTCTTTTGTGACAGATCAGAATGGTTTCCTGGGGGTTAGGCAGGAATTCTGCCAAAGTGAATCTTTCTGCTGAAGTCACCAGTACCTACTGTTAGGGTGTAAGAGAACTTGATATTATCTCTACTGCTTCTGTCTCAGCAGTTGTGGTCAAAAGGCAGTGAAAGAATTTGAGCTGAGGCTCAAAAGGAAGGTGCTAAAAATTTAAAGTTGCTCTTACCTGCCTCCTTTATGTGTTTATATACATCATCCGAGCCAGCGGAGGAGTACGGGATGTCATCATGGGCTACAAAGTCGATCTGCCAGTGAACAGAAGAAGAATCACATGCCACCATCACTGAATTTTGGTTCAGTGGGGGGTCGTTGTGGAGGATCATCTCTTTTCTCGACTTCAGCTGAATTGCTTTGGACATTGTCATCCTAAAGCCATCACCTAGAATATTGCACTAGATTTAGGCCTACAGCTGCTGTGTTGTACGATCAATTATGAAAGAACAGAAAGCTTGTCTCCAGAAGCACTGCCATTAACACGTCACTCTGACTGGATCTTTATGATATTCTGTAGAAAACCTAGGACAGCCATTCCTGCTTTTATTGCTACTGGAAGAGCTAAGCCAAGTGGCAAAGCCTTGACTTTCAGAACCGTGGAGGCAGGATTATTGATTCTACCTCCTTAGGGCTGTGCATATGCACATATACATGCTGTCCATTCATCACTCAGGGATGTGGACACTAAAATAAATCCTCATTAACTGTGCTTTTTTTAAGATTTATATGCATCGCAAGACAGTCAATAGCACATAAGCAATTATATTCTGCCTTTTAGAGGACACATGACATTTTTATGTATTTCTTGCCAATTATTGCACCTGTTGACATTAATAAGTACCAAGCCTTTAATTCAGACCTTTAGCAGGGCTTTAGTCACTATGTGATAACTTTCCTGGTTCTTGAGCACCTTTCCTATATCTCAATTTTTGGCTGATTCTTCTGTGTTATTTTATCATTCAAAAATCCCACTACAGAAATCATCCTAGCATACTGAGAAAAAAATAGCAAGACAAATATAACATTTTCTGATGAAGACTGGGGCCAGAAATGTTGTGTACCTAATTTAAGTGACTGGAATTAACTGAATTAAATAATTTACTCCAGCTAGTAGAGTTTAACAGATTGCTGTTTACAGAATTATAGAATTATCATAGAATAATTTGGGTTGGAAAGGACCTTCAGAGGTCATCTAGTCCAACCTCCCTGCAATGAACAGGAACATCTTCAACTAGATCAGGTTGTTCAGAGCCTCGTCCAGCCTGGCCTGGAATGTCTCCAGGGATGGGGCATCTACCGCCTCTCTGGGCAACCTGGGCCAGTGTTTCACCACCCTCATTGTAAAAAATTTCTTCCTTATATCTAGTCTGAATCTCCCCTTTTTTAGTTTAAAACAATTACCCAACTGTAATGAGTTTATTCTCTGTTGTTCTATACAGGAGAAGGGAGGGATAAGGTGAGAAACGTACCTTATGTTTTTCAAGGAACTCAGGTGTCAGTGTCCAGGGTGCATCTCTGATGACTTCATCCACATAGCGACAGTGTCTGAGAGCTTCATATCGCTCATTTTCATTCATCACAGTGAAGCCTTTGAATTTATGAGTTAAATCATCACTGCAAACTAAAATATGGAAGTGTCAGCAAATTGCTACACACTTAGTAGAATGAGCATGACCAGCAGTTATATATTTCCTGATAATTCCATTAAGCACTTAGTTATTAGATTAGCTAATTTTGGGGTGCTCCAGGGCACCTAAGAGTTCTTCTGTTCAGGGTTCGCAGGTACAACCATAGACTTCTGAGAGCTCTTTCCATTTCTGGAGCTGCAGCCACAACCCAGCTAAGATATTGTAGGACATCTCAGGTGGTACAGTATGCACACGTTGAGGCAACTCAATCCCACTGTAAGTTGGGATTTCAAGGGCTGTAAATTGTCAGGGGTTACGGCCAATGCTTTAAACACAAATAAAAAGTGTGGTGTCGGCAGTCACAGAGTGCCCACAAACTTAATGTATCACAAAATAGTTGAGGTGGGAAGGCACCACGGAACATCACCTAATCCATCCTTCACCACCCCCCTAGCAGGGTCAACTAAAGCAGGTTGCTCAGGACCATGTCCAGTTGAGTTTCTGAAGATGGAGACCCCTCAGCCTCTCTGGGCCTCCTGTTCCTGCTTTTTGTTCTTGTGTCTCTAAATCACAGCAGAACAGTTTCTCACTAAATAAACACTGATAGAAAACAAGTCATGGCGTATTTTATAGGAATCTGTCTCTGAGTTTAGCTTTGAGATCAGCAGGTTTCATAGAAAGAGAAGGAAGTGTTGTGCAATGTTCAAATGGGAAATGGCAGGAGGAAGCTCCACAGAAAGGACTGGGAGAAGCAGTACACTCTAGTGGAGTGAGCACATCCAAAATCCTGCATCTTTAACTCTGCATGTACAAATACTTTGTCACATTGCTTTAAAAATGAGGGGAAGCAACGCCCATGTTACCGAAGGACTATAAAAATCAGGTATTAGTATCTTTCTACTCACATAACATTGTGTAAAACACAGTGGCCTGTCCCCACAACCATAACTCTATCAAATATCATAGCTACAATAGTCCCTTCCCATGGAAAAATGTGAGATCTGTTTATCACTGAGTTGACAGTGGTTGTTCTTCACCACAGGTCAGACCTGTGCCTTTGGATCTTACTTGTCTGTGACACTGGGAGAAATAGTCAATGTACTTGACAAATGATAAATGCAACAATATTAGTTTTGCAAGGAAATGAGAGCAGCTCTATAGCTGCTACTTCTTTCTAAGTTGAAAACACCAACCTATCAGGCAAGGTGCTGGCAAAGATGCAGTCTTTTTTTGAAATCTAAAATGGAGGTTCTTGCTGTGGTGGTTGTTAAGGACCTTTAAAGTAGGAAAAATATAGGAAGGCTTAGATAGCCCTGGAGTTCATGCAAAATTCAAAGCCAGATAATAATATACATACGAATTTCAGTTAGTGAAATTCTAGTCTATCCTATTATGTCATTTCTGATGCCTGCTGACAAGAAATTTAATGGAGATTAAAGCATTTTCAGTAGAAAGATCCTTTCTGAGATTGTATTTACATTTATTTACAAGCTTTATGTCATCTTAAGTCTACCCGCTCCTGAAAGAAAGGGTCTACTAAAATTATTGGAAAATAATAATTTTTGCTTGAATTCTGTAGAAAGGTTTGATTTTATTTTTTGATTACTCTTTATTCATGCACAGTGCAGACACAATATCTCTGTAACTCCTTTTGATTCTGTCATCCTGCTCTAATAACTGATTTGGGAATGTATAAATGTCTATTAAAAAAAAAAAAGCACCAAAAACAATACAAAAAACAACCCACACACAAAAAACAAACACACAAAAAACCCCAAACACCCTTAGCTCCAAGTAGTTGTCTTCACACCGAGAAATAGAAGGGATTGGTTGTGGTGCCCACAAAGACACATGACACCAGTGCTTTTGCAGCACAAATTGTATGTGGGTGTGGAAAAGTGTCCATTTTTTAAGCATGCTAAGACACGATGCCTTCCTGGGAAAAGGTGCTGATGAGTGCTGGCTGCTTTGCCCTTCACTCCAAAAATAAAGGCCGGGTTTAGCTTCTCTGCTGATGTTGAAGGCTGGGTCTGCACACACAGCACTGACCTGGCAGCCAGGGGCCATGGGCTGTGCCCGGCTGGTGGAGGGACCAAGGAGCCAGAAATAAATGAGCAGCTGATCTCATTCGCTCATCTCCATCTTTGAACAATTTTGAGTGAATAACTGAAAAAGGTAAATTATTCATATGGAGCTATTCTAAGCTCAGAGTCATGCAGGCACCTGCTTTAACTAGAATGGGAATTGTGCCTGTGCTGCTGAGGGCAGAATTTGACTTTTACTTTAATTGATGCAATTGTAAGACATAATTCAAGACAAATCACCTATAGAAAGGCCCCCAGAGTGAAAGCAGCATTCAAAGTCATAGTGTATAAGCAGCTGGGGGTGCGAGCACAGCAATAATTCTCTGATACTGAAGCACAGAAGCAAAAATTCAGCGCAATAAATAACTCAGATCTTACCTCCTACTAATAAGTAGCTATTTGGGAATAGAGTTTTGGCTTGCATAAGAGCTCTAGCATGGCCAGAGTGGAAGAGGTCAAATATCCCATCTGCATACACTCTGACAGGTCTGTCAACTGCAGAGAAAGAAACACAACAGTGATTTTTCAGACCCAACGCAAGTTGCACTTAATTCTACTGGACAGTTTTTTGTTCCCAGACCAGGTGATTGCAGAGATTTACCCCAGTTATGATATTCAAAAGCACCACGGGTGAACTTACAGTGTTTGTCCTACTCATTACTTGTTCTTCTCTCTACTCTCTGCTGTTTTCTTGCAGACGTAGCCTATTTATTATCGTCCATCATCCTCGTATTCTAATTTGGCAAAAACATCATCTTCCTGACTCATTCGGAGTTCCACCATATGTCTTGTTCTTTTCTCTCTGCCTTTCTAGTCAGTTCTGCCTTCTGGATTTTTTTCCATTTTTTCCTTATTTTTTCCATCATCTCCCTTTTCTGCCCCCCTTGTTTGTGACTTCCTTTTTTCCACGGCTTACTACTGTAAAAACGTACTGCTTACCACTTCCACATAAACCTTTCACTTCCCTTTTTTCATACTTCCCCCAAGCTCTTTCTCTAATGAGCCTATAATTCATTTTTCTCACCATCCTCCTGCTATCACCCATATAACTCTGTGCTTTCCATACGACATCTTCAGCAGCAGTCTCCAGATAGAAAAAGGACTTGATTTAACAAATGACACACCAGACAGCTGTGCCACCTCCAAGCAAAATAACAGTGGAGATAAGAGCAACAGAGCTTCAACCTCCATGGAATGTGCTTTGGTGCTACAGAGAGATGTCTCCGTTGTCAGGACATCCAAGGGTCCATGAGAGAACACTGTTCTTAGCAGAGATGATTGGAAAGCTGGGGCTTACCCCTATAAAGTGTACCTACTTTGAAAGCTTATTTCGAAGAAGTAAAATAAGTAAACAGAGGTTTTTAAAAATAATCTCTTGGAAGTTAGGGGGGCTAAAGTATATATTTGGGACTTTATGTGAAATCATTGTGTTTCCCCAGCCAAATCAAATGTCTAAATAAAGAGTTCAGAAATTGGCCATGAATTCTTTCCAAAGGGTACATTGCCTTTAGGGTCACTTAAGGTCTGATGTGATCAAAAAAATGTGCATGAAACAAGAGGTTTTCCAGCATACAGAGGCAGTATGGGAAGAGAAACAAGGAGGCAGCCACTGCACAATACAATTTTCAGGCTGGCTGGAGTGGGCTGGCAAGCCTTCCTTCCAACAAACACACAGACATCTACTAAAACATCCAACTCTAACTTCAAATGTTTTCTCTTGTTGTTTCTCTAATGGCAGATAATGATCCTGTAGCTGCTGGTTTCTTCCCCAATACCTGATAGCCCCAGATAACAGGCTGGCCTTCGTGCCTCCAGGTGGAAGGCATAAGCAAGGATTGACAGATGTTTGTGAGGAAGAGCCTGTGCCTCAGGAGCACCCAGGGTGCTGCTGGTGGAACCTCTGCACATACCTGGTGTTCCCAGACGGGCTTGGGCAATGGTTAACTTCTCATGGGGGGCTCGGCACTGGCAGCTTGTTTCGTCTGCAAATGGAGCAGGCGCTGTCAGAGTCTGCAAGAGGGGAAAAAAAGACAAAGTCAATTTGTTTCTTCCATCGAGTAGTTAAAAAAGAACCATTTAACTGTGGCAGGATGCTGTAACCAGGCTTAATGCTGGTTTGTTCTCTGGGGATTTTTGCTTTTTGGTCACCTCTGAGCACAATCCACACAAGGTAAAATGATGAGGAAAATAAAGCTTTCCAAACACATCACACAGCCTAATTCTTTGTCTCTGTTTAGAAGCTCAGGCATTTTTGAGGTGGGTGCAGGTACTTTTTTTTCTGTTTGCAGGGCAACATTAGGTTTGATGGTCCAAGCAGCTTAATCCTTGGTTTGGTTTCAAGGACTCCAAAGGCCCAAGATGCAAGATATATTCTACTACCTGTAAATAACAGCTGGAAGAACTAATTGGGATTTAGAAAGCTGCAAATGAGCCACCTCTTCACAAGCACCAGTTCCTTCCACTAACATCAGTACAGATAACTGGGCCTACAGGTTGTCTTGTGCTTTTAATCAGAATCTTGTACAATTTTGAGGAGCCATTCAGAATAAAAGCAAGAATGCAACCAGAAGTCCCACCTAGCTGGAGATAACTGAGCCGCAACTCCTTCCTCTGGTCTGACACATACTGTATAAATTCTCTGTCTGTGATCAGAGCACTACAAGGTTACTTGCTTTGAAGGGCTTATAACCTAAAGAGAGAGAGTGCAGATGTGTGAAGAACGATGTGGCATTATCTGTCAGGAAACTTGATTACAAAAATTGCATTTTCTGCCTATGCCTACGTAGGAAGTTATCAGGCATCAGCGCCTCAGATATTTATTATCTGCCATATGGTCTGATATGAAAAAACATGTTTCTACTGCTCTTGTTTCATAGAAACAGCAAACTACTGTAAGATGAGTTTTGGGTTGCTTTGGTTTTGTGAGATGAGGTGGTAGTTGAGACAAGCTGAAGGAAATCTATCACTTACTTTGCCTCCACCATGAGTTATCTGAGACCTCATGGCCTTGCAGCTGTAGCCTGGTTGGGTTTTGACAGTGACCATGGGCAGTTGTCATGACAGTTGGATCACCTGTGGTTGGTCATAACAGAATCTTTCCCTTTACGCTATTTTTCACTTTTTATATGCTGAATGCTTACTCACTGAGCGTTTATTTTCTTTAGCGTACCTGAGACACGTGAAGACATGTCAAGCCTAATTGCTACTGACCTCTGGGCTCACGGGCCTGTTGCATGGAAAGCTCAGAGGACAGCAATAAAACAGCAACAAAGACCTAAGGATGCATATCCAGCTTTTTCTGCTGATTTACTATCCATTTTGTTTACTGAAAGCGCTAAATTTTTATGTAAATTTATTTTTTTCTCCTTCCATTTTTATTTCCTTTTTTTTTGTAATTTCAAATGTTGCAGGAAATCATCATGGTCAGTATCTTTGTGATGAAAATCACAGCATCTCTGCAGAGACAAGGTTAAAAATGGAGAAACTATGTCCAAGTCCAAGTTTCTGTCCGGGTTTCGTGGACAAGAACTGTTCATCCGACCACCCACGCCGCACAGCACAGAGCATTACACATAATCATACCATGCCAGCTCCTTCCTTTATTTTCTAAATACCATCTTTTTGCTTACAGCTTTGCGATCACTGTGGGCTAACCTGTCTTTTTATCTCCAAGCAAGGTCAGGTTACGCGGCAGCCCATACAGTCTGGTTCCCGCTGGGATAAAGAGGAAGGCAGAAAAGTTAAAACAATAATGGCTTGGTCTGAGGCCTGCAATGGGTAATCAGATCCGAGTTTGGCAGAGGCTGTTTCCTTGGAGATTATTTGAAGAAAACAGACCTGGTTTGCAGCAAGATTATCTTTTTTTCCCCCTAGGCAAACACAGCGGTGCTTTTTATCTAGCTAAACACCTTTGCAACACCAAGATTTCTCTCTGTGTCTCTGCTCAATGGAGAACCACCTCTATTAGCTTCCCACTGGTCCAGCTTTTTTAAACATTCACATTAAAGCTTAGCTTATGGCTGATGGCTCAGAACCAGACTTGTCAATATTTCTGTTACTCTGTGATGTCTCAGCCACTGGATATGAAAATACATTAAAAAGATAGATTAAAATTGGCAATATTCTATCAAAGCCACATGGAAAAATGCATAAATACCATGTGCTGACAGATCAAGTGAAATATAGCAACAGCTTCCCAATGAGTATCCAATATTATTTCATTTTATCTGGCCTAGAAAAAATGCTGCTGAGCTTAACAAAAACATGAATAAAATAAATTGAGACCATTGGGTTTGCACATTATAGCATAAGATAAAATATTTCAAGAAATTATTAAAAAACATAAGTGATTTATCAAACCTCTCTCAGTTTATATACAATTACTTACAGTTGCTCCAGTTTCTTGTCAGTAATAACTAGAATTGGGAGAAGAAAGCAAGTAGTTTATATAGCAACTTTTTATTTTCAGTTAATGCATTAAAGTACTTTTGGAAGTTTGCTATACTTTTGCCAGTAATCAGATGGCTTGACAAAGACTTTTTGCAAATGTACTTCTGTCTTTGTCTGACAGATTTTTCCCTTCATCTGTGCCTTCATTGTTTTCTAAGCATTTACATTTTGTGATTAGTCAAGCAAGTCAAATTAGCCTCATATTTTGGACCAAGGTAATCTGTTTGAGATCTGCATCATCCTGTAGCAGGATGTTCTATGGCCAAAGTGTGAGTTTAGTGATGGATTATCTCATTCGGTTTGTTCAGCACATGACTCCTCTTCCAGACACGACTTATCTTCCAGACAGATGGGGAGGAAGCTGCTTCCCGTAGTCTGAGGGGAATGAAGAAAGATTTCAAGGTCTTGGGACGGTTGGCGAAAGAGTCTGGAGCACAAGATATTTTCTCTTCCCTCCTTCCATTTTTAGGTGACAACGTGGGACAGAATAGAAGAATTCGGTCTATAAACCATTGGCTACAAGACTGGTGCTACAGGCAGGGCTTAGGTTTCTTTGGTAACAGCTGGTTTTACAAGACACAATTCCAGACAGTGACACGTGGGAAAGGTTTATCTCACAGGGGCAAAAGGATGCTGGGACAGGAATTAGCAGGGATCATTTGGAGAGCTTTAAACTAGACTCGAAGGTGGATGGTGTTGTAGCTGGGCTTGCACCAATGGGGTAGCACTCTAGAGTTGATGAAGCCTGGGAGGCCTCCCATCCCCCTAGGGTGAAATCAGTGTGCTTGGCTCGCTCCCTGAAATGCCTGTACACCAATGCACGCTGCATGGGGAGTAAGCAGGAGGAGTTAGAAACCTGTGTTCAGGCAGGAGATTATGACCTGGTGGCAATTACAGAGACATGGTGGGACAGCTCACATGACTGGAATGTGGTCATGAATGGTTATGTGCTTCTCAGCAAAGACAGGCCAGCCAGGTGTGGTGATGGAGTTGCTCTTTACATGACAAGCAACTACAATGTATTGAGTACTGTCCAGGCATGGATGAGGAGAGAGTTGAGAGTCTATGGGTGAGAAATAAGGGGCAGGCTGGCAGGGGTGATACTGTTCTGAGTGTCTATTACAGGCCACCAGATAAGGGTGAGGAAGTTGATGAGGCAGCTTCTACAGGCAGCTGAGAGCAGCCTCACAGTCACAGGCCCTGGTTGTTGTGGGGGATTTTAACTTCCCTGATGTTTGCTGGAAGGACTACTCAGCCAGACAGACACAGTCCAGAAGGTTCCTCCAGTGCCTTGATGGTGACTTTCTGATGCAAATGGTGGAGGAGCCAACTGGGAGAGGTGCACTGCTGGACCTCATCCTCACTAACAAGGAGGATCTGGTTGAAGCAGTAAAGGTTGAGGGCTGTCTTGGTTGCAGCAACCATGAAATGGTGGAGTTCAGGATCTCATGTGTCAGGAATAGAATACATGGCAGGATCACAACCTTGGACTGCAATAGGGCCAACTTTGGCCTTTTCAAGCAATTGCTGGGGGAAATCCCATGGGCAAGGGTATTGAAGGTAAAGGGGCCCAAGACAGTTGGTTAGTGTTCAGGCACTGCTTCTACCAGGCTCAAGATCAGAGCATCCCAACACGTAGGAAGTCAAGGAAGGGAGCCAGGAGACCTGCGTGGTTAAACAGGGAACTGCTGGGTAAGCTCAAGTGGAAGAGGAGCGTTTACAGATCATGGAAGCAGGGGCTGGCCACTTGGGAAGAATATAAGGCTGTTGTCAGAGGATGTAGGGAGGCAACTAGGAAAGCTAAGGCCTCCTTAGAATTAAAACTGGCAGGAGGGGTCAAGGACAACAGAAAGAGCTTTTTCAAATACATGGCAGATAAAACTAACACCAGAGGCAACGTAGGCCCACTGATGAATGAGATGGGTGCCCTGGTGACAGAAGATACAGAGAAGGCAAAGTTACCGAATGCCTTCTTTGTCTCTGTCTACTCTGCCGGAGGCTGTCCTGGGGAGCCTCATATCCCTGAGGCCCCAGAGGAAGTCAGGAAAATGGAGGAGTTTGCCTTGGTTGATTAGAACTGGGTTAGGGAGCAATTAAGCAGTTTGGAGATCCATAAATCCATGGGTCCAGATGGGACGCACCCATGGGTGCTGAGGAAGCTGGCTGAAGTCATTGCTGGACCACTCTCCATCATCTTTGCCAAGTCTTGGGAAACGGGAGAGGTGCCTGAGGACTGGAGGAAAGCAAATGTCACTCCAGTCTTCAAAAAGGGTGAGAAGGAGGACCCAGGTAACTATAGACCGGTCAGCCTCACCTCCATCCCTGAAAAGGTGATGGAACAACTTATCCTTGGTGCCATCTCAAGGCATATCAAGAATAAGAGGGTCATTAGGCGTAGCCAACATGGCTTCACCAAGGGGGAGTCATGCTTAACCAACCTCATCGCCTTTTATGAGGACATAATCAGGTGGACAGATGATGGCAAAGCAGTGGATATGGTCTATCTTGACTTCAGTAAAGCATTTGACACAGTCTCCCACAGCATCCTTGCTGCTAAACTGAGGAAGTGTGGACTGGATGATCAGGTAGTGAGGTGGACTGTGAACTGGCTGAAGGGAAGAAGCCAGAGAGTTGTGGTCAGTGGGGCAGACTCTAGTTGGAGGTCTGTATCTAGTGGGGTCACTCAAGGGTCAGTACTGGGACCAGTACTATTCAATATACTCCTCAGTGACTTGGATGAGGCAATAGAGTGCAGTGTCAGCAAGTTTGCTGATGACAGGAAGCTGGGAGGAGTGGCTGACATGCCAGAAGGTTGTGCTGCCATCCAGTGAGACCTGGACAGGCTGGAGAGTTGGACAGGGAAAAATTTAATGGAATATAACAAGGAACAGCACAGGGGAAAGGGACCTGGGGGTCCTGGTGGACAGCAGGATGACCATGAGCCAGCACTGTGCCCTTGTGGCCAGGAAGGCCAATGGCATCCTGGGGTGTATTAGAAGGGGGGTGGTTAGTAGATCGAGAGAGGTCCTCCTTCCCCTCTACTCTGCCCTGGTGAGACCTCATCTGGAGTATTGTGTCCAGTTCTGGGCCCCTCAGTTCCAGAAGGACAGGGAACTGCTGGAGAGGGTCCAGCGCAGGGCAACAAAGATGATGAAGGGAGTGGAGCATCTCCCTTATGAGGAAAGGCTGAGGGAGCTGGGTCTCTTTAGCTTGGAGAAGAGGAGACTGAGGGGTGACCTCATTAATGTTTATACATATGTAAAGGGTGAGTGTCACGAGGATGGAGCCAGGCTCTTCTCGGTGACAAACAATGGTAGGACGAGCAGCAATGGCTATAAACTGGAACACAGGAGGTTTCACTTAAATGTGAGAAAAAACTTCTTCTCAGTCAGGGTGCCAGAGCACTGGAACAGGCTGCCCAGGGAGGTTGTGGAGTCTCCTTCTCTGGACACATTCAAAACCCGCCTGGACACATTCCTGTGTAACCTCATCTAGGTGTTCCTGCTCCAGCAGGGGGATTGGACTAGATGATCTTTAGAAGTTCTTTCCAGTTCCTAACATTCTGTGACTCTGTGTGATTCCTCCTTGTACTATTTGATATTCTTGTACTGGAAGCTTCAGTAAATTAATCTGCAGTCACTGATTCACTGTGTCCCGTGATTTCATAGTCCTCTGTTTTTTCTTCTCTCAGTCACCTTTTCCAGGCTGAAGAGCTTTACCTCATTCATTTGTTCCTTATGTGGAAGCTGGTCCACACCTTTGGTTATTTTTGTTGCCCTTCCCTGTTAACTGCAAGGTTGCTTATACAATATTTGAACTGATAACTTTTTCAATTTCCAGAGCTTTAACAGGTAGAGACAGAAAATTATTTACATGGTAACAACACTTTGCTGTTATCTTCAATGACATGAGCACCTTATATCTGGTGTCAGCAAGGAGACCTTTCATTTAAGCAGTCCAAATGCCAAATCATTACTGTATTATTAATATGTGGTGTCTAGAGAAAGCCTGTTCCATGTCACCAATGGAGAAATCATTGTAATATTAGGACTCATTACTGACATTTATTTCAGAAATGTTAAAAAACTCCTGCAATGCAAGTCCTATTTCCTGGGAATGAAGACAAAGCATTCAATTATAATTAAATTTACTTCCTCAAAATGCGAAAACATCATGTCCAATAACCCTAGCATATCTGAAGCAACTCATTCGATTACAAGTTTAAATATCTACATTATCACAAATTTGCAAAATAAGCAAATGGCGCTCAATACGCTTCAGGAAATTAATAGATGGGAGGTGAGTAAAGGGAGGCTTCCTAGAAAATACCTCTCAGCTCCATTTGCATCCGGTAACATCTTTGTAACCCCCAACTATACTTAGTGAGACAGTAGCCCAGAGAGGAGAGCACAGTGTGATAAGGGGATATTATACTTTATGACAAAACCCTACATGACAGCTAAAAGCAGCTTATTTTCAGGTGCTTTCAGCTTATTTTCATTGCTGCCTTTTTATTATCACTCTTCATAGTCTCTTATGCTACCATAGCCGTTTAACTAGGCTGCTAGTCAGCAGACAAACATTCATAGCTTGTGTTTCCAATGGATTTAAAGGAAAGTGGTAGGTAATTTGTAGAGGAACTGAAATAACAGGACAAAAGCACTAGTAGCTCCCCACCCTCTCTTTTCTTTACAGTCTGTAATAGGAATAATTAACTGTGTTATTGTTTGTTTGGGGTTTTTTTCTGTTTGGTTATGTTTTGGGTATTTTACACAGCAGCAAGGAAGACAGAAATATTTTGGAAAAGGGGAAGACAGACTCATCTATGCCATTTTAACTCTGCCTGCAGGGTAATTGCATGCAACATGTGCTAATGGAAGGAGTTACTCTTTTTTTATATTTTTTATTTGCATAGCTACATTACCTGCCTCACAACATGACGCAGACAAAAACACTGTTCTCTTCTACAAACAGTTGTATTGTCATCTAAGATTTTGCCATCAACAGTTTTCTAAGAAATGTGCAGGCCTTGAACCAGTACAGCTACATAAGCAAAACCTGGTAGAGCAGGCTGGGCCTGTGCTTATAAGACAATTAAGCTGGCAGGCAAATTCTGTGGGAGGTCTGATGCTGTAATCTGTTTTTATCTCAGAGGCGGTATTTAAAACAGATAACTGATTTCACTGGAACAAATCACGTGGCTAAGATCTACTCATAAGAGGAAAGATTATTTTGGGAACCTGCTCCTGATGTTGGCAAACAATAATTACAGAACAGGAAACACTGACATGAGTTGTAAGGAACATTGAAGAGAAAAACACTATCAAAACTCTTGAGAAGTAACTAAAAATACATGCTGCGTTTCTGAAGTATGAATACCCTTTACAAGTGGAAAGGCTGTGTTAAGGACTATCAAGGTCTTCTCTTAAAGGCTGAAGGAGTGAACGTTGTGAAAAATGAAAATAATCTTGTCTCATGTATTACCTTTAGTAACCTTGACACAAACAGATAAATTTATGAGTAATTAAATGTTAGGGCTGGATACCTTCAGGTAAACCTTTTACAAACAGTTCCAACATTAATGTATACATCAAAAGAATCTGGAGCACAAGTCTGATGAGGAGCAGCAGAGGGAACTGGGGCTGTTCAGCCTGGAGAAAAGGAGGCTGAGGGGAGACCTGATCGCTCTCTACAACTACCTGAAAGGAGGTTGTAGCACGGAGAGGGTTGGTCTCTTCTCCACAGGAGCAAGTGACAGGACAAGAGGAAATGGCCTCAAGTTGCACCAGGGAAGGTTTAGATTGGATATGAGGAAACATTTCTTCATGGAAAGGATTTTCAGGCATTGGAACAGGCTGCCCAGGGAAGTGGTGGAGTCACCATCCTTGCAGGTGTTTAAAAGGCGTTTAGATGAGGTTCTTAGGGACATGGTTTAGTGCCAGAGTTAGGTTATGCTTGGGCCTGATGATCCTGAAGGTCTCTTCCAACCAAAATGATTCTATGATTCTAAAATAAATCTAGCTCGTCCTCCCACAGTTCTGCTGACTCAGTGAGGTGGATGTAAACTAAAAATAGGGCAAACTAACTTTACCAATAATAATGTAAAAAAAAAAAAATCTGTTTGCAACCATTCCAAATTGCCTTATTCTCAGTTGCTTTTTCTGGGCTTTATCTCCAATCAAACATACTTCACTTGTTATTAGTATTAAGTCAGTAAGGATTAAGTGCAAGGTGCAATTACAAACTGAAGATGTATTAATAACAGAAGAAAAGCAGCTTCCATGGCATTCTCAAGAAGCACAATGATGTCCATATGTACAGATTCATGGGTTATGAATGTAGAACAACTATTATATAATCTAGTCTAATATTTGCAACGGGCCAAAGAATTTCACTACAAGATTCCTATGTGACAGCCATAACTTTTGACTGAACTGGAACACGTTATTTAGAAAATAAGATACATCCTAGAGGTAGAATGGGTCCCAAGTCAAGCAGAGCTCAAGTGGAAGAATCACTAAGGAAGCACCTTCATCTCCATGAACATCAGCTGTAAAGAAACGTGACCCTGGGCAGCTTCCCCACCTGAGCCCGCTTTCCTGGCATGGCTGGAAGGAGCAGCACCTACAGGTGACCCAGGAATGGCTCATGGAAACAAACCAAAACCAACCTAAGGCAGCATGCAGCCTCAGTGTCCTCCTCTCCTGATGGCTAGAGGCTTAGCCAAGCTGCCAGAGGTCCCAGCACTGAGGACTGATATGCAGTACTTCAGAATAAAGTATGTGGCTCCTTCAGCAGGGCACTGGTGACGAGGTGGCAGCAGCAGATGCCATCACAAAATGAGGATGTTGTAACAGGGCTGCTGAACCATGGTGCACTGGCAATTAAAAGCTGAGTGGCAGGTGCTTGGTGGCCCACGAGTAACACTGAGGGTTGGCCATGGTCAATAGACCAAACATCACCACCGCTCCAGTGCCACTCAGAGTTTTACTGATCAGTTCAGAAACTGGAGAAAATGTCAGTTCTTTCTCCTTTCCCTTTCCTTTTCCCTTTCCTCTTTCCTTTCCTCTTTCCTTCCCCTCTCTTCCCCTTCCCTCTCCTCTCCTCTCCTCTCCTCTCCTCTCCTCTCCTCTCCTCTCCTCTCCTCTCCTCTCCTCTCCTCTCCTCTCCTCTCCTCTCCTCTCTCTCCCTTTCTTCTCTTTTCTTCTTTTTTTCTTTACAATTAATACTCATTTCTTTTTACTTGCTCATTAGCATACACGCCTGATGTATGCTTAAAAAGACCTAACTTCAGCTTTAACATAGGCAAGGGTTAATCTACTGAAATCAACTGAGTTATACCCTAAGATACTGGGTGAATCTGGCCCAGTATTTGACCTCTACATAGAAATACTTAACATATGTCAATTATTACCTGTCAGACATAGGACAGTATTTTGTATAAATCGTTACTCAGAACTATGTTGAGGCAAAGGAAACCCCAGTTTTTCCTCCCGCAGAGGAGGCACGTGCTGGCTGCAGCTCCCCAGCTGGCAGCCAGAAGCTCCCTGGGAGGGACTGTTTTCCCAGAGGGAGTGCTCTGGGCTTCTCAACCACATCCCTCATTCATCCAGTGCCTTTCACAACAGCTCTTCACCTTATGCCGTCTGTCTCCATGTGTGTAGGAAAGGAAAGCAGATTATGTGGTAACAAAGGTATAAGGCGATATTGTGACAGACAGTCCGGCTGCACTGAGTATCTGTGCACAATCCTGGATATGCGGTTATGCACTACATGCACTTCTTGCCCATCTAGCTAGTATTTGGCTCCTAATTCTGTATTTCTTCTGCACCACATCCATGCATGTGTTAGGTTTCTTTTTATGTTTTATACATGTTACCTTATAATGTTGCATATGTTTTTGAGGAGGGGGCGGAGAGTATCTATTTGCAATGTTTTTTCACTCCTTTTTTAAACACATGGCACAAACCTACATAGTAAATACAACAGCACAGCTTAAGAAATCGGTAATATTCTAATAAAAGCTGCTTCTAAAATAGCATTGCACATATGCATTTGCAAGCAAGGAATACAACACATGGAATATAATGTTTGCTCCCTGTACTTACCTGTCACTTGTGAAGCCTGCAAAAAGTATCTGTAGTTCTGTATATCTGATGAATAAGTATTGCAACATGTTTTTGCAGAGACTGTGGCATTTCAGAACGTATACCAATGATATGTCCTTTATGTAGTAATGGGAAAGCACAGCAGATTTTTGGTGTCTATGGGCAATTTTTAGTTTAGCAAAGATTGCTACATATCCCCAAGTGCCAAATACATTTGGCATGTTTTTATGGGTTTGTCCTTTTATGTCATAGCCAACATTCATGGAAAGTAAAATTAATCCAGAACAGAAACCAAGCCTGTAAAGGATCAAAAAGATATTGAGTCAAATGAAATTTTTTGGTTCCTCTAATGTAAAGCTGTTTACATGTATATTTATGCTTAGTTCCACTTTGAAGCAAACAGATGGCAGATCCCCTAAGTCATAACATCGTGTGAGTGAGAAACAGATGCACGGGACACTTTTTAACCACAATAAAATGCCCTAAACTCATCATTAGCACCTCTGATTAAAATCACGTATACTTTTCAGTGATACAGGAAAGATAAAGATGAAGGTCTATGGAAGTTCATGGAATTAAAAAATCTGAAATAATTCTAGAGGTTGCAGACCTCTCAAAACACTGCTCACAAGAATGAAGGGACTAAGGCATCCAGGGATGAAAATAAAGGAATCCAAGGCATGCACACTCTTCTTGCAATTATTTAAAATATTGTGCTTAAGATTACATTGCTTAATAGCAGCAATAGCGAAATTGTCTGAAGGAGTCTAGTGCCCCCTTAAACCTTTATACAGCTCCAGTGAGTGAAAGTACTGAAATGTTCTCCTCTATCCTTCAATAAAAACAAAACAAAACAAAACAAGAAACAAAAAACAACCCCCACACAAAAAACCCCAACACAACAACAACAAAACTCCCAAAAGAACCCAGTGTTTTCTAAATGTATTTGAATAATTTGAAACAATGAATTCAGGTACTCTCATTTCTTCTAAAAACTGGATAAAATAAACAAAAAGGTTAAAGCTGCTGATACCTAAAATGACATGAGAGCTGTGATCTTCAGTTGTACCTGAGTCTCATTCTCCAAAGTATTGTAGATTCAGTGCCCCCAAGATATTTGATACCTAATTCCTATTGAACTGTAGATGTCTGTAGCTGCTGAATCTCAATAAAAAGCAATAGAAGTAAATCTGGGCTTGGGAGATGGCACCGGGATTGCCAGGGTGAACCTCAAATGGCCCTGATGCTTACAGTGCCTTGGCAGGATGTGTTTTATCTGCCATATGGATAGGTCCTAAGCCTCCAGCCAGCCTGTCCTTGCAAGGGTGATGCTAAGCAGAAAAAAATAGTTGGGTACTTTCCACACAGGGTCCCGATGCTCTTTCCTGCACAGGCAAATGGGATCTGGCCACAGCTTGAGCTGCCTGAGAGCAGGCGTCCACTGGTAGCATAGATGTCACGTTACCGCAATCTCAGGAACAGGCCAGTATTCCTGGGATCGCATTGCCAAGGGCAGAGCAGACACAGCAAAAAGCACCTATTTGCTTCTTTACGTCACCTCAAAGATAAGACTCACGTTACTGTAAATTCATGGAAACTGCTGCTTAATTCCTGCCTGGCCCTGTACCCACCAACGTCCCCACAAGCACAGGTCAAAACAACCACCTTACTTGTCTGCTCCCTCTCCTTCCCTCTAGTTCACCTTGGCTAATTCAGGTGCTCTTCTGCCTATCAGGCTCCTTAAGCTGTGCCTGACTTTGCCTGTGTGTTGCAGAAGAGACTGTATTCCTGGTTTGGGCTCAATCTCACATTAGACTCAAAGCACAACAAGATAGGAACTGCAATGGACACATTCGTTTCATTGCCCTGCATTCCCTTAGCTGAGCTAAGCCCAAAGGTTTCAGCCAGTTTTGAAAACAAGACATTGGTACCCAGGTCCCAACAGTACTTTCCCAGATGTTCCCACTGAGGCCTGTGTTGGATAACAGACATGTGAAATGCAAGGAAGAGAAGAAATCAGTGTGTTCAAGGGAAAGGTGAGACCAAGCAGTAGGTTTTGAAAGTAAGTTTCAATGTGTATTTGGTTTTTCTTTATCAGCAGCACTGTCCTTTTAAATTGCCATAGTTTCCTTTTATGAAAGACACTATCTGGAATTGTCTTCCTGAACAAAGTGTGTCAAACTGCTCATTTGCTCCTTTCAGAGTGAGGACTGGTAATTCTCGAGGTGCACACTGATCCCTCAAGGAGCTGCCCCCATGCGGGACCAAAGTCTTGTGGGATCAAACTTAAACTCTTGAAACCAAGGGACATAAATACAAAAAAATAAGCTAATTGCTTCACAAGGCTTTGTACTTACTCCTTGCTATTTCCTCCTGTGTTATCTCTCCCATCCAGTTAAACTAGGAACTTGCTTGCTTACTTACCTTTGTAGTACAGATGCCCCCAGGCAAATCCTAATGCTGGGGTTGCCAGGCTGAGCTCCATAGCCCAGCAGTGCTCTGCGGCTTGCTGAGAGTTACCTGGGGTCAACTGCTGTACCTCGAATGTGTGGTATGATATGAGCCACAGCGCTGTTTATCCCATTTCAAACAATGAAGTGCCCCATGACCAAACCATGGGTATCTTAGGGGCAGCAGTACAGCGGTACACCCTAGAGTATGAGACAGTGGTAAATCAGGAAGTGGCCAAACCCAGCAGTTTGGTCCAGATAAGAAACAGACAAATGTAAAAATAGACAAATCAGGATTGGAGAAACATTATTTGTGTTTTTTTTCTTCGCTACAGAACTGCTAAAATCACCACTATGGATAAAGCCTACAACTGTAATTGGTTTGTTTCTCCATTGTGCATTGAGACTAAAGTACGTGTGTCATCTGAAAGATATTTTTCTGGCATTCAGACACGTTGAAGTTGAGAACATAAAGAAGGCAAAGATTAAGTGTGAGATGGACCAGGGGAATTGACTGGAGCATGACAGATCATTAATGCTCTAGTTGGTTAAGAAAACCCAAAGAGTGTCTTGGGAAAAAATTAATGGCAATTTATATCACAACAGTCCTAGGCACTGGAAAACATCAGATTTCACTGAAGCTTACCTGGGAATTGTCTTCAATGTCCCCTGTTTTCCTGCTTTTTGAAGGATACAGGAGTTTTCTTTAGTCTTACTATGACACTTCCTGCCAAACTAGCAGACTCCATAGCCTAAAATACAGGTTACTGGCCTACCACTGTACATGCTGCCTTCAAAGAAGTGGAATCAGAAAAAAAGTAATGAAGATCATAAAAAGGATCTGATAGGAACTTAAAATCTGTGTTATTAGATCACCTGTTGAGGGGTGATTAACTCTTCAGGATACCAGCTCTGAATTCTTGTCCCTTAATACATGATTTGATTTTGCCTGCCTCCATCACTCCTTATGCCCTTAATAAAGCACAATGTATTACATTATACTTCAACTGGATTTTTTTTTTTGCCTGTGTTCAGTTTTGTGGTCCCCAGCTTAAGAAGGACATGGACCTGTTGGAGCAAGTCCAGAGGAGGCCACAAGATGATCAGAGGGCTGGAGCACCTCTCCGGTGAAGACAGGCTGAGAGCTGGGGTTGTTCAGCCTGGAGAATGGAAGGCTCTGGGGAGACCTTCCAGTACCTGAAGGGGTCCCACAAGAACGGAGGGGACTTTTTACAAGGGCATGTAGTGACAGGACAAGGCGTAATGGCTTTGAACTGAAAGAAGGTAGATGTGAATTAGATATAAGGAAGAAATTCTTCACCATGAGGGTGGTGAGGCACTGGGACAGGCTGCCCAGAGAAGCTGTGGATGCTCCATCCCTGGGAGTATTCAAGGCCAGGCTGGATGGGGCTTTGAGCAAACTGATCTAGCGGAAGGTGTCCCTGCCCATGGCAGGGGCTTGGAACTAGATGATCTTTAAGGTAATTTCCAACCCAAACAATGGTATGATTTTATGAAGATAATGTAGATCTGCTGACTGACAAAATATCACTTTATAAGAATACATTTTCCATAAATCTTTATTCAAAATGTCTCCATTGTCCATTATTGATTTACTGATACTCAGGAAGATCTAAAATATCATAATGAATTCTTGTTTTATTCGTGTACTCTAGCTGTCACCTTAATTTCCACAGAAATTACACTGGAATGCGTGATACTGTAAATACTGGCATCATATTGTCACTTCTTTCTTTAAAATCTTTTAAAATGTCAGACTACATGGAGTAATATATTCAAACGGGTTGTTATATCTGAGCTTTTGACAGGGAAATCTCAGACAGCCTGTATGAACACACTGCAGTAGGAACACGTGAGCTAACTTTCCCTTTTGAAACAGCTCAAAAAGTCTTCCACAAACAAATTAACAATCTTCGTCAAAATTGATTCTAATTATAAGTAGAAAATGTTAATTTAGGTCAGCTCCAACAACTGTTGCTATTTCTTGTCATACCAGAACAATGTCTCAACTATAGTGTTGAATTTAATTACTCAAGTTTAATGTTGAAATATGTTTTAATTAGGACTGTGACTGAATTCTAGTGCTAAATGATCTGATTTCCAGTACTAATTGTTGCATCAGTCATGTACTTTCACACTTTGATGCTGTCTCTGCATTTCTGTGTATGCAAACAGGTATTGTTATTATTTTCCTACCACCTTGCCAATGGTGCAAACCAGGCCGGGGGAAGGAGTGCTCATTCCTGACAGGAATAATAAAAGGTTTCAATAAAAAGCAAGGAAACATTCCAATTATTTTAAATTAGCACATGAAAAAAAAGACCAACAAGGGCAGCTCTCAGAACCTTAACTCGAGGGGAGCAGCAGCCTTGTAAAGTTGCCTGCACGATCTGGAGGAGGCTTCCCTCACCTTTAAAAAGACCACCAAAGGAGTTCATTTTTACTGTCACTTTCCTGAGGCTCCCATTCCCCCCAAAAACACAGCCTTCCAAGACTGCCTTCCTCACACACCCACCATCGAATAGGAAACTCCTCGCTGTGCTCTGAAGTTGAGAGAAGTGTGATTTACCCATTCCCGGTGCCCCAGACCCGGCCGGGGGGCGGCCCGCAGTGCTCGGCGGGACGCGGGCGGCTCTGGGAAGCGGAGGCGGCTGCCGGCGCGGCGGGACGCGCCGGTGAGCCGGGGCCGGGGCTCGGGGACAGGCCGGGACCGGGCACCGCTCTCCGCTGCCGCCTCCTCTGAGTGTGCGCTGCTCCTCTGCATTCATTATTAAAGATATGCAGCTTTCTTTTTTTTTTTTCAATTGTAACACGGCTTTACCGAGTCACATGCCTCCCATCACCTGAGCTGGAACTGGGGCTTTGTACTCCGGCCGCTCGGTGCGAGCCCTTCCCAAACGCGCCAGCCTCTGCTCCACCATTACTCAAAAGTACCCTCGGTTGCGCGGGGGCTTAGGGAGGTTATTTTTCCTTTCCAAGAGGGAAATATGAATCCTGCCTCGCTGTCACTATACTCCCCGAAGTCCCCAAACGACAAAGCACAGCAAGGGCAGCCCGGACGGGACCCGGCCGGGGACAGCCCACCCCCACAGCAGCCTTGGCTTCTCCGCTCCCCGCGGAGCCGCGCCGCCACACAAAGGGACCCGCCGTAGGACGGAACCGGCCTCTCCCTCCCTCGCCCTCCACCCCGCACTCGTCCCGCAGCGCCCGGGGGGGAGGCCCATCCGGGAGTGCCGAGGTGGTGCCGAGCCCCGGCCCGGGGCTGGCCCCCACTCACCAGGCGAGGCTGGGGGCAGGTGTGCTCTAGTTCCTCCATGGCCTCCGAGCGCCGCGCCTCAGAGGGGGATTTCGGGATACCTGTTTCTGACTCAGCATCGGGCGCGAGCACTGGCATGGCCGGCGGCAGCCTCGCCCGCCGTTGCTGCCGCTGCCGCCGCCGCCACCGCCCGGGCCCGCCGGCGCGGAGCTCCGCCGTCACGCGTGTGCCCGCCCCGCGGGGGGTCTCCCCGGGAGCCGCCCGGGGGCACTGCCGCCGCGCGTCGCCATGGCAACCGGGCGGCCGCCGCGCCACCGCCCCCTCCGCGCTGGGGACGCCGCGCTTATTTACATGCGGCCTCCTGGTTGGCTGCAGCTCCGCCGCGCCACCGCGGCCCCCGGCGGTTCCGCGGGCGGTGCCGGCCCCCGCGGCAGCGCCGGGTCCAGCCGAGCTGCCGATCTCGCCGCCGGGCAGCTCTCCTGCCGCCGGGCACCTCCCTCCGGGTGCCCGCTAAAGGGCCCCCAACCGTGTGCTCCCCGCGCCGGGGCGGGGCAGGGCGGGGTGTGCCCTCCTGAGCGCGGGCAGGCCCGGCTTAGAGCCGCGCACGGGAATGTACCGGAACGGCGTGGGGCGTGGGCAGCAGAGTCGCTCCAAGAGCCACACTAGCGTTATCTGGCCAGGCCGGGCGCCGCTTCAGCGTACACCTCCCGTGGCCCCGCCGGCCCTGGTCGGCCTCGGCAACACCCTTACGGTGACCTGCGGGGAGGTTTGACTCGTTCAAAACTGACGGCGGGAGCCCGGAGCAGCGGCGGCGCGGGCGGGCGCGGTGCTGAACGGACAGCTCCCGCCCGCGCCGCACCGCCCCCTGCTGCGCCGCGGGGCGCCCCGCGTCCCCCACGCGTTGCCATGTATTACGTGTTTTTCAGTTAGCGACGTCAAAAGAATTCAGGGAACAGGGGTGTTTTTCTTTCAGAAGCACATATTCACTTCGGCTTGGTTGAGTTTCCAGGCAACGCTTTTGCAAATCTGTGGCACTAAAGACATAAAGTTGCTCTTTTGTGAAATAAATTGTAACAGTTTCTGTAAAAATGCCATTCTTTTCTGCCAAGAGATGGACTAAGGGATGTAGTTGTTACGGTAGCAGCTCCGTCTAAAGGCAGCAAAGCGTTTCTGTCATAGCCAAATACATGAGAGAGTTCCCAGGTCTTTAGCGAGGAACCTGGCTGATGCCTGCCCAGGAGCCACAATTACACCTTCAGTTGTGCTGTGCGGCTGCTTCACCACACGCAGCCGTGGCTTCTGCGCTGCTGAAGTGAAATACCTGCTCTTCTTACACTTAAAGAGCCTGAGAATACAATCATGAGAATATAAAGCCAATGCTTTTTAGAGCAGAGATACTCCATTGGCTATTGTTAATCTTGATAGACCAGTTAAAGTGGATTCCTGCAGTACTTAGCTGTGGTAGGCACTGTGAGCATTGTTTTTAAAAATCAGACTTCATCAATGGACACAAACATTTAAGGCTGTCCAAAGCCATGAGGAGTTACAAGAGAATTGTGCTTCAGGGTAATTCCCTAGGACTTGAGAGCTTGATTTCGAATGTCTTATTTTTTGCACATCTGTAAGGGAGGTAGAGTGCAATACAAAAAATATATGAGCTATGTGAAAGGGAAAGGGTAAGGAGATGAGAAAGCAGAAGGAAAACAGGATGATAAAAAACAAAACCAAAACAAAACAAAAAACAAAAAACCCAAAACAAAACAAAAAAACAAAAACAAAACAAAAAACCAAGAATGAGACAGCAGTCAAGAAAAAAGGAAAATACATGCCAAAACAGGTGACCGAACAGGCAAACAGGTAGCCAAACTAACTAAACCTCACAGCTGACTCTTTTTCTCATAACTAAGTCCCTTTATCAGTTATTCTGTGAGGACTACTCACACATTAAGGAAAGCATACTCAAGGGAAATGATTAAACCATGATTAATGCAGCACTCTGCCTGAAATTTGTAGCTTGTTTTCTTAGGAAAAATATTTGCAGGAGTGTTGAGCTGTTAGAGGAATGTTTGGACAGCATGGCTGAGCAGCCTTAGGAGTTGAGCAGCCAGAGGAGGCAGGTGGCCCTCTTATAAACCCAACCACATCTACCAGCTCCTCAGAGACAGGTGCCGGTGTGCTGAAGGAGTGGCATGAGGTACAGACGTATTCAAGGTCAGTGTCCAACCCTCCCTGACCAGGCGGATGCATGGGAATAGAGGTGAAAGGGAAATGGGCCTTCCTGCAGCTGGGTGACTGCCAATACACTGAAAATGTGTATTCGCTTGCCTTTTATTTATTTTGAGCATGAAAGAGTGAATTTCATCTTTGCTTTCATGCTGCAAGTTTGCTATTGACTCCAGCTGCACTTGGATTTCTTTTCTAGAGATAAGTTTTTCCATATACATGTAGCATTAAAGAACGATATATCTCTTGCAGCGGGCTTAACACCTAAGTTGTGCCAGCATTTCAAAGAGGGAGTGGAAAACTTTCTGCTTATTTCATTTCCACCTTTGTGAAATACTTTGTAATTTTTTTCCCCTTCTTTTTGAACATCAGGATTAAAAAATGTCATGTACCTCATTACTAGAGAGAGAAGAAATAATGGCAGAGGGAAGGCTGTGGGGTCTGTCATGTCTATCCAAATGGAATTTTTCACATGCCACCTTGGCTCTGATAATCTTACTAAACATACTGGATATCTCTAATAAGATATCCTAAATTGCATTTTCTTCTAGCTGGAGTGGCAAAATGGGCTTTCAAAAGGCTGGTGTGTGTCTTCTTTAGCCTCTAAAATAAATAAAAATTAGGTTTGACTAGAGAAGCTCATCAGATGGTCTTCTGTAAATCCTTACAAGTCACACAACTTTTAAAAGAACAGTGGAGCAAGAATGATGGGTGGGAAGGTTCATCCATCTGATTTCTTTTATGTGACCAAATATCCTGCACCAGGCTGCGCACAGTCTTCTGGGTATTATCCTCCCATTCCTTCAGAAGTAACAGGGATGTGTAGCCACTGCCTTAATGACTGAGCTCTTGGCAACAGCTGCTTGGGTGTGAATAGACATCTGATGCATAAAAATCCTGTCCCAGGGTGCATAAATTAATGTTACATGCAAACAAGCCAGGAAACCATGATCCCAATCCTCTTAACACAAATTCTGATGTCTGAACTGAATAGTCAGCAAAGAGTGAAAAATCTTAGCACTTAGGAAGGTTCCTTCTGATACGTGATGGGAATTTTTCTCTAGGGAATTTAACTTTGCAAGCTGGAATAATTAATTCTCAAAGTATAAAAAATATTTTAAAATAATATTTTTAGGTGTTACATTTAAATCTTCTCCTTTCTCAAACTGAAAGTATTCTCTCTCTTTGTGGGAGCTTCTCTACTTTGTGGGCAGCTGAACATTATAATGACAAATATTCTGTAGAGACTCTTCTACATCTGCAAGCCCTCATTTTTAAATATCTCCCTGTTTTGTTTTGTTTTGTTTTTCTAGTTGGCCATTCGTATTTTTAAAATCTTTTAGTGTGGATCACTGCCCACAGCTGTAACTATGCTTCAGTTCCATGTGGACCCCAGCATCTATAAAACCTCTGTCATGCTTTTACCATATTATGCATGTTAAAATGATTCTGGGAGACCAACATTGGTAGGCCAACATGGCTGAAATCTGAACATGATTTAATGTGTCTGCTTCCCTCAGAGGAGTTATTTTTTCTGTATTTGATGGATTAAGATAAGCAATAAGCACACTTCATCAGAGTTACTACATCCAGCTTCGTAGCTATGCTGTTTAGTGTACACTAATTCCATCTTCGTCTTAAGGCAAAATCCCTAGAAGGACCAACCCATACTTGGAAATTGTGAATAACCCCATTAAAGGCCTCAAACTGCTTCAGTAGGGAAATCATATGCATTTCACCACTAGTTAACAAAGAGTGTTTTCTGCTCCTTCTAATGGTGAAGCAATGATATAGCCTGCTATCTGCAGCAGAGTATAATGACTTACATCCAACCCACTTGCTAACAAGGTGTTTTAGCTTAGGCGCCCACAGTTGTCCAGAGATCTTACTACTACACAGAAGTCTGTAAATACTCAACAAAGTCTCCAGGCTAAGGACCACAACATCTGCTTTATTAAGGCAAAGATACTACATTATTCTGATGTCCTTTGTAAAAGCAGGGACTGTAATGTATTGCAGCCCCTGGAGGATATTCTCAAGTGTCTGATGTGCCACAGTGGATATCAAGCACCTGTCACAGTATCACAGTATCACAGTATGTTCTGGATTGGAAGTGATCTCTCTGACTGTGCTGTCAGCACAGCAGAAGTTGTATTTAAAATGGTCTTCACAGGAGAGGGGCTGCAAGAGCCTTCTAACTTATAACTAAATAATCACTTATTTTCTGTTCAAAATTCAGCAGGAAACTATGGAAAAACAGAGAGTGGTATAGCTAAATAGTGTTTGATTTCAAAGTCAAACATCTACAGAAAATATAATAGAATAAATTCTTGAACATTTAACAGATAAGCTGAATTTTGCTTCAATGTATCTATTTTGGATCCTGAAGGTTTTAATGTCTGTCAACTGCAAGACTTTATAAGATGGAGAAATGTCTTTTGTCTGGAGCATTTTAGTTAAAACACTACGTTTCTATGCATGTATGTATCTCTCCATCTCACTCTTTCTCTCTCTATCTATCTATCTATCTATGTCATAATAATCATAGACATGCTAGAATTAGTAGGGGGAAACAAACAAACAAATAAAAAGAACACCACCAAAACCAACCAACCAACCAACCAACCAAAGCCAAACAAACAAACAACAAAAACACAAGAACAGGAGAAAAAATGCATTATTGCTGAGATGACCAATTAGTCAAATCACATATTTTTAGACTGAGATTAAAACTCTGTAATGGTGGAATATCTTCCCTACCTGCAATGGTGGGGGGAAAAAATGAGAGGATGAAAGGTATAAATTTAAATACACCTGTGTACACATACACAGGCCCATCGCAAGAAGAGCCAGAGGCCAAGAATGCATTTGCAAAGAGCAAGTTTTATTCTAGTTACCTCTCTACTGGGGGATCTCTGAATCCACACCTGAGCTCCCAGGCAGAGGTGACACAAGTGGGGACGCAGGTGCTGGTCAGTTCAGCCCTGCTGGAAGATCACCGGGCCTGCTGAGCTCGCCTGTATTTCAAGGCTTCAGGCAGGCGCAGCCTCCCGCTCTTTCTCACAATACAGCAGGAATCTCAGACATAGTGATAAGGTGCCTAGAGTTTCTCACAGGCCTATGTTATTTAACACAGAGGTTCTACTCATCAAGCACACGTCAGTAAAACTATTAGCTTGAAGTATGTGCTTTTTCTACAGACAGGTGCAAGTCACTTGAGCTTATTTACATTTAACTAAACTCCTCGCCAAATCTTCCGCTATATTCCCATACAACACCCTATTGGTTTTCACCATCTCCAGCATCATTGCTTTGCTGCTTCCATGTAATGTCTGATGCTGTAGCTTTAATTCATTTTCAAGCTGTAATTCATCATTCCAGTGGAACATGCAGTGCTTACAAACTAACTCATTTTTTTTAGAATAAATCCAAAATATTTCCTATTTATGAAAAAGTCTTACAGAATTATATATAATTAAGGTTGATTTTTGGTTTTTGGTTTTTGTGTTGGTTTTTTTTTTTATATATATATATTCAATGACAGTCCATAGGTTGTGAAAAGCAAAACCTCAGGATTTGGTATAACATAGTGTTACATCTGGTTCTTTCCATAGTTCAGTCGCGGAGATGTGATTTTTTAATAAATGCGATATTCTCGGGATACTTGTAGAGAATCAAATTAATCATTTGTTATATAACAGTTTAATTTAAAATGTCATGTTAATTCCAGTGTGGTTTATAGATAAATCACCTGAAATCCATAAATTCTTAAAGAGTGGCCTTTGATGATGCCATTCATCCCTGCTTTATAGCACTGTTTTGAACAAGTGGGGCTATCCACCTTTGGGTAGTTTTTTTGTGTTCTTTCTCTTTCATTAACTACTTTTATAAGCACTTTTTAAGAAGATAGTGAGAAATTGTGATTGGTTTTTGACCAAGAGGCTATCTGTCTTAGTTTTGTTTTCCGCAGTCAGAGAGATGGTCAGTTAGTGTGGGAAAAGTTAGGTCTGTCTGTCCCATTATTAGATTGTTCTGTTGTCCATTTTAATAATTAAGTTTTTATTATTGGGTTGTCAGAGGAGGATGAGAGATTTCTGGCAGTTGGACTTCCTTGCTGGATGCACAGATGTTAGGAAGCACTTTGATCAGCTAACCTCTGTTGGTCATTCCCTTCCCAGAACCCCAACTATCCAGCTGATCCATTCTTGTCACAGAATCATAGAATCATAGAATAGTTTGCGTTGGAGGGCACCTTTAAAGGTCATCTGATCCAACCACTCTGCAATGATCAGAGCCCTGTCCAACCTGATCTTGAATGTTTCCAGGGGTGGGTCAACTACCACCTCTCTGAGCAACCTGTGCCAGTGCCTCATCACCCTCGTAAAAAAATTCTTCCTTTATATCTAGCATGAATCTCCCCTCTTTTATTTTAAAACCATTACCCCTTGTCCTATCACAGCAGGCCTTGCTAAAAAGTTTGTCCTCATCTTTCTTATAGGGCCCTTTTAAGTACTGAAAGGCCACAGCAAGGTCTCTCCAGAGCCTTTTCTTCTCCAGGCTGAACAACCCCAACTCTCAGCCTGTCCTCATAGCAGAGGTGTTTCATCCTTCTGATGATTTTTGTGGCTTCCTCTGTACCCACTCCAACAGGTCCATGTCTTTCTTATGTTGTGGGTCCCAGAGCTGGATGCAGGACTCCAGGTGGGATCTCACCAGAGCAGAGTAGAGGGGCAGAATCACCTCCCTCAACCCACTGGCCATGCTTCTTTTGATGCAGCCCTCTTCTTTCTTTCTTATTCAAAAGTTTTTCTTAATGTCTAACCTGAACCTCCATTGCAGCAATCTGTTGCCCCTGTTTGTTTTTCTACTGGGCACCGGGAATAGGTGTACTCTCTTTTGCTTTTTGTATGACTTGTATAGTTAAGATTTTGAAACAATAGTTTGAGTATTTGGAGCAGAGAACCGATATTCAGAAGGTAGGTTGGTATTTTTTTCATATCTCTTGTGACTTTTCTAGATGAAACTGCCCTGCTGTTCCAATAGTTTCTCACAGGTCATATTTTACAGATCTTCTCGTTATCCTTCTCTATAGATTTCTTGCTGAGTGGTGCAAGCACATTCCTACAGCTGCAACTTTACTGCTACCAAGAAATATAATTCTGAGTATTACAGATCTTACTTCTCACTCCTTTATATCACAGTATCACAGTATGTTTGGGATTGGAAGGGACTTCAAAAGATCATCTAGTCCAATCCCCCTGCCGGAGCAGGAACGTCTAGGTGAGGTCACACAGGAACATGTCCAGGCGGGTTTTGAATGTCTCCAGAGAAGGAGACTCCACAACTCCCCTGTGCAGCCTGTTCCAGTGCTCTGTCATCCTCACTGAAAAGAAGTTTCTTCTCAAATTTAAGTGGAACCTCTTGTGTTCCAGCTTGATCCCATTACCCCTTGTCCTATCATTGTTTGCCACTGAGAAGAGCCTGGCTCCATCCTCATGGCACTCAACCTTTATATATTTATAAACATTAATAAGGTCACCCCTCAGTCTCCTCCAAACTAAAGAGACCCAGCTTCCTCAGCCTTTCTTCATAAGGGAGATGCTCCACTCCCTTAATCATCTTTGTTGCCCTACGCTGGACCCTCTCCAGCAGTTCCCTGTCCTTCTTGAACTGAGAGTATCTCAGTATAAACTTTGCCTAAATGATTCATATTCTATCTGTCCTTCTTATTATTGTTAGAGATAAAAGATAATTTAAGAAAAAATATCTTTCCTACTTACATTTAAACTATGTTGTTAACTCTCCTTTCTCTTGTTCTCCTCTTCTGGCTTTCTGGATTTGACACAAATCCCCTCAAACCCACACTAAGCTGAGACTGCTGTTCTTGCACATATTGGTATTGCACTCACTTTTACCCTATGTCTGTCTATCCGGTGCCTTCCTTTTTCCCCAGCCCAATTTCAAACTTCTTGCATTGATCTTCAGTACCCTGTCGCACTACCTTTTCCAGTATTATAAGTCTCCAATACTTTCCTTTCCTCTGCTGTTCTTGTCAACCTTTATCTTCCCATTTGTCAATTTTTCATGCAAATACCTTCATGTATTTTTTGCATACTATCTCAAATACAAACCTGACAAGTAAAACATCAAAAAATCATACTGTAAACTGCATTCAAGTGATTGTTGAGGGTTAATATTTAATATTTTGGGTACCAAAAACTTAATTACTTGAGCTTTTCATAATCTGGGTAGAGATACACACTTGATTTAAAACCAAGCATGTACTTATGCACTATAAAATCATTATTTGCTCGCTAGTGAAGCTTTTGCTAGTTATTAAGATTTTTTGACCCTAGGATCTCATTTCAGACGCTTATAACTTTGCCACCTTCAAAACTTTGGTCTGACAGGTTACCAGCTGGGGACCTAGTCCCTGAGAACTTATGGACAACTTCCACCAACATAATGAAGCTGTTTCTGGAAAAACAGATTGAGAATACCCTGCAGATATTTTGGAGGCTTTTTCTTTGAAATATTCAAGAGCTTTCATGATTGTGAGGAGAGATTTTATATGTGTGTGGAAGTTTGGCAGTCGTGACAGTGGTGTGCTGGTTTTTATTTTCATGAAAATTGGGCAAATTTGGTCTTGAATATAAGTCACTTCATCTATGTCAGGGCCCTGAGAGCACTAAGAGACCTTGACAAGACTCACCTGGGGCCTCCACTCCACACCCTCTGCCCAGGGGCTCTATTTAAGCTTCACATCTCCACACTTTTTTTCTGAAGACCCCTTCCCCTGATCTGGACCCATAATTGCAGACTGATTTCCTGGTTTAACTTAAGCCCTGCTTCATTTCTGTAGACCTGCCTGGTGATTCCTGGACCTGATCCTAAAACTGACATGCAGACTGACCAAATAGCTTGACCTTTGACTTGCCTCATTGCCATGATATTGCCTTATGATCTGGACCCTTTGTTGGACTGGGACACCCTTCCTCATTCTGTCCTGCTCACTTTGCTCAGGTACTGTGGGATTGGGTCGTGGCTGGTGAGGACCCTGATGACCAGCAATGATTCCCCTTTGGTTCTTGGTTTGCCCTTTTTTAAAGAGGAGCTCCTTGGCAATGTGTATGGTATTGGTATGCTGAATATCTTCTTGTTTCTAGCTGCCAAAGTAGTTGGAAACCCCATTCACTAGTGAGTGTGGGGTGTGGGAAAAATCTGCAAACTTGTTCAGTTTTACAGAACAACTGCTTATAATAAGTCTTGGGATTGGAAACTCTGAAAACCTCTTAGTGTATCAGTGTCTTCCATTTTGTCTAAACTAAGGCAGATGAAGGCACTAGAAATGCTTGGAAGGACTTTTTCTCTCATGTTCACAATTACTTTCCTGCCAGTGTCCACAAGGAATAACTAAGAGCATCTTAGTTGGACTTGAATGGAAGGAAAAATTTGTGACTAGCTAGTGTTGGGAAGCAGTATCAGATGCCAGTGGAACAGGGAGACACCTGAAAAGCACAACAGAATGCTAACTATTAGGCAGATCAGGCACAAACAACCCAAATTTGTCATCTGCCATTTGTAAAAACTTCCTGCTTTCGCTTCCCTGTGCGAAAAGATCATCTCAGCACCTCCTTTACTATGGTAACTGTTACACTATTTCTGAGGCATTTGTACACTGTAGTGACGAGATTTTTAAACAAAAAAGCACCAATACTTTCCAAGATATAAGACATAAGGAGGCTAATCATTCTGCTTCAAGTGGGGGCATGAGTAGCATGCAGTAAAAGAAAAACTAGGTCACACTTTGTAGAGTGAAGCTGTAGAAAAAGTACAAGGAAACAGGACAACAAAACATCTTTTTTTCAAATACAAAACCCTTCAAACCTCATTTAATCAAAGGCTACATTTGCTACTTTTTTAACAGACTAATTTAAATAAAAGGGGGAAGGGAAATGGGTTTTTCCTAGGACTAATTTTTCACACTTTGGTCAGATACGATACTGAAATGAGATTACAGTAATTTGTTCTCATATTCAAGCACAAGGTAGCACTGGCATTTCTGTGGCCTCTCTGCCATATCTGAAAGAAGGTGATATGGGCTGGCATGTGGCATGTTCTTTTCATCTTCAGACAACTCAAAGGAGTGAGGCTTCACTATTTTCAGGACTGGCCTTCTAGAAGGCCTGTGGAGCATAAAGAGACAGGGGAACAGGTAGAAGGTAAATCCATCCCACAGATTGTCTTGAGGCATGGAACAGGATGCTGTGAAGTCTTCATCCTTAAGACTGCTCAGCCTGTGTCCAGTCAACGTTTGACTGTCTCCTCTATCTGGGCCTGCTTTGAGCAGGAGGAAGACTAGAGATCTCCAGAGGTCCTTTCCCACCAGAGCTATTCTAAGACCCCACACTTAGACAAGCTAGCTACAGCAAGGTGGCAAAATTATTTATGCTGTTGTCTTAAGGTGAAGAAACAGCATAGAGCAGAGAAGCCTCAGTAAATCTGGGAGAGGTAGAAAAAATTGGGGAAGTAGTTATGGCTGAAAGATGGGAGGGAAAATGGAAAGTCATTTCCCAGTTTCTGTATTATTACTTGTGGATTAAATAATTCCTAAGCAGGTCATGAGTTTTTGAAAAGCACCTGTAAGAGCAAGAGAATGAGTGATCCTTAGTAACAGCTAAACTTCTGTAGCCTCGATGTCTTAGTACAGTGAAATGTTAATGATATATAAATATAAATATGGAAAGTGATTCAGTATGTAAGTTTTTGTTATAATAAATGAAAGGCTTTAGCCATAAGATTAGGTTGACATGGGCTCTGTGTCAGTGCCCTGAATGCATTAATAGGCTTTAATAAGCCTGACCACCCTCAGCTGGGGTGTTCCCATATCCTGCTGCCCAAGGACCAAAGAGCCACACTTCAGTTCAGCCTTTGGCCTTCAGTCCATGCCTGAACCATATTGTAAGAGTGGGTGTCTCTAGCTGAGCCTGGCAATGGACCCTCTTGGACTTGACCTCAACTCATTGACTGACTTCTTGCTCTGGCTTAGGACCTGCCTTATCATCATGGACTTGCCTGGTGATCATTGTATCATAGTTTTGGTTGGAAGAGACCTTCACAGGTCATCCAGTCCAACCTCCCTGCAATGGGCAGGGACATCCTCAACTAGATCAGGTTGCTCAAAGCCCTGTCCAGCCTGGCCTGGAATGTCTCCAGGGATGGGGCATCTACCACCTCTCTGGGCAACCTGTGCCATTACTTTACCACCCTCATTATAAAAAGAAATCTTCCTTATATCTAGCCTGAATCTCCCTTATTTTATTTTAAAATAATTACCCCCTGTCCTGTCATAATACACCCTGCTAAAAAGTCCGTCCCCATCTTTCTTATAGGCCCCTTTTAAGTACTGACTGCAATAAGGTTTCCCTGGAACCTCCTCTTCTCCCTTCTCTTCTCAGTGATCACTGAGCTGTGTCTGACCCAGATAACCATCACTGGATCTGACCCTGAGTTGAGTTTCTGGTTGGCCTTGGACCTGCTTAATTTCCATGGACTTGTTTGCTTTGAGCTGACTCCCATCCCCAGGCCAACCTGCTTGTGGTCCTCAGGTTCTGGGGAACAGGGCCACAACTGTCTTGCCAGCCTCACCATGCTCATATGGAGCAGTTGACCCTTTCTGTTCCTCCAATCTGTGAGCACAGTCTTTACCAACACCAACCCAGGAACAAAGAGTTGTCAGGATTACAACTACACTTTGCAGCATGTAATGATACTTTCCTCCTTTCTGCCCAAGAGACATGAAATGGTGGATGTTGAGAGTATTCACCAATGGAAGCACATTTGATCTTCAGCCAGGTCTTGAAATGTAACAGCCTGTCTGCAGTAATGTTCTGCTTATACAATAATTGTTCATTTTTGTGCAATTGTAAAGCAAGAGTGCTGAAAGTAGTTAAAACAGAGACTTTCATGCTGTGGCAATAACTGTATGCTTTTGAATACCATTGGCATCAGACTTAATTTTTAGACATTATAATTATGTGAGAGCTCATTCTCTGTGAGTTTGCTCTAGCTTGTCTTCCCTATTTAATTTAGATTATAATATTTTGTACTTCTCTTCTAGGCTTGAATAGGAATATTGTATTAGGCAAGCAGGTGATGAGATTCTGCTCTCTGTTCTGGTTATTGTAATTCCATCAATTCTGGCTGAGTTGCTACATTTGGTGTAATATAACTACAATTAGAATTTAATAAATATATATATATATATATATTTTTTTTTTTAAGAAGTATGTCTGGATGTTCATTCCATAGACCTTTTTTCTCTGTCAGAAAGGAAATAGTGTTGTTCCAGTTTTTATTTCACATTTGCATTTCAGAGCCTCAACATCCTAATAGAAACTTTATTTTCTTCAGGTTAGCAGGTAACTCAGGTAGGAAATGAAAAAGAACTGTGCAGTGATAAAAAGGCATTTTCAGGCCTGATAAGCAACGAACCTGCCCTTTGAACATAAATGTCTGCATTATCTTTATTGATAAACAAATGGAGAAGCATCTATTTCTTCACATTTCTATCAGTTAACTACCTCTGAAGAGTTTTGAAAACAAAGGCCTTGTGGCAAGTACTAATTTGAGATTTTTTTATGTTTAATTTATGTAATCTGTGCTCCTTTAGGAGTTTAGTCCCTCATACAGTTAAGTAATTAATCTTGAAATGTCATGTGAATAGCATGACTTAGTAAGCAGCTGCTGAAATGAGGTAGTCAGAGCTGGATCATATTAGACGTAAAAACGAAATTAAGTGATAACATGAATTTATACAGACCAATACAATGATTAAATGTAAGAGAATTTAATACTCCACATTTGTAGGAAACATACACATAGAGCATATACACTTATATCCTGAGCACTAGCATAGACAGACACACACACAATTCTCCACGAAGACGATATGATAATGTTTAGGCATTTTGCATCAGCCATAGTACCGATGAATTGGCTACCTTGCTATAGGTCATGGTTTACTCACATTCTGTTTTTTTATACCACCCCTCTTAGTTTCAACGGATTTTTTTTCCATCATCCAAAAATTACCAACCTTAAGTTCCATGTGTAATGTCTGAATCTGAGAGCTTTAACTGCTAATACCACCGTCTTTGAGACAGATCAAGCATGCCATAGACACAAAAATGAAGACAAGAAAAATCCCCAATACAGTAATTATTTTGTCCATTCAACTTAGGTTTGATACTATAGTCCATTTGTACTTTCATATGTTAATATATACTACTGTTTATATTATCTTTGAGCTCTTGCAATGAGTTTACAATATTTTCTATTCATAACTTATGTATTTAAATTACAGCTCTAAGAAAACAACATGGAAAATACATCTTTGTCACCTTTCGTTGAAATCTGGCAGCTTCCTGAGCTTCCTCCTCTGTTCCCTGTGTTTTGCTGCCCACCATCTTCGCCACTGTGCACCTCTCGCACTTTTCTCTGCAGCTACCACACTTTCCTTGAGAGAACCTTGGGTGGCCCTGAGCTGCACAGCAGAATTCCCACTTCTTGTACTTAAAAGACAATTAAGCAAAGGTCACGCCAAACTGTTCTTGTGTGTCCGTCCCAAGGGAGGCTGAAAATCAGCTCAAAGTAATCTGCTGTGATAAAGCCAGTTAGAAGAGCAAGTGCTGGGTTATTTTTCTTTTTCAAAGCAAAGTGCGTCACCTTCCCCTCTCTTTTTTCTTCCCCCTGCAGCATTTAAATATGCTTGTTATGCTGTGCTGTGGGAAACAGATGCATTTTTGTTAAGACTAGAGATGAATGTCAGGACTGAACTAGCATTCATGAAAAAGGCTTTTGTTTGATCTGTGCTGTCCCACAGTGGAGCTATGGCAACAACTTCAGTTTGGTAAATTAACTGTATCACTGTGTACCGGCTCAAATCATGGCATCACCTGAATGACAAACATGCCACTGTTTGTTTAACAGCTCACAAAGGGGATTGTTTTATTTTTAATCAGTATTAAAATCAAGTCACTTCAAAATTCCAAAGCATTGTTGTTTTATAAATGTTTCTCTACAATAGTTTAAAAAATTGAGTAGCTTCTGAATTTGAATGGCACATCATGCCCAGTGGTGTGATCTTGTTTTCTGCATGTGTTTTAAAAAAAAAAAAAAAAAAAAGAAAACAAAACAGTGGATACACAGATGAAAGGCTGTCTGTAGGTCAGACAAGCTTCTTCCTACTGCTGTCAGTGTTTCAAAGGACGTGAGTTTGCCACAGCTACAGACTGGCCTACACTGATGACATCTGAGAAAAAGATCAAAGTTCTAAGCAGACTTAAGCCATTTTAGAGAAGATGAGTTGTAAATCTCCAGTTGTCTTAACCAATAGTTTTAGAAACCTTTTCAACTATACCTGAGACTGGAACGCACCCTTTTCCAGACACAGCTCTTGCTCCTTGGCTGAAGGCTGCTGTGTAATAGTCTTGACTTACGTGAATGAAGGTGTTGCTGTAGGATCCAGATGAGCACAACATACGCCACTTTCCCCTCACCACCCAGTCTCTGTACATAAGGAAAAAGTTAACTGGTCTTTTCTCTGATCAGCTGTACATAAGGAAAAAGTTAACTGGTCTTTTCTCTGATCCCTCTGTGCACATAGATTCAGACTAGATTTCTTAAGAGGCTATATATTTTTTTTTTTTTCATGTCTAGCAAGGAAGGCAAAAAAATGTGTCCTGGTTTCAGCTGAGATAATTTTCTTCCTAGTAGCTGGTATAGTGCTGTGGTTTGGATTGGATATGAGAAGAATGTTGATAACACACTGATGTTTTAGTTGTTGTTAAGCAGTTGAGGACTTTTCACCTTCTCATACTGGCCTGCAAAGGAGAAGGTGGGGAGTGCACAAAAGGTTGTGAGGGGGTACAGCTGGGACAGCTGACCCCAACTGACCAAGGGGATATTCCATACCATATGATGATGTATTCAGCATATATTTTGGGGGAAGAAGGAAGGGTGACATTTGGAGTGATGGCTTTTTCTTCCCAAGTAAGCATTAGCTGTGATGGAGCCCTGCTCTCCTGGAGATGGCTGAACACCTGCCTGCCCATGGGAAGTAGTGAATTAATTCCTTGTTTTGTTTTGCTTGCATGTGCGGCTTTTGCCTTACCTATTAAACTGTCTTTATCTCACTTTTACCCTTCGAATTCTCTCCCCAATCCCACGAGTGGGGGGGCGCGGGGTGGGGAAGGTTGGGGGGGCAAGTGAGCAAGCAACTGCATGGGGCTTAGTTGCTGGCTGGGGTTAAACCATGATAAAAAGGTAAAAGGATCTGGGAAACAGGAAGGCATCCAACACATTATCTATTTTTCCCCCAAGCTGACCAACCACAACCTGTCTCTGGAAAGACTAGGGAGTAATTTACTGAAGGAGTTTGTGAAACTTGTGACAGAGCATAATGCTATGTACTCTAAATATACAAGAAGAAAACCATGGCTGTTATGGATGTTATTCATAGTCTGCCACGATCAGCCTCCTATATATATTGTTATATTGTTTAAAATAGTGTGGGAAATACTCATTTCTACCAGAAGCTACTGATTTGCAGACAATGTTATTGCATATGGTCCTTGACCCTCATGCTGCAGCCTGGCTTGTTTTCAGACGGTTGAAATCAACCACCTTCTCCCACTTCAGGAGTGTGCACTTATTCAGGAGTGTGCACTTAGGCTATTTTGCTCTAATTAAGGCACCGTGCCACTACGGTTTATGGGCCCCTACATCCCCGCAGCAGGGGTGGAGACCGGCTGGAGACCCCTAAGGCGCAGCTCACGGGATGGCGCTGACCTGCTGCCGCCCTTGCCCTGAGGCCTTGGTGCGAAATAACGAGCCCATCTGCGCTCAACACCTTGGAAACCGCCACCGCTGCCACCACAGAGCCGGGGTTGTAGCTCGGCCCCGGCTCCGCAAACTGCCCGGGCCGGCGGGAGGTGCCCCCCCCCCAGGCCTCAGCTGGACCCGACAAGCGGCGCAGGCCTCGCCCAGGAAGTGGCACCGCCTCGCCCGGGGCTTCCTTCCCGCGCTCGGCTCCTGGCGGGGGGGGGAGGTGGACTGAGGCCCCTTCCCGCAGCTCCGCGCAGGCCGCCGCTCCCCATCCGCCCCACTGGCGGCCGCGGCTCGTCCCCCGCCCCGGACGGCGGCGCCGGGCCCGCCCCCGCGGCTGCTGATTGGCTGCCGCCCTGGCGGCGGCTCGCGGGGCTCCCGTCTCGCGCCACTTTCGGGAGCCTTGGCGCGAGCGGAGCGCGCGGGCGCCATGGCCGAGAGCGGCGCCCAGAGCCGGGACGGTGAGGCCCGCGGGGAGCCCGGGGTGGCAGCGTCCCCATCCCCTTCCCCGCAGCGACTGCCGCGGTTTCGGTTTTAGGAGGGGGTCGGGGCGGGGGGAATGTGTGTGCAACGGGGCAGCGGCGCTCGGTGCGGGGATTGGGGGGGGAGAGAGGAGGAGAGCCCGCGCGCGCCGGATGTCCGCGCGGGTGCGGGAGCGTGCGCGCGTGTCTCTGGGCAGCCCTTGGAGAGGGTCCCGCACCCGCGGGGGCCGGCGCTGAGCGGGGCCGTGGCTGCGCTGCCCAAGCGTGGGGACCCTCTCCCCGCGGGGGTGGGGGTGCACACCGGGAAGGACGGTTTCTGCTCTGCCCCCGCTGCCCCGCACTGCTCCCCGGAGCTGGTTTTCTCACGGCGCTGAGGCCAGGTTGTCCCAGGAGGGGAGGGAAGGCTGTAGCCCTACCTCCCCCTCACGGCCGCCGGCCTGGGCACTTGCAGCCTGGGCACTCCCTGGCGTTTCGCTGCTGAGGGCACCGACACGCACGGGTGGTCCCAGCCGGGAAGGGAAATACGTTTGTTTCAGAAGGAGCATGTTGCCTTAGGTGCTTTCTCATGGTAAACGCAAACAATTGACAGAAAATCTTGTATAAATACACCCAGAGTAAGGAAGATGTGCCAGGGGAGGTTTAGGTTGGACATTAGGAAAGGTTCTTCCCCCAGAGGGTGGTGCAGCACTGGAACAGGCTCCCCAGGGAGGTGTCACGGCCCCAAGCCTGACAGTGTTCAAGAAGAGACTGGACAACACCCTCAGACACATGGTGTGAACTGTGGGGTTGTCCTGTGCAGGGACAGGAGTTGGACTCGATGATCCTTGTGGGTCCCTTCCAACTCAGGACATTCTATGATTCTGCTCTTTTAGAATCTTGGTAACGTCTCTCCCATCTAAATAAAATCTTTGTATTCTCATGAAACAAGATTTTTAGTGAGGCTTTGTTGGCCTCTTTCAGCCCCAGATCCTCCTAACAATTTCTGAGCTCCTTGACAGATTTCATCCTGACTTGGTAGAGGCTGTCACCAGGAAGGGACTGGCCGCCTCTGCTGGCTGCCTGGCTTGGATGCGTGCATTCGTCCTGGGTCTCCTCTGCCTGCAGCTGGGGGTTTCAGCTGTCATGTAAAACCATTAGTCTTGTTCCTGGGCTAATTGTGTGTTGTCTGCTTTCGTGAGTTGGGTTCAGCTCATTTGTTCTTTGTGGTCAGATAAATGCACCATCCCGCCAATCGAGAGAGAGAAAGAAGTGGAGGCCACCTTGCTTGGGGGAGTGTTGCAAAGGGAATAAAGTGTGCAAGGAAATGGGGTGGCAGTCTTCTGCCAAAAAATTACTAGTTTGTCTCAGTCTAGCTGTACTCTTAAACATTGTGAAATGGCTTAAAAAAATTACTGCTTTGTAGCAATATAGGCCTTTTCTAAGTCTGTTCCTGAGTTGTCATGGAGACATGCAAAATAAAAGGAGCTGGAAATTCCCAAGGAAGGAGTGGGGGGATCTTTTTCAGAGAAGGGATAGTGAGATTTGAGACATGCTTTGGAAATCTAGGTGGTAGCTTCTCACTAAATGTGAACTGGCATGAAGCCTGTTTGATCTCTGTGTCTGTCTGAGACTATGCCTATAATTCCAGAATTGGCTTATCAAGAGCCACCCACGAATGTGTGGTTTTAGCCAAGTATTCCTCTATGTCGATTTTAACAAAACTGCAACCATCTATTAGGATGTCACTGAACACTAAGTACCAAAGCTAACAGCAGTTCATTACTAAGCTTATTTCCCTGCTTTTTAATTAATTGCAGCTATGTATGAGTCTGGAAATTTTGCAGCATCACGTTCTAGGCGTGAGAGGAAGTCTAAAAGAGGCCAGCAAGAAGCACTGGAACGTCTGAAAAAAGCCAAAGCTGGTGAAAAAATAAAATATGAGGTGAAAATTCATCATCTTTTTAATAAAAAGTGGATGTGAGATAAGGTGCTTAACTACCCTTTATACGTATAGGAAACAAAACCTTCCTTTCAGATCAGCTTTTGTTTTTAAACAGTGTATGTTTTTTCAGAATGTAATTGTAGTTGTTTTGCTGCTTTCTGGTATAATTTATTTCTTTCTGTTTTCAAAGCAAAAACAATTTTAGTAAATGTAAGTCAAATGCTTGATATTGCTTGAGAACTATCCACTGGGGAAGGACCAACTTTTAACATCTAATTGCATAATTAATGTTATGGTAGGAAGGATTTTTAAAATCATTTGAAGTTAAAAAAATTTTAAAATTAATTTCAAAGGTTTATGTGACTGAAATCCATTAATATTGATGTGCTCTTTCCAGAGAGAAGCGAAAATTTAAGTATTTAACTGGTAGAACTGGAATCTGGCAGTGTAACATTGATACTGCCCAGTTAATTGTAATGCCAACAGGAAGTGACTTCCACATTGAGGTGGATAAATCTAAAGAAGTGTGAAGTGCGTAGATTGTTAACATGCAAATGTACTCTGAGGCGCAGAAGAGCATCTTCAGCATTATGCTTAGGCACATCAAATCACCTTCCTTTTCACTGATCACTCATCTTGGTGTTTGAGAGTAGAGCTAAAGGTCAGAAGTTTCCATTGGTAGGATTTTTTTTCCATTGGTAGATTTTGACTATCAGTATACTATGATGATTTTAAAAAATTATAATTTGTCTTTTGTCACTGCCAAAAATGAAACTTAAGCTGAATGAATAACTGCACTTACTAGTTGTAAACAATCTAACAGCGTAGGAAACCGTGCATTTCTTGGGAACTTTTATGTTCTTAGTGATGATCTATATTAGTAAGTAATGGTATGGGAGCTGTTAATCCTCAGTATACCTTAACTGTAGGTTGAGGAGTTCACAGGTGTTTATGATGAAATAGATGAGGAAGAATACTCCAAGAGGGTCAGAGAACGTCAGGATGATGACTGGATTGTTGATGATGGTAAGTTAAGATTAATTTCGCGGGTTATTTTGATTATAGTGTTGTAACTTAATTAGGCTTCATAATGTTCAGGATTTGAGTTAAGTTATAGTTAATACGTTCTTACAAATTGTTTTAGGAGACAAGAAAAAGAAGCTTTTATATGGAAATGAATCTTTTGCATTGTTCTTGCGGTGTTAGGCTGGTAATGAAAGTATTTTTCCATTAAGAACTGGTTTTGAAATTTTATTTCCAGTTATCAGTGATGTAACTTTAAAAGTACTGTAATTGAGAATTTCTAATTAAACATGTAATAATATATTTAGTCTAAAAGAAGACATAGCTGAGAGTGCTGTAATTTTTAACTCTTTTGTATTTACGACTTTTGCTCTATATTAAAGAGGGAAGGTGTTTAAATATATAAAACTTCGTATTATGAATATATTTAGAAATATCAGAAGACAATTTAAAATACAAATTGTTAACAATTTGGTTTTCTACAGATGGGATAGGTTATGTAGAAGATGGAAGGGAAATATTTGATGAAGATCTGGATGATGATGCTCTTGGTTCCAATAAGAAAGGTAGGTTGAACATGACTATTGTAGAATGTCTTCCAGTGGCTTTTAAAGGGTACCTAAAATGGACAAGTTCTTGGCATCAGTATGTGATGAGTGTGGCCAAATGATACGTTACTTGAAGCTCTGCAGTTCTATGGCTGTGACTGTGGATTTTGTTTGGATCCCATGATACAGAAGACAGAAGTCCACAAATTGAGGTCAAATCACTGCTGATTACTTTAACACTACTGGAGCAGTTTTGCTTATGGTCTTCTGTGGGATACATATTCACTTCTAGAACAAATACATCTAGGAATGATCTTGTTTTCCAAAGCCACTGTATAAAGGATGTGTGATCTCTTGCATTCTTTTAGGGATCTGAGATCAGATGATTTTGCCAACTTCTATGAAGTTGGTGGCAAACTGAGAAACTTAGTCTGATGTTGAGAATCCAAGCCTAGTGCTAAACTCCTGGATACTCTGCTTTTTTTTGTTTTCTGGAGATGCTTCCATGTAAAGCATCTTTGTCCTTTTTCTGGAGTATGAACTTGAGTATGCAAAGATCATCTGTGACGTGACTAGGAAAGATGGGGTGCTGACAGGGTTTTGCTTTTTTGGTGTGTGCATGACAGCTGCTAGAAAGCTGGCAGCAAATGAATGGTGATTAGGCTTCATTTCAACTGGCAGTGTAAAGGTGGAAGAAATAGACTACCTGAACTATCTATTCCTGCTAATAACTGGACCCTAAAATATTGAGCTTTTCTAATGTGGAATTCACAATTTTATATTTTCCTGTAGGAAAAGGTGGCAAAATATCTACAGTTGATAAAAAGAATGTGAAAAAATCTGTGGTGTCAAAGCCAAACACAATTAAGTCTATGTTTATAGCCAGTGCTGGGAAGAAAAGCACAGATGTAAGTTTTTACATTTTTGAATTTAAAGATTTCTAACTTGTTTGAAGTGTTTTAGTGGGAATGGAATAAAGCAAGGGCTCATTTCAGTTTCTTGTGTCTAGCAAGCCATAAACTCCCGTTACAATCTCTTGTGTATGCATCGTTCTTGAAAATGTTGTGTGTGTTTTGTAGGAACCCTTTATTCATTTGCTGCTGGTCTCCTGATTGGGTTTGCACATTTAACTTACAACTGTTTGGCTAATCTGTTATTTTACAGAAAACCGTGGACCTGTCAAAGGATGATTTACTAGGCGATATTCTACAAGACCTTAATGCTGAAGTAAGTATATTAATAAAATCTGCTGGAAACACCTTAATCCATTTGTTTTTCTTGCTGTTGAACATATCAAGAAAATAAAGTTCTTCCTAAAACTAGACCATCTAAGATTGGTTTCTCCTGTAGCACACCTGCTTGGTTTATTCTACATATGTATGCAGTCTACCTGTCATCTCCACCATGCAGAAGTTGCATGACTGTTGGTTTGATAAGCCAAAACTACTGTGTCCTGATTGGAGATGGTTTATGTGAATGTGATGTAGAGCCTCTGCTATTGCAGCCTTCTAGGTTTTAGTCAGCTTGGAGTGGAATAGGACTTATATGCTGTACACGATTCAGATGCAGGTATGTGTACCACTGCGCTCCAGCCGGTGTACTGTAGGATGTTTCCATCTGGCATGTTTGGATTTGTGAGAAGAGCTGAGGGAGGACTGTTTCAGCAGATGACGTAGCCTGAACTTCTGTCTGCCTCCTCCAGGTTTCCACAGTTTGCTACAGAGAACCAGATTAACCCTTCTTCTGAGTTAGGAATGCGGAATGACTGCTGTAGCAGGGTTAGGCTGTCTCAAATGAAGCTATTCTTCATCATTAATGACCTTTCAATGAGTTAATGCGCCTTAGCAAGATTTCTTAAAACTGAAAGGATTGCTTACATGTAAACCGTGAAACTGCTGTAGTGGTGAGATACTGGAGTGAAATATGTTGTATCATAAAAAGCACAGTGTGTTTTTAGAGATCAATAAGAGGGGTATAGATGTTCCAATATAAATTTGTTATCTTGTTCTTGTGCGCTTACTATTTTACTCCTTCATTTACTTACTAATGAAGGCAAAAGAAAACACTAAACAACACCTCTTCATTTTGTCACTTTCCCTTTTCTTTCTATATTCAGACTGTTCAGATAAGTCCACCACCAATTATAACACTGAAAAGGAAAAGATCTGCTGGAATGCCACTGAATCCTTTTTCTGTGCAGTCCCAAAATCCTAAGGTAAAGGAAAAAATCAAAAAAGTTCTTGTTAAGAAGTATTAATCTGTATTGGTTGATTGGAATACCATTGTCTTTTATTTCTGCTTCTAGAAATTACCTTTCTCATTAGCTTCCTTTCAATGTTACTGTGTAACTTCATGCATTTTTTTGTCTTCCCCTTCCATGTTAGTACATAAGCAGATTACAACTCTTTCTGTATCTTTAGTGCAATAGTAGTATATAGCTGTTAATATTTGACAGGTGAAACTATTTTTATAAAATGTTAGGTGCATCATAGGAAGGTGAGCTGCTGCTTTGTCTCTTTTTTCCCAAGAGTAGAAAAGATCCTTGTGGCAAGGAAAGGATGATGGGAACTGAAATAAGCAGACAAAAGAGTAATTGTAGGTGTGGAAAAGGATAATAAACTCATCTTCTGCAGAAATGGAAAGCAAATGTAGAATTAAAGCTATGGATAGAAATTTACTCCAGTGGAAGATTTTAGAGTGAAAGGAGAGATGGGCTGCCAAGGATGGAAGGCTAGCATTTTGTTAAAGAATTCTGGTAAATGAGAAGGACTCTATAGCTGGAAATATAATGAGTTATTGTTATGTAATGAGCGTTTGTAGAGGGCAAATTAAGTAGAGTAGATTTATCTGATTTGTGAAGCCTTATGTAATACTGACATCAACTCTTATGTTGAAAATGATCACTAGCGGCACTCATTTCAACAGTTGTGTTGAAGCCTAGGAGTAATTGAAAAAGAAAAAGGTGTGGGGGGAGATATAGTAAGAGAGAATCTTTGACTTTATTGTGCAAAACACTGGTAACTTTTAGTAGGAAACACTGAGAATGAAATTAATTCCCAGACAGTCTGTTCAGATGATAGCTTCTGTGGTCCTAGGAGGAAGAATTGGGTATTTTAGGCAATGAAACAGATGAAGAGGATAAGAGTGCAACCGTAGAAAATAAATGGGCATATAAACAATGAGGCTTTCTACATCAGGAGATGAGCAGAAATATAAGTATGGATAAATTAATTTGGCTGGTGAAGGTAGATTAAGTAATGTTTGCTTTCTGTTTAAGGTGAATGAAGGCCTGAGTTTGGTGTTGACCACAGCAGAAGTAGCTGTACTGAGATTAAAACTCTTGAAATTAATTGTGTGTGGCTCTAAATGCTGTGTCTGTAAATAACAGCTTTCCCCGAAGATAAGGTTTTGGACCTTGCTGCAGGTTTAAGGGCCTGTAGATGCAGAGACCTATTGTTGGTGATAGTGGAGCCCACTTCATATACACCATCCCTAAGAGGTTCTGTAGCTGCTACTGCAGTGGTACCTGTCTGAAAAACAAACTATGTAGTTATTGCCTCAGAGTTCAGGCTTGCAGGGCACACTGAAATTTTGTTTCTTTGTTTTCCTCCCTCTCCCTGTCAAGTGTGTAGCATGAAGAAATCCAATGGAGAAGCACTTTCTTCTCTAGACCTATGGTGTCCTGTAGACATCTGAACTCATTACTGATATGAGCAGGTGTAAAGTGCCATATTGGCTTTCACCAGTTGTTCCAGGTTCTGTCCCTGCCTGACATATGTTGTCGCATACTCAGTTGACACAGAGGTTTTCATTTAGGAATGGAGTAGTGCCACATGGGGGAAAAAATGAAAGTAACCACAAACTTAATTAAGTATCAATCATGGCCTATTGTTAATGGCTTTTTAAAATTATAGTAGAAATATATCACAGCAGAACTGATACTATAGAATTAAAAATTTACTTTTGAGAAGTTTTAGCTATCATGCTGCGAAATACGTGGAGCTTTTCCTCTAGCCCTTATTACTAGTTCTGCAAATAACAAGTGCTAGATTGTTTTTGGTTTGTTGTGGTTTGGTTTTTTTTTTCCTTTTTTGCTCTTAAGAGTTTTGTTTTGTTTTAAACTCATGGCTAAAATGTCTTTCAGGCAATCACCCCTATATCAAAGAAAGCTCCTGCTCATCTCAGAAAGGAAGCTGTTCCTGCAGCTTCATTTCATCCTAAACATCCAAATTACACAGCAAAATCTGCCATAGACTCTGAAAATGAGGATATCAAGCATGTGCAAAAAGCTACAGAAAATGGGGGAACAGTGAAGACAATAGAAGAGGAAGCGATTGAAGGTATCAAAGAGAAATCAAAACCTAGTTCTGGAAACTCTTTAAATATGGCATATTAGTGTTAAAACACTTCTTAGTTTATACTGATTAGATGCTTAGCAGCTTAAATGTGATATTTTGTTTGTACATTAATACTGTATATTACATTAATGCATATAGTATGCTATGTATGCTGTAGTAAACTGTGTCATTTTAATGACTGAAGCCTTTAGTTCTATGTGCAACACTTCCAGATGATGATCAGGGAATGATGGATTTTGATGAGGAGGACTTTGATGAACCTATGGAGGCAGAGCATGTGGAAACTATACCTGAGACTGCTGAAAGCTTAAAAAGAGACAAGGAAATTGAAAAGAAAGAGACAGAGCAGCTGGAATCAGAGAAGAAAGAGACATCTCTCTTGTAAGAATCTTTTTTTTTTTTCTTTTTAGTTTTTTCTTCCACCAACAAGCCTTAGATTTATCTTCATATTTGTCTTTGCCAATGAGATAATTATGAAACAGACAAAATTATTATAATGCTATGTGACTTTTTTGTAGTGATGTTAAAAATAGTAATGTTGAACATGCTAGTAGACAATGTAACACATTTCAGTACATTGAGGTGACCCAGTGTGGGTGTTGAACAATGAATTTTGATGGCAATGAGAAATTTCTAACAATGCTTATTCTAAGCAACTATGAAGGTATTTCATAACTTTAGTTGTAGATAAAAATATTGTCATCAGAAGTAATTTCACGTAGTGAACAGTGTGTCTTTGGAAATAGAAAAAAAAAAAAGGTGTCTTTCCTCCTTTTTTAATTTTTGGAAGAATCTTGAATAACATGTTTCCATAACTTTAAACTGTGAAATATTTGAATGATCAAAAAGACTTAAACGTTTAATGACTAAAAAGGTAGTTTTATTGAAAAAAATCTGTTCCCACTGAGCAACTTGTACAGATAGATTAATATATTTGTTATGTGAAGGCTTGAATGACCAAGGCTGAAATACCAGGTGAATGACTTTTAAAACCTTTGTGTTTTTTGTTGAGCACCATACTTGTATGTGGATTTTTCTCTTTGTCACTCCATCCTTCTTTTCAGAAGAAATCTGAGGAAACCCACCTGTTGGGAATGTTGCTTGGTAGGGGAAAGAGCAACAAAAGGCCTGAGAGTATAGGGCTGGAAAAAGAGAAACAATGGTGGCTATAGAAAAGGCACAGTTTTACTTCTTGTTCCTTTCTTCTGCAAACCATGCAGAAGTTGTTCTCTCCCAGATATCTCATGTTGGGACAGAATTGATGAAGATGAAGCTGATCTAGTAGTGGCAGAAGTTCAGCTGGACCCTGATCTCCTTCCACTTGTGAATGGGGAAAATGGTGATCAAGTCTTAAGATTTTATTGGCTGGATGCTTACGAAGATCAGTACAGTCAGCCAGGTAACTATTCAGTTAAAGGCAGAAAATGCCATTATTCTGATTCTTTTTGTGTAACGAGGATTTTTTGACTTCCCTAAATTATGTCTAGATGTCTCTCTGTGCTCTATAACTTGTACATTGATCTCCTTTTTTTTTTTTTTTTTTTCTTTCTGTGCCTCTGTCCCCAGTGCAGAGCATTATGACTGGGCAAAGTTACACTGTTGTCTCTTGGTCTGAGATAGTAGTAGGGAGGTACAAAGGGAGCTACTGGCACTTCTCAATGTTGGTGACCCACTGGCCTTGAAATCTTGTGTGCTTCAGGAATAAGCTGATATTGTTAATTTCTTACTCAGGAGTGCAACAGTTGGGCATGTTTTTTTCTTCTTTCTGGAAATGTAACTTAAAATTCTTGTGGATTATTAAAAAGCCTGTATGATAGCAGTTGCACGATTCTATATGAAGGAAAGGTGTGCCTATCAAGGGAGGAAGGTTTCCTGAAAAATATAAGCTCTGTCTAGATTCCTTTATTCAAACTGTCTAAATCTTGAGGGTTATCTCTGTATGAGCATCCCTAAGATACTTTGTGCAGTGAATCCTGGATCTCATTGTCTTCAAAACTGCAGCATTCTGATCTCAGCCCTGGTGAAAGAAGCTGTGTTCATGTCTGTTCTAAGGGCTTCCCATCCATCCTCTTGTTTCGTCAGCAGCTTTAGGATCTTGAGTTTCTAATTTGTGCTTTGTGTAGACTTACCAGAAGGTTCTTCCAGATGTTGTTGAAGGTTCTTTGCGTTGGTGCTGTAAGCACTGAGCTAGATATATTTCTCTGTTACACCTTTTGTTGTGAGTTGGGATGCCAAACAAATATGAGGCTGTGCTGGGATGAACAGCTTAGTGATGGGGGTGGTAATGATCATAGATATCTTGATGAAATCAATGGTTCTAATATAAAATTGCTACTTTTAAAGACTCCACTATTGTTTTCTTTTTTTTTTTTTTGTCTTTCAGTCAGTGGTTGCTGAATGGAACATAATTATGAAAGGATTTCTGTTCCTTACATGCAAGGAGTGTTCTTTTCTCATTATGACTTTTTCAGGATTGAATAATAAAGACTGCACCTGTTTTCAATTAGTAGTGTAGAAGGGAAAATTCTGATACTGCTTTTTGTTTAACATGTTCATGATCTTTATTTATGCCTCATTTGCTGTGATATCAAATGCATTGCCAGAAGAGTAAATACTATAGCATGATCATAAGACTCTTTCGAAGTTAATGATTTTTATGAAGGCTTAGTTTTCATAACTCCCTTTACTATCTTAGGCAGAGAACTTGAGAATTGTAATCCTATTAACATGTTAAAAAAATAACGAATAAAAATTGCCCTTTCTTTCCCTTCTGCAAGACATTTTCCCTGTCTCTTGACTTTGCTTGCAATTTGGTTCATTGGTAATGTGTTTTTTCTTTTCAGATTTTGTGTTTTATAAGCTTTACTTCTACTTTTTCTTTCTTCTTTTCATAATCAAGCTTACAGGGAACAGGTCCTGATATCTCTTCTCTCATTTCTTGGTTTTACATATGAAATGTCTCAGAAAACTTTTTGAAGTTCACTCTGCTTTTTTTTTAGGGGGTGTGATGGGGTGGAGTGCCAGGGGGAGGTGTTGTCTGTATGGGTGTTGGACTAGATGGCATCCAAAGGTTCCTTCCATTCTAAAATACTCTGATTCTGTGAAATCTGGGGATTAAGACCACTTATTTGTCCATGCTAGAGTTGATTGAAGATTGTCTTTGCAATCCAGACAAGCTTTTACCCTGTCTTTGACTGGCTCATGTATCCTTCCTTCTGTCTCACCAGCATGTATGTTTACCTCTGACAGGTTAACTTCTCCATGCTCTTAATATTGCCAGCTGTTCAAGCAACCAACTCCTGTTTTGTGGTCTCTCCCATACTTTCATCTTTCTGTAGGATACAAACCTATTTGAGTTTTTTATCCCTTTAAAAAAAGAAAAAAAAAGATTACTAGGAAGAACTTCATCTGCCCTGTCACTTAGGTCTGTAATTTGAACTCTTTCTAGATCCTTTTATTCAAACTGTCTAAATCTTGAAGATTGCCTCTGTGTTAAAATCTCTAAGATACTTTGTGCAGCTGACACTTGTATCCTTGTTCTCATCATCTTCAAAACTGCAGCATTCTCTTCTCTGTCCTTGACAAAAGCAGTCTTGTTACCATCTATTCCAAGCACTCAAGAAATGATTTTTCTTAGCCTGTCACTCCAAGTCTGTCATCCATCTTCGTGCATCTTCACTGATTTATCTTTGGTCTAATGGAGTAAGAAAGGTGCCTTTACTTCTGATCGATTGCGTGGTAAAGTTAAATTATAACTCTTAACCAAGGACTTGTTTGTGCATTGTCAGACCAAGGAGAAACGCAGGTTCCAAAATCTTCCTTATGTGAAACACTGTTTCAGAGCCAGTCTCTGCTCTGATACTTCTGATTTCATTAACAGTAGTGTACTGTAGGAATAGTGTCTTTCATGTAATCAAATTCCAAATTATTTGGAATTCAAAGGGAACTCTGGTGAAGCCAGGTTTTTGAGTTGTACTTGAAAGTTTATTTTACTTGTAATTCACAAACTGTATGTGAAAGTCAGCTAGCTTTGTTCTGTGTTACTTCAAAGTTTAGCATCACTTGATTAGCAGTTTGCAGCATTTTGTGCTAACACCGTCTTCTCCATGGCTCAGAAATGTGAGTGTAAAATGATGATGTGGTCCATAGGGAAGTCAGTCACGCTAGTCCTGGGTCCTGTTCTGTATGTGCTTTCTGAAAGTCTACCTTGGTTACAACTGCTGTCTTGGCATCCAAGATTTCTTGCAATGTCATCCATCTTTTGGCATCCTCATTTGTTAAAAATAGTTGAAAACTTTTTACAGTTGATCAGCTTCTAGCTGTTGTCTTAAGAATGTATTTCTACAGGTTTTATTAGTAGTAGAGTCTTGCTCTCATGGTATTGAAGTGTAGGAAAAATGAGTTAATTGTACTGGTCTGTCTAGCTGAAGAATGAAAAATTCTAGATAACACGTTTCAGGAGTGATTGACAGCACAGGCATTCTGATTATCTTCAGCTTTCACTGACTTCTCTCCTTTCTCCCTTTCCCCATGAATTATCAAACTAATGTAAGCAGAAATGGAATATTAGAACAGAGTTCTGAGATTGGCTGTGTGATGCCATTTTGAATTTCACATATCAAGGTGTTACTGTAGTGATGGAGGTAGGGGCATGAAGAACTATACAACTTACCTATTTGTAAATCTGGTGTTTAAAACAATTTAGAATATGCTGATACATCAGGAAGATTTGCCGTTCAAGGACCTAAATGAGAATGGTTGTGTTTCTATGCAAGAATGCATAACAAGCTGCTTTAAGCAACATAAAGAGTGATTAATTTAAGAATTGCATCTTGAATTCTTTACTCTGCCCTTCTTCCTTAGGTGTGGTGTTTTTGTTTGGCAAAGTTTGGATTGAATCTGCGAACACCTATGTTAGCTGTTGTGTGACAGTGAAAAATATTGAGAGAACTGTTTACCTACTGCCACGTGAGACAGTAAGTGTATCTTTTAAACACGTCAAACGTAAATACCTTTCATTCTGCTATGGCAGGTTATGAGTTCTAGTAGTGTGTTTATGGGAACTGTTAAAGCCATTGTTGTCTAATGTAGGTGGTGAAGTACAACGTGTACATGGTGTATCACATGTGAGATGCAGAGTAGAGCATTGCTGCTTCTCTCTGACCCTAACAACTGCAGACAAATTGTTACCTTTAGACTTGCTGCTTGGGAAATAAAGTTGTCTTGAGGTGTTACTAGAAAACCTAGTGCTTTTTATACACTCTGTTTCAAATCATATTGTTTAGATTTGGGGTTTCGTGGCTGATTGCATTGTAGTTTTTACCTTAAATAAGAGATACCCGATTCATAAGAGCAAAGCAAAATTCAACTCATTGATCATGTCTGCTTGCATTTTTTGTTAATTTATAAAACCTGACTTCTGTTTTTGAGGAATTCGACCTGTCCACTGGCAAAGAGACAGAGACTCCGGTAACTATAATGAGTGTTTTCAAGGAATTTAATGACTGCATTTCACCGAAGTATAAGATCATGAAGTTCAAATCCAAGGTTTGTCTACAAGCATACTATTTGGTCATTTTCTGTTGTTCTGGTTTATAAGGTAGGAAGTCTCTTGAAACACTGTCCAGGTTAATGCTGAAATGCAAATATATAACTCCTGACGTGTGTAAGTGTACCTACTTGTAAAAGCCATGCCGGTGTCTTCCCAAATATCCATATTCCTTTAAGAAGAGTAAATCTATGACATGATTGCTCCACCAGAAGTTTACACAGACTGTGTTTGAAAGTACTTGTTCATTAGCTTCTTTGAAACTGAGTTGAATGTTAGACTTTGCTTGCTGAACTGTTTTTGAGAATACAGAACAGATAGAAGTTCCAGTACCTAAAGCCTGGGTATCGGCTCATGGTGTCAGTTTAAAGTGAAAGATTGTATTGTCCAGAAGACAGGTCAGTGCACTGAGATTAGACTGTCTTTGCATTTGACCAAACATTGTGTTGAACTTTATCTCTTGGCATGTTTCATCCTTACGGATATATCTTTTTAGAATGCATGCTGTTCGGTACATTAATTGTCACAGTGTGCTTAAATAGGAGGTAGCAAGTGTTGAGGACTGTCAACCAGTCTTGAAACTTAAACAGTTGTGGGCCTACAGTTATGGGCAATAGTCTTATAGTGTTGTTTTTCTGTGTTCTATTTGCTTGAAAATCCTTAAAAGAGCATTTGGAAAAGCAAAATATTGCTTTAATGGAAAATTTGCACACACAGTAATATAATACCTGTTGTAAATCTGCAGGAAAAAAGCTGATGTCACTGATAGTGTTGCAGATTTGGACTGAATGAGTTTGCTAGTGTTAGAAAGCCTTCTTCTTCATCTATGTAGAACATTTGTCTTTTGGTGGGGGGGGTGAAAGTTTATGTGAGGGCAAAGGTGGCTAACATACAAGTTAGAGGAAAAGATCTGTTCAGAGTGAAGTGCCCAGAAGATTTTTGGTTTTGTGAAGTTGTCTTTAGTCTGGCAAAGGTAGTTTTCACTGTAATTACTGGGTGGTGTGGAATTAGTGGTAACTTTTCCCAGGCTGGTAGTCTTGTGACTTCATAGGATTTGTTCCTCAATAGTTGATCAGGAAATGGGATGGCATGTAAAAATGCAGGAAGAATGGAATTTAACAGTATATAAGTGAGGGAAAATAAAAAGAAGTTCATAAGGTAATTCAGGTTGGAAAGACCCTCAGGAGGTCATCTAATCCAAAGCTAGAGTACTTCAGTGTTAATGTGAAAATGGGAGGAGTGTTTCTCAAATGACAAATTCATGCAAGAAATGACGTCTTTTCATGAACATGTAGCATCATTTGCCTCATTCAGGGAAAATGCATGCTTCATTAGAACTTTGTAAAAAAATTTATTTTTTGTTCTAGCTTATTTTCACTCAAAACTGATGCAAATTTAGCTTTTTTCAATTGTATCAGTGTTATTTCTCTTGTGTATTTGTTTATAACTTAGTCAATTATATACGGGGATTGGAAAGGAATGAATTTAACAATAAGTAAAAAAACAAGCTTATAATATCTCATTGGTCAAAGGTGCTTTCAGGACTGAGGAAGGAAACTCAGGGCAAATAAAATTTAGATTGAAAGAGAGGATTCCAACACCACCTGTATTCTAGAAATGGAAGGAGGGGAAAGGCCTTTGGAAAGACACAGATCTGCTAACAGCATCTTAGGAAACCTCCACTTGCTCCATTGTACTAAGAAAGGACAGTGTGAGTGAGGTAATGGAGTACTATAGTTTAACCTTCAAAGATGGCTTTTTGAAATCGAGGTAAACCGTATACAGGAAGTATTGGAACTGTTATTTGTGATGTTAGTTCGAAGGTTGTCTATTTTTTGCCAACTTTACACAGAGCTTGAGATGAAAGGCCCAATTTTTTTGTCTGGATATGACTACAGCGCATCTGAGGTCCTTTGGTGTAACACAGGAGTGATCCCTAACAGGAACAGGCACCATTCAGATCTTACTTAGAATATTATAACACTTGATCACCCTGACGAAGAAAGATTAACTGAAGCAACAACAGGTACAAAAGATGGTAATTAGAAGGATGAGACAAAAGGAGAATCAGTTATATCAGAGATAACTATGAAAGAACTTGAATTTTTTTTTAGCCTAGTGAAGAATAATGATAAGACCTTTTTGCTCTCTAAAAACATTAAAAGGGGATGAGCAACAAGAAAGCTATTTAAAGGACAGTTTTAGCAAAAGAACAAGTTTGTAAATTTTAATTCGTGAATAAATTAGGCAGGATAGTTGGAAGTGCAGAGCAGCTCTGGAATAACCTACCAAAAGTGTTTCTAAACAGTAAGAATTCAAATAATCTTTGAATTAATCAGACTCTTCACTAAACTCAATTTTACTTGCATAGTAAAAGGCTATCTAGCTTTATTTTTCTGCCCTAATTTTCTGCTGATTTTGATAGTTAGAGCCTCCTGGAAGGGTTTAGTGGAAGTGGGAGCTGGCAGGACGGTATGGGACTACTAATGTGGGGAATAAGAGAAAAGATAGTATTGGAGAGCAGAGCTGTTGGTGGGACCTTTGTAGAACTATTCAAGGAAAATATTAGAGTAACTCAGGTATTCCAGCTTAACACAAAATTGACTGTGAACGAAGCGTCAGGATACTGTGAACCATATTTGGCCAGGCTTGCATCTCCATAAGCCTGGCCTTTTGTTGCCTGCAAGATAATTGTGAAAGTAGTGGGGTTGTCCCATTACTGGGCCCTCCTTTACTTTTGTTCCTGTATGAGAGACCTTGGTTTGCTTGGTTGTGTACCTTGTTAATCAGTTTTTCATAAGGAGTTGTCATCTTTCTTTTCATTGCAGGCGTACCACCAGAGATGTTGTGTAGTTTACAGCTCTTCAATCTGTGTTTCCATAGGGGTGTGCAGGGCTCTCAGAGTGAAATGGTGGTGGTATTCAGCTGAGTGAATGCTTCTAAAAAGTCATCTCCACACACTTGTGACTGTATGTGGTTAAAAGCTAATATGCTTTAGCTGGTGAAAATGTTTGACACCTCTGCTTTAGAAGAACTTCTGTGATGTGCAGCCAGTGTTCCACTACTGTGTTGCTAAGGATTGGTGTTTTAAAGTATTTTGTAAAGGCTAACAGCAATATTGCTCGTATGAGCAGAGCGCTTGTCTGTCGTGTATTCAGAGTAACATGTAGCAATTCTGTCTCAGTTTTGATAGAGTACTGTGAAACCAAGAAACTTTTATTCTTCCACCACTTGCTGGAAATCAGAAAGGCATACCTGCCATGCAATGAGAATTCTTTCATTCAGAATACTGAGTTTTGTGATAATGTGGAGAGGGCCAGTATTTATACCCTGAGACAGGCTATTCTCTGTGGATGTGTGCGTGCATCTTGGCCTTGCCAGCACCAAACTTTGTCCGTGCAAACAGATACACTTAAGCCCTATCACTTCCTCCTGCACCTGCTGCTAATTGCAGCTTCAGTGGGTTGCACTGCTGCCAAGTTAGCAAGTCTTCACAAATCAATTTGAAAGCAGCCTTATTCCACTTATGAACTTAGCAGCTAATCACTGCTGCTCATTTCTGCTCTGTGAAGGGCCACTTGAAGGGCAGATTACTCGGCAGCAAAGCATTCATTCACTGCAGTTATGACCAGAAGCTTGTGTAATTGAGCTGAGCTCTGTGGAATAGCACAGATGAATCACTGCAGCATACTATTTTTACATGATCTTCAGCTTGCATTTGCGACAAGGACTTGTTTGAAGCCTGAGAGAGGTTTTTTTTTAGTTAAAAAAAAAAGGAGGGGGAAGCACCAGTAATATGTGCTAAAAGCAGTGCATCGCCATCTGTTATGTTACAGCTATGATGTGGCACTTGTGTGATGTGCTGCTTTGGCTTAGCAGTTCAGATCTACATTTGCATGCTAATATGTAATGCTGTTCTGACTTTCACAGTGGTGCTCTCATACTCTTTTCTGCTTCTATGTAGCTGTTGATGCTGTAATTGTTTCTGGATTTGCCTTCTTCCTGTTGATAGCAGAGGGCCCTCTCTTTTCTCACCCCAGTAGGACTGCAGTGTTATGAGCAGGAGCAAACTTAACTGCTCATTGTAATGCTCCAATGGAGCTGTAGCTGATGCTCTTAATTAAAGGAAAAACCAAACAAAACTAAGAAAAAAAGACGAACACAAACTAGCCCCTAAACCAAATAAATTTTAGTTTACCTAACTGTGTATGTATCTAATTGCTCTGCAAAATTTGATTCCAATCTATGGTGACTTTGTTTTTTCTTATTAAGCTTACTTCAGTGGTATATTATGTTGACTCCGTGTATAATGTGGTGAACTTAGTGCACTGTCCAGTGAAAATATGACTTTTAACTTAAGAGGCCTCTAGGAATTATTGTAGTAAGAGTAAAAATGTTCTAGCCTAGTTAGGCGCAACAAAATAACAATAATATGTAACAGTGGTGCAGATTATTTGTGAAGTATTACAGGGCAGAGCAGAGCATTTCAGCAGGTACCATAGTGGTGTTACACAGGATATTGTAATTATTTGGCAAATAAAGGTAGTTATTCTTAGAAACTGACAAGCTGTGCATGTTGTGGAAAATCGTCCTTGCTCTTGAAGAAAGCAGAAGTGATACTCCACCTCACTGCAACTTGTACTGACCTTGAGGCTGTCTTTTAGAGATAGAAAGTAGTCAAGGTTTTTTTTACCTAGTAAAACCCAGGTCGCTCAAGGTTAAAAATACAATACTGTTATGGAAATGGTTCTGTTATAAGCATGTAATAAACAGCTGGCAGAGGGTTGGGAAATCGGCTCTCTTGGGTGCCTCAATGAAGTGCAGGTACACTAAAGCATGTAGAATAGGAGGACCTGTGTGCATTTACAGGGTTACGATCCTACTGGGATCATGGAGACGTGGTGGGATAGGATGCGGTTAAGAATACAGGCTGGGACAGTGAGGAGGGGGAGCCCCTTTTACATGACGGAGCAGTGGGAATGCATGGACCTCTGCCTAAGGATGGGCAAGGAGCTGGTCAGGAGCTTATGGGTCAGGATTAGAGGGAAGACTAATGGGAGTGACATCGTGGTGGAAAAAGGAAAGCCAGAGCCCATCTGGAGTTGAATCTGGTGAGGGAGACAGAGCAGTAGCAAAGTCTTCTGTAAGTACAGGAGGACTAGGGGAGAATCTGGGCCTGTTGCTGAAAGGGACAGGGGATGTGGTGACAAAGGGCATGGAGAAGGCTGAGTCACTCAATGAATGCCTTCTTCACCTTGGTCTTTACTGCTAAGTCCAGCCTTCAGCAATCCATGACCCCAAGAGACCAGAAGGAAAGCCTGAAGCAAGGAATACTTGTCCTTGGTGGAAGAGGATCAGGTTAGGAACATTTAAACAAACTGGACAGACACAGGACCTGACGGGATGTACCCATGAATGTGGATGGAGCTGGCTAATGTCATTGCAAGGCCACTCTTGATTTTCTTGAACAACTCATGTCAATCAGAGGAGGTTCCTGAGGACAGGCAGGAAGCAAATGTCACTGCTGTCCTCAAGATGGGCAAGGAGGAGTAGATTCCAGGGAACTAGAGGCTGGTCAGCCTCACCGCAAGCCCTGGGAAAAGGCGGTGGAGCAACTAATTGTGAGAACAACTGTTTTACAGACACACAAAGCACAAGGAAGTGCTTAGGAGTGCTTGACACAGATTTAGAAACAGAAAATCAAGCTTCACCAAGCTGGTAGCCTTCTGTGAAGAGGTGACTGGCTTGGTGGACAATGGGAGAGCAGTGCCTGTTGTTTGTCTTGACTTCAGTAAGGCTTTCAACACTGTCTCCCAGAGCATGCTCAAAGACAAACTGGAGAAGTATGGGCTAGGCAAGTGGACAGTGAGGTGCACTGAAAATCAGCTGCAGTGGTGGGCTCAAAGGTTTGTGGTCAGCAGCATGAAGTCCCTCTGGAGGCCAGTTGCTTGTGGTGTACCCTAGGGTTCAGTCCTGTTTAGTGTCTGTGTTAATGACCTGGCTGATGGTACAGAGCCCACCCTCAGCAGGTGTGCAGACAATACAAAACAGGGTGGACTGGCTGACATACCAGATGGTTGTGCTGCTGTTCAGAGGGACCTTGGCAGGCTGGAGATGTCTCATGACCTACAGGAGGCTCATCAAATTCAACAAAGGGAAATACCAAGTCCTGCACCAGGACTGGAATAGCCTCAGGCACCAGAGATGCTGGTGGCTGACTGGCTGGAAAGCAGTTTTAGAGGGAACGATCTGGTCATCCTGGTAGACATGCAGTTGGACAAGAGCCAACAAAGCACCCTTGTGGCAGAGGCATCCCAGGGCACCCTGGGCTGCATGAGGCAGAGCATTGCCAGCAAATCTGAGGGAGTAGGTCCTTCCTCTTTACCCAGCCCTGGTGAGACACTTGTGGAGTCCTGTGTTCAGCTGATCTCCCCAGAAAGAGAATCACAGAATGTTAGGAATTGGAAGGGACCTCTAAAGGTCATCTAGTCCAATCCCCCTGCTGGAGCAGGAACACATAGATGAGGTGTGCACGTACTAGAGCAAGTCTAGCACAGGACCACAGACATAATTACAAGGCCTGAAGCATTTATCATGTGAGGAGAGGCTGAGAGAGCTGGGACTGCTCAGCCTGGAGAAGAGAGGGCTCGGGGAAGGGGGTTGGTGGTGCAGATCTTATATAAATATGTGATGGGTAGGAGTAAAGAAGGCTATGATCGATTCTTCTCATTGGTGCCCAACGGAGGGCAAGAGCAATAGGTACCATTTGAAACACATTAAATTTATCAGAACATAAACCATTTTTTTTACTGTAAGGGAGGTCAGGCACTGTCTCAGGTTTCCCAGGGAGGCCGTGGAGTCTCCGTCCTTGGGGTTATTCAAAACCTAATTGGAGAGGGTCCTGAGCAACTCGCTCTAGTTGACCCAGCTCTCAGAAGGCAGTTGGACTGGAAAATCTCAGGAGGTGCCTTTTTATCTCAGACATTTTGTGATTTTTGTGGTGGTCCGCAACCACCAATTCTCAAGGGTATGTGTGAAGTCACTGCATTTACAGAACATTTCAGAGTTTCCTTAGCTGTTAAGCTTGTAGATTTTTTTGTTTTGTAATGGTTAGTATACTTGTAAGTCAATTCTGTAGAAACTCTTCATGCTAAGAAAACCTAATGAGATTAAATACAAGTACTAAACGAGTCTTAATATCTTTGGATGGTTATAGTGAGTTGCAGAAGTGGGAATATATGATCAAGCCCATGGTATTTGAGATGTATGTTTTGGCTGGGCCTTATTTCATTGTCTTTCTTATTAGAATGAATTTTCAATTGGGAGATATTGAAAAAATAATATTTTTTTTTAATACAGAAAGTGGAAAAATATTATGCATTTGAGATCCCAGATGTTCCAGCCAAATCCGAATACTTAGAAGTTAAATATTCGGTGAGTATAATTAATCTGATTAAAGACTTTAACACTTTCTTACCTAATTAAGAATTTTGTTACTTTACTTAAAAAATAAAATGCTGGATTTGATCATTAGTAGCTTTACCTGTGTTGCAGTGTGTTGCTAGTTGCTCATTGTTTTGTAATTTACAAAAAGAAAGGACGCAAGCACATGCACCTTGCCACCCATGCCATGCTCAGGGATTAATACATAAGCTTGTGGCCTTTCATTACCATTTGTATGTTGGTTTGTCCCTCACAGGAACAGTTGTTTAGTGGGTAACCTGTAGCATGTTGATTTGTTAACATTAGCTCTATTTGTGCAAATAAAGCATGGGGAGAAAAAAAAAAAAATTCTACATACACTATGTTCCGAAACAACTAATCAGCCAAACAGCTCTTAAGCTGTGCTGGATTAGGACCTGAAATACTGTAAAATTTTCTAAATTACTTTCTACCCTTAAATGTGTTGTTGAATCCATGTCTAGAATATAGGTGATATCTCTGTTTATATGGCTCTTGCAAAGAGCAGCTGGGTGAGAAAGACTTTTGTTGAAGAGCTGTAAAATTATGCAGGGAAGATGGAAAAAAAAAAATCCTATGAGAAAACCAATAGCTATTCTTAATTAGCAAAAATACTTGATTTGGTTTCGAATGTAAGAAACTTAGCAGTTTTGTAGTGATTCGGTCACTTGCTGAGATAATGCCTTTTTAAGCCATTTTTTAATACTAGTCCTACGTGTGAAAGCAGCATCCCACAGAGACTTGCTAGCCTTCTCAAATTTTTCTTTAGCTGTGCAGAAACGGTTTATCCAGTCTTTGTATGGCAGACAATATTAAAGCTGTAACTATCTAATTAAATTTATAACACGAGCAGTTTCTGTGTTAGAATGGCCATTGAACATTGTTGTAGTCTTTGGTGATGATAATATTTCTCTCTTATATCCAGTATGGCTGAAGAACTTTTGCTTCAGTGCAACTTTACATTACTGTCCTGATTTTGTTATGCACGTATTTATTTTACACAACAGTGTAATTTCTTCAATTACAGTAAGGTATTATGGGTTAAGGCTTTGCTTGTGGAAAATTACAGTGATTTCAGATATTGTGTAGTTTTGTTAAGGTGCTGTCTGAATATAGTGTGTCAATCTTGAAGATTTCTGTGGGATGACATGACTCACTGCTTTCTTTTACTTGTTAGGCTGAATGTCCTCGGCTTCCACAAGACCTGAAAGGACAAACATTTTCACACGTATTTGGAACTAACACATCTAGCCTCGAACTTCTCCTGTTGAGCAGGAAGATCAAAGGACCGTGCTGGCTGGAAATAAAAAATCCACGTATGGTGGTTTGCATGTGAAATACTTGGTTGCTGGAAAACACAGATAATTATAGATTGGGAGGAAGAGGGAGAATTTTAATTTTACTGATAAATCATCATTTGGTAAATTAACTTTGCAATTAACTTGTGTGATTTTTATTATCTAGTACAAATTGTAACTAACTTTACTTTTTTTTTGAGTGAGAGCTTTATCCATAGAAAGTTGCATGCTGTACAAGTGAGATTGTACCTTTGGATGGCAGTGGAATGGACCTATGCAGTGCCTAGCAGCTGCTTTTTGGTGCTTACCCTAGAGCCATGAAAACTGAGCTTAAGTTAGTTTCCTAGAAATTTATTCCTCTTTCTTTTGATAACTTAAGATTTGTGTTTTGTTTTGTTTTTTTCTGCAAATGTATCTTTTTAAGAACAAACTGCTGCTAGGTGGCTTTTTTTTGTTTGTGTGGGTTTGTTGTTTTTTTTTTTCTGGCACTTAGAAAAGTTTGTGGTGCAGGGCTTTTTTAGTTTGAAATCCTTTCTGCCTCATGAGTGGCATGCACTACTTACAGGTGCTTATGTTGCCTTATTTTGACTTAAGTAGAAACCTTTATTCAATGTGTGCCACATATTCCCAAGAATGCACGGAAGTTGATAATAGTATTAGTGCAATCTCCTTAGGGCATTTTGAATATAGAATTGATAGTATTGAATGCTGACACCGGGAGGATTCTCCTCTTCACCACCTTGCTCAGTCGCTGACAAAGTTGATACCACTAAGGATTTTGAGCTGGAACAGGCAAGACAAATCCCAGGCTGCCAAAGGACAGATTAGTTCTGATGAGTTTTTCACTAGACATTGGCAAGCATCAGTGTACATACTGGCACTGATTTTAAAGGCCTAATTATGTTTTTACATCTAATTTTTGCCCAAGTAATTGACCTTGTATTTCTTTGGCATTTTCTTCACTTGAAAAGAGCCCAGAGCTGTTTTGTTCCTGATATCCAGTTATGTTATGGCAATGTTATGGCAATGATATGACAATGATAACCAACAGTTCAGGGCAGTCTTCAATTTTTCTTAATGCCGGTGTGCATTATCTGCCCTTAGACTACCTTGCCTGAGTGCAGATACTGCTCCATCCCAGAGTTAAATGCTAACCTAAGGGAGCTCTGTTTTTCCCATTCCCTTATCTCAATTACAGCCTCTACGTTCTGGAGTGAGACCATATCCTGATACCAGAATTGCTCATTTAAACATTGTGGCATGCTCACTTTGTTGAAAACTGTCTGTTAAGCTGGGTAGTTATATTTATGCGAATTTCTGTAGTCATTGCACTGGATTATGTACCCCAAAGGTAGTTTATGTGTGTGTATCTAGTTTACCAGAAGGTTGGTTCTTTTTTGTGTAGCTTCCCTTCCCCACTTCCCATAGAGGGTCTTAGGGGTGAAAAGTCTACCTGCGAGGTTTAAAATAAGTGAGTCTCAAGCCATTTGATCAGACTCCTACACCTTCTCCAGAAACTATCACTATTCATAATGAAGCTGTCTTTGCAGTTTGAGTGTCAGTGCTAGACAGCACTAGAGCTTTTCTAGAGCAGCAGTCTCCAAAATTGCTAGATTGTGCACCTTTGTAAGTAAAAAATTGAGCATTTACCCCCAATACATAGATATTTATTTATAAATTATATAAATGTACTACTCTACTAATGTATTATGTGCATTATAAAATAAACACAAAAATAGAAATTAAAAAGGCATGAGATGTGAAATAAATACTTTAAAAAGTATTAATTTTATTTATTAATGGTACAAACAATATTTTTTTTCCCACACCATAATGGATTGTCTTATACACCCCCTGGGTGCCAGCACCCCACTTTGGAGACCACTGCTCTGTGGAGTCCTATTAGAAGCTCTAGTTACTAAGATATTATAGATCAAAGAAAAAAGGTGTTAAGTAATTGATCACCTGTCTTCCTTCGGAGAGATCATTAGTGTTTTATAAATGAAAATATTTTAATCAGTTACCTGCTTGCATTTAGAGCTAGGAAAAATAGAGAAGGTAAAATATGTGGGTTTCCAGAGAGGGGTTAAATGGTTTTGCAGGGAGTAAGATAACCAGGTCTACCAACAGCTGTTGTCAAAAAGTTAACCACTCAGAAATGTAACCTCTGCTTCTTTCTAACTGCGTGTAGTGAATTATCTCAGCAGCATCTTTTGTGAATGATCACTTATTTTTTAAAGCAAGTGAAGAATTACAGACCAAAATATTCAAATGATAATGGGTGGTGAACATCATCTTCTCCTCCTCCTCCCGCCCCCCCCACCTTGTCTATCTAGATAATTTTTTACCTCTTTTACACTTTATGTCTAAAGAGTTTTCTGTGGTCCTCTGTACATTTTAGGATAGCTTATATTACCAGGCTAGGATGACATTTTTATATCATCCTCTATCTCCTTATTTCCATAATCGTATTTCTGAAGGACTACATCTAAATGAATTATCCAGTGCATTTCAGTGAGTCACATGTTCTTGTTCTTGTTTGGTCAATAGTCTTTTGATTAGCACTCTGGCCACCTTTTCTGTAGTGTTTAAAAAACTTCTGTGTAATGAAAGTTTCACTTAAGTTAATTTTTATGAAGCCTTCTCCCTTCAGATTGACTACAAGATTAGATGCTAAGAGGTGGTATATTAGTTTAGGTGGAGTTACGCTCACTTGGTTTATACCTTTCTCTGCTATGACTCTGTATAAAGCTTCCTGAAGTATATTTCTTGCATTACACATCTTCTTGGCCTCAGTACCAATCTCCCCTCTCTCACTTGGTGTTAAAGAGTCCCAATGTTACTGGGCTTCTGACTGGGGAGTTAGAGCCCAGGGAGTTACTCAGTTTGGGCAGGATTAGTCTGGATCTTGGACTATCCCACAAGGACGCAATGTTAAAAGGACACGCACGGCGCAGTGGTGCCATTAGAGAAGCCTTACCTGTAGTTCCCAGAAGGATGAAAGTGGTTTCTGTTGTCTCCTCAGAGCCTTCCAGTCAGTCAGTCAGCTGGTGTAAGGTGGAGGCTGTGGCCATGAAGCCTGGCTTGGTGAACGTGGTTAAAGATCTTTGTCCCCCTCCTCCTATCGTGGTCATGTCCCTCAGCATGAAGACCACTCAGAACCCAAAGACTCACCAGAATGAGGTAAGTAATCTGCTCTCATTTAGTTTGGTTTAGTTCTTTGGCATATACTAAAAATTTTCTAAGGCTTGGAAGAACTTCACCTGATAAAACATGTCTAAATATATTTACTGCTAAATAAACTTTCTGTGCTGTGGGCTTTTCAAAGGAATTTTTACTGGGGTCTCACCAGCATGGGAACTGTGGATTCAGGGGACCTGTTTGCTGATAATATTTACTGTGACAGTGGATCCTATGTATTTTTTCAAGCCTTCCATTTTGTCTGTTGTGCATAGTAGTTATAAATGAAACTGTCCCGGAACAGCTGTTAATGGAATATTTTTTTTGTTAGAGCTAGTCATGGGTTCTAGGTAAAATGACCATGTTTTTATGCTGATAAAACTAATTTTGAAATAGAATGAGAAATTGACCCAAATCTTATAGCACCTACTATTGTGCTGTGAGATCTTTCCTTTTCTCAGAGAGGAGGAGAGTTGTAGGTGGCTACTTTTGATTGCAAACTGCAGACCACAATGCATAGTCAGGCACTTTAATCTGTTTTTAACATAAATCTCCCTAGCTTAGGAAGAGGTTTATTATTCACTAATAGGCTAGGATAGTTGTTTCTGGCTAATTGGATGGAAGAAAAATTAGGCTGACAAATTTTCAAATGGACTGAGTCCTCTTAATGAAATCAGAATTTTTCAGGGGGATGCGTATGGTTTCTAGCCAATGTAATGAGACATACGCTGGGTCCCAACAGGACTCCGCTTGCCAAGGTGTTTCTGAAGGCTGGCTGTTTTTTTCTTCTGTTGAGTTTTCCTGACCAGTGTCTGGGGAGCCAGGACATCTTGCCAGCAAAGCAGGCAGAAGCATCACAGGGAATCCTTTAAACTGTGGGGTCTGTTCAGATTCAGAACAAAATTTGATAAAAGCAGAGTATTCCAAAATGAATTATTTTTCCTCTCAGATTTCTAAGATAATAATTTAGGAGTAAGCGGTGCTTTATTTTACTTGGGATCAGTTGATATTTTTTCTCTTTTAAACTATTTGTAGCTGGAATTTTCATTTTCAAAAGGTTTTTCTTTTTGAAACAAGAGGAAAGTGATGATGACACTAAAAAAAGGAAGGAAAAAAATGGATATTGATAGTAGTCATGTTTATGAAGTTCTGTGTTCTTTATGTCTTTGGTATAGATTGTGGCTGTAGCAGCTCTGATTCATCAGAAATTTCCTTTGGATAAGGCTCCACCTCAGCCTCCTTTTCAGACACACTTCTGTGGTATGTACTTGGAACAGCTGATGAGTAGAAAAGGAACTCCTTTAGAGTTTTTTCTTTTGTTGTTGTGTGGGGTGTTTTTGTTGTGTTGTGTAGGGTGTTTTTTGTATGGTTTCTGATTGTGTTTTTGTGTTTGGTGGTTGTTGTTGTTGTTGATTTGGGTGGTTTTTGTGCTTCATTCTGTCTCTGAAGTAATAATGGCTTAAAATAGGTGAAAAAGTTTTAACTCCCAGGCAGGCTTTTATCTGTGTTTTAAACTTCATTAGTTACTGACTTTTATTTAAGTCTTTATTGAAAAAATGGTAGCATGAGATGATGTGAAGTAACCCTCGTCTATACAGCTTACTGTCATTAGTTTTAGGTAATCATGTGTTCTCTTGGATTACTTTCTTCACCCATTGATTTAGACCATTTATTTACCGTCAGTTAGTTTTCGGTTCTCCTGAACGGAATTTAAAAAAAATAAGTATCACATTTATTTATAAACAGGTTTTCTCAGAAAAAAAAATCTCTTGCAGCAGTGTCATAGTAAGATCATCTAAACCTTGAGAGTAGGAAGTGATGAAGGGTGTTGAATGCTTGTGAAAGGAAGTTCTTTGGCAGCTGTGGCCCAGACTTTTAATCTCCAATGATAACCTCAAATATAACTGATAAAAATTGTTTAATACTTGACTAATTACTTGGTTACCTTAAAGAAAAGTATTCACGTAAAGCTAGCTTTTTAGAATTAGAAGTTAGTTTTCCTTAGCTCTTTTTGCTGTGGATAGATAATTACAGGGAGCATACAATTAAGAGCATGTATGTAAGAACAAATATAATTTCTTTTGCAGCTGTTTCCAAACCGAACGATTGCATTTTTCCTTATGACTTCAAAGAAGTTATTAAAAAGAAGGTAATTTTGTTAGCTTTCTGACTGCAGTACCTTTTAAAATAATAACTTTCTGTTGCTTTGGATGTGTAAGAGAAATATTCAAAGCAATGGCATGATTATTTCATTAATTTTCCACTCTGCAAACCTAAATCCAGGTATTTATTCTGTGTTGCTTGTAAAAACAGAGGTGTGTGCTCTGTGAGATTCTGTGCTACTGCTACTTGTGTTCATAAAATACAGTGTTAGACAAGAGAGTTGGAAAGTGTTTCGAAGAGGCTTAAATTGTGATTCATTTTCATTATACTCTGTGTACTCATAGTAAACTGAGAGAATTTGTTTCTTCTTTCCTTGTAGAGTAGTCTGTCAAAATTTGGAAGACACCCTTTCTAAAGGGCACTGGGAGAGCTGTCAGAATAATAAAGTAACCTATTTTTGTTTTTCCTCTGTTTCTGTGTGATCTTATGCCTGTGAGTGAAGGAGGCACATGGAGCATTTTCCTGGTGTGCTTGATTCTTAGGAGGCTCTTAAAATATCACTAGACACCTGCATACAAAAGCAAAATTGAAAAAAAGCCCCTGAGAAAAGCTATGTCTACAGAGTGAGAACAAAAAGCCTTGAATTATAGAAGGAAAGGGAGAATTCTGTGGTGCTTTATTATTGTCTTGTAAGTAGTAGGGGAGAGGAGATGTTTCCATTTCAAACTTATTGGGTCATTGAAATCAGGTGCTATCTTGCTCCTTTTAGAATGCTAAAATAGAAATTACGGCAACAGAGAGAACACTGCTGGGATTTTTCCTTGCGAAGATTCACAAAATTGACCCTGATGTTGTTGTGGTGAGTAGTTCTGAGACTTTGAGAGTTAAATTAAAGCATATTGTCAGTTGGTCAGCTTTGTTCTTTTTCTTTTGTCCTCTTACAGGTTTTTTAATGTTTATCTTAGACTGCCTTAGGAATTGAATTTACTTAGAAGACAGCAGGTATACTTTGATACAAAGATGATAGAGAATTTTCCCTGACAGCATTTTATGCATCCTATTATTTCCCATAATATCTGAAATAGGCAGTATTTCCATAGTACCTGAAACAAGTATATTTTTCTTTACTCAGAAAGACAAAACACAACAAAAAAACCCTCATGATTTTCTAGAAAAACGGGAACTCTTCATACACTTAAGAGTCTGTTTCAGTTCAGATGCTCATGTAATTTCTGTCACTGTTTAGATTGTATTTGTGCTGTAAATCAAAATAGATAACCTATACAGATCCACAGAATCTGAGCAAAGGTTTGTGATAAGCATTCTTATGTTTGCTACTCTTTTGGCAGTGGAGGATTTAATATAATTACTCCTTTTCTTTTCATTGTTGTGTTTAATTAATGTATAGTCCTGACTTTCATATGAAATTTTGAAGGCAGTATGAAGTTGGTTATAAATCTGAGGCTGGCTGTATGCAACTCACTGTTCTTCTGTAGGTAAATACAACTAATTAAGGGGTAGGAAGAGAATTAAATGAGCATCCAGATTCCTGATGTTTTCACCTCACTGTGGCTGGTGTTGGGTATTTGCCCCACGAGCTGAGCTTCCTGGTGGTTATGGGAAGGAACCAGCCAGTGGTTTTAAATTGAAGATGCCAGTAGCAGGGGGGTGAGCGCTCTGATCCTAAAAGCAGTAGAGCCGTGTTAGTGCAGTTTAATTTGCACCTGTTTTAATTATGTTGTTGAAAAACAGGCTTTATCAGTATAGGTAGGACCCATCTACTGTGGCTGTAATACTGCTGCTGATTTTAAAGAGCTGCTTCTGTAGCACAGTGTTGCACTGCACAGGTGTATCTGGTGTGGTGAACCTGCAGTTCCTGGTGACTCAGCCATAGAGGCTCATGTTCATCAGGGAGACATTTTGCTTCCAGCTGAGGTTACAGACCAGTGTCGTCAATGTCCTTCTTGTTCTTTAAACTTTGCAAATATTGCTGGAGTACTTTGATATGTAAATGTGGGTTGCAAGGTCTTCCAGACCACATTTAACAGCTATGCCTGTTGTAGTATCAAAGGAAAAAAAATACATTATTTTGATATCAATATTGAGAATTTCATGAATGGAGAGAAAAGGAATTAATTACTCATAGATAAGTTTACATGCTGTATAAAGATATATTTTTTTTCTAGGAAGCTTTAAATCTTAATCTCTGGTATTTAAGCATAAGGCTGAATCGTGTGTGCTATGTGCCAATTATAGAACTGATTTTGATATTTTGCTGAACAGCATTGTTAGTGTTAAGACTAAAGAATACTGGTGATAAACATTCTCTTAGCAAGTGCTTTCTATGAGAGAGATAATGCCATCAATTAGTTGGAAAAAACCACGAAGGGCAAGAGAATACTGAGTGTGTGAAAGTGAATCTTTAAATTTGTATTTTTGTAACTTTATTTTTTGCTATTTTTGTCTGCCACAAGGGTCATAATATTTATGGATTTGACCTGGAAGTGCTGCTTCAAAGAATTAATGTGTGCAAAGTCCCTCACTGGTCCAAGATAGGTCGGCTGAGGAGATCCAATATGCCAAAGCTTGGGGTAATAAGATTGGTCAAGTCTTTTAAGCTCCTTTATGTTGCGTGTGATTAAAAATGAATTAATTTTGCAGAGGAATTGTAAATATGACACTGATGTATTTTGACTGTTGGCCATGCTGGATTTCATGTGTCCCAGATCAGAAATGATGAGTGTTTATATGACTTGTAATACAGTAATAAGCTAAACTAATTTTCAAGTTAGGCTAATTTAATTTACATATCTCAACTAGGTGATGGTAATGACAGATTAATTGCAATAGTCTTTACTGTAACAGTCTTTGTCTGCTATAACTGTAAAATGAGAAAATATAATTTGGATTGATGGGTGAATCATCCCATAGAGAGCTGCTAAGTTAATAATTCTGTAGTTCGTAGTGTGTATTTGTTCTGAGGACAATGTGTGAGGCTTGGAGTGTCAAAGTGCTGAATGTGGCCATGACTTTGCCTGTTGCTGTCCTTTCTGGAAGCCAAGATGACTGTTTGTGTGTGGTTTGTTCTGTGACTTTTTTGTCCTGCTATTAGTACAAAAAATCTCTTTGGAGGAAAAGCAAAATTCACACCCGTCTTCTTGTTGGCAGTATTCTAATTATTAAGGGAAAAAAAAATGGCATGACAGTTTAAGAATTAAGATCTAACTGGTAATGAAAGTTAAGTATCTACTTTTTCATATCCACAAACACTGAAAGATACCATGGATTCCTTCAGGGCACAATTATAAAACTTGGGTATTAGTGGTATTTAGTAGAGTATTGAGAATGTTGGAGTGTTAAGTAACCAGCTGACTTGACTGAGGCCTATAAGCCTATATTTTGGACAGATGTTCTTTGCTAATGTTTGTGTTTCATTTTTTTTTTAATTTTTCTCTCCCTGTGTGTTATCCTTAAGGGTCGAGGAGGGTTTGCTGAAAGGAATGCTGCATGTGGTCGAATGATCTGTGATGTAGAAATTTCTGCTAAAGAATTAATTCGTTGCAAAAGTTACCATTTATCTGAACTGGTCCGTCAGATTTTGAAAACAGAAAAGATAACAATTTTACCAGAGGAAATTCGAAATATGTACAGGTAGGTTACTGATCTGTGTTTTTAATACTTCACTGGAAAGTGGAGGAGCTATTTAGTTTCCTGCTATACAGTTTCATCCTTGCTTAGTTGATTTGTCGTGGAGATGCAGACTTAGCATAGTAGTATTTTAAAAATAAAATATTATCTTAAAAGTATTTTAGAATGCTTCAAGCTACTGGTAGATGGTGGCTTGTTATGTGTGAAGCAAATTGATTTGTGAGATCATTGGTTTAGATACCCTAATAAGATCTGCAAGCCTGAGTTTTGCTTTTTAGGTGTGGGTTTGTTTTTTGTTTGTTTGTTTTGGTTTGGTTTGGTTGGTTTTGTTTTGTTTTGTTTTTTCCAACTAAAAGAGCTTGCTATGTAATTCACTACTGGTATGCTACAGATGCCATGTTCTGTGCAGCATATAGGTCTCAAGTGCTACAGAGCACATAGGAACCTGATTTTATTATACTAGGCCATCTTACTTCTTTTCCCAGTGATTCTCATCACTTAATGTTTATGCTGGAAAACACCTGGACAGATGCCAGGTTCATTCTCCAGATCATGTGTGAGCTGAATGTTCTGCCACTGGCCCTTCAAATAACAAACATCTCTGGGAATGTCATGGTACGTTTTTATTACTCCCTTGCCCCACAAGTCCCACAAAAACAGTCCTATGTTTTCTGTGTTTGATTAGCTAGTTTTAATTTGGAAACACTATTGATAATATATGATGCTGCAATTTTTTTTTTGTGTCGAGTGTGAGAGTTGAATGATTTAGTCAAGTAAAAATGTAAAACTTCTGGAAGAATATCACATTTGAGTTTTGTACATGGTGATAATACAGAATAATACTAATGCTAGGTTAACTTCTAAATTTTTGAAAGACATTGCTTAGTCTGGTTTTGTATGTCAGTGTTTTCCATGCTTTGCATTTAACTTTTTTTTTTTTCTTTTGTCTATAGTCAAGGACAATGATGGGTGGACGATCTGAGCGTAATGAGTTCTTGCTGCTTCATGCATTTTATGGAAAAGACTACATAGTCCCTGACAAACAAGTTTTTAAAAAACCTCTGCAGAAACTGGTGGGTCCACTTTTTTCCTAAGAATTTTTATTAAAATCAAAAAACCCCATTCTTCTATCTTTTGCATATTGCCATTCTGTGAGAGCACAGAAACCCCAAATTTAGTTACATTTTCCGATTAATTACAATTTTTTGTTGTTATTGACTTGATAATAGACAAATGTATGGTTTAAAGGGACAGTGTAACACCTTGTACATTCTATCACATCTGTGGAAACTCAGCTACTCTTTTAGTTTAAAGTTGAAATAAGCTAAGTACTTGGCTGTGTAGGGTTATCTTAAGAAGACAGTCTGTGTTTCTTAATAGATGCATATTTGCCCTACAGTTATTTTGCTGCTAGACAACATTTCGAGTATAATTTGTAAGGTGATTTAAGAATATGGGTAAAATATCCAAGGCTATTTTTAAAAGTACTCGTTTGGATAATACCAGTGTAAATATTTTTATAGAAACATCTATATACTTGTTAGTAAACAAATTAATATTTAAGAATGTATTTGTATTTCACTGTATTTTTCTTTTTAGTATTACTTTTAAATAAGTTCAATAGCAATTTTAAAAGCAGTTAGTTATTTTGATTCTATAGCTTGGGCAAAAATACTTCTGGGTCATGAATTGATTTATTTTTTCTAGTATTTACTTTTACAACCATCCAGAAAATGCATATTAGTGCTATGTTGAATGACAACAGTTCCTTAGGGTCTTTGTAACCTCTTGCTATCAGTTTGTTCCTATAGGAGTTGGTTTGAATGCTATTTTGACATGTAGAGAGCTTTAACAAGGATCATGGTGAAAACACCATGTTTTGCATATATTTCGAAAGGAACTCTGTGCACTCGCTCCCAATTTCATATTTGATTTGCCAAAAATAACTCCTCCGACAGTATAGAAATCTTGGAGACTAGATAATGACTTTTTTTAAATGCCAAATGTAGGTGGATGAAGATGAAGATTTTGAAGATCAGAATAAATCAAAGATAGGGAAAAAGAAAGCAGCATATGCTGGGGGCTTAGTCTTGGATCCCAAAGTTGGTAAGATGTGGCAATTTTCTTTCCTTCTATGCAATTAGAGACAGGTAGGTTATATTAATACAATGCAAATTGGAATGAGCTTCATCTGTGTTTCTTGTGGGAGTTTGGTGTGGTGGTTTGGGAAAGGGCTGTTGCATACAAGAAAATTCTCAACATTGTTGAATTCCTTATCCTTGGGAATTTCCATTTATTTTTCTTAGCTTTTTGTGAATTATGATTTTATGAGGAATTAGGATGGTATGTCTGTATCACTTTCTAATGGACACGTAAGTTTTCTTTCAGTTTCTCCTCTATGTGGGGAAAACTGTACAAGTGTCCTATAGTAACACAGAAGCTATCTGTTCAACTCTGGTGAGTTAATGGAGTTGGATCGTTCCACTTCTGACAGATTTCTATAATGGGTAGCGGTGCATCTCAACAGCTACTTTAAGGGAAGCATGGTACAATGTATTACTGTCACTTAAATATTACTTGTGGAGTTGGATGAAGTCCTTATGTGGACTGAGTAATTCTGACTTTTGTTTTAAACTCTGTTTTAGGTTTTTATGACAAGTTTATTTTGCTTCTCGACTTCAACAGCTTGTACCCATCGATTATTCAAGAGTTTAACATCTGCTTTACCACAGTGCAGAGACTGTCATCAGAAGCACAGAAAAGGGCAGAGGTTTGTGTGCGTTAACTTGTGACTTAAGTTACACTGTCTTGTCTTCAGTGTGTTTTCTGTGAATCAGCTTTTAAAAAATTGTTCTTTTTCACTGTTTAATGTGTTTTGTTTCCTTTTTTCCCATCTGACACTTTAAAAAGTTATTCTTGTTTAAAGACTCAGCATAGTAAGTTTTGGTTTGGGACCTTTTGTGTATTATATGTCTGTCATCTTCCTTTCAGTAATATGACAAGGTTACCCACCTAACTGATCAAGGGAAGCCAGTTGATGTGATCTTTTTGGATTTCAGTAAAGCCTCTGATACTGTCTTTCACAGTATCCTCCTGGACAAGATATCCAGCTTACAGCTGGGTAAACACACAGTGCACTGGGTGAGCAACTTGCTGATGGGCTGGGCTCAGAGCATTCTAGGAAACTGGGTTATGTTGGGCAGGTGACCAGTCTCTAGTGGAGTTCTGCAGGGATCCATCTTGGGGACAGTGCTCTTCAATGTTTTTATAAATGACTTATACTCAGGGCTTGAGGGAATACTAAGGAAGTTCGTCAATGACACGAAACTGGGAGGAGCTGTTGACACTCTTCAGGGCAGGGAGTCCCCGCAGAGGGATCTAAATAATTCGGAGAACTGGACAATCACCAACTGCGTTAAGTTCAACAAAGGCAAGTGCTGGATTTTGCACCTGGGACAGGGTAACCCTGGTTGTACATAGAGACTGGGGGACGAGATGCTGGAAAGCAGCTCTGAGGAGAGGGATCTGGGAGTTCTGGTCAACAGCAAGTTGAACATGAGCCAGCAGTGCCCTGGCAGCCAAGAGGGGCAACGGTGTCCTGGGTGCATCCAGCACAGCATTGCCAGCCGGGTGAGGGAGGCGATTGTCCCGCTCTGCTCTGCACTGGTGTGGCCTCACCTGGAGCACCCTGTGCAGTTCTGGGCAACACAGGATAAAAAAGATACTAAACTACTGGAGAGTGTCCAGAAGAGGGACACAAAGTTGGTGAAAGGTTTGGAGAGGAAGCCGTGTGAGGAGCAGCTAAAGTCACTTGGTTTGTTCAGCCTGGAGAAGAGGAGACTGAGGGGAGACCTCATGGCAGGTACAGCTTCCTCACAAGGGGAGGAGGAGGGGCAGGTGCTGATCTCTTCTCTCTGGTAACCAATGACAGAACCCAAGGGAATGCCAAGAAGATGTGCCAGGGGAGGTTTAGGTTGGACATGAGGAAAAGGTTCTTCTCCCAGAGGATGGTGGAGCACTGGAACAGGCTCCCCAGGGAGGTGTCACGGCCCCAAGCCTGGCAGTGTTCAAGAAGAGACTGGACAACACCCTCAGACACATGGTGTGAACTGTGGGGTTGTCATATGCAGGGACAGGAGTTGGACTCGATGATCCTTGTGGGTCTCTTCCGACTCAGGACATTCTATGATTCTGCTCTTTTAGAATCTTGGTAATGTCTCTCCCATCTAAAGAAAATCTTTGTATTCTTATGAAACAAGATTTTTAGTGAGGCTTTGTTGGCCCTTTTCAGACACAGATCCTCCTAGCATTTTCTAAGCTCCTTGATGAATTTCATCCTAACTTGGTAGAGGCTTTCTAAAATAAAGTTGCTGCAGAATTAATGTAAACATACCTGAATGAGGGAGACACAAGTCTCATGCTTCTGCCGGGTGGAAAGAATGCAATATGAGCTCAGCCCTTATTAGCAGCAAAACTGTGTCTTTGGCATGTGTGTCAGGGAGTGATACTGTGACTATGTCAGCTGTGAGACCAGTTTTACAGAAATTAATGTAGTTTAATACAGCATTAACCTGTATTAAACACATCTGGGAAACCTCCTGAAGATGCAGTTCCACGTACTGTTTTCTCAGCAGCTGTGTTGGCCATGGCTTATCCATGACAGCTTATTCTCCTTTCCTCAGCTGTGCCGGCACAGTTGTTGGTGGAGCTGTGCTGTAAACTGAATCAGTGAGCTGGTCAGGTCTAAAGGTTAAACCTCAGGCTTTTATTTTTAACTGGTGTCAGCTCACAGGTTGGAGTTAGTGTGTTGTGCATAAGTAGTTATGGGACAAAGTTAATCCCACAACAACTGAAATACTTGTACCATAGCAGAAATGAGGGAAAAGTATGTGGAACTCCATCAGTAAGTTCCTCCAAACTCCTGTGGATTTACCCCACTTTCCTAGGTGTGCTTCAGGCTGAAGCAGCTCATTTTGATTTCTATCAGGGTATGATACTCAGTCAGGTTTTGGTGTCATTTCTTGTTATGGTTCTTCCCATTCTGCTTTACTAAACTTGCCAACCTCATAGTGTCTCTGTTGCCCTTTCTTTGTGTATTTCTGTCTCTTCCATTGTGCTTGAAAAGTCTTCCCATTTTTGCTGAGCAAGCATTTCTGTATTTATGCTAACAAGATGAATGTATGATTTCTGTTAGGTTATTGCTTTGCTATAATCAGGAGTTGCTTGGAGTAGAATTTGCATTCTGTTGTTACTGTTGATTTCTCTTTTGTCAGTTATCTTATTCAAAGTATCAGTTCCACAGAGCATGTGCTCCATTTTAGTTCTGAACAGCAAGAATACTTATGCAATAATAAAAAAAGGATTTTTTTTTTTCAACATGGAAATAATCATTTGTGTGTCTGATTTTATTTATATTTGTATATCTATCTAAGAGTGAGAGAGTGGTTTATTTATGTGGGTTTATATACATATATACATATATATATATGTATATATATAAACCACACACACATACATTGAAAAGAAAGAAGAATCTTCCTGCTACTGGTCCATGTCTGTCTTGGGTTTCTCACAGACAGAGGCAGGCTTACTCTCTGTCCACTAACAGGGAGTAGGTAATATAGTTAAATAACACAAAAAAGCTCTCATACTTGTTGTTTTAAACTGTGCTTTGGGTGCTCTGCAGGAGTAGATATAAGCTGTAGTTTGGTATGGGTTGGTTTGTTTGTTTGTTTGCTTGTTCCCCCCCCCCCCCCCCCCCAGCTTTTCACATAACACATTAAAATCTAATCTTCAAGCAAAAAATCATAAGAAGTGGTGATCATTTGACAGGTCAATGAAGAGGAAGAAATTCCAGAGCTTCCGGACCCATCTCTGGAAATGGGAATATTGCCTAAAGAAATCAGGAAGCTGGTGGAGAGAAGGCGCCAAGTTAAGCAGTTAATGAAACAGCCAGATTTAAATCCTGACCTTTATTTACAGGTGTGTTTTATAGAACTCCTTTGATTTTCCTCCTGCTCCCCTTAAGTGCCCTGATCAGCCTTGCAGAATAGGGATGATTAGTAGTGAGCAGTGATTGTAATGTGCTTTACTCATAGCCCATCATTGCTGCAGACTATATAAAATGCTGTGAATGTAATTGTGAACATTAAGATCTGTTCTCTGTTGGCTATGGTTGCATCATTTTTGTTGGTTATGTTTCTTTTCAGTATGATATCAGACAGAAAGCTTTGAAACTCACTGCTAACAGCATGTATGGCTGCCTGGGATTTTCCTACAGCAGATTCTATGCCAAGCCTTTGGCTGCTTTGGTGACACATAAAGGGAGAGAGGTAAGATACTAAACAGGTTATACATGCATGTAAAAAGGATGGATTCAAGCCACCTGCTTTTTCAATGAATAGGAGAATGGTCTTGTTTTTGAACCTGCTTTTGGTTTCAGAGCTGTAGTTTTAATCTTATTGTACTGGAGAAGTTGGAAAAAAGTGAAATTGGTGTCTAGAAAAGAATCAGTTAAATGTCTCAAAAAGTACAAGTTGAAGCTTTAGCTAGAGCCTTATTTTGAATTAAACTGCGTAGTTTCAGTGGTCCAAATTATGGTGACAAAAAAAATCAAGGCTGCTTTCACATTTTCCATGAATTTCCAGTTCTGTTTGATGGATTAGTTTTGATTAGGTGTTACGCTTCAGCTTTGGATGAGCTTGTCTTTGGCCAGACTGTCCTGTGCCCTGGTATGTTGGGTTCCTGAAACCCTAAAGCTTGTGGCAGGGCTAATTAATCATAGGGTGAAAATGGATTATGTGTCAGGGCCTTATTTTCAGAAACTTTTTGTTTGTTCCTTAAAATAAAACTTTCATTAGGTTCAAGAAACCAGGTTTTAAGCGTTTCTGTTAACTTTGCAGGCAAAACTACTCTTGTTGATTAGGATAGCAGCTGAATGCAGACCACATTGGTTTGCTCCCAGTGGGGAAAATAGGCATTAAAGATTCAAAACGTACCACTGATACACAGTATCCTAAAACACATATTTTTCATGATGCTTCTTATTAGTTCTTTGTGGAGAGATATACCTCTTTATATAGAGAATACCAAGCAGAAATCTGCAGCGGTGCCAGGAACAGAGATGACAGAATGACTGGTCAGCCTTTTAGTTGAGAATGGAGATGTCTGAGTTCACATCTGTGTTTAGAGGTATGTACTCCCTGTGATGCGAGGGCACAGCTCTCCTTGCTGTGGACCACCCGTTCCATGGAAGGTCCATGTATAGCCCTCAGCTGACGTGCATAGGGGCATTTTGTTTCTGAGAAGGCATCTTTGTTTTTAAAAGTCTTCACATCTAAACAATTCTCCAGAGACACTCTCACATTTGCTGTCCTCCTAATTTATGTAACCAGTTCATTTAAGCTCACTAAGAAATAATTTCCAGCTTTGATAACTGTAAATGCGCTACACATTCATGTGAATTCAAAAGTTAATGTTTCCTCTGAGGAAGTGTTATCTTTTATTGTTTTGAGTCTGATGTATTTATGTACAAGGTTGGTATGAAAAGCAGCTGAGTATCATAGCTTTGTATTTTCTACCAGTATTTCATGAGTCATGAATTTGACTTTTTTTTTTTTTAAATGATCTCCATTAGTCATATGGAGCACCTGTCACAAACTGGGTATTGTATGGATACTTGAGCTTTTGGCTGCTGTTGAGGGGAAAAATACTTTTTGATTGCACATACAGTTTGTCAGGTGACTGTAACTTAGCAGTTATGAGACAATGGCACACGAAATGCTGGTGTTTCTGCATTATGTTCCAAAGTGATGGTGGAATCGGAAAATCCTAAATAGGTGATACAGGATGTGATAGGGAGCACTTTGAGACACTTTCTCTCACATAGTTGATTTTTGATTGGAAAGGATTTCTTATCTCTTAAATTCTGGTGGTATTAGAGCTTGGCTTGCTTCTGCCGAGCCCTTGTACACATTTGCATCTCCAGTTTTGTAGTTGCTCTGAGTTTGGGGAAAAACTTAATACTGTGGTACAGTGTTGCCTGAATGTGTTGTACCCAGTGTGAGTCAAAAAGTTCCTCTATGAACTGGAGCTGCTGGGAGCGCAGCAGGGAGATGCCAGTGAAAGTCTGGGGGAACTGGTCTGTGTCTGGCAGCACTAGTGCTGAGCTCAGCAGGGCATTGCTGTCTCTGGAGGTCTCTTCTGTGCAGTGCAGCACCCCCTTTAGAGCTAAAACTGTCTTATTTTTTCCCCATTCCTTGAGGCAGATTAATATTCATTACTCTAGATACTGTGGAGATAACAAACTTTTGAAAATATGATAATTTTTCAGGATGATGTGTAATTCTGGGTTTCTAAGTATAGCAGATTCTGGTGAAATACACTGTGTATGCCCTGTTCTGAAAAAGTGCATTTTTAGGTAGGTAGTCAGTAAATAGTTACGGCTTTATTAGTTCCTTATTTCTTGAGTAGTGTTTTTTGCCATAAAAAATGACACAAGAGGACACCTTAGTTTTGTGGGGGTTTTTTTTAAGTTTAAATATTTAATCTGGAAAAATACTACCTTAACATTTTTATTAGTCTTTCTATTTATAGGTTTCCTGTTGCCATGAAGTGCTAATATGAAAGAGGTGAATGTTAAGTATCAGGAAATTTGGGTTCTCTATATGGAAAGGTTAATTAAAAATAACTATTATGGAAAAATGTTACTGGTCTAATTTTAAAGGGCCTTTTGTGATGATAGGTAATTGATGGCTTTTTTTTCACTGTTGTGGAGGAGACCTGAGTAAATGCAGGTAGGCTTGTAGATGTCTAAGTGGGAAGAATACCGTGTGGGATGAAAACTGAACTTAATATTTGCACTAACACAATTAGAGTTCAATTTTAAGTCTTAGCAGAATAATTGAAAGTGGCTAATATATGTATTTCTAGTTGAAGAAGTTCTTGAAGCTCGTCGTAGCATTAAGTTTTAAAGTAGCAGAGAGGAGAATGAGTTTTGAAGACTTTGGTAAATTGCTGCTTTCCAATTGTGTGGGTGAAACACTTCTCGCTGAAATGTTAGGATGACTGAGTATGACCTGCAGTTTGGCGATGCCAATTTGCTAGAAGTAGTGGAGCTGTCATTGGGTTCCTTAGGTTGACTAAAATTTCTTGTTGTTACACATTGGCAAATAAAAACTTGTTTATAACTATGCTGATGTTTAACATGTTCGTTCTGGGGGCAGAAGCATTAAATACGTTGTGAGAAGGCCATTTATAAAGCCAGATCAGAGCGCTAGGACAGAGTGTAATCTGTGAGGTTGGATCTCTTCAGTCAGCCTTAGCGAGATAGGAACTAGTGCTTGAGCTTTATTATCTTAAGACAGGCAGCAGAAATGTAACAAAGCCTTACAACTCTGGGCATATGTCAGCTGGATCCAGCAGAGAGGTTAGTGTGTGTAGTTCTGGTGAAGGAGGTGCAGTTTATGTGGATAGGGTGGCAATGGTGGTGAGTTTTCACTAGATGGCGATAGAGACCTTGAGATCATTAATCAATTAAGAGTTTCATTTTTGTCACAAAGTGTTTTAAACGTTGACTATTAGGATTTTTCAAACAGATCTTCCTTGTTTGTTTTCATTTGTGGGTGATATCTATCAGGGAAGGTGGGCCATTTAAGTGTGAAGTTGTCAAAATTTAGTGTATTGTATATCACAGGTAGAGTGGTTGACTTCTGGTGTACTATGGAAGAAAAAAAGAGCAAAAATTTGAGGTGGGAGGAAGTAAAAACTACAACTGAGATCTGTTGGACCTGTTTGGAAAATGTAAATGTTTTCTTGTTTTGAGCATTAGAAATGCATCAGTTCTTGTTCTCACAACAAACAATTTAAAAAAAAAAATCTGCATTTGCAATCCAAATGTTACATTATTGATCTGGAATGTGTTAGAAGGATTCCTGGACTTTCTCCCCCTGTGCCCCTCCCTTCCCTGTGTTACTAAGCATTTGCTTGGACATTGCTCTTGTGGTAACTACAGCAGTTGCTTGCATGGAAAAGTAATAGGAAAATATTTAATATATTTTTAGCTGTCCTTTAATGTAATTTAACAACTGGAAACAAGATGAGTCGGTGCTGTACAACCAGCCAGCTCTGCACCAGCATGCAGCGTAAGGTCATGCCTTTCTTGCCTCTTTAAAGGACAAGGCTTTTGATGAAGTGTCAGTTGTCTGATTTCCCAAATGTGCAATGCCCTCGCTGCAGGATTTTCCTGCAGGACAGCAAAGTTGTTGAGAATTTTTTCTGCAGGCAGCTTGGTTGCTAATGGCCATCACTCAAAGCTGAGGCCTTTTCTAGGTATTTGTTTGTTTACTTGTTGCTTTTCGTTGTTGCATATTTTTGCCCAAGCAGGTATGAAACTTGCCTTTGAAAGGAAAATAACATTTGCTGTTTTCAGCAGTACTAACAGGTAGATCTGGTGTTACAGTATGCAAAATAAAAAGGGGAAAGAGGCACTTGGGTTAGTTCCAACTTTCTCATTCAGATCCTTTAGATACATTCTCAATTAATAATTAGTTTAAGGCCCTGGCAGTCAAAAGGAAAGAATAAAAGCATGTTATTGCTGCAGTCTGAGAAAAGAATGGATGAGGGAGGAGAAAGATGAAGTGGAGAAAGATGAGCTCATTTAAAAAAAAATTAAACAAGGGTAGGTAAGCAGGTTAATGGCCTTCTGTTGTAGCTATCTTCTGTAAGAAATCCAGGCTTTTTTTTTTTTGGGAGAGAGAAAGTCTCATTCATCCAGGGAAACTGATCATCAGCTACTTTATCTTAATTACATCTAAAACATTGGCTATGTAGTCTGCAAGAGTTATCATATGGATGGGGCAATCGTCAGACACCTGGTTTCTTCCATGTTGTAATATAGGAGAAAGGGGTTTGTTAAAGGAGGAAAAGGAGCCTCCTGAAGTCTCGCGTAAGCATGCTGCCAAATTAAAACAAGGATTACAATGTCAGTATAACATTTTTGGAAGATACGGAACTTGATGGCAAAAGGCTAGGCAAAGAGTTTCTTAATTGCTTTTAAATATGAAACTGGCAAACTGAAATCTTATGAGAAATAGTGCTAAATTGTTGCAGTATCCCTAAATGGAAACTGTTGGGGTCAAACCAGTTGTCACTGTTGTTAAATTTATCATTATGTATGCAATTGTGAGCCAGTGAAAAAGCTATGCATGTTAATCTGCATGCTAATATCCAAAACGAGTTAGAATAAACATTTCAAGGGAGAGGCTGCTTACAATCTGAAAATGCAAACTGAGTACCAAATAGTAGAAAAATTATGGAACATCTTAACATTCGTTGAAATGAAATGTTATTATTGTTAGTCAAGTGCATGAGATGACATCTGGTCTGATAAAGACTTTTGCATCTCCAAGGAAAGGAAATGAAACATTTCAATTAAGAAGAATGGCCAGAATATTTTGGGTGAGAAGGAAATTAGCCTGGAGGAAAACATCTTATTTTATTTTGGGTTGTGTAGGATTTTTTTTTTTTTTTTTCACTGGACAGAAAGGTTTTATTTAATGGATATTTGTCAAGAAATGTGTAGGAAGATTGATCAGATTCAGACTGATTGTATAGCAAATCAGATGAATAGAGAGACTTTCTTTTTCTTAACTGCTTATTATAAGATTTTGTCCCTCGCTTCCTGACTACTGATTTCTCTGGGCAGGTTATAGCAATTGCATGGCCCCATGGTGAGTTGGATCAGCCTAGTGATCTGAGTTGGAAACTAACTCTAGAGGAAAACCAGATTGATTTTTGTTGGATCAATGACTCAAGGACTCACTGCATGATTTTAGAGCTGGCAGAAAGGAGGTTGGAAAGTGGGGGCATATCCAGTATGAGATATAAGGGGTCAGGCCTGACCAAGCTTTTTTTCAGCTCATACCTGACTGTGAAACCGTAGGGTTGGTGTTAATGGGACTAACAGGTTGGGGTTTTGTTTGGTTGTTGTTTTCCTTCTTCTGTACTTTTGTTTTTTTCTTATGCTTTCCTGTCTTCCAGTTTGTTCCTGTCTTGCCAAAAGACACAGATTTTGCCTATGTCTTTCCTTAACCTGACTGACTTGGGAACAACAAAATCGTGGTAAAACTGAAAATCAGGTTACTGGAAGACATTCTTCGTATCTGAAATGTAACGGCGTGTCCCCTTGGAGAAGACATATGTGTTGCGTAGAGGGCTCATACCTCAGGATCAGGAGAGGTAGAGAAATGTTTCCACAAATCCACTGGTAACAGGAGAGACTCTCAGGTGTGCAGTAGAATATTGGGGAATACACTTGAATCCTGCAACCCTTGAAGTGTGACGTGCTTCAGTATTAGCATACCTGAAGAAATCCTTTAATCCTGCCTAGAATGCTGTAGGGATTATGAAATTCAAAAGATGGAGATCCTGTTGTGGTTCTCTTCTTCAAATACTGGCATAGAAATGCCTCATGAAAGGGAGATATAGGAGCACTGGAGGTTCACCATAAAGGTGAGAGCTTTTGCAATATCACAACAACATTCGTAAATTGCTTAGGTTCTGTTTTTAAAGAACTTCATTTTTCAATACCTAATGTTCAGGTTGGAAGAATACAAATGCTAACTGCTATCTTAATATTTTTTTCTAGCCTACATATTTGTTAGCATGACAAGTCTTTGCAGTACACATTTTCTTAGTTTGTTAGTAGCTTGACATAAAATATTTTTGGTTTTCAGACTTAACAGAAATTGTTCTTCAGAGTGTTGTTGCCTCACTCAATTTGCCTCACACTTTCATCTTAAATTTGATGTTGACCTGTTCTAGAAACCATGGGTTTGGATACTTAGATGGTAATAAAGTTTTCAAAATAAAAGAGCCTTCAAATTAGGAGGAAAAATATCACTTTGCTTTTCAAGCACTATTCCCAAGAGTATAGAAGAATGATCTAACTGAAGTGTCTGTCTCCCATGAGACTTAAATAAATATTCATACCATCCTTCAAAGATATGACACCTTGATCTCATAATCAAAAAGTTTCATATATTTCCTGGGAACGTTGCCCACTGTGCAAAAGCTCACTATTGCACAAGAGACTGTATTAGAAGCTTTTTGCTCAATCCCCAATTACATGGTCTCTTCTTTATCATCTTGGATTAATACTCATTTGATCCTATTAGGTCTCCTGTTCTTGAGTGATGGTTTAAGGGTGGTGATGATCCTACATATAGGGAGAGGCTGAGAACTGGATTTCTTCAGTCTGGAGAAAAAAAAATATAAGGAGAGAATTAACTGTGGTCTTCAACAACCTAACTGGGCCTATCAAGGACAAGTCAGGCTTCTCCTAGAGATGCACAGCCCTGTACCAGGCAGGGCCAGCCCTGTCTTGGGCAGGAGATTGGGTTAGATGGTGTTTCAGAGATCCCTTTGAACCAAAATTGGTTTATGATCATCAGTTTAAAGGTTTGTTTAATTTGCACTCAGGTTTACTGCCAAGGTCAGCTAGATACAGCAGATATAAGAGAAGCAACTTGTCATTTGAAGTAAAGAAGATCGCTGAAGGTATTTCAGCAGTGATACTTGTCTTACCAGACTGTTTGGTTTCAAAGCTGAAAAAAAAAAAATCTTTGAGTACTTTGAATGCAGGTTTTGCTGTATAGATCAAGTTGTGCGCTCTCTTGCATGTATGTCCTTTCACTGGGCCTGTGTCAAAATTCATTGGCTTAATTTAGAAGATATGCATGAACAGCTTATGCTATTTTCAGCATCAAAATATGAGCTAGACGAAACGGTTTCTTCAAGACAAGATTTATTTATCTGTGGAAGGTGGGCTGTCTCTAGTCCTTCAGGTACAATGCCTTGTAAGGATGCCAGAGATCTTGGTGGGCAACATCAAGAATTCTGCTTGGGACAAAGGATTTTTGAGAAGTAGATGTAATTTAATGAGCTGGGGCATACCTGATGCAGACCTCTTAACATAAACAAGTTAGAAGCAAGGAAAACTGTAAGTCAGGCATTTAGCCTAAGCTAATTTGTTCAGACTTCCTTTCTAGTAGAAAGAGGGTGGTGTCAAAGCTGGATGAAATAAATCTCCCCAAATTTTATAGTGTGATAGATGATTGAAAGGCATGTGAAAGCTTAACTTACACTTGCTCTCTGTGCTTTCCTTCTGGTGGTTATACATAATGTGATGCAGGAGATGCTGCTGTTAGTAGTGATGTCTTTAGCTTCAGGCTATGCCCTTTGTCAAACTTGCTGGGTAAGGTTTCAGAGAGTAGGATTAAATTATATATGTTGATATCTGCTCTACAATGTGATACTCTGTGCTTTTGCTGATTTGAGCCACTAGAAACAGTTGCTTCATAAAATCCTATTTCAAGACCTGGATTAGTAAAAAGTAAAATAATCTTTAAAATAATACAGTTCCATTTACCTTTCAGATTAAGTACTTTGTTTTTGTATGTTCTGACAGACTTTTAAAAAAGCAATAAGCAGTTTTTTAGGTTGTTGGGGTGGGAAGTATTTCCCATTTGTCACTGAAATGCAGTGCTCGTCAAGCAGCGCTCATCAAAAACAGGGAATGTTGGAACGTCATTTGAACCTTACTGTGGGGATTAGTCTCTGGCAGTCATTTCTATTTGAGCTTGTGCTAGTCTTGGTGATTACATGAGACTGGAGGAACTTTTGAAATTTGGATAATGGTGGTTAGTAAACCTTGTGTGTGTTATTTTTTTTTTTTTTAAAAGGTGCTCCTTTGACATGTAGCCTTTATGAGTTATGATTCCTGGTTCCTGCTGAGGTAGGAGCAGCCAGCCATAGCTAAGCAGGTGCATGACTGATTCATCTCAGATTGATCACGCCTTGTTAAGTTAATGCTTTATTTCTAATTACCTGCCTTGTTTATGAGACAGACCAGAAATTGGAGAGTTTAAGCTATTGGAAGTTGTCAGTAAAGTAGGACTGTTTAATAATCTGCTTTGCTGAAATTCAGGGCCCTGTTTTCTGAAATGCCTGGGTAAGAAGGATTTCTGTGATAGAGATACAGAAGACAAATATATTTTTTATTTTATCCAAGGGAAGCAAATCTGCAGAACAGTTACCAGAGAGAAGGATGACTGTGGCAAAGTAATCGCTCAATAGATGGGCTGTTTTGCCCTTCAGTTTGGAACTTTGAATTGTTTTGTGTGCCATTTCATTTTATTAGGCAATACCACAGTTGGCACACTAATAATTTATTTTCTGTTTTCTTTGACTGACTTCTGCGCAAAGAATGTTTTCAGTGTTAACTTCATTCTTTGTCTTGGATGCTTTTTTATTTTATTGGGATATCAAACTGTCACAGGCTTTGTGCTGTAATTGGGAATTGGCATATGGAAGACTGCCACAAAGCCTCAGGGATGTCACAGCCCTGTGTTTAAGTGTGTCACAGCCTTCTCATTGGTTTTACTCTGGTTGGAATTTTACTTGTTGAATCTAGAACCCCCTTGACTGTACCCTTTGATTTTTGACCAACCCAGATATAAGTCAAGGACAACTTATTTTGGTTTTCACGTAACCTCCTTAACTTCTCCCATTTCTCCTCCTCGTCTCCCTCAGAACTCAGCATCATCAGTGTCTTTGAACTTAGGCAAATACTATTTTTGTATTTGCTCAGAAATCTGTTGGTTTCTTTAAATCATAATAGCGCCTCTGCCTTGGATGTTTTAATGTGTATCATACCTAGCTTTTTTGGTTCAATGCATAACTTCATATTTTTCAACTTAGAGTTAAAAGTAGTCATCCTGGAGCTAAAGAAAAATCAATGAAAAGCCTGTACTTAGACCAAGAACCCCTGCAGAAAGCTTTGATTAGAGAAAAGCTTTAGATCTGACTCTTATACACAATTGTCCATCAGGTGGTCAGTCATTTTGGCATGTACTACTGTATACCACAGATGCTAGGGATGGAAAAAGGCCTATTACGTCATGTAGTTCGTCTTCCAAAGTATGTATATAGTTACTTCAGCGGAGACACAACTCTTCAGGGTTTTTGGGGTTTTTTTGTTGTTGAAGACTGTTGTCCTTCAAGAAGCCACTTCTAATTTTAATTTTGCTCCAGTTTTTGACCTGATTGCTTTTTTGTGATCGCTAATTTTTAACAGATTTAAAGACGGAAGACGAGCTTGCCTTCAGTAGGAATGCGTTAATTGACAGGTGTCCTGAAGTTCCACGTTCTTGGCAGTGGTCCAGGATGACAGAGCAGTAATGATTTGGAAACTGCCATTCCTTTCTGATGAAAGGATTGGAGGAAATCTGTGAAGTTATTAACTACTACTCACTTCTAACAGATTGTGAGAAGATCATTATGGTGTCTAATTAGTTGAGATTACCTCCTTTATGCAGAATGTTTGGGGGTTTTTTTTTAATTCCTTTACATGCTGTCTTATGGCTCACCATTTTTTTTTTTTTATCTTCTCTTTAATGTTCTGGATGGTTACTCGGAGGATTTGAGTAAGGGATCATGTTCCTGTCTCTGTGTGGTGTAATTAGTACAGCTATTTAAATGTTATCTGGAACCCATTTACCCTATCTGTCAGTTGCTGCTTAATTCAGTGAAAATGCTTTTATGTAAATCACAGAACAATACTTCTGACTTGTAACAAGATTGGGCTGAATTTAGGGGACTGAAACACTTCATCCTGGAATAAAAATGTCTTGCTGAATCAAGGGTAGAAGATTATAAAAGCTACCATTTTATAAAAGTGTATTATGCTGACATATGTATATGTATAAATTGAATTAGCTGCGGTACTCCTACAGTGGGAAACTTCCCACTGATTCTAAAAAATACAAGGAAAAGCTGGCACACATGAAATTTTCCTCCCATTTTGCACGCTATTTGTTAAGTTGGACCAATGTTCCTCTATTTGCAGTAGGCTACTATTTCTGCATTTCTCTAAGAGCAGCCCTTTAGCTGGTCTGAGAATATTTGGAATTGATGCTGGATGGGGAGAGGGGCAGATGCTTTCCTTTTACTTCTTTCCAAGTAATTTCTTAATGAAAATGGTTCCTTCTATGACTAGGAGAGATTTGCACTTTATATAGGGATCTAGTGGCATTCTTAATGATTTTGATTGCTCTTAAGCTTCTGTGGAAGATTCTATCTTGATCTGGGTTTATTTTATAACCACATAACAAATGTGAGGTTTTTTTCTTCCATTCAAATAAAAACAACTCTCCCTTTCCCCTCACCCTCTTTTAGCATACAGACCTTTGGCCATCTGATTATTTGGTAGTGGATTTTGAACTTTGATTTGATCATTCAAATATCTAAAGAAAATAATTATGAAGTCTCTCTTCTTTCGTATATGAGCAAATCATCTAGTTTTGTTTGTGTTTTTTGCCAGAAATATGGGCTTCTGACATGCTGACCAAGGGAAGGTTAATAAATGTGGCTTTTGTTTTTGTCTCTCAGTTTTCAGCCTGGAGTGTAAGCTTGTGTCACAAATACTGTGTTAAATTACAGCAATTTTTTTAAGAAACTGTTTGATTTTTTGCCAGGGATTCCTGAGCCATCTAGTAATAGTTTCAGGGATCCTGTTCCTTCTCTGAAATCAGTGCCAATTTTGGACTGTGCAGCTGTCCCAGTTTCCTTTTCATTAATTTTCACTGTAGGAATGAATGTTTGTTGTCTGACATTTATTATATTAGCTTATTTAAAGTCGGTTATTTCCTTCCCCACATGGATCTTCACTTTTTTTTTTTTTTTTTTTTTTTTCCTAAAAATGGAAAAAGGAATAGATCTGTGAGGGGAGATCTTGATGGTAAAGCAGTATTAAGTGGCATGTATTTGACTATTCCAGAAATGATCCTTCTGTTATTCCATACAGTACCGCATAGCTTTTGACTCAGCTGGTCTGCATAATAGGGGAGAGCCTCCCTGCTAAGCCAAGCAACTCCTTTTTGCTTCAAAGAGCATGTGAGGCATGCGTGGTAGTAGATTATCACAATTATCAAGTATCAGGACTGACTTAGTATTTGTCCCTGGCCTTTTCCATCTTAACTTAAGGAAAGCCTGTTTTGTGACTGCCTGTCTGCCTCTCCCTCTGAGAGGAACTGGGGTTAATAGTCTATTAATAGTCTGTGTTGTACATAGAATATCACAGACTTGCTATGCGCTCTTGAGCGTAAGGAGTTTTTTTGCAGTTTTGTATAACATGATGCTGCTTTCACCACTTAAGCTCTTCAGACAGTGTTGGAAACAGGCATCATTAATGATGATGTTTAGTGTTTTGTTTTTTATGGTCTGATAAAGTTTTCTTAAAAAAACCCAGCCAAAACCAACCAAACAAAAAAGCAACACAACAAACTTTTTGCATGCTTTGCGTAACATGGAGGTGTTGGGTTTTGTCTTTAATTTTCAATATTTGTGTCATGGCCAACAGTTGTTTTAGGACTCCAGTTAGTGATTCACACGTGTTCCACAGGAGGAAGACGTGGTGCTCTCTGAGGTTGTGAGCCACTGCAGCGAATGCTGGGGCAGATTGAGTTTGGGAAAACCTGAGCCAATATGTGTACTTATAAGAAAAGAACTCCTTTACACATTTTGCTTTTAACTGCTTTTTAAATGCAATGGGCACAGGTGCTTAAATGTTAGGTCAGCTGTACTTAAAGTGTTTGGAAAAAAGAGTAATATGAGAGGGAAACAGATTTTCCTAGACAGCAAGTAACAGCTTTTCTTTTTATTATTTTGTTTCTGTTTTCCTCTTTCTTTTCTTCCATGTTTCTTCCCAAACAAGTATTTAGTAATGCTTTTTGGGATGTGTTTACTTGAGGATGGGTGTGGAACAAGGGAGGAGTGGAATTGTCAATAGGTAGTTCAGGAGGAAAATAATTGTCCAAAAATACTAACAGTTTCCCTGATAAATGCAGAGCGCTGAAGTTAAAACATAAGGGAGAAGCATGAAAATGATTTTTACCTCAGTGTTTAGTTCAGTCAGTGTGTTGAAATTGAATGTCAGGAAGAAAATAAAACAATCTGGAGATGATAGCTACGGGTCTTCAAGTCACAAAAATAAAATGGAAACACTGAATGCTCAGAGCTGGTTAAGAGAAATACTATGTCACACTGGAGGGCAAGCAACTTTGTCTGTGAGTCCACAGAGTCCAAAAATGCACAGGAAGTCAGAAAAGCTTGGATAATTAATTCTGTTCTGTACGTACAGTTAAAATAGAAGCAAAAATTGAGTGCTCCGTAAGTCAAACTTGAGAGTCAAGGTCCGGATTTAAACAATTCCTTTTTGCTGGTGGCTGAGAAGGAAGCTTCTCAGAGGGGAATGGGCTTCACCTGCCTTGCCATGCTGCATCTGGTACTGGGCTTCTGGAAAAGAAGTGTGGGTGTGCTACACATGAAGTCTGTACATTAGGGTGAGAGTCGCTGCTTGACTAGGTTTGGGGTTTGGTTTTGCATTTGCTTTTTTTTCTTCATTTTCTTCCTACAGAAGAGAGCAGCTGGGTAAGATCTGTGGAAGTCGTGCTTCCAACTCTGCTCCTTTTTTGCTGATGCCTTGTGTTGAACTCTTCCTCGAGGATGAAATGTCTCTTGGCACATTTGTTGCCATCTGCTGTTTGTCTCAGTTGATAAGGCTTAGTTAGCAGTTTTCGTAGGAAAGTGCATGACATAGTTTCAAAAACTGCTTCGTTTACCTGTTGCTGTGGAACTGGGCAGGCCCTGTTCTAAATGTTTTCCAGCTGGTACATATCATTACTGTTTCAGATGACTGACAAGAAAAATGATAATTGAAGCTACAAACCTATTACCTGGTAAGCTTTAATTAGTTAAACTGCTTCGTATTCATTTACTGTTGGTGCTAATGCTCTTGAAATTAATTGACACTAAAGAGGGTTCAAAGTTTACATGCAATCATTGCTGTTATAATGTGCCATATTACTAGGTAACTTGGCTTGTTGGGTGATTTCATTCTCGATTATTGCTGCAAGTTAACAAGGCCAGAGTAATTATCTCATAAACAATAGCCTTGCTCGCAAGACAGATGCGGCTGGACCCTTCCCGTGGCATTTGAGCACTCACTGTATTCTTGCGAATAGGCGAGGTAAGGTGATCTACGTGTGTCACGTAGCAGCAGATGGGGAAGATTTTTAGAAAGTGGGCTAGCACACTTTCAGATCTTCTGTTATGCTAATGAAGTTTTTGTGTGAGAATGATAGCAATGTCAATAGCCATAATCTATCAATGACATCAACCCCTGGCATGTGCAAGCCATCAAAGCAAACACAGGATGCCTTTGTATGCATAGGTGGCCACTATAAACCAGTTGCTACTAGAGTGAAGGTCATTTCTTGTTTTCCTAGAATAGATTAAACACCTAGCATACATATCCATCAAACTTTTTTTGAGCAGAAGTCGTGTTTTGGTTAAAATGGAAAATTTAGAGTCCTGGGCTTTGCTAGACTCCAGAGGAATTTAACCCGTAAATGGTTTTTCTGGTGTGTGAGCCACTGATGTACTATAAAGTGACTTCTATCAGCCCACAAGTGTCTGATACAAGAAAGAATAAATTTACTGGATTAATGTTATCTAGTAAATATAAAGCATTATTAAGTAATACATGTGTAATACCTAGGCTCAGATGGTAGGGCTTAAAACAGAAATTCATTACAAATGAAGATGAGTTTTTTTCATGAGTGGGAAAAGGGAAAATTACAATGGTGAAACTGTGGAATAGCTGTGTGACTGAGCAGTGCTAACATGCACCTCTGGTCACTCTCCAGAATGCCATCAGGAGAAGGTTCAGGTGCTGAATCTCTAGATTTTTAAGTGTCTTGACCTGAGTTCTGATTCTATTTTAGGTCCCTCTTTACAGCCAGCATGCAAATCTTTATTTAGGACCATCTTTCAGGAACTGCATGCAGCTGGTCAGGTATTTATTCCATCCCAGGAAACTCCTGTTTCCAGGAATGAAAAAGCTTAGCCACTAGATCTCTCCTTAATTTTTCTCTGTCACTTATATTCTTAAAGTAGAGATTGAAAATATGTTTAACAGATTCAGGAGTGTTCTTTGTGGATGTCACATGTATGAATTTGAAAGATGTCATTGCAGTTCAAGTGAAAAGGGTGGATAATTATTTTGCATGGTAGGCTGCTTAGGATGTTTTATTAGAAGCATCTATGGAATTTTACAGTGGATGGTTCTTTGTAGCCATAGTAATTTTGCCCTTTTTGAGCAGTATCAGCTTCCAAGTTAGAATCTGGAACATGTGGAGACATTGTAAAAACTTTAAACACTGACACACATGCAGTGGGTCAACTTTATAGGAGCAGTTCTGAAGAGAGGATTTAATTTGGGGTATTTTATGCCAGGATATTAAACCCACTGTTTAGGGATTGTTGTTGTTCTAATCTTTAGTATCTACAATTATGACATTTTATTTTCTCTTATAAGAGATTGTAGTTTCTCGGAATCCAAGATATGAGGAGTGCAGAAAAAAACTATCCTCATGACTTTTTCTAAACCATTACTCTTCAGGTGAGGAGTTACAAATGTGGAAGTACAAAGCACTGCAGCTTATCTTTGCGGGTTGCACAGAAGTTATAGAGGAACCTCAGTTCCCCTTTCAGTTGATTTATGCTTTTCAGTAAGGAAGGAAAAGTAAGAATACTTTGTTAAATCCTTACAGTGTAGATGTGATGCTTCTAATGGTGTCTATTAAGTGCATCTGTTTGATAACATAGAGGATTCCTCAGCAGTGGATTTGTTTCGATATTTCATCCTTGTAAACCGAGTTTCCATGTTTGAGTCTACTAAAATTGTCTGGTGTCGTGTGTCTAATAGCGCATCTGCTTGAATGATGATAAAGCCTCCTACTTAGTCTCTCTACCTCAAGGGAATAATCGAGCAGCCATCGTGACAATACTCCTCTGAGCCAACAAAATACATTTTTTCCCCAGGAGTTCCCTTTGAAACATAGCTTATTTTTAAGGCAATAGTGATAGGGGCACTGAAATGAGGCTCAATGAAGAACAAATATCTGCCTTGAATTTTCTGTGATGTCAGTGAAATAAAAAACAAAACAAAACCAACAAAGACGTTAATAATAATAATAAAAATAATAACAATAATAAACCCCAACCCCCCCAAAACAACCAACTAAACAAAAACCAAACAAAACCAACAACACCAAACCAGAAAACAAACAAACAAAACCCACTTCACCTTATTTAAAAGGGAGCCAGATATCTTCACGAATAGGATTATATGATGTGTGTTTTTAGGGCACTGGTCTTGGTGATTCAGTCCTGAATTTCTTATTGGACCTTTCTTCAGTTTTGCTCTATAATGTCTTGACGTGTGTTGTTTGGATTTCCTGCTGTGGCAGAGCATCACCAGTTAGAGCAGCCAAGAAACATAATTCTGTGAATGTCTGCTGTCCCAAATATGTATCGTTTGGCTCAGTATCTGTAATTCATCTCTTCTTCCTCTTTCCTCCTCAGTCTTGAAAGTCCTCTTAGCTGATCAGTTTCTTGTTTGTTGGTGCAGATTCAGAGTCGCTGCAGGTGGCAGCATAAATTAGCCATATTTCAGTTCTTCATTAACTTTGTGCAAAGGAGTTTCATAGAGGTGGTGGTAGATTTTTCATCATTTGCGTTAAATCAAGATCATATGCCTTGCTTCTAAAAATTACGCTGTCACTCAAGGTTATAGGCTTGAAGTAGAGACTGTTTAGTAAAATTTCGTGGTCCATGTGTTATACGGGAAGGTCAGTAAAGAATCTCTGCAGTCTTTTGCTACACTGAAATGTTATAATTTGTGTGACAGATGAATTGCGTAGAATTTGAATGAATTGGCTGTCTTTGATAAAGGTAATTCTATGTAGTTACAAGAAGTCATTTGTGGTTAGTCAGAGAGGAGGAGTATACTACCCATCTGGCACAACATAAAAATATATGTACTTAAAAATTGGTACTCAATAATACCTTAGATTGAACCTTTCAATATTTACTTTTCTTAATGCTAAGGGGATTCTTTGTTCATGTACTTGATGTTTCTAAGAGGTTTCCTGTGATTTCTTCCCAGGTGTGCACAATCTGGTATCTTCAGTGGGTTTTAAGGAAATTGTTTGCTACAGTCTACATCTTTGTAAAGCATTGTGCAAGGAGGAAGCGATGCTTTAATTGTTTCAGTTAAATCTTAAAAAGTTTACTATTTATTATACAATTATAACTCTGATCATCACTTTGTCTTTTTCCTCAGATCATACAGAAGAGATCAAATTACCCGTGCTATAATTATTTTCACCTCTGAATATTTTAAGAGTTTTTGTATGTTTTTATATTTTTCTGGTTTCTGCGTAGTGCTTCATGTCATGAATTCTTTTAAGGGATTAAATAAAGTTTCTAAACAGAAAAATTCCTAATGGAGTAAACAAAAATATCTTAATGTTTAGGAATCTGTGTAGGTTTTAACTGATGTTGTCCCACTGCAGTGAGCACAGCTCTCGCTGGTATAGCAGGATGCATCTTCTGGATATTGTGGCTGGCCAGAGACATTTCTTCATGTGCAGCAAAGCAGCATTAAACGAGTGCCTGAACCCCAAAGGGGCATCTCAAGGAGATTTTTACAATCTTCTTTTTTAAGACTCTACTGGGAAGTGGATGATTTGAAGGAGGTGTGTTCTGGTCTTCATTCTTGTCTTTAGTTCAAGGTAATGTTCATATGCCTACAAATCTCAGGATCTTCTTTATCTATTAACAAATGTGAGTCAAATATCTTTACTTCATGCAATATTTGTTATCACAATTCTGAGTGATTGTTTAAACAGTACTTCTTATGAGCGTTTGCTCATTATATTTCTTACATAGAAGAATGCTGAGGTTTTGATAGCATGTGCTTCTGAACTGATAGGCAGGCTTTGGGGTTAATTTGTGACTTCCATAGGTATTAGTACAGCATCAAGGTGTGATTGTATATTAATGTAAAATAGCTTTTGTAAGTGTTGGACTCATGCAGTTTTAATTTGCAGAGGCGTGGAACAGAAAATACTTCATATTGATCTATGTGTGCTTCAGTGGCTTTTGTGGACAATATGCATACGTATCAAAAACTGATTGTGTAGTAGCTAGTAGGCACATGGCAAGATCTTAAACATATGAATGAAGTTATGACCTCTGACAAAACTGCTTTTGTTGGACTGTGCCATTTCCATTATCAGTATGTTGTGTGACACAGTGTATAACTGCTTTTGCTAGACAAAACAATGTGCCAGTTGAATTCAGTTTCAGTGAGAACAACTGATTTCCTTTAAAAATGTCTTCACATACAAATTGACTTTATTAATTAAAAATAATAAACGAATCCCTTCTTGCATGAAAGCTGTATGGTAGATGTGGCTGAGAACACATGGCGATGCGATTTCAAGATTCTCATGACTGCACTCCACTTCCAGCAGATTATGCTGGTGATCTCATATTAAAAAAAATGCATTATGTGAAGAATGAAAGATATTCATTTGCTGATGTTGAACCCTGTGCTTGTGATTTCTTTAGGAAAACACTGGAATCCACACACCTTGAAATTTTGCTGCAGGTGGGTCACCGGAGAAGCATGTGTGCAGGCAGTTCTGCCTGTGGAGTAGATTCTTCTTGCCCAGGAGACTCCATCTCTCTTTTGCATGCTCAGTCTGACCACCCTGGCTTCTCCACACAGGCGTGGAGAAAGAGGCCTCGTGGAGCCCAGGTGTCATCAAGTGATGCCCTGGTTGTTGTAGACTTTCAGATGCTCAGCAGATGTCCTCTGCTTCAGGTTCCAGTGTCCTTTTGTTAAGCTACTGAAAACCAAGAGTGGCCTAGGTGGATGGCATCTCCTTCTTCAAGTGTCAGAGAGCCTGAGTGCCTGAGCACAGTTCAGAAAAAAGAAAAACCAAGGAGCTTCTTACCCCAAGTGTCACATAGTCAAGATCTAGAACAAAGTTGTTCTAATTATATTTTTTTCCCTCCTTTTCTTTTATGTTAATATACTTTAGTCAAGCATTAACTCTTGAGGTGATGCTTCAGGTCATATGTATAAGCATATTGTTATAGGGTCATTTAGCCACGTCATAGTCATATGTGATGTTCTGGATGCTGCTTGTTTGACACTTTGTGGGGGAGCAGGTCTTTTGTGGTTTTGTTGTTATTTCCAGTGTTCAGAGGATTGAATAAATAGGTAAATGAATAAATGAAGAGCTGAAGACACAGAAAAAAGCATGTATAATTGACATAGAGGAGCCAAACCCACCCATATAGCTCCTTAATAGGCAGAAAAATGAGAAAAGGTTGCTACTGACTCCATAGGGGTGGGAATTTTTTGTGATGGAGCCTTTGGGAGCAGGTCTTACGTACTTTTCCATGTGTAAGGATACTAGAGACATGTTGTACTACTGGATTTTGTTTCTTGTTAGCTGCCTTTCTTACAAATTCTTCTTTAGTTTAATAGTTCTCTTTCTTCTCACCCCACCCCAAAGTGTTAGGTGTCTTCACTACCAAAGCATCCATATCTTGTGTTTCCGGTCACTTCCCAAATTTGTCATCACCACTGCTGTGTTTTGTGGCCTCTCTGGTTGAATACCGTGTTGCTTACTGGTGAGGGTGGGAGCCTGAAATTAAGTTCCTGAAGCTGTTGTGTAAAATGCAATTCTCACACCTCTTTGAATTGAAGTGAGGTGTTTGTAGTGCGGGGTGGGTGAGGAGGGGATGCCAGAGGGCAGGGGGGGAAGGACTGGCTGCTGCCAGACTCCAGGGTGATGCCGGTGCCAGCCAGCAGTGTCTGCCTGGCTACTCCAAACTGGCTTTCCATTCCAGAGGATGAAAGTGGGAGTTACTAGCCAGACTATGATTTACTTTCTGGCTAAAGCAAACAGAGGTGCCATTTTCTGCCTGGAAAGCAAGGACCTGCTTTTGCCCTGGGAGGGAAGGATGGCCGTTCTGGGTCTGTCAGGATGCTCTGGCCATTCATGGTGTTCTGCAGTTACTGAGCCGAACCTCTCAGCATGTCCTGTCCTGGTGCTCCTTTTATTCTTTCCCTGTGCTGTTCCCCCAGCCCAACTGAGGCATTCCCCGGTGGCTCCCTATATGAACTAACAAATGTGAACTAAAGCTTGTGGCTTGTTGCTGTAGGAGCAGAAGGCTGAGATGACTGACACCGCGCATGAAAGTTTAAGCAGCATCTTTCTTCAATGTATTTCTCTGTAGATGGGCTTTTTTGTTGTTTTTCCAAGTATTTCCACCATCCCTCTGCATGTGGACATTTCAGCTATACGTTACCACTTACCCTGTTGTTTTGAGGTGTGGTTTCCTACCTTTCACCCTACTGTACATTGGACAGGCTGAAGTGTCCTTCAGCCTGCCCTCTCCCCTTTCCAAAGTGAAGAATGAGAAGCCTTTGAGCAGCTGAAGTGTCAGCCATCTCGCAGCTGACAAGAAACCGATCCGTGGCTTGGCCCCGTGCAGGGCGGCCGGGCTTGCCGCTGGCATGTGCCTGGGCTGTGCGAAACCCGTGGGGGCTGGAGGGGTGCACACCGGGGGTCCCCTCGGCACCCCAGCCACGTGGAGTTCTGCTGTGGATGTGGTTGAAAATCGCTGTCTGTCCCAAAATGTTGTGGCTGTTTGACACAGTTGTCCATCCTCTCAAAACAGCCACTCATCTCAGGATTAAAGGCTGATGAAAACTGTTGCTGACTTGAGATGATTGATGTTGGAAAAACTAATTAGTGAGCAGGGGTAATTAATTTGATAACTTGTAGTGTAGTTTCTCTTCTAGGTTTTTAAGAACTTTGCTGAGAAGCAACTAAGCTTCTTTAGTTTTAATTGATGTAGGGCTGTATTTTCAGTGAACTGCTTCCAAGAGGAAAGCCAGGATAAATTAACAAACAACACTTGAATTTAATTGTGAAGGATTCTTGTGTGATCTCCAAAGGATGGCAGGACCTTTTTTGTTTTGAGTTGGAAATATCGGATACCCTGGCAAAATTTTCAAATTGCTTACCTTATGATAAGAGTTGAGAGCTCACTGGCTGTGTTCCATGATGGGAGGTGTTCTCTGTAGTTGGGGAGGAAAAAGTGGAGTGTTAAAAGGGTGTTCTGGTAACATTGCTTTGGCTTATTCAATTGCTGATGACAAGACAATGTGTTTCCACTTTGGTCCATGCTGCTAAAGTGTAATATAATTATTTGTATTAGACACCAGCCACCTGTTAATATCGTTCTTCTAAAGGTCATTGTGTGGTGCCTTGCTGTCTGAATTTAATGGCCCTGTATCAGGTTTGTTGGTTACTCTTTTGTACGACACCGGACAAGTGTTTGTAGGGAAAGAATGTGAACTCGATACACGGGCAGCCGGGGGAGAGGAGAGGACCGGAGATGGGCTCTGCCACTGCTATTGTTGGGCCACCAGGCCGTGGCTGGAAAACAAGCAGCTTCCTTCTTAGCTGCTTTCATCTAGCGTAGCCCGTGTTTGGAACAAAAATTGACTTACACCAATTTCCTAAGAGAAGCAGGCTGGTGTCTATAAACCGCAAATTTTTGGTAGCCCTGGATGTGTAGGAACGCTGTGTTCTGACCTGGGCTGTGAAGGAGGGGAAGGGAAGGGATGGGGTGCTGCTTGGCTGGCTGGCTGGCTGGCCTCCTAATGCCATGAAAAGAAAGTGAGGTGGTGATAATGTAATTGTGCCTGGTGACAAAGGGTAGATGCTTGATAAGTTATTTTTAAACATATGGTGTTGGCAGTTAACCTTAATCCCAGTGTTTGATTCATTTACTAATGTCTGTACAGTGACCTGAAAATGCAAAGCACTGTATCACTGAGAAATGTTGACCTTGTTATCTGACAATTTTTAATTAATTTTGCTAAACATAAGGGTGGCGTGCATTTAACTTGAACTTTCGCTCTTCGCACCTGACCTGGTATTAGCTTTTGGGAGAGGTGGGGGACAGGTAGAACTTGCAGATGAACTTCTGTGCTGTATCCGGTGAATGGAGCAGATGTAAGTGCTGCTGCAGGGGCTCAGCTGAATGACTTTGTTTTCAAATTTCCAGAAAATAAAAGCTTCAGCTGCCAAAAGAACAAAACAAAGCACCTGGTTTACCACATGGTGGAGGACATTCCAGCACTTGCAAAGAGGGAGGGTTGGCTTTAAGCCACCTATATTCCAGCGTCATTAGTAACTGCTACTAACTGTCGGATTGAATTGCTGGCTGAGAAAGAGCAAGGGCTTTTAGAGTCTTCTCTGCAATTGAAAATTTTCATATGAAGAACTCCATTACTGCCAATTTTATGAGGAATAAGGATCTCATTTTTATCAGTTGCATATTTATTGGTTCAAACAATTTGAGCTTCATTATGCTTGTGTAGATAGCTCATTGTGTTTGTTTGAAATGGGTCATTAGAGTCTTTAAGCGTTCTGGCTTTATAAAAATCTAATTGATTATTTCTGCCATGAAAGAGTTAATGAAGAATCACTTGTGGCTTTTAATTTTCAGCTAATTAAAAAGAACGCCTGTTTTTGCCGTAGCACTCATAGTTAAAAGTGCCAAATATAGGATTTTTTGTGTGTGAGTTGAAAGGTGAGGAGGAGGAGGAGGGGGAAAAGTTACATGTAAATCATTTAGCCATTAACCTAATGTGGTGGATTTATAAATCCTATTACGATAAGCCCTTTTCATTTCCACTGAGGCCTGACGTGTGCTTGATCCTGCTAATATAAAATTCATTCTGTCTAAGTGATTACTGAAGTAAGACACTTTTAGTCAATTTTAATCAGATGGTGTGAAACTTGCTTGAACACTAACGTTAAGACAGACATGGACACAGTTCGGCCGTGTCTTAATTAGCCTTACAAATCAGTTAGACTAGGAATCAATCAGTGAGCCAAGTCTATGAACCTTTTGACATGTAATGCTTTCTGTGGGGGGAAAATCTATGCTGAGGGCTGAAAATACAGGGCTTGGAATCAAGATTAAGATGGTAATATGATGTTCTTGTTTTATGGTATGCTTGGCAGTCCCTCACAGTGTATAAGTCCTTTATGATGCAGCCTTCGTTGTTGTTTCGGAGCTGAGGCCAGTGGGGTGCTTCCCATAGCCCATCATAAATCCCCATCTCCGCAGCAGGAGCAGCAATTGGAGTATTTTTCTGAAGCTGCGCCTGCTCCAAGATACATCTGTTATTTTGGCAGAGGGGGGCAAGGAACAGCTAATCTTAAAAAGTTGTAACCTCCTCCTTCCGAGCCTTCAGTTGGAACTACTGACTTGGATTCTTGGGACAGCTACACTTCTTGGGTATAGATGTCCCCGGTTTTTCTACAGGGAGACATTAGTATGGAAGATGTCTTTCTCACAAGCCACTCCAGTATGGCTCACTGTTGCGATCAGAGGTGGTTTTTGTGAAATGTTATCCTTTGAAAGACAAAGAGTTTGCTGTTTTTTTAGCGTTTCTCCTGGATCATTGCTTGTTAAGTAGGCTTAGCTCTGACGTGAGCCTCAAACCAACTTTCACTCCATGTTTACCCAGTTTTTGAAGACTTATTACCAGCCAGTATCTTTACTGTTCTCATAATGTAGAATTTTTGTATTAATAACAACTTCTGGTATTTTCTTTTAATATATGAACCATTTCATTGTATCACTAAGATGCTTGGAAATCTTGTCATGTCCTTGAAGGATCCTGTAGAAGTCTTTGGTCATTGTGTTTTCCTGCTGTTGCTTATGGTGTCTTCTGCAATACAGTGTAAAGCCTTAGCAGAAAACCATTCTTTTTTCCATATACCACAAGCATCCTTAATACCAGAGACAGCAGATGTTCTTTCTATCTGTTGCATAAGTCCCGAGTGCATGTGCTGTGTGGCAGTGCTGGGGGCTTGACTCTGTAACCTGGTGGAAGACAGGCCCCTTGTAGAGGATCAGCTTAGACTGGAGATTTTGTTCTGCTGTTGTAGAAAAATTACCTACATGACAATTTTTTAATTTTTTTTTTTATTTTTTTATTTTTTTTTTAAGCTGGAAACCACCAGCAGTGTCAGCAAAGCCTTTTCAAAAGTCACTCTAGAAGCCTGCGTGCTACAGGCTTTATAAGTTGTTTTTGTTACTCAACTTCCAGGCAATTTAAATATCTTTTCTCCTCTATCTAACCTGTTAAATTACCTCTCGCTGTTAGGGTGAGTGTACCTCATTTAGTCAGATGTTACTTAGTTGATGATATGACTGCGAGCACATGTGGAAGAGAGTGGGGAACATGTTTTTTGCTTGATCTGAATGCCTCTTTGTCTTCTGTTTTCTTTCATACCGTTACTGTTGGTCTGCCAGGTGTGCCTTTTTGAATGAAAATTAGAAACTTCTTTAGTGTAGAACTCTTACAGTGTGGTTGGGATGAGGCTCATTTGAAAAGCTTTGAAATTAGATGTTAATTACCTTTCTCTTCTACTGGATAATCTTCTGTACTTTAACCAAATAAGGATAATGTTCTATACTTTAATCAAATAAATATTCAAATACTTTGAATTTGCCATATTTCAGCTTTGTGACAGTTTTCTTATGTGATGGATTGTAGCAGAGCAACTGCTCATGAAAAGGGAGAACTGAAACAGAAAAATCATAGTAGTTCAGGTGGATGGGACATCTGATCCATTATAGACATGTGGGTAAATGCAGTTCATCTGAATAAACCTATGATGATGGGCTGGTAGATGAACTGTCAAGGTTCACTTCAGCACTTTTTTTTCTCTCCAGGTTGTAGCTGCCAGTATCATAAGATTATAAGCTTGAGAAATACGTAATCAATCCATTCTAGATAATATTTTAGGTTAATGTTTTTGTTTGTCTCGGTCAGAGTGTGGTTGGTTCTTGACTTTGAATATTAAAGTGTATATCTTTCTATAAATGCTTATGTGTACATATGGTCTAAATTAATGTCTAGGTAAATAAACACAAAGAACCCCAGGATACTCTGCCTTAGAAAAGTACATGACCTATAAAAGAGAGCAAATGTCTCTTATCAGCCACATTGCATGTATATTTCCTGGGAAAATTGTTTCAGATCTCTTGTGCAGCACATCAGGACATGCTAAAAGTGGTGTTACATCTGTCAGAAAGTGGCAATATCTCTTCAGCGTCCCCAAGGTTTGTGGGCAGGTGTTTTTTAGCCAGCAGATTTAATGTGGTTTTCAATAAGTAAAAATTTCAGTATTGTTGAGGTTTTTTGGATGGGCACTTGATATTCTTCTTTTTTCTAAAGGGAATGTGTATGGGCCTTTATCATGGTGGTTTTTGTCATGGGCATGGTAAGACTGATAGATTATTTTATTTTATTTTATTTTTGTTTGTTTGTTTCTTTACTGAAACACAGGAGGCTCTGTCTGAACATCAGGAAATGCTTTTAGACTGTGAGGGTGACTGAGCCCTGATACAGGTTGCCCGAAGACGTGGTGGAGTCTCTGTCCTTGGAGATACTCAAAATCCATCTGGACATGGTCCTGGACAACCAGCTCTAGGCTGTCCTTGTTGGGCAGGGTGGTTGGACCAGGTGACCTCCAGAGGTCCCTTCCAACCTCAACCAGTCTGTCATTCTGTGATCTTGTTTATATTTTTGTAGTTCAACCCATGTCACATTTCAAATATAATTCTACTGAGGATATCGAATGACTCGTGTGACAATAATGTAAATTAGTGCTGGTGCCTTCTATTTAACCTGAAAAGTAAGAGAAGGAGAAAACTTTGAAAGAAGGCTTCCTTGGCATCTGAGTGAAAGCTGAGGTTTTTTTATTAATGATTCAAACTCCCGTAATGAGAAATAGGAAAGCTTGTTAGCTATGTTTTTAGATTAAACAAAACCTTTAGGTTGTGATATTCTTTCTTTAGCAGAATTTGTGGGATGAAGAATTTAAATGAAAATTTCCGAAGTCAAAGATTGATTGAGCTGAAGTATGTAGCACGAAATCAATCCTGTCAAATTGTAGGGAAATAAGTGAGAGATTTATAAACATTGTTAATGTTTTAGAAAGGTAGTTTTGTGCAAATGTGTTTTGAATTCTTTACAAATGAGATAACAGTAGGTCTAAATGACAAATTAAGGATTTAAAAAATAATCAGCATGCCTCTCTTGCAGTAATGGATTTATGAAGGTAGCATGCTTTAGTTGCATTTGTAATTAAGGTTTTCCCATCATTAGAATAGAAATGTATTCCCGTTGAGCAGTATCATTTTAGGTGAATTATGTGGATTGAATGAGTGGCAAAACTCAGCTACTTTAATCCGATATGTGGTTAGAAGTCAGTATTTGGATTGGATTCCTAGAGGGTCATGTTGAAAGGTTAAATACATTTTTTGTTTTCCTAGTCTTCATATTTCCATATTCTTTAAAAATTAACAAACCAATCCATATCTTGTGGTATTATACAGTGACAACTTAACAACTTGGCTTCATTAGTAATGAAGCCACACTGCTATTAATTTTGAAACTCTAAATACTGAAATGGGTGGGCTGGACCTGCAGAGCTTAACGACAGACTAATGCATAAAAGTAAGTTCTGAAACTGTCATTTCTTTTCATGAGTTCATAGTCCTGAAAAATTAAATTGAATGCTTTGATAAGCCTCTAACTTTGTTCTGTTTTTAAAAACAGTGCAAGTGTGCTCTATTATAAGACAGGCTACAAATGATGGTAAAAATGCCCTAGTCTGCAACTTAAGATAATTGACTGATTGACCAGGGAACTGAGCGAACCCTCAGTAAGTTTGCAGATGACACCAAGCTGGGTAGGTGTGTTGATCTGCTGGAGGGTCGGATGGCCATACAGAGGGATGTAGACAGGCTGTATCATTGGGCTGAGGCCAACTGTATGAGGTTTAACAAGGCCAAGTGCCGGGTCCTGCACTTGGGTCATAACAACCCCAGGCAGTGCTACAGGCTCAGGGAAGAGTGGCTGGAAGGCTGCCTGGGGGAAGAGAGATCTGGGGATGCTGATTGACAGCCAGCTGAACATGAGCCAGCAGTGTGCCCAGGTGGCCAAAAATGCCAACAGTATCCTGGCTTGTATCAGGAATAGTGTGGCCAGCAGGAACAGAGAAGTGATTGTGCCATTGTACTTGGCGCTGGTGAGCCCCCACCTCAAATCCTCTGTTCAGTTTTGGGCCCCTCACTACAGGAAAGTCATTGAGGTGCTGGAGAGAGTTCACAGAAGGTCAGCGAAGCTGGTGAGGGGTCTGGAGCACAAGTCTGATGAGAGTCGGCTGAGGGAACTGGGGCTGTTCAGCCTGGAGAAGAGGAGGCTGAGGGGAGACCTTATCGCTCTCTACAACTACCTGACAGGAGGTTGTAGCATGGAGGGTGTTGCTCTCTTCCCCTGAGTAGCAACTGATAGGACAAGGGAAAATAGCCTCAAGGTATGTCAGGGAACGTTTAAATTGAATAATAGGAAAAATTTCGTCTCAGAAAGCATTGTCAGGCATTGGAACAGGCTGCTCAGGGAAGTGGTGGAGTCACCGTCCCTGGAGGTGTTTAAACGATGCGTAGATGAGGTTCCTAGGGACATGGTTTAGCGGTGGACTTGGCAGTGCTAGCTTAATGGTTTGACTTGATGATGATCTTAAAGGTCTTTTTCCACCAGAATGATTCAATGGTTCTATTAACTGTTGACATCTTAAAGGCTGATAATAAGGTGGTCCCTTTTAGGAATTTACTTTTGTGTGAAGCTCATATTTTCTCAATTGGAGTTATCACAAAGTTGTCTCATGGAGCATATTTCTGTTTCTATAGAAAGTCTATGACACTGAATATGGTTCCAGCCTTAGCTCCTTTAGGTGTCTGTAATATCTGTGTTCTTGTGGATGTCTGTGGATAGGCAGTAGTCTCCATTGATATGAGCTCTTTTTTCCTATATGTCCTTATAGGAAAAGTCTAGAAGGTGAAGTTGCCACAACCCACAGTTCCTATTCCTGACTTACAGTTGCAAGCCCTATTTAACAAGCAATTTAGGATTGTTAACTAGTAATTTTCTTTGGTAATTAGTTTAAAAATAGCTAGAAGCCTTAAATGAAAGTGTTGGGGTTTTTTTAATATATTTTTATTTCTACACAGAGATCGAAGTGTATGGCAGAAATTAGCCATACATGTTATAATCATCTGGTAGGCCAGTAGATTTTATTTCTGACACGCTTTGTAAATGCTTACTTTTTGGGGGGAAGGTCTTTTATGTCCTGAGAGGCTCCGTCTTCATTTTTTTGTCAGACATATCTAGAGAATTCAGGAATCTGATTTTGAAGAGATAGTCTAAAAAGACTCTGTCTGACTGACAGGCTCTCAGAAACTCTTTCCATCTGTGTCCAAGCCAGCTTCATCAAGTGCTGTACAGAGGTCGTGCTGAACAAATAGGAAATCGGACTGAGACTTCATGTTATGAACCACTCATGTTCCTTCTTGTCTTTTCCCTTCCTTGGAGCAATCACTAGGTCCTGCCTGAATCAGGAAAGGTTAAGTGTCCCATGTAGAGGTGAAGCTCTTTTCTTTCTCTGGTACCGCCTAAGAAGGCAGTTAAGAGCTGCCAGGGAGGCCTGGTCTGGAGGGACTGTGTAGGAGCCACCTGAGTACCATGGCTGCTGTTTGGAGATGCTGGAGGTGGTACCTGCTCTGCTTCTACTTTTTCGCTGCTTTGTTTAGTACCAAATGTGGTTGTGAGTCTCTGAGACTTGAGCACTGGTAGTTATTTAGTCCCACATAGGTACCTTGGTAAAAATCTTCCTTGGTTACAAGTGCTCGTTTCATTCAGGTTTCATTGCTTTTTGGAATCAGAATAATCTTTGTTGAATTTTCAGTTCAGTTTCAGTTATCTATTGTCACCAGGAAAGGTGGCACAGAGTCAAAGACTAAGGTTTCTCCCTGAAGAAAAACTGACTCTGTTACTTCTCTTTGATGCAGCAAGATTGATCTTATAGCAGATTCTTTTTTTTTTTTTTCTCTCTCTCTCTCTTTGGGCAATACTTAAAGGACTTGCTTTCACCACATGCTTAATGTTTTAAATACAGTTGTGAACCCTTTAGGTATTTGTATACACCCAGTCTCTCATGTTTTACGTATTAAAAGCTTGGTGGAAACCTGATATCCCAGGATAGTTAGGAAGCTGAACATACAGGAGCTTCTTCCTTAATCAGAGAGGCTTATAACATATCAGATCTAGAGTAGATTATTTTGGAGTTTTTCAGAATGATCTTTTTCTTCAAAGCAGGGAAACAACCTGGCTTAAAGTGGCACTGAGTCACTTAGGGTGTCTATCCATCAGATCATGTCTTGTGTCAGACTTGGCTCCATGTGAGAAACAAGTTCCTTTAGATCTGGGGGGTGAGCATGTTTTTGTGTGACTTGATTCTTAAAATGGTACCTGTAGAACACAATCTAAGCTATTTACTCTTAAATGTAAAGAATATCTAAGGATAGATCTTTGAGGGTCATAGACTCATAGAGTAGCTGAGGTTGAAAGGCACCATTCAAGATGTAGTTCAAATCTCCTTGCTCAACTTGAGCAGGTCGGTTCAGGACCATGTCCAGTTAGGTTTTTAAGATCTCCAAGAATGGAGACTCCACAGGCCCTCTGTGCAACCTACAGTCTTTACAGTAAAGAAATTTTTGCTTGTATTTAAGCAATGTGAGACCTCATATTTCAAGAGATTTTTTTTTTAATTTATGCCCATTGTTGCTTCTCCTTTCACTGAGCACCGATGAGGAAAGGCTGTCACCGTCATAGACAGTGATAAGACCCTGCCCCTAGCCCTCTCTTCTCCAGGGCTGTGTAAAGGAGAAGGATAAGGATCTCCTCCCTCAGATCTGCTGGCAGTGCTCTGCCTCATGGCCACCTTTGCTGCAAGGGTACATTGTTGGCTCATGATCACCTTAGTGTCTACAAGGATGACCAGATATTTTTCTGCAAATCTGCTTTCCGGACGATCAGTCCCAGAGTCCACAGCATTATTCCAGTCTTGGTACAGGACTTGTTATTTCCCTTTGTTGAACTTGAAGAGGTTCCTGTAGGTCATGAGATATCTTCAACCTGATGAAGTCTCTCTGAACAAAGCTAGTGAGGGGTCTGGAGCACAAGTCTGATGAAGAGTGGCTGAGAGAACTGAGGCTGTTTAGCCTGGAGAAAAGGAGGTTGAGGGGAGACCTTATCACTCTCTACAACTACCTGAAAGGAGGTTGTAGCATGGAGGGTGTCGGTCTATTCTCCCAAGTAACAAGTGATGAGACAAGAAGAAATGGCGTCAACTTGTGCCAGGGGTGGTTTAGATTGGATATTAGGAAGAATTTCTTCTCAGAAAAGGTTGTCAGGCATTGGAACAGGCTGCCCAGGGAAATGGTGGAGTCGCCATCCCTGGAGGGGTTTAAAAGACACGTAGATGAGGTTCTTAGGGACATGATTTAGTGCCAGAGTTAGGTTAATGGTTGGACTCGATGATCTTGAGGGTGTCTTCCAAACTAGATGATTCTATGATTCTGTAGCAGCAGCACAACCATCTGGTGTATCAACCAGTCCTCCCTGTTTTGTATTGTCTGCACACTTGCTGAGGGTGGACTCTGCACCATCAGCCAGGTCATTAACACAGACACTAAACAGGATTGAACACATTATCTACCCTTGGGGTACACCACTAGGGACTGGCCTTCTCTTTGAAGATCTGTGTTGAGTGCTCCTAAGCACTTACTGTGTTTTCTGTGTCTGAAACACAGTTGTTTTCACAATTAGTTGCTCTACCATCTTGTCCCAGGATTTGAGGTGAGGCTGACCAGCCTCTAGTTTCCTGGAATCTCCTCCCCTCTGCCCATCTTGAGGACAGCAGTGGCATTTGCTTCCTTCCTGTCCTCAGGAACCTTCCATGATCATTGTTTTCCACCATGTTTCCCTCATCCCAGTCAAGTCATGTCTAATTCCTCCTCTTTGTTCCCCATGCCGTGTGCATTAGTATACAGGCCTTTCAGAGAGGCACCCAGTCCTGCTGATGCCCTGAAAAAGCACAAGAGCTTTCTCTGTAACACTGTGCTGGAGGCAATCCCTTATTTACATGGATGCGCTCAAAGAGGGCCTCTTTCAGCCCTGTGTTGTTGATTATAAAGTCCTTGCTGTTCACATCATGCCCCGCCCTTTGTTTCCCATCGTGGTTTACAACTTCCTCATGGACATGTGCTCCCACCATGTCAGTCCTGGTTTAAAGCTTTCCTGACCAGGTTGGGCAGATCATTTTGCTCCATGTAGTCAGATGGATCTTGCCTTGTCCAAGCAATTCTTGGTCCTCAAAGGGAGGTCCATGAGCCTGAAGACCAAAACTCTGCTGCCGACACCAGCTGTTCAACCATTGAAGATGAATGACTATTGTTTAACTTTATAAAAACAACTGTCATGTTGTCTAAATGTATCTTAATTTAATGAAACAAAATTATATGCTCTATGAAAATCTTGCATGACATTGAAGAAATTAGGTAGAGAGAACTTTCTTTGGAGGGTAATTAGAGGCTAAAATACTTTTCTGAATTTGAATACGTTTCTTTGATAGACAATGACTTAGTCAAGATGAAAGAACAGTTTAGTTTTAAAGCAGTTCAAACCACTTACATATATTTTTTTTGATGGACAAAAACGTTCATACTCAATCTATTCATTGCCAAGACTAGCATGTCCCCTCATCTCCTATAAAATTTCAGGATTATTTTCAGTGAATGTACCTGTATCTAGGCAGAGGTTGCCTTGCTTTCTTCAGTATACCTATGGCAAATGCCTGTGATTCTTCAAGAAAAATGCTGTGTTTTTCAGTAGAAGTGCTTTTTGCTTTTAAAAATATTCATCGAGTAGCAAGTGTTTTCTGCATCTGTTCTTCTCTGTAGCGCTTGCCTGTCTTTCCCCAGCCCCTTGCCTTTCTGCAAGCACACAAGTTGTGGGTTATTACTTAAAAGATGCTGACCAGGAGAACCTTAGAAAAGTAATCCAGGTTCACTTCCTGCCAACACCAGACTCTCTTGTTTACTTTAAAAGGCCGTTCTTACAACACACCTTTCTTTTTGGAATGAAATTACCAGTTGAAAGATAAGGAAGAAGGACCTTGCGGAGTTGTCAGTCCTGTTTTCTGCTTTTTACTCAAAAAAAAAAAAAAAAAGAGGGAGAGGGGAGGGTATGATTCTCAAGGAATTTGTCATCATTTTGGATAATGAACTGCGTTTATCCACTGCTTAAAAAAATATTTCGGTCTTTAGAGTATTAGCTTTATTTCTTTTTCTGGTTTGCAGAAATACTCAATCTTATTTTGAAAATTGTCTTCACTATTGATTCTGAGTCCTGTTTTCTGATTTCTCCAGATTTCTAGTTATATGGCTATGAGAGTAACTTACTCAGGAGATGAGACAGTACTTTCATTCCTGTCACCTCAAGATAGAGAGATACGCTTATGTATTTGAAGGATGATTTCTAAAACTATAGTTCATCTTAAACCTGATGTGGAGAATGGCATGGTTCTCTACTTGGGAACAGATTTTGCTGTTATTCAGAGTGCTCTGATTTAAACCTTGACTGGATTCTAACTTGTGTCACCAGACAGGAAACCTTGGCTTATAAGTAATTAATTTTCATTATTTATTGTTCTTGTAATTTTATTTTTTCTAGTGAAAGACAGACTCTCTGTTGCTCAGTGTGTTAAACCAATTCAGTTTGAGAAACAATGCAAAATAAAGCTTTGCTGTCTAAATATTTGTTCATTTCACTGAAACAAACACTGCTGTTTTCTCTAAGGAGGATATACTTGTCTATGTGGATTTAAATCTTGAGTATCTTAACACATGTTTTGGTTTTATTAGCAAATAGTAAATTGTGCTTGTCATATTCTTGCTTATTAGAAGGGTTTTTACTTGTGGTTTGTGATATGGTTGGATTTTGATGTAGTTGCAGTGTACTTGAAATGCACAAAGGGTTTTCTTATAAAGCAAAGCTACTTTTGCATCTTATGTACAAAATGTTCAACAAGCATAGATTTATTGAATGGATTTAAATGAAGAAATATTCAGAAGGCTTAATGAGCTGAAGTTGGTTTGAGTACTGTCTTCTTCAAGGGGTTTTAGATGTTGCATATCTTCTTCTTTCATGGAGTAAAACAAGGAAAAATTTCCTTGCTCCTTCTTTTGTTTTCAGTTTTGAATCAGTTGATCAGAAAGAAAATAATTCCATGGGTGTGCTGTGAGCCCTGGTGCTTGTCTAGGAACTGCCACTGATTCTGGTGTTGGGTTTCTCTGGAAGGAACATTACTGGCTGTGGCCCACACTGTATGAACATCTCTAACAGCTGGTTGTCCATCCAGATACCATGTTCTTGGTGCTTCTGGGAACACAAACTGGAATCAGAACTGTGTCAGTTACCTTCTATGCACTCAAGTGTTCAACTTTTTTGTTGAGTACTCAGACTCTCCATTTCCAAGACTTTAATGAATTTCCAACACAGAAGTCTTGGGTGTTAATTTTTTAACTTTTGTCCAGAGCTGTAAGGAGTGTGTTTCATTGTTTTTTCTTTCATTCTAATACCAAAATAATATTTTTCAAAATGGGCAAAATTTGCCTTAGTATAGCATGGTTTGTAATATATTGTGCTGAATAACCAATAACTGTACAATTTAATATGGAATTATTTCTGGTTTTTGTGTTCTCTTCAGTGAAACTCACGACAAATACTTGAAACAGAGGTCCTGTAGAATTTTAAAGATATAATTGTTTCTGGCACGATGTGAACATTGTCTTCAAGTTGTAATTTGATTCATATCATCATCTTCAGTGTTTTACTGACATCTTTGCACTCCTTGTGAAAATGTGACGAAGGCACTCATGATTTTTGTTGTGTTTGGCACATTTCCATATTTCTGTTGCTGCCTTTTTCGTGTGTTTTATGCTATTTGTGTGGCAGAAGATCCTACCTTTTGTAGACACGTAAGGGTATGTTGCTCGATCTTCGTGTACGCTACTCCAGACCTTGGAACCATTCTCTCTTTGGTTTTGGTGCACCATACAATACTGGCTTTATACACAGCATGTGTGAAAGCTGTATTTATGTCTGCCAACTTTGTTGGGTGGAGTATGGACAGTTAATTTCCGTGTTTTTGAAAAAAAAAAAAAAAAAAAACAAACTAGGAGGGAAAATTTTGGCAGCATACAGTGTGTTTCTGATGCTGTTAATATTTCCTAAGAGATGTAACTCAATGAATTGTCAAGTAAAGCAAATACTTAGTAAAAGCTCTTTGAAACAAACATATTTACTAACTGCTTGAATCTGGTCACTCAAACTTTTCTAAATCAAATTGATTGTTTAATGAAAATGCTATGTTGCAGTGCCTCATTCCTTGTGGCAGACAGTGCTTCCATCTTTTCTTTCATTTCTGCTCATGACATCTGTGCATTTTTGTCTAGCCATAGAAACCTTTTTTGAAAATCCTCCTTAAAATCTTTTTGCAGTATCCTCTGACTGTGGTTTATCAGTCTCAGAGGCTACTTATCACAAAATGCTAGCAAAGCTAATGAACAGGTTGCAAAAATATAGAAGTTCAGAAATGCTTCTCATGTAGATTAGTGAGTGGTTTTACATACTGGAACACAGTTCTTCCTGCCCATTTGTTCCTCTGTGTTGTGGGAAGTACTAGCTAACATGAATTACTAAAACTGATGACCGAATTATTTTCTTACTATAAAATTGCACAAGTAAACAGCTGAGTTGGAAAAAAAAATCAGGTCTACACTAGATAACTGCAGGTAGTCTTCAAAAAAACACAATTTTTGCCAAGGCCCCCAGAGTGTTAGTTTTTTGCCTTGTACACGGTGAATGCATAAGGTGGTGTGTGTTTGTGGGGATTGGTTTGTTGTGTTTGTTTTTGCCTTTTTGATGGTGTTGTTTTGGTTTTTAATGCTTCTTAGGTGCAGTGTTTTTGTAGTCATTTTGGTCAGTGTCTGCGGTCTGGTCTTTAATCTCCCTTTCCATTCTTTCTCATCTGTGGCCCCAGGAATCTACAGAAAATTTGTGTGAGAAATCTTTGCGTGAACATGTTAGTTTTGTGCCCCATCCCATTCTTTTTTAACCAAGGTAGCTTAGCTTGTTTTCACATTAGTATCCTCACGTCAGAATGTACTCCTTCATGTTTTATTTAATGAGGTATATTTAAAAATACTTGATGTAATGGATAAAGGTAAAGCTGTTCTTTGTGTATTTATTTATTTTAATCCTTCCCTTTTCTAAATCTTTCCTCATTTAATTAAGTAATTAGTGAGTTGCCGTAGAATTAGGACAGGGAATTTTGCAGTTTGCTTGTCTGCAGTTACAGTCTCTCAGTTTATATTGACTTGCAGTTCACGGGTGAGAGAATGTGTGTTGCTGGTCTTGCTTTTATGAGAAAAAAGTTAAAATAGAATTTCACAGATGTTCGCTGTGCTGAGAAGTTCACAGGTTCTTAGAAGTTTGTTTGCTGGGGGGAGGGGACATGGCTGTACAGATGGGTTGCCAGGCAATTAATTCTTCCTACTTGGATTGCCTGCAATAGGAGACAATCCAGCTCTCATGAGCAGTGCAATATTATTTGCAGAAGGAAACTATCGAGTAACAATTTTCCCATTCTCTTTCTTCTGTCTTCCCAGCCTCACTATAAACCTCCCTTCCTTTGCTGTGCATGTCTGAGAAACTGCTAATGATTGATATGATAGCAGTGCTGTCATTCTTTTTAACTTAAAAAAAAAAAAAAAAAGTCATTTTTATTCTAGGTATTTTAATAGAGTCCCATTAAGGATGTATTGCTGACTGCAATATTGGCATGAAGGGCTCTCACTGAGCTGTGCCCAGGAATTAAGAAGTCAGGAAATCGGCTGCTGCATTGCAAAAGTACCTTGTGTGACACAGTATCTCCTGATTGGGGGGATCATTACTGCTATTATGACTCGACTTGCGTAGGAATTTTAAATTTCATCTGAATGTCAGTAATAACCCTCTTAGCAAATTATCCTGAATAAAATCACGAAGGCATTTTATATAATAGGTGTTGAATTACTGGATAGATTTGCTAATTAAATACTCTTTGTTCTGCTGCAGTTGACATTACAGGGTAAGATCTTGAACAATTATTCTCAACAGCTGTACTTTGTTAAGGGAAAAATTAACTACAAAGTTTATTTTTTTTCTGCACTTGAAGTTGGCAGATTTTTGAAATGTGCTTGAAAAAAATTTCATCATCCAATTGGTAATGAGAAGATAAATATGCAGGTGTTGCTGTGAAATCAGATAACTACCAACTGCCTTATTAATGAATTTAGCAAGGCTTTATAACCTTGTGTTTTGTAGCTGTTGGCACTTACAAGTGATCTCCTGTCAGATTATGTAGCACTAGCATATGCCAGTCACTTGATGAAGCAAACTCGTCTGTGACCCTCTTGTAATTACATCCAGTGCTGTCCTTGGAGACTATTGAGAAATGGTTTTGCACAGCCAAACAATTTGTTTGGTAGGGGGTAATCGTATTTGGAAAAAAAAAACAAAACAAAACAAAACCAAAACCAACTATCAATAGCGTCATTTCAGAGAATTAAGTAGAAAATGCCAGAAATTATCAAGGGAAAAAACAGTAGGCCTTCTTTCAATTTACATATAAACTCGTCATTTCTCTGTCCAATTTTTAGTTTTCTTTCGGGGACTCCCATTTGCTTTTGGAGTACTAAGGGAAAGGTACACCCTTTCTGTGTAGGAGTTAGCTAGTAAGTGAGAGAAGGGCGGGAGGGTGAATAAGTTGGAATTCTTATTACAGTATATGAAATTTGATGTCATGTACCAGTGATACATGTCTTTAGAATAATTTCGAAACTCCATAGAAAGGTGCTATAGTGGTGCCGTCTGAATTACTCACAAGGAGATGAATAGGGGTGGAATATATTTTTTAAGGTTCTGATTAAAATGTGCATCTGAGCACCTACAGCCTAGAGTGAATCGGCAGTTAAGATTAACCATTTTCCTTTTGTCTACATAGAAGATTGAGGCCAGCTTAGCGTTTTGCAGTTTGGGACTTACTTAAGCAGAGTTCAGGCATCACATTGAGTACCTAGTTTGCAGCAACAGTGTACGGTCTTTAAACTAACCTGGTGTTTTGAACTTGACCCAAAGTGTGTAAATCCCTAGGGATACATATATGCTTGGAAAATAACCCTGATAAGGGCATTCGTTGTGAGAAAGCTGTGTCAGAATTCCATTGTGGTGTGGAACCTAACCTTGCCTTAACTGCCTTGAAGGGAATGGTATATAATGTTTCCTTAGTTCATGTCTTTAGACTTTGGGAGAATGAGTCCATCCTTAGCTGCATTTCTCTTTGAAGACAAAAGTGGCTAGAAAACCTGCCTGAATAGGAACTACGTTGAAACAAAATATCGAGTCTGCTAAGTCAAGCATTGCAAAGCTAAGAACACCAGGGGAATATAGCTTTCGATGCTGAATTCTGTGGTGCATCATTGAAAACAAACTGAAAAAGCATAATGGAGCATCATACTTCAGTATTCATCACTGTGGTTGTCTAAAGGTTCAGAATGCTGTTAATGTTGAAGGAATGACAGTGTTGTCATCCTGTCCATGCACTGTTACGTAGAGATGGACATTTCACCTTTGTTTCAGAATTGCTTGCTGCAGTAGTCAAGATCACAATGCTTAAGATTCTTTGATTCATTTTAGGCTCCTTGGCTGTGTGAAAGTCATGAGATTTCTCTCCCACTGAGCCCTTCCCTGTTCATCCTTTCTTTCCTCATCCTTGCTGATTTCTACTACTCAGCTCGCTGTCACAGACTTCTTGACTACAGGTTATAGTTCTGCCTTTTTGGTAAATATGGCCAAGGAGTACTGCAATTTAATGTATGAAAAATAATAAAACTTAGACTATAGGTTATTCAATTTAATATGACCTGTTAAAATAGCATGTTGCCTGACTGTCTTTAAAGCTAGACTACCAAAGTGTTCATATTCACCTAACAGATTCTGATCTATCGTTGCTGTAACAAGTGATTCGAAGTAATCCTCTTTAAGAAAATTAGAAGTGTAAATGTGTACAAGTAGCAGGACTAGCTGAAATAGAACTGAGGTTTATGCTGAGTGGGGATGGAAAGGAGAGAAGCCAGGGAACTGGGACTAACCAGGTGGATTCTGGAGCTGTGTGTCAGAGCACCAGGATGCTGACAAGGAAGGAAACGGGGAAGACAGTAGAAACACAGCCAGGTGACTGAAGGGACAGACCAGATGTTGCTTCTCATGCAGCTGTGCAAACTTCACTAAGCCTTTGCTGTTGCAGCAGCTACATTTTTTGGTCATCAGACTAGTTTTATTTTGACTTTTCCGTGCTACAGCCATGTCTGTGGCTTCAGATGGTGTGCTCTTCCCACCCTCTCCACTATGCTCACCAGTGTCAGCAATGGAAGTGGTAGCCTACTTGTGTGAGGCCTCTGCAGCTATTTATAAGGTTCAAAGAATTGCTACTCAGAGCATTCAGGACACAAACAAATCTCGATATGCCTGGATTTTCCCAGCAATTCCGTATCTGTATCCTATCTCTATGATAGTTCTGGTTTCCCTAAGTAGTTTGCTTTTTGAAGACTAATTTTGATATCATTACAAGGGTAATCCACCTTTTGACTAGGTTCTTGTTAAGCAAGCACTATCCAGACTACTGAGTAAGACAGGTTATATATTATGTATCAATTAAAATATTATATATTCTATATATATATCAACAGATAAGATAATGGAGATGAAGAAAACAACTGACCTAAATTTCTGGAAGAGGCTTAATTTTGGCACTGCCCGATTAGGTTTTATTTGAGCATTTGAGTCAATGTTCTTTTTTTCCTTAGGGAAAATGTATGTGTGCACATGCAATTTTGAGATTTGTTTTAATCTTGTTTTAGGGGAGTTAATAATAGCATTAATACAAGGTCAGATGAGAATTTACTCATGTAATAAGAGTATTGAGGTAACTATGTGTTGCCAGGAGAGAGGTGTTTTGCTTTGTTTTGAAAGGTGAGAGCATTTGGAGTTAGCAACCTAATGGATATGTTTGCATGTATTAGCTTGTAATTATATCATACGCTAATCTTTGATTATTTTTTTTTTATTTCAGATTTTGATGCATACCAAGGAGATGGTGCAAAAGGTAATGCTGAGCATTTTCATTAAACAACAACCCTTAAAGAGCACACCTGGTGAAATTTTTTTATTCTAGGAGAACTATAACCCAAACAGACCTGAAATCACTTCTTAGGATGCCTGGTTTACAAATGTAATCCTTCCTAATGGATTATAGCTTTTTTTCTTTTCCTACCACAGATATGATCTGGCCCCTGCTTGAAGCCTATGTGCAACTATTTCAAGCAAATTAGCAACAGTGCTAATTAGAGTTTACTCATAGACCTGTTACACTGTGTGTTATAATGTTTTATTACGGTTTACTTTTTGGCATACTTTAAACTCTATGACGGTGTTCTTTTGACTGTATGGAATTTAACATGGACATAGCCATGTTCAGGTTTTTACAGCTGCATTGATTTTTCTACTGCTGAAGACATCAAGTTTTTGTTTTGTTGGTGTGGGGTTTTTTTGTTTGTTTGTTGTTTGGCTTTTGTGTGTATGTGTTTGTTGTTGTTTTGGTTGGTTGGTTTTGTTTTGTTTTGGTTGGTTTTGTTTTGCCCCCCCAAGTTAATATTATGTAATTGGATGCATCTGCCCATTTTTTTTGGTGACATTTACTGGTGTTGACAATTTTTCTTTTCACCTTTTTTCTTCCTATGCCTTTCATATGCACCTCAGGCTTTTTTACGTGCTTCAATTTGTCCAGAGTTTGCTCCATTATCCCAGCAGTCTGGCTGGTGTTTGAACACAATCTTTTCCAAGTAGGGCATTTGAATTGTTACAAGGATCACAATGAGAGATGATATGAAGGGCAGAGTGTCAGTCAGAGAGAAGGATTCAAGGAGGTGTTTGTGTTTATCTCCAGGTGTAATTGTTCATTGGTTCAACCAGGGGATACAAAACTTGTGGGTCATAGTAGGTAGATTCTTACCCAGGGGAGGACTAGCACAGGTAATTAGATTACAGCAGAAGAAAAAAGGTGGGAGTGGGAAGATGGAAATATGAAGCACAATATGGAAAAGTGTAAGAGCAGCAGCCTGATCTGGACAGCGATGTGGTATTCTCGGTTACTGTATCCAGTAGTCAATGCTTTCACTAGATTTGAAATAGATTATCTAAGGTTTTTTGTTTTGTTTTAATCCAGAATGAGTTTTTGTTTTAATAGTATTGCGATGGCTACAAATGGAATAGGAACCTGACTGTAGTATTACGTGTCAAGAACATTGGCTAAATGCCTTATCTGAATAGCCAGCATTTGTCCAGAAGTCTTTGAGTCTATGTGATCTTTGTGTGTCCTAGCAGTCCAAAGTTATTTCTGATTAGAGTTCCTGCTGTTCCTCAAGATTAGGCTTGTTCACCGACTTACTTTTCTGGCATTCATTTAGTAAAATTTTAACTACTTATGTACACAACGGAACAGTGATTTTTTAAAAACATAACAGTGGTTTCATTGTTCTATTTAAATTCAAGAATGTCTTAGTGAAATGTATAGACTTATCAGTAAAAACTTTACATTTTTCTGCTTTTTAGTATTTAAGGGGTAATACACAGACAGTGGTCTTTTTGAATCTTGAAAATTAGATGGGACTTGAAAAAGATGGGAGTGTTTCTGTTTTCTTTTTCAAAACAAATTTGTTTCATTTAGATGAACCTTGAAGTAATTTATGGAGACACGGATTCCATTATGATAAACACTAATAGCACCAATTTGGATGAGGTATTCAAGCTGGGGAACAAGGTAAGGACTTTTTTCTTTTTAAAGCTTTCCTAAGTGTCTATGTTATAGTGCTGAGTGGAGCAGATAGGATTAATAGAGGGCTTCATGGCATAAGCAGAGATTAGGCCACAGGGAAGAAGAGCTTGGCCATGTCTGGAAGCTATGGAGTAGTAAAAGCTCAGAATGCCCAATCTTCAGGTGTAGCTACTCTGCATTTTTAGAAGTGATTAAATTAAAATTAAACATTTAATTTTATAATGAGCTTTTTTACCAATCATAAGTTACCAGGAGACTATCTGAATACTTGGTAAGCCAAAATGTAAGGTACATTTCCTTCATATTAGTTCCAGTTATGACGTGAACACAGTTTTTTTTATTTTTGATTTTAATAATTTTTATTTTGACAGGAGATATGTCTGTCAGTTTCATTTTGTTTAGTTATGTAGTATGTATTACACTCTATGCGCCATCAGATTTCCAGTGGTAAAATAAAATATTAATTTCCAACGTATACTAGACACGGAAGAGATGTGTTTGATTAGCCATGGGTAACTGAAGATGTGGAAGTTTTGTGGCTCTCTGAAATTGCAGCAGAGAAGTGAGAAATTTTTAGGAACATTTTAAAGAAAATATATGAGAGAAGTTATTTTTGAAAGATGGAAGAAATTGTGATGAAAATCAGAGCTATGGAAGTTCTAAAAAAACAAAACAAAACGTAGAGGTTTTTTCCAAGAGTGAGTCTGTGGGGTTTTGTGTTGTTTTTGTTTTTGTGGGGTTTTGTTTTGTTTGTTTGTTTGTTTGTTTGGGGGGGGGGTGTTTGGTTGGTTTGGGGGTTGTTTTGTGTTTTTTGGGGTTTTTTTGTTTGATTTTTTTTTTTTTACAGTACTTCCACCTTTGTGCTAAGTTGGTACTTTGAGAAGTAGATGCATCTCAGGAGCATGGAAAAAGGAATAATACCTTGATGTCGTAACTGGGTAGCAGTAGGGCTGATGACATGGAGGAAAGAAATCTCTCTTTTTTTTTTTTTTTGCTTGCCATATGAAAGACTATAATTGCAAATGTACATATGCTAGTGTGTAAGAAGGTTTCATTTTACTCTAGCTGTGGGTGTGTTTTCTTCTGGTTTGGTTTGTGTCCCTGTATTCTTATACTGGCTAAACATCATAGAGGAAGAGTAAAATAATAGTTTTTACAAAGTCTGACAGGATCATCATCATAGTTTAAATACTTCTGTCTGATTCAGGTTTACTGAGAGAATAGGTATGTTTTTGAACTTGTTGCCTGCTTAATGATTCTTTCTAAGAGTCAAATCTTAAGCTATATCGGTTGTTTGGGGGGGGGATGGAACAACCCACAGATGTGTTTTGAATAATATTTTCATATAATGCACTTGTTTTTATAAGTCAATAAACTTATGTATGTAAACAAGCACACACTCAAACTTAGCACCACAATTGTCAAAGTTGTGGCTCTAGTTATTCTTTTTGTGGGTGTTGGTCTCTTCTCCCCAACAGCAAGAGATAGGACAAAAGGAAATGGCCTCAGGTTGCATCAGGAAGGGTTCAGATTGGATATTAAGAAATATTGCTTCACAGAAGGGGTTGTCAGGCATTGGAACAGGCTGCCCAGGGAAGTGGTGGAGTCACCATCCCTGGAGGTGTTTAAAAGACATGTAGATGAGGTTCTTCTGGACATGGTTTAGTGGGTGACTTGGCAGTGCTGGGTTAACGGTTGGACTTCATGATCTTGAGGGTCTTTTCCAATCTAAATGATTCTATGGTTCCATACAAAAGTGGTTATTGGTTTTCTTGGTTTGTGTGTTTCTTGGTCGTTTGTTTATTCCTCAAGAAAGTGATAGTGACTTTTTTGCTAACACTTACATCCTTTAGGTTCTCCTTATTTTGCACAATTAATATAAACTATTTTCAGGATGGAGAATGGTTTCTATTGAGAGGAACACTCTAAGAAATGTCACTGTTCTATTGCATAATAATTTCTTTCCCAAAGTTCCATGTTCAGAGATGAGGAATATTTATGTTGTATTCATGATAGTTTTGCTTTAATGCAGACTGCTTGGAAGGCACACAGGTTAAGTGCAAACAATTACTGCAAGAGTAGTTAGCGTTTGTACCCCTGTTCTGATGTACAGTGTGAATGTATAGGTTGTCTTCAGCATTGAAGGATTCCTCTGAGAGATTAATTGTTTTTCCATTGGAGAAAACTGTCTTGTCTTCTTTCTGGATTTTCCCATCTAATGCCTTATCTCACAGGTTTCTGGCTGTGTTCACTCCAGCCCTTTACCCCCCATTATTTATATCCAGGCTCCTTTTAGTCATGACTCAGGAGAACTTCATATATTTCTCATTTTCTGTGCATCCTTCTCAATCAGATTTTCTGTTACGTTCAATCCTGCGCTGTTGCTGGTTTTTAAGCACTTGATCAGTATGATTTAAAAAAACTGAAAATACTTTAAAAAGTAGCAGAAAAATATTCAGAAGAACTGTTTGGTTGCTTTCAATGAACAAAATATGAACCTCTTGGCAAAACGGTTTTGCATTATGATGTCCTTCATAATTTATAAATATACAAGGAATATAAAACTCCTGAGGATTGACCCAGATTATTAAAAGTGTTGCTAGTTCGTTCAATAGAAAGAATGGAGATCTCAATGAGAAAAACGGAATACATACATACACGGGGAAAATTTGTGAGAAAAGTTTTAGTTAACTCTGGTAATGTGGGCCCAAGGCTAGATAGAAAACCAATGAGATTTTATGCTGAAAGTACTGTTCCTGTCTTAGTGAGGGTATGTGTTAGATGGCAAAAAACTTTATCTAAAACTTCAGTGAGTCATTAGAAGAGGATGGTTCATAGTTGGCGGTCTCTGACAAGAGAACTGGAGGTAATAGAGGTGTAAGAGTGTATAGAGTGATACTGAAAACCAAGGCGGAAAGTAAGTTGCAGAGGGAAGAAAATGAAGAGTAGAACATGTCAAGACAGAACAGGATGTCTGAGGAGCAATATACAGATATTCTGTTGAAGACAGTAAAGTAAAAATATATGAAGACAGAAAAATGCAGCTGGGGAACTTTTAGCCAAGCCAGTAGGTGGGTGAATGTGTGCAGGCACCAAAGGTGATTGTTGGAGATACGTGGCTGTGTTGAGATGCTGCACTTCTGTCTTCTTAGAACAGAGGTAAGAGATGTGGACCAACTTGATGTTTGGCACTGTTAAGACAATATATCAAGTGCAATTTCAGGCTTTTGTATGTGGACAAGACATAACCTGCGTGTAGAAAAATGGCACCTTTTCCTCTCAAAGAAATCAGGCTATAGAAAATGTAGGCGTGTTGTGGGGAAGAATATAAATACACACTTGCACATCTGTGCATGTTTTTCCTAACAGAAACAGGGCTCTGGTCTGCAGTGATAGTTCTCCCTCCCCTCCCTGGATTAGGGACGAAAAAAAAAAGTGTCTTCGTAAGGCGTCTCTTTTCATAAAGCAATTTCCATATCCTGTCTAAATGACTGTCTTTTGTTTGCTTAATTTATGTGAGAAGCTAGAAGAAGTGCATGGTGTCCCTGCTCATGGCACGGTGGTTGGAACTAGATAATCTTGTAAGGTTCCTTCCAACCCAAACCATTCTGTGATTCTCTGAGTAGTTGCCCTAGTAAAATGGGCTGGAGTCAGTCACAAGCAAGGTCACAGACAGTCCCATGCTTCTCTGCCCTGCTTAGTTTTGGTAGGGAGTTGGATATACCAGGCTGTAAATCCTGAAGAAGCCAATGGGTGGACTGTTATTTTATTAGTACCTGATACTTACTACTGTCTACTTAATTTCACAGTTAATGATGTATCTGATGAGTCTTTAAAATGTGCATGCAAACACACAGAGTGCGATGTTACTTGCTTTAAAACTCAACTTCCATCTAGAAATGTATAATTCTTGAGTTTGTCGATAGTTACTAAAGTGTTGGATTTTATTTTAATGTTGGTGCATTCACAGATCAAAAGTGAAGTGAACAAGCTCTACAAATTGTTGGAAATCGATATTGACGGGGTCTTTAAGTCCTTGCTACTGCTGAAGAAGAAGAAATATGCTGCTCTTACTGTGGAACCAACAGGAGATGGGAAATATGTAACTAAACAAGAACTGAAAGGACTGGACATCGTCCGAAGAGACTGGTGTGATCTTGCAAAAGAGACTGGAAAGTGAGTTTCTTTGTGGCATTGTCCTCTTTGTTCTGTTTCAAAACAATGCACACTTCATAAATGTTCAATATCATTTGCATTTGAGTTGTCACAATTTTGTATATAAAGTTTAATAAACCACAGCTGAAATCTTGTAAAAATGGTAGGTGCTATCTGCATTTGGAGTTATAGGTTTTAGGTCAGATTTTTTTTTTTCAAAGATGGATAAAGAAGCTGGTGATCAGCTCTGTCAGCATTCTCTAATAAAGCTGGAAGTGCACAGGGTGCAGCCTGAGGAGATGATCCCTTCCCCAGAGGCTGTTTCTCTTCTGTTTTTCAAATGAGGCTCTTTTGATCCTTCATTATGATGGATATTGGATTGATCATGTATTGATTGTCATCACACAGGACATTTTCATACTTAAATTCAATAGAGGTAATACATTTAGCACTGTAGGAGGAAAACTGGAGTGGGTGGAGAGATGGTCATCTGGCGGCTGACTCAGATTGTGTACTGCCTCTAGAAAACTTAAGTTGTGGTCCAAATGTATCAAAAACTGAATAAGTTTTTACGTCTGTAAAAATATACCACACACTTACTGTTCTTAAGACTTGCATTTTCTAAGAAAAGATGCATCATAATAGAAGCAAATTTTTCCAAGTTAGGAATGTATTAGTAATTAAAGCTATACAAGTGTTTGAGAGTGTTCTTTAGTGACTAACTCTTCTGCAGCTGGCAGATCTTCCAACCACATTTTACAGAAATAGGCAAGACTTTGCTTACTTTATATGTTCTCCCCCATCTTAACATACCTGCTGTGGAATATTAAATGGCAAAATGAAATGGGAGCAGAAAATAGAAACCAGTTGCACTCAACAATTCCAAATCAATGTTTAACATTAGTAGTATTTACAATAATTTGCTTTTAGTAAAATAAGTAAATAAATAAAACACAACATGAAATATCCTGGCAAATTTCTGTAAATTTTGTACCAGACTTCATCCTGAGGCTCTTTAATTTCTAGAGGTAACCCAGGGGAAGAGAGGATTGTGCTTAATGGTTTTGTTTTGTGTGTCTTAAGCTTTTCTTCATTTCTGGACTCTTTTTACAGCTATATAATTAGTCAGATTCTTTCTGATCAGCCCCGAGACATAATCGTGGAAAACATTCAAAGGCGGCTTATAGAAATTGGAGAAAATGTGATCAATGGCCAGATCCCAGTAAATCAGTTTGAAATAAACAAGGTAAATTATGTCTTCGCTCTTTCTTGTCTCAGAAAAACTTTACCGTTTTTGAATATATTGACAGCTGATAAAAATATTTTTAATCCTTATGATGCTGTGAAATATCAGGGGTTTTATTAGATACTGAATAGCATGGAACATACTGTAAAGATCCTACAATATGAGAAAAAACACCTTGTGGTGCTGAAGGCTTTGTGTCTTGTCCTATCCTGCTGTCTCCCTCACAGACTCTGCACTTTGAGAATGACACGCTAGCTCATGCTTTTCGCAGTTGTTACACAAATGTTAGAGAAATCAGTGATTGATTTATTTTATTTTATTTTATTTTTAAGTGGTTGACTTAAAAAAGACTGTTCTGATGCAGATATTCTAAGAGTTCTTAGTATCCCAGTAAAAAATATATATGGAATAATTTTCCCTTCAAATGCTGAATGTTCCTCTGTTTTGCTATTTGGAAAAAAAAAATGTATTTCAATATTAAGTCAAATATATAAGTTCTTTCTAAGAACTGGGATGATGCAAAATATTTAAATGCATTTTTTATTCTATGTAAATGAAGATCTCTTTGTGAAATCTTAGTAGTATGAGATACATGAAAATATTTAAATCCAGTTATATCCTCTTGCCACAGAGCTTGTTAAATACATTTCGCTAGTTGGTATTCAGATTTATTTTTATGACCTGAACTGGTGGAGGGGTAAGAGGGTAATCTCTGGCTGTATTTTTGTATTTTGTGTGATGTTTTCATCTTCAATTTAATTTTAAAGCAATTGCATTGTATCTGTAACTGGTTTGAACTGTTGTGCTTTTAATGTAATGCATTTTTCAGACAGTAATTGTAAAAGCATCCTCTCTTTTATTGATAATAACATTTTTAAAGTGTGAAGGATTAGTACCTAGACCTTAATGTCTGGAAAATACCTTTATTACGATTTTTTTCATCTTTTTTTTGTGTTGCAAATGTACTTGTGAACAGCAGATGGATTAAGATAGCTACGAATGTAGTCCTGTCTTTTAAAGTTCCAAGTCGTTCATCACTGAGTAAAATGCTTTTCTAATAGTTATGTTTCTGTTTCCTCCTTTGATCTCTTAGGCATTGACAAAAGATCCACAGGATTATCCTGACAAAAAAAGTTTGCCACATGTGCATGTTGCCATGTGGATAAACTCTCAAGGAGGCCGAAAGGTGAAGGCAGGAGACACAGTGTCATATATCATTTGTCAGGTAAAAATGTCTTTATTTATAGCTAAACACTAGGTATTGTTTTGAGAAATGGCAAAGAAAACCAGCTCAACTCCTGGAAAAAAGTTTTGGCATTTCTTTGTAGTGAGGTTATGTTATAGTTTAAAATAGTCACTTTTCTGTATTAAGTGTAGTTTTTATGGAGCCAGAAAGAACCATTGTGATCAGCTTAGCTCATGTGACTGTTTCCATATAGTAACTGATAAAATTTCCCTGAATAAATTTCTGTTTGGAACAAGGACTATTTTTAAGGAAAACATCCAGTCTTTGTTTTAAGGAGAAGAAAATTCTGGGAGTGAAGAACCTGTCATTCTTGGAAAGCCAACTGGTGGTGGTGGTCAAATAGTGTCATTCTTATTTCCAGTCTCAACCTAGTAACTGGGTCTGGCTGTACCTCTGTTGAGTAGACTGGGAAATTTGATAAACTTTCTGTTTTCAGGTGTTTACGCTATAAATGCTTATCATTATCTCACAAATATATACTTTGCTTTAGGTTTGCTCCTAAAAAAAAAGTGTAGGTTGGATTAGATGGACCAAGGGATCTCTTATGCTAAACTGAGGGCCTTGGCAATGTGACTTCTACAGTGGAGCTCTATTTCATCTCCTTCGTTGTTCAAAATTGGAAAATATCAGTTGAGAGTTCTTAGCCTGGCATGATGAAGCTGCCAAGACTCTGAAAGCTGGGCCATGGGTACGGCTGAGCAATGGCACAATACAAGAAAAGAATGTACTTGTTGAAAGAAGGGAGCTGAAGGAATTGCATTGTAATTATTTTTGTGAAGCAGCTGGATGAGCTGAATAGTCCTAAATTAATTTTGTTCTGAATACTAAGTTGTCTGAAAGGAGTAGGAGGGACCAGTGGCTTGCAGTCTGTCTTTATTAGCGATGGGTTTTCAGTCCATGGTTGCTGACCCTATTGAAGCCAGTAGCATGTCTTAACTGAAAAATGAAGGTGTCATATGTTAGTGCACTGGTTTTATTTTCGTTTTAAAAAGGAAAGAAGAGACTATACTTAGCAAAAAATAGGCTGTGGTACTTTCCCCCACCACATCCACATTAAAGTTTACTTCTCTCACTGAATGCTTGCTAAAATACTGCTGCTTTAAGATTTCTGACACACATTAAAAATAAAATTTCCTAGTGTAATTCTGGACTGGGAATATAGTTTTACAGACTGAATGAGTTATGTTTTTCAGAAGAGTACCGTCTTCTTAGAGTTGATATTTAATTCTTCCATGAATACTGTTTCCAATTTAATTCTTTCCGTCCCAGATTGAATTATTTTCTCCTTATCCTCCTCTTTCAAGTTAGAGAAGAATGTAATATATACTATAACCTCTGAGTGAAGTTTCTCTCTTGACTTGAGATGTCACCATGTGTTTCTTTCAGTATTTCTATATATTTCAGTATTTGCTCTTTCGAATCGATACTATTGCCTCTCTTCTTTTCTTGCATGCCAATGAAAGATGGTCCATTCTCTGAACATTCATGTTGTTTCTTTACAGAACCAAAGAATATAAATTTCATAGCAAAACAGATACAGTTTTGCTATACAGGACTTAGAATTTGCTTCTTGTGCAAAATGATAATGCTGGTTCAGTACAAAGTGAATCCAAAATGCATGTCCTCTGCGTATTTTTATTTTACAATGTGTTGTCATTGTGCATTTCAGAATTGACAGATGGGACTGTTTACTCTGTCTACTCTTACTGATTTGCACGTGTAGGCTGCAATAATACAAGCTGGATTTACATTCTTGAACTTGCTAGTTGATGCCAGCATCAGCAATGCTATGTTGTTTTTGGTTTTTGGTCTTTGGTTGTTTTTTTTTTTTTCACTACCACTGCATTTATATTGGATGCATAATACATCAACCAAAAGAAGAGTGATTGTGTAACAATTTTGCATTCAAGTAATGCGTAATATTTGAAGCCTGATCCCTTGTATAGACTAAATGTGGATTTTACTTTTTTCACACTTTTTCTTATGTGTCTCCTGTCTTAGGATGGATCAGATCTCAGTGCCAGCCAGCGTGCATATGCTCCAGAACAGTTGCAAAAGCAAGGCAATCTTACTATTGATACTCAGTACTATCTGTCACAACAGATACATCCAGTAGTTGCTAGAATATGTGAGCCCATAGAGGGAATTGATTCTGTTCTTATTGCAACGTGGTTAGGTAAGTATTCTAAATTCAGTTTCTTTAAAGAGTTATAAGAAACAAAGTGAGAAGTTTTAATATATGTTTCTTAACAGAAGTGCTTCCCAAGATCAGTCTTTTTACAAGGAACAATAGCTTGTGTTACACAGTCTACAGAAAGGAGTTTGGATTCTAAGTGTTTTTCCATAACTTTTGCAGAATACCATTTTTCAGAAGGTGCTCATTAATATGAACTTAGTCTTTTAATCCTTGTTCAGAGTTGCAAAAATCCACTGTTCATAAATGACAGTACTCTTACATGTCTTTGAGATTTTCTTAAGTTACTAAAATAGTTCTAGAGTGTGCATCTAGAACTAGCATTTTTCCAGGAAGAAACTCTAGCATCTCTAGCATCTTCCCAGGGAGAAATGAGTCATAGTTACAATGAAAGGATACACGTTTTAAGTAGGGTGTAAGTGAAGACTTTTGTTTGCTAGAACTGACCTAGTGGATAATAGAAACATAAAACCTTACTAACATTCTTTGTTTCTGCGTATGGAACAGGCACGTGGCCCAAAAAGAAGTGCTGTAAAAATGTGACTAATGCTAGTGACCCACAGAATCACCAGTTTTTATTCAAATGAGCAGCTAGGAATTGCTCTTGTTAGAGTTGGAGAGGATGTCAAAGGAATTAGAGATTTTTCTGCCCAACCCTGATTGCCTCTGTCTTCTCCACTCGCTAGCCTTCTTACCTGTAAAGAAGTAGAGGTGTTGAAAAAATGTTAATAATTCTGTCAGGTCTGTTTCCATGAAAATACAATGTGTGTGTAATCCTTTTAGTGTTTCCTCCGTAAAAGTGATTCCCAGCAGAGATGATTGATTTCCTTGATAAAGAAAAATTTTGTGATCTCTACCCAACATCTAGTTCATTATTTTTAAAATTGTTACTCAAGGACACAGAAAAAAATGTTAATCTTGCTAGCTGATGAGCTCTTGACAAGACTGTCCTCTCCCACAAGAAGACTTTTTTAGAGAGTTGCACTGTGCCAGTTTAATAATCTCCTGTTCCAAGCTATGCTCGTGTCTATAGGAAGTTCAGACCTGCAGAAATGATTTTGTTCAGAATTTTTGAACACCCAAAGGAAAGGTTAGTCTTCAGCATTTTGTGTTTAGGTAATGGCCAAGATCCACAATTTGGTCACTTAAAACCAACCAGCCGTGTGTTGCCTATTGGGAATGTTCTCCTGGGACACTGCATCTCTGTAACTTCCTTACTGACAGTGGGTTCTGCTCATGATGAGCTCGCAGTTTGCACTTAAAATGCATGCGAGTACATTCCTGTCTCTTGCTTCTCAAGAAGGGTGACAGCTACAAAAGATCTTAGTCTCCCAAGGCAGTCTGTATAATGTGTATGTTTTTCCATCTTCATTTCCAAGTTGTCCATTAAAAAAAAAAGAAAAAAGGAGGGACAGGAATTTTGCTTTTTCCGAGAGCATGAGCAGCATACCCACATACCCTGGGTGGCTGTGAGGGTGAAGGCGTTCTATGTTGCGATGTGTCCTCAGCAGCTCTGGTGTTTTGAGGAGCTGTCAGCCCTACTTCGCTCATGCAGGCTCACCACACAAATCATTCTGTTTACGTGGCAGGGCCTTGGTATACAACTTTCCCTTGATGTCAGAGTGGACTACGTGGTATGCCCGACTGAAAAGGTCAAGCACTCTTGGTTAGGTTGAAGCGTTTAAAATAGGCGGTAAACTTGTACTTCATTTAGGTAAAAGACAGGCAAGATTTCTGAAGCTGATTTATTTTATTTGGCAAAGATTGTTAAGTCTTGTAGAAGCAGGCTCAAATTCCGAGTTGTTCCTTATTCACCACAGGTTGAATTTTCAGAAAAGACTGGCTCCCTTCAGGCACCTAAGTTAAGTGCCCAGATCTTAAGAACTGTGTGCCACTTGATAGCGTCTACTGTTTGCAAATGCCTGTGCTGCTTTTTGTGCTACAGTACGTTCAAGATGAAAATTTCTTTTATGGTCTATAATAGCATCATGCAGCTGAGAGTTTATTAATAGTCCACAATTGTTAGTCTGAAAACCTGTATGTATCTATTACAATTTTAGGTCTGAAATGCGTTCAGTTTGACCTTGCTGTGCTGTGAAAATTTTGTCTTTTTCTCCAGCTTTGTTTTCATGGGAATGCTTAAATTGAGCTTGGGAGTAAAGTCAGGTCTTTTTCAAAACTTCTGCTTTGCTTAGGTCATTATTTACAGCACTAAATCGAAGTTGTACGTAAGTCGCTGCAAGCTAAACTCATCTTACAGCATTTTTATAACAGTGCTGGAGGGATAGTCAAGTGCTTTTGTTTCAAAGAAATTGAAAATAGCGAGCCTAGCTTTGCTAAAACAAGCAAACATGAAAACTCTGCTGTTCTCTGTTGGTAAGTTAGGCTTTTTCGCTTCGTATTTACATCATGTTACGCATCCAGATTCTTATAATTTTTTTCCTCTCTTGTTGCAAAAAGAGCATATTTTTCTGTTCAGAAGAAGAAAGCTGGTGTTTTAGAGTATATGTAAGTGCCGTACCTGCGGACCAGAACTTGGTTACATTCTCATCGTGTCTTCCTCCGCCTGATCTAATTTTTTGTGTTGTATGTGTCTGTGTAGGGAGAATGGTTGTAGAAAAAAAATATCTCAGATCCGTATCTAACAGAGTCTCTTTATAAGGCAGATATTTAATTGACATATCACTGTGTTAGTCCAAGTAGATAAGACTGAGCTCTGCTTAGGGAAGCTTGATTTATATAAAAATAATGAAAAGTCCTTTGTTCTGACTGTGCTCAAAGCAAGTTATTTTAAGCTGTCTTAGATGCTGAAGAACAAAAGCAAATAACCACACCTAAAAAATGCCGAGAACTTCTTAAATATCACATTTATTCGCTATGGAATCAAGCTGAAAATTGCCTTTTTGTTTTGGACATTGCGGGAGGTCTGCCTAGACTCTGAGAGATGGGAATTTGTTGTTCCTAAAAACAAGAACCTCATGGCCATACTCCTGGATTCACGCTCTTTTTCTTGAAGTTCTCAAGGAAAAGTAGTGACAAGATGAGGATTGTGAGGGTTACTGAAACTAAGTAAAGTGTGCAAGCTCATCAGTAATATCATTCAATAAATCTGATCGTAAATGCTTGCAGACCTCACTTGTATCACCCTGGAGATACTTACTTTTGTTTAAAAGCTGTAGGTATATCGACAGAGCAAGTCTCTTGGTGTGTTTAAAGTAAGGGGGTTTTGTTAATATATCAATACTGCACTTTGCCTCAAAGAAAAATCATATCTTATTTCTGTGTTGTCAAAAGTATCTAAACATTATGGAAGCAGAGTCATTTAACTATGGGATTTTTGTAGCTGTTACTGCACAACATCATCTTTTCTGTGTTATGGAAGTTTCTGACTGCTGTCCTAGGCCGTGTCACGGTCTTTTGAAAGGGACACATGCTGCTGCCTGACGGGTGGATGTGCACGTTGCTGCTCTGCAGATTGCTTGATGTTTCTTAGGAAGGCTATTTGATTTCTGGGAGTCATTACTGGGTCCCGGTGAGGCTTGTCATTGAGAGTGCTTCCCAGTGCTGGTTCCTCCTTCCATGCAGCGACTGCTACTCCTCGTATGGAAACCCACCACCAGCGTGAAGATATTAAGGCTTTTTTTTCTTCTTCTTAGAGAGTCGTTTAATAGGTGCCGTTACTGTAATATTTCATAGCTACCCAGACTGACCATCCTGAACAGAAGTCGTGTGGGTTGTGCTCTCCTTGTGGCAACGCAGGAATTACATCAGCTTCTGCCTTTTTTTATTGATTTTCTCACATGACGCAGTGAAGCAAGAGGGGAACGATGGAAATTAAGATTAAAGTAATGATGATACTCCATGATGATACAGTAATAAATGCCAGAGCTTGTGAATTTTGCTGCTTGTAGACTAGCTGGGCTTTTTTTGAGATGCTCTAGACCTGCATTAGACACCGAGACTCGCTGAAGCGCGTTGCAAGCCCTGGCAGTGTAGGAGGCCTCGCTGGAGACCCCCGGCAGAAGGCACACAGGCTTTGCAGGAGGATCTCTTTGAGGAAAAATAAAAACCCGTTTGTCTCCGAAGGGCGAGGGGGCCTTTCCCGCCCGGGGTTCGATTCACAGAGCGGGCAGGCCCGGCCCGGGTGGAAGCGGCGGCCGCCGCCTGCAGGTGGCAGCACCGGCTGCCGTTTCCCGCCGCTCACAAGATGTCTCACGGGCAGAGGGGCGGGCGGGGAAACTTTCCGTCCTGCCCCGCCGACCTGCGGCCCTAACACAAAATCCAGGGAAACCCCCCCGCATCCACCCCGGGGCTTTGTTCAGCGGAGACACCGCCGGCTTCCTGCCCAGCGGCTGCGGTCCCGGGGCGCTCCGGGCTGCGCTGCGGGTCCCCGGGCAGAAACGGGAAGGGGGGTGTGCCTGGAAAGACGGGGAAAAAACCCACCGCAGAAGTTGTTATTTTTAATATACTGCTATTAGTACAATTATAAATTTGACTTTTTTTTTTTATTTTTTTTTTTATTCTTGAGTGACCTCTTTTGCTTGCTTCTTCATAAACGATTTAGTCATTCTATTAAATAATTCAGGAACGATTCCTGGAAGTTAAGATTATTTACTTCAGATTTTTTACTTAAAATAATTCGAAATTATTTACTTTCGTCACGCTAAGTTCATTGGCATATTTTTAACGTTACCTTGCATGCAACCTTGCAATTTCAGTGAGGTTGGAAAGTTTACCTGTGGTACAGGTAATTTAACAGCCCTGGAGATTTTTGTGTCAGAATAAGTAAAAGTCCTTTTGATTTTTCTTAATGTCATGGAAAAAAAACACAAGAAGTTCAAAGAAGCTCACTGATTAGTCTCATCCTATTCATTTAAAAATTACCAAAACCAGATATTCACCCCCTGCCCCCCCATCAGATAGTGCTTTTGTTTACCAAGCGGAATAATACAACCAGTGTGACCTGGTCCAGGAGGATACCAGGCAGTGTGCTGAAATGGATTAATTGAACCAACTAACTATTGCTGAAAGGAGATAATAGATAAAATAGGTCCCAGTTCCACAAGATAATTAAGGTAGGCAAGTTCTTTAAAAGCCTGATTTGTAGACGCTTTGATTTCACTGGGGCTGTTTGTACACCAAAAGTTAGATGTACACTTGAATCATCACAATATTTTTCCTGCTGTTTTCTCCAGCCAAAACAGCTAAGAAAATTCAGAGATAGGTGTGATTTAAATTCTTCTGATTAATAACTTTTTTTTTTTCATGTTAAATTATTACCAAATGTCCAGGTGCTTATTTGCTGAATATTGGAATACTGCAGTTGTCTGAAGAAGAGAATTTATTTCCTTTTATCTTTTATTTAATTAACTACTCTGCTCTATATTTGCCTTTCGAGAAACAAACACAGGTAGATTTCTAGCTGAACTTTAATGGCATCTGTATTGGAAAGTTGCAACGATGTTTTTTTATTCCACTTCTGAACTTGGAGTAAACTGTGAATTTTTGTTTCTATTCACCATTACCATCTTAAATCCAACCTACTGCATGCCAAGTAGATTTTTTTTTCAAAATCCTAACAGTAAACACAAGTCCCCTTTTGAAACCTTTTATTTACTACCTGTGTGTCATAGAACATATTATTTGTTTTGTAAAACAGCAAGTGTATTACCAGCCCTTTAAAAAACAAACAAACAGCAACAACAAACAAAAAACCCCAAACAAACATAAATATAAACAACCAAACCACAAATCCACCACAGTCTTTTTTGGGGGGTACCATATGTATTAAAGTGTAAAATAAGCTATTAGCAGTGTTCTTTGCTTTGTTTACTCTTCCTTTTAATGAATAGTAGAGGACTGTATTAAAAGTTTGAGAACTTCTTGGAGGTGAATTGCTACCGTTATTCATTGACATTTGTTTATTTGATAAAATTAAAATTGGGAAGATTTATTATATTTTAGCAAAATCTCTATTCTAACAAGAACCAAATAAACTGATTTGGCATTGGAATTTTTCCTTGTACCTGAATTTATTTTATGATTGCAAAAGAGAAATTCAGAATAGCAATAGTAAAGTCACACATATCAAATCTATGTAAAGACAATCTGTATCTGCCTGTACAATACAACTGTTTATATGTGGAATAATATTTGTCTAGTTTAACTGAATGTTGTTCCCAAACATTTTCTTTAGGACTCTCAGTACTGTATAGTAAGGTTAAGAACTGTAAAAAACCTAGCTTCACTTTCTATTTGTAATCTTTCTTGCTCTTTCTATAGTAATAATTACATTTGTTATTGAAATTTACACAAGATATGGGATAATATATGGTAATCTGTTAGTTGGCCTAATTAGTCCCCATTAAAAGTACTTTTACGTGCTTCTCTTCATTCTTTTTTTTTTTTTTTTTTAATAGTAAGTAAGCCATAGTTTTCAGAACACTTTTTTTCTGTATGGTCATACGATTAACTTTTTTTTTCCTAGCATGTGCTATTTGCTAGAGTTTACCAAAAAACCCTGTAAATGGGATACATGGGCTTTTAAAAGGTTGCACATGACAAAGGATGACAAAACCCGTGGATTTTTATTAAGTTTACTTTGGCAGTCTTATTCCTAGGGCAGTGAACTTCGTGCTTGCTTGCTTATTTACTTATTTGTGGTTGAATCAGTATTTTGAGGATCTCTTTTGTGTATTCATTTGTTTAAAAATCTCGAGTTCTGGCAATCAAAAATAAAGCATTTTGTCTCCAGCGCCGCCGTTTTAAATGCTGCTGCTGAATTTTAACCACTGCATTAGATTGCAACCTCCATGCTGTTAACCACTGAGCCAAAATGAAATCGACCACTGCATTGAAATCAGAGTTGGCAGTTGTATGCGGACTTGAAGGAGTTGGTAATAGCAGTGCACCCGCGTTTCTTTAATGGGGTTTTTATTCTCTGTTTTCAGTTTTAATGGTGCCATTTTGATTTAAAGACCACTTCTTAATAACGATGCACATTTTTATTGAAATATTTTCAATGTAACCTAAGAAGAAAATAACAATAAAGCCATCCGTTAGGAGTGGTTTCCTCAGAAACAAAATGTTCTGTCGCGTACTCCTATGATAATGCAGCGTGCTTGTTTTATTTATAAAGCAATCTTGTGTAAGAAGATAAGTAAGAAGATTTCTTCATGTTTTGTGAACCTTTATTCATGGTTAGAAATGGTAAAATGTGTTTATGTTTTATAGAAGAGGTCTTGCTGAGGAGAGATTTTCAGCTTTTGAATTTACATTTTGTAACTTTCTTTTGAATCTGCTTCACCAAGCATATGAAAAATGAGCCTACTTGCATGGTTGACCTCTTAGTCTTTTGAAATTCTTGTTTCTTATTAATAGGACTGGATCCCTCCCAATTCAGAGTCCATCACCATTACCATAAAGATGAGGAGAGCGATGCCTTGCTTGGTGGCCCAGCTCAGCTCACTGATGAGGAGAAATACAGGGATTGTGAAAGATTCAAGTTTTGCTGCCCGAAATGTGGAACAGAAAATATTTATGACAATGTCTTTGATGGTTCGGTTAGTTTTTTGGGGTTTTTTGGTTTTTGTTTGGTTTTTGTATTTTTTTTTTCCGTTTCATTTCTGTTCATTGGTGAGGGAGAAAAATACTTGTAGAGAGAACGGCTATTCAAATGGGATTTGTATGATGTAGGAGAAGATACCATATCGTTTCAGTCTTGCTATTTATAGCTTGGGAACCAAAATTTGCTGATAAAACAGTACTGAAATATTTTTCCCGTTTTTTGCATTTCAGCTGTGTCGTCTAGCAGAACATGTGAGATTATCTGGCTTCATTAATCTGTTTGCCCACAGCCGTGAATGATTGTTGCTGTAACTTTTAAAAAAATCCTTATCTTAACACCTTAGTAACTTCCAGTTCTCTATTTAATGAAACTTTCATATGGCAATGGCATTTTCTTATCCTAAATCATATTAATTGGAACAAAGTGTTTTTGAAACTTGTGTCTATCTTGCTGCATCCCACTTCCCTTCTTGACAGTAAGGTTTTTCTGTGTTATCTTTCCTTCTGTCTTTGCGTATTGAACATAAATAGTCATGGGGGTACATTCTCGTTGAGAAGTTCTGCCAAAAAATGTATCTCTGACCTTGGATCACAACTTGAAATAGAGCCAAGTATTTAACTCTACAGCGATGTTATGCACGTATTAGTCATTGGCAAATTAGCAAGCTTCAAAGTAGTTGAAAACCTTGAAACTGAAAGCAAATAAATCTTTTATCTAAATTAAAAGTAATTATTTTAAGTTAATTTGGACAAACAGCAGATGTTTTGCATTTTTTTAAATCAAAATAAAGCAGTCTTTGGAAGCAACTAAGAGGAAAAGACACACAAATCGAGTGATACTTTGTGAATCCTTGACTTTTGTTCATTACAGCTGTAAATAAGATAGTTAATTGCATGTAGGCTTGACAACTTGCAGATGGCCTAACAAAAGAAACTCCTAAACCAAACCAAGAACCCCCTCTCTCTTCCACCTGTAATTATTTAGTGTTAAGAGTGGGGGTTCAGCTAAGATGGCTCACAAAAGCTAAGTCTTGCCTGGAAGGAAAGTTTTCTAAAAGTTGTATAACTGTGCAACCTACCAGGTTGTTCTTATTTTAATGAAAATAACAGCAACTTATTTTCAGCTGTTCATGCAGCACTTCCAGGTTCTGAAATTTTATTGTCAGGTGTTCAGAAGGTTTTGAAAGTCAGGGGAATGAGATGGTATAAAACGGTAAGAGCTATTTTTGCACTTGGAGAAGATAAAGGATAAACATGTAATTCTTGTTTAGTGAAGTCTGTCTCTACAGCCCTGTTGGTAATTTCATAATTGGGATCTATAAGGTTGTTTTCAATGTTCTGATAAGGGGGTTTGGGCAGAACCTTGGTGTCCCTGATAAAACAACAAACCTGTGTTGTTTGGAGGGAAATGGGGAAGTGTGATTGAGTTTTTTTACTCAACATCATTTTTTGAATGAGTAACTTTGTAGCAGATGAAAAAGCATGTTCTCCAAAAAAACCCTCTCATTAAGAAGAAAATGGGAAAACTGTAGGTCAGAGAAATCTATTATGGCTGTGGCAAACTGTAAGGGGAAGGAAGAAGGCCTGTATATTAGGGGCCCCTTATGACTATTGTTTAAAAAATATGTATTATGTCTAAACTCGTATGATAACTTCTGCTTCTATCATCTGTTGTCATGATGCATGCTGGTTGTACACTTCCATTTTCAGGGACGGTTTCTTGAACCCAGCTTGCAAAGATGCAGTAAGACTGAATGTGAAGAGTCTCCTTTTAACCACGTGGTTCAAATGAACAACAAATTACTGTTGGATATTAGACGCTTCATCAGAAAATACTATAATGTAAGTATTCAGAAAATACTCTGCCATATGAAGTGAATTTCCTAAGTAGTGCTAATTTTAACGTCATGTTACTTTTGTTTTGTATAGTCCAAAGTAATAGCGTGCAACATCAAAACCCAACTTTATGAAAATAAAACAATCCATTAGTGATTTACAATACTAATTTAGAATGTTTGTTTTCTCAATTCAAACTCAAGTCAAGATAGTCAGATTCATTTAAATTTTTTGTAACTGTATCAGCATTATTACAGATGTAGTAGCTCTGTTTTCCAGATTTTTAGATGAAAAAGAGCAGAGCCTTGATTATTGTGATTCTTTTGAGAAAATCTATGAAGCCTATTAAATATGCAGATATCAGTTTCTCATGTAATTGAAATCTGATTCTCTTTTTCCAATCGAAATTCATGTATAGTGTGTTACATTGTGAAAAGGAAAAATGAATGTGCCTCTGCGAAAGTTCTCTGAAGGACAATAGGATGGGAAATACTATGAAACTTTCTTCATAAAGATTGAGAGGGGGAGAAAAGAGTAGAAAGATGGGTAGTTAGTTAATTTGATATAATTATTTTCTTTGAGGAGACAGTGCAAGACATCCGAAATGCCAGCAGTCATGGTTGGCTTAGTATGGTGTTGTGGAAAAAAGAAAAAAGTGTAATATTTGAAATTCCCATCTTTGCACTTTGCACAAAGTGGTGACTGGTTAGGAAAAACAACATCATGATTTTTCAATTATATTGATATGTTTTGCATCTCTTATATGCTGGAAGCATCACATTTTGTGAAGTGTCAGGTAGCCATTGGTCCAGTTTTCATAGATCTTCTAATCCTATTGCCTACCTGCATTTTTTTGTTGTTCATTGTTGCCTGTTTTCACAGCTCTCAGGGCAGACATCAGTTTTGAAGGTGCTCATAACCTTTGGGTGCTCATAAGGTTTGATGCACTCAAAAACGTAAATTGTTTTTGAAAATTTGGACTGTAAATAAATTAGTGGTGTGTTCTCTTAAGTATTAAAAAATACTTTTGCAGACAGCAGCTATAATGCTAAGAATTATCATTGTAGTTTAATACTAAGTGTGCTTTTTGTGTTGTCTTTCTTCGGTGTTAGTTCTTACTGAAATTGCAGGTGTTTTCTAAGCTCTTTTTTTGGAAATGTGATAATTTCTGAAAATATAAATACTTCTTTTGAAGGTCTTTGCATCAAAAGGAGCACAAAACTTTCTTTGAGTATTTAAATTCAGGCAGTATTTCACAAGGTAGGATAGATTGGTCCTTTCCGTTGAAGTCTAAGGTGGATGACTTGGACAGGTGAAGTTAACAAAATGCAAGATCTCGCATTACTTTATTTCAAAGTCCAACTGGCTGCAAAATTATTGTTCAGTTGATACTACTGTACATATTGTATTATACAATGTGTTATGAAATAATATGTCAGAGTAGTATGTTTACACAGATTGGGTCTGTATAAAAGTTACTTCTGATTAACTTTATATATTTAATGTATGTACATTATGATAGTACACAGTGCCACATGCTAAGTAATTTCTAGCATACAAACCACTAGAAAACATGTGCATAAGATGTGCAATAGTAAACTCCATGAATGAAGGAAGATACATTTAAGGGCAGGAATAAAATAAAAATTCTTATTACTAATAAGAACAAAAAGTGGTGTAATATTTTACTCTGTTCTCCTTTTAAGACCAAGCTGTGAACCAAACTGTGAAATGTCTCAATGTTGAACATTACAATTAGCTTACATTGTATTAAAATCTATTAAGTATCTTATTACATGGTCTGTAAGATGATGAAGTGTCCTTCAAAAGGAATTCATTTGTCCTTGTAAGTAAAAGCTTTATAAACTCAGTTATATTTTTAGTACTGAGAATTTACTTTTAACCTAGTTAGCTATAATAATAAGGTTTAAATCTACTTTTTGACTGTGGAATACATTGAGACTCTGGAAATGCAAGTTTACTTTATTCTAAAACTAATTTCCAAATTGCACAATAATTTTCCTTTTGTAAAAGGGCTTTCCATGGAGTTGGGCAAGTAAACTTTTTGTCCTGTTAGCTCTTAGAAAGTCAGATGCTGTGAGTTTTAGTTTATTCCTTTCATCAAGTGCTTGTAGTGACCATATAACAGCTGGAGTTGAAATGCATCAAATGGGTGCTTGCACTAATATGTATAATCCTATAAGCTATAAAGACAACCCAGAAGTAGTATGGCAAAGAACTGTCTGAGCAAAACATTCAAGGAAACTTTGAGATGCTTATTTAATGGTCTCCTATTGTAGTGGTAGCATCTGAAAGGCACAGAAATATCAGTTTTAAATAGACGTATATATAATGTATATTTTTAGTAGGTTTTACTGTTGTTTGTGTGTTGGTCAAGTGGTACATAATACAAAACATAAAATGTGAAAATGAATATTTTAACCTTTAAAATAATGAGCTACGTTTTATGAAGACAGCTCTATTAAGAGACTTCTGGCCTGATACACAGCTCACTGAAATGAATAAGCTTACTTTTTTCAGTGAGCTTTGAATCAGGTTTTTTTTTGAAGTGTTTAAGAACATTGCATGTTGTTTCCTTTAGTCTATTGAAATGCTTTTACATGGGGTTGTGTAAATTTAGGGGTTGGGTGAGCACCATCAGATTTAAAAGTGCAAAATCTGCTTGCCCTTTTTGGCACATAAAACTGAGAAATTAATAAATAAAATGATGATATATTCTTTCCTTTAAAATAATGCAAATGTAAGTGCGTAAATATAATTTTGTAAGCCTTCTGTAAACCCATTGTTTTTGTACAGTACTCGCCTTAATATAAAATTTTCTGTTTCTGCAGTCATTTTTTCCATTAAGCATGGAAATGTTTTATATATCTTCCAAAACATATCCACCATTGCTCCAGTATTTATGAGTTTCTTAATGATATTAACAATATCAATTCTGATAGTCTTACTCCTAACTGTAAATATATTTTTTAAAATGACATGCAAAGATTTTATTTCTTTTCAGAAGTGCATTATTCTGTGAGAGGTTGATCCTGTTGTGTGGTTTTTTTTTTTTTTAATTCTGCTTCAGAAGAGCAAATAGATGAAAAGAGAGAGAAACGCTAGCTAATCTAAATTGGGAAATGAAGAGGGCTTTTTTAAGCATGAAAATTTCATCATCTTGTCAGCTGGCAGAATGCCTGCTGTGTGGATTCACAAAGGCTAAGAATTACACTTTCATGAAATTTTCCTCACTAACTGCCCTGGTTAATTTGAAAGATAACCCACTGTTCTAATTCATTCCTCAATTGGGCGGTGCAGGTTTTATCTTTGATCTGACAAAGCATTTGTGTTAATCGTTTTGGCCCTCTACTAGACACTCTTGGGATTGTGCTTTTACAATAAATGTGTCTGTGATAGCTCTTTAGTCTATTATACTTACAATAGATCCATAGAACTGGTAATTAATTCTGTACTGCTTTGGAAATGGGGAAGAATAGGTGTAGCTCTGTCAAGTGCTGCTGGGAAGTTTGTTTAGCTAGTTCATTTTTGAAGTGTTACCCTCAGCCATCAGTGAAACATCCATGCTGGGGAATGGGTGAAAGCTGAAATGTGCAAGTATAAATGGAAAAACTGACCAACTGTTGTGCATAAGGCGGGGTGTAATTTCATTTATAGTAAGTGGATCTAATCGTTATGATGGAAGACGTTTGTGTTTCCCACTATAATAGTGAAATGCTCATTTTTGAGCACTTGGTAAATAAATGCCAACTCTTAGGTCCCTTTTTTAAAATCCTGGTTAAAAGCAGTATTCAAATCCATAAATTAAAGCTTATTCAGTATCAGCTGTTCAGATGTTAGTTTTGTGAACTAAAAAGAACTCAATAAAAAACCACAGCATACTGTATATGCCATTTGAGCAGTAGTAAAATTCATACTGAATTGGTTGGACTGGGAAACTGTTGTCTCCGAAGCAGCAGATTTTGGAATCTTGTTTTTCAATAGATACCTGTGGTATTATTAGTCATATGTTTATAGACTAAAATCTGGTTTTATATAGATGCTCTTTATATGCTGTCTAGTTAATAGTGTATGGTATCTTTAGATATTTTTATGTTTTTCAAAATGCATAAAATGATGCAAACCTTAAATGGGTTTTTGAAAATATTGAAAAAATCTTGCTCCAACCTGTATTGCACTGTTTTTGTTTAGTGGTCTCTTTCTAGTGGAGCACTCTAACTCGCAGACAGAAGTGAGTTTGAAGGCTATTGAACAGCACTAAATAACCTCATACTGTTCAGCTGCAAAAATTCAGTGTTCAATAGCCCTCAAAATTTCTCATTTCTTACCTGTGGTGGGGTGGTCTACTGCTTGCACACTAGGTCGCAGTATAAAAGCATATTGGTACACTTTTCAAGATCTTTGCATTATTATTTTATATATATATATATATATATGTATTGCTGTTCTGACTATTGTATATGTCTTCTTGGGTTTTGCAGTAGTATTTCGCGCACTTAAAAAGGTAAAAGATTTATAAACAAGATAATATTATGAGGCAATAGCATTCACACAGATTTGGGGATTGCACGGCATATTCACTTAAGAGAACAAAGATGACAGGGCTCGTTGTGAACCTGGAATCTCCCACACTGCAATCAAGTGTATTGCCAACAACCCACAGGTGTACACCACATGAACAGGTGAAAATATGATTGTAGATGATGGTGATGACTTTTGTAATTGTGTCCTCGCAACAGTCATGTCTTGAAAGCTTTTTGTGTTTGGTGGGCAAGTAGGGGTAAGAAGTTTCTTTGGAAGGAGAGAAAGGTGCTTAGTAGTGGCAATAGTACAATATTTTATTTATCATTGAGCTAGTAGTACTAGAACTATATGGGCATGTGATGAGGAGTAGGTGGGGCCAGAAAACAGAAAGAATCGTGATACCGGCTGATGTGGTGGGCACAATCAGATAGCTGGAATCTGCTGTCCAATTAACTCCAGTGATTATTTTGAGTTCTTCCTGTTTGTGTGGAAATGAGTTTCTGAGTCTTTTCCAAGTTTGAACTTGTTTCACTGTAATTTTGGTTTATACATACAGAAACTGAGACCTTGATTTTTAGTACTGAAAGCTTCCAAGTCAAGGCAGAATGGAAAGCGATCGGAGTGAATTCCATTCACGGTTTTCTGGAGACCTGAGAGAGGGAAGGGAGGCTGCCACTGGATTATCAAGAGTTTTTTCCTCCCCTCCACAGTAGCATTTTCTGATTCTTTCCTTGATTGGGGTTGACAAATGAGTTGTATTTGAAATCAAGTTTTGGTTGACCAGGAGGAAATTAGAAATATCTTGATTATTGAACAGAGCAGTCAGTATTCTGCTATCTGAAGGCATTATACATCTGTCTTTGCTGATTTAATTTATGTTTATCGCCTAATAAAAGATAACCCTTTGGTCACCATGTGTGCTGCATTTTGGGGATGAGAAAGCAGTTGTCACAGCATTCATAGCATCTCTTAACTGGAATTGATTCACTATTACTGCAACTTCTCCATGATCTGCCCTGTAAAGGAATTGTTTGTTTTAGGCTTACAGCATCAATATAATTTTTAGTGAAGTGTTTCAAAGTAATGATCAATACGCCTTTACAAAGGGTTTCACTCTCTTCATTGGATTTTACTAGCCATGACGGACATGTGTCCGTCTTACTGATGGCTGAGTATGACTCCTTGTGCTCCGAATTGTAGCTGCGAAGAATGAGTGAGCATCAGCAAAGGAGCGGTATCTGTTTACTGGTGATTCTTCCTAGTGGTTAGTCCACAGTCTGGTAGTTTCCCAGAGAAGACTTAATGACACTAGATATCTCTCAACTCCTTGTAGAAAAGGCTCCCCAGGCTGGCCACCACATGGAACATGTGCTAAGAAATGGGAATTGCTTCAGTAGAGTAAAACTAACTTTGTAATTTCCTCTGTAGGCAGAATACAGGAATGTAAGGGCTTGTTATCACAATAATTTGTCTGCTTAGGCTTATAAATGGCAGTATTGTGAAGATCATGTTACAGGAAGCATGCCCAGAGGTAAATATGGTCATGGTTATGATTGCCACCAAGTGTGTAATGTTTACCTAGGTGATTGAATCACTCATCTAATAACAAGATGTTGCTGTCTTCAGAGGATTACAGAAAGCACTGGCTTTGAAGGTACTCTGCTGGAACTGATCTGTTGCCCCAGTCGAAGCGATGATGAATTTTGGCAACACTTAGAGAGCATGTTTGTGCTGCAGGATAGAGATATGGTTGCAGCTCAGTGTATCTGATCTGGCTTTAAACTGACTACACACTACGTGGTTTTGGTGTGTCAGTAGCAGTATTTGTTATGAGTTTCTGTAGCCAAGAATTTAAAATCTTGGGCAAATCTGTGCAGCCTATGGAGAGGTCTGCCACAACTGCATTATTAATAGTGCCTGAGCAAGCTACTTTGAGAGTAAATGTGCCCTCCTTTGGACATCTGAGACTGACAGAAGTGCTGTGGATGTTGTATAGCTTTGTAGGATTTGCTTCTTCTGAGACTATTTTAATAATGAATCATGAATCACAAGAGGATTTATGACAAATCACTGGTCTTGAAAGGATCAGCGGTTGTCTGTCTTCTTTTTACAATGGTTTTAGAGAGCCATTTTAAATCTGTTTAGATTTTTGTTATGTTCAATTTAAATTTTTTATGGAAAAGGATCTCACTAGTCTCTAATTAAAGACATTACAAGAAGCAGAAGTCCAGGTAAACTAATTAAGGCTTAAAGAAAGTTTTAAAAGTTCTCAAGGAATTTTGATACAGTTAATGCCTTATACTATTATATCTTGGAACAACAAATTATTGAAATACCAAACCAGATTAAGTCTGTTGTATTCTACAGAAACTTTTAATAGAGAGCGCATTATAGCCAGCTTGCTTGGGGATGACAGAAGTTGACAAGGTCTGTTGGCCTTGAATTCATGATGCTGGTTGGTGTGTGTGTAACTGGCAGTGCTCACAGCACTCAAGCACCTTGTGTCCCTCGGCAGAACTGAGGTTAAAATCTGAAGCTGAAGAGACCACATTTGCACTGGACATGGTTACTTTCACAAGGATAAGTTTGTTTGACATTCATGACCTAAAGACTATGTGGTTATCAGAAATGTTTTCTTAGAAGTCACTAACAATACAGAAATCCGTGGTCCAGTGCTGACTTTAGGAAATGAACATTACTTGCATTAAGAATTTAAAAAAAAAAACTGAAGTGGATCCATCTGTGGTAATTCAAAGTTGAATGGACATATTAAAGACCAAAGTATGGAAAGTTTTATAATAATTGTAAGAAATCTGAATTACCTATCCTGAAATTTCATAGTCTTTATTATGAACCTGCTTTCAGTTCTAAAAGAAAGCTTGAAATAAATTTTGTAGTACTTGGGAAACTAAAATATTTTTTTAGTGAGGTGACAGCACATACACGGAAAACTTCATCTCTGTTTTCCTCAGAATGCTTTTCCTTGGCATAGTGGGAATGCTTCTTGCATGTTTTTATTTTTTTCCTACCCTTAGATGTTAATAGAATTATTTTAATTTTCCGGTTTAAAGCAACTAAAATGATCAAAAAAATATTTCCAGTAGTGTTTATTCACTGCTATATTTTTTGGTAAGCTATTCTTAGAAAAATTAAATAAGGTGTTCCAGAACAGAAGTGCTTCCAATGTTCAACATTTCATCATATAGAAACTTTGTAGTTAGAAGGTTATTTCAAAAACATTCAACTTAATTTAAACAGCTGTGTGGTTCTTGATGTTATTTAGTATTTGGTGCAGCAAGAGAAAATGGATGAATGCATTCAAGGATTGAATGGATCAAATGGGTAGTTCAGACCTTTCAGATTGGTTCCTGGAAGTAAGTCAATGAGCAATGAGTCTGGGCAGCACTATTTGGCTGAGCTCCTCTGCCTTTCTGTCTTCATTCATGTGCTTAGGGGTGGGGAAGGCAACCCCCTAGCTGAATGACACTTCTAGGGAATTACAAGTTTTTCTTTTACAGTAGCCAAGAGAAGTCTAAGCAGTACCAGAGAAAATGCAAGAAATTTTCTATAAGATTTCCTATATCCTAGGAAACACCAGGGCCAATTCTAGCAGCCTGGGCTGTGTTAGAGTTGACATTCATTGCTCTGCTTAACTCACGAAACTTGTACTTCTACAGGTTTAAGTTTTAAGAGCAACAGCTTTAAGAGCCAGTGAAGTTTTGGATTAAAAAGAGATGTTACTTCATTTTAAGTGAGAATGTTCACATCTGCAGGAAGAAATGGCAGAATAGCATTACATTAGGCATGGCTCCATAAAAGGGGTTTGCATTTGCTTCACTGTGTCCTGTTCAGAAGTCAAGGTCTTATAAGTGCAACACAATCTCTGTCCTCTACAGAGTGCCAGTATTTCCTTCAGTGTATATATGGAAGTGGATTTTTTTTTTTAATCCCCAGGCATTAGGAAAACAACTGCTTATATGCCTGCTTTAGTAGACAGTATGAGTGCAGAGCCTTGTTCCAGTGTGTTGTCAGATAGTAAAACTGTGCTCCAAAACAGATGTTGGCCCATATGTAGCATCCTATGTGTAGGTCTCTGTAAAAAGTCCACGAAACTTATGAATCAGGTTGTCTGGATTTGTCTTCAGATTGTATTTCATGATATGGTATCTACTGATGGACTTTGCTCCTGCGTTTTACTGAACATTAGTTACTCTATTACTTTTATTCCTGTGAACATTTTTTTTATATTGTCTGTGGTTTTTCTTTGTAAATTGAGCCTGGTGAGTTGATAACTGCTTGTGCTTTAGTCCCACATATTCTGTGATGGTACACTTTTTGAAGGCCTTTTTAATTCTGAAGATGAAGCTCTCCTCCCTATTTCCATGCCATGCTGAAGATTGTTGTCTCTTCAGTCTGCCCACAGCAGCAACATCCTAAAATGAGGGAGTTAGAAGGGGGAAGCTGTGTACTCCTGCTAAAACTGTGACAGCAAGTAAATGACAGCCTCTATCACTTTCTTTTATCTGAAGAGTTTCACTATCCAGGTATGTTCAGCCTAGTAGATTGTGTTGGGCTTTGAATCCACAAATGTACAAGAGAGAAACATTTCTGATATTCCAAAGGTATACTAAGGTTCTACATTAAAATTAAGGCTCTGCAGAATTTGACAAGTAGATGCTTTCCTTTCCTTCTGAATGAAGTCACTATCTTTGTAAGTGACATCTGCAAGAGAGGCATCAAAATCCATGACTATCAGTAAAGATCTCTAGATAGAAGTGTTTATGCAGTGACTGAAGTCTTTCCATCTAAAAATAAAAATCTCAGTTTCAATGTTTTCCATCTTTATCTTCAACCTCCTATGGAACAGTATAAACAAAATGCTTCTTTTTATCTTATCTTTTTCCTTCCTGTATTGGTGGCTACAGTTCAGGTGTGGAAAACAAGGAAGTGTGAACTCCCAAATGAATTTCTTTAATTAATACAGACCTCGACAAGAAGATCATCCCAGGGATTTATTTAACTGACATTTTTCTTGTGTTCTTTATTGCTTGTCACACCATCTTTGAAGATTATAGGTATGCACGTGTAGGAGAGCATTTTTGTAATAATATGCTTTCCTTTCCTAATGAAAATACGGTTCATGTAGCAATGTTCTTCCTTTTACTATCATTTGATGGAAGTTTCTGTATTAATGCCTTCAGTTTGGATTATGTATATTTTAAATGTTTTTTTTAAGATGTTTGCATTAGCAACACTTAATTTCTGCACTCTGCTGCACAAGTAAGGTGTTTAGCATTGTGCATATTTTACAGTCGGTATGTCTTAATTATTGTTTAAATTTCGAGAATTTACTGGATTTGGAAGAATTATCTGCAAGGACGAAATAGGAGGTGGAGTCAAGTGGAAGTGTATCCTCATCAACTCTGCAGTCAGCCCCCATTCCTTTGAGTGCGAGGCAACCCAGCTGTGAGGATTGCTGGCCACACTCTCATCAGAGAGAGAAAGGGGGGGGTAGGGGGTAGAGAGAGAAAATTAGCAAGACAAAATTCCTCTCTATCAATCCTGTCTTTACACAAATTCAGACTTCTGAGTTCCCATACGTGAGAGTGTAACTTAATTTCCAAATTACATGATGAAAGCACATCTGTCCCAAAATTAATACCTCTTGAGAATATCATAATTGTATATACTGAAAATAATTAGTATCTGTAATTTGCAAGTCATAAATGTCTAATTTTTAGCGAAGTTGTTTGTTTCCATTTAAGATAAATTCTCAATTTAATATCCAAAGCAACATTTGACTACACTACAAAGGGGCCAGAATTGTTTAAAAACAGAGAACCCTCTCATCCCCCAAAATACAAAGATGCAAAATGGCATATGCTGAATTCTGTTGCAGAATATAGCATTAGATTTCTGCAAGAACTTTGTAATTACTGTAATAATTTTTATTGGATAATACATATTTTTTCCTCAAACTGAGGCAATTCATGCTAGATGATCTTGCAATAGAACTAACAGATACCAAGCTACCCATTGACCGCCTATCAAGCACAAAGATTGAATGTAGAATTTGAATTTGGTAGAATTTCTCTTTTGATGTATATGTGCAGGTATATAGATGTGTGTATGAACAATAACATTAGGATTAGTACAGCTATTTAGAAACATTGGATTGTTTTTCAGTAGTTCATGAAATGTTAGTGATGCTTTTTCACATTATTCTTTAGTATTTGCATCTGGTTTTTTAGGTTAGTTTGAAGGAAACAATTAATCAAATTTCCCCTCCCTCCTGCTGCTTTATGCCCCTCTTTTTCTTTCTGTGATAAGGGATCAGTGTTTACACTGTCTTGTTCCTTAAATGGGGCATCTTTTGAGTATCTCCTTGTTAGGGTTTTGGTTTTTACCCCAATTAGTGAAATAGCAATAACAGACTAAATGGAATTGTGATATGGTCATTGAGAGAGTTTCCTCGCTGATTAATCACAAGGCAGTTTTAGGATCGAACATCCCTGCTCCCTCCCCAACCCTTCAGTGACACCGAAATACCTTGTAGGGACTTAAATGAAAATTCTGTTTGATCTGACTTGTCTTTGGAGACTTCCCCAACAAGTGTGAATCAGGCATCTTTAGGCCTCAGAATTAACAAAATAGGCCTGTATTATCGGCCAAGATATGGTCAGGAATTCCTCCAAAGTTTTATTTTCCATGTTTTCTGCCCAGTCCATTTGTGAAGGGTGTCCTGAGACCAATGACAAGATGCCATTCAGAAATCAGGTGTCATTTGGAAAAAAGCTTGAGTAGCAAATACCTATTTGAAGATCATCTGAGATTGTAGTGAAAGTAAGGAAAATTATCAAAGAGTGATTACAAGCTTTCATAATGAAAAGTTTCTATATAAATTAAACCAGTGCCTTTCTAGCCACAGATCTGTGCATTAGAAGCCAGCATCATAACCAAGGCTTAGTCTCATACTGATGGGGTCAGTGTGATTACGGGCCAGTTCTTTTTCCAGATAAACGGCATCTAGGCAGATCTTTTGCCCTTCCCTTCTCTCTGCTCTCATCTTAATTGCAAGTGACTCTTAACTAAGAGTTTTTCCACTTTATCCTCTAGTGGTGAGCCACTAAACTGTCTGGAATGGATCAGGCATGATGTCATACAAGCAGGCTGTTGAAAACTGTGTTTCAAAAGGAAGGGCCTTCAGAGTCAGAAACAGAGGCAGCATGATATCCTTAAATAGGTTTGTGAAAGAAAATGCAAGATGTACCTCTCTCACTATGTGGTAGTTTCTTCAGATAATTTCTTCTAGCAGATTCCATTAGTAGTTTTTAGGGTATTCCAACTATGTCTGAATAGCAATATTAACAACGGAATTTTGCTTTTTATGTCTCTTAAGTGTTTTTCAACTCTGATGGCACCTTTCATTTTTGGAACTGATGTGTTAGAGCATTGTCCTGCTCATGGAAAGTGATGGAGTAGATGTTTGGAAAACATCATTCCTTTCCTAGTGGTTAGAAGTGTTATATACTTTAAAATGTGCCCCCTGGTTTGCCCCTCACGTGAGGACTATCTCCTGAAAACTGGGGAATGAATAATCTGCCAGTCTACAAAGCACTGCAAGAATCTAGTCTTGATGCTGGAAGCATTAAGTCTAAATATCCATCCATCTTTACACAGATCCCGTAACTTTTTACATTTACAAAATCTAGGTGACAGCAGATGAGATAATTTCAGTTGCTGGTATTAATCTTCAATGATCTCCACCAGTGGTCTGAATGAAAATAGATACTGCCTGGAGTTATCCATACCCTTAAGTAATGATTATTTAATATAACGTCCTTCCTCCTCAGAGAAAATAGTCTTTGCTGTTAGCTTCCACTCACATTTCTGAAATGGAAGCAAAACTGGCCCTGCCTGTGTGTTTCCTCCTTCGACATGCAAAGAGGTTGGCATTCAGTACTGATGGCACAGAGAAACTTTCTGGGCAGCAAAACATTGATACTGAAATCATGGCACAGTAGAGATTTATTTTTTCCTGGTACTGAGGCTTTTAAGCTTCTGTTAGGGTTGTTCTTGTGAAAAGAGCACTGAACACAGAAATGTACGGCATGAGGGAGAGCCTGAAGTGGGACAGAATTGTCCCAGCAGCAGGGAATTTGGGGGGAAGAGATGACAGCATTGGTTTGAGCTTAATCGGTTCACCTTATGTGAAGAGCTGAGGTCCAACAAGAAGTGTGAACTCTTCCTCTCCCTTGGCAGGGCAGTGGACAAGCGAGCCTGCGAACTCTGGAAGATGTCTTTGTACTCTCATCTTGTTGGTTTGGTTGAACATTTAATACCTTCAGTTATGTCACAAGAGCGGTTAAAACCTCAGTTAAAATTAAATCCTTGAGTGAATCGCTACATTGCGGTTTATTTGGTTACAGAAAATGTGAGACCACAGATAACAGCAGCCAGTTGATTGGGAGAGGGAAAAAAAGCTCTGCTTGCTACCAGAGGAGAAGCCATTGGATTATCTTAATGTTTTACTAAAATGTTACTTTCATGCTCAGTACTTTGCAAATACTTCAGATACTTTGTTTGCAGGTGGTCTTAAAAGGGATGCTGAAATAGTGATCTAATCTAAGGGTTAAAAAATAACATTATGCTCCACTCTCTTGCCACCGCTTTATTATTTTAAGTATTTGACTTTGATACTAAAAGAACAAAAATCTACTGTGAGCTGTGGATTCATAGGAAATAAATGGCTTTTGCTGACACATCAGCTAAATTGGTTAGGAAAGAAGCCACACAAAGGCTCCTTTTGGATTATAAAAGATGTTTTTAAAAAGTGTTACACATTTAATGAGTGTGTCTGGCTTGACCTTTTGGGCAAAAGTCAGCTTCTTGTTGGACAAAGCTGTCCCACCTTTATGAGATGCCAGCACAGACACAGTGGTAAACAAATTCCTTTATTCTCTATTCTGTTCTGTATTGTTACTTTCCATACTGACTGCTCAGTAGAGATCTTCCATACCTTTCTGTTTGCAGAAGTATGTTATCAACAATAGCTGCCATCTCAATATACCTTTTTTTTCTGGTGACAAAATTATATATACTGAACTGCCTGAAAATCAACCATATTCTCAAACATTTAAGCATATCTAATAATAGTGTTTTATTATTATGGCTAACGCTTTTTAAAAAGTTGAATTTTAAGACTTTTTTTTCTGAATAGGAGAGTGGTAACCTAATTCTTCCAACTACTCAGAGGGTTAGGAAGTTACTGCTAAGTTGTTAAACAGGAGAAAAATCTTCCAGAGTACAAGACATCTACTTCATTGAAGTTGTGCTCAATACCAAGTTAGCTTTTACAGGAGGTGTTTTCTTACAGAAGAATTACTTTGTTGCATTACCTAAAGGAGACACTGGTGGTGTTTCTTTTTAATTGTTTGGTTTGTTTTTTTTTTTTTAACCCAGCAACCATTATTTTTTTTAGAGCAAAGTGGTGTTAAAGCTAATAGATTAGGAAAGCTCTGCTACTACTTCAGAGAGCCTTGAGCCATCCTCAGCATCTTTCACAAGAGGAAGAAAAGGATGCGCTTTCCTTGAACTTAACAGTTTGGGCCATTTTCTGTGATCTGGTAAATATAAATTGTATCCTGATTATCCATCTATGCCTATCAAGCATGTTTTAATGGATGGATGAATGAGTCAAATCCTATGCATGGAAATATACAAATATGCAAAATATGGGTCTAATTATAAGGCTGCTAAATTTACACAAGGTCATGTAAACAAGGCACTATGTAATGATTATTAATTGTTAATAATGCCTTTGACAAAACACATTTCTGCTCTGAACACCTAACGTTTTTGCCTGTTTCGTTATATGAAACAGACAAATTGATCAGCTAATAGGAAAAAAAAAAATAATAATTTTCCCCTATCTTTTCTTCTACCTCCCTTCCATAATTGCTTAATAATTATTTACGAGTAGTGAGAAGGGTACTGTTCTGAAAAATAAAAGTGCATTCAACAGTTATATATAAAAATTCCACAGTAAAAACTGAATACATTTGTTAACATTTATTCATTGAATAAATGAATAAATTCATTAACAGATAACTTTTTTCCTCCTAAGGTAGTACTAGAATCATTGAAGCTCCTACAAGCTGTTGTCATATGTGATGAAAAAGAACATTTTTTTTCTGTTTAAGAGTTATCCTTTGAAACTGTTTCTAATTTTTAAAAAGTGCTAAGTCTGTCCTGCCTTAACTCTGTTGCCCTTTCCTTCACCTTCATCCATGTACCGTTTAAACTTCCCTTCCACTTTTCTCTTGTGTCTTTTGGTCCACTGTAAATGTTTGTCATTCACAGTGGATATGACAGATGAATATGAAGAAAAGGAGAGGAGAAAAACAAGGCTGAAATGTGAAATATGAGGTTTCCTTGTTAAATGAAACTAAACAAAACATGCAAATGCAAATTTACTTTCTTTGCTAGATACATATGTTTATATTGGGTTTTAAAGTTCTGTGAACAAACAGTAAATTTGGACAGGAATGGTGAAAGGGGTTGCAGGTAGAAAAAACCTATCTATAATGCATTTCATAGTTTTGCCTGAAATTTTTCTCTGCTTTGCAAGTACAGCCCTCTCCCATTGCAAACTCCAGCAGTCCTGACTTTCTTTCAGCACTACCACTTGCTTTCTGTAGTGCTGCCACAATCCTAAAATAACACATTCTGAAGACAAAACAAGTTTAAACCTCCTGAGGAATCGAACGCATTAGGTTTAAACACTGAGAAAAAGTTCAGTCTTTCATGCTGGTTAGGTCGTTGCAGCCCAAAAACATAGACTAAGTATCAACCTATGAACAAAAATGTTTTATTTAATGAAGGGATTTGCCCTGTGTAGTATTGGTCTCTGATTTTAGCTGAATGCCTAATGATTCAAGGAGCGACCTCAAAGACAATGTTTTTCAATAAAACATTTGTTAGGATATGCAGTTCCCTGTTAGTGGGTGACTTATCTGCTGAAACTGGAAGCATTCACACCTGCACAACTGTACAAGTCTACTGCACATGCAGCTTTTGTACGGTGGCACTTGGCGTCAGGGAGTTTCAAAGGCTATTTGATAGTGTCTAAAATATTTCCATTTTTCACTGCTGCGGTTTTGTCATCTTTTGAGCTTCACTGAAATTCTATTTTGAATTGCAAAGAAAGGTAAACAAAATAAAAAGTTTAACATCAGTATACTTCATTGTCTGCATTTCTAGGCTTTCTTTTGTCAACTTCTGTTTTCATTGACTGTCTTTTGCACTCCTTTTATTCCTCTTTTGCCATGATAGTGGTGGCAAAACTAAGTATCAGCAGGCACTGATGTTCACTGATGTGAACTGTGGTTTTGATGAGTACACAAAGGCTATAGCTATTTGTCAAGATCCTTTTCATCTTGTATGTTTCTCAATATCTATACATAGAATTGCTTAACATAGATTGTTTTTAGCACTGCAGATGTTCAAACTTATGGCAGGTACTGTATTAAACATGTTTCAACTTCTATTAATCCTGGGAATTTGTAATAAAAATCGTTCTTTCAACTAGTCAATTTACCATTTTCATGGTAGATAAATTTACTTTTTGTAACATGCTTGTGGTCCCTCTGAGGCTGTTCTTTATTTTCGAATGTTTGTAGAAAGTGATGTTATTTCACTATACCTGGTATGTTTATAACCACTGGAAAATTTATTGTATCATACTTTTTTTTTTTTCTTTGTATTTATAGAGCTGGTTTTGTTGTTGTTCTTTGCATTAGCTGCTTCTATCTGGTTTTAGTGATGTACCCAGGATTGTAGACAGCAATTTAAGTGAGGCCTCTCTGCTGCCTTTATACAGAGAAATGATTACTTTTAGTCCTTTGTTCAGTTTTTTTTCTCTGCTGCTTTCTTCTCGTTCACTTTTCTTTTTGATTAGTGTATTATTTTAGCATAATTTTTGCCTTTCAGCGTCAGTCTCTCACTGTGAGCTAACATTCATCATTCTCGCATCTCTCCTCCCTTCCTCCCCAACATCACCAGTATTATCGGCGCTGGTTTTTGTATTTATGCTCTTTTATAACTTTGTATTTATCTGTTGCATTTCTGAATCTCTCCTATTTTTCACTTTTGTAAGAACTTCTTCCAATTTGTATGGAACTGTCACCTAAACAGTTTCTACTGTTGATTGTTTTGGCTCTGCGCAGAAAACCTGGGTGGTAAACTGCCTTGTAAGCTTAGCAGAGGCTGAACTTTTCCATCTTCCAACACAAGGAGCTCTCAATTCTGATATGAATTATTTGTCTTTTCTCCTACGTCAGTGCTAAAGTAAGTTTGGATTCTTGCTACCAAATTGAGTTTGTTTGGGTCAAGCTGACCTCCATGTGAGATCCCAGAAGACTGGTTGTTTCGGGTTTTTGCAGGCCGCTAATTCTGAGTTTTCTGATGTTGCTCTTGTATAACGTGGAAGTAGTACCAGTAGGTAGATTCTATTAGCTTAGTTCTGTTACTTTCTGTAAATTATTCAAATGATCACTCTTCTCACTGGTTAAAAAAGTACCTATGAATGTTCACATATCCCAAAGGCTGTTTGGTAATTCAGAATTATTCTTTATTTTACAACTGTGGTACTACAAACAAAAGAAAATGTGGCTACATAATTTGATCACTTGGACCACAGTTGGGCAATTTCGGCCACTGGTTGGATTTTGGAGCTTGAGTGGATTTTTTCTTTTTTAACTAATTTCCGTAAGGGTATATACTGCATTGTTACTGATATATTTTTATTTTATTTCCCTTCAACTTTTATGCATATTGATAAGTTTAGTCTGTTTTGCAAATACTTACTAATGCTATAATACGTTTTCCCATATCTCCCTTCTCAAATTTTTACTGTTATTGATTGAAGATTCAATTGAGAAATGTGTTTAGAACCCTGCTTTCTGTGGTAATCATAGAAGTCAGTGGGAAGACAAGAAAATTGTATTGAAAGAAATTGTGTGCGTGTGTGTTTTGTGTTTCAGCATAGATTATCTCTGCCAAAATAATAGCTGTCATTTTGTTCTTGTTATATTAGTGGCCTGTAGCTTACTACTACCCTTTTTGCCGTGCTTTTGTCCATTCGTCTGATTGTGAGTAGAAAAATTTTGTGAAGGGCCATAATTTGGGGGCTTTATTATGCTAATAAAATCAATATTTTGTTATCTATTTAAATTAAATATTCCAAGATGGTGACCCCACTCCACCCTAGTATCAAAGCTGCAGACCTTAACATTCAGTGACTTTGAAACTTGAGTTCTGTTTAGAATTTCATGTCATGCCTGTCGCAGGGGAAAAAGATGGAAAATGTATACGCTGAGCCTATAGGACTTCCTGCAGTGCTTATTAATCCTTTATGGATCATTTGAAATGTTTCTAGTTTATTTAAGCTTTGCTGCCTGTATCAGATTGTTCTGCAAAAAAAGGAGAAAGTGATCATGCTTTGAATTTTTAAAAATGATCTCACTTTCAAGCAAAAGCACTTTTATGCTCCATTAGAGCTGAATTTGCCAAACTCTTACATCGTATTAACACAAGCTTTACTGGATAGATAAACGTGTTGTTCAAAGACTGACTAGAACTTTACCAAACTGCATATTAAGATTTTGTCCTCTTGCAGTTTTTGTCTTGAATATTTTCTTCATGCAGATGGGCGGAGAGGCAGAATTATTTCATTAAGAAACTGTGCAGCACGGTTTTAATCTCTTAGGACAGAAAATAGGGAAATCAAATGTAGTAGTTCAGTGTAAGACTAGAGAGTCTGGTAAAACTGCTAAGGGTGGCATCCTTCTTTTGTGGACAAGTATTCAAAGTTTATATACATAATTGGGGCTCTGCTTTTTATGTTTTGATGCTGTTTTTAAAATAGGTGATAGAGTTTTAGAATAAATGCATTATGATTTTTAGCTTGTAAGACAAAAAACAAACCTCTGGATCCACAGGCAGCAGATGAAAACTCTGGGTAAACTTATCCTGGTGGCAAATTAAGCAGTAGTGTGCAAATGGAGTCCACCAGCACAGGGGTGAGTTTGCCATTGAATTCACTGCACTTCGCAGGCATACAGAGACCTCCAGGTCCCTTCGTAGGAAGGTTTGTCTGAAGGTTGAAATATCCATGTTTTCTATTTTCTGGGATCCCTTCCTTTCAAAATATATTTTCCTTTGTCTAATTAGTAATTATATTTACAGGTGGTTGTGTTGTCTTGTAAGTACTACTTCCAGGGAACTTTTTAATTGTTGTGTGTGCTAGTTAGGCCAAGTTCTTTATGATAATGTAGGTATACTATCTCTTAGTTTTACTGTTTCCATAATATTTCAACATGCTCTCTGCTCAGAGTTATGTTTTGCAGGCATGGGTTATATGAACTTTCTGCCTTAAAAATCAGTAACTTCACAGCAAAATGGAAAATTGTTTGTTGTTAGTCTCTAGGAAGTCTCTTGTAAGAAGTCACATTCAATACTGGAATGTTATTTCTTCTGTTTCTGTTATTTCATGCGTTTTATAACATAGGAGTATAGGTTAATATCAATATGCAGTAAAAACATCTTTTATATGTTTATATGCTTTTACAAAATGCTTATTACCATAGTAACTTAGGGAGTCTATTAGGTTAGTATATTTCTTTAAATGTTTCTAAAACATACATAAAGTATTCTGCAGGTATTACACTAGAAAATTTAAGTGTCTGGTTTTTTTGAGGAGGCACAGACTTCTTGAGTGCCCATGCCAGGACATTCTGTGTGTGTGATCATTATTCCATTAGAAAAACAAAACTCAAAACCAGACTAAAAAAAAGGAAGCAAAATTATTTGGAATATCAGCTTAAACTTTCAGACATTTTGTTTGTGTGTGTGTGTGTGATCTGACTTGAATTTTAGTCAAAGGAAATTCAGAAAAGGAAAATGTAATTTTTATATATATGTATGTGTACATGTGTTGCATATGTAAATATATATATATATAGCACATATGTATCTGATGGAATCTGGGAAACAATTGGATTTTTTTTTCCTGAAAAAGTAAGACTAAATAATCTGAATTGTTCATAGTGTTTGCTTTTAGTCTTCTGTCTCACTTTTCCCATCTTCTGACCTTTCTCATTTGTCTCTATTGCTGTCTTCTTGAGTTTTGATAAGTTAATAATGCCTGAGTTGTGCTAAAGCTAATTTAAAAGAAAAAAACCCTTCAAAACACTCTAATGTGAGTGAAAGTGTTGTCACATGTTATAGAAGTTCCTGGCTTAGAATTAACGTGTCTAGTGTAAGATAGGTATTTGAGAAGGGAAAGATTTAATTTATAAAGATCAGAGGTAACTAATTGGAGAAGTCAGGGTAAATTATTCTGGTTAAAAATACTGGATGATAAGGGTTTGTCGTAGACATCTTCATTTTGCTGCTGATTTCTAAAGATAATGGTCTTCACTGAGTCATACATCAGCGTCTACAATTGGTGTAGCAGTCTTTCCTGTAGTACTTTTGCAACTGTATTGGCCTAAGGTGGAACTTGATCTTGCATATTTCTTGTCACGCAGGATGAGAAAAGAGGTTCTACCAAACTTTCTCCATGTTCCCATGCATTACATCTGTTAAGAAACGCATGCCAGCCAGCCCAGAGGACTTGCTGCTGATAATATGGGGTGGGGTAGGAGAGGCAAAAGAGGGATGAATTGCATTCAGGGGTTTTTTGGTTGGTTTTTTTTTTGTTGGGGGTTTTCACCTTCCCAACCATATTGCCTAATGATATATGCTGTTGATGGACTGGGTGATGTTTTCTTTTAATAAATTAACGTGTTTGCCAAGAGCATCTTCAGCTGTCATATGGAGCCTTAATGTTTTTGTTTTGTTTCTCCCAGGCCCAAATATTTGGAAGTTGTGAACTATTTTGTGATAACATTAATCAAGTTTGTTCTTCTCTTAAGTAGTTCTGCTGGCATTCAGAGTGTCTTGCATTAACTCCTGTTAGTACCCACCTGTGACAGTAATAGTCATAAGCTAATCCTCAAAAAGCTGGAGACCATTCTTATGACTGGATTCAGTGTTTCTCAGGCAGCATATACTGCTGTCCTGCAGCTGGTCACTGGGAATTCATAAGCACGAAACCTCTGCAGTGCCATAATCAACTAACATTCTGTGAAATGAATTTTGAAGGGAAAGATTTTGTTTCCTTTTCCTTTATCCTAGAGCTCTCCGGAGAGTGACTTACTCTAAGCAGCAAACATCAAGTAGCTCTGACTAATTCAGAATGAATTACAGTCAGTTCTGAAGGCTGTGGAGAATTGGATAAACATTGGGAATCATTTTGGGGGTTTTGCTGATATCAGCCTCAACTAACCGCTATGGCCACCTATTCATTAATTTTAACATCTAGCTTAGTATGAAAACAAAAATTCATTACTTGTATCCTTTCCACATCTAAAATAATTTCCAAACTAATTATCACAGAATTATAGAGGAATTCAGGGCGAAAGGGGCATCAGGAGGTTGCCTGGGGGAGTTCTTCGCTTCAAAGAGGGCTATCTTTGAAATTAAATCCAGCTTCAGAGTTGCTCAGGACCTTGTCCAGCCATGTTTTGCCTCACATCCTTGGTCTGGCCCTCCTGAAGATGTAGCTGTCTGTCACAGCACTGCATCATGCACTGCCACATGTGCCACATTTCTGCAGTCACCACGAGGTCACAAGTTTCTAAAACTCTGCACAGTCTTTCAGTTCTTCTTGCTTGGCCCCTGTGCTCCATGTCTTTGAGCAGGGGCACTTAAGATGGGCTCTGAATTGTGCTGCATTCAAGGGGAACGTGAAAGCTTTCCCATCTTGCTGTCCCCTGGGTGTTTCGTCACTGCTGCTTGTACTGTAACTGCTCTCCAGGCTTTGGTCACCATCCCAAAAAGATCTATCTTAAAGTCATCCTCATTAGGTTAGCAAGCCTGATGGAAAAGGTGCTATTCCCCTCCTTTGGCAGATGGATCTTACCACTTCTCGCCCTGTTACTGAGGAGAGGCAAAGGATAGGTTCCCTTGACCTGCTGGTAACACTCTGCCTTAGGCAGCTGAGGATGCTGTTGGCCTTCTCTGCTGCAGTGACATGTTGCTAACTCATGTTCAGTTTGGTATCCACCAGTTTTGTGTCATCAGCAAAACTTGCTGAGGGTACACTGCCCCATCATCCAGATCGTTGATGAAGATGTTCAACAGGACTGAACCCCTGGGCTACACTGCTACTTACTGGCCTCCAACTAGACTTTGTGCCACCCTCTGGGCCTGGTTGTTGAGACAGTTTTAGATCCACCAAGTTTTTCCTACCATTGACTCATATTCTCTAGGTTTAAGTTACCTTGTGTCACTTATGCTTTTCTCCCATGAATATACTTAGACATTTTCATCTAGTCAACTCTCAGTCTTCTTTTTTGATAGCAAGAGATGGCTCTTCAAGGTCTGTTGCTGTTATGCCTTTCTTTTTTCAAGGCCTTGAAGCATTGTTTATGGCTCTTCAGTGTACCAGTTAGTTTTCTCTTTTCTTTAGCTATTGGCACCAGGACTGCATGTGCTCCAGTATCTCTCTCACCAGTATCTGTGAAGAAATTCACCTCAGTACTCATACACAGTTCTTCAGTATTAAATTGCCACATTTTGCTATGTCTGCCTTTAAAGCTTATGTTGAATAACTTATCTATCATGACTCCTTTTCAGCTGATAATTTGTGGCACACAGTATCCCCATTCTGTAGGTGTGAACCTCTAGTCTTTATTCCCAGTGTGTCATTTTTGTTTCGCTGTACTAACGTGTATTTTGTTTTCAATGAGCACAGTTTACCAAACCAATTTCCTCACGCTTATCATTATTTGCTGCTCTGCTTTTGTCATCTGTACATTTTATTTGAATTGATTTCTCTCTTCTGCTAATCACTGATGTAAATTTTCAAGGGTGTGAGTGTAACCTTTTCTTTGTGATACATCACCAGAATCCCTCTCTATCCCATATTGACAAATGCTTACTTGACTGCCATCACTTTGTGTCTCACGGACGATTGATTTTTTTGAGACACTTCAACTTTGCACCTCTTAATCCATTTCTCATGTACTTTATTAACACTGTGCAATGCTAATTCTATTGCAATGTCCTTTGGAGGTAAATAAAACACTGTTCAAGAGATTAATTATAGTACATCTGCCTTTCTCAGCCATACTTGTAATCTTATGAAAAAAATGGACTGCCATGCTTGGTTGAGGCTGTGTTGTGTGAAAACATGTTGGCTGATACTAATTACATTCCTGTTCTTAAATTCTTGATCGGTATCTGATGCATACGAAGAGTTACATGGATCATTCTGGTTTGCTTGTATAACTATTTTAATGAAAATTAGCATTTTGGTAAATACATGTGTCTCAGTCTTTTGAGGTAGCTTTGAGTGTTGAGAAGTCCAGCAAGTAACGGATCTTCTTGGCTCTAATAATACAATGAAGTTCAAGCGTTTGTTATGTGACTATACTGAATTTTGAAGGCCTATTAAGTACTTTATTACTAACAAACCAGAAGATAGTTTTTAATCTTTTTGCTACTAGACTGTATTGTGCTTTTCCAAAATCCAGAAAGAAGTTACGCTTCTGGTTTTTTGTGCTGTAAACAATCTTGTTTTTTTCATAACTTTGACTCAGCTCTATATTCTTAGTTAATACCTGTCTTAATTTTTCTTGTCAGTGTTCTACTTCAGAAAACTTTTGATATATGTCAGCAGCTGTCTGCTTTCAGTCTCCATTTCTTACACATCTGTTTTATGCATTCTACAAAGTTAAAAATTTCCTTGTAGTTTTGCTTTCCTTAAGAAAAAGGACTTTCAAGTTGATTGGAACTGTTCCTTTACCCATATAAAAATATAATCAGGTCATAATACTGTTTGCTAAGTAGTCACAGTCTTCTACTCCAGTCATTTAATTGTCTTTACCTGAGGATTTGTTTCAGACTTTTTTTGTTAACTGTTCTCTCTAGGTTTTAGAAGATATTAGTTCTAGAGACTTTGGACAACATGTGTCTCCCACAAACTCAAAGCAGCAACATTTTTCTCGCAGATAGGGAGTAACAAGTAACCTGCTCTGCTCTCAAGAGGCTGCAGCTGGAAAGGTGCTCTTGGGCCCTACTAATTTCAGTGTTGAGCTGTTGGCTTTAACGGCCTTGCAGGTCTCAGTAGCAGGTAACCTTTTAAAAAAGAAAGGTTAGTGTTTCTGAAGAATCATTCTTTGCCTGCTGTTTGTTCTTCTTGAATGTGATTAATTTTTTTTTTAGTGTTAAATTAAAAAAAAAAATCTGCAACAAAAACGTCCTGTTTATTTTGGTTACTGTGTATGTTACCAGTGTATAAGCAACAGAAAACAGTCTCTTCCCCATTTTCAGGTCTTTTAGGTCAATGAGTTTGTGACAGGAGTGTATTTCTATTGAGTTGGCTGTTTCTTTTAATGCTTACACAGGAGTATCAATTGTTTAAGGTCCATATGGTTACTTTAGTTGGTGTCTAGAACAGTCTATGTTGACAAACTCCTTGATGTCTTCTGGGCCAACCATTCCCCTCAAAGCAGATCCAACTTTGATGTTAGGTCAGATTGTTTAGAGAGGTTCCACAGCGTGCAATACCACTGCGAGAGCAGACAGGTCTGTTTTGTGCAGCCCTTTTTCCTACTTTTAACACGGCCAAATTCATCCTCAGTGGTCAGGCAGACAGTTCAGACAGTCACATCCACTTCTGTGAGGAAGGAGTGGTACTGACTGGCTTCAGATCAGTCCATTTAGAAATACTTTTGGTAATCTGTGGTTTATGTAATTTGTTTCCATCCATATGAGTTGATATAAGTAGTTATATTTATATATTGGAGAGGGTAGAGAGGAGGTTGGCTGTGTATCTGGGACCTTTTATTTTGAGACTCAGCAAGAACAGCATCAACAACAGCAGCCAGTCAATTGTGCTGATTTGTTCCTCGGTATTTTCTTTGCTGCTATTACTTCTTTAAAAACAAAACAAATGAATAAAAACAACCACCACCACTTCCTATCGTTGTTCTTTCTGAAGGCTTGTCCTTCTCATTTTTTTCTTACTAGCCTCAAACCATTTAATAATAAAATTTATCATGTATTACATTGGTGTAAGTTCTGAAAACAAAGCGTTAACATTTTAAAACATTGCCACATTTTAGGTGTCTGGCTTGCAATTTTGTATTCCAAATCTGTCTAAAGCTGAGTTGTAGCTGAAGTTTTAACCTAAAATGAATTAGTATTTTTTCAGGACTAAGGAAATATGTTGTTTCATTCTTGAACTAATCCACAACAGCTCTTCTGAGATGCTCTTGTTCCTTTCTGGCTTCAGTTGTGGGTCCTCAGAGTTGAGCACATCAGCCTAGATTTTTGAGTGCTTTCTGTTCATCATGGCAAGCAGTAGATATGCCCAACTTATAAGCCCTTGAAAAACTTAATTATTAATAAAAAAAAATCTATAAGCTCTCAAAACTCCATCTCCCTCTGACATTCATGATCTCTGGTCTGCATCTGTACAGTGTGCCGTATATGGAGGTTTCCCTTCAAAAGATGTTTGCTACTACCAGGGAGATTGATATGGCATTGGGTACCAGGTGCTGCTGAAGAAATCAGTCTCTCCTAAAGAGGCAAAGACTGTGCAGCCTGTCTGTAGCGGGAAGGGTAAATCAAGTTAAGGCCGGGGGAGGCAGAACAAGAGCTCTCTTTTCAAAAAGAATAGGCAGATCTAAGGGAAAGTTTGCGAGAGACCTAAGAGGACTTGCAGGAAAGAGTTGTGGGCAGCTGTTGAAAGTACCTACAGAAATGGATGGGTAGCTGAGGGGAGGAAGCCTGAGGAGGAAGTCTGACTATCTCAGAACTCTTACCAAAAGGTTTTTTGAGACTTTTGAGTGTCTTACTTGATGTTCATTTTAACTAAATAAGAGTAGCGAGAAGAAAATGGAGCCATTTAAAGTGGAGTTAAGTAGGGCAGAGTATGTTTATTATCTCAGAACAAAGTATGCTACACATATATTTTAATCACTCCAAATCTAAGTGTTATAAAACCAGAAGTTGCATTTGAAGTGTACACATCTCAATACATGAACCTGCGTTAGGTCCACCTAACAACTATGTTTATGCACAGTAGTGATCATCTTCAGGAGGAATGAATGAGAAAGGGGAAAATCTGATGTAATATAAATTAGTTTAATGGAAGGCCACTGGTGTGAGAGTGCTTGAATTATAATCACTTACTTATTGCATGATACTGCAGTAAAGCAGTGTTAAAGTTGTTCAGGTAACCTTGCCATACCTGAAATGCAGGTGCTGTGGCTTTGAAGTATTTAATATCTGGCTATGAGGAAGCGTATGCATTTCATCCTTCCTTCCTCTTTTCTACTGGTTGTCTTATGTCATCCCATGAAAATCCATCTAGCTTTGATAATTTTACAAACCTTTAAGAATTTTTTTTTCAGTACAGAGCAGGATCATGATTTTTAAAAAAATGATTGCAAGAATTGAGTATAGATGAGTAAAGAGACTAGAATTGGCACATGGGACTGGAGGTGTGGAGCTGGGTGAAACTAAAAGCAAAGAAACTGAACTGAGTGGAATTGGCTGAATTTGAATACAGGTTATCTGCTGGATAAGCACATGCCCGAGCAGGTAGGCTTGACATAGCATGAGGAGGCAGGCATAGATTAAGCTCTCCTGTGAAAATTGGGACAAGAGAAGCAAGCAGTTATATTTGAGTGTGACTGGCCTAATAAAAAGAGTATGAGAAAATTCCTAAGTCTCTGCTTGCCTCTGTTGTTGACAAATAACAGGCAAAATGTGTACCTTGCAGAGAAGATGGAAATTCACAGTTATTATGGGTTACTCTGTTTATTACAAGCAGCAAAATCTGTGTGTTCCTTTGAATCCTGTTCTGTAGAAGAATGGGAAGAAAGATGGAATTTTTAATTTAGAAATAGAAGACGGATCCTGATTCTTCAGCTTTAGACATTTGAAAGTTGAAAAAAATCCTAGAATGAATAGTGCTTACTTCAAATACATAAATGGCCTTGATTAAACTTATCTCTAAACTCTCTTTTTTTCAGTACATTGCAGCCTGTAGGTTGGCCGGCACTCACTCATTAGATGAGCAGCTAGTCTGTGTTTCACTGCATTGCTTAGTGCATGCCCTTTACATTACTGAGTACACACTCTGAAAATTTACCTGAAGTTATCTGTTTTTCTCATGGAGTTTTGTGTGTCATGCTTCACTATAGGATCAAATGGTTCTTAAGGAACATCTTTACAAGAGCTGTGTAAAGCAAGGGGACAAATTATTATTTTCATTTCTCAGAGAAATGAGGCATAGGGGAATGAACATCAAATGTGTATATAAGTTTGGGGGCCGAATTTGTGAAGCAAAGGATCTGTGTTGTGTAACTACCTGAAGCACAGGTTTTGGGTTACTGTTGAGTCTACTCGAAACTTCAGCAGTGTAAACCTCCAAATTTCACTGAAAACAGACTGATTCCTCAAGTGATCGTCACCTGTGAGTTGTTTCGATAAATTGAAAGCGACTTGTCCAGCAGCATGGAGAATCGCGTAGCAGAGGCACAGAATATGCTTCAGCTCCCTGGGGCCAGATTTATTTGCCTTCAGCACTTTGTTTCCATTTCTTTCATTTTACTACGTACTCTCCAGTGTTCACACTACGCAGGGATGCAGCAGTAGTGTTACTCACTTTGCAAGCCTGTTTTATCCTAGTGGCAATCCAGTCCTTTAATGAGAATTAAAATATAGATGTGGTCCTTTAACTGTAAATTGACACGTGATTTGTATGTACAGGGAACTGAAATGAGAATTATACTGGCTTCTGATTGTGTGCTTCTTGCAGCTTGATGTATTTTTCATATACTCTGTATGTGAACATAATAGTGAGAGCATCCATTGCTAAAGGATGCCATTGCATTTTACAGGAACCATGTACATACATCGCATGACAGAATTTGGCCCATAAAGAAACATAACTTGTTTTTATTAATGGTATTATGAAAATTAAGCTCTCAGCCATTCAGTCAGTTCACTGTGGCATAATAGATGTTTTAGCACAGAACTCATGCTCCAATAATATATAGCAAATTTATTGTGAAGTCAGTTAGTAACAAGTATTAAACTGTTTTCAGCAGATTTTTTTCTCAAGCAAAATTATTTCTCTGTATTCGTAACACATTTCTGAAATAATTGATTTTAATGTGCTTTCTTGAAGTCTTAATAGAAGCCTATAGTATAACAATAAGTTCTGTATGATTATAAAGAAAATAAGTTTAAAATTATTAGCTTATTACATATATAATTCTACTCATAGACAAATGTTTTAATACAGCAGGTATTCTGTTAGAAACCACCCAATCTGATCATTTTCAGAGTTGTTATTTTTTCTTTTTTAAAGCAGTTACTTCCTCTCTGATTTTGGATTTTAATCATGACTTGACTTAAGCTTTCATATCTTACTGATGCTGCCAGTCAGAGAACTTGAGCACTAAACAGTTTACTCAATTATCTGCTATACAACAGCTGCTAATATTAAAAAAAAAAAAAAAAGCCATCTCATCTTTAGGTCTGCTGTGGACAAAAAAAGCAAAGGCACATAAGATGACTATAGCTGCCCTGTCTGCTTGGCACCGTCTTCCTCCTCCTCTGTCTCTCTCACTTTCAGTTTTCAGCGTAATGAAGAGCAGGAGAACAATATTCTGTAATTAAGGATTCCATTAAGTTGAAGAAAAGAGCAAATGGAGTTGTTTGTTCTCCTAGCTGAAAAAATTTGTCTGGGGCGGGGGTTAGTGGTAGTAGTGTGGAAGGAGAGAGAGGTGGGTGGAGAGACTAAGTCAGGGCTGTTTGTTGAATATACTGTTAAGGACTGTTACCATCCTAATTAATCAAGTTAGAAATTACAGCTGTAGTCGGTTTCCCTCCAATTCTTGTTATCAATTTTCTTCTCTTTTGAGACAAAGCAAATATAAATTTTGTGTTCATTTGTCATTCGTTCTTTGACTTCAGCATCTCTGAAAATAACAATGTAGCACAAAAGCCCAGTATTTACCTAGTTGTAATGTGGGTTGCCATGGTGTTTTGCAAATTATTGCAATTATGTTCACCATGCGAGTCGCCCTTGGTAACTGGCGAAAAAACTGATAATCCTGTTTTGAACAAAAGGTCAAATTGCTGAATAGAAAGTCTTGATTAACTAAAAGATGTACAAAGTGGAATTATTTCCTACCATTCAGAAATAGTTCTTGATCGGGTTTGGGGGAGGGGGTGAGTAAGTACATCTGATTACTGAAGTACAAAGCATTGAAAGGATGTTGTCTTGAGCCTTTCATGTAGTCTTAATGGTGGCTTTTTTGTCAAATTTACCCATTTGCGGCATTGAAAGAGGCAGCTGCATTTAAGCTTGAGAGATGGTGCTTTTTCAAGAGTTCAGTGCATGGAAAGTTCTCAGCAGTATCTGCAGTTTACTATTAGACCTTCAGCTATTAAAACTGATGTGCTGCATTTGAGCCCATAGCTCTTGGTGCTTGTAAAACCCTCTGACTGATGATCTAATAAAGAGCTCTTACCGGACAATCTCTGATCAGATACTTTAGAAAAGAATGAAAGGAAAAAAAAATAACCACAGCTCTGAAAAGGATGGGCATAGAAACACATGGCTGTACTGAAGAGTTTGCTTTTGTAATCTACAGTGGAAATATTAATAAATATGACTTTGTTTTCAGTTTAAGTACTTCAAATGGCCAACATATTACTCCAGAAATAATTTTTATTTACATTTACAAAAGTAAAAATCAATCTGAAAAGATTAAAAGTTCTTTGTAATCACCAGTACTCAAAATTGCATAAAAATGTATAGAGGGAATGGTCCTCTTCTGTTGTCATATTCAAAACACCAGGATGGATTTCCTGCACTTTAATGCTTTGAATTTCCTTTCCTCTTTCCTATTTTTTTCCTATGGGGGTGCAGGGGATGAGTGTTGAGGATTAAGGGTTTTTCTTTTTTAATTATTCTACTTTTTGTTTTTAAATAGCTACCTGGAAATTAATTCTTAAAACTTTGGAGAGCCTGTGTGAGAGCAGCATGAAAGCAAAGTAAACCTGGACAAGTTTGTGGGTTGACATTGTGCATCACCTAGCAACCCCCTGGCTCATCCAGTTCCCTTGTCTGCCCCCGGTCCTGTTTACAGACCATTCAGACTGCTCTTCGAAACCATGAAAGATATTCAGTTTCATTAGTGCCATTCTCAAGGAGAAAATAATTAAACTTAAATGAACAAACACTGCTTAGTGATGCTTTAAACTTTTCTAGTGTAAGGTGACCGGACTGTTGAGACAGCCGTTACCTGTCACTCCGTTGAGCTCCTCTGAACTTACATACCTATGTGTGTATGTACATTGTCATTTTTAAAATTTTCAGAACTGTATTAACTCCTTCAGTATTTAGAGATGTTCATAACCATATTGCAAAGATATTTTTTTTCACATAATCAATCTATCTCTACCAGTTTGAAATGTATACTTGAATTGACAAACCTTACTGTTATTGCCACCCACATGAGTAAAAATCTCTGCATTCTTTGTTACATCTAAAGTCATATTGAACTTCCTGCAAGACAAGTCTGTGAAGGAGGAAGAAATTCAAGGACTGCACAAATGTCTGAGGAGAGAGGGAAGAGGACAGAACTGTGGAAGAAGAGGGGAGAGTAAAATATTTTTAGCTTTCTGACCAAAGTAGAGGCACAGATTTTAAGAAATCTTGAGTTCTTTTTGTCTGTATGTTGCTAAATTCTTTAACAAGCAACACATGGATGGGCTGTATGAGCAATTTGTGCTTTGCTGACAGTTGACAGACAAAGCAAAATTTTTCTGAAGTGAGTTACTGTACTTAGATGTGACCTATGATAGCCTAAGAATGTGGCTTGCTTTCAGTTGTATGAATAGGGAGAAGATATTTTGCAGAATGAACTTGAACATCCTTCCAGAGGTTTTAGCTCTCTATACAGAAATATGTAAGACATTTTTCACTGATCTTTTCTCAATGTAGTTTTCCATTTTCCATAGTCATTTTAAGTATGCCTTCTCCCAGTTGCTTGCTTGAAATCCACTTTAACTGTTTTCAGATTGTCTTAAGTAAAATAAAACTGTTGGTAATCGCTGGTTCTCTTTGTGAGAACTATGTTAGCGTACGAACACTTGTGCTCTGCTTTTTAATGTCTTGGGGTACGTGTTTTGGTGCCTAGAACCTTATTTTGCTGAAGATAAGAAGACCAAGGTACTGGCTTTGATGTGAAGTAAAGCAGAACGTACTTGCTAATTTAGTTTATGATGTACAACTGTTAAGGTTGGAATTTGTCCACTTGTGGTGCTATTACATGTGTTTAAATGAGGGCTACTGTTTGCATCAAACCTGTCATAAGGGTTTGGAGTGCTCTATTATCCTTTCAGTGGGCTGATGACAGAGCCTGGGTTTGCACAAATGAGATCAATAAGTTTCAAATAACTTGTATGAAATGACATGTGACTGTACATTTAAAGATGTCTTTCTTAAAAAAAAAAAAATCAATTTTTAATAACATGTAAAACTCTTACATTGACCTGCAAGATATTTTTCACTTCTGTCTTGTTTGATAAGTTTGTTTAAAGCATTTTTTTATGTTAGCTTGAGCATTTGGGATCTTTTTTGTGGCAGGAGAGTAGGGTGCATTTCTTGCTTCTTCCATTTTGTCCTGCTTTGATTTTTTTTTTCTTTGAGACTTCTAATGGTCAAAGTGATATGACACATGCTGCTGAGCATACATTTTCTAGAGATTAATGAAGTTTTCTTTCAGTCTTGGGTGTTTTCTTTCAGTTTTTTCTTTCAGTTCTGATTTAGAAGGCAATTCAAGTTCTGTTATTTTGGAGTATCCAAATCACAAAATACCATTCTTGAAAATCTGGATAATGGTGAATTCAAGAGGAGCAGAATGAACCATCCAGGAAAGGAATTTCCTTTCTTTGTTAGAGTTTTTTTATCCACTCCATCCCACAGCTGAATTCAGATCAGTTATATAGCCCAAAAGTCAAGGAGCTCTGAAAACGAGGAAGTGTTTCAAAAATAAATTGAAATTATATCTTCAACTTCCATTGAAGTGAGGCAGCATGAAATGGAGTGTGAAATGCAGTGGTCCCTGTTTACTTTTTCCCTAAATTGGATGATCAGGTAGCATCAGACTCTAAAAATACTCATACTGGGAAATGTAACCTATTTTTTATGGATGAGGAACTGGCTACAGTATTTATTGTATAGAAAAAGAAAAAATTAATGTGAAGTCAATGGCAAAAAGTTGATGAAATAGTTCCTTATCTATACTTGTGATCCAAATGGTCACGTACTGCGCTGATTCTATGATCAGGTCTCTTAATGCACTAGAGTTAGCTTTATGTATAAATTTTAGGAGCAAATTTCAGTCATCGTTAATATAATGGTTACTAAAACTATTTGCATTGCTTCTTGGAATTTAAAGCTAAATGTACACAACACCTAACAAAATACCAGAGCACATGGAATAAGCATTCCCTCAGTAAAGGATTTAAGCTGTACAATAAATTTATAGAGGGGTGTATGCAATCCTAAGCTTCTTCACCATTCTTAGTATATGCTGCAGTATTTTTTCCTTTCAGCTGGAACAAGCTTGGCAGCTTGTTTAGAAAGGTACCAGTCCCACTTAAAATAAAGAGACAAAAGCTCTAGTCAGCCAGCATCAATAATAGACTCTTGACCCAGCTCCTTTTATAAAACAATTTATTTGAAGAGTCTGTGAAAATATCAAAGGAATTTGTTACTGGGAAATGATTAAATATTACAGTTAAGACAGCAGTATAAAGTCTTAAAATACAACATCCTCAAAGATCATCCTTGTTTTATAGACTCAAATTCGAGTATGAATATGTTAGGTAACTTAGTTTTAAGAGATTTTTGGCTTTAAAGTTTTAGTTATGCCTGGCAGTTCAAGAGAACTTACACTCTTCATTTTGGAAACCTTTTTAATTTTTAAATTCTAGGATTAAATTTAGACATATCTTTTCCCTAGTAAGGAATCTCTGGAACCTATTATTAGGGCTTCTGTTTTAGTACAATATGGTCTCTTTGTAGTAACGTATTAAAGAAGTAGAGAGAGCTTTTCCAGTAATTTCTTGTTAAAGTTTGACAAAATGGAAAAGAAGGTTGGAATGACTAGTCAATAACATTGTCTGTCCGTATACTACTTGACATCTAAATGTCTGAACCTACTTATTGAAGAGGCTTTGCAGGTCCCCTAGATTTCCCTCAAAGATAAAATGAGATCTTACTCATAGTCTCACCAATCTTTTTCTTTTTTTTTTCTCCTCAATGCTTGGTATCTGGTTTGCTTGTGGAATATCAAAGCTTTGCAGGATCCTGAAAAAGTGGGTGACCCTGAATTCTGGATCACTGATTGCTTTTAACTCTGTTACTCTGTTTTTTAGGGTTGGTTTGCATGATTCATGTCAACAGAGTATGTCTGCCCTTTCCTTGTCAAGGAGATCATAATTGATAGGAAAATGTCAAAATAGCTGAAGATGCTCCACCTGTGGAGCTGCAGGCCCACCTTCTGTTTCCAGAGCTAACTTCCGGTATTAGTCTTTTACAGAGCTAACAAAAAGTCTGTTTCCTCAGAGAAGCTGGCTGTTTCATTATTCTGTAAAGGCTTCATTTCTGATGGTGGTCATTTTGCTAAGGGATGAGGAAGGAAGGAAGCCTGATGGCTCATTTTCCATCCATGATACTCTTCTGTGACAGAATATTCTTTTTTATTTCCCTCAGATTTCTTTCTGACAAGTTTACCTCAAAATTTCACCTTGATAGAGAATTTACTTGTCTTTTCTTTCCCTTGCCCAAACAGAGTGGATGACCAAGAGCTAGGTTTTTAGACATCATGAGGTGTTCCTTTCATATGTTGATCCAGTCTTCTATAAGTTCAGATAATTCAGTCTCCAGGTTGTTTGTATTAGTAGCTACAAGTTCCAAAGGAATGGCCATCTCTGCTCAGGCTATCTAGGAGACTCATAGACTTGACTGTGTCATATGTCTTAAGATATCACCCATGTGGAACCATCCTGATCAGTGTTCTCCACTCAGTCTGCTTTGCTAGTCTTACTGATAAATTACTCCATCCGTAAGACTGAACAAGCAGCTGCCTGACGTATCTTTGTACTTGCTCTGGAAGGATAATCAGGATGAAGCAGCTAGAGAAAGTGTATGAAGCAGGCAGGCACCAGGAGACTGCACAGTTCCTTTTCCTGCAGATACGAATAGCGTGTTTCTGATTATACCAATCCTAGCCTCATCAGGTTCTCCATCTTGAGAAAGCCTTTCAAAAGTTGAATGCCTATGCCTTTCTTGTGTCTAGCAGCAGTAGAATTGGTTTCTTTATAAGAAAGGTCTGAGGTTTTTACCAGGTGCATTTCTCCATGAAAAACTGGAATGTTGCCTGAGGAACTAGAGTTATGCCGGACTTCACATTGCTAAGTGAGTGAAGTTTCCCTTGTGAAATCTTGTATTTCACTATTTATGATAACATGGCTGACCTGAGGGGATTTCTTCTTGGGATTGTAGCAGTGGCAGGTAGATGTCACTCAAGTCTGTGTTACCTACCGAAATTCTGGAGAATGACACTAGTTCTCACTGTCATTGTAGTTTTCATTGCTGCTGAGATCTCATCAGGGTGGTGCAAGTGCATTGGATTAAGTCACTGTTATTACGAGAGTATTTCTTTGTTCTGAACAGGAAAAAAAGCAGATTAGAAGTTGAAATAATGTAAAAGTAATTTGGTTTCTAGTACACAGCAGAAAAGCTTTCCTGACATTACAGCAATAGCTCATCTTTAAGTTGATATTGACACCACATTTGGTATTTCAATTTTAAAATTGTGATGTAATTCTCTAAATATGTAGCTATTGCTAATAGTCAAAACACTTGCCAAAGAATGTGCAAACAGAGGTTTTGGCTCAAGTTTAATTCCTGAAATGCTGTATCCCACTGAGGGACATTTGTCTGTCTGCTTCCCCAAACATTCAACTATTTATGGAAGACACAGACAGGTGCAACAGGGAGAACACTCTTGTGATGTAGAACAAGTTATTGCAAGTGGAACTGATAACTTTCAGGTTACTGAGTCAAGTCCACTGTTGCCATGAGAAACTTCATATAAAATATTTCACAAAAGCATCTATCTTTTTACATTGCATGGAGGTATCAGTAGATTTGGTAGTTTACCCTGTAATGCAGTATTGGTGGAACCTCATTCTTCCACGGGATTTAAAGCCACTTTGACCTGCCTGTTAGGCAGTGCTATTCATAGTAATGGACACTGTCAGGAAAATGAAGTCTGAAGCTTCTAGCCTTGGAATTAGTGGAGATAATATGCCTTTGTAAGAGTAGCCTGAAAGGAGAGGTCAGTTTGGAGTTAGAGTGGCTTGATTAGTAACTTACAGTGATGCCTGAATCAGAAAACGTTCGCTGTGTTGTCTCTCATGTTCAGCCTTGCTAAAGCTGGTTTGCCGATCAGTGACATGAACAGCAAGCTTATGCTGGTTGACTAGGAAAGCATGTCCAGGTTATGTTCCTGCACTTCCCTTCTGGTAGGTTTGATGATTTAAGAGGATAAATTCAGCTCTGCAGTGAGGAAGCCATGGCTTTTCAATCCAGTGTGCTTGAGGTTAGGTATCCCAGCCATCTGGAGATTGAACGTCACCCACCAAAATTCCATTTTCAAAAGTCAACACTAAGATTGTCTTCAATGGAGAGTAAGATTGTAGAGAATCAAGCACCAATTACATTTTAAATTCGACTCCAAAGTGATGGATAGTGACCTCTGAATAACTTTCAGTGCTTGCAGTTTACTTCTTTTTACTATCACATTTTTTCATTCCACTTGAACTTCTAAAGCGTTGTAGTTCCTCAGCATCCAGACTGTCTGAAAGCAGGAACAGACACAGAACTGAAGTGTCCTAAATAATCACATTGAGTCCTCTGTTGTAGCAGGCAACCAAGCTACATTGTGAAATGGAATTTCTAAAAACTATTAAGATAAAACTCAGTAAATGTATGTTGTTGACTCCTGCAACTTCTGTTTGAAAGGCTGTTCCAAAAGCACTTGCCTCTGTATTTTGGGGTAATATTTATAATGCTTGTTGATCACTAGAATGAGAGAGGCTAATTCTCAAGAACAGACTTACAAAGAAAGAAAATTACTTTTGACTTGCAAATTTCTCCCCATTAGCTACAGTTTGTGGACATAGTACTCTTCAGGGATTTTCTTTTATATTGTGCATTTACTTCAGGATGGGTTTTTTGCATACATTTTTTATATTTTAAAATGAACCAAACATTTGTAGATAGAATGTTTGGAAATGCTAGTTACTTTTTTTTTTTTCCCCTGATCAACTCAGATTTCATTTCCCACAGTGCTGCAGATACCAAGTAGAACAAAACTGAAGGTCTCCTATTATGAGTTTGTTTGATCTATTGCAAATTAATTTACAGACTTAGTGATAGCTGCTGGGAAATGAAGGATTGGTTTTGTTTGGTCAGTGAAGATGACAGGCATGGATCAAATAAGGGTTAACAATAATGCACTTGAACAAATTGAATCGGAACATAATGCATGTATTGAATTTGATTGCAACATGCATGTCCATGGAAAAGTTTTTTGTTTAAAACAAATCAAGGCTTATAGCTTAATTATCAAAGCAAAACAAGAGGCATAAAGAGCTACATGTTTCTGATACTACTTTTTTCAAAAATAGCTCCCTTCACACAGTTATCTACATGTTTAATTTCCATGCATAATAGCAACAGTTATTGTTGTCATTTGTTAAGAGAGATTAACAGATAGTAAGTACAAACAAACGCAAATAAGGCCTGAATAGAGAGATGACAAAGAAGAAGAAACCTCTTTAATGTTAATTATAACTAGTAGGAAGTCTATACAAATTACATTAACTGTTTTCTATATGAGTTGAAGGGACATTTGGTTAGTTAGGATCTGTGTTATGTTTGTGGTTTTTATTGTAGGCAACAACTTAGATCTGTGCTTTTAAAATATAGTTTATTGAGAAGTGTACTTTTCAGTGAAAGTTACTTGTTTTGATCATTTCTTGGTAGTTGAAAACAAGTATAAAAGCTGTTGAATATGAACACTTATTTTTATCCTGAGCTATTGTTTCTAATTTAAACATGGGGTTTCAGTCTTTTTCACCTGTATTTTGTCAACAGCAAGGTTTCCAGCACTTTCTTCAAAAGTGACTGCACTAGGCTGAAACAACTGCATTAAGAAACTTGCTTCAAATGTCATTATTCAGTGGCAGTTTGGGTGGACCATCTATGTATTTATTCCCTTATAAGACAGTAGAAGCCGTACCTTGCAAGCGGTGTAGTCCTTTGTCTCTTAATTATTAGCTAAAAATGCCAATAGGTGGCAGAAAACACACTGTTACTTTTGTCATGTGTTATTTTCATAGTTGTCTATTTTTGAGTATTCTGCTCAGCTGAAGCTGGGATGCTGCTCCCATTCCAGGCTTTGTTTTTTCAGTTGCACTTGCATTCCTAAACTAAATACCTTGCTATCTGGCAGTTTCCATGCTATGTTTTTCTAGTATAATAAATAGTTTTAAAGTTAAAGTGTAGACATTTAATGTGTTTTGAGTCATGAGTGTTCTCGTCATGCACACAGGATCTTTTCATAGTTACAGCTGAAATAATTATGCTGTTAAACTGGGGGTTTAGGAACGGATGAGGACACCCTCTGCACCTCCCCCTGCCTGGCTGTGTGTTTTAAGGCCCTGTGTGTGCCACAGAGCTACCAGATGTTTCATGAGAAGGTAGAGATGCCACATAGTAAGCAAATATGGCATAAACAGCTTTCCACACAGAGCATAGGTTTTGTCGCTAAGAATAAACTTCATGGAAGATCTGTGACAATTCACTATCCTTTCCAGAAATGTTTTTGTGTTCTTCTTCACAGTGGCTCTAAGGGTATTTTCAGTACTCACATAAGTGAGCGCTTGAAGATGCCAGTGCTATCCTTGAATTGCTTTATTTGGTAGAAAGGTATTCCATGTCTATTAAAGTTCAGTTATTTTAAAATTGTGAGGCAACACATTAACACCTTCCTCTTTCCTAGAAAAAAATCTTAGGTTCATTTCCAAAACCAAAGGACCAGCTTTTTGACTTGAGACTCATTTGTGTCTGCTGAATCCAGAAGACACAGGTCAGGTGTCTCTGTTAGTTCAGGTCCCGAATCAGGACTTTTCATGGTGAAGCATCTGCCAATAAGTAGCTCAGTCATATTAAGCAGCATCTGTCTTTCTAATGTCACTTGCAAAATAGTTGTCATAAATAATATGTATGTGACAAGGAGAGTGATAGGGCAGTGGACACCAAATTATATCTACAGAAGGTTTTTGTATTCTTGGAATTTTCTCACCTTGCAGTATTGAAAATATAATGATTTCCATTGTTAATCTGCGTAACAATAAAATTCAAACATAATGATCAAGATACACCCATAATACTGTTCCAAAAAGCATGCTCTGACATTAGATGTACACTTATTTTATTAAGAGAGTCTAGAGCAGGGTTTGCCTCATCCCTAAGAATCTGTTTTTTGGAGGTGCTTTATTCTTTCCATTTAGTATTAACAGATCATAGGGTGACTAGCTTAGGCTGGGTATCAGGCTTTTAGATACCCAAAGCTGAGTGAAATTAACCCTAACTGTATATCTTAATGGACTCTTTCAATTTCTCCATTATAGACTTGAGCACACATCTTGGGTAGTTCTATATACCTTGCTGTTGGCATGAAGTTCCCCACAAAGTTTGCCTGGTCTGCCCACATGGGCATAAAAGCTCCTTTCTGCAAGAGTAATTTGAGTGTTTTGATGGGCTCAGCATTGAATGTGATAATATTGAGGATATTATATGGCTGTAGACATTGTGAAAGAGAGGTCTCTGAAATAAATTATTTGGAAAGGATTTGAGGTTTCACAAAAACAACAACAGCAAAAAAACCAAACCAAACAAAAAAAACCACAACTGAATCAAACTTCTGGCACTTTTGAAAAGATTATAGAAGAATGTATTTTTAAGTTGAAGAAAGGGTTAAAGCTGACAAGCATGAAAGAACACAGTGTTCATGTTATCTGATCCTTTAGAGAACAAGCTGCAAAACCAAAAAAAAATCTTGGCATACTTCAGTAAAATATAGGAAAGACATTGACAAAAAATAATAAAATGAAATTTTAAGAAAAGAAAACAACCACATCTTTTAAGAGTAGACATAGTCAAATCTCATTTTAACAAGGTTTTGGAAAGTGAAAAACTAAAGTTTATGTATTCACTGAGCACTAGTGAGGCCCTGCCTCGAATCCTGTGTTTAGTTTTGGGCCCCTCACTACAGGAAAGACACTGAGGTGCTGGAGAGAGTTCAGAGAAGGGCAACGAAGCTGGTGAGGGATCTAGAGAACAAGTCCTGTGAGAAGCAGCTGAGGGAACTGGGGCTGTTTAGCCTGGAGAAAAGGAGGCTGAGGGGAGACCTTATCGCTGTCTACAACTACCTGAAAGGAGGCTGTAGCATGGAGGGGGTTGGTCTCTTCTACCAAGTAGCAAGTGAAAGGACAAGAAGAAATGGCATCAAGTTGTGCCAGGGGATGTTTAGATTGGAAATTAGGAGAAATGTCTTCCTGGAAAGGGCTGTCAGGCACTGGAACAGGCTGATCAGGGAAGTGATTGAATCACCATCCCTAGGGGTGTTTAAAAGATGCATAGATGAGGTTCTTAGGGACGTTGTTTAGTGCCAGAGTTAGGTTAATGGTTGGACTCAGTGATCTTGAAGGTCTCTTCCAACTAAAATGATTCCATTCCTTCGTACACGTTCCAAAGCATTTGAAATAAAGTAACTCAGATATCTAACTTTAAACTAAGAAATGGGCACAGTCTTATAGAATCAGGATGCTAGATTACTGAGATACAAAATACAGATTCAGTTTTGGCCATACCAGTGAGGAAAGAAGATGTAAGTCACATGGTTAACAAATTTGCTTTGCCAGCAAACCAGAATCTCCAAGAAATGGAAGCCAAAAGCGGTATATAGTTGCAGGGTTTCGTAACGGAGTTATAACCAAGATGATGATAGTGACAATGCTGCTCTTAGTTGGGCTATGGAAACTGGAAAGGTAGGAAACGTAATAATAATTAGAAACCAGAGTTATCACCCTGCAAATCAGGTAGCAGTCATTGCCAGACCGTAATGTTGGGACAGCTTGTTAAAGAGCCAGTGAGAAGGGAAGCAAGAAACTTTGGGTTGCCCTCTGATTTGTAAAATTTCTGTCAAAGTACCAGGAATCCTGGTATGGTTAGATTAAACTTCTTTGCTGGAGCAACAAAAACAAATTTTGACAACTGATACAAAATTAAACACTATTCCCAGAAGAGGCATCAACAGCTGATAATCTGAAATGCAGAATTTGGGAGTGCTGAGCTGCTCAGGGGTGGTGAAAGCAGGAACTGTTTGAGAAGAGTTAGAGAAAGACCTTGTGATACCAAGTTGACTTGTGTGTTAATGAGGGAAGATTAAATCCTCTGCCATGTAATGTTAAGTGGTGCAAATGCTAAAAGCCCAATCTTAATTTTGCATACAGTGTGTGTATTGACTTATTACTGAAGAATAAAATTGTGGTTCTTGGATAATAATAAATATCTTTCTGGAAATGACTGCTCAGTGCTCAAATGCTCAGTAGTGCTCCAGGAAAACAAAACTTGAGGAAAAAAAGGATCAGAGAACAAGATGGTTAATACCATCTTGTTTCTGTATAAATTCATGTTCATCCAGCATCCTGAATATGATGTGCAATGCTGGTTTCATCTCCCTCCTCATGTGTCCCATTTTCCCCCACCCCCTGATTTAAAAAATGACCTGGACAAGATTCAGAAAAGGGCAACAAAGATGTGGAGTCATTTCCATGCAAGGGACGATTAAGTAAATTAGGACAGTCGTTTGGAAACAAGTTTGATTGCAGATGATGTGATGGAGGTTTATAGAGTCAGGAGTGGCATGGAAAAGGTGAATGCAGAATGATTATTCCTAGTCTCTCCTGATACAAGAACTAGAAGGCATTAAAAAAGAAAATATTTTATTATTTTGGTGCATTCAGGAAAAATAAGGTACTTTTTCATATAGTGCATAGTTGTCCTGCAGGATGTTGTAGGAGCTTAAAGTTTACATTGGTTCAGAAAGCACTTGAAGTTCATTGGGATGGAGCTAGTAATGCATCACCACTGAGTATAGAGAGCGATTCAGGAGGTCCTTGAGCCGTTTCCAAAAGCTGGGAAAATCTTCTTGAAAATTTTTACTGTCTGCTTTTTCTTATGCTATTTTTTAGGTATCCGTATTGGTGGTTTTAGAGATGAGGTGTGGGATTGGTTTAACCTACGGTTGAACCCGGTACAGAAGGTACATCCTTTACTGATCCCAGAAGCATTCTTTAGTATTCCTAAGAGAAGCCTTTTGCATTGTCTCCCTGAACTGATACAGAGCAAGCTGGCTCAGATTTTATTTCATTTTAACTCAGCAAAATGTTAGTTTTTCCTAAATAAGTCAATTTATGTTGAAGTCTCTATTAAAAAAATATATTTACAAAAAAAGAAAGAAAAGAAAGCTACTGGCTGTCACTAGAAAACCTAAAAGTTAAAAATATTTTTCCCCTTTAAAGCTCAAGCAGAGAAATGGCACTTTATTTTAAAATTCAATTTGTTACGGGTCTCTGGGGCATCTCGCTGTCTGGTCTCCATAGTTGTATAAAATAATTCTGTAATATGTTAACATCTCAACTGGAGAAGAGCAGAGGTTTCAGTGTATTTCAAGGAAGTTATGACTACAATGTGCAGAATGTGGGATTTTGAAGCAAGACTTCAGCTTTGTTCTCTGCCATTGATTGCATTACCTTAAACAAGGATCTTCACCTCTTTAGAATCATAGTATCATTTCAGTTGGAAGAGACCCTCAAGATCACCGAGTCCAGCCATAACCTAACTCTGGCACTAAACCACATCCCTTAGAACTTCGTCTAAACGCCTTTTAAACACTTCCAGGATTGATGACTCCACCACTTCCCTGGGCAGCCTGTTCCAATGCCTGACAGCCCTTTCCGTGAAGAATTTTTTCCTAATATCCAATCTGAACCTCCCCTGGGGCAACTTGAGGCCCTTTCTTCTCGTCCTACAGCTTCACAGAAGATGTTAAATCTGGCTCTTTTTTTTAATTATTTTTTTTTATTCCTTGACTATGATTTGTTGTTTAGGTGTGGTAAAAAGAAGCTATAACTTGAATTTATTGTAAAACTATATTTCCTTCTATGTTCTCCCCTTCTGCAGGGTTGGTTAATATGTGAGGAGCCAACCTGCCAGAACCGAACCCGTCGAGTTCCCCTGCATTTTTCCCGGAGCGGCCCCGTGTGCCAGGCCTGCAGGAAGGCTGTTCTGAGACCAGAGGTGAGTGTTTTGGGACAAAGCTCTGAGAGCAGTGGAGCAGGATTCTCATGAAGCTTCCCTCTCTCTTAGCTCTGCCTTTCCAAAGTAGCAAGATTAAGCAGGAATTTTTAATTAGTTTATTAGTTTAAAGGGGACTGTTTATGCTTTTCCGACCCCACTTTTAAGCTGCGCCCTTGTCGCTGTGAAGAGAGCGTGCCATGCAGCTGCTGCATTTGGAAATTTTCCAGCTGACAAGCATTTGGTCAGCAAACTAGAATTTGATGGAATGTTTCTGCTAGAATACAGGTAAATTAAAATAGGCAAACAAAACCACCTTCCAGAACAAAAACAACTGTCTGCTTTTCTGCCGACTGGTTCTCACCTGACTGAACTTGGTGCTAAGGAGCTGGAGGTGGGCTTCAATGCCAACTTCTGGGGGTAATCTAAGACTCTAAGTAGTTTCAGGAGACGAGAAGTTCTGAGTTCTGCGCTTTTGGATTTGGCTCCATGCCTGAAAAATATAGCTTTTAAACCTCACATTGAGTTAGATGGGCTGCTCTTCCAGAGTTCAGGACTGCCTGCTCCACCCTAGCTGGTTCTCTTGGATTCTGAGAGTAAAGGAAGATGATTCTTTTTTTATGTTGTAAAACACTTGCAAAGGATTTAAATTTCTTTGTTAGGAAAAAGAGAAGGAAAAAAAGACAGTTTCACAGTCTTGGCATTTTCCAAAATTTACTCAAAACAACCAGAGAGAGATAAAGATTCCATTAAAAAACATCGAATCTTTGACTGGGGTTTGTTTCCGGTTGGAGTAAGTCTTTAAATTATCCTTTCTTACATAAAAATTACAAAAATCAAGGGTTTGAGGTGATTCTGTCAAGTGAATGCTGTGAACAGCGTTGTTTTATTTACCACATGAGATTTCTTTTGTCCTTCTTATTCAGTCCTGCAGACGTAAAAAGTCACAAAGGATAAGTGTCAGTAAAAATCAAGGGGCTGAAACAGTATTGTCAGAGAAAGACTGATCAAAAGATAGCCATTTTTGGCATTAATGGTAAGTTAGTATTGAAGAATATAAGATCAGATACTGGACAGCATTAAAAAGTGGGTAAAAATGAGTGGAAGTTCCCAGTCTCCTGACACAGGAACCAGGTAGTATCACATAAAAAGGAAGAAAAGCAAATCCATCAGAGAACAAACCTTTCACCTGTGGCATTAATCTGAAGTATATTGCCGTGAGAAATTTAAAGCCAATACCAGTGGAGAAAGAGACCAAGGCTTATATGGGTACTAGAGGTGTCCAGACATGTTGGCTATCTGCAAAAATTTATGAAGAAATTCAGGTTTTGATCCAATTCCTAGCTATTAGAGAGACAGGTGAGATCTGGTAAGGA